>NC_141556.1:113326895-114663145 GCF_036417535.1 Chlamydotis macqueenii | reverse complement strand
TTTTTTTTTCCTATTACTTTTTAATACTCTGTGTATTCATAATTATTTAACCAGTTAGGTTTGAAGCCCATTCCTGCATGCATTCATTTCCATGCTTCCACCTTTAACCATGGTCAAATATTTTCATCCTCTTTTAACCTGAAGCAATTAAGACCTCTTTCACATTCACCTCCTGGATTCCCTTCGAGAGTTTGATTTATTTAATTCAATTATTCTCTTAATTGTTAAAGCTTTTAATTTTAGAGCAGTGAGTTGTAGTTACAGACCTACTTTTGTTTATCCTTTGTTTAATTATATTAAATTTTTCCATGGTCATTCACGTAAGGTTATTTTCCTTGACATCCTTGAAGTAACATACCCATTACTTAGCAAAGTCAAAAATAGTGTCCTCTTCTTACTGCTTCCCTGACTATTAAGTGAAGAACTATGCTACTGTTGATGTGAAGAACACTGGGAAATTACTCATTTGTAGTCTTTGGATAATTAACTTATTTTTCCAAGTGTCACATTTCCCAATTATATTTCCCTTTCTAATAGTATCACTGAGTTTCCTTGCCATACTAAAAGCCAGACCTTGGAATTTATACTCCAGTAAAACATTTTGTCTCCCTGTTCTCCATAGATACTGTCAGATGAGTCAATGCTGGTTTTTACACACTGTTACTTATTTTGTATTTCTAAGATAGATTGAATCTTTTTTTTTGCTTTCTTGCTTCCCTACTGAGTGATGAAAATTCTTGCTCTTACATCATGACATTGCTTCAATACACCATGGCATGGTAATGTTTAATCAGAGCTGTGGAATTTTTAGACCTGCTAAGGAAAGGTCCAGGGATGACATAATAGAGAGTAAGAATGATGGATACTTGTTTATAGCCCTTCTTGAAAAGATCCCAGAGTGCATGCTAAATCTAACAAACCAATTACCAACTATTCTATTGAAGAAATTACATCACTCATCATTGAAATGCAGCTACCTGAGGGAGAAGGCAAGGAACCTTTTAATAGTGTACAAAAGTATTTCAACACTTCAGGAGAGAAAATGAATAATACCATAATCAACTGAGCAGAAAGAGAATGTTTAGGTAAGTAGTCATATATAGTTGTTTTATGTGGATGTAAGCCAGAAATGTAGGAAAAACCTACTGCTAATGCAAAGAAATTGAATTGAAATTTTTCAGCCATGAATGATCAAGTCCTTTGGTTTACGTTTACGTCTTAAAATGCAACACCTCAAGCAGCAGATTTGTAGTGGAACTTTCTTTTATAACTGGGTTACCAAGATTGCCTCCTTCAGTGGGTAGGAATGATGTCTTATTTCTCCAAGAACTTACAATAATGTGCCTGAGGGCTCGTTGGCTCCTTCAGCTGTTTTCAGTGCATTTCTGCTTTTTCTTGCCATTTTAAGCTGTTAGTTTTTAGACAAAAATAAGACTGAAAAAATATTTTATTGCATTGGTTTCTGACAAACTAACTAGCAGCATAGGAGATTCCCTTACTTCCTGCCTGCCCAAATCCTGAAGGGAAGCCTCTAACATGACTGCTAGTTTTGAGTGTGCTTTCTTATTTTGTCTCCAAAGACTTTGAATGGTTTTCAGAGAGAAAGAGAGAAAACAGGAAAATATGTGCAGTCACAAGGCAATATTCCTTCTTGACAATAGAAAAAGATCAGGAGACCTTTTTGAAAAGGTTAAAAATAATGTGGATTGCCCTGATAACCATGTTAATCTGTCAGCAGCACTTGTGGTAGTCTAAAAAGAAACTGTATTCCTTGTATCTTTTTAACTAGAATCATCATCTACAGGAGGATGTAAGGGGTAGATTTGGAATCTCTTACAAATAGCAAAATTGCAATGCAGTCAGGCTCAAGAGGATCACAGCAAAGAATTTACCAAAGAAATAATGCATACCTAATACAGAGACTTTTGCTGTTTTTTAATTACATTATTAATGAAATGTATATATCTGCAGGGAGCAATGTGTCGCAGGAGAAAAAGGGCATTTCTCCCAAGGCTGTATACAGTAGAAGAAAGTCTTCTGGGATACATATTCAGCAAACACATTCTAAAAAGGATGAAAAACTTCTCCTGTTTCAGAACTTAGCGTGAACGTACATTTTCGTAACATGACTAATGAATAATTTCTGTATGTGTCAATCCATTGGAACTGGAGTGAAACAGAACTTACTGAACAGGTAAGCAGAAGGGCCTGAATAAATTCAGAAGTTATCCCAAGAGGGACAGTTTTCCCTGCATCTCTAAGAAAGCTCTTTGTTTGCTAAATCTTTCTCCTCTCATTTGATAGGACATTAAAGTCTGTGAGCTAGCCAGAGATAACACCTTCCTTTTTGGCTTAGAGAAGGTTTAACAAGGAATATCCTGATATCCAGGATAAAAACAGGTTGACAAATTGCTCAAATTATCTGAAATAGTTCTGACATTGTACAGTACTGTATAGAGAAACAGCAACACTACAGTCAGTTGGTTATTTAAATTAGTCAGTGTTTCAGAAAACTATAATAAACACCAATCTTTTCTTGTTGTGGACATCTGAGTAGGTATAAATACAGCAGATTAAATCTTTACCTATTTTAAGTTATTATAACTTTATTGATTTCAGCAGTCATAGCTACTCTAGTGTTCATGAACAGTTGGTAGAGAAATTAGACAGAACAATTGTACTCGTCTGTATACATTTCAGAGTAAATTTGTTGTCACTCTTCAGAAAATTGATCACTGACCTGGAAAATCAGTTAAAATCTCTTTTAACTAATGCAACAGATAGCATAGGAATAGCTTAGGTTAGAATAGGAGAGAAAATTAAATTGGAAATACTGTAATAAGCATACATATATAGAAAATGGCATTATATAAAAATGGTATGTACATAAAATATGTCACATAATGATGGATATATGTATTTTTATCCACATATATAATCATATTTATTGTGTATTGGTTTTGTAAATAAGCTCGTAAATGGATGATGGAAAGCTGTTGAAGCCAGGGAAAGACTCTGATTTTCTGGATAATAGATTAGATACTAGAGAAGGGAAGAGTAAGAATAAAATATGATTGAAGCTTTTAAAGCAGTGATGCTGAAAACTACATTGTATGAACTGAAGAAATTGAAACTTCAAGTGAGTTCTCAGGAACCCATAAAACTTAAAGGCAAGAAGTATATTTTTTCACAGTATATAATTAAGTAATAGAACTAATTTTCTAAGTATATAAATGAAGCCAACAGTCTGAAGCAATTTAAGGAACGGGCAAAAAAAGACACTAACCCTTTTGCTTAAAGTGAAAAGCAGCTGTCCACAAATGGGCAGTTAGAGTAAGATCTATTAACTGGTCAGGTTATTCAAACATTATGCACTTAGTTTTAATTCTGATGGGGTTACTGTACATTAAGAGTGACTACTGAAAGTCTTTAGTAGAAAAAAATGTCATTTTCTGTTGACTCACTGAAGCAGGTTGCACCAGGAGTACCAGGAGAAACCCACTAAACAAAGTGATTCAGTTTGAACTGAGTCATCTTTAAGGACTGTTCCCTAAGAACAACCAAACATTGTGAAAAGGTTTGAGCTGATTTTTAGAAAAATCTTACTATTTCTATTAAAAGGCCTCTAATTATGAGATCAAAGAGTCACTCAGGCAGGAAGAAGCTTCAGGAGGGCTTTGGTCAAACCTCTTGCCCAAAGCAGGGTCATCTCTGGGATCAGGCAAGGCTGCTCAGGGCTTTCTCCAGGCAAGTCTTGAAACCCTCCAAAGATGGTGCCTGCTGAACCACACTGGTTCCACTGCTTTACTGTTCTCATGGCAAGAATCTTTTTCTTTACATCCAGCCTGAATCTCTAGTTTCAGCTTGTGTCCATTGCTTCTTGTCCTTCCACCAGGAACTGGTCCTTCCTGTTGTCATCTGACAACTTGCTTGAGAGTCCTTTGTTATACAACGTGCTTGTAAAGATGTCAGGAAAACACCCACCTACCCTGTAGAACATCTTGTGTACCTTCTTCTGGCTGACACTGCTGATACTGATTACACTGACACTGATACTCAATTAGGCAGGCTGTGGTTCTTGCATTTGTAAATGTTATGTCTCTCTCTCTCTTTTTGTTTGGATATATTATGAACATTTTGCCAGCATGTTCTTATCTATACTATTTCCTGGACAATCTTAATGTGTTCAAATAGTCAGTAAAGAAAAATATGACTATTAACAAACTAAACAAAATCTGCATGTGATTATGTTTTGGGTGGCAGTTTTCCCTGTGTGTATTTTAGTATGAAAATCTAATAAAGAGATATTAAAAAAGGATTTTCATTTCAAAACAACCTTGAAATGTCTTTCATAATGACATTTGATACTCCATTACAGTCAGGCTTCAAATGCCGGGGGGTTAGGCAGCTGTCTACCAAAACATGGGATGTTGATGTAGCAAGCTTAGTAGGTACTGGATAGAATATGTAGGCAGGCACCTCAGAGGAAAGATTTTCTTGAGAGTTATATAAATAAAGCATCTTGACAGGCTTAGGAAAAAGCCACTAATGCTATACAAAATATATAGCATTGTCTGTATATTGACAATTGTCTATTGTCTGTAGCTGTATATATTATAGACGATTGATGAGTATACATTGTAAAAGTTCAGGTCATAGGTATTCGTATAAGGCTATTTTAGTAGAATCATTTCTGAAATAATGTATTTGTTCAGTCAAAAGAAAGAGTAGCAAAATTTGGTCCATAATGAAAGACTTTATCACAGTACAATACAGTCAAGATAAGACTGCCACCAAAATAGTCTAACTTAATGCTAAGGACTATGGATGGGAGTCCACATTTGCTATGGCTTTCCATAGTAATAAACATTTGGTAGCACTTAATAAATAATGAAGAAATCCTGTATTTCGTGGCTTATGCAGGTTTTCAAATAACTTTACATCAATACTTTTCTTTAACTATGTTTTCTAGTTATTTTAAGGAAAGGTAGAAGGAGAAGATGATACAAAAAAAAATCATGACTGAAAGAAGAAACTAAATTTACTGTGGGAAGGAGCCTGGAGATTAGCTTCTTTCTGGCTGAATTAGCCTGATCTACAATCAGAATGTGAGATCTCGGGAACTTTTTTTTTTTGGCTTGTAAGGCTACATAATGTAACATTTTCATTGGACTACACTCAAATCGAGTCTTTGTCCAGCAACAACAACCTCCGTAAGCTGTCAGTTTTTCACATGCACACCTGTTAATATGTTTTAAAGGAAATACTAAAAATACGTTACAAGTAGAGACATAACATATGTCAGTAAGAATAAATGAGGTGATTTAGAATTGTATTAAAATCTTCAAGGTGCCTGGTTGGTGAGCCATGCTCTGAAGTTGCAGATTGACCTCAGCTGGAAACAGGATACGGCCAAGCAAGTAATATTGCTGCAATAGATCCTTGTCGCTCCTTGCTGTCTTTGTGTAGCACATTACACTCTTGCTTTGGTCTCTTAGTCTGGAGCTAAGGTTTGTAAGTAATGTTGGGAAACATTTTGTGATCCGTGGTGAGTTGGGTCAAACTTAGTCAAAGCGCTGCAGATCTGCATCTGTTGCACAGCTGCATGCAGACTTGGAGATCCATTTGGTCCCTTTCAGCAGCAAATCCCCAGCTGGGAGCAAAGAAGTAATAAAAGAGTGGAGATTTGTAGCTTCAAAGGCTGAGAAGTTGAGGAGGGACTTGCAGGGACAAATTTCCTAGCAAGAAGAAAGAAATATTATAAAACAAAAGGCAAGCTCCACCTTGAAACTTGGAAAATATTATTTACTTTAGAAAGATCTAAATATTTCTTGTATTGTATAACATAAATTGCAATTTGTTTTCCTTTTGCTGAGTCTGTACATGTTTTCTTCAACTGTCACGTATATCAATGGTAAATTGGAATGTGCCAGAAGAGTTGGGGCACATTTGATCTCCTGGGGCACCTTTGGCACCTAGATACAAGGACTGGCAGCACCTGTTTTTGCTGAGACTTATTTCAGGAAAGTATAGGGGGGAGTCTGCCCTCATGAAGCATGCCACTGAGCTGATGGCTGGATCCTTCCCCATCACGGAGAATCTAAAGTCTTCTAAGGGCAACATATGTGTACTGACATAGAAATAGGATTAATATCTACAGAAAGGATTAATTGGCAGTGTTAATTTAAATACCTGATGACCATAAATGCAAAAGTGACTATTAGTTAGATACCAAAATTGCCATTTTATTTTTCTTCTACAGGGAGTACTGCTTTCTAAAGGGAGTAAATGTTCTTTAATCTACAGTTTTGTAGGTACTCTCTAGTTATCTTACTTTGCAAACAATGTCTGTTGAAACATCACTTTCAAAACTCTAATAACTTGAACAGATGTTCAGTCAAACAAATATTTAATGAGAGATGTCAGTAGGCTCTAGGACATAAAATTTGGGATAGAAATCAAAACTTACAAATAGATATGTAAACAAGGGCACTATTTAATAGGTCCATAGCAGTTGCACATGGAAGAAAAATGTTATAAATCCTTTTTGCCTGTCCAGTACATATGTTAAAGAAAGCAAAACTAATCAAACACTGTAAGGTGGGCTGGTGGGCTGATTAGCTAATGTAATTCTCCCAAAGAAAAATTTTTTTTTCTAAAATAGATATTACAGTTAAACCTATCAAATACAAATTCATATGGCCATGTTTTTTTTTTTTTTTTTTTTTTTTTCATTTCCCGCTTAAAATAACAATACTGACCTTGGCACAAAGAAAATTCTTGAGATTAATGACCAGCTTGGGTTAACGATCCTTGGCTGTGCTGCTGACCTTCATCTCTTCCCAGCCAGTCATTAATCCTCAGGAAATTTACTGCACCTTGTTTGTTATTACTTGCATAGCCCATGTACAAATCTCAGGAGTTGTAGTGAATATGTAAGTGGTACTTCACATCGAGAACTCTTACAACAGAAAACAAGGCAAAACCAGCTTTGAAACATAAAAAAAAACCCAGAAAGGCAAATCATATGACTTTGGTCCAAGTATTAGTAACAGCCTTGATTGTGTGCTGTTTTCTCTGTATGAGTATTGGAGCAATTATCGAAGAATATTACAGAATATGAAAAATATACTGTTTGGCACTGACTGTCTGGTTCAGGCATTTCTAAAACAGCTATCAACTTTGAATTTAAATGCCAAATACAATATTTTGACTTGATGTAATTCTTCAAAGTACCATTCATTCTCCTTTCACTGGAAATGGTGCAAATCAGAACAATGCTTTTATGAAGGTATAAAACGAGTGGGGAAGTTTTTGCTCATCAATTATTTTTCCCTACACATCTGTCACATAGTTAACTCTTGCTTTTAGCTACAGCTTATAGATGGAGGTTACAAGGCAGAAAGAAGGTCTGATTCTCATAAGACCATGCAAATAGCCATGTATGGAGTTATAATTAGAAGAGGAGATTTTTCTAGTTAACGCTGATGTTAGTGTTCATCCCTGAAGACCATTTTTTCTTCTCTGTGTGTGCTACGGATGTGATGTTTATACACCTGATGATGGTATATAAACCAGAGTTGCCTTTCCTAGCACTAACATCAGAGTTCCAGATATAGAAACAAATAGGAAGAAAAATAAGTGACACGATACTCCTTTCTACGGCTGTTTGAACTGGCAGTCCTGGAGAAACAAAGAAACAACACAAAAAACATGACTGAAGTCAAACATAAATACTTCATGATGTCAAAGGTCTTACTGTTAAATTTGGATCTAACTAAACTTCCTTTTCCTTCCAAAAATGAACAAAAAAGAAACCAGGAGTTTGAGCAGAAAGACATCCTAGGATACTTTAGCCATGTAAGTTAATGTCTGTAGAATTTATTTAAGCAAAGACACTTTTCTTTGTCAATTCATGCCTTTAGAGGCCAAGGAGGCTAATAATTGTCATGCAGACCACCCTCTTGTAGAAGAGAAGCTATCTAACCTCCAGTAGGGTATATGCAACATCCTCTATAAAAACCCAGGTGCGCAGGTTCGCCCTTTTCTTTGAAGAAGTCCGACTTGGTCTCTGAGGTGTGCACGCCTTCATCCTCTTCCATTCTTTGTGACTTTCTCATTTTGGTTTTCTACCAACCTGCATTTCTACCCTGCATTGCCTACCTCTTCTGGCTAAGGAAAATTGGATGAGATGCTGTGGAATTGCTGTATTTTAACCAACTAGTAAGATAACCGGTGAAAGGTGTAAGGCATTTTTTTTTTCCCATAAACAGTTAATCACAATGTTTTCCCAGCATTCCCAGGTCTGCTGGTCTGAGAGGCAAAAAATCCCAGGAACAGAAGTAAAACAGCTACTAAATGTTTTATTTCCAGTGTAATTTCTGGCTCTATGTGGATGCAGATGGAGCAAGCGAAGGAGTGGTTTTCCCAAGAGAAGAAAAAGCATCAAAATGCAGTTACTTTATAAGGACTGTTGTTGTGGCAAAAGCACTTTTTAACGAGAAGAGTCATCTTTCTTCAAACACTAGATATAACTTTATAAACCCTCCGTTTTAACTATTTGCATGCAACATAAGCTGCATCCAGAAATCCATGAAACTCTTTAAAAAGTTAACGCTTTATTGAAAATTTCTCTACTACATTTTCATAATACAAAAGTACAAACATTTTGACTTTTCTCTAGGTTTTTAGTCTGTTAGTTTTCAGTCTGTTTTTTAGTGGAGGGGAAGGAGGAAGAGAACAGGTCAGGAACCGACAGGGAATTTATCTTTTTAAGCCCAATGATCTGGTGAGGTAAAGATGGAAATCTTCCAGCAGTAGCAAGGTCTTCAGAAAAACAACTGAATTCAGCTAAAGACTTGTTTTCTGGGGACAGCGGTGGATGCTGGAGGTGACAGTTGGTTGCCATAGCAACAGATAAGAGGCTGAAGATTTCCAGGAGTCAGCCAACCTGGCTGCTGGGAAAAGAAAGAGAGTGAGTGGAGGAATAATGAAAGAAGGAACAGGTGCTCTCCATCTCAAATAACCTGCAATATATCAAGCAGGTATGTGCATCTTGGATTACCAGCTAAGATGCAGATTTTTACTTATTTTCAGGGCAACAGAAAGAACTTAATAAGAAAATGTGCAAGTAACAGAACTTCATTGTTTTGGCTGATCCATAACATGAACTGAAATGTTTTTCTTTCCCTTATATCTCTTTTGACCTTATGACATTTCAGTAACATGGAGCTTATCTAAAAATAATTTTTTCAAATATTTTTTCTAATGTCACCCTGACATTGGAATATGAGTGATATTTTTAGGAATGTCAGTGGTACAGGTAATAAACATTAATGATTTAACTAAAAGTAAAAAATTATGCACAACTCTTCACCCTCTCAGCCCTTTTCCAGCTCTGTCTCTACATCCCATACTTGAAGCAAACATCCTCATATATTTGGTTATTGATTAACAGCAGCTAGCTTGAAAAAACTTCTAGAAATGGAGAGCTGTTTAGACAAACAGACAATGAAATATGCAGTTTAGGTATCGTAACAGAGATTTATTTCTTTCCTCCTGGCAGAAAAGGAATATATTAATGACGAGCTCAGGTTACTCAATATATGACATGCATAAATTTAGTACTGACAGAAGTAGCTTAGTGCCAAGTGAGATTTTCCAAGTCCCTGCAAATCCTTGCTTAAAGGATTGTTATGCATCATTATGTATTAATGACAGCAATTTGATGACTTTCATTAGAAAACACATTGAAAGAAGAAAATGTTGAAGACAGAATAACTATATTTTTGGTGGAATAACAAGGAGATTGAATTAAAATTGCCTAGGTGAATTTAAATTTTATATTCCTTAACTTCTGAATGCCTCACTTTACAACCGTAATTTTATTTTAGTGTAGTTAAAATGCATAATGTACATGTAAAGGAAGAAGAAGAAGATGCACTAAATCAATATACTCTAAAAACACCAAAAACCTGCCGTAAAAGTAGTGGATATCTCTGCCATAAAAGCAGTTTGTCTGGAGATCTTCATGTTGATATTTTTCTTCATTGTTAATGGTAATGTTTAACGGTTGCTGACAGCCTGCTCTGAACAGTACAGATAAGTTTCATATTATCCCTGTTAATGAGGGTTACACATGCCGCTGAGCAGATTCAAAGCTACATCGAGCACTTGACACAGATGAGTCTTGGAGAGGCCTGTAAAGTTAGAACCTGTAACAAGGGTCTTCTCCTAGCCATTTTCTGGTGAGGAAATAGAAAAGATGCTTAAATCTACCATTATGGCCAGTTCCATCCACCTGAGGGGATTAGGCAGTCCGTCCCCCCATCCAAGGCAGGATCAACAGCACTGTCATTCCTGATAGATGCCTACGTGGTATGTCCTTAAAGATATTAATGGTGTAGGCTCCGTAGTTTTCTAGGCAATCTACTGCACTTTAGCATTTTGCTTAAAATCAGAAAGGACTTTTCAAAATGCCTACGCTAAACAGCTTTCTTTTCAGTTCAAGCCTATGACACCTTGTTTTTTGCACCAAAGCACAGAGGAAAAAGATTACTCCTTACCGTAACCTTCAGTGAAAGATTGTTATCACTTCTGCCCCTTACGGTACTTATCTTTGAGTTGTCTACTCAGTGTGTGTATATGTATATATTATGTTTTTAAGGCATAATCTCTGAAAAAGCATTCCACTTGAGGAGTACATGTTGAAATCTACAGCAGGGGCTGTACGAAAGTTCCTTCCCAAATAAAATTATTATTTAGTGCTCAGTTATTTGCTACCAATTTGAATAGATACTAAAGTTAAATACGGTCACACCCGATTCACAACATATGTGCCGGAACAAGAGGAAAACAATCCTTCTGTTCTATTCACATCACATTTACTGCTGAGAAAAAGTTTCTTTCTTCATGCAGGGAGATTTTAAAAAGAGTTTCTTTTTCTCTCTAGCTGTGCCAACATTCCTTTCACATTACAAAACTTGAACAGATTTAAACCCTCATTCAAAGCACTGTTTGTAGTACAAACACACTACAGTTGTCAACACACAATGCACAAACACACGGGGGCAAAAATAGACCGAGCAGAGCGGCCGCGAGCCCGTATTGCTAAACTGCTTGTGGGAGGGGGGAATGAAACTATTTTTATGCACAGCCAGCCAAGCTCTTCGAAGTCTCAGAAAGTCTATATTTGGAGTAATTATATGACTATGTTACCTCTTGGCTAATTACGGCAGTCATGTTAAATAATGAAATTATTCATCCATTTCCCCTGTGAGAAATGGCCCCAGATGGTGACCCTCACCCATTTTATACCAGTGTAGTGCAGCAGCACTACTTATTACGAGCATATGGGGAAATATTTTAAGTGCAGTGTAACTAGCTTTATACTGCAGTTTGTTTTAAAGAAATAAACAAACTGCAGTAATTCCTCAAATTTTTTATTCCACAAATGGTCTATAAAATTCTTGTTATATCCGGGCTCTTATAACATAATTTTAGAAGTTGGCAGAGGAAAGAAGCATTACAAAAGCAAATCACTATTCTGTATGATTATGATGTAAAAAGTGGTAAAACTAGTGTTATCTGTAGGATTTAAGATAGGTACTCAACAACAAAAAAGTTCAATCTCTTTAAATTACAGTCTACCTCAGCACACTTTTGCTTCATCTGCTTGGATTCCACAGGTTAGCTTTGTAACACAACCAAGGAGACAAGAGTTACTACTGAAATTCCACCTGTCCCCAGTGGTATGTACCCAAAAACGATGCCAAGTCTAACATGATGTCAAAATGAATTCACTCACACAAATGCAGAATTAGCCTAACTGCAAGCAGTTGATATTATCCAGACACTCTTAGAAAAGGGAGAAAAGCTAAACTGGGTTCAGTTTTGATTAGGGAAAATATTATGCAAAACTGAGGTGCTAAGATTTCTGCTGAAAATTATTTAGTTAGCCTTCTCATTTAGTGCTTGGGTGTGCTGGGGCACTGCTGTGCAAAGGAATGACAGTAGTATATACACAAGGCTATCTGGTTGCATCCTAGCTGAACAATAAAATAAACTCCAAGCGCTTATGCACGTCATTAGAGAGAATATTCATGGAACAGCTTCTGGAAGCCTTACCTTCAAAGATGACAGAATAAAACCAGGATCAGATAGATGTATTGCAGTACCAGTCCCAAGCTGGTTTTCTAAGAGAACAAAAATCTCTTTTCTTTGCTTGTTTGCAGATGGCCATGCATATCAGTTTTTAAGCTGTTTGAGTTTTTGTGTAGGCTGGTTTTTTTCATAGCTTGTCTGAAATGGGAACAGTTTCAAACAGAGTCCTGGGTTAGATTTTTCAAGAATCCTTAGGTTTATCCAGAAAAAAAAAAAAAAAAAAAAAGAGTAGGTTATCTACATATAAACTGGCAGAGAGAGTTTTTTTTTTTAAAGAAACATTTGGAATTCACTGTCTTTAAAAGTATTATTTCCTGTGAGTGGTAGTCTGTCTTCAAGAGGTGGCCCATAAAGTCTTCTACTGATTCAGGATTCTGGGCCCTTCTTCTAAATGTTGGCATCCCTTTCTTCTTCCTACAGTTGCTGCTTGGTAAAGTTGGCTGGCAGTTCCCTCTGGTCCCATTCAGACAGGAGCTCAGGCTCTGCAGACCTAGCAAGTCATCCCCTAAAGTCCCTGGGGGGCGAAACCAGCCTTCCCTGGGAAGATGTCACGCTGCATGGGTGAGGGGACACTAAAGGAACAGATTACAAGGGAAATGCTGGTGTAATTGGGGAAAATTGCTCTGTGTGGGTGTATGTGAGAGATCTTGCAAAGGAAATGTCAAGAGCAGAGGTGGACATACCTCAGGATGAAATTGAAGGGAGTTATGAGGTACAGTAGAAAACTTGAACACAGTTTGAAGAGGATACGGCCTGTCTTACCTAATGACAATCATTTAGTGATTGAGGGAACAGCGAGGGTGTTAACCATTAGCACAAGTGCCTACAGTACGCTGTTTTTGTTTTTTTTTTGTGGCAATGGTTCCTGATATTAGTGGAGAAATAGGTAACTAACTCATGGAAAGGCTGGAAATAACATGATGTACAGAAATCTTCTGCAAGGCACAAAAGACTGTCACCACCGAATGATTTAACGGATGATTTCTGTAGCCTATTGTTTTACATTCAATTGCTGAGTCATCCCTTTTAGTGTCCATGAGGTTTATTAAGGTCAGAGCTTCTTTCTGGTGTTGTATTGCAATTGAATTGCTTGATGTAATACTTAACATGCAGCACATGGATGGATATTTTTCCCCTGAAAGTGATATTCAGGTGAGGATACTCAATATTAGCTTGGGCAGTTTTATCGAGAGGATACAGGACAAAAAAAAAAAAAAAAAGAAAAAAAAGAGAAAAGCTCCAGTATTCCTTGGCAGATAAATCTGTAATGGCTAAATGTATCTGATGTTTGTAGTAGCATTTTGATAAACAATTTTTAGATTTCCTTTATTGCGTAGTTTGGCAGGACACTGTTGTTCCTTGAGAACGTAAAATTCATATGGCTGAATATTTGAAACATACTGTTTCCAATATTAAAATTATAACTTTATTGCTAGGTGGTTTGTGAGCTATGTGATAGCCCACTCCAGGAAAATTGGAAATAGTACTAACACTCCTACTTGATGAACTGAAACAGGACCTAGAAATTCTACGTACGTACAATCTATGACAAAGTGGGGAAAGCATCTGTATGGATCAGAGTGTAAGCACGGAAATATATGGGATTTTAAATTGAGATTCAAACAATATTTATTTCTAAAAATACAAGTAGTCTGACGTCTACATAGTTGCCTTTGCCACATTATACATGAAATTATCCTTTAGAAGTTCTCAGGAAGGCACTGATGAAACTGAAGGTTCAGAGGGACCTGTCTTAAGATTTAGCATTCCTAACACAATACCATTACACAGGCAGTAGAAGGTGCTCTTGTAACAGCAAACAATGTTCCTTGGTTTGACCAGCTAGAGCTCAAAATCATCCTGCCCCGTAAGTAGCCCAGCATCCTGTATTTCAATAGCCATGGAGCCAAAAGATTGCACAACCTAATTGCTTTTAATCAAGCAAGGCCAGTTTTAGTTACATTGAAGTGCATAGAGAGAGCTATACTTTTCAAAGTTTCAGTTGATTTCTTGGGTATCTTCACACAAGGATTTCTAAATTGTATAAGTATATCCTGTTGTTAGGATTGCATGTGGTTTTGTGCATGAAGAATGATATGAGGGATTTGACTGGGAATAAAGAAATAAAGGTCAATATCATAAATGTACTTCATGCAATAAGAGCGTTGGCATAGCCTCTAATAGTCTCAGTACCCGAGAAGCAAGTCTTGTAGGATTTCCCCACTATTTCCTGGGATAGCAAGTTATCCGGATAATAGTTTTCCATAAGTTTATTCCAGGTCTTAACCTCACCTAGATCTCTCCATTAGACTTAACCACTGGCCCAGCACTTCTTAAACACTACCCAATGTCCTGATAAGATCTGCCTCTAAAACACAACTACTACTGGCTTTTCCACCTTGCCTTGACTCTCACAAAAGTTCAAGTGTCTCATTGATTCTTCAGCAGAATACCTTTGTGATGTAAGGACCTAACCTGTTGCTTTTGCTCACTTTCTCAAGTCCTTTGTCTCTGGCAGCTGGCTTGTCCCATCTCCCCTGGAAGTTCTGACAACTCTGATGGTGCAAAATATTTCCCTTAAATAGAGTAGAAAAGTTAATTTCTACTATTTTTTTTTGTTTTGTTTTTCTGTGTATCCATTAGGATAGAACAGTATGAAGCAACTCTTACTGTTTCAGTGTCAACTGTTTGTTAATCTACACCTGCACTCTTCAAGAACAGGAGCTGTGTTTTTTTCAGTTAACAGTGATGGAGGAAAACTAGACCATTTTTCAGTTGGTTTAGCATCCTATCTGGTAAGCGAGAGCATGTTTGTATCTGGGCATTACTACAGTCTACAAGAGAGCTAGCACTTTCCAAGCCCTTTTTTATCCCTAAGTAACATAAAGCATGCAATTGTGGAAAAGGCTTGCGACTGAACAGTTGTTGAAGGTTTCTGGTTCCAATGGTTGGGGCGTGGATCTCAGCACTCAGAGAATGAGGTTCGTGGAAGAGAAACAGATAAGTAACACATGTTAAGTTAGTCAGAACATTTTTAAAAATGTTAACATTTTCTTTAGACATTAATGGATGAATTTCAATTCATCCCTCCAAGATCTAAAACAACTTACAGCTGTTACTTTCTGGAGGAAGATGCCTCCAGTATTTAATTCTGACTATGCTCTGTAAACACTCATATATTTTCACTCACATTTTAGTATCAGTATACCAATACTATTATCATTATTCTCTAAATAAGTGACTTTTATGGATTTTTATAGTTCATGATGCTTCCCTGTGTGAAGAAAGTACAGCGCCTTTTTATTAGGTTTCAGTCTACCAGAAGGTTTTATGGTCGCTTTGGTACATATGAAACTCAAGCTAAAATTAAAACTCATTCTTCTAATTATGTAACAGTAAGTTAGAAAATACTAGTAAATGCAATTTTATGAGCTTAGTAGCTAGTGAAAGGACCTCAGGTATTAGGACTAAGATGTACCAGTTTGGATGACTACATTTGTATTCACCCACCTAGATAAATGCAGTCTGATTTTCAGGAGTGCTCGAGCATCTGTAATGAGGTGGAGCTGCAGGAGGGGCAGTAAGAGTGAAAAGCTGACCGTTTTGTGGTGAGTGTAGATTGCCTATGAAAATTTTGGCAGCTGCATTTCATTTTTGGCCCAAGGTGCTTATTTGAATGTGATTAATTAGAAACAGTTTAATTTAAAAAAATTTTACACAAGTTTTTAACTAGCACCAATGTCTACCTGCAGAATAAAGATAGCCTTTACCATTAAATGGTTTTAAAAAGGAAAAATAATCTGCCTACAATGTTTTAACCATCTTGAACAAAATCTCCTAAATTTCTTGTAATACAGGTAAGTGCAAGTCAGATTACATTAAGTATGTGATTCTATATTGGTTTGTTATTTTGTTCTGTTTTAAATTAAGGCACCTCAATACTGTAGACTTGAAAATGGGCCACCAAAGAGAGTCACACAATTAGCAGCACAGATATGTCAAAGTAGTTTGGGAAAAACCTGAATGAGGAGATGGGCAGCAGGTAAGTTTTATCATGTGTACCGAAATCCCAGACTCTCTGAGCTGGTGGTTGCTGCCAGCTGGAACAGTGTTGTACCAGGGGCTTGCATCATATATGCTGCAGTGCTGAATCTGGGCTGGCAATCTGTGGTAGACCTTCAGTCTCTTACCCAGGCTCTATGTGGCTGTTACTGCCTGTATTTCCACTTACTTACCTTGCTTGCTTTTGCTTTTGTCTCTCAGTGAATATGAATGAAGAAATGTAGCTTGCTTTTCTTGCAACTTTAAAGCAATCTTACTGACCTTGCAAAAGTGACAGAAGAGTTACCAAAGAAGCAATTCTTAGTCTAATTTTTCCTGAAACTTAAAGCTACATATTCTTTGAATCATAAAAATAATTTTAGCTTGAGATAAATTACACTTTTCAAACTGATACTCCTTCCTATTTGAGTAGCACCATCAGAGAATCTATTTCAAGATGCCTTGCTTGATCAGGAATAATCTTGCCTTTATAGCTGTCCTTTACAGCTGAGATCAAAGTATGTTGAGTATCTTCTACAACTGTATCTCCTGATTAATTGCAATAGTAGTGGCAAGACACATCAAAAGGATACATGCTTGAAAAACCCCAAACACTACAGATATTAATACATAAGGACTTGTTAATGATATCCTAGAAGCAAAAATGGAGCTGATATTTTGAGATTAGGATGTCAAAAACTAATCAGGAATTTTGATGCTGCAGTTTCCACATGTTGTCAGCTAGAGGCAGTTTAAATACAGAATATTTTCAGGGAGTGTCTAATAAACACTCTTGAAAGTATCACGATTTTTCCACTCAAAATTAATAGTCTTAAAATCTGCTTTTAGTACTCAAATCATATCTGCATATAGTGAAAAATGATTAATACACTTCTGTATTTTTTTCTTTATGATTTTCTGAGAATTTAATTTTAAGTAATAAATGTAACTATCTACAATTACGTAGAAATATTACGTGAAAATATTAACTTGGCCTTTTGTATTGACACTATTTCATTTGAAAAGACACCTCTTAAGTGCAGAACATCTTTTGGGCAAAGAAAAAAGTATCCCGAGGGATACTACAGGTTAAAGCATTCAAGGCATGAATTGACTCCTTTTTATACTGGAGAACTTGGGACAGTAATTCTACAGATATAAAGTACTTTCATTTCCTTAAGCTCTTACACAGTCTTCATTAATGCAGTACTTAGCATCTCCTAATCTATGGTGTGTAAGAGGTTGTCACTGTGCTCAAAAGGCAGTGAAGGACCACTGCCCAATTAGAGCGATAGGGAAATTCAGGCCCAAAGAGATGAATGGCCTCAGGTCAGGTTGTTGAAGATGTCTGTGGCAGAGCAGGGAACTGAAATCACTTCAATATGCAGATCAACACATCATTAGGGAGATGTGCTTACTCTCTAAATTCACTGTTTGTCTCCTGTTTTCTGCTTCCTATGTACTCCCACTACATACCTCGCACATAACAAAAGCAAACATCAGAAGATAGCAGACCTGTACGTTTATATGAAAGAACATTTTAACAATGGAGAAAATTTTACCTACCTTCTTACAGTTGTAAAATAATTGAATTTTAATCTGCCTTAGGAATAAACAAAAGATAAACACTCAGACCTGTGATAATATATACTGAAAAGCTTAGCCTGTAAGATGAATACTACAGAATGTTCTGATGCAGAACGTGCAAGTCATCACCAATGGCAAATGCAGCATCGGTTACACCTAAAAGGTAATCTATACCAATTTTACATTATAGCTACAAGATGAAACTGTGTATTTGCTAAATAACTTTGAACTAAACCATCCATTGATAGCAAACAGGAAGCAGCCAGATTTTCTACAATTATATTGCTTTAGGAAACTGCCAGCTGTGTTGTCAAAGCACTGAATAGTGTTGTGCTAAAAGCCATGTAATTAATTAAGTACACAAAAGGATCAGATTATAGCTCGTTAAAACCATTACTTCACACCTGAGACTGTTGGTCTTTGAGTTAACAGGATGAAGAGGAGAACCTGGTTTCAGGCACTACTTTAAGTCCTATATTTGCAACAGTGTTTTATTTTAAATACTGAAAATTCAGCTCATCTAAATTAAAGAGGATTCTCTATTTGGATGTTCGAAATAATCCTCAGTCTAAAGCCTGTGCTCTATCCTTTTATTTGTAGTTTTCATCTCCTATAGCCAGTTTACACAAGGATCCATGCAGTTTATTCCCTTTGCTGACAGTGATGTATTACAGTGTCAGTTCTCCATGTGATGTTAACTTTGAACAGTTCCTGTGAGCCCTAACAAGCAAACACATTGAAATGCACAACATTACTGTGGAGATGCTTTTGCAGTAACCCAATTCTGTCTCCCATACACTGCAAGAAAATTGAACAAAGCACCATGATTCTACATTGTTGATTTGGTGTGACAGCAAACACGTCTTTTTGGGGATCGTAAAAGAACCCTGCAATGTTGGAAAAGGTAGGACTCCATCGCCACAGCTCAGAGGGAGGCCACTGACCTGACAGTTAAACATGAGAAAGAGGCTTTCAAAAAACCTGAGGGTTTAATAATATGCCTTGGGAGAAAAAAATTGCCAGCTAAACAGCATGCCCACTCCAGTTTGCGAGGAGCTGAGAGCATCCACTTCTTTTAATATGCATGCTTTCATCCCCATCCAGTGCTGTTGTGTTTATTGCCATCCACACAAAGCCACTTGCAGATGAATCAATGGAAATGGCAGTGACTTTGGGGTCCAGTCGTACTTTGTGGTTTTGAGGGAGGAAGGAAGAGCGAGTCTGTTTGCATTTATGTTCTAAATGTGAGTCTTTATTTACAGCCCACTGCAGTTGTGCTCATTAGCAGTGGTATGCATTACAGACTGAAAAGCTGTGCCAACAAGTTTCCATAATAATTTTTAAATAAAAAGAAGAAAAAAGGAAATTTAGAATTACATGATCACATGTCTAGTCAGTTGTTTCTTAACTGAAGCAAAGATTGCTGCATTGCAAGGCACAGAATTACAGATTCAACAGGTATTTCCCTAAATCATAGAATCATAGAATGGTTTGGTTTGGAAGGGACCTTAAAGATCATCTGGTTCCAACTTCCCTGCCCTGGGCAGGGACACCTTCCACTAGACCAGGCTGCTCAAAGCCCCATCCAACCTGGCCTTGAACACTTCTAGGGATGGGGCATCCACAACTTCTCTCGGCAACCTGTTCCAGTCCCTCACCACCCTCACTCTAAAAAGAATTTCTTCCTAATGTCAAATCTAAACCTACCCTCTTCCAGTTGAAAGCCATTATGAACTAGCCTGTTCCTCTGCACAACATACAGACATTATCCCTTTAGTAGCTTTGGCCTTTGAGATGGCACAGTAACCCACACATCCTCAAACAGTACCACCGGGCATCCTCAGATGCTTTGTTTGGCAGAACACTTGAACAGAGAAAATACGACAGGTAAAATGATAAATTCACCCGGAGAATCACTCCTGTCTCCTAAAAGACAACCCCGCTCAGTACAGGTGTAGTCACTGCACTAACATCTTATAGTGGTTGAAGTTATGTTCATGCTTAAAGTGGCTTGAGTTTATGCAAATGGTGCACTGCAATACAAACAGGCTTTGGCCTCTGCTGCTTTAGGCACAGGACCAGTGCATCCCCATGTTCACAGCACACTTTCCGTTTGCTTTTTCTCATGCATATTCTTTGCACAATTCACTCCTTAAATGGATCTCACATTCCACCAGCCATCTCTCTCCCACAACAGATCTCCGTCAGAGGACAGAGGATCATGAAGGGAAAATAGACAGTGTGGTTTTTTTCTTAGATGGATTTTTGGCAAATGGGCAGACAGTTTAGAGCATAAATGTTACGAAGTGCAGTTGCCAAGTCACAAGGTATTTTCCTTTTCCTGATCAGCTTGCTCCTCTCAACCCTGTCTGGTACAGAGGTTTTAGTGCAGCTACCTCATGATGTCTGCATCCTCTAGAGCCATGTCACTTAGACTGTCAGCTTTGCCATGTTACAGCTGATAGGTTTTGCTTGTGCTTCCAGCATCTTCCTCCTGTTTTGGAAATTATTTTTCATCCTTCTGGTATCTGGGTGACCAGATAGTTCTGGTGCTTTGAGTCTGCAGCCTCTTCTAGCATCAGCTCAAGGGAGAGGAGGGAGCACCAGACAGCAGAGTTCAAGGAAGATTCATTAGCTTTTGCAAATGAAGCACAATGTTTTGTACGAACAGATGTAACTAATAGCGCCGGTCAGAGGCAGACAAGAGTCAGGAGAATGCAGGCATTGTGTAAGCTCCACGCACATTTATGTCACAGTCAAATCCTGATCCCCAACACCCCCTTTGACCTCATATTCACTTTCTTTTGAATACAACCTGCCAGCCATGTTCCCTTGGGCAGTGCTTTTGCAATGCGCAGGGTGACCTCGGAGGACATTGATTATGTCATTAAGATATCTCAAAAACTGGGCAAGCTTTAAACCTTCACGTCTGGAAGTGCTAGATCTATGCTTGAAATTCCCCTGATGTCTTGCAGAAATCCAGGTTCACTGTATCCCATCTCTTTTTTTTTCCAAATCTTGCTTTAAAGTCAACAGAACAAGAGGAAGTTTGTTTTGTGCTGAACATGGGTATGAGTCTAGTTCAGGATTTTATAATTAGTTAGCTTATTTCACAGAATGCTGCATGGGGCATGCAGCAAGTGATTGCAAAATAAGTAATCAATTAACCTGTAAAAAATGTGAAACTTCAGCTCATGACGGATTTCCAAACAAAAGTGTTGGACGTTGGATGTTATTTTGATTTTTAACACCTGCAAGCACATGGAAATTTATTTCTCCACCACACTCCTAGCCTGAAGCCACAGATGTATTTTGCTCATATTGCAAACAGACTTATTTGGAGTTTAGGGCTTAACTTCTGATTAAGCTTTCAGGTGCTAATGCAACAACAACAATTATTTTAAGATGGGTGGTTGTACCTATTCCAGTTATGCTGTGCTGCTTCAGCAGATTTTTAATTCTCATTTATGCATGTATTTTGTAGTTTATCTTGGCATTATGAGAAACATTCTTCATGAATCTTTTGAAATCCCAGCAGTCTTCTCCTGTATAGGCTTTTACATACATTCTTACAGGAAAGTTTTTCTGATAGGCTGTAAGAAGTCTGATAATTTTATTTCTGACCCGGGCATTAAAAGTTGTGCAAGTGTGCTATCAGAGGCTTTTTCTTATTTTCCTATTCCTTTTTACTCAAATAATTAGCTCAATCGACTTGCAGAAAGTATCATGTAACTACCACATATAACATCTGAATTTAGGACTCCCATGATATTGGATTGAGAGTGAATTAGTGAATTGTTCTCACTACAATAATACAGTAGATTTTTGTTTGCAATATATTAAAATATGCTTTTTATTTAATATATTCTTTCTTCTATTGCATTCAAACTATTCCCAGCAATTAGAGGAGAACATTGTAAATTCTCTTCTGATTTATGGAACCTTAAATAATTTTCTTCACTGGAATTTATCCTGCTGGTTGTATGGTCAACACATGTTAAACACTTGCTCTGTAAAAGTACTACTAAGCTTATTAAACTCTGAAGAAAGCCCCAAGAATTTAAAAGAAGCTAAAGTAATAATCTAAATTTAAAATAAATTGATTTGTTTTCTTTGTCTTAAAAATGTGGTGTTAAAACAGAATGGATAGCTTAAAAATATCTACTTTTCGGTAGATTATGTTTCAGTTTTTTAAAACCAGAGTTGTAGTTACCATAAATGAAAATCTATAACGCATAGATGCATTTAGCTAAATATGATAAAGTTTGCAGAATCATGGTGTGACAGATGTGCAGACACCGGGGGAGTCAGCAGAGAGTTAAGGCATTGCTCTGATAGGGAGATGGCTTCCCTGTTACAGTCTCTGCTTGAAAAGGGAGACCTGAGGATGATCCTCTTCTTCCTCTTATAACGTCTGTCTTAAGGCTACTCCTGAGTCACAGTGAGCTCTAGCTCACGTTGAAGAGCCAAGCTCTGTCACTGTGGGTCTTGGTGTGGGCTGCACATGCCTGCCCGGGGGCTGCTCTGTGCCCTCTGTTATGGCCAGTGGGCTCTCTGACCACATCCTTCCAGGAGGATGCCAACTGGGTTTGTCCCCACAGGCTCTTGTCATGCCTTTGCTATAGAGTGTGAGTATCAGGCTTGCCCTCTGTCTTCTCTGAGATGCAGTCCTGTGTTCTTGTGCTCTTTGCAAGACATATGGTTTTGGCTACAGTGGGAGACAGGACAGCAGGGCAGAGGAACCTGGTGCTGCCATGCCATGTCTTTGTATATGCAGGCACTCAAAAGTCTACCTGCTTTTGAGAGGTCATTTGGGAAATAAAATTTGTAGTCTTCAGGTGCCCACTATGTGGCTGCAGGGATGATAATATAATGATATTTTGGTCTCCCTTTGAAACAAAGTCAGCAGAGATACTGGGACTGCTGCCAGGTAAACATCAACAAGTAATCTGTAATAAATTAGGAATAACTTTTGTGGCAGAGAAAAAAAAATGGCATCCCCTCCAGTCTTTGAAATCCTATGGAATATGATTACCATATAGGTAGTTAGGTTTGAGATTTGGCTAGGTTTGATACATATTTCTAGGTCTCAAATCAGTGCGTATTTAATAGCAGCTATAACTTCTGGTAGCTCTTAATAGTTTATGGGAAATAATTTGATAGTGTTACTCTAGTTCTTGGGAGGACGAGTGCTTGTATCTGCACCTTCCCCTTGTACCTTTGATCCTACACGATGGTTTTGCAAGATGACACATTATCTGAATAAGCAGTGAGTTCTGCAGCAGGATATGCTCAGGATTTGGCTACTGGTGGGCAGCAGCGTAGGTACAAGTGCCTACCTCTAATTACAGTGAGGGCCTCTTTCTCCAAGGGTCTCTGTCAGTACCATGAATCTTAAATAGTAGCTGAGTCAGGCAAGCTCAACCTGTGATGAGGATGCTGGCAATTCTGGCTGTTCACCTTGACTCTGATGGCTCCATTTGAATTTTGAAAATGTATACAGCTGCCTTGTGCGTTATAGTTCTTATCAGCAAAATGGAAGTAGCACTGTCTTACTTTGCCCACTCCAAAGGGGATGTTTTTCTTCTTTAATCTATTGCTAGGATTTGTGCTTGTTATTTTAATTACTTCCTTTAGTTAAAGTAGGGACTTTACGATCAGGTCTTCTATTATTTTTGAAAAAACAATTATTTTTTTTTGTCTTAGATTTTGTTGAAAAATGCCATTCAGATTTTTTAACAGTTGATCACTTATCTTGGAAAACAAGTTCCAAAAGACGTCCAAAGTAAATGGTTTTGTGCAACTCTTTAGACTGCAGAAACAAAGTAAGTGACCTGTAGCCTTTAATTAATAGACGCAATTCACTACTTATTGAATTGTGAATTTAATTGGCAGTGCTGTAAGAATTCCAGAAATAACTGAAGATTTAAATTCCTACAAAAATATGTTACCAAGTTGTCCTGCCTCAAGTCTGCAAGAAGAATGCTTTTGTTTATACAGCCTTTAGTGTGATTCATCCACATATTTCTAAATACAGCTGACTTGGGTTTTTGCTAAGGAAAAGGTTCTCTTCAGACCTTGATAAAGGCTAAACCACATCCATCTCTCTGAAGATGCACAGGAGGCAAACTACAGTCTCCTAAAGCAAGTAGAGAAGAACAACCAATGTGGTTCGTTTCAGGTGGAGTGGGAACTTGCCTTGACTACTGGAGTGGCCATACAACAACCCTTAGGCCTTGTTCTAAGGGTTTCATACCCTATTAGAGAGATTATACCTCAGTGTACAGTTCAGCCAGGCAAACTGGAAAGTCAGAAGCAAAAATTGTTTGGGTTGTGCTGAATACAACTTTCTTTGTTTCTCTGAAAATCTTCTGAAAGGGCCTTGTGGAAAATGGAACAGAATTGCTGCGACATGTTCCTGCCTGGACCACCTCTAACAGGAACCAAGGAAACAAAGGAGCCAGCTTGCAGAACTTATGGAGGTGGGCTTGGTGGCAGTGCTAGTGCCATCTCCCTTTCATCCAGGCATCTGATAACCAGGGCACATGTAGGCTTGGCCTGCCTCTCTGCCTCGTGGGGTTTGAACTTCCTCTGCAAGAGGAGGCACTCGACTCTAGACCGTGCTGCTTAGCTAGTTAATGAAGCTCAGCCATCTCACAGTCCTTTTAGGCCATTAATACCTCACTAATGAGGGCCTCAGCATCAATATCTCTGATCTGCCAATCTGCTCCTCCTGTGCTGCTTTGCTTGCTGATGTCTGCAGTCCCATATTCATACTCTGTTCTTTGGACTGGCCTACCCTTTCTTCTGAATTCCACACCCCATCCCCGCCCCCCACCCTGAGTGCTTCTGCTCCCCTTCTGCTTGGTTTAATCCTTGCCCTTCTTTGCTTTTGTCACCCTACCGAAACAAGAGAATGACAACCCATGAACAGGAGATCATAAAGTTACAACAGAAGTTGCACAGGCTAGAATTTCCCAATATAAAGTGCTTCACCCTAATCGTTCAAACTCATCTAAAAGGCCTTTGCTTGTTCTTTTTTTCAGCTATGTCTTCTGGGAAGGACTATACTTGCATTTGTGTTTTTCAGTTGTCCCTTTTCCTGTGAGAGCAGAGCTGCCCATTTGCTGTGGTCAGGAGGAGTGGGCCACTTCCTAAAAAAAAGACAAAGTGCAGTAGGGATGTGGTGAGAGCACAGACACCTTAAGACATACTGAACATACACCAGAGAAGCCTGAAACAGTGTTTTGCTCTTGTAGCTGCCCTGTGAGGGTGCTGCGGCTCCCCAGGCCCCGTGCTGTGATGCGAGGTTCAGTGTAAAGAGGCATGGAGGGTTTCAGAATGGCTAAGTGAAACAAATTTGAAACCAGGATATATCTAGGTGGATCTAGGATTTAGCAGCAGCTGCACAGGCAGGAATTTGTGCAAGGATACAAAAAAGCAGCTTATATTTCATATTTCTTATGAAAAAGGCAAAAAGTTCAAATCAACTAAATAAGCTCCCTAAAGCATTTCCTGTTATTTATAAAAGTCCTGAGACATCAAGTTGCAAAATTAAGCACCTGATTTAGGAAGTGCCAATCATAAGATTATCCGGCCAAACTCAGTGCATCTGAATTATGATTCAGTTCTGCAAGTATTCTGGCCCACCTCTCATTTACAGTGCATGAAAGACTGCAAAGCAGTTCTATATTTGACTTACATGTACAAAAGGAGAGGATTTGTTCTTGCAAATTAGGTGTTCATCTGATGTAGACTGAATAAAAACCACGTGGTGGTATCCTACAGAGGTAATAGTGTCTTAGACTTTGCCTGCAGTTTATTACAGTGTCTCCTGCTGAAGAGAGGGTTCATTGCCCATCCCAACCTCGCAATTTTTCTTTGTGTTGCACATAGGGTCCAGTTCAGCAAGCACATACTAACCACATGCAAAAGCCTTTTTGCTGAATTAGTGCCCTAGAAAATGATGCTTACCACAGTATTTTTTATTTTAAAAATACTTTCTGATGATAATTTTGATTTGGAGACATTTCAGTTTCATATTAAAGACATCTATAAACTTTGATTATTCTTTCCGTACACCATTACCAATGTTCATTTTTAATATCTTTTCAAAGCCCCTTTTCCATTGCATTTAAGCTACACAGGCAAAGCCTGC
Source organism: Chlamydotis macqueenii (assembly GCF_036417535.1). Lineage (NCBI taxonomy): Eukaryota > Metazoa > Chordata > Aves > Otidiformes > Otididae > Chlamydotis > Chlamydotis macqueenii. The sequence goes on along the minus strand of NC_141556.1, from coordinate 114,637,197 downwards.
CATCCTAAATACTCACTTCGCAGCAGCAGCTGCCTCTCGCAGAACAGAGGCACCCAACACTGCACTTGGAAAACGTGCTTTTGCTACTGATGATGTGTAAAAAGCCATGTGCCGGGTCTTGCTGAAGGCCTCAAACTGCAATGCAATGGAAGCAAGTATATATACCAATAATTGTTTAGATATCCAATTATGTTTGCTACCAAATGGGTGAACGGTCTTATCAGGGTGTCCTATGTCACAGGAAGCAAAATAGATTACATGCCAGGATTAGCAGGTGGTTGAAATGTATCACATTGTTCCCATGAAACTGTCTCTTACAGGTGTCTTTTTGATGTTTCATCGTTAATAACAATATTAAAGATTTTAGTACCTTTCCACACTACCTGCTTCTGATTTCATGGACTTTTATTAAATTCAGATCAGCAAGGTAGGGTAGCAGAGAGCAATTTGAACCTTGCACTCACCTGTGCCAGACGCTGCAACCAGAGCTGGTTTGCACCACTAGCTGCAGAAGTGTGTTTTATTTTTCCGGAGCAGAAGTGGTAGTCATGGCAGAAGCAATATTGTCAAGCCAAAGGTGAAGTTTTCTCACTTTTTCTGCCTCTGATAGAGCTTAAAGAGGCTGGAGAAGAGTATCGGAATAGAGCTCACATGTATGGTACCTCTACCTAATATTTTCCCTGCCTCCAGCTTCCTGAATCATATGAGATTTCTGTATATTTAAGAAAACCCTTAATGTGTGCACTCACTGTAGCTGCCTATTGGTTCATGTAAAATTTTAGCATCCACAGCATCTGCATAGTGCAGGAAACGGATCTACAGCGTGACAAAACCCGTCCATTGGTTTGCTGAGAACTTGGATCCTAAGAGGTTCATGTAGTGCTTTATAGTTCTTATAGTGGACGAGAAAGCAACACCTCCATGTCATACCCTGGTTTTGTAGACCTCTATTGTATTCATTCTCAGATATCTCTTTTCTAGACTGAGAAGTCCCAGCTGACTATCATTTGTGGATGTACTATTGGCTGCAGAAATTAGCATCCCTGATCTTTGCAAACCCACTAAGTCTTGGTTGTCCCTAGGCTTCAGGAGAGATCTCTTACTTTCATTCACAAAACATGGTGTTTAGCAGCTGTGTTGGTAGGTCTCAGTGCCTCTCAGTCTTCTTTACCATAGCTCCTGGATGCAGCTCCAGTGCTGGAAGCAAGGAATAAAACCATATACACTTAATTTTTTATAGGTCACTTAAACGGACATAAATTATTCAGAGTTGGAATTTGTCCAGCACAGCAGACTTTAACAGAGCTCGTCTCACAAAAAAATGTACCAGAGGAATTTTTACTGATCTTGAGGACTCAAAACCCTGCAACTTTGGTATCCCACCTACCAGCATAGTGCTTCCTAGGAGCAAGCTGAGACACTGGATCAGACCCGGTGAATCACCCACACCCAGGAACATCCTGAGGACTCCTAAACTAAATGTTGACTGCGTTTGACCCTGTGTGGTTTGTACAAGATGAAATCCTGATTTCGCATGGCTAGAGCAGATCAGTAACATTCTTCGTTAGTTTACTGGCGCCTCTTTGAATTTGGAATCGTGCCCAGCTGTATCGAGTCCCCAGAACTATTTGTTCAAACTGGCGGAGGTTTTGTCTTTTTTAACCATTAATCACGAAATTGTGCAAAGTAAAGAGTGGGAGACAGGGCGAGAGCAGCGTACAGCCACAGACATAATAAATAGTTTACCAAGAATATTAAATGAAGTCACATGTATAATTCACCAGTTATTTATCTTCAGTACACACCAGCTAAGAGCAGACTAAAGTACCTTTGCTGACAAGATTTGTGTGCCATCAGGAAAACATTTTATAGAGCTACCACAATAGTCCAGATATTATACTAAGAATAATAATGACAGCAGTAACGTAGTACCTGAACAAACTCCTCTCAGTCAGAGCACGATTTTAGGTGTGTGGATGGAAAAGATAACAAATTTGCTTCATCAGGAAAAATTTGAAAGCCAATTAAAATATTTTTCCTTTGCAAAGAGTGTGATTTGGCAGTTAATTTTGTAAGTGTTCTTTAACTCAAACAAAAATGTTTTCCATTAAAAAACCTCATGATTATTCTTTTGCTCTTCAGTTGCATAAGACGAGCCTGAGACAACCATTTTATTGCTGAAGACTGTTTAAATTTATCTTCTGACTAATTGGGCTTTGATTAAAGTACAATAAAACATTAAGTGTCTGTAGGCTGAGTCCAGTGATTATGTTTCCTTCTTCTCAAAAGATAGATGGCTTTGGGGCCTATATGATCCAATATTTCAGGGTTCTTTCGTCTAAGGAACTACTGGTACTGTAAGTGCTTGCAGGAGTACTTACCATTTGTGGTTACTTGCAGTGTGTAGCAATTTGTGGTTACTCGCAGAAGAAAACCACCATATAATGTACCATAATGCTATGCTATCTTTAAAAAAAACCAAAAAAGCATGATTTGATTAGGTTGTAGAAACAGCAAATCTCTACTCTTGGGATGGGAGCCGGGAACTCCACGTCTCCAAGGCTGTTTGTGAAGTGTTTGAAATGTCTCTTGCTCTAAGCATCTGCCGTAAGATCCTGTGACTAATCCTCTAACTTAATCTTGATGGCAATTTATATTCTGCTTGCAGTTGCCATAAGCTGAAGAGTGTGCATTCCCATTTCCTATATTTTCTGCCATGGAGCATAAAGAAAAAAGGATATAAATATCATCAGCATACTTTGTATCTTAATACAAGTATTTATTTCTTCCACCCCTGCCCTGCCCTCACTGACATAAAACTGAGATGCCTCCTCCCGTGGAGGAGTTGGCCTCAGGGTGTTGAGGATAATGCTTGTGCTTTGTCCTATTATTTTTATACCTTTTTTTTTAACACTCTGGTTTATTTTTCTGACTTTCTCATGGGTCTGTTATTGTGCCAGTAGGAAGACTGTATGTGACTCATTCAAATACAGTTGTCACCACCTCTGACCACTGTGCTGCTGTCCTAAAAGCTCAGCCATGCAGGAAAAAACCTCTGTTCCAAAACCTCCAGCTGTGAAAGTGTGAGTTTATCTCCTAACACTGAAAGAACAAATTAAAAAATTTATGTGCACAATCAGAATTTTTCTTCCTCCTTTCTCTGTTTCTTTACCAGAAAATAAAAGTGAGTACAAAACACATGCTGAAAGGAAGGCCTTCTACACTACTGAGGTCATACTCTGACACATAGCACAGAAAATATGGCGTGATATAGTTTTATGTCTATGTAACAGCAGCTTTTATGGAATTTTGTTGAATTTAGAAGACATATTTGTGCACTTGCCAGCTCTGCAGGCTTCTGATCTTCTTGAAATGCAAACTGCGTTCCCTTTCACGTCTTCATTGTCACCATAACTTTCCACCAGCCAAATTGTGTCTTGCATTGTATTCATGCAAGCACACGTTCTTCTGATTCTGTTTCTAGTTAATCTTTTTCATTCCCTGTCTTCCAGAGGCTGTCTGGAGAGACAGGATTATAGCCTGGAATTTGGAACATATTGATAGATGATGCAGAACAGAAAACTGTTCATTTGTGATGCAGAACAGTAAAACATATTGATACATGCTGCAGAGCAGAGTCTTACTCATTCTTCCTTAATGGACATGGCTTTGCAGTACTTAGAAGGGGTAGAAATAAGAATAAATATCTATCTCAGGAAGAAAAAAATATTATGACTCTTAGTATTAGCAGAAATATATTAATTTTACAGATCTGCTTTCCAGAGAGGGAACTGACTCTTATTATGTGCTAGAGTTGACATCATGTATAATTTAGAGACTAAGGTAGGGTAGTCCTTAGGATGGGTAGCATAGGACTCAGGAGGGTTCAAGTCTCTCCTTTGCTGTAATTTCACTTCAGCAAGTCACTTAAATGTTTTGTGATTCACTTTCCTGCTTCTCAGAAATGTTATAAAAATGAACACAAGCAATATTTGGTTAAACACATCTTAAATGGATTGCAATAACTAGGTTTACTAATCTTGTTGTACACCTGAATAATGCCAAATAATCTTTATTCTGTTGAGTTTTCCAGAAAGAAAGCATGATGTTTCCTGTTAAAAGCATGATGATGATCATGCACAAATTGCAAAATTCGTTAATACAGGGTTTTGAAGCTGTTTGTCCTGAAAGCGTTTTCTTCCAGCCAGCAGGTCAGTCTCTGTGGGTATTGTGATTTTTCTTAAGCTGCAGGATGTCCCTTCTCAAAGCCTACAGATTATTTTGGGACCATGTGTGCAGGAAGTTATGGTTGGTGGTTCATCTAAAAGCAAGGGACATTGCATGGTATATTAAGTGGTCTGTTTCCTGAAACCTTGGGCTTTTGGAAATGCCTCAGGGGTGGTCTGTTTGTATTGTTCAGACAATCCACATCAGAGCAGTAAGACAGAAAGTTAAGAAGAGTAGTCTGCCTGGACTTAACACTAACTTGCAGTAATGGTGCCTTTACCCTTCATCCTGTCACTCCTTACCCTTGTCAAAAATCCCTCCTCAGTTTTCTTGTAGGCCCCCTTTAGGTACTGGAAGGCTCCTATCAGGTCCCCCAAGAGCCTCCTCTTCTCCAGGCTGAACAGCTCCAGCTCTCTCAGCCTGTCCTCGTAGGAGAGGTGCGCTGTGGCCCTCCTCTGGACTCGCTCCAACAGGTCCATGTCCTTCTTATGCTGGGGGCCCAGAACTGGATGCAGTACTGCAGGTGGGGTCTCACCAGAGCAGAATAGAGGGGCAGAATCACCTCCCTCGACCTGCTGGCCGTGCTTCAAACAATAGAGGAGTCAAACAGTATTGCTCAAACAATAGAGCAGTCTGTAAGGAAAACAGAGTATGGGATGTGCCTACTCCTTACTGGCCGTCCTCTACACTTTGCAGTCCCTGTGTTTGAACACAATAAAAGTGACATAGTCTGAGTCTTCGTTGATCAGCAATCTGAAATCTCTTGATAAAACCAGCTTTTTTGTTTTAGGCTAAGTCTACTTGTTGAAGTTATGCCTTGAAGGACTGTGGTGAGGAGCAAAGACCAGTGTGAAGCCTGTGGTGTGTGCTGAGGTATCACTATGCAACATTACTGCAATCTCCATTTTCCTTGCCTTGCAGCCTGACTTTTCTGTTGATGCATGGACAGATCTCAGACCTTTCAGGAATTAAAAAAAAAAAAGAAAAAAGAGCATGAATCAGACATAGCTCTGTCAGTAAAAGAGTACTGAAAAACACCTAAAGAATAACATTTCACACAACTTGAATGCCTGTGTACATTTCTCTGATAGGATCCCACCACACCCATCCCCCTTGCTGCTCTAGAAATTTCAGCAGATGACCTGCACAAACCCACACCCAATTATCCACAAGATGATTCTGCTGGCTGTAAGGTGGTAGGGATGTCTCAGGGCCACCAGAGATGAAGCTTCAGGTCTTCATCATCACAGGTTCCAGAAAGTTTTCAGCAACACAGTGAGAGCTGAAAGACTATCAGCAACTTACCTCAACAGCTTACAAAGAGTGTGGCAGCCTCAGTTTGCATCCAGTGGTACATGCTACTGACTGAAGCCTTCACATCCCGGCTCTCAACTCCTCAGCTGCCATTTCCCAGAGCTGGTTCCCAACCACTGCTGTCATGTTGACTAATACTGTATTAGTCTCTGGCACTCTCCAGAGAGTTTGTGAGTCTCATTTACCTCCTGGCTTATACTGTTTTATACATGGACAAACTCTTTCAGATAGGAACCATCGCTTGTGCAACATCTACCCCTACAGTGTCCTGCTCCATGGCTGAATTTTCTGATCACTGTGTTAAAGTGAAAAACAGCTCACTCATTTATCATTTGTTCCTTTCAGAGATCAGCTCTGCTTTCCTCAGGGAGGAGAGCCTGCAAAGATCATTGTCCTTCATGTGTTCTTTCTCATCTGCTTTAATCTACTGAACCTGTCCTCTGTCTATCTCATCACCTGCATGCCTTGTTCTTAGTGCTTCTAAGCCTTTTTGAGAGGAGATATCCAGAATTTGACACATGCCTCCTTCTCCTGTGCTTTCCCAGAATCACAGAAAAGCTGCGATTGGAAGGGACCACTTGACATCATCTGTCCCTCTCTTGAAAGTGAGGCCATAGGTTCAGTTATCTACGGTCATGTCAAGCCAAATCTGGAGTATTCCCAGTGTGGGAGATTCTGCCACTTCTCTGAGCGACCATTTCTAAAGCTTATTTGTTCTCACAGTGAATATATTTTTTTTCTTACATTTAGATGGCATTTCCCATGTAGTGACTTGTGCCCATTGTCTCCTGTCCTGTTGCTGTGCATCCCTGTGAAAAGAATACTTATCTGTACCTCTGTCTACCTCTCTAAAACTATCTGTTGTGTGCTAGAAGTCTGTGATTAGATTCCCCATGCGCCTTCTCTTGGCTGAAAAACTAAACTCCTTCAACCTTTCGTTCTGCATCGAGTTCTCCAGCACTCTAACCCCCAGTGATTATCATCCACCAGGCTGTCTCTGATTTTTCAGTGTCTCTTTTGAGCAGAGAGAAAGGAAAACTGGATGAAATATTCCAGGTGTGGCCTGACAAGTGCCAAGTAGAGAAGAATAATCACATCTCTTGGTTTGTTGGCTGTACTCTTGTTGATGCAGACCAGGGCACAGTTTGCTGCCTTTGCTGCCAGGGCAGGCTGCTGGCCCATGCTCAACTTGCTGTCTGCCCAGACCCCCAGGACCTTTTCAGCAGAGTGGCTCCTCAGCCAACCAGTCCCCAGCCTGTACTGCTGCTTGAGTTTATTCCATCCCAGCTGCAGGACTTTACATTTGTCTTCATTAAACCTCAAACATTTATTGTTTTAATCTCATATTAGACAGCAATCCTATTGGCTCAGTCTTCCAGCCTGTTGAGGTGTCTCTGTGTGGTGGCTCATTTCCTTCCAGCATATCTCTTTTCCCAGTTTGGTGTCAGCCACAAGCTTGGTGTGGGCATTCAGTCCCATTATCCAGATCATTGAAAAATGTGTTGAATAGTATTGGACCCAATATCAGCCCCCGAGGAATGCCATTTGTGACTGACTGTTTGTTCGATTTTGAGCCATTTTCAGCTTTTATCTAGGATTCCACCCATCTTGTTTTGACCTATTCTTTGGATTTCCAGAGAGATCAATGGTGTCAGTGCAGACCTCTGGCCTGCAGAGTCCATCAGACAAGGCAGATTGAACGTTCATGTCAGAAGAGGTGACTGTGAAAACTATTGAATTTAAGGGAGACATATTGGAAGACTAATAAATGTGAGCAAAAGCTGTATCAGAAGATGGAGGGATGGGAAGCAGTCCTGAAAGTAGGACTGGGAAGTAGCATGCAGTTTTAGTCTTGAAAAAGGACAAAAGCTGGCAATAGAGAGAAAAATCTCTGCAGGTGTGAAGAGCTGGGCGGCTGTAAATGGCAAAGTTCCTTCACAGAAGAGAGAGAGGCCTCTGAGAGGCAGCAAACACAGAAAGAAAGCAGTGAGCAGAGGAGAGTATGAAAATGAAGGAAAAAGGGTGAGAAGCCTAAGGAAAGGAAGGAAAATGAACACTAAATAGGGAAAAGAAGGGGCTCAGTGGGTGAAACTGAAAGTGACAGGGCAGTACTGAGAGTCACTAAAGGAAGAGGACTGATGAAACGGAAAAAAAAAAGTACACCCAAGCTGTAAACCTATTGTGTTGCTTGGGTATTCTACTGCTTTATTGTGGTGCAGTATTATCAGGCTAATTCTTGATGTTGAAAACTGTCATATAAACCCACATAACTCTCCTAAGTTGTTCTAAGAAAAGTTAGAAATTTGCATTTGTTTCCTTAGTGTTTCTGAAGATTTTATTTTGACACCCACCTTTGTCATATTCCGTTGACAAAAGGAGCAGCTTGCCATGTAAATGCCCTCATTTATCATCAAAACCTCTGTCAGAGTCCCCTGTGTTTCCCATACTGTAATAAATGCTGTAACAAATGCTAACATTTTCAGCTGGAGCCCACAGTACTGTTAGTATAAAACATAACAGGGTGCGATCATAGATTTTTGGCTTACTCTAGCTCTCACTGAAGTTATTGGAAGATTTGCAATTGACGTCAATGGGAAGAGAGTTGGGCCCATGGTAGGAGCTACAGTAGTAATAACAATGCATTTGACTTATATAGCTCGCTCTCTTCTTGCCAGAGGCCTTTGGGCACTGCATGTAAATGAATACAAAACAATAAAAGAGATTAAGATGTCTCTGATTCCTGCAGGATTAGAAGAGACAAACAGTGAAAATCAAAGTATGCCTATATATGGGCCACTTCTTATGCAATGGTTCTAACTGTGTCATCACACAGTTTATGGCAGGTCATCACGTACTTGATCTCTGCAGAGCTGTTGTGGATTGATCCGTGGAACCACTGTCTGCTTAGAATTTTCTTAGCATGCAAATAAGCAGAAAAAGTGGATATTGATAAAAGAGAATATTTTTAGGCTTGCAAATCAGCCAGAGTCAGTCAAATTCTTGGCCCCAGCCATGTGCTGCTGAGTAGTGTCAGATGCTCACACATACACAAATTGACATTTACAAGGCATGCCGTGCCTAGTGCCAAGTTCAGAAATAAATTGCCTCTTTTGATAGGTTCACCAGAGCCTCCTAAGTACACCAGAGCCTCCTAAGATTCATTTATTGTTTGCTACCGGAGGGACTGGAATGCTCCTGGACACAGAACGAAAATCCATTCAGCGCAGCATAAGGGAGACGATATAAACCGAAGTACAATAACTGTGAAGCTGCAGTTTCATAGGGTAACATATTCGGCACGCTGCATGTGGAGGATTAGGTGCTTGGCTGTCATTAATGGCAATGTGGGCTGCGTAATTAGCTCCATGTGTCCGCTGCTGAAAACCTACTCCAATAAATACCAATGCCACTTACCTGGGGAGCGTGGAGGAGGCTGGGTCTGACCCCCGAAGCCTTGCTTGTAAAGGATACAGCCCTGAAAGGATTTCCTTCAGCTGCACGGGGGTGATGCTGACTGACAGTGGATCTCCCCAGAAACACACAGCATTTTGGTGCTGAGGGAAGCTGAAGATCCTCATTTTGCCTCTTTGCTTGTCCAAAGCCAATCTGAGATTTAAGTTCTGCAAGTCCAGGTGAGACAAAATCTGTACACATTTAGAGTACAAGAAAGAGGGTAGCCTCACCTGGTCAGATTCATTGATCAAAAATCCAGCACGCTGCCCGTTAGGCTGACTGGTACAGCTCATGGTATCTCAAAGGAAACCTTTGAGTTTCACGTAGACAATTGTGCAATACTGTACAATGATGAGACATGACAAGTATTAGACACTGCAGCCATGAGCTTACCTCTCAGAACCTGCAAAGCCTATCTAAACGTCTTCATGAAGCCTTGAGAGGCAGAGTTTGCCAAATTCTGATTTGCTAGGCTTTGTCCTCTTCCTTGAACTGTTTTGCTTCCTGGAGAAGGTACAGACACTGACTTTGCTGACAAGGCCAGTTCTCAATAGCATTGTTTTTTTCAGATAATTATAATATGGGTTTGGACATTTAAAAATGATGATCTCTACCACATGATGCTGTAATATTTCTCAAGCGAGCTGAAGAAGAAAAAGCTTTGCCACAAACTGGCCTACTTAAGTAAGATGGTGCCTGTGGTGAGAGGTCCTATTCCCTGCTACAGTAACTGAAAACACTGCAAGAGAAAGACAGGGAGAAGCCTTTTTCATGGTCATTGTTCTGAAAAAGAGCTTGCATCTCTGCCAGCTTGTCTGTTTTTTCCAGACTTGGGGAAGGTCTTGAGTGGTTGTGTTGGTGCCACTAGCAGTAACTGTGCTGCTGTGATGGTCTCCCGTAAGTGAGGGAAGGTTTCTAGGGAGAAGTGTGGCCTCCATTGGGCTAGTTCATATACGTGGGAAAAAACTGGACAAGCTTTGGTACACGCAAGCCCTGTTTGGCTCAGAAAGGTCTCGGAGCACCTCATAGCTTGCCTGTTTATTCAAGTTTTTATAAGTTGGTCTAATAAAAGGTATTGCCTCACCTTCAAAACCTTGCTGTGCTTACGTCCATAGTTCCTAGCAGCTTCCATAATACTTCAAGAGTATTTCTCCCATTTAAAACTGACTTATGCAGCTTCACGCCCTTGTATGAGGAATTATCGTGTGCATGACCTGGTCTAGGCTTCAGCAGCGCTGGTATTGACAGCTGTGACTGGGATGGCTGCTCCGGTTTTAAAGAAGTTTCGGGATCTTGATACATACTTCCCTAAACTTGATTAACGTCTCAATGATTTCTTGCAACCATAGTTAATGATGAGCTAATGCCATCTGCAGCCATTTGATACCTCTGGATATGGTGAAGCTGAGAAGGCCTGCAGGGACGATTTGTGCAACCACGTACCTGCGTGCCAGCTGCTGTTATTGGAACCAAATGGTCCTGAAATTAGTTATTAAATTGTTCATAATTATTTTCTGTGGTTGTTACCAGCTATGAGATGTGTTTACTTGACAGGCTGGAAGACTGAACACTTCCCGTCTATGTGAGCGTCTGTGTTGCAAACACTGCCCGCTGCCTAGCAATAACGACAGGCGAATCCCTCAGTCTTTAGATAACGCTTGTATTTTAAGGGCTTATTATCCAGACAAATGGGAAATAAGAAATGGAATGAGCTAGTCTTCTTCCCTCTATTATATGTGGTTTTAAAGGCAGTGGGAAAACAAGTGCCTGGCAGGCATGCCAGGTGCGGTGGAAACTGAGGGGCAGAGCTGGGAGAGCTCATGCAGACACAGTATCCCCTCATCCCCACAGCCTCCACGTCTGCTTTTAAATACCCTGCTTATAAATACTTTCCCCCTTTTGGGGCCAGAAGGCTGAATCACTTTGTGAGAAAAAGAAGGGAATGTGTTGAGGGAGCATCTTTCCCTCCCTTCGCCCTTCCTGTGAGTGGACTTTGGACTTTTTAGAGGCAGAGTTTGTTTAAAGTGCAAAGAAGCCGAGAAATGGCTTGGGAGCAGCATGTCAGGGAGGATGGGAACAGCCTGGGGCTTGGAGTTGTGAACTCCTGCTCTTGCCTATTGGTGCCTTAGTAACTGTAACCAAATAGTTCCCAGTCCGTTTTTATTAGCAGGCTTTATGTGTTTAGGGATAAATATTAAATTCTACTATTTGGTGTGAATGTCAGCTGTTGATGAAAAGCAGATCCCAGCTGGGACAGCAAGGACATTGCGTCCAGGCTGTGTTTGAGGTACATGAGTGGAGGAGCTGTGTGGGAGAGAGTCGGCTGAATTTATTGCTCAAGTCCAGCTCAGGCTGCTGCTTCTCTGTAACTTCAGCTGAAGTCATTTGATTTGCTTGGGTGTGTGGCTCCATTCTGCCCTCAGAAATACCTCTCTTAGCATGGTGATATTAATTCCTCCCTTTCTATTCTCTCACATTAAAAATAAAGAGGAAAAGTTCCAACTTTTATTGGCAGGGTGTTCTGCTTGTGCTGGTGCCCCTTGTCACCGGAGGACTACACCCACACCTAGCTTCCAGCACCTGGGCTTGGGGAATGCTTGAGCATGTACAGTGGACGTACTTGCCCAGTGACCAGGCTTACAAGGCCTTGCAAGTGAAGTGCTGTTGGAACATTTGTTGGAGACTTTCAAATGGAGACAGGGCTAACAAGTACATGCAAAAGCAGAAACTGAAATGAGAGTTTATATATAAACCTAATGATTGCAACCTCTCATACACTGGAGGAACCACATACATTTCTGCTGGAAAAAAGGGTATATCTTACCATGCTGTAACAATTTATAAGTTAATTTCCCCCAGGTGTGTGTTTAAATGTTCTGCACAAGCCACAAGATGTCAGTCTGGCTACACGCAAATTCAACCACAGTCCTGCACAGTGATTCATGTGGTATGATTTTTAGCTCTAGTATCTCTGGGAACATAATCTCTTCATTTATCGCTACAATTTGTCCTGCACTTTTCCCCTTACAGGCATAAATCTCCTTTCTCTTTGCAGTGACTCCTTCACATAGGGCAATATAGAATCATAGAATGGTTTGGGTTGGAAGGAACCTTAAAGATCATCTAGTTTGAACCCCCTCTGCTGTGGGCAGGGACACCTTCGGCTAGACAAGGTCACGCAAAGCCCCATCCAACCTGGCCTTGAGCACTTCCAGGGATGGGGCATCCACCACCTCTTTGGGCAATCTGTGCCAGTGCCTCACCACTCTCACAGTAAATATCTTACTTATGTCTAATCTGAATCTACCCTCTTCTGGTTTAAAGCCATTACCCCTTGTCCTATCACTACATGCCTTTGTCAAAAGTCCCTCCTCAGTTTTCTTGTAGGCCCCCTTTAGGTACTGGAAGGCTGCTGTAAGGACTCCCCTGAACCTTCTCTTCTCCAGGCTGAACAGCCCCAACTCTATATTGAAGACAAAAAACAATGTCAAGGAGTATAATTTACCTCTTTTAAAAATAGTTTTAGATATTGATCTTTATGTTTTAGCTACTGTTTTGCTATGCTAACACTTTCAAGGCCACATACTGGCAGGAGGGATTAGTTGTACTATTACATACCGTTTCCTTGAAGCAATTTGTGCAGTAAGAGCCCTATGTATTAGACAGGTCATGGGTCACTTTCTCTCCCTGTTTCCCTATTTGATCCCTGTGGTACAGTTTAAATTTCCACATGCATTCCCTAAGACCTTTGCTTGAGCAATTAAATGGTTTTTTTTTTTGTGTGTGTGTGTGTGTCATTGGTATCTGTGGAACTGCAAGTGCTTAGTTCAGGGTGCCCAACCTTGTCAGCTATGGGGCTGGATCCCAGTTTTGGAGTCCTTCTTGCTGATTTCCTTGATGTGATTTTTTTTTTCTTGGACATGTGCCTGTGTGAGACATGCCTCTAGCTCAACTCCTACTTCCTAAGAGACTCCTGGGTCTAGTATTAAGTACTGTGATTTGATTAGGCACTGGAAGATGCATTTGGCTCTGAAGACAAAGCTGACCAAGTAGCTATTGCCCATCTGCATCGTGAGGGTGGTCACTGCAAGTGTCCAGAAGGCAGGATCTGGCCCAGGGGCTGCTAGTGAGAGAGTACTAAATCTTTCAGAACATGGCAATCGTCCTGAATAAATTTATTGAGATTATGGATCTTTTCAGGCTCATTCTTTATTTCAGATCAAAGCCTACCGAATCCTTATATTATACTAGCAATATTGAAACCATTTACTTTGGAAATTTGCTGTGGAGCAGGTGTTAGCGCAAGAAGCATAAGTTCCCAAGGCAGTGCATGGGTGGATTTTAAATACCCAGCAGCAGGGCAGAGGCAGGGCCAGGAGCTTGGTGCTGTGGCAGCTCAAGAAGGGCATCTGGTGCAGGACAGCAGCTTATGGCTCCTTACCCTGCTGCCTTATGAACACAGTGAGAGCCCAGAGCTGCTCCCTTATACGACGGTGAGATACTGCTGATAATATATGCCATTTTACCTCTCTAACAGCCAGCATCTCCCTGAGCTTCCAGCAGCATGCTTAATTTCTAATTTGGGAAAGGATAGCCTGCTCAGACAGCCCCGTCCCCCACCATCTCAGTGTTTTCCGAGGTGGCATAGTTGATCTTTTACAGCCAGTGGATATTCTTGATTTATCTTATTACTATAAAGCAGTCAGTTCTTTCCACTTCTTCATGCCTATCTTCTCTTAATCCAGGACCTTTTCCTTTGACTGGGAAAAGATCGTTATGATTATCCTATGGTATTCCCAGTCTAGCAGTGACTCTATCCCTGCAAACACCATGCTAATTCTTTGCTTTACAGTCATCAACAAAGATACTTTTGTTTGAAAAGAACCAAAGGGATCAGTCATATGAATGAATTAGCACAGCTTACTAAATTACTGCATGCCAGAGGAGATGGGGCCCATGGCCAGAAGGTATCGCTTGGAGAACACCTGGGTCAAACTCATTGGTTTCAACAACCCCTAAGGGTTGTTGTTTTACCTTGTAGACTGGGAGAAGTTTCATGGAGGATCATGGTCAGCTGTGGCTGCTCACCACTGGTGTGTGGTAGCTTGCTAAGGCACTCTACCTTGTTACGTTCAGCCATGTTCCAGTTCCTTGCTGGGTAATAGTCCTGTGCTGGTTTAGCTGATCTGCCACCATAACCTGGAACAGAGACAGACATCTCCATTGTAAGAGCATACTATAGCATGTTTTTAGAGTCCAGGCAACTTTTGTATACATGAAAAGATGTTTATATTTCTCTGGCTGTAGATGTTAGGGGATATATTCTATTAAAACTGAATTTTAATGCCGTAACTATGATGGCACAAATTAAAAACCGATTTCCATATGTAGCAAAGACATTTTGTGTGACTTCTAAAACAGTCCTCTTTATCAGCATATTAAAAACTATCTGTGGTGTCAAATATGTTGCACTTTGAGTCTGACATTCAACTTCAATTAGCAGAGAGAGAGAAGTGAGATTAAATAGAAAATTAAAAAAGGCTGGAAAAAGAACAAACGTCATCCTGAAGAAGAGGACTATTTTGATTATTTTAATATGATAATATTTACAGAAAAAAACATCTGCCTGCCACTCCACATGCCTAATGTTTACAGGGACCATGCGGTGGCTAAGCTCACTGATGTGAGCCTGATAATTAGAAATCCAACTATTGCCAGGAGGCTGCAGATGGCAGTGCAGGACTGCAGATAGCTGGATGCGAAATAACCTCAGAAATTGCTTGGTTTTGATCCAGTTTGCCGTTTTGTAGCTAAGTTATTAACTCTTTGTTATTTATGATTAAACTTTGTGCCGTAATCAAGGCTTGCTGCTGTTGAGTGCTCGCTCTGTTGACTGGATTGCAGGTAATTTGCCCACCCATGACAGTCCTCCGCCTAAGCCTGGTGCAACACGTGTAACGAAGGGCAACCGCTGAAAAGAGTAGTATCATTTAGTAGAAGATGCAAAGAGGAATTTAGATTTTCTAATTAGTCTCTTGCGATATCAGTGATCCATACATTTGTGTTGATGGTTTCCATTCGGTTTCTGTGAGGCTAATATACCATTGCTTTAACCGTACGTGTTGGGAGACCGAAAAGAAGGCAGGTACATGGCCCAGAAGAGAGGCCCAGGCTCTGGCAAATCTCTAAGTTTCCTCCTAAAAACCTTCTGAGATATGGCTTAGCTGTTCGGAAGCTAAATCATTTCTTACAAGAGTGACTGAAAACAAATCTAGGCCCTGCTCTTGCAGACATGTGTTTTAGCAGTCTGATTTCAGACCTGTGTAGGATTAGTCACATGCAGAAAGTATTTATGGAACTGGTGCCTATGATGAAATATAAAAACCAGAAGGCCCTACTTCCAAATAATAAAATAAGATGCATAACATTTTTGCTACATAGAATAAATTTATTATAGAATTATAGTCAGTTTGGGATTTGAGAGACCTGGGTAGGAATTCCAGTTCTTTCACAGACTTCCTTCTGTGACCTTGGAGCAGGGCATTGAGCTGTAACAGAAGGCAAGGCTGTGGGAGAGAGGCTGCAGGGACCGCAGAAGTCTGGGAATACTTGTCATTTGTTTCTAATGAAGACTGGCAACAAGAGATAAATTCACTTTCTGTCCAAGAATCCGTGTGTGTGACCTCTGATGTTTTGTCACGGCAAGCAGGGAGAGTGATCATAGCTGCCATGTTTGACATAAAAAGCATAAGAAGCTACAAAGGAGAATCCACACACCCTAGAAAGGATTTTGTGTGTCTGCATGTGTGCGTCACCCTCGGCCAGCGCAGTTACATCA
Source organism: Chlamydotis macqueenii (assembly GCF_036417535.1). Classification (NCBI taxonomy): domain Eukaryota; kingdom Metazoa; phylum Chordata; class Aves; order Otidiformes; family Otididae; genus Chlamydotis; species Chlamydotis macqueenii. The sequence continues at coordinate 114,621,365 of NC_141556.1, read as the reverse complement.
TTAGTGCCGGGTGCTCTCCGTTTCCTGAGGTACTTGCCGTGAGTGCTTTGGAAGGCCAGAAACTCAGCGTGTTGAGCCAAGTGTTCGGCTCTGCCTCCACCTACAAGAAACCACACAGTTTGTGACTGTGAGTGGTGCTCGGAGAGTAGCCTCCCTTTTGCTGCGCTGGAAGATTTTTGTGAAGCGAGAGCCAGTATCGTGTGGTTTGGAAGAGGCTCTTCTGAGATTAGCAGCAGATCAGGAGATTTCTCCACTGCCTCATCCTGTTACGAGCAGAAGGAGGGACACCAGCCCAGGGTTTAGGAGATCCAGGATTACGTCCCGTGCTCTTCCATGTTCTCCTCTGTGACCCTGGGGTGCGGGGCTGGAGACTGGGCAAAGCTCCAAGTGCCAGGGCATCCCAGGAGGAGGGCAGGGGAGGGAGAGAAGGCCCTCGGCAGGCCAGGTTTGCAGCAGATGTTGCAGAGGCAGCTTCACCCACAGACCTCAAAGGTGTTTCTTGTTAGACCTCTGTGCAAGTGAAGCAGGCAGGGTGGATGCTGAGGATGCTTTACCCTCCTGGTGCAGATGGTCTCTGCTTTGCTCAGGAGTTGTGCTGAGTGAGCCATGTCCCCCCTCCAACAGCCATGCCTCCCCCTGCAGCCCCTTGTCCCCTCCATCAGCGATTACCATCACCTCTGCTCTGCCAGGATAATGGGCTCTCTGAGTTGATTTCCTTGATCTTCAGTGCCATAAACAGCAAGTCTTTGCTAGCCCTTACTGTTTTTCATGAACCACGAGGGGAAGGTTACATGTGCAGTTATTCTGGCAGGCCTGAGTGGGTGTCAGCCTTTGGTAAGGGGGGGAGGAGAGCAGCTGAGAACAGGAGCATGGCTACAGCCAGGGTGGGAGGTGTGGAAAAAGCTTCAGGCTAGCTTGTCACAAGCAGGAGGCACCTAACAATTTCTTGTGTTGGAGTCCTTGTGGGTCCTTCATGCCTCAGCTTCCTCTTGGTAAAGTGGAGATGAAGGTGTCTGGCGGCATTGACGTTAGCATTACTGAGGGAGTCAAATGGCACATGCATGTATCCTTAGACTGGAAATAGGTTGAAGTGTGTGCCTGTTTGGTTAGGTTAATCTAATTCAGAAACCAGGTTAGAGTTACACTCAGTGCTGGGATAGTGCTGGAAAGCCTGTGCTGTGGGTGGGTCACGGGTGTGCCTTTAAACTCACCCTGATCCATTTGCGAGATAATAGAGAGAGGCAAAATGTTTGGGTGAATATGGTAAAAATGCAAATATTGACACCAACTACCAGATCTGAAAAAAATGCCTGCTCGTGAGAAGTTCCGAACTTCAAGGCTGTGAGTGCGAAGTCCTCTATTTATCCACAGAGCAGGTCCTGCAGTTGAACAATCTTCTCACATTTCCTCATCAATGTGCCATCACTTTGTCCTTCAGTGACCACACTGAGCCATAGCTAATCAGTGCCTGGCATGTGGCCACTAATTCATGGCATGTAGATTTCTAAACAGCTATTAGATGGCTTTGGATTACTGCTGGCCATTCCTGGATGCAGACCAGTGACTGGGAGGATTAAAAAGATCGTGTTTTCCTTCCTGCTATTGAGGCAACTCAGTCTCCCAGTAATTTTAAAAGCTGGGAGAAAAAGCAGATGAGCTTTGGATCTTTGCACAGTGTCAATTTTCCACTGGGAAAGGACGTCCTCTTAATTGCACCTGTACAGTGGTGTGCTGTCTTCAGGCTTTCACAGGTTGTAAAACACATGTAAAGCTATGCTTCCAGACAAGATAAACAGGGGCTGTTTATTCTTTAAGAAGTATCTCATAAAAATGTGGTTGGCAAGGTGTAGGTGGTCTTTATGTAGGAGTAAAAATATACAGATGGGATTAGGAAAATGGTCTTATATGTAAACCATAGAGCACATAAAAGAAATAGGTAACGTACAAGCAGATTGTCCAAGTGAAAAAGCACACCAAGAAAAATATTAATTTGGACAGATTACAAGTTGCAGAGGCCTTTGATTGTCTTAAATACTGCAAACTCATTATAATTATAAACTGAAACAGGAAAGAAGCTATAAAATGTACTCCATTCATTTAGTATAAAGTGGCCTTCTCTTCCCTCTGCCTGTACATGTTTGAACTCCACACTTTTCCAGTTCCACCTCTCTCTTGGAAAATTTGGAGTATTCAAAACTTCTTTAAAACACCTCACCTGATCTCTGGAAGGGCACATGTATAAATGTCTTGTGTGTGGTTTAGCCAGTACCCTGTTCGCTTTTCTCAGCACACTTTTTCTTTGTTGTGCCAGAAAGTTGCTTCATTTTCTGCAAAAATTGTCACCATAACCTTTTTTTTGAGTCTTTGATAGCCATTAACAACTGACCTTCCTTCTCACTATGACACTACAGCAGCTTTAAAACACAGTACCTCATTCAGTTGATAATTTGAAGAAGCTGGCCTGGTTTAACAGATTTTAGGAAAGAGGAATAAACTGACTGACCTGCTTGACCTGAGGCAGCTATTCCCACTTCCTTAAGCTAGTAGATATGAGCTAGATGCCGAGTCTGGTAGCTGATGGGAAGAATCAAGCAGAGTTTGCTGGGAATTTGTGTTAGAATTGTTCTATTCAGTCATGACATTCAAACACTATAAGTCAAACAACAAAAACCTGTTAAATTAAGAATGAACAGTTCATACCTTGATGTCTCCACTACCAATGCTATAGTTACTCTATATACTCAGTTAGAAATAGGGGGATGGCTTTCCAGGGGTGATAATTTTATTAAACTTGTATCCTAAATCACTTTTAAATGAGAACAAGTGATTATGCTTTTCTTTTGGAGTACTCTGAAACATTTATAATGACTAAAATGTGATCAGAAGCAATGCACAAAATTATAGTGCTCTTTTCTGTGAGTTTCAGTTGTAGAACAACAGTATATTCACTCCCACAGTCATGCAACATTTCACAATCTTAATTTCCTTTTTAAAGACTGGAGCTAATAGTATTAAAGACGTGCTCAGGCAATTAAAAACAACAACAATAACTTCTGTGAGTATATAATTATGTTAAGCTGGAAAAAGGTCTGCTGCTTATACAACTTAACTAATGCAAATAACCCAGTAACAGCCACCATCCTCTTTGACTCAGTTCTTACAAAGTTAGTTCTGCTTTCCTTTAGCCCTTCTTCAGTCACTACATTATTCACTGTAGTCACATCAATGTTTATAGTACCTAGTACTACGGGCATCCACAGAGAGGCACAGACTGCTTTTTGGCACATGTGTAAGGGTGTATAGTACGTGGGAGTGGTAAGTGTGCACTTACGGGTGAAAAAGTGGAGAATATAATACTACATGCCTTAGCTTTGAATTTCCTGCCTGCTGTGAAATATTCTACATCTCAATCATAATGTGAATTCAGAGGGTGTTTTTCTGTTGTGAGAATAATAAATTAATTTCAGAATGACACAGGAACAGTGGATTAAAATTATCCAATGTTACCCAAGCTCTCTTTTGCTCCAAACCTATATGTGATCCACTTTCTATTCAACTTTGTGCAAAGTTTTAAATAGATTTTTTAGTTAACAGTAAAAAATAGAATCTTCAAGAACAATTTCCATCTGGAGTTGTAAATTAAAAACTTGTGTGAGAACTTTATGAAGAGAAACCAAGTAGAAATGATAAACAGAACTCAGGGCCATTAAAAACGAACACTGTGTGAAGTGTCAAAGATAATGACCACTTGCCTATGACCCTTTCTAAATCCATTTTTGACTGCACCATCACCTGTGGAGTCGTCTCTAGGTATGACAATAATTCAAAACTAGCATGCTATGTAGGCTGCCATCTATTGTACAGCTTGATTTTTGGCATTCCTGTGCTGGAGTGGGAAGCAGGTAGGGGGAAGAAGGAAGCTAGGGCATGTGGTGCTCCTGTGGTGCGTGACTGAAGATGCAAGGTTCTGGGAGGAGGGCTTGCGGCGGTCTTCATTTCTGCTCTGTTGGCAATGGCTTTAGGTACCTGTGACACAAAATCAATGATGCTGTCTCTGTGTGTGTCTGTGTTGAAGCCTCTAATACCTTGGGGTCTCTCACCTAATACTTCTCCTTACTTGAAGGAAGAGTAAAGCATCAGATACAAAGCCACGTAACCTTTACAGTGGAGTCAGTGTTGTTTCATGGGTGGCAGAACCATTTATTATAAATAAGAATATGAGGACAGATTTTCCAGGCCAGTTCATTCGATTAGTGGTCAATAATAGATGCATAAGAAAGAATGAGAACAGGGAAGTATGCAGCAGTACTTCTAAAGTGCTCTCCAGCCTTCTGTCCTGATTAAACATCTCTTTTTTTGTGTTATTGTTTTTACCCATGCCCATATCCATTTGCATTCAGACCCTCCTTCCTGTGCCAATGCAAAGCCAAAGGGAGGGGTCTCTGCAGGTGCCCACTGTTTCTATCACTTTAGGAAAGGGGAATAAAGAAATGCATAATATCTTTCAGTCAGACAATTTTAGGGATGAAAAATGGCTTTACTTTGGAAATGTAAATGTTTTTATTTCTTTATTGCTTTTCAAACTTGCAACATTTTTTTTTTCTCAAAAGACCCGAGCTCACCATATTTTAAACCACTCTGATGCAAATAAACCCCAAAGCCAAAACTGGAAAATTTTTCCATGACAAATATTTTTGGCTAACTTTTGTCAGTTCTTGTGAGGATTTCTCTGTGTCTTTCTCATCCTCTGAAAGTGCAGGCACAGGTCCCCAGGCTCAGGGCTTCCATACCTGTGGCAATGTGGTGCTTCCCATTGTGCTTGCATCTCTACATGCACAAGCTGTGTGCATCTTGCATACGAGTGAATCCCGGGTAGTGGTGGAGAAGACAACTGTCTTCTGCCCCCTGGCCCCACACCTATAGCTGCCTGCATCATAACCATGCATCTTAAGCCTCTCATTTGGATCACCATTTGTTTCCTAGAGAAGCTGTGGCTGTTGGCTGAACCCAGCAGGATAATTTCATTTCAAATCACTTATTTGGGTGAAGGTGCAGGCAGTGACTGTCAGGGAAAGTGATGAGCCCCCGAGTCTTGTAAGTTTTAAGCTATGCCTTTAGCAATAAGACATAACAGATCTATTTTAGGAGCATAGTATTACTTATAACTGTGGTCTTCAGAAAAAAATTATTCCAGATTTAATCTGATAAGCTAAAAAGAGATCCCGATAAACCTGAGAGAATTTTGAGTTAAGGAATTAGATGACATCTGATCTTTAAATGTATTGCAGGAGAAATTCTTAACAAAAGCAACTCTTGTTAGCCAAGCACAGCAGATGAACAACAAATACAAAAAGAAAAAAAAACAGTAATCTGCATCTGGTTTAAATACAGCTGAATAGTGTAGTGATCAGAATAAATTAGCAAGCAAAAAGAAAAATCTCATGTTGCCTATAAGATGATACAATAGATTTGATGGTGTTCATTACTTACTTTTGCAGCTTCATGACCAGTTTGTTAATGCAACATGCCTTTTATATATCTCCTAGGCAGCAGTTTGGTAGGTTGAGTTGTCCTTTCACATTCTCTCCTGTTGTCATTTAATGTTAACTTCAAATAATTGAATAAAAGGGAAAAGCAGAAATATAAACTAGAAGAGCTGGAGATTGCACTTCATGTGAGTCCATTCAGCACTAAGAGCTGCACAGTTGTTTTTGTCTGGAAGTGCTCCCAAGCTAGCAAGGCTTGTGGACTTGTGGAGGGACTTCTCAGCTGTGTTGCCTGGCTCGGAGCAGCAATAGTGCAGGATTTCTGCATTATTGCACCTTGCTGTGCAGTGTGGACATGTTAATCTGCACTTCTTAGCACACGCTTCAACATGAGCTAAGCCACATTGGTTTTCTCCGGAGCTGGAGTAGCAGAACAGAAGCCATCAACTACTGCAGACACAAGCCCAGAACCATCCCAGCTGACCCATGCAGCACACCCAGCTATTTCTCCTTCACTGAGCAGTTGAAGATGGTGATCTGCTTTGATCTCAGGAGCTCAGCTTTGGAAGGAGCTGAATAAATCATGTGCATAGCAATTAATGGTCCTCCCTCTGCTTCCCACAGCATGCAGAACAATTTGGGAGGTGCTGAGAGACATGGAGGGCTGGCTCTGGGGAGTGAGGATAGGATGTGCTGCTCTTGGCACCCTGCAAGGTAGAAATGGCCAAATCCTGGAAGCACAACCCATTGGGCCATGATCCCTTGGCAGGACCATGTTGCCCTTGAAGATTAGGGAAATCCTGATAAAATGCAGAGCAGAGCGCTTCCTTTATATGGTCCTTTCTGTTGTCCTTTTGTCCACATCAGCATGTGGAGACCCAGCCTCAGGGGGACACAGAAGGGCAAGTCAGTGATGGAGACACCAGTGTTTCTTCCCTTGAGGACTTACGGACTCACAAGTCGGTTCCTAGCAGGACAACAGGAATAGCTCTGCAGAAGTTGGTGGAGGGTCCTTTGCCCTGCCAGAATAATACTCTGTGGACAACAGAGAAGCTTTAAAGAATGGAGAAAATTTCTTGGCACAGGGAGGGAAATGTATTATTTATGACATATGTACTTCTCTGGTGCTTTCTGTGGGCCTGTTCTGAGGTTGCTTTTGTTAAGAGTGGGAATGTGAAGTTTGCTGTGAAGTTGTATGTGGCAATGAACCTCTTGATGCTGTTTTTCTTTCAAATGCATGAATTATAAGTAAGTAATTTTAAATTCTTATCCTGAGATGTAGGGACCATTACCAACCCAGTTAAGTAAAGCAAAGTTCTCTCATTTCTGAAATGCCCAATTCAGTAGGACTGTGATTGCTGAACATACAAACTTGGTGGGGTCCTGACTTGGGAGTGCATTCAATGCTTAATTTGCAGTTGATTTAGCTACTTAGCACAGTAAGGATAGTTTTAAAAAATATTTTAATGGTGTTTTTTCATATAAATGGTCAGAATAAAAATACTTCTGATAAGAAAGCAAGCATGATACACTCAGTCATGCTGACTTTCAGCTTTTTTTGGTTAAAAAAAAAAAGACATTTGCTGACATCTCGCATTGCCATATGACTGTTTTCCATGACTTTTTTTTCCTGGACCTCGTTTGTTTTTAAGTGATGTATTTCCTAGCCAGGAATTTTAGCTGTGCTCTCCATCCAGTTGAGCGGCGCATTGTGAGATTCCGTCAGAGCAGCTTGAGCTCTCAGAGACCTTCTTGGCCTGTGCATAGTTCAGGCACATATGGAGAAGATATCAGCTACAGAGACTGTACAGGCCCTTAATATTTTTTTTCACTTAAGACCTGTTTAAAAACTCCTGTCAATTTTGTTTTTAAATGTATTTATGGAAATGGCCTAAATCCTCTACAGGTTGATTCAGTTTGCTTTCCGAGACCACAGCAGATCATTTACTGGTTAGTTACACTCTTTCAAATTGAGAAACCCGTAAAGAGTCAGTAAGACCTGGAAATCTAATTATTAGTTGCTTACAGCTTCCAAGGGTGAAACCTTGCTCGCAGGTCCTTACCACATACTGCTGATTTCAATAATAATTTATGTGGGCGTGTGTTTTTTTTTTTTCTCAAGAACTCATGTTGCCTGATTTGGACAATTTTAGCTGAGGACTGATGTGGTCAAGTGCTTCTTTGCGTCAAGAAGATTTGGAGGAACTCCTGTCTTGCAGCAGCACCCTGCTGCCCACTAGGACTGAGCACCGAAGGTATGAAAGCAGCAGAATTGGCTGATCGGTGCATTTTTTTTTCTGAGCGTTTCAGTCACTCCCCAATGTTGGGAGGGCACCTTCTGGAGCATGATAGCATTGCATGTGGGTGCAGCAGTGATTTACATTGTAGGACCTACGTAGACAAAGGAAATGGCATATTTTTCGTGTGAGTGGTCATTTCTTTCAACTCAATGTTCAGCCCCTATTGAAAGGAAGTATAGGTTCCTAGCAAGTAAAACCTCTCATGCCACAAATTTAATAATGTAGCTTTTGAATACACTCTGATATTAGCAGGAAATATACCAGCAAAACATGTCCATAACTGACTCTCACCAAATGGTTAACATAAGGCTGTAGAGTAATGGCAGCCTTTGTTCAGCCTCCAGATCCGGGCAGGAAAATTCTTCCAAATAATTGATTTTCCCAATATGCACAAGTAAATGCCTAAGATACTGTTAATGTTTTGTCTAGGGAGTCAACATTAGTTTTGTAAAGAGTTCTCACAGGTTTGATCCAGCATCATTGAATTAGGAGGTATCTTGCAGTTTGAATTTAAACTAACAAAAGTCAAGCTAAGTGGAAGAATTACTGAGTGTTCTGATAAAAAATAATTTGATCTTCTTCCTCCTAATAAAGCTTTATTATCCTAGACAGTAAATATTTTTATTATCCATAAAAATAAAGTATCCCCTTGCAAAATAATAATTTCCTGAACATGGTGGATGATGATGTTAGCACAGATATTAAGTAGGAGGCTGGAGCTCTCTTTTAGCTATCTGAAATCACTCAAATAGATTTTTGCATTGATCCAGGAATAATTTAAGAGACAATGGAAGAAGCTTGTTAAACTTGCTATGTATTTTACATCCACCTGGGAAGCATTTTAATTCTGGTCCAAAAATGCTGAAAACACCTCACTCAGCAGTATAACTGTTACCTGTTCCTGGTATTAAAAAATTCAGTCTCAGTATTAATTTATCAGCAGAACAATATGTATAAAGATTTGTGGGTGAAATTCCCCCCTTGCAAGAAGGCAGAGCTAGCTCTAGGCACTACTTCAATATCACTTCACCTCTGCTTTGCAAAAATCCAGTGACTTTTAAATGATCGTAAGGCTTCTTACTGACCTTCTCCATATGGAAGAGTTTCATGGTGGGTGAAAGAAAAGAGACATCTGTCTTTGAAATTGGTTTCCAGCTTAATGCATACAAATGTAATCACCAGAATATTTAATCAAGAGAGAAAACTAAGAAGAAATTGCCCACTCAATAAAATTAAAAACCTGTGATCGCCAACTGTTCAGGAAATATGAAATCAGGATTTCTTTTTTACTTTTTCTCTAGGCTCATAGTCAATTACTGCCTAGAGATGGAAATATTCACCTATTACTGTTTAAAATTAAATGAATACCTGTTGATAATAAGAATCATAACAGCATACTTAGTCCTTACTGGGACTTCAGAAGCACCTTAAATATATGCAGTCCTTTCTGATCATTGACATGGTTTCTATCTCTGCAGCTACCTGATTAAAGAACAGAATAAAGATAGAGAAAAAATGATGGAAGACCTCAGCAATGTGATCAGGCAAATAATACATATGCCTCTTATTATGTACAAATATATTATGTATATCATCCTTATTTTAGCCTTTACAGCTGAACTCTGTTTTATTTTGAGAACAGATATAAAATCTTCAGTTACTGTAATCTATAGATGTAATTGTGGAGTGAGACATTTCCCCAAATGAGCAGAGAAACTGCATAAGAACCTGGCTTTATGTTGTTAATAATACATAAACATTATTTCTAACTTATTTGTGTTCTATCATGCATGCCAAGACATGCAACTTTACATGGCTGTAGTGCCTCACGGTCCAGTACCTCACTGAGCAGGTGTTGGTCAAAAAAGAAGATTGCCCCAAACACAGAATGGAATAACAACAATAACTTCTAACATAACACACAGTAGAATCAGCACCTTAGCCAGCTAATTAATTTTAACATATTATAAGCGAAGCAAACAACAGTTTTAGGAATGTATTTGAAGAGTAATGGTGAGAGAGTTCATCATGTCTTTTCGGACATTTTCAGCTGTGAAGCTATATGCTCCTCCCAAGCATGAGTGCAAGCATGAAGCATGACCTTGAAGCCATTTTTTCTTATGTTTCAGCTCTTTTGGTTCTTTCATTTGTGACTTGTGTCTGTGCACATTCTTCAGGTATGTAGATGAGTTTCTTGGCTTTATGCTATAGAAGAACAAATACTCTTTGAGTTTTTGAAGAAAAATCTGCAGTGAAATGTAAATAGGAGTCTTTTCCTACTACAGGATATGAGTAACTTCTCTTCAAGTAAATGGGAGTTATTTATGTGCAAGGCCTTGGGAAGTTTGCGTAAGTAATAGATGCAATTAGACACTATTATAGAGAATAAATGAACAAAAATTACAGGATGCTATATTCAATATATGCAGGGAGTTAAATTTATTATAATTAATATTTTAAAACTATCTTTAGGAGGCACCACTGAAAATATTATTTCTGAAGTGAAGTGAAATAGGTACAGAATGTGAGAAATTTATATTTATATTCCTATGTATTGTGGAAAAACACAGTTTGAAAGAGCTCTTTTATTAAACAAGGCAGGACTGAAAATGAAGGGGAGGATTGCACAATGCATAACTGCACATGATGGCTGAGAGATGAGATCACCAGAGCAGCTGGGAGTTCAGACATGTGGTTTGAATTAGGGGTACCTACTTTCTAGGCGGTCAATGTATTTGATAGAAGATGTCTCAAAAGCATATGAGAACAGCTCCAAGGAGAGGAACACCTTTAGAGATCTTAGACTTCACTGTTCTGTAGTCGTAAAGTCCTTTCTTTTTGCCTCCTTCTGTAGTATACCAATGTGGACATCAAACAGCTATATTTCCATAGGAGTATTGCTCCCATCATTGAAAAATTTAAATGCTGTAAGTGTGAGGGATAACATGAGAATCTGAGCTGGATCTTAATGCATCATAAGAGGTGATTAGGAGAGCATTTGCTTCTTTACAGAGGCAGTTATTGAAAAAACCAAAATGGGTGAGATTTGAAACAGTGATTTAGTGATTGCATACCCTACTGGAGAAAGTATCATTTATAAAAGTGATATTTTTTAGTTCTCCATATATTTGCACTCAGAAATATAAAAGCAGGAGACTTCTTTGAATAACAAGAAGGGTAGTTTTGCCAGCTGTAAGATGAATACAAAAGGACAAAATATGATTCTTCTTTGACTGCATTCAGTAATTTGTTTGGACCAGCAAAAAATAGATTAATGCTGATATGAGCTCAAGGGTCTAAAAGTAATCAACTTACCTGCTGCTAACTAAGAGGAACCTTCTTTAATATAAACCCAAAGATTATTCTAACCTTCCGTGTCTGGAGCCTGTTCTGCAGGGAGCCAGCATGGGTGTACTTGTATCGCGGTCCTGAAACTGGAGGGTTGCAGGGAGCAATGCCTAGCAGTGGCAGGTGCTTTCATTCTACCTGCCTATCTGTTTGATGTGGTGCCTGATTACGCATTGGCACCAGGCTCAGGAACCTAGAAAAGCTTGTTATGCTGGGTGCAGTGCTGCAGGAAGGCATCAGTATGTGGTTGCACTGTGCCGCATCTGTGCCGAGAAGCCTTCCTGTTCGTGAAAATCACTAGGAGTACAATATAGACATCTGAACAAGGTCTGCAAGATCCACTCTGGATCTCAAAGCTAATATTTTCGTTACGTGAGGTGGCTTTGGCCTCTGTTTATATTGCACAATGGAGTATAATGTCAGGATTGCATAAACTCACGTGTTTTCCTTGGAATATTCTATAGAGGGTGTGGAATTTTCTATAGAGGGTTTTCCTACAGAGGGTGGAAACGGAGACAGGTAGCCTGGGAAGTCTACAAAGAGGCTGTGCGAGTGGCCAGGGATCAGGTGAGGAAGGCCAAAGCCCTGACGGAACTGAATCTGGCCAGAGATATAAAAAGCAACAAGAAGAGCTTCTATAGGTATGTAGGGGACAAAAGAAAGTCCAAGGAGAATGTAGGCCCCCTCCGGAAGGAAGCTGGTGTCCTGGTTACCCGGGACATGGAGAAGGCTGAGGTACTCAATGACTTTTTTGCCTCAGTCTTCACCGATAAGGGCTCCTGTCCCACCACCCAAGCTGTAGAAGGCGCAAGCAGGGACTGCGAGGATGAAGAACTGCCCACTGTACTCGAAAAGCAGGTTTGGGATCATCTGAGGAACTTAAAGGTGCACAAGTCCATGGGACCTGATGAGATCCAACTGTGGGTCCTGAGGGAACTGGCGGATGAAGTTGCCAAGCCACTGGCCATCATATTTGAGAAGTCGTGGCAGTCTGGTGAGGTCCCCGATGACTGGAAGAGAGGGAACATAACCCCAATTTTTAAAAAGGGGAACAAGGAAGACCCAGGTAACTACAGGCCGGTCAGCCTCTCCTCTGTGCTTGGCAAGGTCATGGAGCAGATTCTCCTGGAAACCATGCTAAGGCACATGGAGAGCAAGGAGGTGGTTACAGCCAACATGGCTTCACAAGGGCAGATCGTGCTTGACCAATTTGGTGGCTTTCTATGATGGGGTGACAGCATCGGTGGACAAGGGACGAGCAACGGATATCATCTACCTGGACTTGTGCAAAGCTTTTGACGCTGGCCTGCACAATGTCCTTCTCTCTAAACTAGAGAGACATGGCTTTGATAGATGGACCACTCGGTGGATAAGGAGTTGGCTGGATGGCCGCACTCAGAGAGTGGTGGTTAACGGCTCAATGTCCATGTGGAGACCGGTCACGAGTGGTGTCCCTCAGGGGTCCGTGCTGGGCTCGGCCCTGTTCAACATCTTTGTCGGCAAAATGGACAGAGGGATAGAGTGCACCCTCAGTGAGTTCACCGATGACACCAAGCTGTGTGGTGCCGTCGACACGCTGGAAGGGAGGGATGCCATCCAGAGGGACCTTGACAGGCTGGAGAGGTGGGCCTGTGCCAACCTCATGAAGTTCAACCAGGCCAAGTGCAAGGTCCTGCACCTGAGTCGTGGCATTCCCAAACACAAATACAGGCTGGGCAGAGAATGGATTGAGAGCAGCCCTGAGGAGAAGGATTTGGGAGTGCTGGTGGACAAGAAGCTCAACATGAGCAGGCAATGCGCCCTTGCGGCCCAGAAGGCCAACCGCATCCTGGGCTGCATCAAGAGGAGCGTGGCCAGCAGGTCGAGGGAGGTGATTCTCCCCCTCTACTCTGCCCTGGTGTACTGTGTCTAGTTCTGTAGCCCCCAACATAAGAAGGACATGGACCAGCTGGAGAAGGTCCAGGGCAGGGCCACGAAGATGATAAAAGGGCTGGAGCACCTCTCCTATGAGGACAGGCTGAGAGAGTCGGGGCTGTTCAGCCTGGAGAAGAGGAGGCTCCGGGGAGACCTTATAGCGGTCTTCCAGTACTTCAAGGGGGCCTACAAGAAAGATGGGGACAGGCTGTTCAGTAGGGCCTGTTGAGATAGGATGAGGGGTAATGGTTCTAAAATAGAGGGGGGTAGATTTAGATTGGATATTAGGAAAAAATTTTTTACAATGAGGGTTGTAGAACACTGGAACAGGTTGCCCAGAGAGGTGGTGGAAGCCCCATCCTGGGAAACATTCAAGGCCAGGTTGGATGAGGCTCTGAGCAACCTGATCTAGTCCAGGATGTCCCTGCTCCTTGCAGGGGGGTTGGACTAGATGACCTTTGAAGGTTCCTTCCAACTCTAACAATTCTATGATTCTATGATTCTATGAATTGGTCAGGATTTCATGAAGCCTATGGATTTGGTTTAAATATACACATATCTCTTAGACGTGTTACTGCAGAGAAATTCAGCCCTTAGGGTCTGAGCTCTTCTGCTCTGCAGTCTATGAGAAATTCCAGTCAGCTGAGGGTTTTTGTTTAATGGTAGAACAACACTTGATGTCAATTGGTACTTAGATTATGTTGTAGAGATGCTCTCTGGCATCAGCTGGCTACATTTGAGCTATTTCTACTTTTACTGATGTTGATAATACAGCTTAAAGCAATTTCAGTGAAGGCAAGGTGTGCCCATGCTAGTCTGCTCTTTTCTTATATGCTTAGACTGAAAAAAAAATGTGATTCCCATAATAAGAACATGAGAAAGAGCATTGTACTTATAGCTTTAGCAGTGTTTCCACAGGTTATATCGCTGTCCCCTCTTCTGTCGTGTTACAAAAATAACTTTGTCTCATTCAATGTTGCTTCTTATGGTATAAGATCTTACAGAAGTTATTACAGTGCACACTTACCATTTGTCTCTATAAATCTCCGCTGAGAAGCTGTTAATATTGCTTGAAAAAATTAAATTCATTTACTTGTTTATTTATTTTTTTTTTCAGAAGAAGAAAAACATCTCTCAACTGTTGAAAGTCTACAAACCAGTTTCAAAAAGAAGCAAAACCAACTTCCCTGGCTAAAACAACTGCAACATACTAGGGCATCTTTGGTTGTCATAAAACATCTGGTTCTTCTAGGGAATATTTTGACAGCTTTAACAGTGAGCAGATTTATGTTTTCAATAATCTTAGTCTTATTCCAAATGAAAAGAAAGTATAGCAAGATATCAGGTGCACAGGAAAGGTATATGAGATGCCTACCCTGTGCATCCAGGTCCTGTGGAAGAAAAAGTACTAAACCAACAGGAGATATTTGCCAGCTAGCTTGACCAGGTCAGCAGTGCAATGTCTTGAACTGCTGATTATTTTTGCTAAGAAAAGGTTGCCTAATAGGCTATACTGTGCTGTCAGGGAAGAAAAGCCTTCTCTCAGATGAGAAACTAATTGAGCATCTGGTTCTTTCCATGCTACAGTGAAGCAGAGACATGATTAGCAGATTTTGCTCTCCTGGAAATGTATCTCAGTTGGAGTTAGTCAGAAGTATCTTTTTGCTAAGCCTTTGCTCCGTGTGCTTTATGTAGGAAAGGGATTTAATTTCTCTTTTCAGTGGTGTCCAGTGACAGGACCAGAGGCAATGGGCATAAACTGAAACAAAGGAGGCTTCATCTGAACATCAGGAAGCACTTCTTTACTATGAAGGTGGCCAAGCACTAATATAGGCTACCTAGAGATGTTGTGGAGTCTCCATCCCCAGAGGTGTTCACAGGCTGCCTAGGCATGGTCCTGGTCAACAGGCTCTGGGTGGCCCTGCTTGAGAGCAGGGAAGTTGGACCAGATGACATCCAGAGGTCTCTTCCAACCTCAGTCAGTCTGTGATTCTGTGATTCTGTAATTCTTAATTGCTTTCTTGTTGCTAGGTTCACAGACTGTTTGATTGTGATGTTTGGATAACATTAGCTGTAAGCATTTTGAACGATCTAGTGTAAAAGAGTCAACACTGTCCTGGTATTTGTCACTCATTTAATGATTTTGTGTCTGTTTCAGACCAGAAATCCTTTAGAGTGTACTCTTCAGTATCAGAAACTCTGCTAAGTTATACATCAAATAAAGACATGGTAAAAGAACACCCAGGGAAAGCAGAAATGAGTGTCAACTATAGACCAGTCCAATGGTCAATCAAATGCTCCTCCCAGGCACAGTGACTGTGCGTGCACATGTGTGTAAGAAAGTAGCTATAATAGACCCTCTATAATTGGAAGTCTCTATAATAGAAAGGAAGTAATGGGTGAAAAAGAGGAAATTGGAGAGGAGAGTGGAGCTGGCTCAGTTCATGGAGTGTGCTGTCTTTTACTGCTTGCTTGTGAGATTGTTTATGGACTCTGACATTGCTCATTTCATGTGGCAGAAAAATATTTTATCTCTGAACTATTCAGTGCACATTGAAAACAGAAGTACTCTGCATATGTCAAAGGAATGATCTTCCTTGGTTCTCAACCAATAATGCTGTGTGCTGTGAATGGGTGCTCAAATTCTAAGTAAAACCTACTTGGTTTAGATGCAAAACTTCCTTTACCTCAGCAACAAAACAAGCCAAAGAATCAACCTCTCCTCCCCCGAAGTCTTTACCTGTTGTGTGATAGATTTAAAGAATTGAGATGGAAAAGTTAAACTTTTTCTTCTTTTTCAGAATGGAGTCCACTCCATCTGTGGTTCACACCTCCCTTTATTGTCTGTGGCTAAGGCAGATAGCACAGAATATAAATGAATAGCAAGCTACAAATTTAAGGTGAAAGAATATATGTATTTGTTTTCTGGCAGAAAGATTAGAAATTTTAAGTAAGTTAATTACGTAAATTTTTCAATTGTTCTGAGACAATTGAAAATGATGCAATGCTACACAGTGACAACAAAGAGTAGAATTGCACAGAAAAATAAACTACAGCAACAGCTTGCAATGGTGCATACTGAAGTGCCTATGAGTTATGCCTGAGAAGGCATATGATACCTTTGCTGCCAGTGTTCTATTTCTCAAACCCACATACTATTTTAGGGTTCACAAATGCACTGACTGCAGCTCTGGTAGAAACAATTTGCATTAAGGTGTCACTGAATTTTCACAATGTAGTTGTTCAGTTGCTTTGAAGAAGCAGACAAGGGAGAATGAGAAGACAAGCAAAAAGAGAGGAACGAGGGAAATAAGGGAAGAAGGAAGAAAAAGAAAGAAAATAAGAAATTAAGAAGAGGAAAGACAAAAAGACAATTCTCCCCCTCATCCACCAAGATGAACGAAGGGCTAACAAAAGGATTATTCAATTCTGTGCTGTAATACCTTATTTTAGTTTCTGATCTGAAATCCTTTGACGTCAATGAACTTCCATTGATTTTAATATGATCTGGATCAAGCCTGTCATGTGGATCTCAGACTTACTGTCTGTGAGTTAACATAAATCTGTGGATTAGTTTTCCAGAACAAACAAATAACTTTAAAAAGTCATTAGACTGGTATTTTAACATTAGCAGGTTACAGTACACAGGTCCCTAAGCAGATGTGTAGCACAGTGGTTTTGAATGGTGTAGGACAAGTAATTTTCTTAAAAGTGTGTTTTCTGTTGAGGTTAACAGTATTTAGGTTAATGGAAAACATGCCTGTCTTGCAAAGTATTTCCACCGGAAATACTGGAGTCTGAACAAAAATCTTTTCCTATTCTGAAAAACACGTGGAGCTGCAGTATTTTGCTTCTTTCCTTTCAATGTCTCTACCTATATAACTGAGTATATCCATGTAATTATAATGTGTGGATACAGTAGCTCACAGTAGAGTGCGTATCTATTAAAATGTAGACATACTTACCTTATAGATCTATAATAAATATCTCTAAAGCTCTAATGTCGTGTATTATTCCAGATTTATGATTTATTGATATACGTGCACTTTTGAAAGTTCAACAAATTATTTTTCAAAAAACTATTATAACATTCTTTGCTGTGATATCAGCCAATCTTTCAGTTCTAATTCACAGCTGTATTCAAGTTTTGTATCTGTATTTGCATGTGCAATAGTAATGTGCACTGGTAGTTGGCAATATACTGGTACCACTGAAATATCATGGATTCAAGTAAGAAATGCTACTGAACTTGTTGCACACAGACACTTTCAGGACGTTGTCTCCCCTGCCCTCAGCCAGCAATTACCCCCTGGGCTCTTCAGTGGTGCTTGTGGGACAGTGAGTCCCACCTTTAGGCTCTGGGACTGGATGAGGCAGGAGGATGTACCAATGTAGGAGTCCCATGGGAGAGAGGTCCCATGGGGGAGGGGTTCTGGGTAGAGAAGGAAAAGTAGGGTCCAGGATGCCCCATGCTGTCTCTGTGTGAAAACCTGAGGACAAATCCCAGCCTGTAGAAACATCTGATCGCCTGGCAGCAGAGGCAGCCAAAGAGAGAAGACAACTCTTCCCTCACATACAGATCCAGGACCCTCCTGACCACTTAGAAAGTTTAATAGTGTCAGATACTTGGTAGTATTGGAAACGGTTCAGATTGCATCAGCTGTCAGTAACATAAGCTTGACTGAGGTAGTTGTCATGCAGCAAAGAAATCAGTTTAGTACACTGAAATAATTGGTGTGAAGAGAAACTGCTAACGAGTCTTAATAGCACTATGTGGCACCCAAATGAAAAAAAAAATCCAGTAAGATCTGAAAGTGCTGTACAGCTCCCCAACAGAAAGACTTGAATGCTTGTAAAGGAGCTAGGATACATTTTATGTTTAGTTCTTTCTGTTCACTTGATATTTTGCTCTCTGTGTATTTCAGCATGTTCATGTGATTTTTTTATTAGAACTGATTTACAATTTGTTACTAAAATATTATTTTCAATTAAAATATGTTCTGTCCCTCAAAATGATGAATTTAAATATTAAAATAAAATCTTAACTGAGAATTTTTGTTTTACACACTTTTATCCATATGTTGGTTTTGCTTTAGGGGAGAATTTTCTGATTCAGCAAAGTTGTTAAAGTATTTTTAAAATCCCACTGCCACTCAATGAGAGTTTATATATAGCATTATTTTATGGAAACTGTGGGGGATGCATGTTTTTGTGTGCATATAAAGAGGATAAAGAATTTTTTTTGTTTGCCTACTAGGACTAGTTTTATATGTATGATATTCTGTACTATATTTAAATGTGGAACTACCTATTTTAAACCATTTACTAAATTTGTCTGATCAGTGTTCCAAATACTGCCATTTCATGTGGCCATATCATCTGATATTGCAATCTCTAAATTGTACACACTTGTAAGATTCTGCCAAGGTATACAATTTAGTACACAGAAATTAATGGTTCTGGAAAAATATATATAGTAGCATATTCCATGTAATTTCTATGGATTTTATATTTGAATAGGTTGGCAGAAGAAATTAGAGGGAGACCAAAATGACACCTATTGAGTAGAAATGAATTCCAAAGTCTCTGTGTTGTTATTACACGTTATATATAAAACTCAACAAGACTTACAATACAGCCCTTTGGAAAGGAGACTGGAAAACCTAAGGGAACAAGACAACAGGATATTGATTCTCTTAAAGGTAACCAGTGTAAATTAGGTTTCCAGCTTAATGAAATAGCATGATGTCATAGTTTAGCTCGGCTCAGGACCAAGCTACGCAGTCTTTCACTCACTCCCCTCACTCTCCGAGGGATTAGGGGAGAGATAATATAACAAAAAGGCTCAAGGTTTGAAATAAGGACAGGGAGAGATCATTCAAGTTTCCATTATGAGCAAAAGAGACTCGACTTGGGGAAAACAATTTATTATTAGTAGTAAAACCAAAGCAGGATAATGAAAAAAAAGAATGAAAACAACTTCCCCCCACCCCTCCTTCATCCCAGGCTTAACTTCATTTCAATTATCTCTACCTCCTTCCGCACCCCCGAGTGGCACAGAGGGGGAATAAGGAATGGGTATTATGGACAGTTCATCACATGTCGCTTTCCACCGCTTCTTCTTCCTCGGAGGAAGAACTCCTTGCATTCCTCTGCTCCACTGTGGGTTCCTCCACGGGCTATAGTCCTTCACGGACTGCTCCAGCATGCGTCCTTTTTCCATGGGGTGCAGTCCCTCAGGAACCGGCTGCCTGAGCGTGCGCCCTCCATGGGCCACAGCCTCCTTCAGGCATCCGCCTGCCCTGGTGTGGGTTCCTCCATGGGTTGCAGGTAGATCTCTGCTCCTCCCTGGGCCTCCATGGGCTGCAGGGGGACAGCCTGCCTCACCATGGGCTGCACCAAGGGCTGCAGGGGAATCTCTACCAGGAGCAACTTTACTCCTCCGCCTCCTTCTTCACTGACCTTGGCATCTGCAGTCATTCCTCTCACAAAAAAAAAATCACAATAGGCAAGCAGATGCCTCTCAGGTTCTCTTCACATCTCCTCTCTTTACTTCTCTCAGCTGGGCTGGGCCAAGTCTGGCCCAGACGGCCACCGAGCGGGAGGCCAGAGGGTGAGGGCCACAAGGCCCACAAGGCTCGTGCCTCCCCCTCTCTGCCCCTGCTTCAGTTTCTTCATTTCTTCTTCTTTTTCTCTAATTATTTTCCCCTTCTTCAATATGTTATCACAGAAGTGTTATCGCTGTTGCCAATTAGCTTGGCCCTGGCCAGCAATGGGTCCTCCCTAGACACAGCCAAGTCCACCAGACAAAAGGGAAACTTAGAATCATAGAATCTTTAAGGTTGAAAAAGACCTCCAAGATCATCAAGTGCAATCATCAACCTAAGACCACCATGCCTACTAAATCATGTCCGGAAGTGCCACATCTACCTGTTCTTTGAACACCTCCAGGGATGGTGACTCCACCACTTTCCTGGGCAGCCTGTTCCAGTGCCTGACCACTCTTTCAGTAAAATGTTTCCTAATACCCAATCTAAACTTCCCCTGCCACAACTTGAGGCCATTTCCTCTTGCAGCTTCTAGCAGCTTCCCACATAAACTGCCACTATAGCCCCCCACCACTACACAAGACCAGGGCACATGAGTAGGCATTGGAACCATTTCCAATTTTCTTTTTGAGATTGTCTTCCCAGGAGTAGAAAAAAAGAGAAATGTGTGTGAAACACACTGTGTCTGCCAATGCTGTACTTTTCCTATTGAAGACTAATAATTTTAATGCCTTTAGTGAAGTTTCACAAAGCAAGACAGAGCTGTACTCAGTCAGTGGAAAGGTGATGCTACTCCTCCTTTCAGTGTCCCATCCATCCCTGCTCATTTGGTCACATTGCAAACCAAAGAGTAAAAACTTAATAAGTTCAGAGGTGTTTCTTTTTCTAAGCTATCATTTTCTTTTCCTTTTTTTTTGGTCATTGAATCAGATGTGGATTTTATGCTCCTCAGAGCTTTGTGTGCAGAAAATGTATATATCCATGTGATATTAAATTAGTCCCATTAAAAGTGTGGACCAAACCACAGGAATAGCGTTTTAGCCCTGTATTTGGAGGCAAAAGGGATCTATCTAGCTCAAAATAGAAACAGGACTTGTCTATGCATTAGACATTGTTATTTCATTTTCCTATTCTTTGTTAAGCTTTGGTCACAAAAAACATACCGAAAGGTGAGAGGCCACTAGGACTCAGTCATGAGCCCACATTGTTCTTTCTATGTATGTGTGCAGTTTGTGATGTATAATTAAAAAAATATTATATTTTATTCAAGCAGAAGCTAAGCTGTGTAGCGGTGTAACACTGACCCATCAGAAAAAAACTTGTAGTTTTGAGGTTGTAAGGGGGTAAGAGGTTCGTGTGTTTAAAAAAAAACCCAAAACCCATGCATTGTTGCATGCTCTTGCACAAGTGCCAGTAACCACAATTGAAAATTCCTTGTTTGAATGATGTACTAACACTGATCTGATCGTTTTATTCTTATATTTTCTCCTTACAGATGCCAGTCATCATTGTCTATTTTCTATGATTTTTCTTCAGAAGGGCTTGACTCTTCGCTAAGCTCTATGGATCAGTGTCTCCATCATTGTCATGATGATCTTCTAAAGATATTTACGGCTTGACTCAGTTGCCCTTTGAGACACTCGTGACTGGACCAGAGTCTAGCTGCTGGACCCATGAATTAAATTGAATCCTGTTGTTTTCATTACAGTTTCTAAACTTTTTCTTATTTTGCAAAACCAGAGAAACCTAACCCATGCTCAAAGATTAGATAATAGGGTCTTATATATAGCTATACATATTAAAAAGTGTATATATGTGTTTGTGAATAAAAAGAATAAAGCTGTACTTAAATATGTATGAGGTGTATGATCTACTGCACTGGAAAAAATTTAATCCAAACTCCACAGAAGACAATAAATTACGCTTCCCTAATAAAGAAGAAAATACAGAACTATTCAGAAGTCAAAGTGGAATTAGTGTCCTGTTGCTGTGACTAGCTACTAAAGCAAGTAATTCTGATATGTATACTGCATAGAATATGAATAAACTTTGTTCTACTTCACTCTACTCTTTTTCCAAGATATTGTGCAGTGGAAATGGCATGTGAAGGCAGCATTTGCATACTTTCTATCTGGAAGGAGGTGTATAATATGTTACTAATGTGTGAAAGAAAAAGTCTCAGTCAAGCCTGATTCCAATCTCACACCAATTTTGCAGCTGCAAAGGACTCTTGACCCAGATTAAGCTGAGATGAGGAGGCTATTCTAGGTGTTGGATGCTTCTCACTCGCGTTACTCTGAAGTAAACAAAACCAACTTCACTTCCATGGGCTTTGGGTAAGGTCATAAATAGGAAGCCTTTAATCTGTCTTTACTAATATACACATTGTGGCCACTGCAGACTGCAGTTATCACTAAAGTTTCAACATATATGTACTGCAGAACAGGGGCAGAGAGTAGCAAGGAGAAGAGAAAAAAGCAGAAAGCTGAGGTGCAGGTTTCGGTTACCTTGGCAGTAAAATTTCTTCATCAGAGACTGAGGACAGTTGTGTAGCATACCTCACTGCAGTGGGGTATGTTCAGTGTTTCTTCTAGTTTATCAGCAGTGTCTGTCTATGTATAATTTCATCAAATACTTTATACTACTGTGGTGTATGTTTAGATGCCTGCAGTGAAAATTTCACATAAATTGCAAACGCTTCTTTGCTGCTATCACTTTACTAGAAAGTTTTGTATTTCCTTTTCTATAATGCTGCTAGCAAGGGATCACTCAAACTGCTTAAAAACTGCTAAGAAATAAGTGAACAGGGGAAATGAGAGGAACCAAGTGAGATGTGGTGAGGCAAGAAGAGAAGACATCAGGGTAACACCTGGCTTGTACAAGGGCTTCTGTTTTTACTAGATTTAAATGGTGAAGAGGGGAGGGAAGAATCGTTTTACACAAGAAGATGAAGAAATGACAAAGCTTTATCTGGATATGAAGGAATAAAGAAGACAGAGAATCCTAAAGCATAGGCAGTATCTAAATATGAAAATAAGATTTTGAATAACTAAGGAAAATGTGTTGGTTGGTTTTTTTTTATTCCAAAGTGTATGAAAAAGATATATTTTCTTCTTTGTTTTATCTTATTCTAAATGGAGCAGGTTGTATTTAAAATTTAGATCAGATATCTATATAACCTTTCTACCGTGAAAAGAAGCATTTCACATTAAATAGAAAAGTACACTACAAAAAAAAAAGCATTTTCCATGAAAACTTTTTGTCCAGCTTATTTGGATTTTTTATCTTTAAAAGGAGATCAAAACTAGAAGCTGAAGTAAAAGGAGGAATTGTTGACTGTGACAGAAAAGTCAGTGGAGGGAGAAATTTGGAAAGATAGGTGAAATTTTGTACAGCAGGACAATACTATTGAAAATTGTGGTGTTACTTGGATTTAGCTGAAGTCTGAGTTTGTGTTTATGACTATAAATACAATGCCTGTGGCACAAAATTAATACTTGTTATACTGTCAGAGAGACAACAATAAAAATAGCTTATTTTTTTCATACTAGAGAAACAATAGGAAATGAAGTCAAGACCAAATGGTTCCTTAAAAGGCAGTTGCAGAGCAACCACCCACTTCATGAGATCAGGCTTTGGCTCATGATGGTGCACTTCAGCACACTGAATTTAAAATAATGCTGAGACATAAAGGAGGAGACATAAGAAACAAGGGCATAGACGTGGCACTGGGCCAAAGTGGAAGGAACGGGGTGTGAATGGCAGAGCTGAAAGAGGCAAAACATGGCCACAGACCCTGTAATCTCTGAACTAAAATATACTTCTAGTGAGTTCTATGTACAGATTTATAATGAGGAACTTAAAGGAAACAAGTGCCTGCTTCTGTTGCATTTTGCTCACCCCATGGTGCCTGGCTCCTTTGGGATCCTGTGAAAGGCTTTTCTTTGTTTTGCAGTCCATGAGCTTTCACAATGCTTTGTGCAATGTTTTAATGTGGATTATGGTTACATAAGGCATCTACACAAAGCATCACCTACTTTCAGTACAAAATCCATGAAAAAAATTAATAAGGGAGGAAAAGGAACTGCAGGGAGTACGGACTGTACCTAGAAAAACACTCATAATGTTAAAACCAGGGAAATTTCTTAACCATCTCAAAACCACCAGGTTCCTTGGAAAGTACTCTTTTTCTATGTTAACTTGACTGGTGGCCTGATGACTTTGGCAATCTTTTGCCTATTAAAAGAAGATGAGATAAAGGTGGTTTGATATACTCCAGCTCTCTCTGTAGTACTAATCACTCTAGTTGCTGTATTTAGATGCCAGTCTGTGCCGGTGTTCCTTCAAAGGTGTAATATATGTATCCTGAACTTTGCTGTAGTTTCTGCATCACCATGTAGTGAACTTGCCCCAGAGGTTTCTTCGCTGATAGACTGTGCTAGAAGAGGTGATAAGGTCAGTCAAGGAGTTGAGAGATATTACAATCAGGATGATAATTTCAAATCAAACTGTACTGCCAGAGTACCTTTGAAACAGTTGAAACTTCATGGATTTTCAGCAGTAATTGCTACATGAATACTTTACATGAGAGAATTCTGAACATTTAAAGGAGAATTTAGCTAGAACGAAATGGCTGCAAAACTGTAGATTACGGAATCAACTAGCAGCAGGGTAATTTTTCAAATGGCAGAAGATTCTTCAGGAATTTCACCATAGCTGAAAATGTAATCAAAGTAGAACAGCAACCTTTACCCAGAAGTGAGAAATAGTCTCTTAAATTAGGATTAAAATCTTCATTTGACTTCTGTTGCCTGCCATTTTAGTGTCAAAAAAAAAAACCAACAACCAAACCAAAACCAACTAAATAATGATTTTGAATGGGAAAGTAGAAGTGCTGTAATGAAATTATTTTTTTGAAATTCCCTAAATATTAATATCTACATACTGTCCTTGGAAAATCAGATTAAATATCCCATATCACTTGTCACTATTCAAAAGCAGACATGATTTCCAACAGAGCTGAAATGATGTGAATACCTTCTAAGCTCAGAACATCAATAATTCCCCAACTAAATTTGTGACTGATAAGACCTTATCATTGTACTCAAGATTTCAAATTGATTTTCACCTCACAAAATCTGGGTAAAAATCTTCCAGTAGTTACAGTAACTTTCAAATTTTTCTGTAGTTTCAAAATGTATCATAATTCAATTAGAATTTAATGTTAACATTTTTATTCAGACATTTTAGGCACTGTTCTTCCTGTCTTCAGTACTTCTGAGCTCAAGATCTTCCTCTGCTTTCTAAAAAGGTCTACTTCTTCTCTACTGTCATTTTATTGAATTTTGGTTTGTGTTATGTTGTATTTTACTTTCCCAGTTAAGAAAGATAGTTGGAGAAGAGTGCTTTATGTGCAAGCAATTGTTATTTCACTGTCATTCTCACTGTCTCAACCTAACAGCTATTACTATTGTCTTGTTTATCAAGAGTAACTCTTTGGAGTGACAGGAATGTTGCAGTTCGGTACTAATGAATAAGCCTAATTTGTGCCCATGAAGCTCTGCTGAAATCAGTAGGCTTTTGAGGAAGCTCAGGACCTACGTAATTTTAATTCCCATGTCAGACATCTAGAACAAACCAGTGATTGTCAATACTCAAACAAAGATGATAATAAAAATCCCATTTTTCTTATTTGTATTTTACGAACACTAAGGAATGAAGTTTGATCCCATTACTGGTATTAAATAAAGGAAATTTAAAGAAGGAATACCTACTAAAAAAATCATAATGACTTTCCTACTTATGCTCAAAGACAGCAAAAAAAGTTAATCTAATCTGCAGAACATTTTTTATATAAAGATAGACTATGCAATGTAACTTTAGGATTTAATGTTAAAAAAATGAAATAATAAAACTAGCAATATATTGCTTCCTCAAGGAAGCCTGCGCTGCGCATCCTCATTTTTGGTCCCCACAGTTGCATCTCAGCTCTGGCTAGGGCTGGGGTCAGGACCATGGCCCGTGCCTGGGCTGTGTTGTACATATATTGTGGCCAGCCTCCCACCTTGCTGACTCCGCTGCTCAGGGCCTGTGCTGGTGCATGGTGATGGCCAGGCTGTGGCCCACCTCGTCCTGTCCTGGCTTACCTCGCTGGGGGCTGCGGGATGGGGCCTGACTGGGGAGGGAGGACCTGGCACTACTGCTGCTCACTGGTGCTCTTCTGTATGAAATCATTTTACCTCCATGTTGAGAGCTGACTTGTGTGACCATGTCAGGGACTGTCAAGCATAAATTGTTTAGCATGATTACCAATCAATGGAAAATTTTGGGAATTATTAATTTGGGTAGTACCTGCTACTAGGTGTCAGTAGAGCAGTGGTTTGTTCCCTTTCTAAAGGACTTTTTTTTCCTTTCTAGATGATAAAAGCACGAATGGTCTCATGTGCCATCCATATGGCATAAGGCATCCCTAATGTTATTAGCATTATCGGCACATGTGTTAAAAAACTTATTATGGATAAGAACTATGATCAGAGAAGAATATGAGGAAGGATCAAAAGATCATTTAACTGTATTTTGGTTTGGAATCATTTTACCTTCCTTAGTGCAACTAGGACAAATTCAGAGAGTGCCTCTCCAAAGGAATTACACATGCTTATACTGGGTCTGAATTTGGCCTAATTGGCACCGGGCATTTTCTTGGTGCTATCAGTTGACAGCACTTCTGGGAATCTAATTACAGTAGCAGAATGTCAGCACTCCCAAAACTGAAATAACATCTTTCAGGGCAATAATACTATCCTAAAATCTCATGTTTATCCATATAATTTGTCTTTGAGAAGGGAACAGCTTTAGCTATAAGGATGTGTTTAGCATTCTTGCAAAATGTTTCAAAAAAGGCCAGACTCCAAGAAGGTCAATATCTCACCTGGATAAACTAATCTGACACTGTCAACACCTTTGATTTCTACAGAGGTGATTCTTCAGAGGTGATGAATCCTACCCAGAATGGGCCTGTTTCTCCCATGGGCTAGAAGAGGTGAACTAGATATCTAACTCAAACCTAAGTGTCTAGATACACTGTGGGATTTACACTGAGGTGCTCAGAATTCTTTTTTTTTCCTGTAGGAGATACTCAAAACTCGACTAGTCATGGTCCTGAGCAATGCACTCTGGCTGATCCTGCTTGAGCAGGGGAGTTGGACTAGATGATCTTAAGAGGTGCCTTCCAGCCTCAGTCATCCTGTGATTCTTTGATATGAGACTTTTACTATGTTGGGAGATGAACTTCATCCCAGAGACATAAAATAGGCCAGTGACTCCTCGTCAAAGGATTAACTAGTGGAAGAGTTTTATGTTGATTCACTGATGGAAGTAAATTTTGGAAAAAACCCAAGAGTTAAATTTAGTCAGCATTTCAGTACTTGTGAAACTTGCTAGATTCATTGTAATCAAATTTTTTTACATTAAATAGTTAGCATGAGAAGGAGTGCTAATATTCTTCCAGTGTGTGCCAGCTCTGTTCTGAATAGACAGACTCCTCTAGGAAGTCATCAGCCTTGTGACTGCTAAGATGGCAGCTCTGATGATAGTCAGAGATGACAAATGTCTGCCTCTTAGGAATGGGTGAAAGGCTACAACTGGACTGTTAAAAAGCTGTCTGGCACTAAAATATCTCAGGATAACTCCTAGGCCCTGCTGAAGCAAGTGACAAAATTCCCATGGGATTCAGTAGATCTGGAATGTCCTCCTTAGCCGTCATCAAGCTATTTGTAATGTAATCATAAGTGGAAGCTACAGACAGAGACGCTCTATAGAACAGAAGAGGTCGCAATGTCTTCTGACTGGAGAACACTGATGCATTGGGCCAGGAGAAGCTTTGGGAGGAAAAATAGCAACTCTATTAAATAGGGACTTTCCCTTCTCTGCAGAGGGCAGCTGGCATGTAACTTGACTAAATTACCCTGGAAATGGGAAAGTACTGGTTTCCTGTTTCAGCCCCCTAGAAATTCAAAACTGTCTTTCTTCACTTTTTGAATAATATAGACAATGAAGTGATAGATAATGATTTGTATCCTAGGCTTTCTCCTCTTGCCTTGAATTTTCATCTGCACAGTCACAAAGTCCCTCTGTTTTGACATGAACAGATTGTTTCTTTCTCTGTTCCTGTCTCTTTTGGTCTCCATTAAAAATGTGTCTTTCTGAAAATAGAAGCCCTTGCTTGGACATTGGCTGCACTCTCTATATTTTGAATTGCTCATCCTTTAGCTCTTATTGGGGCTTTTGGAGATGCAATCCACAAATCACAGTATTTCCAGTCATTTTTCTTGCAGAACTAATCTGAGAATAGTTCTTTCCAAACATAATGTCTGGGACTTGCTACAGGATTATTTTCTCTCCCTTTATCACCTTGATAAACAAATTATAACAAAGTTAGGAGCGGACCAGTCTTGCAGCAAAGTTATCTTAAAAATTAGCCATAGCACTCTGTTGACAGATTGTGCAGAGATGCACCGTATGTGCAGAACTTCATATGCCATATGCTATTTGGATAGAAACAAGAACACTTAGAAAAGAGTGCTGGTGTAATTGTCAGGACCAATTATATGAAACATGCTGAATTTCACTTCTCTGCGGGATAACTAAAACTGATAAACAAGTGTTTTTTTTTTCCTGTGTTTTCCATGTGTGTGTTAGCTGTATTCAGAATTTGAAATAAATACTGCTATTCTTCAGCAGTACCTGCTAATTTAGCACAAATTGTCTCATTTAATCCTTTTTAGTCACCAGTTTTTAAATTGCATAAAAGAATAATTTATGAGAGCACTGACAGGAATCTGTGTTAGATGGAGTCAGGGAGGATAATAAAGACTGTATCTATGGAAAAAAAAGGGCCATTCTGGGCAAAATTGCCAAACTTGACTCATTCTATGCACAAAAGGTTGGAAAAGATATGAAAATTCAAGTATGGAAAACAAAGAGAGGAAATGACTTTGCAGGACAGTAGCCAGTGAATTATTTAGTTCTTTGGAGAACTGAAATACAAAGCAGCTTTAGTTATGTGACTTGGAAAAGACTGAGGCTTAATTTTCAGATGTAACTACCTAAACATATCAGCTACACTTCAGGTTTTATTTTTCTTTTTTTTTTAAGTTTTATACTCTTTCCAGATATCTATAAACCTTTGGATATTTAACTAAGGCATATGATAGTACTGTGAAAAGATATGTTCTGATTAATATCCTGGTATTTGCTTTCATGTTCAGCTTTATATATGTTAATGAACTTAATAAAGGTCTTTTTGCATATGAGAGACAGGTAGACACATGGAAAAGCGTGACTTTCTTGTTTTGTTTTGGGTTTTGTTTTTTTTTTTTCAGAATTTGAACGATGGTAACAGTGGCCTGACCATTAATGGAATCGAAAAGAAAACAAGAAAGGGCAAGAGTATTCTGGGACTCTTATGTTACCTCAAACTGAAAATCAGAGGGAAAAATACAGTTTGAAGATTTGGTCCCTGAAAACAACAAAGAAGGAGGCAGAGGCTGTATAAAGGCCATGACATTTTCTAACACTCCATGTCTGCCATGGACATAATAAGGATGATGGCAGAAGGCATGTCCAGCATCTTCAGTTGGACACCTTGAGACAGAAGCTCAGGGAGAAAGAACAAAACTGAATCTCAAGTAAGGCTTTAGCTTGGAAAGTGTAAAAGAAGTCAAGAGAGAGCAGTCAGGTCCTTGGTTCATATATGGTGGTGGTTTTGTTAGAGTATTTTGCTGTTGCTGCTGCTCTGGTTGCATATCTCTGCATCCACTGGCCTCCTAGATCTGCAAAATTAGGTTAGATTGCTCATGACACTATTCAACATAATTTGGGTCCAGAGATAATACCACTCTGCTTCCTCCCTGCCATTAGCTATTTCAAAGCCTTGAAAATGAACTTTTATTTGTGCTCTACTAGTCCACACAGGTTGTGTGCATGTATGTATACATGTGCATACACAACTGTTTCTTTCAGAGCAGTTATCCCACTGGCAGTGGATGCCTTTGCTCCTGAATAATCTTTGGCTTTGTCTTGGAAAACTTGGACTGGTTTTGGTTGGACATGAAAGGGAAGAGCCAGTAAAAGCCTTCTGGGTTGCAATGTCAATGTATGAGTGCCTGACTCTCTGAGTAGACTGCAAAGCATGGTCAGGTACCCAGGTGCTCCATAGTTCACCTCAGGGAAATTTAGATGTTTCCATTGACAGACCAAAAACTGAGTGTGGTGAGAGCAGATCTGCTTAGAAAGCTGACAAGAGACACTCAGCAGTTGCGTCTGCAGTGCCTCCCATTTGCTGCAGCAAGTAAACCAGGGAGATGGGCAGGTACTGCCAGTCAGTCAGGATGCAAAGCCCAAAGCCACCTCCAGGGTGAGAGTCTCAGTCTGCTAGAGAAAATAAATCAGCAGAACAATTATCTTCAAATGTGTAGCTGTGGAGTCAGCAAGGCTTACAACTTGCTACTCTTCAGGGAGGTGCCTCCTGGCCAGAGGGATACTCTTGGGAGTGGTGGGTCCCCAGCATGAGGGAGACCAGGTGTGCACCCAGCCTGACAGTGGATTTGTCCAAACCATGCTGCTGCGCAGAAGGGAGCAAAAAAGCCACTGACCTCTGGTAAGAAAGAGCTCTTCCTCCATGGGAAGTGGGATGTGATGACTGATAGCAGCAGTGCTGCTGACTTTTACAGCAAGAAATTCCTGGAGAAAATACAGCACCCCTCCCTGCTCAACATAGTAACTGTTGGGGATGGTGTTTTTTTCTGTCACAGGATGGGAGTAACCCCCTTGGAAGTCAATTGAATATTTTAGCAGAAAAATAAGGCCTGGGGCTATTATGCTCTTGATAAACCTTGTACCAGAGAGAGCAGGAGGAGAGACTGGTTGGCTTAAATATTCCAGCACAGGATGGGAATAAATTCCATTGACCTCTGGGGGAGTAACTCCCATCCTGACACAGAAGAACTGGTTTTTAGGAAGAAAACACAGGTTTTATTGAAACACTACACTAGTGTCCAATGTCTTTCTTGAACAATGAAATGCTTATGGTGACTTGCTTAACAGTTGCTTTCTTACACAGAGTCTCTTATAGGAATTTATAATTACTCACACTTAGCTAAGTGCAAGGAGTGATTCTAACTTGCATGCAATTATACAATTCTGCACATCTTTCTTTCCCTGATCACATAAACAATGTATGGAATGAAAGGATGTTTGGAGAGAAAGAGTTTTGGACAAAACCCCTACTACTTCTGTTTGCAAGGGAGAGAAATTTCATTCATTTAGGGGCACAGAAACACTAGAATATTTTTATGCTGTGCTTTGTATTTTTTTCTCTTGTTGTTTCAACTTTTTGCTTCAGGTTTTTTTTCTTTATTCTGTGTCATTTTTTTTAAAATTGATTATGAATAAAAGGACAAATATCTACCCATCCCTCAGAAACTCTGCTGCATTTTCCAAAACAAAGCAACAGGCTGAGTCAGAGAATGTGACATTTTCATTCGTGCAAGTTAGGGTTTATTGACGCCACAGGTAATTATTAATTAGATGTTTCCAAAGCAAAATGTGGAACAAACCTCTAGTGTTGGGATTGGCACATAGAAAAGTATGATTGGGAGTTTACAAAAATATAGAGGGAGTTCAGACATATTCTGGACCAAGAACAGGTTAGAATCTAAAAATATGTGGTAAGAATTGAGTGGACTAAGAATGATTATTCATAAACACAGGAATATTTATTTTCTAACCTGGCAGCATGTTAGTCCGAGGATGTGAATTGGGTTCCAAAATAATGTGTAGCAATCCAAAGATTTTTGCAAGGTAGCTGAAAAGGTAAAATAGGTTGTGTACAAACCACATAAATTGAAACAACATATATATACACAGACACAATTTTTATAAGACATATGGCTAATGAAACCCTTGATACTAAGATGAACTTCTTTCAGCAAGGTCCTTACTGCTCCATTCAACTAGGGATTATGGGGGCAAATTTTATAAATTTATATGTATGAAAGCTTGCCAAGCTCTGTATAAGCATCAGGAGCAAGTAGTAGTATTTAGGAAATGGGAACTGTATCTGTCAATGTCACTTTAATTTTCTTTTAGCTCTTGAAAAGTTTTCTAACAGGCTGCTGGTTGATGTGATATTTAATTATGAGTGACTATTTCTAATCCTTGCAATAACTAGTATTAACTACAGTACTGTTGACGAGGAGCATGATTTACAGGCAGTGTGATGGCTTGGCTCAGGTTGGCATGTGGCAGCTGGAGAAAACTTGAATTCTGTTCTGTCCTGTGAACCTTTTTATCTTAGGCTTAGTTGGCCATTGGCTTATTCTCTAAAATAAAATTGCCAGCTGTGAGACTACACCTTTACTGGCAGCAGCAGACTGATCCCAGCAGAGGAGACCAGCTCAGGAGACTGCTGGGCTGGAAGGCGGCTCCTTCAACTCTCATTTGCCTAGGGCTGTCCAAGGAGTTGGAAAGGACCTGTCTCCTTGTTGCTGGAATGGTTTACACAGCAAAGGGCCTCCTATCTGCACTTACACCAGGCTAGCAGTTGCTAAGCCCATCAGGAGTGACAGAGAACATCTGGCTCTTCCAGTGAATCTTATTTCATGAAAGGATCATTAGATCCTTCAATAAAAGAACTATAGACTTGAAGGTCTCTTCTGTTCCTTTCAAACACCAGTCTTTCCTGGCACAATGCAAAGGGGAATACAGCTTCAGGATTAATTCAGAGCAGCATGCTATTCTCATGATCAGTGTAATTTTACAAAACACTATTTACTGAGCCAATTCATTTTGGGAAAGCTGTAGCTTGCTTCGAAGTGGGAGGGAATACATGAAAGAGCAGCCTCCTTGGCATTTTTGTGCCAGGCTGTGTCTATCTGCAAGTGATTAAATACCACTTGCTTCTACAAAGATGACTTAGGTAGGTATTGGATAAAAAAGTAGGTGGACCAGTTCTCATGTTGCTGTGTTCTAGCTCCCAGTTCTCAGATTTCCCTGACCAAGACACAACCTACCCACTAAGTCAGTGGTGAGTGGAACTGAGCATGCTCTGGCTTCCTGCCAGCAGCCTGATCTGCAGCATGTATATGTGAACCCAGCCAGACACGTCAGTCTAAGGGTGATGAATCATCTCAGTTAAGGATCTAGTTCATCTTTTTTGAATTATTTCATGCTTCCCACATTTTCAGTTCATTTTAATTGAGTTTTCCCTGAGGTCACCAGCTCGGTGTTGGCTTCCTGCTATTCTCATTAACATTGCATTTGCCCAGGCTGAGAAATTCAGCCCTCACACATATTCAGCTCAAACTTAGTATGGGACTTTGTTATTTGAGTTAAGGAACTTGCTTATTAAAACCTCCTGTTACCTGAATGGTAATAGGACTCTCCTCCTTCTTTATCTTCCTCTTCTTTTTTAACTGTCATGTCATGTGTATTCAGCATAGGTCACAAGCTTAATGCTTTTTGGCCAGCATTCAAGTGGCATCACAGCAATAATTTAAATTGGTGTGCTGTTATTTCCAGCTGGTGAACATGTATATCGAGGATGGCTTTTTCTTATCTGTCCTTGTGAAATCTCTGTCTGTTCAGTCTCCGTGGAGGCAGAATAATATTTCAGTACGATCCAATTTGATATTGTGGTGTTTCCAAGATGCTTACAGAGCCATGCTGGTGACCTCTTGGGAGGACAGCAGTTTCTTATAATCCTGTTTAACACTTCACTGTCATTCATACCCAGTTATGACACCTCATTAACATCAGACAACTACCATAAGGGCACTCCATGTAGCTACTGACTGAGAGAAAAGGCTATTCCACTGCTTCTGCCACTGTTGTACTGAACAAAATCCTCCACTGTTCTCTATATTCACATTTCATAAGCATGAAGAAAAGATGAAATAACTAGCCTGGCACCTTCTGAGGTGCAACAGAAGGGCAGGCAGAATGACTAAGTGATGTATATCATATCTGTAAATTGTTCAGCTAGAGCAGAGAGAAGTGGTGCAAAGTAATACTTCTGCAAAGAGTGAATCATAGTTCTGTATAGCATTAACTCAGGGATTTGAGCGAATTAAATAGAGAATGATGATTTGATTGACTTATGTGTCCCCAACATAATTGTTATCAGTTTATGATTTCCTACACTAATTAATTTCATTTAAAATGTATAAAAACCCTAAGGTTTTCTCCTTGAGGCAGATAGAAATACACACTGTCTAGCCATTCCTGCGTGGGTGTGAACTGTTCTAAGTTTTGTGGATCTAGCTTTGTCTATCATCTGATCTGTAGCTTCATGACAACTAACTTAATTCAGTCTAATCACCTTGATTGATAAAGCAATGTTTTTACAAGACTTAACTGAGAACAATATGAGATGAAACAGATGGAAATAAGCCTGTATTTTTATGGATCATATCTTTCTTTCTTACTATTGCCAATAAAGAAAATTAATTAAACAAATCTGATGAAGTTATTGAGAATGGCTCACAATATTTGAACAAACTCAGCTGGAAGCATAACATTTCACATTATTAAATGTATAGCCATTCTATTGAAATATAACCCTAGAGAAAAACATGTATATGAAACAGAAGTACTGTGGCAGCAATATATGGAATTGCTGATAGCTTATTAATTTATTTGCTATTCTCTGTTTGCTAAGATAATGATAATACTAATAAAATTGGTTTGGATATATAGGACTATTTACTGTTTTTTTTTTTTTTGCAAAAAGAGATCAGGCATTAGCAATGTGAGAAATTAAAAGAATCATAGAATAATTCCTGATGAACAAAATAAGTTTATAAGAGATTAGTTGGCTAGTTTGTCTCATTGAATTTCTAAATCATTAGCTCATCTTTTGTTGTTGTTGTAATATTTAACGTCTTGCATTACAAATGAGTGTCTTCAAGGCTACTTCACTGGATTATTTCCTGTGTGTCATGGCAATACATGATATATTACATAAAAACCAGGCAACTGGTTCAACTGGTAGGTGAGATTGTGTGTAGAAAACACACAAAGTATACAAACTACATCTCTCATAGGTGTAATTGGAAGACATTGGAAGAAGCCAACATAGAGTTTGCTGTAATAAAGTGGAGCAGACTTTGAATAGTATTAAAGTGATGCTTTTGTTCAAGCTAGGGTTATATTTCGGCAGAAGCTTGACAGAGTAAGAAACAGTACATTTGCTGACCAATGTGGGAGATAAGCAGTCACCCTTATTTCATGGTTTATCTTTGGCTTTCATCCACAGGATGACTTGGAAGGAGCAGTCCCTCTGAGCTTGACTGTTGGTCAGTTGTACAAGTTGTGCTTGCTTCTATCCAGGTAATGTAGTTCTAGTTCATGGACCAGAAATTTGTATGTTTATGGGTATGGATGAAAAGAGGGAAGGCTCTTATTAAAATTCAGATAGAAAACCAAATCTCACTCTGCACCACAGATACACTAAAATGATGAACCCCAAATTGTATGCATTTAAACTAATGCAGTCTCAAACTTCAACAAGCGCTGTACCAGGTCTTTAAAAGTCTGCAAATCAGTCACTTTTCTAACATATTTTCATTATGTTTTCCAAGTAAGCCATGTCTTTAATACTAGCCATGAACCTGACAGTTTCCTGAGGTGACTGATTGTCTGGAAACACTGCAGTAAGAAGGATGGGGTTAGAAGTGTGCCAAATCGGGAGAAACATGCCTGCGCTCTACTAGAAAGACAGACCTGTAATGGAAGTGTTGTGTGGAAGCGAGACAATGTGGTTGTAAGCAAGGGGAAGGTTGGCCCACCGACCCAGGTGTCTTGGTCTGCGTTTGGACTGTTTGAAAACCAGAATTCCATGGCCTGTCAGAATTTTGTAACTGACTTAATTAGAGTTTTCTTCAGATCCAGAAGGAGTTGCAAAATGACTTGGCTGCTGTAAGAGCCAGGATACAAGGGAGCTCCCTGCACAGGTGCCTGTGGTCATGCCAAATGTCCCCTGCAAGTTAAACAAACTCAGGACAATTTTCCATCCTTGGATGCTGTCACCTCTGGTATCTGGTGCACAGTATGAGAAGAAAGTGTGATCTGATGTTGCAGAACTAAGGAGCAAAATCAACTTCAGCAACCAGAGCAAATGGATTGGAATACTCTAATTTGCTTACTAATTTTACCCTCTTGAAAAATATTTGTATTATCTTCCGATTTTCAGCAATACAACAGTTTCATGGATGAAAAACTGCTGTATGATATCCATTTTATTCTTTCTGAACCAAAAGTAAATAATGATGTTGGGGTTTTTGTTCCATAAGTTGTCCAAGAGCAAAAGCAATTATTTTCCTCATGGAAAATCAGGATCTGTTGTGATAGCAATTTTCATTGCCCGCAGTGTGGTAAATATTTGTAATGGGGGATAATAGCTGCAATTATCTAGTGTCTGTCTTATAGTATTGTAGTAGCTGCACTGTAGTTACTGTACAAACATTTCAGGAGGAACTTCCATTATAAGTGTCTGTTTTCAGGTGCTTATGATTTTCCAAAAAGTGGGGAAATTAATGCTTTGTTTGAAATTTGTTTTGTTTCTTCTACAGCCAAAAAATGTGCTTTCTAAGTGTTTGCTGAAATTCTGTTTGGTTAGTTTTGCATTAACAGATCACGGAAAAAAAAAGATGAAATTTCATCCTTTGCAAGCATTTTTCAACACATCTATTTGCTATTGAAGAATCCAAAACTTACTTTAAAATTTCATGCTGCTCCTGGTATTAAAACATCAGTGAGGTCAAATTCCTTTGATGAGGCAGAAAGAGAATGACTTACAAATCAGAGAAGTCAATGTGATACAGCCTTATAAACACAAGTAAGCTAGCCCAAAAAATATAGTTTGACTACCTGCAGCAATAAAGCCATGTTCATACACAAAGGTCCTTTAGTCTGGTGAGCCTTGCTGTTCATCTGCCTGTTGGATCAAACACACCCTAATAAGATACTCAAATAAGCCAGAGCAGCAACTGATGCATCTGGAAGACAAAGATACCCTGCATTTGCAGGCCTCTCTTATAGCAGTATTTCAGCTGTAACTCCTCTGTAATCTGGTCTGGTCAGCCGGGAACTGCAATGATTCCTCTTGTTGCTATTCCAAGTAGGTTCACACCACTGATGACTCCTCTTGCTTTGGTTATGGAGAAAAAGTACCTTCTGTCTTAATTAAAAAACCCACTAGCGAGCTAAGGCATTTTAACATATTTCCCCCGCCTCCAACTTCTCTCAAGATATAGGAAAATGTATTCAACTCTCTTATCCATAGCTCCCTAAATTGGAGCTTAGCCTGTAGAAGTCAGAGTGGGACTTACTGCCAGACACAGTGCTAAACTTTCACCAGGGGGATAAATTTCATCATCCTGGAAATCATTCTTAAGCAGATTTTAAATTTTATTGGTTAGCTTTTACAGACTGTGCATCGAAGATGGAAGGCCATGTGATCTGTTTGGTGCACTCACAGTTGTTGTTGCTGGCTACTATATCTGAGACACTTGATCATCTCAATCAGATGGCATCAGTTCTGGATTCCCAGATACAGGGGTCTTGAATAGACAGCAAACTTTTCAAACTACTGAACATTTGATAATTTGACCCAAACCATTCTGCTATGCATGTGTATCTAAGCACATATGCTCATAAACTTTATGATATGTCTCTGTGAAAACTCTTAACAGGAAACAAATACATGTTCACAGGAAGAGAATAAAAGTTGCATATCCCATCAGCAAGACTTCCTGCTGTCACTCTGCTGGGCATTATGACTCAAAACATACTCATTCAGCCTGCTGTGAAGGAAATATTGAAATCTGATTTCTCACGCCAGCAGGAGAAATATATTCTGAAATAAAAGGGTTCATCCAAAGCCAGGTCACCACAGGGTGATCTCATTTTGTGGTCTTTTTAAAGAGTTTGGGTAGGAAATGCACCACAGTTGTTTCTGTCTTAGAAGTTGTCTGACTTGTTGCACTACTGTCTGAGCTTATCATGGAGTGTTATGCAGAATATTGCCAGCAATGAGGTAGCC
Source organism: Chlamydotis macqueenii (assembly GCF_036417535.1). Taxonomy (NCBI): domain Eukaryota; kingdom Metazoa; phylum Chordata; class Aves; order Otidiformes; family Otididae; genus Chlamydotis; species Chlamydotis macqueenii. Next base: position 114,583,669 of record NC_141556.1, on the reverse strand, counting down.
ATATTTATTCTTCTAATACAAATGTACAAAATGCAAAGTTGGAGATGAGATTAAATATTTCACATTACTGTGTGAAAGCTGTTACTTCAGTGAAGTACCTATTGCTGACCGTTGCTCCTAGAGAGCTATCATTTTATCATACTGTGCCAGGATGCTCCATGCCTGTGTAGAAGATGCAGTGTGTGCTTCTTACATGGGAGCTGGCAATTAATGGAGCCTTTTTCTCTAGGCCACGGTCTGAAGAAAAAGGAGCTGGAAGGAAGGCAGGAACAACATCGGACTTCTCTAAACATGTAACTTGTATTAATCACTTGCTGTAGCACTTTGAAAACTTTGTGTTATAGAAACTGTCAGTTACACTGGATATTAAAAAGGGCAATTCCATAAATAGAGGAAGCACTGCAGTGCACAGAATGCGGAGTTACATCTCTGAGCATGACCTTAGTATGTGTCAAAATGTGAATTCTCAGTCTTTACTTGCACTATGTGCTGTAGGTTAGATCACGACTTTGACGAACTTTGCAATTACACCCTTTTACTATGTTGAAAATCTACAGTAATCTGATTTTTTCTCACTATTATGTCCTGAACTGGTGAAATTGTAATTCAGTGATGAGTTGCTAAGATACATGATATTCTAAATGCTCTTATTAAACATATAAATTATACATATAACAATTATCAATCTCTAAAAGGCCTATCCCTTTTTTCCTCCACTCATTTTTTTTTTTTTTTTTTCCAAATTTCCAATAAAATATTATTAATCCTGTTTTGGTTTTCACAGCGTATTTGGCATCAATGTCTCCTGCAGTTCATAAATACTAGTGGCCTCTGTGTTTATTATTGCAGTGAGAGATATTTATTGCCATTGCCTTGCAATGAGGTCAACACTTAAATATATTCATAATATCTCAGTTCTCTGATGTAATAAAGTTGCAGCACGTGAAAGACAATGTCAACAGCCTAGTCTTTTCCTAACTTTTGTTAAAGTTTTTTTTACACGTTAATCCTTTGATACTGCATTTTTCAACATTTAATCCAAGAATAATTGAGGGGTAATCTACAGATTGAGGGGGAATAGCCAAATAGTGACTCCTGGCCCATATGCCACTTCTGTGCAGTTCAACTGCAGCTCCCATTTATCTGTTGGTATCACGTAACCATCGGTCACCCTGTGCTGGAGGAGGAGCTATCATGTACTGTAGATGCTGGGCAGTACAGGCTGCTGCAGCTGACATGCCTACAGTGACCTGGACGGTCTACTGAGGCTTAAGCTGGGCTCTCTTTCCCCTGTAAACTGGGTCTGCCTGGGCCTGGTTTTTCACATAACTGATGTTTGGTAGATTTTGCTTGTAGTCAGATTTTGCAAGGTACAACACTGGATCAGAGAATATGTCCAGCCCAAACAAGTGAGTTTTTTATTACATTGCCTTTTTATGGATATGTAGGGTTCTCTTATTGCTATTTTTTGTGTTTCCTCTCATGACTTTCAGGATGAGTTTGATTTAACGTGCACTAGGCCCGTGTGTTGAGCCATCAAGTCTTCAGTGGATACATTATAAAGGTGATCTGCAAGGGTACACTGGGCATGAGTGGCATTTCTGGAAATCCGGCATTCTAGTAAGGAGCAGGCTGTATGACATCTGGAAATCTGAGGCAAATGTGCAAAATTCTTACACTTTGCCAGGGCAAGGTCTTGAGTGAAAAAACAAAGATGTGTTTGAAAAAAGCCAGATGTATGATAGAATTAAATTTAATAATAAAATCTCATAGGTGGATAAAATAACATCATACTCTGCCTTTCTTGCTATATAAAGTATCTTTTTTTTTTCACCTGACTTTTTATTCACAGGCAATGTGTGCTTCCAGCCCAGAAAGCCAACTGCATCCTGGGCTGCATCAAAAGAAGCAGCGTGGCCAGCAGATTGAGGGAGGTGATTCTTCCCCTCTACTCTGCTCTTGTGAAACCCCACCTGGAGTATTGTGTCCAGCTTTGGAGCTCCCAACATAAGAAAGACATGGACCTGTTGGAACAAGTCCAGAGGTGGATCACAAAGATGATCAGAGGGCTGGAGCACCTCTCCTATGAGGACAGGCTGAGAGAGTTGGGGCTGTTCAGCCTTCCAATACCTAAAGGGGACCTACAAGAAAGACGGGAAGAAACTCTTCAGCAGGGCCTGTTGTGAAAGGACGAGGGATAATGGTTTTAAAAAAGAAGAAAGCAGATTCATACTGGACATAAGGAAAAAAATGTTTACAGTGAGGATTGTGGAACACTGGACTAGGTTGCCCAGAGAGGTGGTAGATGTCCCATCCCTGGAAATATTCAAGGCCAGCTTGGATGGGGCTCTGAGCAACCTGATCTAGTCAAAGATGTCCCTGCTCCTTGCAGGGAGGTTGGACTAGATGACCTTTAAACATCCCTTCCAACCCTAACCATTCTATGATTCTATCTCAAGATTTTAAGACAATAGTATCATGGAGCTGGTGCAGGGGAGGGAAGGTTTGTGGAGCACCTTGCATGATGCATGAATGAGACTGCTGAGGGAGTCCCAGCATAGAGCAGGGAGGCTGCAGCTTGCTGAGGGAAAGACCTGATGCACCGAGGAGCTGCCAGGTGACCTTCAAAGGGAACATGCAAACCTCCTTAGGAACAAAGGGGAGAGAGGGGTTTTTTTTGGTGCAAATAAGAAATTCACTGAGTCTAATGCCACCTCAGCTGGAAGAAAAATTCCTGCAAGGATGCAGTAGGCCAGGGAAAGCTGTGTATAAATCCTTTTAATTTCTATTCCATCTCCTCTAGTCACTTTGAATTTCCTGTATTTAAAAGTTAAATATTCCAGTCTTCCTGGCTATTTTGAGTTTTAAAGTGTTTTGGTTTTCTTTGGGGAGCTCATTATAAAAACACGGTCTAAGCACATCCACCTCAAAGTTATGGCTGACTCACTGGGCCATTACATCACTCTCCTTCCCCTAAAGGAGTCATCCAAAGGGAGACCTTTGAAGGTGCAGATGTCTTTTAAGATTCTGGCTCTCAATCTTCCGTGGATTGAAAATCTGCCTCTCGTATCTGAAGAAATGACCTGAAAAATGACTGCTTCTGTTGTACCACTTTGTGCTGAGCCAATGGCATTGCAATGACATTTAGTGCTGTGCCCGTTTAACACAATGTTATAACCATGATTTCTATGGCACTGACTATAGAAACTCTGTAGCTGAAAACCTAATGAGTTTCCTGGCTGTGGAGATAAACTCTTTGTATAACACATAGTTTGGATGTGGTAACAATCCTGTGACAGATCTTGTTTGTTCAATCTGACTCTTTCAACATCTGTTTCCCAGTGCTGTGATACCTTTGCTTTGCAGAAATTTCAGGAAATTTCTGACATGTCTGTGAGATGGAGATTTTAGTTTCATTTTACAGGTGAGGAACTGAGGCGCTGGAAGACCTGTTCAAGCATTTATGAAGTCTACTGCCAAGATGCAATTGAATTTCAGTTTCCCAGTCCTGTGCCTGACTTAAGACAAGTTTCCCTTCTATGTGTTTTTGTGCTTGATTAACAAACTCAGTGTTTTGTTGTTGGTATCTCTTTGAATGAATATAGATTTATTACAGTAACTGACAGGCTGTGTTTTTATGAATTCAACACTTTATGTCAAATATTAATGGATATCTGCATAAATGTACTGTGTAAAATACAGCAGACACGCACAGACAAATATGTGGGGGACAAGTTACAGAGTACCCCACCCTTTCCTGTGTTTGGCATATTGCATGTTCACACAATACTAGTTGTGCTCTAACATCCAAAGTCTGTTTCCATGTTCTTAAGGAATTATTTTCATTTCAAATGGAAAAACTGTGGGCTGTATCCTTATGCCTGAAAAAAATATCTGTCTGGATAACTGACTTGGAAGGTCATAATCAAAACATACTGTGAAGACTCATAAAGAACTCAATAAATCTATCCTTATTAGCTAATCACTAAAAGTATTTGTAAGTATTTGGTAATTTTTGTTTGTTTTACAAACCACTTCCTTAGTGATTTGCAGGAGGATGCAAGACATCCCCGTAATTTTTCTTAATCTAGTTAACAGGAAGAGGAACTTAGGCTTTGTCAAGGAGAGTTTTAAGAAAACATGAAAACATGTCAGAATTTAAGAATAAGTTGTCACTGAGAAACCACACCTCATCTGATTTGTTCTTCGTAATGCCTCTGATGTTACGGGAAATAATCTATTGGTCTACGTGATCATCAGTGATTTTATCAGATTATGTAATAACAGGAAATCAAGAATACTTTTACAATTGAACTATTGTCAAGTATATACATACTAAGTGTGCCCAGCTCCTTAAACCAACGTGGAGTTTTGGATTTCTGTAAAATACTTTGAGATTACTGGAAAGTAAACATAAATAGCACAACATGTGTTTTCAATACATCTAATAAGCACCTGTTCAGATAAGCTGCTATTTCATAAAGCACACACTCATGTGTAGCAATTACAAAGAGTAAACTGCACATCCACCTTGAGGGAGACACTGACCCAAGGCCATACTCTCTTTGCCTGGGTTTATTTTATCCAGAGAGAGCAGTAAAAAGTAAATTGTGTACTTCAGCTGAATAATTATGTTGAATTGCAAGAATTCTTTTAACAACTGAAGAAAAGAGACAATTGAAGGCTTGGGTTCAGGGAAACAACCAGGGCTCCTGAAACTACCATCTCTCTATTCCTAATCTCATGTTTTAACTAGGAAACTACTCTATTTTTCATAGTACAAACTCAGCAGTTTCGATAGAGTATTATATTAACTGATGTCCAGTTTTTACCATAAAACTATGATTTCAGATTAGTTCAGAAACCTAGGTTTCATGGTTTCAATTAGATCATAGTAATAAATAAATATGGATCATAAAAATAAAAAAGCTTCCCAGAAAAGTGTTATTCTCTGGTTATTAGTTTATCTATAAACACTTTTTTTCCCCTCATGAGGAATTACTATTGTGTGTGCAGAAATGTTTACCATAAGTAGACTATAGGAAAAAAAAGGTGCTTTTTTTTTGATTCTGCACTTAAAACTTGGAACCCTTTCAAAGGTACGTGCTCTCCCATTCCAGCCCACTTGAGAAAACATCCCTCTCTCAATTTATCGCTTCTGGTATAGGATGATCATACTTTTTTGATTTTAAGAAAATCTTTCTTAACTTGTTTAATAAGTTATAGCTTTATTCAGGCGATGTTTTACTTAAGTCTACAGTTACTGTAAGCATGGTAGTTATAGAGCAATAAGTATTGTATTTGCCATTTGAACTCAAACCTGTGGGGACATGGTTTTTTATCACGTCTCTTGTTGATCAGTTTTGGTGAAAAGGGATGTAGTGAACAGTTAGCACTAACAAATGTTAATGTCTTGATACTGTGGCCAGATTGCCAGTGGCAGTTCTGTGTATCTGCTTGGTGAGTACACGGTTGAAGGTGGTGGACTTAATGCAGAACAATAGTGTCATTTATTAAATCATCCTCCTCTGCTGCATGACTTTGGATGTCTTTTTTGAGGTTTTACAGTCTTCTGGAGATAAAATGTCAAGCTGCCAACACCTGGTTTATATGTTTGGCTTTGGGCAAGGCTATCAACTACTTATTTCAGTTGGAGACTGAATTACTCATATTTTCTCATTTAATGGACTTGCATGACCTTTAACTAAAGTTCTCTTTGAACTGTGATTCCTGTCCTCCCTAGGGCTGGTGTGAAGGCCCTGGCCAAGAAACTGAGCAAGCAGCTGCTGAGATGTGACTTGGGAATGGGTGTTTGTGTAGTCTGGCCTCCTCAGGTGCACAGCCTGAAGTAGGCTTTGCTGCAGTCTCTGAGCACTCAGCTGATTATCCAGCATTTCCTACATGGGGAGCACAGGCCACTGACTGAATAATTCCAGTATTTTTAGCATGTAGATCAGACCTTATACTATGAAAAGGCTACATGGAGTACATGATAAGAAATGCCACAATGAGTCTGACTGGTGTTCATCTAGGCCACTAATTGCTTCAGATGGGGCAAAAGGAGATACATTTTGGGAGTGCATGTGAGCATGTAGACTGCTTTCTGCAGTCCATCTCGCATCGCTGCAATCCCAGTTGTATCAGGGCTGTGAGAGGATTTCTTGCTGCCTAGTCCCATTACTTTCTGTTTATGGAACTAGTGCTCATGAATTTGTCCAACTCCTCTTTGAACCTGCTGATACTAAATGATTCACAGTTTCCTGAGGCAGTAAGTCCCAGAGGTTCACTACCTGCTGTATAAAATACTTTCTTTAATCTATTTAAATATCTTATTAGATTTTTCAGGGGAATTCTAGTTTGCTGGATCTGATTAATAATCTTTGGATTTACTATATATGAAACCTTAAAGATTTTTTTTTTTAATTTCAGTTATATTCTCCTCCCTCATCCTTCTCTTCAAACTGAGGTCCCAGTTTGCCCTGACAGGCATCTTTTGTGTTCAGCAACATGTAAGCTTATTTGAGAAACAGTTTACCTTTTGTTTATTTATGTTTGTGTATCTTTAGCAGTGCAAAGAATGCACTGTGGCCTTATCATTCCTGTGTGTCTCTCTAGCTGGCAAACTGGTACAGCTCTTGAGGTGGAATGATGATATTTGAGACCACTGGAGCTGGTGCAATTTTGCAGTTACAGAGCTAGTAGGAACTTCTTCGATCAGTTAGGACTAATTCTCTGGTTGCAGGATTCTACAACAGCATGAAATCCCTGCCATGGAGCTTTTGTCCATCACCAATATGGGAAACCTGCTGCAGAATCTTATGATTATGATAAAAATCTTTATTCTGTCTTTCACCCTGCATTTATTTGTGGCAAATTTATACAGGTTTCTCCTTGGTTTGCCATTTTCCATCTACTTAAAGGATTGTTCTTTCACTCTGATTATTCTCCAGTTGAATTTGCAGAAGTATACTAACTGCTCTCTTAGCTTTCATGTTAATCATAGAATCATAGAATGGTTAGAGTTGGAAGGGACCTTCAAAGGTCATCTAAGTCCAACCCCCCTGCAAGTTGCAGGGACATCCCCGACTAGATCAGGTTGCTCAGAGCCTCATCCAGCCTGGCCTTGAACATTTCCAGGGATGGGGCTTCCACCACCTCTCTGGACAGCCTGTTCCAGTGTTCTACAACCCTCATTGTAAAAAATTTTTTCCTAATATCCAATCTAAATCTATCTCCCTCTATTTTAGAACCACTACCCCTAGTCCTGTCACAACAGGCCCTACTGAACAGCCTGTCCCCATCTTTCTTGTAGGCCCCCTTGAGGTACTGGAAGACCGCTATAAGGTCTCCCCGGAGCCTCCTCTTCTCCAGGCTGAAAAGCCCCAGCTCTCTCAGCCTGTCCTCATAGGAAAGGTGCTTCAGCCCTCTTATCACCTTCTTGGCCCTCCTCTGGACTTTCTCCAACTGGTCCATATACTGGACAAGCCAAGCTCTTCTAGTTTTCTTTTGTAAGATGGCTTTACAGGGTAACTTGTCATCCTAGCCACCTTTGCCATATATGTTGTTTCTGAGTTTTTCTTAAGATGTTTTCTACAAGTTCAATTAGTGGTAGACCTTTTTGATGCTTTAGCAATGTTGTTTTAAATAATTCAAAATAAACTGCTATAGGGATAAAATAACATATTGCATCATTGTTTATATCTGAAAGGATATAAAGGACAATAACTCTTCTTCCTTCCCTCCTGAGCTATGACTCAAAATAACTGTTTTGTATTTCAGTGCCTGATAAACACTGGAAAGAAACAGAAATGTATTTAAAAGAAAGAGCTCACTATTTGTTACTTCTGTGCTTGTTAAGGCACATGGTCTGAAATCACAGCAGAAAAGTAATTTTTATCTGGAAGTGATCCAGATAGGATATGATGTAAGCAAGTGAGACTGAGAAAAGGAAAGTAAATATTGCCAGCATTTCCTCTCTCCTTGCTTTCAGCATTTACATCCCTTTCTGGCAACACAAAGGAAAGATAGGACAATAGTTCCTCTATTTTCTGTTTCTGTGTGTATTTGATTATTGCAGTTGTTTTCTTGCACCTCTTGTGCTCTCTGCTGCTTGCATGCAATTAAGTGCAAGCCTGCAGTCTCTACATTGACAAAATACCCAGTTTCTGACCTGTGGAGACTGGTCACGAGTGGCGTCCCTCAGGGGTCCATGTTGGGCCTGGCCCTGTTCAACATCTTTGTCGGCAAAATGGACAGTGGGATAGAGAGCATCCTCAGCAAGTTCACCGATGACACCAAGTTGTGTGGTGCCGTCAACACGCTGGAAGGGAGGGATGCCATCCAGAGGGACCTTGACAGGCTGGAGAGGTGGGCCCGTGCCAACCTCATGAAGTTCAACCAGGCCAAGTGCAAGGTCCTGCACCTGGGTCATGGCAATCCCAGGCACAAATACAGGCTGGGCGGAGAATGGATTGAGAGCAGCCCTGAGGAGAAGGATTTGGGAGTGCTGGTGGACAAGAAGCTCAACATGAGCAGGCAATGCGCCCTTGCGGCCCAGAAGGCCAACTGCATCCTGGGCTGCATCAAGAGGAGTGTGGCCAGCAGGTTGAGGGAGGTGATTCTCCCCCTCTACTCTGCCCTGGTGAGACCCCACCTGGAGTACTGTGTCCAGTTCTGGAGCCCCCAACACAAGAAGGACATGGACCAGCTGGAGAAGGTCCAGAGGAGGGCTACAAAGATGATAAAAGGGCTGGAGCACCTCTCTTATGAGGACAGGCTGAGAGAGTTGGGGCTGTTCAGCCTGGAGAAGAGGAGGCTTCGGGGAGATCTGATAGCAGTCTTCCAGTACCTCAAGGGGGCCTACAAGAAAGATGGGGAAAGGCTGTTTAGTAGGGCCTGTTGCGATAGGACAAGGAGTAATGGTTTTAAAATAGAGGGGGGTAGATTTAGATTGGAAATTAGGAAAAAAATTTTTACAATGCGAGTTATAGAACACTGGAACAGGTTGCCCAGAGAGGTGGTGGAAGCCCCGTCCCTGGAAACGTTCAAGGCCAGGCTGGATGAGGCTCTGAGCAACCTGATCTAGTCGGGGATGTCCCTGCAACTTGCAGGGGGGTTGGACTAGATGACCTTTGAAGGTCCCTTCCAACCCTAACCATTCTATGATTCTCAGTAAAGTTAGTGAAAGTTCATGAATTTTAAACAACAGAATGAATGCATGGTTAAAAATAGTTAATCGGTGTGAGAGTATTATGGCCATTAAACGTATAAAAAGAAACAATTTCACCCTGGTTTTTAAATTGCAAAAGGTTAATTGATACACTAGCAAGTTGATCCTTTAAGTGTCAGAATCAGGGCATGACAGTTTAAGGTAGATCTGCTGTTGACGACAGGGTAGTGCAGACCAACCTGAATGACTTCAAGCCAGCTTGGCTGCAGACGGGTTGTAGTAGGTGAGAGCACTGGATGGGCTGCAGGCTTGCCCAAAGAATCTAGGTTATGCTGAGGGATTTGGTTGTCCTGAGCTCTGTAGTAGCCTGGCTGCTTGCATCCCAATACGTCTTTAAAGTTAGTTCATGTATTTTTCTGTCATTAGAATGTAGATGCATCATTTCTTGATATTGGCTTTTCCTTGACTTTCTTTTGCTCATATATATGGTCTTGAATGTACTGAAATACTACTGCCTCTCACTGAACTGTAAGAAAAGGAGATTATTTTAAATGTCATTTAATCTGAATTGCATCAAATTTAGTCTTAAATAAGAATACCTACATATTCTCCCTTCAGTTTTTCAGATTCTACTTTACTTCATGGTAGAGTCGCAGCAAAATAATCCAAGACATACTTGAATACTCCTAAATGTTATTGGAATTTGGTTTCTTATGGTAACATAACATTAAGTTGCTCTAAGAATACAGTAATATAATGTTAGAATAAGACTGTAGAGAACAAAAGCCTTATATACTGTAAATATCGCAGAGCTATTGAAAATTTTTCTTTTTGGTTTCATAATTTATCTATGACATATATATGAGCAATAACTCTGGAAATGTTTTTGTGTGCTATTTAAAGACTTCTTATATTGTTTTAAGTTCTAAATACATCAAAACCATAATGAATCAAGTGAGTTACTTAGCTACAATGTGAATATCCTGTGTAAATAAAAACCAAAGTAATTGACACTCAGTGTTTTGTCAGCTCCATATCTGGGCATCAAGAATAGTTATTTCAAGAATGTATTTAAATTTTCACTCAGTTTTCCATGGTTACTGAATCTTAAAGCTAAAATATTATCAGTGTTATCTAGGAAAACTATTAAAGTTACTTAAAATTAATCACAAGTAACAAGTTTATTTGGTAAAAGAACAATACATTTGATTTTTTTGATCAAACACAGACTCAATTTTAAAAGACAATTATAAGAATTTGGATTTTCTACCAGCAGTCATTTGAATCCTCTGACTCTTACAGGAATTAAAGCAGAAAAATTTAAAGAAGCCAAACATTTTATTTACATAGGCTAAATTTCAAAATTGATGACCTCCATTTTCAGCTGTGCAAACCACATTCTTCACTCAGTCTCATGTTTCTTAAAATAATTTGGGCTCTTGCCTTTCAGAGTTTCAGAACTGTAATCCAGCAGCTGCGTTGTTTTTGCAAGAAAACGCCATGCAGTGAATGCCCTATGCAGTGTCAGTCAAACGGCTGCAAAGTTTAGACACTGTGGCTCTTGGACTGAGGTTGAAGGTGACCTGTTCAAATGAAATTGTAGCAACATAGCCTCAAGAATGAAGTAAGCAGCCAGGCTGTCTGAGTGTGGGTGAAATCTGATGAATTATATGCTGCTTGGATTGCCTCCAGGATCCCAGTCAGTGTCAGTGTAATTTGTAAGGGCTGCGAATTCTAGAAGGAGCAACACATCATGTGCAACGTGTGTACTTTGTATTTAAAGAAGCTGGGAATGTGTGAGCATTTTCTGTTGATGAAATCAGTAGGATTTAGTTTCTAAAGAAATAAAGTCCTCTGAACGCTTTGCTTTGTTATTTGTCTTCTGCTAAAGCGCATGAGCTTATCGTGTTTAAAATAACCTGTTTGGTTATTGTGTCAAACTACTGTAGCAGTATGCAAAAAAAAAACCAAACCAAACCCTGAAAACTGCAGCCTCTGGGACCTGTATTTGCCCTGCTAGTGAAGTTATCAAGAGCATTTGCTGGAGTAAGTAGTGACTATGCTAGCATGTAAATCAGATGTACATCCACGTACCTGCAAGTGGGAGCTTAGTCCCTGCACTGTCACAGATGTTGTCCATGGGTGGCCACCCTCTGTCCTGCTTGGTATCAGAATGTCCATGTGGGGTTATGAGGGTGTGGAATTGCATGGAAAGATTTGATAAGTGTATCCAGGGAAGGAGTGAAACAGATTCAGCAACAGGATTTCTACTTTCTTTGCCTCTAGGCTTCTGGTGTATTTGGAGTGGGATAGCAGCAAGGAGTGAATACGAACACTGAAGTAACAAGCTGGATGCTACAGGAAGGTGCTTGGGACTGTGGTTGTACCTGATGAGGGCTGTTCTTCTCTAAAATTTGCTCAGGAATGAGACTTTCTGCTGCAAGGTCTTAGGTTGCTGGCAAAGAACAGCAGAGTGGACAAACATCACAAGAGGTTGACTATAAACAACCATGAGACAGGTAGACTGTTGCTTCAATATTTCAACCATACTGTGTTAATCAGATTTTTGTAGTCACAGCAACAGACAATACTTTTGGATGTTGCTAACATGGTAAATACAAATATTTTGCGGTAGTGTCTAGAGTGGTGTTTTTCCACATAACAGCAGGAGCTCATATTAGACAACTGTCATGTTTACACAGATTTTCATGATTTATCATCCAAAACAAGCAAAGAGCTCATGGAAAGGAAACTCATAGCTAAGCCTCAAGCAATGATGAAAATTGCCATCTATCTGTATGATTAAGCATAGCAGTAAGCGAAAGAATACAAATCAGAACAAACTCCTTATCTAGCCTCATAAGTTTTCATGTAAATGACCTCTTTTTTGCATCTCTTCAATGAAATAATAATCTTGTAACAGTGAGGACTGAGCAGTAATCTGAAAACTACCTCACAGGTGCTTGAAAAGGAGGGGAGGTACTGGTTTGATGTTCCAGAGAAATTTGCTGGCCATGCAAATAATCCAAACTTATTTCATGGGAGATAACTATGGAACATGCATCCACAGTAAGACCTTTAAATTTGACTAAGTGGGTGGGAAAAGTAAGTAAAACTTATTCATCTAGCACTCTTCTGCAATTAGGTTTACATACTTTTCAGAGAAAGCTGGCTCTTCTATTTTTGGAGAAATGATAAAAAAAAGAAAATTAAACCAAAAAAAAGGCACTTTGAAGCTCTTTAGCCTTTCCATTGTCTTTTCCTGCTATATCTACAATGGCGTTTTCATGTAACAGTTCACTTTTCTCTGTGAACTTTTAAAGCGTGTCCTCTTTATTGACAGATATTTTATATTCTTAAAAGGTTTTACTTTTGAATAAAGCAACACGTAAATGTATGGGTTTGGTCTCTGAACTGTTAAAAAATGTATATATGTTGCAATCTGCTATGATAGCATTCTACAGTATTAATTAGAATAGAATAGAAGAATAGAATAGAATAAAATAGAATAGTTTCAGTTAGAAGTGACCTTCAATGACCACCTAGTCCAACTGCCGGACCGATTCAGGGCTGACCAAGTTACAGCCTGTTGTTAAGGGCATTGTCCAAATGCCTCTTAAACACTGTCACCTCTCTAGGAAGCCTTTTCCAGTGTCTGACTGCCCTCTCAGTAAATAAATGCTTCCTAATATCCAGTCTAAACTTCCCCTGGTGAAGCTTTGAACCATTCCCACACATCCTATCACTGGATATCAGCGAGGAGAGCTCAGCATAGGAAGCTGTAGAGAGCAATGGGGTCGCCCCTCAGCCTCCTTTCTCCAAACTAGACAAGCCCAAAGCCCTTAGCTGCTCCTTGTAGGACATTCCTTCCAGACCTTTCACCAGCTTTGTTGCCCTCCTCTGGACACATTTAAGGACTTTCACATCTTTCTTAAATTGTGGGCCCCAGAACTGCACACAGTACTCGAGGTGAAGCTGCACCAGCTGCAGAGAGATGCCCTTCTAATTGACATCAAGCCTAATGTAATACAGTTCTTGACTCTGCTTTTTTTTTTTTTTGTATACACTGTTTAAACTTGTTCAAAAATTACTGCCAATGAAAACTGGTGTACTGGAAATTGTGTTGTTGGTGATATTATCTTTACTTCCAGTTGCACCTCATGCAAGTGCAAATTACTGGCCAACCATCCTCATGACCAACAAAGGACCAGTAGGTTTTGTCATCCTCTTCCTTCCCACCACCGTAGCTACAATATGACTTTCCAAAAAATGATTTCCTGCTGGCACTTCTTGTTTCTTTGTTCTCCATCTCTCCTCCGGGCTGGCTACGCTTGAGAATATTTGCTCCAGCCCCAAGGTAAAGACAGTAATTTTTTAACTGCTAACAAATCTGCCCTCACGTTTCTCTTACTAACAGAGAGTTTGTATTATCCAATTGTCCTGGGGTGTTTCATTTCAGTATCAGACAATGTTTAGGTGATGCACATAATTACTTTTCCTGCGTGTAAAAGCAAGAACTAAATTTAAACTCAGGTTGTGTATCCATTTTTCTGCAAGCTTTTTTAATCAGCAGTTAATGAAACAACCTGTCATCAGACAGCTGTACTGCTGAAATGACACGAAAAGCAAATCCATGGAGTAAGTTTGTTTGTAGACTTTCACCTAAGTTTGGGGCTAGTGATGATTTGTTTTGGTTTTTTTTTCTGCAGTTTAACCTTGTTTGGTCTAGATGAAAATGTGGCAGCAATGATGTCAGTATTTGCCAAGAGCTATACTTTTACAGGAAACAGTAATAGACATCATTCAAGGTTTTGACAAGATTTCACGCAGCATAGCAGGGCAATCCAGCACAAATACATCACAATAAAAGCCTTCCATGCCCATTTGGGGTGATGTGCTCATAACCTTACACGTGTGGTCCATGTGTAGCTGAATGAAACTATTCAGTTGCTGCTTTCTGTGAAATGCTTGAAAATTGTGACAAATGCCTATTTAAATTGTTTGCTGCTAACGTGGATTTAGAGACATTAAAATATCAACACAATGTAACAGCATAGCTTAAGGTCACAAGGCATCAGAAAGCACAGAATCAAGCATCGTAGCTTTCACAAGATTTTTTTTTTCCCAAAACATGTTAGAGGTGGGATTCTTCCACTGCAGGTTGTTGAGGAGAAAAGGGAGAAAGAGGGGGAAGGGTTCCTGATGTAAAAGTGGAAAGGAGTGATCTGACCCTGTTTTACTCGCAGAAGCTCAAATGTGCATTCACGTCCATGGGGTTGGCGGAAAGGTGTGTGGTCCTGGGCTACCAAGGAGTTCAGGGCTTTTGTGATTCCTGTAGCTTCTCTCAGAATTGCGTAGCAGGCTGATGGGAAACCTTTTCACCTGGAACAGTGGTGACCACTAAGCTGTTTGTTAAAACCTTGCATCACTTCCTTGTGCCTTAGGATATTGTTCTCTGCTCTGCAATGGTGTGTACCCTCCAAACTTTCTCACTGTTTTTGTTTTTCCCTTTCAGGTACTTTCTTGGCAAACTGCTACCAATTTTGAAAGCAGATATTTGATGTGTACCTGTCTAAAATAAAACATTTTTCTTGTAATTTCCTTCTCCTTTACATTGTTTGGCACGCGTCTTTTTTTTTTTTTTTTTTTTTTTTTGAGGGGAGTGAGTGTTTGTTTTTGTTTTTTTCCTAGGGTGTCAGCTAAACTTGAATTATTGAGATCAATCGTCCACGGGTGGTCTTCCCTTTTCAGATTGATAGGTAGTACCCTATGGCTTCTGGTCTGCAGTTGTGATCATTAAATGATCAAGAGCTTAAAATCTATCGTTGTGGTTCTTGCATAAAATACAACAGTTCCATTGATATTATTAAAAAGCATGCCTCATGTGGTGAATACACAAACTTATTTCAATACAGATTAGCTGACTATGTAGTACTTTTTTTTTCCCCCAGAGAACACAACTATAGCAAAGATCATGGAATCATAGAATCATAGAATCATTAGAGTTAGTATTTACCTAAGATAAAAGTAATAACCTGAGTAAAGAATCAATCTTATAGGACCAAATAATTTTTCTGTCTCTCAAATAAAGGCAATGAATTATATGAAGAGTGAAAACATATCTGCAGATTTTCATCTACATTTAATGTTTTCTATACATTAATACACTGTGGTTTTTTTTCACTATAAGAAGTCCAAAGGCTTCCAGTAATGTTCTAAGGAATGTTAAGTATTGATGTATAGTCTGCAGATCGATTGTAAGATAGCATCTTCCTCTTTCTCGTTTTCTTCTCCACTTACTTCACTAACAGTGTTTGCAACATGCATGGAGGGTGTAGAAACGTTTAAACCAAGGCCACCCTTATTAACTCTGAGTTCCCTGATTCTGAATATTCATAGATTGCACTCTTTATTTCAGCAACATTTTAAGTCAGATTACCCCATTTCTATTGCTGTTTTATATAAGTTCTCTGCTTTGCAAATTGTATGAAATAGTGATATCTGCCATATGTATTTTTTTTCTACCATATGGAAATGAACATGTAGAGGAGTGCTTTGGTTGTGGGATGCTTGCCAGTTATTGTCCTCATTATTGCATATGTGTTAGTGCAGTGTAGGGCTTTTACTTGGAGTGGAAAAGGGTTAGGCCTGTGAGAAGCTTGGTTTGTGATTTTAACAGTTCCCTCAAAGATCAGTCTTCTACAAAAGGCATCTTAATACCTGAAAAACAGGTTGACTGTTATGTCAGTGTCATACTGGAGCCTCAGATGTGTCTTTAGTTTTCCTGAGTCCAGGCCATGAAGATAAGAACTGAGATTTACCTTGAAAGCTAGCACAGATCTCACATGCCAGCCGAAGCCTCTACCATTGAAAGGATGCTTCTTTAAATTACAGTTCACCTGGGGACAGTTAAAGCTGACAATTTCTGAAGGTACTGTTAGGGTGATAATAGATGAAATCCTTAGTTTCATAGGAAGGGTTGCCATTGGTGTAGGTGTCAAATCCTTCTAAAAGTCAATTGTGGTACTAAGTGCTTCATGTCCTCAAGAAGCCCATTTCCTTTTTCCCGTGTTGGGCACTAAGAAAGTGTCTCTTAGGAAACTGGTTTAAAACCACCCCTCCTTTATGTTGCTGGGACCGTGCACAGTCTCACACCAGTGCATAGCTACCATAACGCAGTCTTGGGTGAGACTGCACTGGCTCCAGAAGAACATCCAGCATATGAAGCCACTGGACACATCGAGTCTTGGCAGTACTGAAGATATTTAAGCTCTGATGTTGTATTTTATTATTTAATAATTTTACATTAAACTGCAGGAGCTGAGACTTTAAGTCATGTAGTAATTCCCAGGATCCTGGGTTTGTCATGTTGTCATAAGTTCACTGTGGAAGCTTTTTTGACAGTAAACTCGAGACACTAAGAGAAGTGATAATGTATACCATATGACAGCTTTTGCATGAACTGTGCTAGCAATTCTAGTGGCTGCTCTAGTTCATACTTTCATATTCTTTCTTTTACTTGGTTCATGACAGTGCTACAGAAAGTGATACCAAAAGCATTGCTGTGAAACAAAACATGTATTTTTTTTTTAATGTGGTAAGAGTGCAGCAATCTGCTACAGTTGCATTAAAACTGAATTGCTGCAACTTTGTAAAGAGGACCATGCAACCAGAACATTTTGCTGACAGTAATATTTTAGGCAACCAAATTTGCTAAATGTACAAAATACAGGCCAATCACTCTTCAAATGTTTTGACCTACTTTCCCCTTGAACTCATTCCAAAATAATAATAATAAAAAATAACTATGGAGAGAGCAGATTACACAGCTCTAAAATTTCACTGGTGGGAATGTGAATGCCATTAAAGCAAAAGTGCTTCCTGCTGGCAGACCAAGTATGTATTTGTGTGGTTGTAACTTCTCAATACTCATTCAGATTTTGGGAGAGAGACAAGGCCAGGGAAGGACACTTATGCTGACTTAAACAGGGTCCTTTCAATTTAGTGGGTCATTCTATTGTGTTTCTCTTAATTAATCTGTGTAAAAATGAACACTATGGGATCTAAAGTGGTTTTTTTTTTAGAGTCCAATTTTCACTTTCACACAGTTTAAGCTAAAGTCAAAAAGCCTTTTTCTTATAACAGTTTGTAATTTTAATTGGTTAGTGAGTCATTACTGATTAACTTCTACATTTTCATACAGATGCCTTCCTGGATATTCTAATTTTTGATGCTTAAAAAAAAGACATAATTCTGCTGAACATCTCTCTTTGTTCTGTCCTTTCAATTTTAAAGTATTTCTTTATCTTTGGGAGTGTGGGAGACAGGGGAGAGGGAAGGTGTATGTGTGCTCAGGGGTATGTTTAAAAAGCAGATCTATAGCCTCCTGTTTTTTAAGCCCTACATAAAGCTATGCAAAATAGGGATAGGCTGATTTTTTTTTGAGCTGAAAAGACCTAAGAATCATGCTTTACTGGCAAAGGTATTAATGAGCTTTAAAAAGAGAAGAGGGAGTTGACAGGAAGAATTAATCTCTCCCAGTCCAGAACAAAAACCCAGAGCTGCTGCATTTCCTTTCTTTCAGCATCATACAAATTGTATGGTTTCAGTGTTCCTCCCTTGGTTTACCTCCCCCAGCTCCTCAGGAGAGTTGTTCTGTCATTTCCAGTAGGAAGATGATTTGCATAAACCAGTTCCTTTTCGTGATTAGATTCAGGAAATCAGAATTATAATCTGATGTTGTTTTGCTTTTGTCCTGGAAGTTGTTAAAATGAGTCATCTGGCAACCTCTAATCCCAGTTCTAACCATTTACGGACATGTATGGGACTAAAAATGAAGGCAAGTTTGTGTATTTCTGCAATCCAACACAGTCAACTTCTTTCTAGGTTTCTAATTTTGCAAAGCATTTAGTAACTGAAAAGTAAGTGCACACTGTTAAATGCTTTGCCTAAGTAGGGTCTATGTGAGCTAGAAATTGTCCTATAAGCATGATATATGTTTGGACCAGAAGGTCAAAAGAGCTTAAAATATAAATTATGGAAGGAAGATAGACATGTGCTTAACCAGTAGTTTTGTAGTTCTCCCACTGAACCAGTTTTCCGCAGACTGTGAATCCCTATACTTTCCTCCATTCAACAAGTAGTTCTGCTGACTTTAATTCAAAAGAATTCTCTATTCAGCACAAATAATCTTTTTTTTTTTTTTGCCTCTTGGTATCATAAATCCTGGTTATTAGATTACCTGACTAAAGAAAGAAATACCTCTTGCCAGCATCAGAGGGCAGTCTTTTCAAAGCAAACACACTTACTGCTTTTTTTTTTTTTTTTTTTTTTTTCCGTTATCTTCTTTTTCTTGTCTTAGTTGACTGATCTTAGCTAGCACCTTCTCCTTCAAACCAGACTCAAGAGTTACAAGTTCTGGAGATGGTGTATGCAATTCAATAATTAGTGTTTTACCTTTCCTTCTTTCTTTAGTTTGAAACAAATGGCAAACTGCAAAATCACCTTTACAAAATTAGCAATTTCCTTTCTATAAGTAGGGCTGCATAAAGGACAGCACTTTCAACCAGTGAGTGAATGTTCCCAACACAACAAACATGAGGGAAAGTTGTTCAATGTGGTCCATAGTGTTTCACTTTTAGAGCACTTCCAAATAGGAAAATAACATTTAGATTAGGATCCAAAGTCCTGAGTCTTCTTTTGGTTGCCATTAAGTATTTTGTAATTAAGGTGTAGTCTTGTGTGATACTCAACCTGTATTTTATAATGGCATCTGTTTATAATATATGTATTTACTATTTTTAAGAACTGGCTTAATCAAATGCAGCAAAGCTTAAAACAGGAATCGCAGCCTCCAGTTGTATCTGAACTCGTATTAAATTGTGTAAAGGAGTCACAAAGTCAGGCACCCTGATAGGCTGTATCTCCCCAGCCTGCCTTTGCATAGTCTGTAGAGATGATGGTGGCCCTTGCCTTCAGGATGGAAGATATGTGAGCCAGGATGATGGAAAGGCATCTGGAAGCAGATGGTTTTCACAGAGCTCCATCATCTCTCAGTAGCTACTTAGCACAGCTGTCACAGCTGCAGATGAATAATTTTGTATTTTTTTCTCTGTGTATGCACTCTTCCACTCTCACAAACACCTACACCTCACGCACATAATATAAAATTTATATGTGATGCATATGGACTAAGAAAGTGGACCTCTTGCTCCTCTGTAGGGATTCTATAGGGCTAAGCTTATAGATTTTATTGTATAGATTCAGGTGAAATATTTGTATTGTGTTTTAATGTTCTTTTATTGTGCTTGTAACAGAAGCATTGGTTTAATCAAGTTAGTGATAAACATCTGCCATAGAAAAACTATGATTTGGAGCCAAATAATGTAGACTGGAACAGCTCTATAGAGGCCATATAAATCAAAGCTCTTCCCTCTTCAGAGGTTTGGCTTTATCTTAAAGAAATGGATAATAATAAAAAGTTTAAGTGACGCTAAGCCTGGGAGACATGAAGGGTTCCCCCTGGGAGTCCCTCATCCCTTCCCTCAGATCATCCCTCCATGCAGCCAGTCCCCATCCCCAGCCCCGCTGTGGGCAAAGCTGGTCGCCTCAGCGAGGCAGCAGAGCTGGCGCCTGCTCCCGGGGTGCAGGGAAACCAAAGCTGGTTAAGCTGTCTGCATCTGTAGCCAGAAATAAAGAAATAATGAAATTCCAAAATTCCAAGTCAGAACAGAGTCACTGTGCCATCCCTGCTTCTGGTATAGCTCCGCATAGCACCATGATGTTACTGGTGTGCAGTGAAACCACCCACTTTTCTCTGTTTGTAGGTTCTTTAATTCCTACAGTGATGAACTCTGACAAGTCGAGAAAACACAGTAGCGAGACAAAACTAAACTAATGTTTGGTGCAAAAAATCACTGAGCAGTGGGGTAGGAGTGGATGGGCTGTTATTTGTCATTGTTCCAAGATGTTTAAACAAAGTTTGTAGTAGATGGCTTGTTACAGTAAGCAGCTGTTGCACTAGATTGTTAAATCTCAGATAAATCTCCCAGTTGCTCTTAACAAAATCCAAAGCCAAACTATAGATGTCTGGCTGACACTTTAGTCCTAAGTGTCTGCAACTTGCTCTGTGAAGCCACTTTTCAAATATGCAGATATTCTCTGGAGAAGGGAATGCAAATACTCTGTAGGTGGGCATCAGATATCTGCTGTCTTGATCTCTTAAACCCTTGTTCAACATATAAGAGTTAGATGAACTATTCATCCCCATGCTCAGCACTGAAGCTCCCTTCATGCTTTTGGTCTTCTGCTCATCTCCAATGACCGTGGAGTAGGATGTGGGCAATAACTGCACATAAAGCGATGCTCAAGGTTACAATTATTTTTTTATTAGTTTCTCTGTAGTGTTCAGTTTTGATGTTTAAAGACATAACAAAATTAACAAGATCACATTTGTCTCCATCCTAAGCAACTAGATTGCTGTTTCTAAATCACCACACTGGCCAGCTTGGTCAGAGGGCTAGCTGAAAGTGGAACAATGACACGTATTTGGTGAGGAGAAGGCAAGTAGTGGTATGATGATGTGAAATAAAAACTCATATGTACTTAAGTGCTTAGAACTGGACACACATTTTGTGTTACCCTTACAAGGTCAGACTTTAGTTTGCCTCTCAGTAGCACTAGAATTATCTAATCCATGTAAATAAAATGTGATCCGTGGTGAATCTTTCCAGTGCTGGCTTGGTATCTTCTGTACAATATTTTTCACACTGTAATAGGGTTTTCTGTTCAGGTGCATTGAAGGGTACAAGCTAGTATTTAAGCAACAACAAAAATAAACCCAGAACACCTCCCTTCCATGTGAAATTCTTCTACACCCTTATCTAGGTTCCCAGATAATGTAAATAAAGCTATGCTGAATTACATACGAGGAGCTAACATTTTGTTTTCAGTAGCTCTTCTATTTGGATACCTTTAAGAAACAAGCCTGATAACTTTCATCTAGTGCGACAGAATTCTGGTATTTTCTTTTTTATTTAAATAAAAGAATTCTCATGAGAAAAAAATAACTCTACCTGTGAGATACAATCCCCATTTCTCATATTTTACCTTCTAAATGTCACTTTCTTTTTGTAATGAATTGGGCAGGAAACTCTGCCCTTTCCTTTGAATGACTCATGATGTAATGTACTTACAGATTAGAAACACAATTTGAGTAATGTTCTACACGGCATTAAGACAGGTTTTGCCCGTTCTATCATGTTTGTCCTAGTGGAAACCTAACACTACATCACTTGTGCTAATATTAGGGTGTTTAGGCCATCAGTGCAAAAAACCTTGTTGAAGTTCATATGCGAGTATACTTTTTCTTCATGTTAGGAATGTGCTTTTCTCATATGGAAACTTTAAATTCCTTAACCTGTAAATGACATTGGTTAAAACTGAGTAAGAAAAGCACCTTATTAATGTCTTATTCATATCTGTCAAAAAAGTCCAAATGATAAACAAGTGCACATTGATTTTAATAAAAAATAAGCTCTCATCTGGGTGGTCTGGAATTTAATATTCATGTTTGCAGAACTGATCAAGATTCTTCAGTATATTTGGTGAATAAAGGAACTCTACTATTGAATAAAAGTATGAATGTCCCGCTTGTTGCTACTTTGCATACTCTGTTTTCTTCTAAGTCATAAAGCGACCATTTAAGTGGTATTTTATTTCAGAGATATGTTTCAAATTTTGTGCTTCTGGTGCTCTGCCAATGTCATATAGAAAGGTTGAAGTAATGAGCTTGATGCCTACAGAAATACCAACCTGCCTGCATGTGAAGTCTTCATTTTCACATATTGATTCTGTTTGCTCATGCTAAGGATACGGCATGTGTCAAGGAGATATGACTATTGGAAGAGTGTTGTCAGCAGCTAACTCTGGCTAAGTTATGTGGCCAACTTGCCTTTATAACGAGTAGTAGAAGATAATCTGTCCCAGACAACAATTCAGAAAAAGCCATCTAACTACATTGCTTGAATTTTCCTACAGAGTTACAAATTGAGCCTGAGCTCTTAGTCAAGTTAGACATCTCAAGCTTGCTCATGAGACTCTGCCTATGTAGATTTCTCTGCTCTCTCATATACGTAAATATAGAAACAAAGAATAGTTTGGGTTGGAGGGGACCTTTGAAGGTCATCTAGTCCAAACCCCGAAATACATGGCCACTGCCTTTAGAATTAACTCTCTCCAACAGAAGTCATTACTTTGGGAAAGGAAAAGAAAACAAAGTAAAAAAACAGTAATAGAAAACTACAGCAGCCCTTAGCTAGGTAAAAAATGGGTGGATATTTTTGGTCTACGGAAAGTTTCCTTGTCCTTTGGAAGATGTTCCCACTGAACAGAAAAGCCTGCTCTGTTCTCTTCATTTCTCTGCATGGGGGTTCATCTTTCAGCCCTTTAGCCACATGTCCTACTCCTCTACCAAACCTAGTGCCTTCACATCCTCTGTCAAACAAGTGGAGCCACCATAACCCTGGCTGCTAATACCTATAATGGGTCTTTTATCTCAAAAGAGCTTTGAAAGGAGCAAAAGGAAGACCTGCCATTGTCTGAAGTGAGAGCAACATTACCCTCTAAGGTTAAAAGTGGATCTCTGGCAATACCAACACCAAGGCTTCAAAGAAATGCACTTCAAACAGAACTTTGAACTGTTTAAATTGACAGTCATGCATTTTTTTTCCCTATTGTAGCAATAGCCAAAGAGGGAGTGTTATCTTTCCTATAATCTTTACTGAAGTGAAACTTTAGAGTCCCTGGCCATGATCGAGTTCACAAACATCTTATGCCATTTGAGATGCCCTAGGGACCTACCTGGCTTCAGCTGCCAGATCAGAAGGGCATGGGTCTCCTGGAGGTCTTTTCTTATATCTGCCATCAGCTTGCTAACATCTCGGATCCTTTGGACATCTCACATGACACCTTATGCCTATGTTAAGGCAGCTGAACTGAGCTAGATATATATTTTAATAGATGCACACTCAATTAACATCTTCTTTAACTCCACATTGAATAATTTGAGTCTGAATTTGAGCTTTTACAATAAAGTCATCTTCAAAATTGGTGCACTGTTTTTTTTTTTCTGTAATGCTTTTAGTAGCTGAACTTTTATGCAGTGTAAATCTAAATCTCTTCATTGATACCTATTTAGCTTTTCTGATTTGCCAAAAACTATGTATTAATTATATGATTTGTTTACAGCTTTTTTTTTTCTTTGCATAAAGAAACTATAAAAATAGCTGAAGTTTTGAGTGGTTCACTCCAGTACATTTATTAATGTCCTTGTCAAACATTAACCTGGAATACGTTCACTGGGACACAGCCAGTAGCTTTAATGCACAAACATTTATGATATGTGAAATTAAGCTGAAGAGCTATGATATGTGATTAATGTACCTGAAATGTACCTGAAAACTAAATTTAATTTCTGGAAAAACAGGATAGAATGCAGGAGTCATACACTAATGATATTCTGTTTAATTAAATGTAATAAACTGTAAAGAAAGATGTTTATAAGAGGAGTGAGAAAAAGATAATCTTATGATTAAAATTACTGGCCTTCACGACATGGTTTACTTAGTTTAAGTTACAAATGTACTGCAAGCTCCTCTGTCACAATAATGATAAACAACTGCCACACTTAATACTTGTACATTTGTAGGAGTTGTACCCTGAAAGAACTGCATGTTCACTATGTTTTTTTGTATCCACAGATGCAACTTGCCTGTTGTCTTATAGGGTCAAATGCCTTTAAGACTCGGAAAGTTACTGGGGGAATGAGAATACCATTTTAGTGCAATTTGGTTGACCACAGTAGAAGGTAACCATGCATTATTTGGAGCATGTGACGGATGACTCTGGTAGGGTTAGAGCATCCTTTCCTGTCTGGGAAGGAGCTTATGCCTGCCACTCACAAGGTCTTCACAGGGCCATAGCAGGAGGGAGTAAAGCTGTTGTGGACAAATAAAATCCGCCTTGCCTGAGCAGAATCTCATGCTCACATTAAGAGATGAGATAGGAAATCAGCCACCACAGGTATGAGGGGCTATTCTTTCAGCCTAATCCTCTAGATCTTTGGAAAAAGTCACTGACATTATTGATGGGAAGGTTTGTCAACCAACACAGAATCACAGAATCATAGAAGATCCTGAGTTGGAAGAGACCCATGAGGATCATCAAGTCCAACTCCTAACTCCACACAGGACAACCTGAAAGTTAAATCGTATATCTAAAACTGTTGTTCAAATGCTTCTTGAACACTGACAAGCCTGGGGCCATGGCCACTTTGATAATTTCCCTGAGGAGCTTGTTCCAGTGCTTGATGACCCTTGCAGGGAAGAACTTTTCCTAATATCCAGTCTGAACTTCTCCTAAGACAGCTTTAAGCCGTTCTTTTGCATCCTATCACCGGACACCAGAGAGAAGAGATGAGCATCTCCCTCGCTTCTCCTTCTCAAGAGGAAGTTGTAGACAGCAGTGAGGTCACACCTCAATCTCCTCTTCTCTAAGCTAAATAAACTTCATATCTTCAGACGCTCCTCATAAGTCATGCACTCCAGTCCTTTGCACTGCTGCCATTGGAAACAATCTTCTGCTAACTGCTAGATGTTGTCTTGAGTGAAGAAATCACCATGCTACTATCAGTGTATGTCTTTCCTTTCAAATAATAACTGTTCTGGTAGACTTTAAAAAAAAGACTGTATCTAGCCATCATGTGTTCTGCTCTGTCGTAGGCCCTAATGACGCAATGTATACTTACATGTAAGCAGCTCTTATTTTCAAAGCAAATAGAGTACTATTTCTAAAATATTTTTGAATTGTAGAAACAGTTATCTCTGGGGGTCATAATATATGGTTTTCTCTGCTCATTAAATGATCTGCAGCAACACATTTTCATCACTCTCATCTTGCAAGATGTTATCCAGGATAACAACATTCAACATTCAAAACATAAATGCTGTTCCAGTTAAAAAAAAAATTACAACATATTCCCCTATTTTACCACAATTTTGTGAGTTTTTGCTTTTTACAAAACTCTTATATTGTTGTACATTTGCTATGCAGTAAAAATGTCATATGATATTTATTGCGATTGTCCACTTCAGCATGGCAACTAATAAACCTGACTTATTGCCCCTGTCAGTATTGCTTCTGGATCTATTTCCCCTTAGTCTTGTGTTTTAAAAGAGCTTGCTCAGATACAAGAAATTGCCAGTCATCTGATTAATGAATTAATAATATTGGTGCCAAATAAGTATGTAATACACCATTATAGTGTGGAGCTCTAAGATCAATTTCTTCAGAGAGCTAGGTTCTCATCCTGATGGTAGAATTCCCAAAGACTCCAACATGTTTGTCTTTTTATGAAAGTGAAATCAGCAATTAAAAAAGATTGAAGCATTCCTGTGAAAATCAGACCCTGTGGTGAATCTGGCCCTTTCAAACAAATTTAGAATGGATACATGAGGACGCAGCTGACTCAGAAAAGGGTGAAAACTAGTTTTCAGTACTGAATTTATGTTGAACAGCTGTTTCTGTGCTCTTCAAGGAGAAGAAATGTAAGGGGGGTCTGTACTGCTGCAACACCACTATCTCTTTGAAGCCTGCTTTTAAGATGTATCCACTGTCACAAAACCAGCAAAAATTACTGCAGCTGTTCCCTGGAGAAAAGCATTATTTTTTTTTCAGACTATAATTGCCTAGAGAGGGTGGGTGAAATACTGATAAAGTGGAGATATTGCTATGCTAATATCCGAGGATCAAGGAGAATCATGAAAAGCTAAGAGGAAATCTTTGATAGCACATAGGAACCCTTCTGTGTTCATCATTAGGTATGGAAAACCAAAAGACAGGAAATTCTATTCCAAGCAAATGAGCTTCAGTCCAGTGAAGAAAGCAGATCCACCTGTGATTTAAACATGTTAATTGTTCTACTATGGGGAGGACAGCTTTGAATTTCTTCCTTAAAACAAAAGAAGAATTAATATTAAGAAGTGTTAAATAGCTACTATGTGAATGTAAGTTTTTCTTGAGACTTATTTGGTAGATTGGATGGCCAAATTCTCAATGGGTATGTAACAGAAGGAAGAACTTGGATAGATATTTATGTTTAATTTCTTAATATTAAAGGCATTAATTTAAATAACATTACAAAGTATCTTACAGTTTAAAATCAGCTAAAGTAGACATTCTGTGAGTTTAAAATCATTAATATTTTGAGGTATTGGTACAGAGTAGTACCACTAAAATCAACTCGTACTTTAACTTAAGTCCAAATTCCTGTTTTCAAAACTAGAAAAGTTAAATGAGTGTAATGAGAAGAATTAATTATCCTTCTGAGAACATATTTTTCCTACCCCAGCAAAGCAAAATTTGCCTGAAGCAAAAAAAAATTACCTGAAATTATGTGTCTCTGACTTTTTGAATTCCTTTATTTGGAAAATAAATCCTGAAGTTTTTTCTGTGAAGTCAAAATATTTAAATTTTTATTTGCTTAAATTTGGTATGAAAACAAGACAGAGATATTTCCTACAAAATAAAAGATTTGACCTGAAAACATTTTCCCTAATTTCTGGCCTCAGAAGGACACCTCCCTCTCCTTCCCTGAAATATACTTTCTGTCATACTATTACTAACTCTTTTTTAGTTAAAACTCTGTAAAGTACAGACCACTTGTCGTGGTTTTGTTTAGTGAGGGGGGGGCCTAAGGTGGTAGCTTCTGTAGGAAACTGCTAGAAGTCGCTCCCCTTTGTTCAGTGGACTTGGCCAGGCCTAGGGCGGACCCACTGCTGGCCAAGGCCGAGCCGATTGGTAGCAGAATGTCTCATGATAACGCCTCTGCGATAACGTATTTAAGAAGGGGAAAACAGAAAAAAAAAAGAGAAGAGAAGATGTGAAGAAGCTGAGCGGGGGCAGAGGCGCAGAGGGGGAGGCGCAGGCCTCATGGGCCTTGCAGGCCTCACCCTCTGGCCTCTCGCCAGGCAGCCGACTGGGCCCGACTCGGTCCAGCCCGGCTGCAAGAAGTGGAGAGAAGATGAGAAGTGAATAAGATGTAAAAAAGATCCTGAGAGACATCTACCAGCCTGTTGTGAGGAATGGCTGCAGACGCCAAGGTCAGTGAAGAAGGAGGGGGAGGAGTAATGCGGCTCCTGGCCAAGATTCCCCTGCAGCCTGTGGTGACGACCATGGTGGAGCAGGTTGTCCCCCTGCAGCCCATGGAGGTCCACGGAGGAGCAGAGATCCACTTGGAGCCCATGAAGGACCCCGTACCAGGGGAGGTGGATGCCTGAAGGCAGCTGTGGCCCGTGGAGGGCCCGCTGGGACAGCTGTTCTAGAGGGGACTGCACCCGTGGAAGAGATGACCCACGCCGGAGCAGTTCCACAAAGGACTGTGGCCCATGGGAGGGACCCCACAACGCAGCAGGGGAGGAATGTGAGGAGTTCTTCCCCCAACCATGAAGCAGCGGCGTGAAACAACATGTGATGAACTGACCGCAACCCCCATTCCCTCTTCCCCCCTGTGCCGCTCGGGAGGGGAAGGTAGTAGAGATAATGTTAAGCTTGGGAAGAGGGAGGGGTGGGGGAAGGTTATCTTGTTCTCTGTCTCATTATCCTGCTGTTTGTAGTAATAAATGAATAGTTTTCCCCATGTCGAGTCTGTTTTGCCCGTGACGGTAACTTTAAGGATTTCTCCCTGTCCTTATCTCAAACCTCAAGCCGTTTTTCCTTATATTTTCTCTCCCTGTTCTCTCGGAAGGTGGGGGGAGTGAGAGAGAGACTGCGTAGTCTGGTCCTGATCAGGCCTGAACTACGACACCACTCCTTACCTGTTTGTATAAAGTGCATATCTGGTTACTTTTGGAGGAAAAAAAAAAGATTCTACAGTCATACCTTGTATGTTTTCTTTTTAAAAAACATATATTTCTTACAAGTCAGTTCTCTTAAACTGGCAAGCCTTTTGTTCATTGCTTGTTTCTTTCCTTAGCTACATCTTTTGGATTGATTTTGCTATTTATATCTTTTTATTGCTATTTAAGTAGCACTCAGGAAAAATAAACATACATCATGTCTTTATCTCGACCAATCTGTTGGGAGAAATAAACATCTTAGGTGCATTATACTCTCTATAAAGTGTATGTATATACTTTCTACAAAGTATCTCTTTCTATAAAGAGATAAAAGTATCTGGAATTCAAATTCTGCGAATGGGATTTTTCTGTGTTTTCAGCAGTGATCACACTAGGCTTGCTCTCTCTGGAAACTTTAGCACATACAGAAAAATTTGGGTAGCTATGTTTCATGCTTGACTCAAAATCTATGAAGATAAATATGAGTTTATAGTCATACAATGAACTCCCAAGCCTGATGAAATATTTTTTAAAAGTTATTTGAATGCTCTTCCCATCTTATCCCCTGATTAGGGACAAAAGCAACACAATGGATTGGGGAAACAGGTACTAAAATAAAGCCCAAGAGAACCGAAACTTGTTGCTACATCTCATCCACAGAGTGGCTCTGAATTATTTGTTTAATCTTCCTGCATATTTACTCTCCCTTTGCATTCTTTGCCATTTTATCTTCTTAGATAGCTGATTCCCAACAGCCGAAACTCTCCCTTCTTCTGTATTTAGACGCAAGGTGGGTGTTAGGAAACATGAAAGTGTGGCATTTAAGCTATGGGACTAGGCGTCCGGGGCTCTTTGTACTGGCAGCGGAGACAGGCCTGCTGCATTTAGCTTCTGGAAATACCCTCATCAGAAGTCTCCCTCTCTTGATTATACCGAAGTCTAAGAAAACAACGTAGGAGTAAGGTTTGCCTACCTAAAGCTAGGTGATGTAGTGTGCTCACTTTCTCCAGTCTCCACTGGATGCTGCACACACACCTGCAGCATCCAGTAGCATCACAGCTGTGATGCTACTAAATATTGACAGTATTTTTCTCCCTCTATTCAGAAAGGGAATAGTTGTAGTAAGATTCTTCACTCCTTTCATTTTGTGGAGAAACTCATCTCCTCATTTCTGAGCTATGAGTTTTTCCTGGCATGCAGAGCATGAAGGACTGGCTGAGGGAAAGGGATGCACATCTCCTGTGCTACACAGAATTCTTTATAAAAGAGAAAAGCAGAAATATTTTTGCCAAAAAAGCACTTGTTGCATTTTATATCTCCCCCAGAAATGTGACATGATGAATTACTTCTTTTGTTAGACTGAAATAGAGATTGCAAAGTATGAGAATATCTAATTTGTGGCTCTCGAGGCTAGCTGGTAAGTGATGCCTTTTCTGCTGTCAGGATGTGAGCTTGTGGTCACTATCTACAGTCATGTCCTTCAGATAGTGCTGGCCGTTCTATGAATGCACATTTGTTACCCTGCCTGTATACTGCAAGGAGACCCTCTCTGTGGAAGGTATTCTCTAAAATTGGGAGCTTGAGGGCCAGATTCTCTGCCAATGTAAAACTGCACTGTTCCATGGATTTTTACCTCTACTTCAAGTGTGGCCTTATGAATAATCACCAGTGTTACTAGACATTAGAAAAACAAAACGGCATTGAAAGCCTGGTCAAAAAACAGAGGCATCTATTACTGTCCAATTTGGTGGTGTTCAGACCTGCTTGAGACTGTTGGTATCTAAAGTGGAGCCAGTGTGTGCAAAACTACTGGTTTGTGTATAGAATTAGTATTGAAAATATATCATATACTTTGAATTATGAGGCACTGGAATGTGATCCCAAACCTAATCCAAACATTTCCTCGTCCAGCCATCCTGACTTGGAAAAGTTAATCATAAGGAAACAACTCCCAGAATGGACTCAGCCAGTAGCTGTCCTCTCAATAAGCTTTACTGATGGTGTGAGACGTGATGTTGGCAGGACTGGCTTTACAAGTCTTAGCACTATGACTGAAAGTAAATAACTCCCTCCTCCTTTTTTGTTGGGTGGAACAGGAGAAAATGAAGCAGAGTGCTAAAAGCCACATTACACTTCAGATAAACATGCACAGAAACCAAAGCTTTTTCAATTAGTAAAATGGACATAAAGGAATAATCTTCTCCAACCAACTTCTTTAAAAGTGATGTGCTTTCTCCTTTGTGTTCTTCTCCTCCTTCACATCCCTTTTTCCAATTTCTGCCACTCCATGGTACAGATAGGATTGTTCTTTGTTTCACTTACGTCTTGACTCCCTTTTTATTCCTTCGTTTATATCTTGACTGCCTTTATATTCCTTCATCGGGAATTCTGGTTCTGTTTTCCTCTGGTCTCAGTCTTCCTGCCTTTTCTTTTTTTCTCATTCACGGAGTGTGTCTCACTCTTAACTTTTGCCCTTATCCAGACCTGGCTTCAAATGTTCCTTTTCCCTCTGCTGACGGCACAGAAGATTCCTAGTGATAGATTAGTCTGTTCCTTTTTCCTGCTGATAGCATTCAGTTTCTAGCTGTCCCCAGCCCTTTTCAAGGTGTCGGGGCAGGGTTCGTGTCATGCTCTTGTGTCCATCTTAGATTGTTTTAAGGTCCCTGAGATCTCTGGCTTTACCTGGTTTCTTTGAACACAGCAGTCCAGCATCTTGAATCCTGTGCACTCAGGCACCTTCCTTTAGAAGCTGTCAGAGGAAAGTTGAGCTGTGCCAGCTCTATAAAATTTTAATTAGGATGGAAACACTTTCAAGAAATACATGAGAAGCATTTGGGAAATAAAGCTGATTTCACCCAGTATTGCTTACAAGTGCTCTTTCTCACTGTTAAGAAAAAGGGAGCTGAACTTCAAAGCAGGTCCTTCAGGATCTGATGTTGGACCTTTTCTCAGTGCTCTGAGAAGCAGCCATAATAATGCTCCACAATAATGCAGGAAAGTTACCCAGTTTGGACCAGTGAGGTCAACTCATCATGGAGTTCAAAAGGGATCTGTAAAGAAGCACTGTCCTTTTGACATTAGCCCCACAATGCTTCCTGAGTTTAAAAATGAAAAGTATCTTGCTATGCATCTGAATGAGGGTGGGGAGAAGATAGTGTTTCAAGATAAAGTTTTTTTTTTCTTTATTTCTGTGTCTGTGTTATAGTTATTAAACTCTAATAAACTGATCTCATTTGCACTGATTTAGGTTCTGTTGAAACTGTTACTTAAACAGTTAAACAGATTTTGTTTTGGCAGCAGTCATTATAATTCCCAGAAAGAAGGATCCGAAGCAAAGCCCAATGTGTAATAATTTCAAGCAACTGTTTTAAGAAAACCCAATCTCCTTTCTAATCTATAAAACAGATTCCCTGTGACATTTTTATATAAATGAAGTTTCCTTTCTTTAAAAAAATCTGGGAGTAAATTACCTTTTTCACCTTGAAACAGAAATCAGCATAAAAAAAAAAGTGGATATATTGTATTCTGCCAAAGTCAAATTTCTATGTATATACTTAATCTCTTGTCTAAAAGTGCAAAAATAAGACAGTGGAAGCCTCTTTTCAGCTTTAGATTCAAGTGTCCATTTCCACCTCTGTCTCACATTTGCGCTGTCTTTAGAGGCAAATTCTTCTTCTTCATATTGTGGGCAAATTCCAGCTCTGTGCAGGAGGCTAACCTAAGGTCTGTCATACTACCTAAAACCTGTCTAAATCCATATTTTGGACATTAGATGTTTTGTTTGCCTACTGAATTTTACCTTGAGTTGATACTGCATGCCCGAGACTGTGGTTTGATCAAAGTGTATAGTAGACTAAAGCTTTGTATTCCATCAGTATGCTACAGCAAAGTACATAAAAGTGCAAAGTATGTAAGATATTTACAATATTTACAGCATTTGCACCTATTCTTCCTGTAAAGTAATGAGAATTGAGAAAAAAAGGAAAATAATGTAGTTGTTTCTCAGCTGCTAACCCCAGTCCATATAGATTATTAAATACGTATTGGAAGTAATTTTGAGGAGTTGGGCTGATACTCTCATGATGGCCTTTTTGAAAAGTTAGAAGGTAAGGATAGTTTCACATGTAGAGAACTTTTTTTTTTTATTTAAGTACTACTTTACTTTTTTCTTGTGTAATTTAATCTTAATGCTTCTCATATGTATGATATCTTTCTGATTTTAACAGCGATTGAAGCATACTCACTCTTTAGTGACAGAAATAACTTCCTGTGGTTTATATCTTAGATTTACACGCCAGTCAGGTGCTCTGTTACACAAAGTCAGTTGTTTGACCAGGTACTCCAGAGTACTATGATCAAAATATGCATTGAGCAAGTTTTTTATTCAGAGTTGAAGAAAACATGGCAAGTACAAAATCATAAATGCCACAATGCAGCTCCAGGTAAAGCCAATAGAAAAATTCTCATTAGTTTCAGGATGCTTCAAAAAGTAAGAAAAATACAATGGATAAAAAATACAATGAAATTATGAGCAAAACTCTGTTGAAAGTATTATAATAAATGGATTTTTAAAATAAAAACTTTGTGTCCTGTAATGTTGGGAGTGCTTTACGCTTTATTTTGCTCATTTTTAACAGCAATTCTGAGCAGAAATTCATTGGTGCAAAGAGATTTTCTACAGTGCAATTCCATTGTTTGGAATATACAATCTGTTTAGCTAATCGACTGATGTCACAATTAAGTGAACAGTTTTACAGCATAGGAACTTGACTGACACATTTATTTTCCCTAATATTTTAGAAAATTAAAATATTAGTAACTTTACATGCCTCTATATGTGCACCAAAAAGCTAAGGGAAATTAGTATGCCAAATTCCCTAAAATAAGAACAAAATCAAAATACTGCCACACAGTCTTGGTGGCTTTCATGTCATTGCTGTTATTGCTTTGATTTTAAATTACACTAAATTAAATTTTTTCTCATCTCATAGGAACTCCTGAGGAGATTTTTTAGCCCAACTTTGTACGGAAATTAAGATTTTTTTTATTATCATTCTGTGTGCATGTGTGTGTATGATCAGTGTTTTTGTGTATCTCTATGTGATTCCTTCCCCATTGACTCCAGATTCCACTGGTTAGTTTTTAATTGGTTCGATACAGAGATATACTTAAAAAATGCTAACTGCTTCGAGGAAAAGGTAGGCTGTTAAGATAGTGAAAGGACTTGCAATCACAATCCACAGTGAGGGAAGGCTAATATATATGCATTTTACATAGTACTGCCCAGGAATCTGCACAAGATGAAATCTACTGCTCTGACAATTGTTCTTATTTTAACAGTGATAGTAAAAGCTGATAAAAGCTATTTGCCCTATGTTCAGAATAAGAGACATCAGAGAATATCAAGGAGCTGAAAGCGGACAATATTAGAGTCAGGTTTCTTCAGGCACTGATTGATTTTGTGTGATGCAAATAGTCTACTGGAAAAAAAGGAAACAAATATTTGCTGGGAAATGTTTAGCATGTGTTACCGTGATGACACTTGTATTATAGTTTTATATGACTGAATTGTTCTAGTCCAGAGGAATTGTAAGCAGGCTGCTTGAACCCTACTTCAGGATCCGAAGTTCATGAAATGTATTAGGAATCTTTCCATTGACTTCATCAGTCTTTGATTCAGGCCCTGTTTATACTATATATTCATAGATTAGATTCACATGTGGATTTTCAATAGATGGCAAAAATGAATACTCAATTTGTTATATTCCAATAGTTAAAGTGCTATTATACAATGACAAAGAATGTCAAAATAGATTAACTACATACACTGAGCAATACTGGCTCACTAATTTGTTTCCAGACTATTTTTAAAGGTTACTCAGGTTTATTTTAAAAGTTTCCGAAAGTGAGTTTAAAGCTAAGTCAGCACTTTGTAGATTTTGCAGTGATAGTCGTGGCAGTGTCTGGCTAGTGTAGGGATCCATTCACCCCCACCCAAGAGGATTTTTCATTTCTGGTTTGGGAAAAGGTTGGATGTGTCAGATGGAAAAACTGACCATGAGAAAGACTGGGAGAAGGGGAAGCTCACAAAATCATCATAGAATCATAGGATGGTTGGGGTTGGAAGGGACCTCTAAAGGTCACCTAGTCCAACCCCGAGCTTCAATGAGCAGAGATATCTTCATCTACATCAGAAATGCATGGTGCAAGTCTTACTGTGCTGTCACAAGAAAATCATGGCAGAAGTCTCAAGCTGGTGGGGACAGCTCAAGCCCATGAAAACTTTTGAAGAGGATGTGAAGGTTTTGCTGTCCTTGAAAAAGTACTTGCGAGGTTCCCATGTCTACCATTAGGAGGAGTTTCTGTAAGTGGCAAGGCAGGTCGTTCCCTGCCCTGCCTCAAAGAAAGTCCATTCTTAGGCCACCCTTTCTCTGTGCCAAGCAGCATTTGTGTCTTGATTAAGATTTTGGAAAAGAGGAGTTACTTGTGTGCAGATTGTAACTGAAAGCATGCTGAGTATAGCACATTACAAAAGTTTTGTGTAGACAATTCAGAGATATCTTATAATTGATTCTTCTCACTGAGGCCTTGAACAACAGTGTCTCTCAGCAGACAGGTACTGATGATACAGATGTACCAATTACAACTAATACAGTAAAGTACAGTGCATGTAAGTATGCTGATATCTGGGAACCCAAGCCAAGAAACAGATGTCTGAGTCCTGAATACAGACAGGGCCAGGATTGAACTGCTGGAGGTCTACCTGCATGCTCACTGCTCCCCATGCTGGCATCAGTCTGGGTGTGGTGTGACATTGCTGAAGCAATACAGACTTTCCCACTATTGGGATATTTCATATGATGTCAGTGTAAAGACTTGAGTACATCATATATGACCATGCAGCTAAGTCACATCTCATTTGATTCTCCCTTTTAAGAGAGGATAAATGATTAAGGATTTTTTTTTTTTTTGCCAGGCAATCAGAATCTCTTTGGTTTTGATATTATATGTATTAATATACAATGTTATCCCAGTTGAGTAGTAAATTAGAAGTCAATATGATATATGAGTTGACAGGTAGTGTCTAGAGAGAAAGACTGCGCTGACCAAAAGTATATTTCATGTAATTTAGTTAAAATGCAAGGAATCTCCCCTTTAATTTTTTGAATCCAGTTTTCAGCCATTGGCTGCATTGGCAGTAAGTCTACACAAAAAGCTCTGTACAAGAGAGCTGTACAATTTTCAAGTGACTAAACTGCATTTGTGTAGAAGAGTCTCTGTGATTATGCCTGTAAAATGATAACAAATATACACTGTTCAACATCAACACCTTAGATGTAGCTGGTGCAAACTTGGTTTCATATCTGTTGATCTTCTATCAAATTTGTTAATACATAACTGGAAAGAACTGATCAAAACATTATGTGGGACCTGTTGAAGCAGCTTCAAATTCACTGCTTTTAATTATGTGAAATAAAGAGTCCCATTTCCTTTTGTTTGTATTAAGAACTGACCGTAGACTGAGACAGGGTTAAATTTCCTTTGTAGTTTAAGAAGACATTAAAGTAATTAAATAACTGTATGATAAAAAAAATCTATCTGTATATTAAGGTATACCTTCGTATAAACATATGCATGTATCTATTTAAATCTTTATCAGTTCTGTCTTGGTGAACCTTGTACTGCTTTTCTTTGCTAATAGTGCTTTCTTTGAGGACTTGCTTGATTCCCTTTTTACCAGATGAATTTATGACATACTTTCCCATACCTCATGTTCCTGTAGTAAAATTACATGCAAATGTTTTTTTTCTCAGTGGAAGATAGTTTGTCCATCTTTGTTTTCCTTCTCTCTGTTTTCAAACCACTTGCTAGAAAAAGTAGTAGAGATTATGATTTCTGTCTTCTTTAACTGGACTTTTCCCCGCTAATATTTGTATTTCAAATCTCAACTGAAGTCATGTAAGCTTTAGCCATCTGCACCTGGAGGTAGTCCCATAAGGCTTAAAAAACTATTTAACAGATAAAAGTCAATACAAAGTTATTCTTTGGGAAGTTTGAAATCTATTTTAGATCTTCTTGGTAAGTGATCAGGTAAATTATGAAAAATCATAGAGGAAAATATTAGATTCCTGTGCTGAAAATCACCATAACGTACTTGTAATATTTTCTATTTAAGCATACTCCTGTTCTGCAGCTGTAGTGCCATCTTTTGCTTCTACAGAAGAAAACCAAGGCCAACGTTACTCTTCTCCTTCTTTCCTGTGCTGGAAGATTTAGCACTGACATATGTCAAATGGGTTTGTTTTACTTATGCTGACTAGGCATGTTTTTTTTTTCCCACAATATTTCTTGTGATTGAAATGATGATGAGTATTTGTAAAGCCCATACATTTCTTTTCATAATAAAAAAATGGTAATGAGAGCCTGATATAGCAGATGATCTGTGTGGAAAGAGTAGTGGAAGAATCCAGCATGTCAGCTGGCTTGACTAAACAACATTGCTGTTCACACGTTCAGTTCTCTGCCTTTATGGTATTTGTTCCATCGTATTGGTAGGTTAATGTTAGTATCAAAGGCTTTAAGTCTGATAAGCCTCTAGATTGTGAACAAAAAGTCAGGTTTGGAATACTGTGCTGTGGAAGTGAACACATACCATCTCTCAAATTCTAGGCAGTTATTGCTTCTCCTGCTTAAGGACTGTGAACCCTTGGAGGGATTTAAAAATTGTAGAGCAATAGTGGCACAGCAAAAAACAGTTCCCAATTGTTACTGGATCTTTATTGTTTTCTTGGATGGCTGGAAATAAATCTGAATTCACATTTTGTGGGAAGATCTTAACAGCATCATCATCAATTAGACTTATTTAAAAACAAAACAGAAAAAATACATTTCTGAATTTTTCAAGGAATTTGGAAAAGTCAACATGACCTTTTGTTTCATTCTATAAAACATTCCCAAGGCTTACTAAGTAAAGAACTGGACAACTGGAAGAGTGGGAGCTCCCAGGGATGCTGAGGCCATGGGCTCCAAGCAGTCTGCCTGGCAGCCCTCCTGCAGCCTTCACATCTGGAGTCCTGTGGAGCCTGGAATCCCAAACGTTAAGGAGTTGGGAGCCTGGGATGTAGGTCTCCTAGGAAGAAGTATGCTGGAAGGCCAATCTAGGCCTCCCAACATGCCTCCCTGACCTCAGGGTGTTGAAAAGCTGTAAACCCAGAAGAGCCTGAGAGGTCAAAAGCACCAGGAAAGCCAGCCTGTTGGGGTATGATGAAAATCTGAAAAATGTTCTGCTTTTGATGAATCCTTATTTGCTGATGGAAAAGCGCTCTTTGGAAAGTTTCTTAGCAGCTATAGCTCTTCTGCTGATGTTGTCCTTTAAGATAATTTTAGTTTGAGGTATAAAAGCTAAAAGCTGAACCTGTGTTGATTTTGGTCCGAAGGTTGCAAACTAAAACAGAGAAACACTGGGAAAACTCAAAGAATGGATTTCTGCATTCTTAACAATAGTTAAACATTACGTTAATGAGACTGGTCACATCAGATTCAAGCGAGTGTATCAGGTTTTCAGGTTTAAGGCTTAAAGGACTAACCCAGTTTTAGCATCTATGGGATGGCAATGTTAATTATCAATTACGTTCATTGTAAGAAAGCAGGTTGTGTCAAGTCATGTTCATGAAGTGCTTTGAGGTATTGTTGTGGTTTTGTTTAGTGAGGGGGGGGGCCCTCACTAAAGACATTATCTTCTATTCTACTTCATCCCCACTGTTGCACTGTCTTGCACAGAAAACTTACGTGAATGCATTTTAGCCATGGCTTTCATTTGTAATGCAAAGTATGAGTACGTATAGCAGAGGCCACTACTTGGCCCGTTTACAGCTAGTGGTCACTGGTTTTGATTCTGGGCTGTGGAGTCATTATGCTTTATTTATTCTTTTGGCTTTTGGTATTTTTGCTGCTCCAGCTTATTTTTTATTGTTATTATTTTTAAGGCTCTAGTGGACTGGAATACAAACTCTGCAAATTCATCAGGTTATAATGGATGGCCAAGAATGATTAAGGTCATGTGTTAGTTTTGGAGTGGTTTTGGATGTAGATACACTGCAGACTGTGGTGTTTTGTGGAATTTTAGATTGAAGTGTAGCCTGTCTGTGTCTTCTACATATTTTTTGATGGTTGCGGTTGATTAATCACATCTATTGCAGCTGTCACGTTAGGGGGATTTGAACAAATTATGGACTTTTGCTTTTTTTTTCTCCTTTTCATAGAGCAACAGAACAAAAATATATTTGAACAAAATGTTCATTCTGTCCTTTACATGTCTGTAAAAGGTAAGATTAATTGACTGTGTTTGCTATTAGTACATTTCAAGCTGGACAAATCTAATAACTAAGCTTATTCTGTAGGCTTTATCTATGCTATTAAGGGCAAAACCTGTGATCCTTATTTCCTTCAGGATCCTTATTTAACTAGGGAGATATTGATGCAACTGAAGGAATTATGTAAGATTGCTAGGCAGAACTGGGGCTAGAAATGGTGCCTGTGCTTTAGGTGAAGCACTATGTGCAAGTTGAAGGCTCCCATTTTGATATTTCCTAATTCTTCTTTGCTTTCCCTCTTACTGTATACTAGATGTGATTGTACTTCCTTTTCCAGAGTCATTGCTCTTGCTATTGTTTGCCCAGTAAATGTTTATGTGGAGCCACAAGTAAGTGCTTTTCACTATAGTTAGATCCTATTGTCTTTGAGGCAGGCCAGCATCTTCTGTGTATCTATTCACTGCTTATCAGGGCAGAAGAACAGGCAGTGGAAGAATTTACTACTTTTGCAGAACAAGAAAAACACATGGGTCAAAATTTCCATATGTTTGCTCCTTCTGGTCATTTCCTGTTTCTGTATTTAAAGGCCTTAACACCAGTCATCTTTTCCAGAGATACTGGGTTCTTCAGCTCCTGTTGGCACCTGTGGTACTGTAGAGAACTTATAAACATCTCACACTAGCCTACTTTCATGTGCTGGGTATAGGAACCCCATTTTAGATGCATTTTTAAAACTCAGAGTCCATGATATTGGTACTTCAGGAGAACTATTATTGTAGGGTAATGAAGAACTTTGTTGAACAAGTTTTTTTCCAGTGAGAAGAAATTATGTCAAGTCAGATTTTTGTTTGTTTCTCTGTATGTATTTAATATTTCTGACTCTGACAGTGTGTTGCTTTGGAACACAACCCAGGCCTTTTCTCATGGTCCATTCTCCCTATTTACTGTAAGCAGTACAAATAACATGGCACACATAGAGCTTTTGAAGTCTTCTCTAGTGGCTGCTAGATGTAGATATTTTAAAATCCTGAAAAGGAATGTGTTGTAAGAGACCTTAAAGGACATTTTCACTCCTATAATAAGGAAGGTCTTGGGTTTTTTTTTTTTTTTCTGGGATTAGTGGCTTTAATTAGATGTGCCCAAACTGTAGGGTGGCATACTGCTTAATGTTCACATGGCTGTCAGTGAGAACACATGCAAAAGGAAGGGGAAAATAAATATTACCCATTAAAATAACAAGCTCTTTACATCTAGTGAAGGTTTTTATGATTACTATCATTTTTTAATGTATTCAGTTTTCACCTTATGTAAATTAACTAAAAAGACCTATTCTGGAGTAAGATTAAGCATAGCTTTGAAGCATAGCCTTACACTACCAAATTTTTGTCTAATCTATGTATTTTAGTCACATAGGTGATTGTCAATTTGCAGAAGAAAACATAAAAAGAACTTTTGATTTGAGATATTTTTGCGATATCTTCTGGGAGATATTTTTTGTCCAAGTGGGAGGCATCTGAGTTTACCAGCTTAAGTGCCTGCTGGGGTATTTCAAAGTGTCCTTTGAATCTATATATATATAATTACTCGCTTGATCAAGCCATTGTATTTCTATATTGCTCTGAAGATGATCTGTTCATGCATAGACACCTTCTTGTCTTGAACCCAAGATCCTCATTATCCCCTGAGCGTGGTATAAGCAGAACCTGCACAGTGAACAGATTAATTTCCTTTCCTACTATCAGGACATCTCTGCATTCCTAGTTTGTTCCTTGAATAATATATTAACTTCTTTTTGACATAGCCTGTTGCTCCCATAATCCCATTCTATTTTTGGACCTCAGCATGGCTACAGTTTAAGCAGAGTCATCATAAGTAACATCAGCAGCATGTGGTATACATTGTTCTAATTCAAGTGAAATTACATTTTTAAAATATTTTCCTTAGATATTGTAGATATTTCTATTTTACAAACAAAAGGTGATGGATTATATTATAACTGGACATGAAATGTCCTCCTAACAATTTGGCTTTATGCTCTCTATATTTAAATCATTCATTTTGAAAAGAATGATGAATGGTAGAGGTCATATTTACTGATCTACCAGAGATTTTTTAACAACTTTGGCTTCAGTTAAGATGTGTGAAATTAAATTTTAATGACTTTTTAGATTCAAAGGGATATTGGAAAAGAACATATTATTTGTACTGGAAGAGCTTTGCTCCTGGTTTCTGGGAAACACCCCCTCAACAATGCTCTCCAACCCTGAATAAATCTTTTTTTTTT
Organism: Chlamydotis macqueenii; assembly: GCF_036417535.1. Lineage (NCBI taxonomy): Eukaryota > Metazoa > Chordata > Aves > Otidiformes > Otididae > Chlamydotis > Chlamydotis macqueenii. Next base: position 114,543,010 of record NC_141556.1, on the reverse strand, counting down.
TCCTTGTCTATTTTATGATTGACCTCCTACACATTATTGATTGCCTACACTTTTCTACAACCTGTATGTTATATAAAGGCACAGGCTTTCTATAGGTTATAGAATAGAATCATAGAATAGCTTTGGTTGGAAGGGACCTTCAAAGGTCATCTAGTCCAACCCCCCCTGCAAGCAGCAGGGACATCTCCAATCAGATCTGGTTACTCAGAACCCCATCCAACCTGGCCTTGAACATTTCCAGGGATGGGGCATCTACCACCTCTCCGGGCAACCTGTTTCAATGCTTCACCACTCTCATCGTAAAAAAATTCTTCCTTATATCTAGTCTAATTCTACCCTCTTTTAGTTTAAAACCATTACCCATTGTCCTAGCACAACAGACCCTGTTAAAAAATTTATCCCCGTCTTTCTTATAAGCCCCCTTTAAGTACTGGAATAGGATGCCTTAAGGCTTAACATTTTTAAGGCAAGTATTTCTTAGATGCCAACATCCAAATGTAGGCATAGTTGTCAAGAAATTATCAGATTTTATAGGATCCTCAGCCTTTTAGTTAGTTATTACTAAGCATCCAGACTTGAACATATTGACTAGAATACATTTGAGTTGATAAGAATATGCGGTCACAAGCAAACTTTTGGAAAGGTTGGTTTAAATGATTTTGATTTTGAATGTTCTGTTTAACAAACACTAGAGGTCCTTGATTTTCATAAATTTCATTCTATGGAAACCAGGCTTCTGTAAAAGTGTTTCAAAAGGGCATGCAAGGTCCCTTATGAGCACTGAAATTATTGGCTGTTGGTTTTGGCTGAGAATTCTTTTAAACTATTGACTATAAATGCAAAACAGTACTATGCTGTTTGTGAAGATAGTATTTATTACCATAAAGACAAATTACATATTTTGCATCTGCTCTTACAAATGAAATCCAACTTTCTTTTCACCTTCACCTTGAAAACCACACTTTATTTGTGGTTGAAGTGTTTGTAATCAAGGTGAAAACCAAGAAACAACTTCATTAGTCAGAATCTAAAGTATCAAGATCAGCAAATTATCTCCAAAGAAAGAACATAATTGATTTGATTTCTTTGATCAGTTTATTTTGATTTGCTCTGTTGAAAATCATTCAGAGTTTCATGAAGTCAGAGAAATTAGCTGAATTTACTAAGACTCTGTAAGTATTTTTATGTTTGTGTGTGTGTATATAAACTTGTGAACGAAATGGTTTATTGCCATATTGTCATTAAATGCTGCATTTTTAAGATGTTAGAAGACGAGAAGGTCAATACTTAGTTGAGGTCCCAAAGATCAGCAGTGAGAAGCATGAGTTACATTTTTTAGCTTTCTATATAATATAGTTGGAGTCAAATGCTTGGCCTCATCCCTTTGGGATTTTTGATCTATTTCCAAACCCACTGCACAGTCTTGCAATCTTTGAACTATACCAGGCCCCAGATAATATTAACTCCTAACTTCTGAGCAGTGCAGTTGATATTATAAAAGAACATCTTGCAGCCTCCACATAAACAATACCTCATAAGTCCTAAAAAGAAGAATACATTGTAATGACTGACTTAAGGAAAAATACAATAAAGCTTTAAATAAAACAGGAATTGCTGGAAACACTCCGTGTGTGTAAATTCTAAAGCCCATTATACCTTACAGAAATGACAGCGCACACTGGAATTACTCTCTGTAAACTCAGGACTCTTGTTTATCCTTTAAATGCAACTGATGTGACCAAAGAAGGATTAAACATGTCTTGTATTACTATTTCAGATGTTTTGGACTGAATTATCTTTTGGTAACACTGAGATTTATTAGGACTCATTGGTCTCGTTTACTTGATGACTTGCTTGGTACATACCTTGTTCTTTTCTTTCTCTATGTTCTTCTTATTAAGTTGTCAACAACAAAACTCTAGGAGATATCTGATGGCAAGGACCTTTTATTTTTTTTTGTCAACATAGTATTTCAGGGGAAAAGAAAGCTATACCTTTGTTTATGATTCATCTTTGTTTTCCCATGATCAGCATTAAAAAACCCTGCAATTTCAGAAAGAAAAAAAAATGAGAAAAGTTTAGGCTTCATGTTGTTATTCAATACCAAAATTACTGCGGTTTAAATTAATGTATGAGCATCTTTAGGCTGGAACTGGTTGGGAAGGTCCGGTAAAACATTTTTCATTGGAAAATGCCATTTTGGAAATTTCTTGTTAAAACCCCAAAGCTTTTCATGGATATATGTATTTGTAGAAGAAGCCTTTATGCAGAGGATTTCTGGATAAAATGAGAACAAAAAAGATGGCACAAGCTGTTAACATAGGATATTCAGTAAGCCAGTGACCTGAAGGATGTAGATACTGGGATACTTCAATATAAGTCTCTCCTTCTCTCACTGAAAATGCATAGGCATTCTCTTGTATATTGATTTTTTCTGTTTCTTTTTACTTTTCTTCCTTCTTTTTTTTAATCATAAAATTTGGAAATATCTCAGTGTATGTCTCAGTCATGGTTATCATGACATTATCCTGATTTTTGCTCTTATCATATTTCCTTCTCAGCCTAATTAGCCTGATTGAAACATTCTCTAACAGGGATACATCACTTCCATTAATTCTGAGTTCTTCAGTGGCAGTTGGGGACCCTGTTTGTCAGCACCCCATGCAGCGCAGTCTGGTGCCTTTTCCAGCTCTGTACATCTCCTGGCCCTTTTCTGCTGCTCTGTGCAGGGGATACAAGGCAGGTTCTGGTCAGTGTGTCAAGCTATTTCAATGGCTTTTGGATGTTCATTTCTTGTGCTGACTCTGTCATTCACCTGTTTGAGATTCAAATGTTTTGCTTTACTAATCAGTTGGTAGGCTTGGTACACCCTTCAAAGTCTGTCCTCTTCAGTAAGACATCCTGCACTGTAAATATCTCTTAATGCATAAGACCAGTTATGTCATGAAGTACTGTCTTTCACTGCGCTTCTTGTCCAGTACTCTTTTTTTGTTTTGTTATAGATAAAATAAGTTAGAGACAAAGTTCCCACCTAAATCTTCTTCACCCTCAATTCACTCTTTGCAACTGTAAACAAATATAAAGATTCTGTAATGCAAGTATTTGGGCAAAGCTGACATCCTGGGAAAAGGTAAGATCTGCTTCCTTTTCCTCATTTTCACCTGCCTGTTGTCTCTAAAATAATAAATGAACCAGAAGAGTGCTGCCACACATGGTTAGTAACATACCCACCTAAAATGTGAGAGTGCTAATACTGTGAACTGGCTCTGGATGAGAACCAGGAGACAAACACTGTTGACTTTTCTCTTGGCTCTGAAGCGGAGATACCTCTACATTCTTGGTAATGCATTTAGACCAGTTGTCTGTCCTGCCCTTGTTTATAAACCACTTTCCAGTGGTGCTACAAGGACTTTATGCAATTAATGTTTGGAACGAAACAGAGATCAGAACTGCACATTTCATATTCGTCATTGGAACAAATTAAGTGATTTTCTGAAGTAATGACTGTGAAAATTTGTTTTATACTGTCACCTCTTATTTAAAATGTGGAAAAAACATTGCTGAGTGAGATATTAGTAGAATATGCACTTGTTCCCTGAAAAAAATTGCAACAGGGAACTTATATCTGTATTGCAGTATCTAGGGAGTAAGCACCTGTGTGCCTCTGTATAGTCTCTGTGGAGGAACTCAAGAGGAACAGAGCCTCTGTGTTGAACCTTGGAGTTCTGACGAGAATTTCAGAAAAGATGTTCAGGGGATATATCTTAGCCAACTAGGTCTAATGTGTGAATGTGTTTAACAAATCTTGCTTAATCAGGAAAATCAGTTGATGTATAGTTTTGTAGCTTGTATTGAAGAAGGCTCATTACTGTGATATGGAGAAATGAGGTAAAACAGAAATATAAAAGAACATGCAATACAGAGAGTAAGTGTCCTTTTACATCATAAAATGAAGATGTGCACCAAAATCATATTATATAAATAAGATATTTATATTTCTCTTTTACAGAGTAAACTGAGTACTGGCAAGTGCATGTTTATTGTTCTCTGAATATCAGAAGTATTCTGTTTTCACAGCCAAGTCCACATACGTCTTTTTTTACTGCTCTCTTGTTCCCATTGTCACGTGTCACGAACTATACTTTTAAAAAAGATGTAGGGCACACATAGGACAATATAAAGACGTTTATAAGGAAGAAAGTAATTTTACATGACCTTTAATGATACAAATTTGGTAGGGACTACATGTAGTGGGTCTATTTACTCCAGGGATTAGTTACTCTCATTATACAAACAGTGCAATGCTGAGAAGCTGAGTCATTGAGGAAATGGGGCAGGTTTTGAAAACCGATCCCTTGCCATTGACGTACATGTGAGAATATAAATGTTTTTGTTTTACGGGAATAGAACATCTTAATGAAAGGCATCGGAAGGAAATCCAACACAATCAGTAGTACACATCACATTCATTTTTGGCGTGGCAGATCAAGGAACTCAACACGTACCAGTTATTTTAATTATAAATCAAATTCGCCATTCAGACCATATTCTGTTACCTATTAGAAATGGTACGTTCTGAGATCCACCCCTCCTACTTTCTCTCTTGCTCAAGCAGGAAAATTAGGTCACTGGGTAGCAAAGACCACAACCACAGCCTCTTATGTGCCTGCCTGTGAAAAATGCAGTCTTCTATGAGGCTGCACTTCTACCAGTTGAGGATTTCACGTTTGCCAACAGGCTGAAGGCATAAACAGACTTTTCTGAGAGGAGCTAGTAAGACGCAGAGCAGTTAGAAGACTGTTTACTGAATGGAATAGCCAAGATGATTTTAAAATATGAATATCAGTCATTATAAATACTGATTCTTCTTTCTGTATATAAACTCTGAGGAACTTTGCAGCAAAAGAAAGGGAAAAAAAATAGCAAAGGACTCTTAACAAAGTCACTAGGAGGATTCAACAGCTTTGAGTTTTAACCCCAGTTCAATGGAGAAATTAAACACATGCATTCAGTCCAGTTTTTTGGAGGAGGCAACTCAAAAGTGTTGCATTCCTTTGCCCACTTTTGGTCAAATCTTCCCAAAAGTACTATGTTCCCAGTCGCAGGATGTGTAGTAACAATTTTCAGCTTCCCCAGGTAGACACTACCTGAGAATTTAACGCCAGCGCTTGCAGCAGCAGAGGTGTTTATGTGCTGAATTGCCACTGGATGAAAGATAGAGAAGAAAAAGTTTAGACTGGCAAAGGCCTGCCATCAATATGCAAGTTAAGATAAAATATGCTTTATGAGAACAGTTAGGCAAAGAATGAGAGGAATCAGATACCCTGGCTTGATTTGTTTAGTGAATTTAGACAATGGGCCTTCTTTACATCTTTCTGTTTTCCAAGGGCTTCATTTTAAGGCTTTTAAAATGATTGAAGGACTTTCAGGGATTTTTTTTTTTTTCTTCATATAGTAGTGAGAAAAATGATCAAAATGTCTCAGTGGTTCAATAAAGTGAGACACAGCCTGAGACTGCTGAAAATGCTTTCCAGAAGAAAATGTAGGGTTTTTTTTCCCCAGCACTTTTTACTGCTTGTTTCATATATTAAAAAAAAGGATTTTGCTTCCTTTTGTCTTTTGTAGAAATACTTTTTTTTGTTATCTCTACCCTATTCTGTACTGTGCAGCATCAAACTGTAGACAATTTTACATTAAAGCTGCTTAAAATAGCTGTCTATTCCTGATGCTTTTGTCCGAGCTTGTGCAAAGGAAAAATTTTTCTACTTTAACTGCTCCAAAGTATGATTCAACTACTAAGCAAAGAGGGTAGGGAAGCACTCCCAGTTTGCTTTGAGGACCTTGATGTGGAATATACATGGCCAATGGAAAACTGAGATTGCGATTGTGGCTTCATGGGGCTGGTGGTTTTCATGTGGGTTTCAAATCTTCTGTCACTTTGCAGACAGGCTGTAGCCTTTAAATCAGCCAGAAGGGCAGAGCCAGGCCACCCCTCTCTTTTTGCATGGAAATGATCCTGGCCCTGCGGCTCTGGGAGAGGATCTGGCAGTGCTGGCAGACCAGCTTGCCAGATTTCTCTATCCAGGGTCAGCAAGGCATGTAAGAAAAGAGGACCTCTCCCAAGCATAGAACAGACTTGAATTAAAACTATTTAGCTACTGTGGAACACAGGCAGTGATCCTGATACCCATATGTTAAAACTGTAATGATTTGTAGACTTTTTACTGTGATCTCATTGGCATTTGCAAGTGAAAGATCAGCCTGAAACAATGATCTCTCACACTGATATTCAGAAAGGACTTCCCAGAGCAGCCCAGCTCATTGTAGGCTTTAATGATGACCGCTTAGGAAAACCTGAACTCTTTATTGTGCTCCGAGCACCTCATTCAAAGTCCATGGAAGTAATTCCTCTCCAGGGAAGACCATTAAAGAAAAGACATTCCCTTAGTTTCACCTTTTCCTCACTTTCCTGATGGGTCTTGGCCTACATGTTGTTCAGGTCCGTTTCAGTAGAGGAACAGAATAGTTTTAAAGATTGTGTGTGCAGAAGCAGCCTATGGTAAAGCTGAATTTGAATCTGCTAGTCTCTGTTGGCCAATTAGCCCTGAGGGATGGATTTACAAAGCAAATATGGAGCCAGTAAGTGCCTTTTATTGCTTTTAAAGTTATAATGAGAACAGAGAACGAATTCAAGCATGAAGCAGTCTAATGGGAGAGAGAGGTTGTGCTTCTCTGAACATGACAGCAGCAATAGCTGGTAGTTTCTGTGGAGTATCTGGCTAAACAGAGCTTGCTCTACACAACTTGTGGCAATGTCTTCAAAGAAGATATTGTATTTTTTTAATAAAGAGATTTCTTACTGACATAAATCAGGGACAAGACCTTGGAAATGCATAAGACTTTTTACAGAAGTTTAACTGTTGAGTCTTGAGCTAGATGGTCAGACTGCGTATTTATATATTGATTGCTTACCTTTTAGTGATATGAATCTGCATAATGTACCGTGGAAAAAGATAATGAAAGTGTTGAATGATGGATGCTAACTGTTTGCAGACTGAGATAATGTACACTGAAGGCATAGAAGCTTTCTCAGAAACAATCTGTAGTGGAATTAGAGCATTTCTGAGAAAAAAAACCCAAATGACCTTGGCCTTGCAATTGCTGCATCTTCCTGTTGGCCTTTGAAATTTGTAACGGTTCCATAATGTGTAAGGGATGCAGGTAAAGCTGGTGGCTATTATGCTAATAGGGCAATGTATTTCTTCCAAACAGTGAAATACCTAGGCACTGCCTCTAACCTGCCCATAAAAGCCTCTTCTTCAGTTTTGAGTGTCTACAGAAGCGTGGGTAAAATATTTATCTGTAACCTAAATTTCCCTTGAAAAATTTGTTTTCTCTTGAGATGGCTATGTTAACGTTAGTGCACTACTCCACTCCAGTAATATATCATAAAAAAGAGTTCTGCCTTACCACATTATTTAAAAACACAACATTATATTTTGTTGGTAAAAGTGACCTCCTTCCTGCCCTACAGGGAGGAAGGAGTTGTTACCTGTATTTCCAGCCAAAATTCCTGAGCTCTCAGCAGATGTTAATATGGTGGTCAGTTTTGCAAGTCACATACTGGCTGGACATACAGGAGCTTTCTACTGGGCAACAGTGGTGTCGTGAACTGCGCTGCTCCCCAGGAAGGGTGAACTGGGGCAGTGGTGACTTGGGCTGCTGGGGTTTTGTGCAGCCTGGGCAGAGGTGGGTGCTGCTGCTGCTGGTTTGGTGCTGTGGTGCTCACAGATGGCGTGGCTGCAGCTGCAGCAAGCACTGTCTTGTGGGTACAAAAAGGAATTGATCCTTTCATTTGTTTTGGCCTCCTGGAATGCAAAAGAATTAATTAATTGTAGTTTAAAAGTGCTGAGCTCTCCTGAGACTTACAGAATTTGCTTTTTCATCTGAATACTTTCCCCTTTAAAGTCTCTTTTTTCCTGATAGCATACACATTTTTCAACAACTAATATTTTCCTTTGCATAGCTATATATACTGTCTATCTCCACGTGCTGAAGAAACACGTGCCCAAATGAAACCACACATACCATTTAACTCAAAGTACTCTCCTGTGTACATCTGTTTCTCATTAGTTTTTCCCTCTGCTATATACATAGACTTTGCTTTAAGAAGTGTCATTACATTAGTTTGTATTACAGTATTATTTTTCACTTGGCTGTGTACCAATATAGTGGCCAAATACTTCCCTTGGAATTGCATGTGTTTTTTGAGGGCAGAATTTGACCATTACATTCATCTACAGCATGTATACATATGTTTATTCACACGTTAAAGAGGGTACCATTTTTAACCCATGTTTCCCGCAAATATTGGGAATAAAATATTCTAAAAATAATGGATATGCGACATGGTTTGTGCCTGTATTTTCTTATCATGCAAAAAAATTTCTCTGTGTGTGTGTACATGAGAGAGAAAGAAGTAAAGTACCTTTAAGCTGATGGGACCTCTGTGTCTGCCTAAGCTCTGCATCTGCCCCCAAATTCCTCTTCATCAAATTTATTTAAACACTGCAGTTCTCTAAACACCTGCATAATTGTGGCTACAAAATAAAGAAACTACAAGAGAAGTATTTCCTCACCATTCCCAGTATTATAATTTTCTGAAATCCCAGATGATGTGCCTAGAATGGGAAATTTTTTTTCCTGCATAGTAGCAATGAATTTAGAAAGGTGTCCAAGGGACCACTTAGACTAAGAAAATCCTATTTGAGGTAGTCATTGTAAATACCAAAACAGAGTTACAGAGACAAAAATATTGCTTAGTGTCTGCTGGTCTTGAAAAAAAAAATAATTTCTATTTTGTATTTATCCATTCACATTTTATCATAGAGATGTTCATATAGAATTTACTTATATTACATTTCTGCAAAATCTTACTGATGATCTTTTGCCTAATTCCTCTTCATACGTATTGACCATTCATACTTATGTAAGTCATTAAGCTCTTAACCTGGAAGTTCTGATTTACATCACAATGATATCTGATCCTAGATTGCACAAATCCATGCGTTGTGACAAAAACATACAAGCTTTATTTGCCTGTGTACCTAGGTCAGCGATGTGTTATCCCAATGCTTGTCTTACCCGTTTCTTTCCTGCAAAACTTTTATGATCTGTAGTCCCTGGAATATGCTCCAAATGGATACACACTAATTGCCATACTGGGAAGGATGGGCACTGGGGAGCGTGGTTGGTGCCTCCCCAGCCCTTGTCCTCATGGGGCTGCGGCTGTTTGGCTGCTCCCTCTTGGGCTACGTCATGACTGGGAGAGGAGCTCCCCTAGGGTTACTGCTTTGAGTTTTGGGACGCTTGCATAAATCTTGGCAAGGCTTCCATTGCCTGGCCTTGATTTCAAGAAGGCTTGGACCATAGGATGAGTCAAGCTTTCACAGTAAGCGGGAAGCAGCCCAGGGAAGCAGAAGAGAACAAGGAAACTGATCGCCATTTACTACAGCCCTGGCCCATCCCAGGAGAAAGCAGCAGTGACAGGCACATGCATGGGTTAAGGACAGTTAGAACAGAGCATGCTAACTTTTCCCACCATTTCCATGTCTTAGATGTCATGAGACAGGAAAATAAGTTCCAGGAAATAATTATGCTTGACCTTCAGCCTCCTGGGACATAGTGAGGGAAGTCATGCTGCCTGAGTAATGCAGAAAGAGTGGAAGGTGGTAAAAATATGCCCCAAACATGATTATTCAAAGAGACTTGACCTTAGTGAAATAATGAGTTGACCTTTAAGCAGAAAAGGCAGGAGAGCCCTAATTTAAAACTTAATTGAAAATATAATATGGTAAATAGCAGTGTCAGAGTACATGGTGGCATTGTGTGATTAAGTTCACTGATTATTGGATCATGTCCATTATTCATTATAGCATTGTTTCTTGTAACTAAAATGAGGAAAAATTTTGAAGGAAAGCCCTTTTAGAGAATTTTTTTTAAGGTAATTCTTTAGGCTTTTCTAAAAACACTAAGAATTTGAGTACTATGTATGTTTGGATCTATATTTTCATAAAAATAAAGAAAACACTTTCTTATAAACAGTCTAGTGCTAACCAGGAAATTATTTGAAGACAAGTTATTTCAGGTGTTAATGGCCTGCTTTCAAAAAGAGAAGAAAAAATTGTAAAATGAAATTATATATTCTGATGTTTTTGCTTAAATTACTGAATATACATCAACTCATTTGATGTTATTTGAGGTTTGCTCTCAGGATCATTAACTGTGTAAAAAAGAACATATTATTACCAACACAATTTAAATTTTAAAATAATATTTATTATTCACTCTTTATTTCTGCAAGAAAATAAGCTTTTATTTTAAAAAATATAGTAAAGTAGGAATGCATTTGCCAGTGTTTTCAGGGTGATTTCTAATCTCTGCCTTCTGTAGAAAAATGTTGCTTGTGAAGGTTAGCATATAAAAATTCAAAGCAGGATTTTTTTTCAGTCATCTGAAGAGTTCATCCTTAAGACAAATAATGTTTTTATAGCCACTGAACAGAACAAACTGTTTAAGTTCAAATTTCAACCTTTAGTTATAAAATTTGCCATAGTCTACATTTTCTAACTGAACACATGAAGCAGCATGATAATTTCAAAATAATTCTTAAACTGTTTTACATAATTTTAATTTTTCAGTAGGTGGTGCCATAAACCTGTGTACAATTGTGCTATGGCAAAAATCAGTATAGTAAAAACTAACGGCTTCTAATCTCAGTAATGGCAACATTCAATCCAAATTTATTGTGCTCTGCAATACAGAAGTTCATAAAAAAGTAAGTCCACAGAATTAGTTTTCAGAGTTTTGAGTAGGCTCTTGATACGCAGAATCTGCAGAATCTTGTAGGGAATTAGTCATTAGCCTGCAGCCTAATGCAGTTTTACATAAATGTTTAAGAATTTTGCTGACTGTGCATGGAAATGCTCATTTGTTTTGCTGAGGTAAGATGTGAGATATTAGGAGATTCAGCATTTGCTTAAAATGTACTGACTCAGAAATCTAAAAGGTTTTGATCAAAGAGCATTCCCTGTTATAAAAAATATACAAGACCACATGGCTTTTTATGTATGGGAATAAAAGATAATGGTAGTATGGCACTGTTATATGAGCAGTAAAACTGTGCTTAAAAGGTAGTGAAGATCAACAGGAGAACGGGCTAATCTTAGGGTGCTCAGAAACTGCAGAGAAAGCAAAATGAATGAAGTACATGGGTGCTCTTAGACATGTAGTTGGATACCTTATAAAAAGCTCCTGAGTTGGCTTTAGTAGGGTCAAAATTTGGTGGGTACTGGATACCCTTGAAAATACTACTTTAGATGCAAAAGACATGCATGCTTCTGATGAATCTATCCATCTCTCTACCTACCTGTATTCATAGGTAGATGTATACATGTATGTATGTACGTATGTATACAGACACAGGTATTTGTTGATCTGCAGAGCACAGCTCTCATCTTTGTGGAAGCTACCTCAGCCTCATGCTGAGTGTGCAGAGAGGAGTGCCTGCATGCCGGAGGGGAAGGGTGCGAGTAAATGTTTGGAGGCGGTTTGTTAGCACACACAATTTTAGGGTCAGCTACCCAACAAGCACCAGTTAAAAGGATTCTTGCATGTGGTCCAAGCAAGCATCGGCAGACCAGTGAGGGTACAAAATGAAGATGTTTAGGGATTTCTACTCTAAAGTTAGGCCTTCTGAGCTGATTTTCATGGGTAGTGAAGCAAATCTATGGTTTTTTTTTTTTGCTAGGAGTTCCACTAGTTCATTGAATTGTAGGCTACTGTGATCATCTCCCTAGTTCAGTTTGCCTGAGTAGGCAAGTGGAGAGTGTGTTATTATCTAGGCCACTTCCCAGCTTCAGGATGACAAAAACAGGTCCTCCTGCAGATTGGTTCTCATCCTCTTCAGAGACTAAATCTGATGGGAAGGGTCTGAGGCGCATTTCCCCACATGTTTTTGTAGGTCCTCTGGGCATGGTACACCCTCAGCATGGCCCAGAAGCAGAGGTCTGGGGGAAGGAGGTGGAGATGGAAGAGTGTACATGGGCTCAAATAAATGTGGAGGTTGTGCAAGGCCATGTACCCAGATGCTGGCTGCGAGGGTGAAGTATGTGGCAGATGAGAGCCTTCTTGAGCATGTAACCCTCCCCAGCAGCTCCTTCTCAAAAGGCTCCTTCCCCAGTCCCTGCATTTCCTGAGGAGTATTAGGTATCCTGGTTAGTCGCAAGCAGTGGAGACAAGCTCCGCATCAGACACACGACTGTTCTTCCCAGAAATTGAATACACATAGTGGCCTGGGACATTGCAACACAGGCAAAACATGCTTGCCTCATTAGCAATTTTTCAATTTACCATCAGTCATCTTAGAAGTCAGTATAACAGAGCTATGCCCCAAAGAGGTCATTTCTGACACAGGGGAATCAGAGAAGCTTCTTCGTTCCTGCTGTTGGTCTTCTGTTTTCTTTCACAGGTAATCATCTGAATGCATATCCCAGCACCATGCAAGAAGGAAGGGCCCAGCTAAAAGGTGAATGTTAGTGCTGTCTAATTGAGGCTGCATGACACAAAGGAACAAGGGTTATGCAGTTTTGTCCACAGCGGTTTTTAATCCTGGTGATGGTGATACCTGTCTGTAGGTGGGCTGTATGTGCTAACTTAAGAGAATGAAGTACCTGAAGGCATCAGCATTACCACCCTGTATTACTGTTCCACATTACTGAAGTGTCCCCGCTAGACCACCAGGCCAATGTTGCTGCAGCATGGTTGCTCTTCCAGTTGTGCTGTTGGAACAGATAGCGAACTACCACTGTCCCCTCCTGCTGGAGGAGCTGTACCCTGAAAAGCCCCTGGTGCTCTCCTTGGCCACAGATGGGACAGGCTACAAGCCTGGTGTCAGGATGGGTTTCTCTTCTAGTTGTTCTCTGACACCCTTGTTGACAGTGGACTTCTGCACTGAACTGTCTGTCTACTGCACAACTAGTACCATGCCTGGGCACGCTCCTGAGAGGGTGACCACATGCTCACAGCACCTGGGTGCCACAGATCTGGGTGGGCTGCTGCAAAAGCACCATGTAGGGTTACCCAATCAGGCTGGGGTTTTTTTTTTTGAGAAAAAAAACCAGAATATGTTATTTTATGTACTTTATTTTTGTTTTGAAGTGGTTGTTTGGTACAAAATATCATTTAATTCGATTTAAACAAAAAGTACATTTTAAAATTGTCAGGATGAAAATGAAACATTTTGCTCAATTAAAAATATTTTAAAAGTTCATTCCTTAGAAATTTTGAAAGCACTGGTTTTGATCTAACTGAAAACAATTTTCTTTCTGTTTTCTCAGAACTGCCAGTGAATCAAGAAATACATAGATATGTCAAAGCTTTGAATTTTTAAATAGTGGATACATGCCTGAAACAGAAAGAAATTAGCTGCTGAGAAGATTACATGGAAATAAAAATGACAAAGTAGTAAAATTCAGTGAGGACCTGTATGCTCCACAGAGCATTTAAACAATTGTGAGCTTGTGTGCCGGAACACTGTGGGATCAGAGAGCAGAATTGTGTCCTTCCAGTCGCTTCAATGAGAGGGGGAAATGGAACGCTTTCTATTGCCTGGATCTTTTTACATTCTTTATACTGATTTGCATCTTATTCTTCCATTGCATTGTTGAGGGGAAATAGATAAATAAATAAAATTCCACAAAACCAAAACACAGCTAGGATGAGCATGAATACACAATGTTCCATCAATTAAAAATATTTTTTCTTGCTAATTACTTGCAGACACATGAACAGATCATGAAATTTAGATAGTACATTTTCAACTCGAGTCATATTCAGCGATGGTGTAAATGGAGGAGATGCTCAGCTGCTTCTGAATGTCAGTATTACAAACTTCATTATTTCCTATGCCTTCATTGCTTAGTGTTTTATTTTTCTTGGTGTTTTTTTCATTGCAACATAATGATTATTTTTCTGTAGCTAACTTTCTTTCAGGAGGTGAGGGATTATCTTCAAAGAGAGGAATAGAAGGGTAATTCTGGTAATAGCTGGTAATTCTGTAGCATGAGTATAGCACAGATCTTATATAATGGATTTATCTTTTATTAAGTTTTCTCAAGGTCAGGCATGATGGCATTTCACTTAGTACAATAGACAACTGAAACTCTCCATCATTGTCCTGCTGAAAACTAGCCGATACTTTTTGTAATGTTTATTTTTAAGCTTTCTGTCCTTTATTCTTGCCATTTTTATATGTTGCTTCTTTTTTGTTATCTAATGGAAAAAAATAATTTACCAAGCTTTTTATCTCTCAGACATTGATATACAGATGTGTGTTGGACTAAATAACCTTTAAAGGTCCCTTCCAACCCAAACCATTCTATGATGACTCTATGATAATTCTATGATACACTATACTGATAATGTGGACCTAGGCATTCATAATTTCTCCACAAAGCAATGTGAAAGCAAATTAGCTTGTTAGTTTAAATATGATTGTGAAATGCATATTAGACATTGTGGTTTTTTTCTATTTCACCAGCAAGTTGGAATTTTTGAAAGATTTTCTTCATACCTTTTTTCAAACAGGCTGTAGAAGGACTTTAAAGATATGGTTCATTTTGTCCATAAATTTAATAGATTTCTTTTTTTTTTTAATAGAACTTTTGGCTAATTATGCAAAATATCTGGCATTTTTCCTAACTGAAGGGAAACCTACCTTTATGTGTAAGAAATTATTTATCATATACCACAGTTCCAAAACTTTCCATAGCATCTTAGATTATTGGGTGATGTTTTAACCAAGGTGAATACTATTGTGGATAAATGAGCTGCCCATTCATTCAGCACAGCCATCTCTATTTTCTTGCATCTTGATGTTTTCTGAAGCTGCCAGTGATCTTCTCTTCTACCAGCTTGACATGGTCCTGACAGGGCTGGTTTTGGCTATTTATACATGAAACAAAGATTTTTGATGTAAAAGCTTTTCCCTTTTGCAGAAATGGCAAATCTCTCTAACTGCAGTGAGAAAAGTTAACAGTGTTTTCTAAAGTAACACCCAGTTGCTTCACCAGTTACTAGTGGTATTCAACTATGGTCATTTTTGGGACAAGAAGCAAGAAATTTGAGGTTAAGGACATTTGGGAGGATGGGTCTGTAGTTATGGTTGTACTCCAGAGATTTTAGTTCCTTAATCTGTCATGTATTTCAGATACGATTTTGCGCAAATAATTTTCTGTGTAATTCATCAGCATACTAAGCCACACCAGAAGCACTATAGATTAATTACTTTGAATCTCCAGCTGGCTAAATTATCCCACTGGATATATCTAGTCTGGATTGCATTATGCAATGCAAACATGTTCTTTGTTTGTCGTTTCTTATCTGTAAAATGCAGAGATCACTATTGCTCTGCCTCACACGGGCTCCCTAACAATACCTGTATGAGTGAGAAGATTACTGGTGTTAAGACACTAGGGATCAGAGAGTATATGTACTGCCTGCAGTTTGCTGCTGGGAGCTGGAAACATAAACACTTTTCGAGCTAGCTACTAACAAGAAGTTTTTTCTGTTTTGGTGACTGTTCAGTGCCCCTCTGTTCATTCAACCAAAAAGGAGACCTGCCCATGGGCTCTGCTACTGGGAATCAGAAGTAGAAGAGAGAAGGTTGTTCTGCAGCAGCTTCAGAGAAAGTTCCTTCTTAGGGCTGTTAGAGGATTAATGTTGACTTAAGACAACAAAATGTCTAATGGCTTCTTCTTGTGTTGCTATCTGTATTTAAGTCTATTCTCTTAGCTTGGACTAGAAGAAACATCAGCTTTGTGGGACATTCAAGCATATTGAGGCTGGTTCTTGGCATGGTGTGTAACTGAATTTCTTTTTGCTGGCACTCATTAAGTGTATGCTAGTGTGATGTCACCATTTTGTCCTTTCTGCAAAGTGATCTGTACATAGACATTTTATTACGTATGGTAAAAACATGTGGTTTTTTTCTGTTCTAGTAGGAGTACAACCAACATTGTATGAGTGCTAACAGTAAATTGCTCAGATTTGCCTAAGCATGTGGCTCTGACTCAGTCCAGATATTGACAGTGACAAAGCTGTAATCATCTGCAGACCTCAGTTCTGAGCAGAGGCAACCCCACTCTTTTGGTTCTAAAACATAATGCCACTGGACCCCAGACCACATAGAGAACATACATTACACCCGGTTCTAATGCCATACAATTGCAAAAGCCCGTACCCGCGTGGTGGAGCTGAAATTGTTGTGCTGGTTTGACAGGGAATCCAGGGAAGAGCTGCTCCTTTGTACTGAGAATTCAGGCTGCTTTTCATATGGAGGCTCTGTAGCAGCTCTTTAATAGATAAGGAACAAACCAACCAACAAACAAATAGTGTTTACTCCAGTAAATCTAACTGCTCCTTTCCCAGTGAGGGAAAAAAAAAAAAGCTTATCTATTATTTCCATGCTGCCACTGAAACAAGAGTTGCATGCTTCATGCATTAAGCATAAGGAACAAATAGAAGTCTCATTGTTAGCATGCTTTGGCTGATAGGGCATTGTTGTGCCGTGCTTTGCACATAGCTGTGCTTTTGTGTGCAACCTGCTTATGCAATCTTGTTGCTAGCCAGGTGCCTGGTATCTGCTCATGATATATTTTCAGAGTTGTCTTTGTATGCAGGCATATGATGCAATATTTTTATTTTTAATAATGAAAAGTGGATGACTGATAACTTTTATACTCCGATAGCTGCTGTGTGCACATGTGATATCCAATATTTAATCACACTCTGGGATGTGTTACTGGCACTTTCTACAGTTTATATCTAAACTATATCAACAACAGTGATCTAGTCTTTCCTCTGACATGAAGAATTATTGCACTAAACAAAAAAAAAGTATCAAAATACAGTAAACAATGGGAACTATCTTTCAGTCAGTTTTCTTGGAGAAGCATAAGCCATCTCAAGGAGGCCATAACACCTTAGGTATTTGAATAAAACTCTCTTATTTAATCCTCTCAGAAGTTCTGCTTACAGAAAATACAGGAAATACATCCGTAAATCACAATTTACTGGTAATTCTGTGACCGTGGGCTAGGATTTTAAAAGAAAGATAAGAAACTTTGACTGCCAACTCCTGTTCAATTAGAGTGGAAGTTAGGCAACCAGTTTGCTTGTTCCCATTGGAAAGCTGAGTGATAATATTCTTGTTCAAATGCCTCTGAGTCACTATTCTCCCATCCATTGCTCAGTCATAACAGAAAACACCATGTCAGTATTCTTCCTGGCTCAGCAGGCTTCCCGGAAAATATGGTTAAATTTTGTCCTTTCTGCTTCCTGCCCATTGGTTTGTTCATCTGGGTGTTTTCCTTTCTTCCTTTCCTTCTTTTTCATTTAGGAAAAGCAACTTCAAAAAAACCCAGGTTGGACAGCATGGATTTTGCAAAGATAGATTTTAAGTGGCAACTCTATCAGGTGGTAGAGAAACTAAGATTGTAAAAATTCCCCAGGTGTGTGTCACATGCATTGTTGTAAATGGGATCGAAAGGACTGCAGTGACATTTCTGTATTCATCGAACACTTATAAGAGCAAAAAATGCATATTAGGAATTGTGTTATTTTAGTGACGGGGAGGCTGCAGTGACAGTTTCTGCAAGAAGCTGCTAGAAGTTGTTTCCAGTTTGTCCGATGAACTTGTCCGGGTCTAGGGCGGAACCGCCACTAGCTAAGGCTGAGCCAATTGGTGACAGAAGAAGGGGAAAAATAAAAAGGAAGAAATGAAGAAGCAGAAGCAGATGCAGAGAGGAGGAGGAGCAAGCCTTGTGAGCCTTGTGGCCCTCACCCTCTGGCCTCCTCCTGGATGGCTGTCTGCAAGACTTGGCCTGGCCCAGCCACAAGAAGTAAAGAGAGGAGATGTGAAGAGAACCTGAGAGGCATCTGCTTAAACTGATTATGAAGAAGGAGGGGGAGGAGTAATGTGACTCCTGGCCAGAATTCCCCTGCAGCCTGTAGTGATGACCATGGTGAGGCAGGCTGTTCCCCTGCAGCCCATGGAGGTCCACGGAGGAGCAGAGATCCACCTGCAGCCCGTGGAGGACCCCACACTGGGGCAGGCGGATGCGGCTGTGGCCCATGGAAGGCCCACGCTGGGGCAGCTGGTTCCTGAGGGACTGCACCCTGTGGAAAACGACCCATGCTGGAGCAGTTCATGAAGGACTGTAGCCCATGGGAGGGACCCCATGATGGAGAAGGGGAGGAATGCAAGGAGTTCTTCCCCCAAGGAGGAAGAATTGGCGTAAAGTGACATGTGATGAACTGACTGCAACTCCTATTCCCTGTTCCCACCCTGTGCCTCTCAGAGAGGGGGAAGGAGGTAGAGATAATTGGAATGAAGTTAAGCCTGGGAAGAGGGAGGGGTGGGGGGGAAGTTTTTTTTTGTTTTCTTTGGTTTTATTAATAATAATAAATGAATATTTTTCCCTATGTCGAGTTTGTTTTGCCTGTAATGGTAACTTCAATGATCTCTCCCTGTACACAGGATCACATGGACACACTCTTAGATTGGCTTGTGAACTCTCCCATCAATGAGACATCATGGGTTTGAAAACCAGGCTGAGGTATCTAATGTTGCAATGAACTGGAAAAGGGCTATTGCTGAATAGATCCTAAGCTTGCCAAGCCGATGAACTTGATCAACAAAATAGGACTGGCTTTTGCAAAGCTACATGCACTATTGAGAGATTAATCTCCTGTAATAAGTGAGGTTGCTATCTTGAAGCAGAGATGTCCAGGGTGTCTGCAGAGGGTGATTGGTATGCTGTGCTGTATAGGACCAGGAAAAGAGTAAATAAGTGCCTTGATTTTGAATAACTGTCATGCCCACTAATTCTAGCTAAACGATAGCAACTCATAAGAGAAAACACCTAAGTTTGACCTCACAGAACTAAATCCTTAGTGCATCGATCTGTGATGTAATATTTTTATATTGATAGTGTTTTTAAACATGTATATAAACTTTGTTTTCAACAGGGCATCAAAGGCATCCTTGTAATGCACTCATAAATTGATTTTATAAGCTTCATCTGAGTTTGTTAGTGAACTGTACTTCTGTGACATAACAGAACATAGGCATGGGAATGAAAACAATTACTGACCATACAGTAACTATGGTGTTTGTTGTTCTCTTTAAGTTGCTTTTATTGCAGACCACTGGACTCCTATATTCTCCTTATGTCTCTTATTTAGAGTAACAGTAGTAAACTTGTTTTTTCCACTTGCTGTACTTTAAAGCTCTCTGTGTTTAATAAGAAACAGTCATTAATTTTCTGACTAACATTGTGGTCGCTTGACTTTCTGAAAGTGCAAATTAAACCCTTAGCCCAAACTCCTTTATTCCTTAGTAAAGGAGTTAATTTCATTGGAGACTTAATTTTAGTGTTACTTAGGGTAAGGTATGTTTAGTATCTTTGAAAGAGTAGACCTCGGTGGTGTGGCTGGTCCGTGCTTGTTCACCCTGGTTGCAAAAACATGGCTTCTAACTCCTTTGAGAACTGAGTTTAATTTGTCTTGTGTCAGGGACTGAAGTCACATGCAGTGCAAGTGACTGGCTACACACAGGTTTTCTTTCTCAATCCTTTAACCTTTCCAACGGCTGAAATGCTGACTAACTTGTGATAGCTGTGAAGCACTTGTTACTGACTCAGAACATAAGATTGCTTATTGCTTAAGCTGGTTTTGAGCCCCTGCCCATTTGTTTGATGTAGTTGGTAAGACAACCTTGTGGCATGAAAAAGGCTGGTGGGTGGGCACAAGTACTCACTATCAGCTCTATCACTTCAAAGGAGAAGGAGTCGAGGGAAAGCAGTAGGTTATGGAAGTGTTGCTGATCTTTCATGTTCTGGCCCACCTGGCTGCCCAAGGCTCTCATCTAAGTGACAGTGCTGTCCTCTGTCCTCTCCTTTACTCCTCATCTCACTGAGTATGCTTTTGAAAGAATGGCACTCAAATATGTATGGTATATAGATAGCACGGGAACATTGTTTCTCACTAGGATTTCAGGGAAGTCTTACTTTTAAATTCATTGTAAACAAGAATGCTGGACCTTGATATGAATGAACAACCCTGTTTAACTACCTATACAATGCAATTAGGTAAGAGACTGTTCAAAGATCTGACCAAATTTTCTAAGCCAAGATAGTTATAGTATCAGTGTTTTTTAGTTAAGTGAGAAATCTGAGTATTAAACATCCAGAATCAGTTTGAAAACACTCCTGGAACAAAGAAGAGCAACTTAGAATAATCTTCCCTTTAGGAAGAATACTATACAATTTAGCAGAAAAAGCAATTGAATCTTTACAGAGCTTTCAGCTCATCTGACAGTATTTAGAAGAGAATTAGTTATATGCAAAGCACAAAATCCTGCAAACTCATTGAGGAAAATTCTGCCCAATGAGGGTCTATGTTAAATAGTATAGCCTTCTCTCTCAACACAATTGTATTTCTGTGTACTCCTCCACATTTCCTCCTCCTTAAATTTTACAGTGATCTTTTCATTTGAGCTGCCACGTATATGTTAAGTTAAGCTGTAAACTGTAGTTACTTTAAGTTTACTAATTAAATAGTTCTTTAGTTGTTCTTTCCTTAATGCTTAGAGATGATGCATTCCTCTGATGAAACTGTGTACGCAAGAAAAAAGCCAGGCAATAAAATCTGTAGAGACTAGTAAAAACCAAAACAACCAAAACAAATCAAAACAAGAAAAACCACCCCAAACTAATCAAACCGGATAAATGGAAAGTGTACCTCAAATGAAGCACTAAGACGTAATCTTTACTCTGACAAAGTTTCATCAGGATGCTCCTTGGATGTCAGGCCCTCTTACATAATGAGGAGGTCATTGTACAGACAGTTGCTTAGATCACTTGTATGGTATTGCTCATACTCATAGTTTCTTTCCAAAGGAAGTGAAGGTTTACATTCTGGCATGAAAGGACGATTATTGCCACTTTTAACCCTTTTCTCTACAATGATAATGCTCTAGTATATGAAGATGGAAGATACAATATAAGTTGGAAAAATCTTGCTTATCAGCTCTTCTTTCTGTTTCTTGTATCACTTCTGTTCCCTTTATCTCGCAGATCTGTTGACTTCTTTGCCACTATATACATATGCATATATATTTTTCTATATATATCTCTATCAGCTAAAATCTTAGACATCACTGTGATGGGAGTGCTTAGAAGACTGACAAATCAAGCCAGTTTTAAACTATAAAACAAAACTTTACCAAATTCATTAATTAACAACACTATTTTTGCTAATGGTTCATTCTTATGCATTGTTAATCATCATTGTTACACATACAGAAAGCTTAAGACTTTAACACTCGCATTTTGAATTGCCTGTTAGGAAACAGTGCCATGGAAATGATGTCGTACAGCAAGTGCAGGCAGCTGCAGTCCTTGGTGTTTCTTAGTCACAGAGGTCCAGGTGATCAGGTTTGAGATATCTCTGATAAGTGTCCGTGAGCTGTCTTCTTCATTCTCTGTCTTCCCTCTTTGAGCTTGAAGTTTTTTCTGCTCTTTTGCCTCCCTCCCAAAAGGGGTGTCTCCTCTGCTCTTGACAACTATATATTTTTTCATCACGTCTGTCATTCTTATTGTACTTTTGGCAGCATGTCCTGCTTAGTTTCAGTCCCTTGTGCTTATCTTGCCCTTCAGCAACTTTTTGTGTCTCCTACATGCAGCTGCACCCATTGTTTGTCCCTTCGATGGGCGCACTGCTCACATATTTATGTGCCATCACAATGTTATGGAGTGCTCAAACACTGTGTTGGTTACACTATTTTACTACACTTATATTCAGGTTCAAGGTTAGCTAATATTAACTATATCCTGACTAGTGCACTTCTAATTTATAAGTCTCACAAGTCTGTGTTTCAGCTACCAGCCCCATCCCTTCAGCAGCAGGGATGGAGCACTCTCTCCTTGCTGAGGCAAAAAATCTGGATAATTGCGCCTGCAGAGGCCCCTGTCCTACCACATTACTTAAGGCAGCCCAAACCACACTGGTCTACTCTCAGATTTTCTGTATTGAGTCTTTTATGCTCCTTGAATTACAGAAATTACTTGCAGCAAGGTGAAGGACTGGGCTCCCTCCCTCCAGTGGAGGAGGGATGTGAAGTGGGAGATGCCTGATGGAAAAGAGCAGGCAGTCCTTTATTGCCTCTGCAGCTCCCTCCTCATTTCAAAACTCCTTACAACCCTTCTCCCAGAAAGCTGAACATCCTCATCACTATTGAACTGAGACTTTTAATCTATCACCTGCCTCAGGACAGAAAGAAAATATGTGGCTGGGTCAGGAGTGGGTGCCAAGTCTCCTGCATCCCTGGTGTATCACCATACAGCCCACCGGATAGGCTGGGAGTGTCTTCCCAGGGTGATATCTCCTACTGATGGACAGGGAAGGCATCCACAGAAGTTGCGCAAGCACTGTAAACTTCTGGATGTCTGTCTCTGCAGATTGCCACAGACTCTGGCGTTTCCTGCTTATGTGCTGCACGTGCATGCAAGGGCACCCTGAAGTTATGCTGATGCAACTAAAAAGAAATTTGGTCAGGTATCTTCTGGGAAGGCTCCTACTCTGAAATAAATTACAAAGTCCCTTTCTGTGGTAAATATCCAGACATTTTCTTAACAGGTCTATCTTTTGTGGCAGTTGAAATACCTGACAAGATTGAACACAAGTCAAACAGAAGTATAATGTTGCTTTATGTAGTGAAATTCAAGCTAGTATGGACAGAAGTTCTGTGCTTTTGAAAATGCTGGTGTGGAGGAAGTCTCTTTCTTCCCTTTCATTGCATGTGCTCAAGGGTTACCCAGACTGGTGCCTCAGGGCTGAGTTGGGTTTGAGAGCCCAAGTTATGCAGGTAAAAGTGTGAAGGTGCACCGTTTGTAGGATAGAGGCTCAAAATCACCCTGAAGGACATAATGAAGGACTAATTTTTATGCTGCAGATTAAATTTTCAGTCAATGTAGTTTCTGCCCCACTTGGACATTTCTCCAAGGGTAAAATAGGCTGGCAGTTTAGCTTTGTTATCTGTCAAATACAAGATCATGACAGATTTTTGCTTTTAGAAGAAAAAATGAACCTAAAGAACTAATTTAGTCTTGCTCATGCTGTCAAAGTGACTGAGAAAGCAATGCAGAAAACAACTTGGGGGTTTGCAATGGTGATCTACAGAGAAAAGAGCTAGAAAAATGCAGATAACCCCTTCTCCCTGCTTCATCAGGAACTTTAACTGCCCAGAGTTGATCTCAAACCAGAGTGTTGTCAGCAACTGTGGGAGAAGACAACAGGATGGTGTCCTTTCAGGTTAGGCTGGGCAAGAGTCTCAGCTGCAGGTTGGCTGCATGTCTGTCCCTATCTAGCACTAAGCTCTGCTGACCCTTTGCTTCTCAGTTGCTTTCTCGCAGGCTTTGGCTTGTTCTGTGGCTGCAGACGGAAACATTTTTTTTTGCATCAGTCAATTTGTTCTCTGGAGCTTGCAAGCATCACATGAAACAAATGAGCAACAACGGAGTCATACCCTCACAGCCTGCGCTAGTATTGGGGCTGATCATATTGCAGGTCTGTCATGTGCCACTTTTAAACACCAGAGCTTTTGTTAATCTCCTTCTCAGTCAGGAAAAAAGACATTAGGGAAAACACTACAGTCCTGCAAGATGCAAAGTTAAATAAAATCAATTACATTGCCTATGAGAGACCACTTATCTCCAAATACTTACATCTCTGTATAAATAATCAAAACCATGCCAGATCTTTTGCAGACTCTTCTGCAATTGGCAGGAAAACTTTCTAGTGGATAGTAATGGCTAGAAATTGCTTTTTCAATCTGTGCTTCCTTCTTTTTTTTTTTTTTTGACATTAATAAGACATTAGAGTAAATATTGACACAAAAAAGAGAACATTATTAACATTCCTCTTTACCCACATAAATCTGTCTTGCTGCTCTCCCTGAAGTGGACAGCTTATTAAATTATTCCTAAGAACCAAGTACATTTGACGTAAAAAATCCTTATGTGTGACGCAGACTACACATTAACAGAATACTTTAAAGGAGCATTTGGCACCTAACTTATGTTCCAAAATAATTGACAGACTGTTGAGAGAGAAATGCTTTCTTGCTCCAAAGAGCAGTAATGACCAATGTGGATCCCTAGGACCCAGCTGCCTACACGAAAAAATTTTCTTAAGGACTTCTGCTTTGGAGTAGCTCACTTTCAGTTTACTCTGCGTTTTCTAGATATGAAGTAATAGCACAATTGAACCCTTGAAAGATCTTGTGAAGGCACATGACAAAGTATAATTAAAAAGTTGAAGGAGTACTCATTCTCAAAGGCGTCATTAATTAATTCAGCTTTTAGGTTTGACTTGTACAAATTTGAAAATATAAAATGAAAGTAATTTGTTTAGTCTGGGAAAGACATTCAAAAGTTTGATTGCACTGATATAAAGAACAGATGCTTACCCCTTTTCTGCACTTCCTCCTTTGAAATCTGACCTCTTGAAAGCAACCTGCATGTAGATTACAGTTGGACATTTTAATGAGTCAACCTGAGATTGTGTACACAGTGACTCCAGAGTGACGTCCCCTCAGCTGAGAAGAATGCATGGTCTGTTCAGAGGGGTTTCCTGCATAGAGAGGTGAGCTGGACGAGTGTGTTCAAAGAAGAAAAGGCCCAGGAGCAAAGTGTTCACCATGCTACACCTATAGATCTCAAGAAAAACCAAGCTGTCACAGACTGCTGCTACTGTGCCATGGAAGAGATCAAGGTGTCCAGTTGCGACCCCGTGATACACATGTAATCTGGAAGCGGCTTAAAGGCTAGGAGGGTGGATTAGTAAAATGTTTTTTTGTGCACTCAGGTCCTTTTCATCTCAACTAGCAATATTTTGGATTGCAGAGCCCTCACGCTATGCTGGCACACAGCAGGGAATGGTGACATCCCAATGCAGCAGTTGCCAAGGCTGGCAGTGTTAGCACATGCTCTCTCCCTGGGCTTCTCCTACCATCAGTGGACAGCTAGGGCCTGCATCTTAATTAAAATGAATCTTATCCCATTGACTGTAGGAAGACTGCAAGTCATATCTAGCCTTCCTACGTCCAAGTTAGCTAACTTGGCTAGGCATAGTAGTGTTGAGCCCAGCAACATCTAGCCATACTCGTGGGGACAAACTTTTTAGCAGGGCCTGTAGTAACAGAACAAGGGGTAATGGTTTTAAACAAAAAGAAGGTAGATTTAGACTAGATATAAGGAAGAAATTTTTTACAATGAGAGTGGTGAAAAACCGGACTAGGTTGCCCAGAGAGGAGGTAGATGCCCCATCCCTTTCCAACATTCAAGGTGAAGTTGAACAGGGCTCTGAGCAACCTGATCTGGTTGGAGATGTCCCTGCAACTTGCAGGGGGGTTGGACTAGATGACCTTTAGAGGTCCCTTCCAACTCTAACCATTATATCATTCTATGGTTCTATTATATTTTAAAGTGGAGATTGGGTGCTGTTAGAAATTGTACTGCCTCCTTTCCTCCCTGCACTCTTTTTCAACCTGCTAGTGAGTACTGGATTATATTAGCTTTCCGATCCTCTTGCCCTGGCATCTAACTTTGCTAGAACAGCGTAGAAGGCTGAGGAAAGAGTTTGCAATACTTATTGTATAGCAGTTTGTGATAATTGTTCCCACTGAGAGACTCCCAGCTGATAGGAAATATTTGTTAGTTATTAGGCATTGTGTGCAGAGACAAAGGAAAAAAACAAACACCACAAACCTCATCTCTGACCATATATATCATAGATGAAATGTGTTTATCTCCTGAGTTGATATCCACATTTCGTGCCAGTGGCAGCCATAGGCAGTGAAAGTAGAGGTGGCAGTGGGAGCAGCTGCAGGTGCATGCATGTCACACCTGGCAGTACTAATATTGAAGCTTTAGTTTCTTCTGTCATCTCCTCTGCATTCACCAGATAAATCCATGCTCTCTCACAATTTGCAGACAGAAAGGTGAACTGGCTTGAGAAAATCTGCATGATGAACAATAGTTAATTTTGGCACCTCCAATAAGAAAGATCACAATTTCCCTCAAGCCTGTCCTCTCAATTAAAGAAGCTTAGCGAAAGCTCAAAGAACATTTGAACTCTGTTGTCCAGGCAGAGCCAAGCTCAGGAAGCCAAGCTTTATGGAAAGGAAAGCATCTCTAAGTAACTCAACAGAGTCTATGCTGTATTCAGCAGCCAAGAAGCTCAGAGATCACAGATGTATGCTCATTCTTTGAACATCTGCAGTCGCTGGGAACTTCACATGGGTTGAGTTTGCAAGAATAGTTTGCATTTTTCTTTTCTAGTCCGATTGCCGATCAAACACCTAGTTTGCATTGTTGCTTCCAGCAATGGCAAATTTACACAGATCTGAAAGGAAGATGACCAGCTTTCTGACTACGACAGGCTTGAGCCAAAGCTCAGGAAAATAAATACAAAGTGCTTCATTAGCAACAGTGGGCTTTGGATCAGTCCCGCTGTCTACTTATTCAATTATACAGTGTTATTAGGAGAAAAATTGCTTCCTGGCCTCCCTAGTAGGTAAAATTTAAGCCCTGCAGCATGAGGTTTTAGTCTCCCATTTTACAATAGTTTGCATAGCTTGCCAGAGCTTGCATTACTTTTTATGTTAGTGCTTTCCAAGCATTCCAATTCAGTTCTTCAAAACCACTACTTAAATAGTAGTGTCCCTGAACTAGTGGCTTCCAGGTTATGTAGAGCACAAGGTAATCTTTATTTCAGGGGCACTTAGTATACATTTGCCAGATGCTTTTTTGTTCTGATTCTGGAACTAAAAAAAGGAAGAACTTTTGTAATTTTTCTGTTGTTATTCTACATTATTTCAAAAATGAAAAAAAATTTTAAAAAGCTTAAAACTAATTCTCTTGCCTGAATTTATATGGTTGAAATCCAGACTATGAGGTTTAGCCTGCCTGGTCAAGTAAGCCACATGGTAGTGTTTATTCCCAAAATACTTTAAGTGACATTATTGCATGTGTGAGTGTAAAGCATTTTTAAGTGATGTCATTACAAGTCACTTTGCAGAAAAAAAAAAAAATCTGGCAAATCTAAACAAACAAACAAACAAACATATGTGGGATGTGTATGTGATCCTGCAAATCTTACATCTTAAAATAATCAGTTTGTGGGTTTTTTTTCCTGTTATTCATTTGCCCATAGCCAGTTCAAGTTCTTTCTTAGAATACAATCTCATTGCAGAACTTGTACAGATGATCCACATCTTCTTCTGGTAAATTCCATTGCCTGGATGCCATGTACAAATGGAGTCCTAATTTTTTTCCTCTTTTTAGAACCTCTTTGCATATGTTTCAATAGCACTAATTTAAATAGGCACATGAGAGGGAAGCTTATCTTCTAGCTAGAAAAGCTATGAGCTGCCTGACATGCACTTACTGGCTTTCTCAGTTTGATCCACTGGACACTGGAAAAGACAGACCAATGGTGTGAGAATAAATATTTCAAATATGGTATAAATGACAGTGATAGATTTGTACGACCCTGTCTGTCCGCCTCCCATCTGCCCATTAAGCACTGCAATCAATCTGCTCTCTTCTGGGTGGAAATGAGACACTGCAGTGCCCACAAGGATGAGATGGAAATGGCCTCAGGGATTTGCCTGGAGATCACAGAAGACCTGAGACAGATCTAGGAAGGAAGGTCTCTCAAAGGGTTATCTCCTGCCACCGGCTCGTCCATCCTCCCTGCCAGCCTTGTGACTGTACAGCAAGGAAAACAGGAACAATGTGGGGGACGAAGGTGGGTGCAGGCAGGAAAACTTTTTCTTGCTTCAGCTCATCTTTATTTTTTATTGATAGCTGACTGTTCTGGAAAAATAATTTCTGGAGCACATATAGCAGCATGAACCACAGAGGTATTAGCAGTAACATGTCCCCATTCATGACTGGTGCACTGATGACAGTTCTTTGGCAAAACAGAAGACCCCACAGAAACCTGCACTGGCAGCTCGTATTTTGTGTTACTACTGTGTCTCAATTTTCTGTGGTTTGCAAGTCCTTTTAAAAACTCTCAACAGAGTATCACTATACTGTGATGTATTATAATATGATCATGTATATTATTCTGAGAAGATTTTAAAAGCTCAATCCACTAGCACTTCGCATAATTTCCCTAAAATATGTGAATACCAGTCAAACCTTTATGGATGTTTGGTGTTCCTGGGTACATCTTCAAACAGAACAAGCGAGTTCTGCCTGTTTCCTTCCAGACTTTCTCATTCTGGGTTTGACTTTCTCATTGTATTTACATTTCTTCACACTCACATGGGAAAGTGGTGTTTTCCAAGGCAGCATGATTTGCTAGTTAGCACCACTATCAGATAAAGCATTGTAACCAAAAAAAAAAAAAAAAAAAGAAAAAGAAAAAGGAAAAAGACCTAAGCTAAAGTAGCAGAATAGAACACAATATCAATACTGGCATCTTGATCAATGTATCTCTGGCTTTGCAAGTATTCACTTGTCTTCCCCTAGAGATATGAGTGAGATCAGGTGTTTGTGTGTGGTTCACAGTAGTAACTCAAAAAATGGAGTGGACAAGTATGGTGATCAGGCTGGTAATAAGAGGAAGGAACAACAAATAATTTCAAGGAAAGCCTGTAAATCAAATTAATTTAGGGCATCCGTATTTTTTCACACTTACATTCTCTGAGTACATTATAAAACTCTGACTGTACAAAATCTTCAGCCTAATTCTTGTCAAAATTAGACCTTATTAAGCCATTTTAGTAGGGTAAAAGATTCTTAAACTGGAAATGAATTATGATTACATCCACCTTTTACTGCTAGAGTTGACCTGAAGTGTACATAAGAGCTCAAGTCTGTATGTGGCTAAATACTGAGAAATAAAGGTTGTGTTTTTCAGATAGTCTTTGCTAATTTTAAATAACATTGCAGAAAACTCAGTGTTACTTTGCCTGAGGGATCTGAAAAGCCTGTCAGGAACAAATTTGTAGTAAACTCACATGTGTATTGGCAGGATTATTTTCAGTAAGATTATAAATGTCAGTTGCTGGTCCAGAACAGGTAGCACTATAAAAAAATTGGCTATGGGAAATGAATACCGCTTACAAGGAAAATATCCACTTTTACAGATTGGGAATAAGAATTGTTGCGCAGTTGATCTGTGAACTAGTGCTGCTTTTTAATGTCTTTTCCTTGAAATTACTTTGAGAAGTTCATGGCTACAGATTTTCCCCTGTTACTGTTTGTTTTTGTTTCTTTTATTCCATAGCTCAGTGTATCAAAGCTTAGAAAGTGAGATCTGAACTATTAAAGAGTCTTTATGTGTGTCATCCTGGCACTCGGATCAGTGATGGAAACAGTTTAATACTGCTATTACCCCGTTAATTACAAAGGAGTTACTGTGGCTTCAGACTGAAGCAAAAATGGGCAGGATGGGGTCTGCAGTCACAAAATACCTATGACAAATGATTTACTGATTGGTTCACATCGCAGATTTCCCCTGAGCTTATTCTTTCCATTATTTTATATCAGTATGGGAACAGTAATGGACTGATTACTGGGGTTTATTCATCCTCTTCTCCAGCAACAATGGTTTTTCGTTAAACTGGAGAAGGTGAATAATAAACTGAAGCCCTGTACTCATGGTGATGGAAAGCCTTTCTTCCAAGAAATCTTCAGATCTCATCGTTCTTTTATTTTTAGTGGCAATTTACCAATATGGCACTGTCTCATGAAGATCAAAGACATGGTGTGTGCCCAGCATGCCACAGCTGGTGCTATTGCTCACCATCTACTATATGCTTCAGACTGTAGCACAAAATGTACTCCAGAGGATACAGGTGAGTGAAATAGAAACAAACACACGAACATAACAAATGAGAAAACCATTAATGCTTTTTTTTGCCATTTTTTTTTACTGCTGTGGAATATTTGAGTTCCTTGTGCCCTCACTAGTCTTCTCAGAGCAAGACATGGTTGCCCAGCCAAGACCAGTTTGCCTTTGTATCAGTGAAAAATGACAAAAGGTTTACAAGCCTTCTTAGCATACTCAGATCTGAAAAAACTGGCCACGTATTTCCCTCACAAAACAGGCCTGTTGTACTTTTCCAACCCAGAATTGCTGACTCCCTTGGCATCTGGGGGACATCTCTGTGCTGCTGGTCCAAACAAGAAATCATGGTACCACAGTAGATTGGTTTTTTTCTAGCATCCCAACAGTTCATAGCATTTCCTTTATGAATCAGAGGTGCCTTTCAGAAGCTGTGAGTGACTAGGAACTAAGTGAGGGTAACTAATATAATAGTGTCTCTATACCATCCCAACATTTCTCATGTGAATACTACTTCAGGATTAGAGCACATGACCTAAACAGAGCATCAAAATCCATCTGTGACATAAGTAGTTACTTTCTCAGCACAAAGTAGGAGAACTCCTAGATGTTTGAATAATTAAATTACTGTCCTCTCCTCTCTTTCTTACCTGGGGGAAAAAAAGAAATCAGTTAGCTATTCAGCTTTTTTTCACTCGCCATAGCAATTAAACAGAAAGTAGCTCAGGGTTACAGAAGAAAGCTACTCCTCACGCTTTGCCTGTTTCTGTTACGCATGTCTGGCAAGGAGTCTTACTAATTGAAATGGGTTCATGTAGGCTGTTCAGCACCCTTCCTTCCCTTCCTTCCTCCATGTCCTCTGAGAGTGAAATGACATCTGGGGTGTGGGTTCCTTGTCACTGCTGCCAGTGTGCTCCAGCCTGCAAGCAAGATTTAACCTTTATCAGGTGCCACGCTCGAGGTTAATAACAATAAAAAGTAGTCCCAGCAGGAGCACTGGGAAAGCATGCACATAACAGACCTCAAAACACCCATAGTGGGCAAAGCTCAGGAAATTCCTGACCTTAAAAATGGCCTGCTTAGTTTCGTGTAAAGAAAGAAACAAAAAAAAATTAATTCTCTCCCAGGTATTAAAATCAAGATTATTAAATTTAAGAGTAGATTGAATTCTTTCCTTGCATTCAATTGCCTTTGTTGAGTAGTGATACATTCTGGTTCCTAGCAGCACACCACTGTTTACTCTGGTTACTAAAGGAATAAATTGTTCTAAGGATGCAGATGTCCAAGTAGTTAACATTACAGCCTACAGCTATTGCCAAGGAAAAAGGAAAACCTGAGTTACTCTCCTGCAGAACTACTTTGTTAAGCTATACTTCTTACTTATGTCATCCTTATTTTTCTCCCTTTACACAACATCCTTATGTGATGTTGATGGGTAGTGAAACCTGTGTCCAAAGGTAATAGCTCGTGACAGAACTTTTGTGTATTATATGACGTAAGTAGAAGCTCTCGGCTAAGAGCTTCAGAAGCGACTGTGCCTGTAGAGGCCTCTGTTTTTATTTGCCCAGATTCAACACCTTAGAAATGACTAGATTTTAAGTCTAGATACAATTTCCGAAGATGAAACGTGTCCAGCCAACCACCCAAATCTGTACTTTGTTAAAAATCAGTGATGGTCATATAAATATATTTGTACAATTATACCGTATGAAGATGACATTTCTATTCCAATGCTTTATTTAAAGGCTTCTGAATACAGTAATCATATGTTTTAAAGATGCTAATAGCTGATATTTCTGTGTCTTTTAAACTTTTGAAGTGTGTGAATGATTTTTTTTTGTGTTTATGGAAATCGGCACATTGTGAGAAACAACAACAAAAAATTCCAGTTGACTTCAGAGGATATTTTTCTGACTTCTCAGGAAGCTTAGGGGAATAACAGTTGAAAGGAGACATAAGATAGATAAATGCATACCATGAAAAAATATTCAACTTTTGTGATGTACAGTGTGCCAGTTTGGGTGAAGTTCTATGATACCCTCCATTCAGTTTGTTTGCTGATTATTTTCAATTAAAATACACAATATATAAACATTATCTAGATTTTTCCAGTGTTAGTTCATCTGGCAAAGAAAAACCCTAGACACCATCAGTTGTTAATAATTAAAAAGTATTTATGATAATTTTCCTATTTTTTTCCTTTTAACACTTGCAAGAAGTTTACAGAAGCCTTTCTATCTTATACATTTAATATATAGCAAGATATTTTAGCTGATCTTTTACACATCAAAACTTAATTCACTTCATGACTCATTAGTGAGATGTTGCTGTGCAGTAGAAAAGTTCCTTTTCATCTCCTGGCTGCTGTGAATAACACAGTGTCAAAGGTAGAAAACCAAGCAGCAGGTAGACTAAAACAGGGAAGAATTTTGCCTATTACAAAATACTGGAAAGGCAGAAAATTTAAAGTTGAGTCTAAAGCCAAAATATAAACAATCGGAAAGTTAATATAGGTTTGGGTCTCTGTGAAGTGTATGCACTATTAGAAATGAGTTATGAAAGGAGGTATTTATGAGGTATTTATGTACCCCTTCCAATTTGGGCTAGGACAGCTACAAACAACTGGGTGTCTTTAGTGCTTAAAAACAGTCTTTTTTGCCTACTGCTGCTGAATTTTCTGTAGATGTACCCACCAGGTCACACAGGCCTGTATGGAAGAGCAAGCCAGTAACTGCTATTTAATTGAGCCTTCATCAATCTCAAGATTAGACAAAGCATAGATCTTTTTAGGGAATGAAGGCTGACTGCTGTTGTAGCTGGTTTTGCTGGTTTGGATTGAAACGCTTGTTCTCCCTTACATTCCTCCTCTAGACTGAGGGTCCTCTGAACACTAGGGTCAACACCTACGTATAAGGTGCAATGAAGGGACTGTGAGGACTGAACTAGGATGCACATGCGGTAAGACAGAGACTCTGCTGTCCAGAAAGTTTCCAGGTCATGTATCAATGGTTCATTCTGGTAGATGTATGCAGACAACCATCTCTAACAACCACAGTTACTATGCCTAAGGAGCTGTGGTTATAATGCCAACAACCCAATACTCCATTATTCTTCAGCATTGACTTCAGCTCAGAGGAGCCATTTTCTTGTATTTTAGTGCTTTGAGGCTAGAATTACTTCATCCCAGACCACAAGCTAAGAGCTTTGACTTCCAAGGGCCTCTTCTGCTGTGAGTAGCTGAAACATGAAAATACGGGACTTCAAGCCAGGTTTTGATTTTTTTTTTGTGCTGGCATGAATGGAACCACTCCAATTTTAATGAGCATAACTAGGGGGGAGCAATTGGTCCTTCCTAGAGCAAATTTCTGAGACTTATACTGAAAAACAAATGTCTGTCACGCTGCTCCCTATTCCCTTCTGGGTTTGAATGGCTCAGCCAGGATTTTGAAAACTTGTCATCTGTGATTTTGAAATTACGAACAAAAGGTTCATTTCTAGACTTTGTAAACATAGGGAGGATTTATTGCAGTGAAAAATAAAAAATCTCATGGTATAGCAACTTCACTTACAGTGGTCAGAGTAATGATGGACATGATAAAACACACTTATTAGGGAAATAATATTACCTCATGGCTAAATATAATTAGAACCAGTAATCCTGTTGAGTAACTTACTTGAAGATGAAGGACACTGGCTAGATTTCACTGCCAATATTTGACATACCTTCTGCTGTAGATAATTGGTTTTGAGTTCATCATCATTAAGTAGTAGAGAAGATTTGTGGAGGTCACATAAGGGATATCAGCCCATAGCTTTGTGGCATAATGTATATGCTGTTGAGAAAGCTGACAGAATGGAGCTTGGATTACTCACAGGTCATTTCCCCTTAGGGAAAGGTTTTGGAGCTATGACTGTTATTTCAGATCCCTTCTTCCTGGTCATGTGGTTTTGCTCAACACATAGCTCATTTGTTTGGGTATGCACTGGTTGGCAGAATATATCTTTGAGCAAATGTTATTCCCAAAGTAGAGGTCATGATCTTGGAAGTGCAAGTGGAAATGGGGTCATGGGAAAAGCTGAGGATTGCTTGAATGTGGTGAAAGCAAAGTAATCTATACATGTTTATGGTGACAGCAACCACAAAATGGTTCCCTAAGGAACTTAGATGAAGTTATCGGAGTGAGTAGCAAGGTAGAACTGACATAAATAGCTCAAGATTTGGGCTTGCTGTTCTTAAAAAATCTTTAGGTAATTCAGCTCTCTTAAATCTAAACCATGTGCTGTGATACCCTTTTAATCATAGAAATCAGGCTTTGTGGGGAAGTTTCCTTTGCATGTACATACAATATCACTGCTCTCTGGCAAACAAGAAACTTGCTTTCCTGTTGTGAGAAAAGTTTCACATATCATGTGCCACAGACATCAAAGAAGATTTTAATCTTTATTTTTTAGTAAAGTAAATCTTTCCATATATGAATATGCTTGTTTACTATTCAGCAGAGGGCTCTTCCAGTCCTCAAAGTTTACAGGTAAGAATACTAAAACTAGAAGGTGAGTTCATTGTCAGAGGAGAAATCATGGGTTTGCCTGCTATGTACATATCCTTATACCAACAGAAAGTTTTTCACCGACATAGTTTTGCATACTAGGAGCTTACAGCAATACAAAGCTAAATGTCTATGTTACTGCAGAACTGGGGTTAAACTGTGTGATTGCCTCAAAAAATCTGGCTGCTACAGGCAACTTGGCAAGTGGCTTGAACACCTGGGTGCCAGATATGTTTGAAGGCAGCTGCTGGCTGCTGTGTTGATCCTTCTGCATTGTGTGATGCGTGGCAATTACTCTTAAGGACTATTTGAGATCTCAAGGCAAGTCCACAGCATCATTATAGCGGTTCTGTTTAGCACTCTTAAGTTTAATGTTCCCTTTTCCACATATGGCAGTGATTGTGCTGACTGAATGTGTATGACAGAGCCCTTGGCTCAACTCAGTAGTAACTTTCTAGTCATTAAAGAAGGTTCTAAACACTTGATCAGTATTTTTTTCAGCTGAGATGCTTGCATGAATTAAGGTTAGTATTAATATTTTAACTTTCCCACTTTGGTATCTCCTCAGCCTACTGACATGTATGGTATGAGACTTCTCAAAGAAATCTTTGTTCATTCCACTGAATAATCAGCTCCCTGTTCAGCAGATTTTCAATAGATACCATGATTGAACATTAACGAGTAGTAAACAATTAATACCTAAAATTAGAATTTCAGATGCAGACTCCAATCCTGAAAACAAGCCTGGGCTTGTTGAATGTGTGAGTCCTTTTGCATTACCGTATGTGAAGTGAAATAATTGTATGATTCAGTTAAAGACATTGGTATTTTTCATTGAAATGATATAATTTGGAGATAGTATTTCTGTCTCATATGAGCTACAAAGGAGATAGCTCTAAACAGGAAACACTTTCCTTACATTTTGAAGATTTTCCTCAAAGGTAACCTCCAGCCTCACCTTGTAAGTGAAATGCACATTCTGCAGAAGTCAATAACGATTCCCAAATGCTTCTAGGGCCAGAAAGCCTCAAAAATTGCTGCATTTCTATATGGGCAGATTTTAGTGTGTAAAGGTGAGAGTCAGCACCACTATGTCTCCCTACCTCTGTGCTTTACAGCGTTGGGAAGTAACAAATATGGGTAGGAACTGGGAAACTCTGAGTAGCAAATGTAATGGAGTCCTCCTTCCGAGTTTCAGGGAAAACCTAGCAGAAATGTCACACAACACTAAGCAAAAACATCATGTATTTGCAGCTGTATTAATTTTACTTTGTACTGTAGAAAACAGAAGAATGTCCTTAAAATGACATGTTTTAGAGCAAAGAAGGAGCTGAGCCCCACCAGGGCCACATGGTACTTCTGTAGTAGATGCCTCTTACCTTGTTCTTGTCCAGATACCCCTGGTGGGATGCTTCGAGGTGTGCTGAGCAGCATTGCTTGCTGGAGGGCTGGGAGATGAATGGAGGAGTGAGGAGGGGGAAAGAGGGCACCAGTTTGGTAGCAGTTTGGGGGTTTGAGAGAAGCACTTCAGGAGCAGTGCAAGGTTCCTGCTGAAGTGATCTGGTGAGGTTAATTACCTAGCTAATAAAATAGCATTATTAGCCAACAAGTTATCCTTAGAGGGGTTTAATATATCTTGTTTTCCCTCTGATCACTTTTTTTTCCAAGTTATATTACAGCCCTGTGAGGTTGGAATGTTGTTTCAAAATGAAAGTTTATTTGACAGGGCAACCATTATTCAGCAAGAGGAGGGATTACATGATAGTCCAAATACATAGACTTTTCTTTTAACTGGACTATTCTTAAAAGCTTCCAGCTAGGAGAAAACAAATATCTAATAAAAAGGTGCAGTCAGTCTCTTTGAAAATAAAAGTTCAGTCCTTAGTTTTTCTATTTTAAAATGTTTTTATTTTACTTTTGATAATATTAAGCATCTGACATAGAAAACTCTTCTATTGTATTTCCATTTAGACCTAATGATGTCCACAACAGACAAAAAGACCCCATATTTCCTCTTTAAAACTTTTTCTTAAAAAAAAATTCTGATGTGCCAGACTGAAAAATCATCAGGAAGTCAAAAGTACCTGCCTTAACCGGGTTACCTTGTGCTTTGTAGGACTGGCAAATACACACGGGGCACTGTTTAAACTGTAACTTTTTCTGCAGATTCAGCCTTGCAGCCCCAACAGGGAATTAAACAACTGAAACCCAAATCTGACGCCCACAATCCCCGGGAAGTCACATAAGTGAATTAAGTATCTGAGTGACTTTAATGGATAACATTGCCCTTGCCAGGGCAGGGGTTGTATTTCAATTTGAAGCTGGCTAGGATGTGCAGTGGTCTGGAAAACAGTATGAGCAATAATATACACAAAATGTAAGTGTTGAACTCTGGTACTAGCTGTATGAGGAAACTCAGCCAGTGCTGGCAAGAGTTTTCAGCAATGGATTCCCGTAAACTAGGTTCACTGGTCTGTGTTTGTGCTAGCCACCACCCTATATCACGTTGTCCAGGGACTGAACATCACCAATTCTTGCACTGAATGAAACTGAAGTACAGGCTGTCATTTCCACCAGTATAACTGTTCATGTCTGTATTAAAGACAGAAAACACTTGCCCTCTTTATTCCCTTTTCCATGCATCAGTCAGGAGCACAAGGGAAGAAGAGGCGATCTCAGGAAGATCAAACATTGCTCCTCACTATTTCCAAAAATGTCATATGTCAAAATAGACTGAGGATATTCTCACCCTCCCAAAGTCCTGACATTCATTCCTGAATGTGCATTGTCCTTGGATATCTGTTCCTGCTCTGACTTGTATTCTGTAATAAACCAAGCCAGATCACATTCAGTAAAACCAAGATGTGTAGGCCAACAAGGAAATTTGTATCTTAGGAACAGACCCAACAGCAACGTGACTGTTCCTGTCTGTTGTACGTAGCTCAATGTGTAGGACAGGAGAGGTGACATGTTCACACTGTTTCAAGCGATGGAGACCTATTCAGTGACATACAAGAAAACTGGTGCTTGCACTGCCTGAACTGAGGTGGCAACCAGACCCACAAAGCCTGCCATCTGCACCAAAGTCAAAAGGCAGCATACACACTGTCCCAGATAGAGTAAAGTGCTTTAACCCAGCTGTAGCTTAACTCTATTAAAACCAGCTCTACACACCAAGATCTTCACCATGTTGAGAAGCAAGCAGTGGAGGCAGGCTAGAGGAGAGCTCTCCACTTCACTGTTTGTATCCAGGCCCATGTGACCATGGCATGTATTCTCGGAAAACTCGCTTTTAAAGGGCAAAAAATATCTGAATGCTCTTTTGTTCCTGAAATTGATGCTCTTTTTTTTTTTTTTATTAGTATTTTAAGGCTTATCTCTGTGCTTGGCTGACTTTGACCTTTCAGTTACTAATTACATAATTAGGCTTTGAACTTGTATATCACTTCACAGCTTCTTGCTTTCCCACAAAGGCACTGGTGCTCAGTGGTATTTCTACCTCTTCCTACTTTTGTATGCACATTTGTGCCTTCTCAGTACACAATAAATTCAGCCAACACAAGCATGCTTTATACCAGCTGATTAGGCTTCAGGTTGAGGCTGAGGAAGTGCTTTGATATAAAGTTCTGATTTTCATAATTCTTAAAATATTTTGTGGGAAATAAAATTCTTTGTCAGTTTTCCAGTTACATTTCGTAAAGCAAAGGAGAGTAGTTTAAACTATTAAGGTATTCCATTTAAAGCATGTTTCTTGTTGAATAGAGTGAAAAATAATTCACTCTTAAGGTTAATTGACTTCAGATCAGATATTGTGACTCAGAACAAAAATCTGGGTACTTTTATCCAACCATTTTTTTTTTTGGAGAATAGTTCAGTACAGATTGTTGTGAATCTTTGTGAAAGAAGGTGTATTATCAGCATAAACCACTTCCTTGTGATTTTTATGAAAAATGCAAGGGTAGCAAAACAGCAGCAGAACTATACTGTGACAGATGATCAGAATCATGAGCATCCAGAAAGATAAGGCACTGCTATCTACAAAATAGATGATGATATACAAGAGGTGTGCAAGAAAATAACCTGTCCTCTCTTCTGTAACTCATATTTATCTCTTAGATTAGAATATGGAGCTACAACCCTTTCTCATTAAGACTCCAGAGGTCATATGGCAACAGATGAGGAATAAGAGAATTCACTGAACAGTGCATTATTCACAGAGGCTTGACATTAGGAAAGCTTTTAGAAATTGCTATTGAGGAAAATTTTAAGCATAGGTACATACATAGTTGAAAGGAGCCACATGATAAAGGGAAGTTAATGAGGTTTTTCAGATCTTGCCTAAGCATAGACTCTGCAGGACAAGGGCTCTTCTTGTCTAGCTACTTTGCAGCTCTCCTTTCTGCATGCCCTGATGAAGCAACATCCTTCAGAGATCACACAGAAGAGTTGTTTTGGGGTTTTAAGAAAAGAGAAGTAATTTTGTTGAATTTCAGACTTAACCCCTGTCATTTGTGTGGTTTACTTTGAAGATTGATTTTGGTTTAGTGGAGGATGGAGAACCTAGATGACTACTATGTCATATAGGGTATCACAAATATTGACTACATACCAAAGAGATGGATGACAGGGAGATGACAGTTGTGACATTTTGCACCAGAACCAGAAAAACATAATGAGAGAATAGGAAAAGGTCCTTATTAATGATAATTTCTGAGTCAGTAACAGTAACTTGTCTACTATGCTTCCCTTATAAAAGTGTAGCCTCAAATTTATCGACTCTTCTGCTGAAAAAAAATTACTAAATTGTTACTAGTTATTTATTCTTGTAGGAAAATAAGTCACTTTCAGGAAGAGGAAAATTGTTGGTCTCATATTATTTTCAGAATTGTTTGTACCTAAGGGACCAGAAGTTGAAGGTCCTTAACAAAAATGTAAATGCAGAATGAATAAGATAAGGAGAGAAATCTTTTGCACTGGTTTTATCAGCTTACATTTCTGATAATAGAAGCAGATCAGCAGATGCAGAATTGCTGCTTTTGAACAATAAGTTACGCAATTGCTTATTACTGTATTGCTGGTTGTTTAGGTAATTTCCTGCTGCCTTTTCTCTTAGTAAGAAGGGTATCTCCATTTTTATGAGTAAGTTGTAAAACTAATGGCATGTACTGGATTCCTGCACAAGCACAAATAATACTCTTCATTCATTAACCTAGGCAAATGAAAATTCTTTGACATTGGTAGCCAAAACCATACTTAAGGTATATGTAGCTTACCTATGTGCAACAGGGAACAGTTTCTGATTTGTGGGGTTTTTTTGAGGAGGTGGTATATTGGTTTTAATTGCTCCCATATAAATATGTTTACTTAAACTAACCAAAACTTTCCACCCAAACTGACGAATTCTAGATTTAATTACTATAATAGCCCACAGTTTCAAACTTGGGGCCTCAAATAGCTTTTCAGGTATGCAATACATTTAATTTTCAATGTACTGACCCAAATGACATTTTGATTTAAGTGGTTCTTTACATCTTTTGATACCTTTGAAAATAAAGACACTTTATTAAGTATTAAAGTATGGAATAAGGAATCTACAGACCTGTTAGTCTAACATCAGCTCTTGGAAAAAATATAGAGATGATTACACTAAGTACTATTGAAAGGCATTTAAAGAATAATGCAATTATCAGGCACAGTCAACATGGGTTCACAAAGGGAAAGTCCTGCTGCACTAATTTCATGTCCTTCTACGATAAGGTCACCTACCTAGTAGAGGAAGGGAAGGCAGTGGTTTTTTTTTTTTTTCTGGATTTTAGCAAGGCTTTTGATACTGTACCTCACAACATCCTTCTGGACAAATTGTCCAACTGTGGGATGAGTAGGTTCATGGTGCACTGAGTGAAGAGCTGGCTGAAGGGCAGGGCTCAAAGGGTTGTAGTGAATGGGGCTATGTCTGGCTTGCAACTGGTCACCAGCAGTGTTCCCCAGGGTTTAATACTAGGGCCAGTCCTGTTTAATATATTTATCAACAATCTGGATGCAGGAGTTGAATGCAACATTAGCAAGTTTGCTGATGGTACCAAACTGGGAGGTGCTGTTGACTCTCTTGAGGAACAAGAGGCCTTGCAGAGGCATCTAGATAGACTAGAGCATTGGGCTATGATTAATGGGATGAAATTTAACAAGTCAAAATGACAGATTCTGCACCTAGGACACAGTAACACCAGGCACAATTATAAACTAGAGGAGGAGTGGCTGGAGAGCAGCCCTGCAGAAAGGGGTCTGTGGGTGCTGATTGACAGCAGGTCAATGTGACTCAATGTGAGTCAGTGAGTGTGCCCTGGCAGCCAAGGAGGCAAACCGCAACCTGGGGTGCATCAAACACAGCTATGACCAGCCAGTCAAGAGAGGCGATAGTCCCACTGTATTCATACTGCCTCACCTCAAGTAGTGTGTGCAGTTCTGGGCTCCACAACTTAAGAAAGATGTGAAGGTCCTTAAATGTGTCCAGAGGAGGGCAGCAAGGCTGGTGAAAGGGCTCCTAT
The DNA here is from genome assembly GCF_036417535.1 of Chlamydotis macqueenii. NCBI lineage: Eukaryota > Metazoa > Chordata > Aves > Otidiformes > Otididae > Chlamydotis > Chlamydotis macqueenii. Next base: position 114,501,933 of record NC_141556.1, on the reverse strand, counting down.
GAGGAGCAGCTAAGGACTTTGGGTTTGTCTAGTTCTGAGAAAGGAGGCTGACGGGCAACCTCATTTGTCTCTACAGCTTCCTGAGGAGGGGAAGTAGAGAGGGAGGTGCTGAGCTCTTCTCCCTGATATCCAGTGATAGGATGTGTGGGAATGGTTCAAAGCTGCACCAGGGGAGATTTAAACTGGGCATTAGGAAGTATTTATTTACCAAGAGGGTGGTCAGACACTGGAACAGGCTTCCTAGAGAGGTGGTTGATGCCCCAAACCTTTTAGTGTTTAAGAGGCATTTGGACAATGCCCTTAACAACAGGCTGTAACTTTTCATCAGCCCTGAATTGGTCAGGCAGTTAGACTAGATGATCACTGTAGGTCCCTTCCAACTGAAAGTCTATCATGTTCTTAATTGTAAGCACAAAGGCACTCATCTTTCAAGGGATTTGGGTCAAGAGCTGATTCAGATCAGTTAGTATTTGTCAATTTAACCCCACATCAGTGTGGCTCAAATGTAAGTAATAAGAATGTCAAAAGAACCTTTCATTCTGGTATAGAATGAATTTTTTTTTTTGTAGGTTGACCTTTGAGCCAGAAAATCCTCAGTTTTTCCCGTTACTTCAGTGACTTCACTGCCTATAACCGTGTTTCATTTGTTACTCTGTAAATAAGTTATATGTGAGTTTCCATATCAGAATTCAGGAATAAGTTACATTTGTGAGAAATAAGAGAAGTGAAAGGTACCTGTGGAATGACTGCTGTGATCGTATGCTTATTTATAGTATATGGCTTAGCCACTCCATGTTTCCATGCCCTGGTGGTTCTCGTGGAAGCCTGTTTGCCACCACAGCTTTTTTTTTTTTCAATTACTGTTTCCTGTTTATTATTCTATATATAGAACATTTGATATATGAACATTTCATATTCTGCTAACAATTCCTACTAATTTAGCATTCTTTTATGAGCACGCATGTTAGAACTTGGGCTACAGTTCAGCAAGGTATTTGAATACGTGTCTCAGTTTAAGAATGCAAGTAGCCTCAGTGCTGAACTGCCTTAATTAATCAAGGCAGATATAAAGTACAAGGAGAGTCAGAAATACGAGAACATCCTTTAAGCAAAAGAAAGATTAGGTTTTTATTGGAAGCTACTGTACCTCACGACAATTTCTGCAGACTATTGGCAGGCGTTCCAAGTATTTAAAACCCGGCAAATTTTCAGTAATAGAATTTTACTTTGGAACACTTCCTTATAAATTAGCCATATCCCTATCAATAATCGTAAGCAATCCACAGGCAGAATTCCAAACTCTCTGGCTTATTTGAGAGCTATATGCAATGTCTTCTTCTCACTTGCTATTACTCTCTTCTGGTCATTCAAATTGTGTATTGAATAAAACAGGTGAGGCAGAATATACTTCTTTCATTATCAGTAAATGTCCCATGAACAAAATTCAAGTTGTAGTTTTAATGTATGCAAAGTGTGCATAAAGATCAATAATGGCCTATGTGTTCAAAAGTTCACTACATCCTCCTTTGGGACCTTATTTGTTGATTAAAAAGTTTAAAAATCCATACTTTTACACATATACATCTCTTGGTATATAGGTCTAAAATAGAATGTATATGAAGATATGCATACATAAAACTTATACATGTTATTATTTATAGTATAGCATATATAAGTATGTGTATGTATATTTTTTCATTACTGATAGAACATTTGGAGTCAGTATATAGAAATAATTCTCACTTGTAAGTCACCTCCAATGCCAAGTTATAGTAGTAATATATATGGGATTATATAAGCCTGTATTATATCATACTTCTTACATTAAATGTGTTCATATGTTTGACATAAACCAAACAACTCAGTTGTATAGACATCAACATCAACTAGAATCACCATGATCATGAAAATGAACATCTAAAATGGGCAAAAGAAATATAGGGAAGGTAGATGAGGCATCTTTAGGGGAACAGTACTTTCCATTTCCAAGATCAGATCATCCCTATTGCCAGGTCATATGGACAAGACATAGAAAGCCATATAAACTGTTAGCAGGTTTTGCTCTACTTTAACCCTTGACAGGAAACAAGTTCCAGTGAGATATTCAAAATACAATTTAGATATCAGCTCTTATCGACATTTTCACTATGTCAGGAGAGACAGTGAAAATAAAGTTTGCTATCTTCTCAGCTGTCTGGACAGCCTCTAACAGTGTTTGTGTGAAAATCAGAGAGTATCCTTTCTCAGTGAATTACATCTTGCATGGGTTTTTGAAGCTTTTGATAAGACTATTACATCATCTGCCAAATGTGATTCATTCCAAACTTTGCAGCCTTCTCCATCAGGTTTACTCGTTTCCACAGTCTTACCAGGGACTTCAGCCTAAACTAGCTCTTCATTGTGCTCCCTGCCTCTGCTAAGCAAGAGGCTGAGAGTACATCTCTCTGCACTGCGACCCGCTGGACTGAAACTGTGCAAATTAATTAGAAAAGAAATAAAAAAGTTTCTACTCCTTTTAGTTTCCCAAATACTCCCTATTTATATCTTTACTGCACATTAATTTTATTCACTATAATATAAGTATCCTAATTTGGGGATATTTTTCACACTGTTCCACAATCTGGAATGCACATGGACCAAGTGTCTATCTATCTCCCTCCTTCCTTCAATCCCCAGGAAACAGATAGCGGTTGGACAGTACAACAACAGATGTATGTTACATATGTCAGGGCTTGTTAGTATGGTGCCAATAGCAGCACAAGAATTGGATAAACTGCCGTCGCACTCCAAACCAAGCACAAAAAATGGAAGCTGTGTTGCACGGTTTCCCAGCAAATAGAAGACTCACTGTACATCAATGTGCAAACAACCCTTTCCTTGTTTTCACTTGAAATTAAATACTATCCTGCATAATGCTGCAGTGGAAGACACTACATAATATTCCAGTACTTGATGTTTAAGAATGCAATGATGATTAATGACATATTCTACTAGGAGAGTATTGTGCCAAGTAGTATTGCCAATTCTTGCAATTACCTACAATAACTTCCTTAAATCCTGAGCAGTATTTTCATAAATGGATAAGTCACTCAATCATTGAACAGATCTGTATCTGTACTGTGACTCTTAGACAGAGATGTTAGCTGAGCTTCCTACGACTATTTTCTTTAACAGCATTAATGACTTCTCTTAATTTTTCTGCCTTGTTGAGAGTAGACACAAATAGTTGGCATTTTCTGATTCAAATATTTTATGTTCTTAGATATTATAAGATTACCAGTAACAACCACAAAGTAGTGCCTAAAATCCTGCAAAAAATGCTTTCACTTATATAAAAAAAAACCAAACAAACAGGAGTTACACAGTGGAAAGAGAAAAAGAATCAGGCTTTCCCATCCTCTGAGAGTGGGGTTTCTCATTTGCATGCTTCTAATTTGACACTGATATCCAGCAAGTGCTGTAATATTGTGCTAAATTAACTCCTGATTTTTTCAATGTTGGCAAATTTGTGTGTAAACTATGCAAACTACCTCTTCAAGTAAAAATAAAATTTACCAAATGATTGGTGAGTTTCTCATTCTTATAACAAAATTCCAATTTTCTAATCCACTGTAGGACAGCATATAGTCCATGCGATGGTCTCTCTTCATGTATATTTTTATATATTTAAATATGTACATATGACTAAAATATTTCAGTTTGTGTAGTCACTAATTATTTGGCCTCCTCCCTTCAGTCAACCCTACCTTGTTTATCTTCTGCCTGGCAAATATTTCTTCCTGAAGGAGATGCATCAAGTTTCTGCTGGTAAGTCTTATTTGCTCTCTTTCTACAGAGGAGTCTTTAGAATCCTGTTCAGCACAGGATGTTTAACTGCAAATGAGTAAAAATTAAAACTACCATTAATTTCAATCCTTGTTAGAAAAAAATGGAAGAGAGGAGAAAGTAAAAAATAAAAAGAGAGAAGGAATAGTTACAAGAACAGAGAGACAAAGGGAGAAAAACCTCTATCCACATTCAAAAATTAAACAAGACAATTGAGAACATATAAAAAATTAAGTTCAACTGTAAAGCTCTAGCACACCGGTAATTATTTCAGCAATAAGATAAACTCAGGAAAAAAAAAAGTTTGCTCTTTTTCCTACATTCTTTCAGTCATAAATGACTAAGCTTAATTTTTAGCATATAAGTGGGCCTATAAAAGCTATTAGGACGCTCTCAGCTAAGTGTATGTGCAATGTTTGCAAGATTATGGGTAATAATTATATTTTTCAGTCCTATTAGTGAGACAAAAAACTATTTTACCTCAGCCTTGGAAAATTTTCCTTTAGTATAAATGTTCTTTACCTTTAACAAAACTTGAGATACACTTTAGTAAAATCAGTACTTCAGCAGGAAGCAGCTTTCTGAGGAAAACGCAGTACCTGTAATTGTTTTAGATAGGCTTAGGATGGAGAGAAGTCAGCATTAAGACTTCCATTAATGCAACACTTAAGCATGTGCTTTATTTTAAGCAAATAAACATGTCACTATTTAAATGTATTTACAAACTACCTACACTGATAAATTAATTTTGGTGAATCTCTTAAAAGATATCATTAGCTCTTTACCTAATTACATCAAAATTTTCTTGCCTTTCTGTTAAAAAAAAAGCTGAAATACAAAATACCTGTTTTTACCTTAGGTTTACCCATGTTAGACAGTACTATATCTGATGATGGTGAAACTAGAACTCTATTAAAAAATATTTTAGTGACTTTCCCAAATGACTCATACAACCTCATTATTTCATCTTAAGTGGCTTGTTAATATGAGCATATATTAACAGCAAGCAGACAGAAACCTCTCTTCCTACCTCTCTCTGCTTTCCTCCTTATTACTAAAGCTGGGATTTATTTTTAACTGTGTCTAAAAAATAAATTAATCTTCCATATTAACAGATTAATCCTCCTCGCCTACAACAGGAGTGCGTGGTTGTCCATTCCCAGAAGGTACGGGGCTGCTGGAGTGCCGTATGGATAAAGTCTTGTTTATGTTCCTGTCTTCCTTGCATAAATCAGGAAGCCAACCCACCCCTCCACCTCAAAAGGTCACTGCCAAAAAGAATAGCAAGGAAACTCCTCCAGACTTGCTGAAAAGCATCCAGAAATACAGGAAGGCCAAAGAAGTGACAGTGATGAAATTACCAGCCTAGTAACTGGGATTATTTTTCTCAATATTGCATTTTTAGGTTTTAATGAAATGCTTTCACTTTCTTCTCCCTCACACTCATTCTTTCCCCATTTAATTTGTTGGCTTCTCCCACAAAGGAAGCAATGTGTGCATATTTTATTCTAGGGCCAGAGGTGACTTCTGTGGTAGTTCAGCCTCGCTTCACGCACCAGACCAGAAAACTTCCTCTGATAGTTGTCTGCATGCATACTAACCATGTTAAATTTGCACAGATACTGAAATAAAGGCCCTGGTGTTTTCTCCTTTGTATTTATCAATGTCTGTCTTCTCATGCCAGGGGACTAACAAGCTGTCATAAGGTGCATACCTTGACATAGGGGGTTTACCTTCCTTGCGGGGCTGCCCGTCCTGCACGACTGCCTTCTGATCCCTCTCCCATGACACAGGGGACACACAACACATGTCCAGGCAGTGTCAGCTAGAGCCTCTCTTGGTATGCCAACCTACATGTTTGCATGTGACAAGTCCCCTGGTTTGATATTTTTTTCTTACAGCAAACCAGGGAGTGAAACAATAGCGTCTAGGGTCATATTTAAATTTGAGGACTTCATCAAATAGTCCAAGACTTCTATTCAGGACAGTAACTCATCCTAAACTACATCCCCCAAGTATTCCAATCTGCTTTATGGATGTATACTTACGGTGAATCACTTCACCACGGCTGCTATTTCAGCAAAATTGTATAAATGTTTTTTTTTAGGGGGCAGGAGGGAGAGAAGGCTGTTTTCTTCATATTTTGTTCCCTTCGATAAAATAACTAAGTGGGTAATTTCTGCCTGCTCCCCTGCAGGAATTCTAATTGAGTGACAGTTTTGAAATCTGCCATGGACTGCAGACATATGTTTATGTCTTGAATTCATAACTTGGAAGACTACTTTGACTGTAACGGTAAATGTCACCACATGCTTTGAATAGACAGTTCTCTTTAATGTTGGAGGAAGACAAGGTTGAGGAACAATTGCTTTTAAACATTTTGAAAGAATTTGACATTTACTTCCTATGCTACTACATTTCAATAAATATTTTCAAGTCAGTCACAAAGAGCTAAGTGGAGTGAACTTAAAAGGATCAGAAAAATTTGAGGTAGTAGTAGAAGTACTTTAGTAACTAAGAAAAAACAAAGGGTTTCTTCTTAAAATGTGGAGTGGTTAGTAAGTTAGTAAGTTAATGTGAATTATAAATCTTTGGAAGAAGGTTGCAAATGGTTTTAGTGATGGTTCAGTGTTCATGTCCTAATGAGAAATGAAGCTCCATGATTTTTAACATCCACAACAAAAAGAATTATTTCTATCAGTTTTGTTTTCAAGTTCTATGTAAATCCAATAGTTTTAAATCATAAGGAGTTAATAGAAATTTAATTTTGTAGCACAAATGATAAATATATGTTTTTAGTATAGGCGTGTGATTTTCAGGTTTGTTAATATAGCTTTGTTTCTAATTAGCGCCATAACCTAAGAACAAAACAAAAGACAAAAACCCACCAAAAACCTCAAACACAAAAGTTTCCTAACAGTTGAATAATTCATTAATATTGTCTTTCATAAATTAAATTTCCATTCTTTCACTACCAAAACCAAATATGGTAACTGGGCTAAAAGTAATTGGGTTGTTGCTGGCTGAGCCTAATGTTAGTGAAATGGAAGGAAATGAAAGTTTTAGAGCAAGTGGGTGAATTGCATCTCTCTCTACATGTGCAAGAAGTTGATACACATGTTAAAGGTAGTTCATAGAGAAAGCATTCTCCAATGTATGCAAAAAGTGCACCTGCACAGAGAATGGTCCTATAGCACAGAAGCGTCTTTGACCTCAGTTTGGGATGGATTTGCCCCTCACTTCTAATGAAGCCACAGGATAATTCTGTAGGAAATTACTTAATGAAATGCTAATTAAACACTTAACTACTATGTACTCTGTATGTTTGTACATGATTTTTCAATATGCCACATTTTTACTAGAATCAAAGACAAAATCAAAAACAAAACCTGAACTGATATTCTTTCTATGCTTATCTACCATGTTGCATCATTTCAGTGATGGTAATAAAACACTGGAACAAACTATTCTGCAAAACTGATTTGTCTGTTGATTTAAGTCTTTGAATCCAGGCTGGATGCCACTCTGGAAAATACCTGTTAGGCAAAAACAAGATATCAAGCTTAAAACAGGCATCATTTGATGAATGTTTCTGACTTGTGTTAAACAAGAGGTGGAATAACTGAGCTCACAGTCTCCCTGGATTTAAAAATCTAAAAATAAAGGTTAATCTTCGCCCCATCTAGACATTGACACTGCAGAAGTCCGTGCCAGAGCTAGTTGTCTAGGATCCCTTTATTACTGTTGGGAGATGAATAGGCACCTCTAGGTCATGATTCATCTCACCCTAACATAGACATCTTAAATGGTGCTTATTTTTCTCTACTAAGTATAAAAAGAGTCTAGACAGATGGCTCAGACATAAATGTTACATTATGTACATCCAAAGTTAGGCAAAATGAAATGAAACCATAAATCCAGATGTCTTGGTACTATGAATCCAGGGAACAGTCTTTAGAAAATGCTAAAAAAAAAGCCTATGCTGAACGTTTTCTGTATACCAATAACTTTGTTTTACACCTAGTATCTGACAGCCTCTCTGAGGTAGTGTGGATGGGATCTCAATTTTCAGCCCTGTGGTCTAAGGGCAATAATACTTCTTCTGTAGCATAGGTCAATATAAGTCTAAGGAAGAAATGAACCTTTCAGGGGAATGGAGAATTCAGGTATGTGCCAGCGTAACACTTTGTTTTCTTCCCTTCTCTGTGTCTCTCCCTTCCTCTTAGTGTGAGACTATGCATATAGCTGCTGGAATCTGTTCAGTTGTTTGGAGAGTAAGACAAAATCCTGGCAGTGATGGGTTCTTAAACAGGGGGAAGGTCAATGATAAATGAATTTAAAAGATTGATTTTATCACACAACTCTGTTTCCCAGAGACTTAATGTCTGCCTAGACCAGCAGACATGAGCACTTCCAAGCGTACGCTGCCAGCCAAGATGCTTGCCAGTTTCTGTGAAGGCTGCAAGGAGAGCTGAACTTCGTTGGAAAGCGTTTGAGCTGCCACTGCAGGGAAAAGATAACCAGATGAGCACATGGCACGGCCCCCGCCTGCCTGCTGAAGCAGCAAGGGAAGCTTCCGGGCTGGGTCCAGGGGTGCCCAGCAGTGCGGCACACTTCCCAGAAGGGAAACCTTGGAACCTGCCCAGTGGGAAGCTGCAGTGCGCTTTACCTCTGTGTCTGCTGCTGAGCCCATCTGACCTTCGCTCTAGGTCTGTCCTAGCTGCCATCCTCAGCTTGTAGTGTGCATGTAGATACACATACTTACTATATATGTATGTGCATTATGTAGAGTATATATAGAGAGTATATATGCACACTATAAAGTGTGTATATACTATACAGTGTATATATACTATATACACACTACGGTATATATACTATCTGTATGTATATACTATATATATACAAACCATACATATACACACTATGTACAATATACACTATGTATAATGTATATAGTATAAACATATACTATACAAATACAATATGCTGCATATGTAGTACTTTTTTGTGTATAGGGGGTATATATACTATATACATTATGTCATGGGATCACAGAGTCACAGGATGGTTAGGGTTGGAAGGGAACTTCAAAGGTCATCTAGTCCAACCCCCCTGCAAGGAGCAGGGACATCCCCAACTAGATCAGGTTGCTCAGAGCCTCATCCAGCCTGGCCTTGAACGTTTCCAGGGATGGGGCTTCCACCACCTCTCTGGGCAAACCATTCCAGTGCTTCACCACCTTCATCGTAAAAAATTTCTCCCTTATGTCCAGTCTAAATCTACCTCCTTCCAGTTTAAAACTGTTACCCTTTATCCTCTTACTATTGGTGTATATATAGTGCATATATGTATACCATTAGCGTATAAACACTATGAGCATGCATATATACAGTGTATATAGTATACACACACTAAATATACTGTATATACACCATGTGTATATACACACCATGTATGTCTATATAGGTATATGCTATACACACACACACACATTGTGTATATCATGTTTATATACACAATATGTGTCTCTATACACACACCATGACAGGAAGTGCGGGGTGGATCTGGAGGTTACCAGGTGGCAGGGACCCCCAAGGGCAGGGACTCCCCCTGGCCGCCCAGGCCCCTGGGTAATCTCTGGAAACCGAGTGGCACCGAGGGTGAGAGAATGGTGGCCGGACAGGGGCACAGAGGCTGCTCTTCCCTTACCCCGTGTCTGGTTGGGAGTGATGGTGAGGCGGCTCTGGGTCCCCTCAGGATGCGTTCCCTTGCGAGCTGTTGATGTGTGGTGGCATGGAGCTGTTAAATGAACAAATCAGGCAGTGCTATCTGTTTGCTGTTCTTGCTTTAAGTAACAGTGCAAGGGCAGACTGTGAGGAATTTCACCCAGAAACAATGACTGAAAAGATCTACGCATTCAGCATTCATTTGCAGAGTAGCACAGAAAGCTAGAAAGCATAATTGCTGCCAGCACACGGGCACTTTCAGTAGTCTGATGGTGACCTTATTACAGACCTTCTGGCTCAGGTCCCACCTTGGCAGTACTGTAGTGAGGGTGAAGAAGTGTAAAGGTCCTGGAGGCAGCCATCAGCAGGGAACGTCTTCATCATCCCTGCTAAAATGCTGCTCTGAATGGGAGTTTTGGGTGTTGGGTGATATGTTCTGCCTACATTTTGCTGTGGGCTGGCTGCTCTCTGAAACTGCTCTGTGGCTGCAGGACCCCTTTGGAGCAAGCACGACAGCTGTAAAGATGACTGATCTTGCAAATATAACTCCTCTAGCATCTGGGTGTATTTCTCCTGGTGCTTTCTGAGGAAGGCAGCAGCCTTCTGACAGCCAGACCACTTCTGCATCCCAGTGATAACCTGTGGTCCCCAAAGCTCGTGTAAAACTGACTTGCTCCAGTGCTGAAGTGAGGTCCTTTAGTGAAAGGAAATTTTTATCATATTTTGTGGATGCTAGATGGCAGTGTTGCATTTCTTGAAAAACTGAAATTTAGTTAGTGGAGAATAGGAAGAATAATAGGACTCTGAAGCTCTGAAGAGCAGAATGCTGTCAGTAATGAAAGATTGGATAGACTAAATAGTCATATAATTAAAATACTATGTTTACTAAGGGGTTGTCTGGAACAGAAGATACATTATGCTTTCATCTTGGCCACGTATATCTTTACCGCTCATGTGAGTTAACAGTTGATAACAGCACTGCTCATATTTTATGGGTCTTCAGGATTAGGCCCTTGATAGAAGTCACTTGTGATTTACAGCACTCGTGAGCAGCAGTGCTCTTGCAAAGGGAGTGGGTGAACTTTACCCCACTGACACTGGGATTTAAATCTTGTGTGATATTATGGCAACTGAAAGAGGCAGCTTTGGTTATCTCAGTTCATGTATTGGTGGATAAGCATCCACATCACTGAGTTCTTGATCCAGAAAAGCACTTGAACAAGTATTTAGCTCTAAGCGTGAGTAGTTCATGATTTTAATAAAATTACTCGTATTGTTCAAGTTTGACAGACAATTAAGGGCCTTTTTGGATCAGGGCCTAAAGCAATCATTGCAACTTGGCAGTCTTTGTGGAGAGGTCAAAGGCTGAGTAACTTTGTTGAGTAAGTTGCCTTCTTCTCCTTTGTGTCGATGGTGGCTTCAGGCTACAACTGATACTGCATGATAACTTGGCAATGCAACTAGACTCTCAGTTGTGTCCCCTGTGCTAAGGAAAAAGCTTTAAAACTGTGAATACAGTGGCTTCATTGAGCAAGTTGACCCTGAAAAAGAACCTGAGATTTTAGGTGGGTCTGGTTAGCCTTATTCCCAACTGGTGGGGCTCAGGCAGAGGGCTAGCAGTCATGAGACCCACCACAGTTGGTTTCTAAGCTTTGAAGAACATCAGTGGTGGAAAAGGGGCTCTCAAGCAAAAGAAATAGATTTTGGCACAGTTGGGAATTGAAAAAAAAGCTGGTTGGTAGCTTAGGCAGCTCAATGTGATGGGGTTCTTTAGCTAGAGACTGGTGTTAAGTGTTAATTTTGGATCCCAATCCCAGCCCCAGGCACAGGGAAGCTGCACGTATGCCTAAACTAACAAAGGAGAGAGTTCAAAAGAAGCTGAAAGATGCCAAGAGGGTAGGAAATCAATGGAAGATCAAAGTCTAAAGATGGACGAAGGTTGAATTTTCGTGGGAATGTTTGCCTTGAAAGAGAAGGTAGTAGGAGAGTAGCTGTCTGCGTCTATTAGATTTTATTGTAGTATTCTGCAGGGGTTGAATTCTGATAAAAGGTTCAAAGGTGAATCATCCCGGTCCTTCAACCAGCAAAAGTTCTCTTTGCTATAGCACAAGGAGGTGTGCCTAGGATGGTGATGTGGAAGGATATGGAAACTGAGACAGCAATTGGGCTTATGAGCCTGGTAAGTTTTATTTTCCACAGGAAGTGTGGTTCCTCTCAATATTCAATTGAAAACTGTGAGGGGAGTAGTCATAACTTCTTTTGGTCAAAATATAAACTGATACTATACAATCTTGTGAATGTACAACTGTGGGATTTTTCCAATGCTTTATTATATCTTGTTGCAGCAGGAACACATAGGTAAACATAGACTCCAGCTGTAAGCAACAGTTTAAACATGCATAAAATAGGAAAACCTACGTGAATACAGGGTGTTTTTGTAAGAACAAGACTGTTAAATCAGGCCTAAACATGAAATGTGTTTTAGAGGTCAGTCTTCCACTATGTGACTAGTACAGAGACAGCTACTTAATGTTGTTAAAGTCAGACTTTAATCCTGTGATGAGAATGCTGTTTTTATAAACGGCCCTCATGTAAATTAATAGGGAATTAACCTGTAGCCTGGTTGAAATACTGATATTCTGTTTGTCACCAGGTCACCGTTTTATGTTTAGTGTCAAATAAGTCTTGATCAGTTTTATTTACAGTCATTGCAATAGGTTTATAAATTAAAACTGCATATAATTCTTGTGCAGATCTCGTTTTTGGAACAGTTTTATCTCTGATAGCATCAAGTGATCAGTACTTCGATGATAAAATGATACTTCAATGATAAAAGGTCATATGTTGTTTGGTCTGGCTTTATTTTAGTTTTCCTTTTGTCCCTTCCCATGGAATATTTTGACATTTATTGAAACTCCCAAAAGTTCCGACTTTCCATTTGGAAATTAGTTGAAGCAACATAGCTTATTTTCAGTAGAAAATGAGTTTAGGTATGTCAGACTGCATGTTTCAGGACTCCTCTGATGCATTCTAGGAGTTACCTTTCAGATAACCCCTTCTCCCATTCTTCCATCTGGGCAAAGCTGGGCTGAGCACTGTGTAGCTTATAGGCTTCATGTCTGTCCTCTTGTAGGACTTGCCTTATTCACTGAAATTGTTCCATCTTATAACACTTGTTAGTTGCTATGACTTACTGAGTTTAGTTCTTTGATAGCCATATTTTTCATTTTGGGGGAAGGAAGAAACGTTCAGCAGAAAGTGGACATACATTTTACAAAACTTCATGAAGTTGAAATCCTGAAACTATTTTGTTAGAAAATATTTGACCTGATAAAACAGTCCCTTTAAAGCCCAAGAGCTTATTGAACTGAATTGAGAAAGAGAGACTTACAATGCATTGCCTCTTGTACAACCAACATCTCTTTAGTTGTAGTCTTCCAATGGCAAGTTTTGCAATGACGTGAAAAATCTCCTTGAAAAGTATTGATAAATACCAGTGATGCTTGACTGTATTTTCTATCAACACAATGTCATTAAGAAAGTAACTAGTTAAAATAACATTCACACCCAGGGCTACTTCAGTTCTTATGCTTTCCCAATCAAGAAAACACAATTTTTTTTTTCATATACGTTTAAAATTTTTTGTGTCTGAAGTGCAAGTCTGCACAATGCACATCTCCAGTTTCTTTAGCTTGCACATAAGCACACAAATTTTGCTGGCATGCCTATGGAAATGTCACCAGAGTTTACTATCATCAAAATGGAAATACAGTTTTTAGTTTACCAACAGAAAGAGCTGAGCCAGAAGTCTTTATGCAGTCCATCTGAGGGATGCCTGCAGTTGTGGTTGCAAGTCAGTGTACCAAATAAGGTACTGAGGGATCAGGGAAAATTGACTGTGTGTCTTTTTAGTGATTGGCTTGTAATAGTCTATGCTTGCTGATCATGGATGAAAGGAAGCAAGCCACCAAATATGTAACAGGGTGGTGAACAATCAAGTGTAGGACTGTAGGACTTCTAGGCAAAATATTATAGTTAGTGGGGTTTTTTTTAGTGATGGCACAAGTTAAGAGTATGAATCAGAGGAGCATGAGATGCAAGATACAACAGAAAGCTTGAAGACCTGGCAAAACTTGATAGTTTCATCTCCTCTTGTTTGCATAGCCATGCATGCCAAGAAGAGGGAATTATTGGAATTTTAAATTTCCCAGAGTGGCTTTTGCCTGAGCTGTTAGCATGTGTGTAAGAAGTTGGAAGTCTGTAGGGAAAGCGGAGGTTTAACTAAAGGAACTCAAGGATACTTGAGCCAAATGGCAAAACTTTAAAAAGGGAACACTTAAAAATTGTTTCTCTTGCAAAAACTTTAATATATCTGTAAAATTACACTGTATTCACAGGTACGATGCCAAATGGCGAAACGACATTTAATAGTAAAAATGTAAGTGGGATTTTAATTCTACTTTTAGTGCAGATCTCAGTACACCTTAACTACATACCTCAATAGCATATCAAAACAGTTATAGCTTGTTATTAATAATGCAGTCACTCTAAGTCATTGAGCTGGAGGGAGATATAGGAACACTGATTTTTTTTTTTTCATTAAGTATTATCTTTCTTGGAAAACACATTTTTTGAAGTGAAAATTTATCCCATTCTTTGTGAAAATGAGATTTACCTCTCTATTCTGAGCATAAGGGCTACAGTTTATTCAAACCAGGTTCATAGATTTCTAAAAGAATTATTGGAAGTCAAGTCAGCTAAATGACCTATGAATGCAATTCATCACAACATGCTTATATTTTTAATTGGTGAGTTATAGAGGAGTCTTTATTACTAATGAATATAGTGTGTTTTGTTTCAGGGTGCTGAGGGACGGCTGTGACCACTGAAGAATTCAATGTTACTTGCAAACTTAATTAAAAAGCCCCCACATTTTTTCCTTTAAATCAGACCTGAATCCGTTGCATGATTAAAATTGATTAATCCTCCACCACAGGATGTGAAATAGTTATGTCTCTAATAGGGCTCATGTATTTCAAATATAGTCTTGAGATCTACCCAGGGAGAATATTGGGAAACACTTTCTTTTTTTTTTTTTTTTTTTTGTGAGGGTGACTGAGCACTGACACAAGTTGCCCAAGGAGGTTGTAGAGTTTCCATCCTTGGAGATATTCAAAAGCTGTCTGGACATGGTCCTGGGCAACCTGCTCTAAGTGGCCCTGGTTGAGCAGGGGGTTTGGATAAGACAACCTCCAGAGATCCCCTCCAACCTCAACCAGGCTGTGGTTCTGTTATCCCTATGTAAGCATAGTGCAGGGAGGGAGGAGAAAGCAAGGGAGAGTTGATGAGAAAGAAGGATAATGGGAAAACTTTTTTTATTTCATTAAACCTTTTGAATATTCTGATTGTAAAAAATAGCTAGCAAAGTAGCACAAAAACCTTAATGATACGAAGTACAGGGCCATTGAGTGTTTGCTCACAGTAATGGAAGCCAATTTTCCCAGCTGGACAAATTGAAGATGATTTTTCTTGGGGCCTCTATAGGAGAACTACTATCAGTGGACTTTCCAAGAGTATGAAAGTTTCTCCAAGATTTTGAAGGCTTACCAAAATCCTATGACTCTCTTGTTTCCCTATAAACACTACTTTCCATCTGCAATTTTATTTTTGGTGGTGCCAGGGGGGATGAAGGGAGAAAGGTTGTCTAAATGTTTTCTCTGCCTTCCCCCTTGGATCTTCTTTTCCTTTCAAGAAATGAATAGGATGACTCATTTCCTACTCTGTAACTTGTTGTCTTGGGCTATGTCAAAGCTTCAGAAACCTGGCTGCTGTGTCCTGCAGCTTCCTTCCAGCTTGCATGCCCAGGTTTCCTACTCGGAGGTGGTGGACATGGTGAGCAACTATTTCTCAATGTGGTAGGGAACAGAGATGAGGTCAGAGCAGGAACATGGGTGGGGAATTTGGGAAACACTCTGGGATCACAGCTGGATCCTTGCACGTTCATTCCTTTCTTCCTGCAATAGTTCAGAGCTCATATTTCCGGAGTGACCATGTAGACAATTCCTCCATTCCCATGCTGACACTTAGGTCAGAAAAGTCCATTTTATATGTCCTTGATCATCACAGGTAGCAAGGTGGCTCCCAATGCCTTTGCTCTCTGTATTTTCTATTTTTTTTTTTCTTAACTGATAGCATGATTATCATTAGATACAGCTGTAACACACTACAGAATTAAACTAGCATATTACCATTGTCAATTTGTCTGCTGTCAGGATCTTATCGTGTTATTTTGTTTACTTTGGGGCAATGTTCCTCTTGTATCTTTTAAAAACAGAAAGTCTTGACTTTTGTTTAAAACAATCTTAGTGGTTTTCAAAGTATGAGGAATTTCTTAGCCTGAGCTAAGTATGAGGAATTACGGTCTTATGGAGGGCACACAAGTGATGTTCTTCCTTCTCCCACTCCCACCTCTCATTTTCAATTTTTAACAAATTTTTGTTTGTGTTCAGGAAATCTAGAGTGAGATTCCCCTGTTGTCTCACAGAGTGCTGTTTTTCTTTAATTAAGAAAACCATTACTTTTATTCTACAAACAAAAAAAAATCACAGTAACTTTTTAATCAGATATTAAAAAACAAAATTAAATGATTGAACTGTTCTTTCTCTCTCTGTTTTTTTTTTCCTGTTCCCTAAGACATGCTTTCTGGCAAATAAGAATCTGTGTGACTTCAGTGAGACTCTTGTATTGAAATTATGCAATGATACTGTATGGTACTGACCCCTGACTATTTTACTTGGACTGCTAGAATGCCCTATTATCTAATTTTTTCTTTTTAATCTATTAAATTTCAGTAAAGACAACCACAGAATAGTATTTCTACTGGATCTTGCACCAGTACCCAGATTCTGGGGTTTAACAAAATATCACTTATACTGATTTCATCCAGCTTCCAAACTTTTGTTTTTGCTTTCTTGTTTGAGAAGGGGGAGACAGTTAACCCCTGAGATTTGAAACTTGGATTTTAATCTATTTGTTCTACTTTTTTGAATAGAAGGATGTTCTGAATTAAAATTTCAGTTCTAGTTGACATCTGGTTCATTGCTGATGTTAGATTTTTTTTTTCTTTTTTTTTCTTGAACTTACCCTCCCTTCCTCCACCCCTTCCCCATGGTTACATATATCTTTGTTATCAGATTTTGGATGTTTCCTTCATATTTTTTTTTTTCTTTTCTTTTTCTTTTTCTTTTCACCCCCCTCCTCTCACTGCCAGTCTCTGTCCCCCTCCGAGGCTCTGATATGACATAAGCCCTACAGACAGTACAAGGGTTAGAACACCTTCAGGTGGTGTGCAAACTCAAATGGAAGCAGGCAGCAGGGCTGGCTTTTTTCCACAGAGCCATTTCTACACTGGGGTTGTTTCTTGCTATTGGCAATAAAAGGTGTGTTGGGTGCATGTCTGTAATGCCTAACCTTGACATACCAGAAGGGGGCAGTTAGAATAAGCTCATTGCTAAACCATATGGAACATGTTCTGGAAAAAAACAAACTGCATTAAGCTGGGGAAGATGCAGCTGTGCAGTGCTTTGGCAAGTGGAACACAAGTCCTACCTGACGCCAGTTCTACTTTGTGTACATACTGTACAAACTGGGAGAGAGCACATAACACAGCATAGGGTGTGCTGGATTATCACCTCATTCAAATCTCTAGGCAGACTTTTAGCTACATGTACCCTGTCAACTCCGTACCAGGTCATGACCAGTAACAGGATGATACCTTGCTGGAGCCAATTGTGTTGAAAACAAAATCAGTTTAATAGAAGGTGAAGCAAGGAGACAAGAGAAGCTGTTTATCCAACTGTGACTTTTAAGTATAATCAGTGAAGGCTTCAAGCCTGACTTACATTGCAAGTTGCTGCAACCTACTTACGGCTAGGCTGGCAAAGAGTAACATAGCAAGATCAGTAAGAGAACATGGTGTCCTTAAAAATAAATTGTGGCTGCCAACTTAACATGGTAGGCTGATGTTTTAGAAGAGGGAAAGCAAAATGGAGCAAAATATCGATACAGACTGGGGGATCAATTGTTTGAGAGCAGCCCTGTGGAGAAGGACTTGGGGGTACTAGTGAATGAAAAATTGGACGTAAGCTGACGATGCATGCTTGCGGCCCAGAAAGCCAGGTGAATCCCGGGCCACACAAAAATAAGTGTGGCCAGAAGGTCAAGAGAGGTGATTCTGCCCATGTACTCTGCTCCTGTGAGACACTACCTGGAGTACTGTGTCCAACTCTGGGGTCTCCGGCACAACAAAGATATGAATGTGTTAGAGTGGGTCCAGAGGAGGGCCCCAAAAATGATCAGAGGACTAGAATACCTCTCATAGGAAAAAAAGCTAAGAGAATTGAGGTTGTTCAGCCTGAAGAACAGAAGGCTCCAGAGAGAGCTTGTTGTGGCCTTTCAATATAAAGAAGATGGAGACAGACTTTTTACCAGTGCCTATAGTGACAGGACAAGGGTCAACAGATTTAAACTGAAAGAAGGTGGATTTAGATTGGGCATAAAGAATAAATTGTTTATAATGACGACAATGAGCCACTGGCACAGGTTGCCCAGCTAAGTCGTGGATGCCCTATCATTAGAAGTGTTTGACTTCAGGTCAGATGGGGCTTTGAGCAACCTGGTCTAGTGGAATATATCCCTTCCCATGGCAGGGGAGTTAGACAAATGACCTTTAAAGGCCTCTTCCAACCCAAACCGTTGTATGATTCTAAAATATTCAGCATCCAGATTGGGAGGAATTTTAGTCCTGTGGTGGATTGTGTTTTGGGAACCAAAGGCAAGATATTTGATGGTGACTTTGTGAGGCCCGTGACTTTACTTGTTTTTCAACATACTGAAAAGTGCAGGTAGCTCATGATGCGAGCACTCTGCTGACTGCTATAAAAGCATGGGCCCTATGTCCCTTTTCTGTGAGACAGGCAGAAGGGTCATTTTGGCCCTCTGTAGCACAAAACCTGACAAGGAGTGATACACCTAGGATGATTTAATGTGAAGGGCAGTTTTGTTAGTGTCTTATACCTGTTAAAATTGCAACTCTCACAGCTATGAAGTGAAGGTCCTTGCAAACAATAGGTACCTGCTTTGCCTGGAGAACATGTTTCAATGTGCAACAGCTTCACCTTCTAGCTGGGATGAGAAAAAGGTCTAATTGAGACTCCAAAAGTCATGATTCAAGCAAGGAATCCATCCTTTGGAGAAAATATTTCTGAAGCCCTCCAGGTGAAGCTTTCATAAAGCTCTGAAGTGAAGACAAAGAACGTGAGTGACTTCTATTTCTCACTGGATCAGTGATAACCTCAAATCACCATACTGCCAGTCTGATTAATAATTTGTAGCTCTGGTGTTCTCCATTTTGTAAAAACTCATTTTGTATAAACTTAGGTTTCATATCCTAAATGAGAAAACCAACATCTGTCAAAATAAATTCAACTCTAAGATCATCTTTACTTATTAAGTTGTTTACTGTTATGGGGGGTGCCTATGCTTGTGTGTAGTGTTGGCTCTAATGCATTTTGGCTGATGGGGATATAAACAGAAAAATCTGAGGTATGTTCATGCATGCAATGTGAAGGAGGTTTAAGAACGGTGTGGTAGAAAACAGTAACAGCATGATTGACTCATTGAGTCAATATAAGATTAGCGTATTTAGTTGTTACATGTTAAAAAAAAAAAAGAAAAATGACAGTTACCTGGTAAAAGACCTTGTAACTTTATCTTATTTGTCCCTCCTTGTGTGTACCCCAAGTCGCCTCATGCCTGTCCCAGATGGGGACCGGCAGTGAAATCCTTGCTAAGCTCTATCACAGAAGTGCCAGGTACATCTTGGTCCTGTGGCTTCTTCCTTTTCCAGTGTGTTTCCATAACACTGGGCCAGGCTCCTTGTGTGTGCACAGTCTAGGCCTGGTGGAAGAGGGGAACAAGAAGGTTTCACTGAGGAATGTGAAGTTATTTTGGGGATGAGCCCCTCTAACCCCAAGGTAGGAGCCACCTCTGGTTGTGTAGAAAACCTGTGAGTGATGTAGAATTGCAATTACTCCTTTCGGTTAAAGGGATTGAAATCCCTATATGGAAAATGTATGTGTTGCTTTGTAAGTAATTCTGAGATCAGCAAAATAAAGTGGTATGAAAAAAACTAAACTGTTAGAATACATCAAACCTCTTGTCCCTAGGAAAGACTGTTCACTGGGTGAACTGTTGGACCTCCAGATGAATATTCAAGGATATAAAGGCATATCTTGTTTTCAGTTTAGATATCCATAGCTGACACTGTTCGCTGTATCCACTCTGCAATCTGATTCTTAAGGTTTGATTTGTATTTCCCAAGTTTCATATATACTCTTTAGTGCAATTGTTATGGATTTGACTGCTATGAATTAAGGCCTAATAATTGAAATTTCAGTGGAAACAGGATGTATGAAGTAAAATCTGTATTATAAGAAACCTCTCCTGGGAGAATGAAGGTGATGAGTTTCTAAAAGTGTGAATTTTAGTTAAATTACTTGGTAAATGCCAAAGTACATTCTGCACACAGCGTGAATACAGAAATGATGCTATTTCTGTCAAAAAGTAGAATAGCAATGATTTTTAGTGTCATCACTGAGAAAATATTTTACTGAGCAGATTCTCCACTTGCCTATGCTTTTTCCCTCTTAAGATACCTTGTAATTCAGCTGGTATACTGGAGAAACTGCGTAGGTCTCAGAATTACATGGCAGATCTCAACAAGATGGTGAAAAAAATATCCTGCAGTAGCCTATTGTAAGAAAAGTAATGAATCCAGCCTTGCTGTGTATAGTACTAGAGCAATTGATTTCTAAAGCTGAAGACTTGCAATGGAGAGTTTGACTTCACTGACTAATGTATGACAACACAGAGAATAAGAAAATAGGGTAAAAGGTAATGTAAAAAAAAGGTAAATTATCTGGCAAATGACTTTAAGATGAAATATGTTTCTACTGTGAAAAGATACTAAAAAAAACCCCAGCATCTTTTTCAGATATCTCTGAAAAGATAACAAAAAAATAAGAGACACTGTGGAATTTTTTTTTTCCCTCTAATGTTCCCTCAGCCCATGCAACCTATTGCTGTGTCCAATTTGGCTATTTTGCAAGCACAAGTTAATTTACAGGAACAGTCTTGTGTCTTCCTCTTGAGACTGAAAAGTTCAGCTGAGGTTCTTCATGTTAACAACTACAGAAAATATTCCATAGGAAAACTTAATTGATAACTTTGAAACCAGGATCAGATGATTAGCGCAGATACTTTTGTAGCTTTATGTGAGGGTTCTTTATTCCAAATTTTTGCACTTGTGGTTCACAAAGAAATGCAAATGTAGCCAGATAGGCAGATTCTATGTTGAAACTTGTAGAACAAGTAGTATTTTTTTTTTAACATTTAGAGAAATGCATACAACACTAAGGGAGTGTGTCTGAGTAGTTTTTTCACCAGAGTTAATGCTGGTTTCTTGTGGTTTGTTTCTTGGGTTTTTGGGTGGGTTTTTTTTTTTTTTTGTGGGTGGGTTTTTTGTTCTGTAGCTAATATAACATTTCATTTTTTTTTCTAATTTGAACGGCTTCCAGATTACTCTAGTACTCACAGGAATAAATTTATCAATGTGGTTGGTAGAGAAAGGTAGAGAGAAATAGTGTTTTCTTCTTGCCTTATGTATTTTGTTTTAAGGCTGTTCTTATCTCCAAATATTCATAGGTCTGCAGACCATTAAAAGCTGGAGCAGGAGATGCACTCCTCTCTCCTTTCTCAAGTGAATATGTTTTGTCTCCTAAAAAATTATTTTTTTCAGCCTTCAGCTTCTCAAGAAACTTAGGTTGCTGTTCATATGTAAAACAGTGTCAGTCCATAAATTCCATGTCATGGAATCATCATCTAGTTTCCTGCAACTCTTGCTTGCAAGAGACGTGAGAAGCAGCACGACTTTGCATGGGAAGCTTGTTTTTTTCTAATGTTTTGCAAAGTCCACTTCAACTGTCATAAGAATTAACTTTCTTATAAAATCTTTATTATGGTTTAGCTCCAATTTCAGTACTGTTCTTGGATTTGCAGTGTACACCAACTCATCAGCCAGAATGCTTTTCTCTGGAACACATTTTTTCAATTTCAGAGCAGAAACTGCAATAACCTCTTTTTTTTTTTTTTTTTTATGCAGGTCTGTCTTCATCTTTTGTTATCAGATTTTGTTGCACAGCTACATTCTAGACTGCACATTCAGTGATGTTAAAAGACCTTTGCTTAATACATGTCATTACAAGCAAAAAATTATTAGATGTATTTCAGTCCAAATACTTCTCAGTTCATGCATCCTTAATCCATCAATACTGTGTGTTTTAAACAGCTCATTTGGAAGTGAGCCCAGTGTGCTGACTTTATCAGCAGTATTACGTGCATATTCGTACTGAGGCACATAGAGTCCTTATCCACAGCAAAAAATGATCTTGCACTGCCAAAACTGTCTTACATGTTACAGGAACACTGTCTAGAGCAGCTGGATTTCTGTGTTGGAAATCTGAATGTATGTTGATCATGCACAGATATTTCCGGAAGGAAAATACCTGGTTTGCTGTACTCACAGTAGACACTGCTGAAAGCTTCAGACTTGTAGTACCTAAGCAGAGTCCAGAGAGCATGGGAAATGGGTGGGCTCATCTGTGTGCATGAGGTCCATTTGCATTGCCAGCATAGATCGAACCTCCATTGTGCTGTGCACACTGGAGTCACTGGTCATGCACGTAATAAAAACCCTTTATCTAGGACTACTGAGGAAACCTAGCTGGAGCTTTTGCTTTGCTCTCCTGTTAGACATTTGGATATCTGGGGCAAATACACTGCATTGGGTGTTGCTGACACTGGATTCATGCCCATTATTAAGTCTACTGCTTTATTCCAAGTGGACCAGTTATACATGAGCATTCTTTTAAGTGACTCAAAATCCATGTGTTCATTGGATCATGAATCTCCTTAAAGCATATTGTCCATTGAGGTTGTAAGAGAGTGTCAGCTTTGGGCTTTTGGTTAGTATCAACTCATGTTGGCTCCTGATGAATCCCATCGCATTACGTTCTAGCAGGAGTCATCCTTACACCCATGGGAGTTTCTTGTCTGGCAGCATGGCACTGCCATAACTTCAGCACTCTCTACAGATTTGGTTTGTGTATAACTAAACTATCTTTGAGTTCTCTACTTGAGGGCAGGTTTTTGCAAATTTATGACGATCTAGCTGCCTCTTAGAATGCATGTTAGGACATGAAGAAACGTTATTACATGGATTGTTTGGCACCTGAACTGATCTCTGGGGTAAAACCTTAGCTGAAAATGTTATTACAGGGTACAGCTGAGGGAAAGAAACTCTTGTAAATATTTGCCATAAGGAACAATTGGTAACTGCTGTGGCCTTCAATGTGTCTTTCAAATGAGCAGGTAGTCATATAGAAATAAAGTAATTTCCGTGTGATAACAGAATGTATGTAAGGATATCTATCAGAGCCTTTGTCTATATTTATCCCCCAAAAGGCATACTCCTCCCTGCTCTACCCCACTCCCCATGGCTAAGGTAGTTGTGTGGTGATTTTTTTAAAATTTCCAACTGTAATGCTTTCGTGATATGATTTTGATTAGCTGTGCATGTATGTATTTACCTAGTTTTTTGATCTTCCTATGTCTCTCATTTTCTGTAAGACCACTGACCAGAAGAATCTGTAAACTTCAGTAGATATCTAGTTCTGTCCATAGTTTGCCTCAGGTAACAGTGCTTTAAGAAACTAAATTATGACCTGAGAGAGCGGAAGATGATTCTTATCTGCAATGTTGCATTTGGGTAAGCCCTTTTGCACAGCAAATATGGTTTAGTTTAAATTACTATTAGGCTTTGTGCACCTGAAGAAAATTATAGTATGTGTTTGTGTTACAATGCTTCCATCTTCTGAGACTGAAAAAACAAGGCAAGAAAAAAGTTTATTGTCAGCTGGATGTTTGTTTTTTTTTTTTTTTCTCTGAATTATGATTCATTTCTAGGATATTTGTGCTAACTGTTTGCAACTAACTTGACTGCAGTTGATCATGAGGAAATAATCAGGTAAAAATGTGCACTTTGTAAAGGAAGACAAAGGTTCCTCACAAGAAAATACGGCCTTTTGGTGACACTGACCCTACTGCTAGCCAAACAGTGTTTGCTTGGCTAATGGTCAATGGAAGTTTCTTGCTTTTGAAATCCCAGAATGAAAGTGGAGAGAAAAAAAACACTTAATTTTTTTTTTAATCAGTATTCTTAGTTTAAAGAGTCACTGTTTAAAAAGTTACAGTACAACATATGTTTTATATTTTTCATTTGCTTCAGACAGATTTAGGATATGCCAAAGGACCCTCTAGAAATCTTGTCTCTATTGGAGTGAAAACCTTTGTCTCACTGGAGCCTGTGGACAGTGGTGTTAGGGCAATGCTGTGTACTGGGTTGATTTGTGTTTAAGATTAGATAAGGCTTTTAATTTCCAAGATTATACTTTGAAGTGGTCCTAGTACAAAGAATTATCTCATTATAGGTGGTTTACTGGGTTTTATATGCAAACACTTGAAATTTCCTGTCATTGCAGATTAGCATGCTGCTGTGTACCACAATTGTGACTGTGTGCTGACTTCAGCTGGATAGTAGAGCCAAGTCTTGTATATGAATGAGCCTGAGAGATGCATGAAGCACGATGTATGCATGAAGCATGAGGATTCTCTTTTATGAAAAACTAAGGCTTTGAAATTTTTGCTTTTAGTCCCACACAAATGCAAAACACAAACCAGATATTTAATGAGCATAAAGGAGAGAGAATTTTGCAGAACGGAAACTTGAGCTTGAGTCTCTGGTCTTTGTGTTTCACTACCAAGTTACTGTATATTGAATTTCTCAACAGAAATCAGAAAGAAAGACCATTCAGGATTTGAAAAGTCTGCATGGAAAATTTAATTGAACCAGCTACAATATACAGGATCTTTCAACTTCAGGCTATATTTTTGGGCTGTTTAGTTATACTTTTTTTCCCTTTCAGGATTTTCACAAACATTGGTGAATACTTTGATGAAATCTAGTCCTTAGTATGATGGAGAAGGTTGCACTCTGAAGCAGGGAAGTTGCAGTCCATCAGTGCAGTTATTTATTTAGTAAGATTCCAGCAAAATTTCCAGCATAATATTTTGAAATAATAGGGATTATGATCCAGAGATGGCCAAGAATCAAAGAGAAGAGTCTTGCATAACCAAGAGATATTTTTTTTTTGTTTGTCCTTTTTTTTTTTCTGTACAAAAAACGCATAAAAATTCCTTCTTTGTTCTAAAGCGTGCTTCAATGGATATGTCAGGTATGGTGTCTGCTCTGTAATGATCTTGCTTGTATTAAAAAAACCCATTTAAAATCCATTTTAAAGACAGTAGTAATCTTTGATAAAGGGATACTTTTCCTTCACACGGAGTTTCTGGAGGGGAAAACACACTGTCTTTTCCCCTCCAGAAACTCTGTGTGAAGGAAAAGTATTCCTTAAGCACGTTCTGTGCAGAAACTTACTTCAGTTGTTCCAGAAAGGATAGATTGATTGTGTTCACTTACATCAAGTCATCTAATCTAAGGCAGAATTTACATATGTCGTAGTTCAGCCCCGATCGGGACCAGACTACGCAATCTCTGTCTCACTCCCCCCACACTCTGAGAGAATATGAGGAGATGATATAGGAAAAACGGCTCAAGGTTGAGATAAGGTTGGGGAGAAATCCTTAAAGTTACCGTCACGGGCAAAACAGACTCGACTTGGCGAAAACTATTCATTTATTTTTTAAATTAGCAGGAGAATGAGACAGAGAACAAGATAACCTCCCCCCACCCCTCCCTCTTCCCGGGCTTAACATTATCTCTACTACCTTCCCCTCCCGAGCGGCATGGGGGGGAAGAGGGAATGGGGGTTGCGGTCAGTTCATCACGGGTTGTTTTACGCCACTGTATCATCGTCAGGGGAAGAACTCCTCGCATTCCTCCTCTGCTCCAGCGTGGGATCCCTCCCACGGGCCACAGTCCTTCGTGAAACCACGCCAGAGCACGGCGTGGGTCATCTCTTCCACGGGGTGCAGTCCCTCTAGAACAGCTGTCCCAGCGGGCCCTCCACAGGCCCCAGACTCCTTCAGGACTCCACCTGCTCCGGTGTGGGGTCCTCCACGGGCTGCAGGTGGATCTCTGCCCCTCCGTGGACCTCCATGGGCTGCAGGGGGACAACCCGCTCCACCATGGTCTTCACCACGAGTTGCAGAGGAATCTTGGCCAGGAGCCGCATTACTCCTTCCCCTCCTTCTTCACTGACCTTGGCGTCTGCAGCCGTTCCTTACAGCAGGCTGGCAGACGCCTCTCAGGATCCTTTTTACATCTTGTTCACTTCTCATCTCCTCTCCACTTCTTGCAGCCAGGCCGGGCCGAGTTGGGCCCAGTCGGCTGCCCGGCAGGAGGCCAGAGGGTGAGGCCTGCAAGGCCCACGAGGCCCACGCCTCCTCCTCTTTGTCCCCCCCTCAGCTGCTTCACATCTTCTCGTTTGTTTTTTTTTCTTCTGTTTTCCCCTACTTAAATACGTTATCGCAGAGGTGTTATCACGGGACATTCTGCTACCAATTGGCTTGGCCTTGGCCAGCAGCGGGTCCGCCCTAGGCCCGGCCGAGTCCACTAAACAAAGGGGACCAACTTCTAGCAGTTTCCTACAGAAGCTACCACCTTAGGCCCCCCCTCACTAAGAAAACTAGAACAACATATCCTTGGGACTTCCCAGCTGGGGATGTTGAAATTTCTGATCTCTTTACACCAGGGAAGAATGACCTACAGTGCTCCTTGCTTGGGATTCTTGTGCTCCGCAAGGAGTTTCCCATGAAGTGGTTTCATAGCACAGACTTTAACTCAAAGTTAATATATCCTGTAACACATACTAACTTGCGTGGGGGTTTACCACAAAACTTTTGAAGGTGGCACTAACTGCTCCAGTTAGTTAACTTCTGTGGAAGATTTTCATTCAGAAAAGAGGGTGATGTGAAAATCTATGTATCCTTCAGTTTGAGCATCTACATTACAGTCATTTTTCAGTATTTAGTAAAGCAATGTCATTAAGCTCCTTGACATGTTGATTGAAGACCTGAAGAAAATCTTAGGAATTTGAATTTGCAAGGGGTGCCACTGAGTCCAGTTTTTCTTATAAGGTCACCTGAAATGCTTATCTATTTATGCCAAAAAAAAAGTTCCCAGGTAATCAGATCTATATATCTTCCTGAGACTGACCTACTCAATATGTATCTAGCTCAAGACTTCTAGTATAAAGACCAAATCTACTAAAAACCACAGGAGAGAAGGAGAAATCAAGATTCCGGTCTAGAACAATAGGAAAGAATAGAGTTTGGACCCCAGTCTCATTTTGTACTGGATGTGTGCTAGTTTTGGTGTGATGCACTTTGTTTCAAGGAAGGAACACCCTCTCCTCCTCCCTCCCTCAAAAATACATACACATCTTTTTTATTTCTGTTCTCCCATAGGGTTTTATCTGAAACACAATTCTTGAGACACTGAAGGTATAACATATTCAAATCAGAGCAAAGATACCATTTAATTTCACTTTAATCTGAGTGAAACTGAACTTTTCACATTTGTTATTTGTATTGCATTTTCTTCTTTTCTATAGCTTTCTTTTTTTTTAATATTGAGGAATATGAATTAATTGTGCTTGCTCTAAGTATCAAATGGAACAATATCAGTTTTCACTTAAAGAACATCAGTGGAACCAAACAGTAAGTTGTTGCAACACAAATGTGCTGCCAAGTGTTTTATTATAGTCCATCAGATTTTTTTTTAATTGAGATGAATGAGTGATGTAGGCAGAAGACTGGTAATTAGAACTGTGTTAAATATTTGCATTGAATCTTAAGTACATCTGAATTGAATAAGATGCTGCTTTAAATATACTTTATGCAATCTTGAGTCAATGTTGTTTTGAGCAATAGTGAGGTAGGCAGATCTTTGCCAGATGTCTTTGTCAGCCTTTCTCTTTTGTATCCCATCAGCCCTGAGGAAAGGAGGACAGAACAGAAACCCAGCTTTCTGGCACCCCTTAGTGCCAACAGAAGGCATGAAGAAGTCTACTTGATAGCCTTCAGAAAGATGGTGAAAACAGCCAGCTGATGCTGCTGCAAGGAAAAGCACAGAAGAAACGGAAGCAGAAAGGAGGTCATCAACCCACTCACCTCCTGGAAAAGGCATGGAGATAATTAGTGACTGCATGGGGAAGGATTTTTTCTTTTGGAAAGAGAAAGCATAAATTAAGGAAAGATTAAAAGGTTCATTTATTGACAGCACACAAATGAGAACAACAGATCCATCTTAAACCAGATAAGGATCTCTGTGTGAGTGGGCAGCAAGAATGAATAGTCATTCAGGTTTTGTGCATTGCTAGGTGACTAGTGAAGCGGTCAGCACCTTGTTCATGTTACTTAAATAAAGGGGAAAAAACTTCCGGTACCTCATGACCTGAGCTCCAGGGTTGGTTTGTGAACATAATTGTGAGTGAAGCCCTGTGGTATTAACAACAGTTCAGGGCTAATTTTGAACATATTTGTTTCCATCCCAGAGCTGCAGTTTATTGGCCAGCCACAGTAGGCAGAGATAGATTGACCTTTTCTTCGTTGGCTACGTCGTCATTGTACACACTATAAGCATACCGGCAGTGTAAAACATGGAGAGATAGGCAATTAAATATTATGGCCTTAAGCCTAAAAGCAGGCTAAATTAGTAAATCACTTGAATGGCAATTTTTTGAATCCTGTGCTGCTGTTAGTCTATATAAAAGAAGGATTGGAAATGTTTTTTTTTCTTTTTTTTTTGTTGTTTGTTTTTAGAATAGATATGCTTTCCTGTCAGTTCACATAATCAAAACAAATATCTGCTGGAACTATTTTCTTTCCCTAATGAAAGTACTTCAGTGCCGGAATGGATTTCCCTGAGAGGCTATGGAATTGCCATTGCTGAGGATCTTCAGAACTTGACTGGACAAAGCTCTGAGTAGCCTGATGTAATGGTGAGGTTTTCCTTCCTTGAACTGGGAGGCTGGACTAAAAAACCTCCAGAGATCCATCCTGACCTCAATCATTCTGTGATTTTAAACTATAATGGAATCTGGCTTATTCAGGCCAGTTAGCTCCAGCCACAAGATATGTTTTCATGGTCAAAATCTAACTTCTTATGAAGTATAATACACTCAATAAACTGTGCTCTGGGTTTATGTCCCTTCCAACACAAACCATTAGCATCAGTAAGACCATGTTAAGCTGCTAGATCTGTGATGTCCTACCAACTACCAACTTAATGGGAGGTGCCATGGCAATCTCTGATTCTGTGTGGTGTTTTGGGCTAAACCATCACACTGACAAAAGCCCAGACACTTGCACAATGATAGTATTGACACTTTGGAAAAAATTAGTCCATTGTCCAGGATGGCTATCTTTTATGAGTTCAAGGAGAAAGGGGGTGTCGTAGTTCAGCCCCGATCAGGACCAGACTACGCAGTCTCTCTCTCACTCCCCCCACCCTCCGAGAGAACAGGGAGAGAAAATATAAGAAAAACGGCTCCTTTGAGATAAGGACAGGGAGAAATCCTGAAAGTTACCGTCACGGGCAAAACAGACTCGACTTGGGGAAAATTATTCATTTATTACTACAAATAGCAGGATAATGAGACAGAGAACAAGATAACCTCCCTCCACCCCTCCCTCTTCCCAGGCTTAACATCATCTCTACCACCTTCCTCTCCTGAGCGGCACAGGGGGGAAGAGGGAATGGGGGTCACAGTCATTTCATCATACGTTGTTTCATGCCGCTGCTTCATGGTCAGAGGAAGAACTCCTCACATTCCTCCCCTGCTCCGTTGTGGGGTCCCACCCCTACGCCACAGTCCTTTGTGGAACTGCTCCAGCATGGGTCATCTCTTCCACGGGTGCAGTCCCTTCAGAACAGCTGTCCCAGCGGGCCCTCCATGGGCCACAGCTGCCTTCAGGCATCCACCTCCCCCGGTACGGGGTCCTTCACGGGCTCCAAGTGGATCTCTGCTCCTCCGTGGACCTCCATGGGCTGCAGGGGGACAACCTGCTCCACCATGGTCGTCACCACAGGCTGCAGAGGAATCTTGGCCAGGAGCCACATTACTCCTCCCCCTCCTTCTGAACTGACCTTGGTGTCTGCAGCCGTTCCTCACAACAGGCTGGCAGATGCCTCTCAGGATCTTTTTTACATCTTATTCATATCTCATCTCCTCTCCACTTCTTGCAGCCGGGCTGGACCGAGTCGGGCCCAGTCGGCTGCCTGGCGAGAGGCCAGAGGGTGAGGCCTGCAAGGCCCATGAGGCCTGCGCCTCCCCCTCTGCGCCTCTGCCCCCGCTCAGCTTCTTCACATCTTCTCTCCTTTTTTTTTTTCTGTTTTCCCCTTCTTAAATACGTTATCGCAGAGGTGTTATCACTGAACATTCTGCTACCAATCGGCTCGGCCTTGGCCAGCAGCGGGTCAGCCCTAGGCCCGGCCGAGTCCACTGAACAAAGGGGAGCGACTTCTAGCAGTTTCCTACAGAAGCTACCACCTTAGGCCCCCCCTCACTAAACAAAACCAGGACAGGGGGATGCAAACTCTAACCCCAGACTGGTGTTCACAGAGCAGACCCATGTCGTTGTGTCTGTGAGATGCTGCAACTGATTCCACCCAGCTCAGCTCTGCTTTCTCCCTGGTACTGTACATGTGACCTCATTCCCAATTTGGCTGGGTCCACAAGTAGGAACTGTTTTCTAGGTAGGTAGCTGATGTTCTCCACTGAGCACAGGCAGTTTCTAGGATGTCCCTTGATTTAAGCTGCAGACTGTTGAGAAAGGGGGTGTTTAGTTAATAGTAATCTCAACCATGATATAAATATTTACAGTGTGCAAGACTAATTGTTTATTTCTTTAAGTCCTGAAGAGAATAATATGTGGCTTCAGTTGCATTGCTCCAGTATGGAGTGCTTGACCAATGCCTGTCTACCCCTGGGATGGTCTACCCAGACCATCTCAGAACTGAATTTTCTTCTCATGAATTCTGTTTTCACTCTTTAGTGCTCTGTACCATGTAAGTTCAGTGGCAGACTTAGTGAAATATAAGTTGTACTGTGGACATAAGCTTGGCACCATATGCTAAAAATGTATGACTTGCTTTGAAGAATTCCCATGACTTTCAAAAGAGCTTTTGAGTATTCAATATATTGATAAGTCTGTGGCTGTTTTTGACTCTTTGACAGTTCCATTGTGTTTTTGTGGCCAACAACTGTCACGCTTTGAAATTTCCCTGTTCTGTAATCTGGGCAGTTGATGGCCAGTAAAGATTCCTGAAAGTAATTGAGTATTCCAGTGTTCCTATCTGACTGTACTGTGACTAAAAATGACTTACTGTTTATCAATCATTTTCTCTCTGAAAACTCTTGAAAACTCTTCCCTGAAGAGCAATAAGTCCTTGTAAAATTTTCTGGGAAGGAGGAGGAGCAGGGGAGAAAAGGAACCAAAAATCTGTTTGAGAAGAACATTTAAGAATGATCATAGATTTTTGTATAATGATCTTGTAACTCATTATGATTATTTCCCATTGTTTTCCTCACTCAAATGACTTTATTGTGTAATCTGTCTCCTAATTTCCTCTTACCTTTTCTATTTTAATAGTATTTGCAGTAGATACTTTCACAATCTTAACTATATCTAAAGTGTTATAACACTTACTTATAGTATCTCACCAGGGACCAATAAAAAGTCCATCCACTTAAAAGTAATCTGATACTGCCCCATCTCCCTTTATATTTTTCCTTGCTCATGTGGTCTACGCATGGAACATCTTGGCAATGAACATGGTTACAAGCAATGGATACTTCTAAATTCAAAAGCTTTTTTATATCCTATGTTGTCTTATTTGAATTTTAACCCACTCCTTAAACGTTACATGTTGCCTATGTGCAATAATGTACCATTCTGGAAAGAAAAAGTTCAGGATGCAGGGAAAACCAAAACATTGGTTAGTAAGTTACATCTATTGGTGGAATGTTGACATTCCACTAAAAATTGTTAATTTTTAGTTTATTTTTTTTTTAAGTGGAGTACTCTCTAAGTTATTGAGTGTCTTGTGATCATAATGCATATTGTAATGTCATGTATACTGAAGTATGCTAAGAACCATAATGTGCACAGGAGTCCACTTTGCTTGAATGCCACAGTGGTTTTCATGCATCAAACTGTTTGCTCGTATGCACATGCAGTAGGTCCTCAAGGATACAGAAGCAGCAGGTAGAAATGGACAGAGAACATAGGAGGATGTGTAAGATTACAAAGATCTAGTGCATCTATGTGAAAACTATTATGATGAGCTGCAGTCCGAATTCAATTCCAGTGAAAGAAGACAGTAGTTCCTTCTCCTAATTAGGCATGTATATGAGAAAGAGTCAAGAGGGTTTTGTTTGCTTTCTAAAAAACAGTGCATGTAATGTTTCCCAGTATGCCATGATCCTTTATATACAAATATGGCCATAGGTCAGCACAGGCTTTATGGTTTGAGTCCTATTTTAAGCTCACTGCTAACTCTAAAATGTACACAGAAGAGCTAACAGAAATTTCTAGCATCTTGAAGACAATCAACCAAAAGAACTATTCTGATTCTACTGTGAACAGAATCAGATGTATTTCTCTTTTAGTACAGTGCCTTGAACAGAATACTCTATTTTGACCAAAGGCTGTACTTGAAACATATAATATCATAAAGGTGCGTATCCAAAACAAAAATGCATAAGCATCTACTGTGTATATGTAACTAGTCAAGATGTAATGTTTAACTTCTGCAGGATCTATAAGAAACAGCTAAATTCGGTATCATCTGTTTTGGTGCATATATGCAAAGTCAGGTCTTGTGCACAAACACTGTGTGTGTGCGTGATTATTAGCTTCCCTCTGTTGGTGTACCAAGTCACTGAGCAGGGGATTTGAGACATATTTTAATTGGATTTAAAGCAAAACAGACTTACTTGAAAACAAAAAGAAATTTAACAATTAAGATTGTAAACGCCTAAACTGAAAAATAGAAACTTTGCCCTGCATATGTTTGTATTGGTACTAATGAAACATTTAAACGTGTCATATTACATTGCCCTGATGACACAACTTTTTCCCATAGGATCTACAAATGCAGATGCGATCCTTCTTTGCCAAAAGCTCTCTTTCTTGCCAAGTACATTGGACCATTCCCAACATACTGGATAAATCCAGCCATAGGTAAATACAGTATTCTCTATCTAACTAAAGATGAAACAAAGTTGATAAACTTATCATGTCAATATAAACCTACTGCATTTTCTCAATAAGACAGATAGTTTTGAATTATTTCATGAAAACTTCAAGACATCTGTTTTAACAGACGGATACTTACAAATTCATCACTTTTGTCAAGGTGTTGCATACTTAATGCTACCTTGCTATGAAGTTTGGCATTGAATTACACCTAACATCACCAAACAGCCAGAAGTGGTGACATTTTAAACACAGAACTGACAAATTAGCAAATCACTATTATTATGGTCACCCTCAATACCCCAAATGAGCATGTTCTAATACACTGTACACAAAGTAGTATCTTCACATAGTAAGTGCAATGCCTTTATCTTGAAGTCCATCTTTCAAGAAAGCCGAATTCCAGGCAACCTGGAAAGCAGATGTTACACTTCAAGCTAGAGACCTGGAAAGAGTTAGCTATTTTATACATTTAAATAAGGGCCAGAGGAAGGGAGAGCTCATTTGCTTTTGGTTTTTGGAAAGCTTAGTATTGCAAATTACGCAGTATTGCTCAGTATTTAGTACTGCAAAACATCTCTAGAGCTGGTGCTTGCAAAGTATGAAACAAATCCTTGGTCATAACCTTCTCTTTCCCCGCTTTCCAACTTCACTTGCTGTGATTGAGCAAATAGAGCTCTCCAGAGTTAATCTCAAATTTGGAAAGAGGAATAGATGTTTTCTGACATCAGTGTAGTAACTTGAACAGTAGCAGGAAGCAACTATTGATTTGTGTGGCACTGAAAATTAAATTTGATGCAAGAATGAGGTGATATATATTTGAAGACAGAGAACTTAAAGCATCCTGAAAAGGTGTATGTCCATGTTATGGACCGGGAAAATTGGTTTCAGAGGTGAAATACACCTTGGCAATGTTAATCTATAGGACCTGCAATGAAACCAGGAGCTCGGGTCCTGTGTGTTGGTGATTAGCTGACGTTGCCTTCCACAAAATGTACCATTCTCCTCCCTTTGCATTCAGTGTCTCAATAAGTGTTCCAGAAGAGCAGGAGTCTTATTTAATCAATAAGTTCTTCTTCCACCCTGCAGGTACAGGTGTTGAAACTTGAGCTCTACCAAAGACAATGGAAAAAAATCTCACAGAGTTTGAGCTGTTAAGATTTCATAGAATTTTCAATTTTGTCAAATTTGCAATGTTTGTCCAAAGCCAAACATGTTAGAATGGCACTGAGTATAAATAATTACTGTACTTGTGTACCTTTGTGTCATTATTTTTAGACCCTTAAAAATAGTAACAAGTTTCTACTACAGATTTGAAGTTTATTTGCCATAAGTACAGCTAACTCATTGCAAGACTTTGCAAAGACACAAGAATATATGAATACAAAACCATGTTTCTAAAATTTTACATAAAATTATGGATGAAGGAATTTTCAGAACTGTGAATGGAAAGGTCATCTTGTCCTGAGAGTGAATCCAATTAAATTCTGTGCTGAGGCCAAGAAATCTGATTGGCATGTAGATTAAAGCCAAAACCAAGCCTTCTCCAAACATTTACTGACAACCATGAACTTTGACAGTTTCAGGCAGTGAATTTTCCAAGTTGTATTGGAGCGCTTTCTATAAGTTGCAACAAATGAAAAAGGAAAAAATCATAGCAGATGAAAAAGAGGAGATTCATGGACTCATGTCGAGTCTCTTTCCTGACACTGTAATTTCCAAAGCAACAACAACAAAAAAAAAGCAACAAAAAAATCCCATTCCTCATCATAAATCAATAAAAAACCATGTTTCCATAACATTTTTATTATTCTGATAACAACAGCTTGACATTTCTGCATTGGCTCAGTTAAGTTTTTCCTATCTATTCCTGCCAGAACAAAAAAAAGGATCCTCAATTTTCAGCCATCTACTGGAAAGTGTTTCTTTCTGATTACTAATGAATGTGCACATAGAATCATTTCATGTTGTTGATTCTCAATTTTGCTATAGAAAATAGGATAATGGTATGGATCATGTACAGAAATGGTAGGTCATGACAGTAATAATAATAAAAGGTCATACTGTCTTTCTTTAAGATGAAGTTATTGATTGTGAAAGATATGAGAGTGGCAACCATGATGCATAGGACACTTTAAAAGGTATCTACTGGATTCAACACATGCAACAACCCATGCAAATTCTCACATAAAAAGCCTACTGGTGATCTGCTGGAGAGGGCAAATCTCTTCAGTGGGTCTCTGCATGACTCCCCAATAGTGCTCTGTCCTTTGCATCTTGGAAAAATTCAACCATGGCATTTTACATCATATGCTAACTGTGATTATTTACATGTAATGTCCTGGCAAGTTTATTTTGATGACTTAAATATATTTTTCTTAGGACTGGAAAATGGCCTTCAGCCTAATATGTCTGACTATCCAGGTTTATCTTTAATCTCACATGCCTACTATTTTCACATACTCCAAATACTTCTGTAAGGAAACAAAAAAACTGGATGTATTTCATACTGACTGCCATCTGTTTAAATCAGATTTTGTTTAAATCTGATTAATTCTAGGTTTATTTCTTTTATATGTGCAATCTAGAGTTTGGGCCACTCTTTCTCCTGTTCAATAACACAATAACCCACCAAATAGTAATAACAATAAAGTTAATTTTAATCCAAACCATTTTCATTGCGTGGCATGAATGTTTGTACCA
The DNA here is from genome assembly GCF_036417535.1 of Chlamydotis macqueenii. Lineage (NCBI taxonomy): Eukaryota > Metazoa > Chordata > Aves > Otidiformes > Otididae > Chlamydotis > Chlamydotis macqueenii. The sequence goes on along the minus strand of NC_141556.1, from coordinate 114,466,276 downwards.
GTGAAAGAGAAGGATGGGACTGCTTTTTCCACTACTTATGTTGACTTAAATTGATCAAATGGTTGCCCTAGGCATTGGCGAGTCCACACAAAAGAAAAATATGAAAATGTTGAGCTGTGGGGAAAAGAGCTCAAGGGAAGCAGAGATGGGTCAGAAATTTCCATACATTGAAGCCAATCCATCATCAAACATAAACCAGAAATAAAGTAAGCTTCATTAAGTCTGGTGCTTCAGAACAACTTGTCAGAGATAAGGGGTCTTTTAGGTTGAGTTGTAGGGTCCACGGCAGTTCTTGCATTATCTAACTGATTTGTTTGCTCCAAATAATAGCATTGGCTCCTTTTCATGTATAACTTACACCTTAATTATGGTGTAATAGCATCATCATGGTGATGATACTTTTACCTCAACAGTGACTTCAGTATGTTTTCCAAAAGAAACCAAGGAAATATTGTTGTTGTGTTTGTGGGTCTTTTTCTTTGTTTTTTAGCATTGTAAAATTCAATCAACAGAAAAGTCCATTTTCAATGGCTTGGATTTGAAAATCAGTTAATTCAAAACACCAAAGCAAAACCTGTGAGTTTGCATAGCAGACTGGGATTATCCTGTCTCTAATGGACAAAGGAAGGTGGTCATGGTTTTGCAGATTGTTTTCAGGGGAGTGGTAGGCCTGTGAGGCTCAGACTTGAGCCAGAGGTGACTGGGGTCAAAGTTCTTTCTTGCAAACCATGAGAGTTTTGGGAAGGGAGCCTGGAAAATTAATAACCAGAATATGGCCCTTATCTCAAATCTCTGAGACTTGCAATATCTCCTTCAGAAAATGAGAAGGAACAATATTATGCTAAGCTTTAGAGGCCAGACAAAAGCCATACACCATATGTAAGACATTAGTTGTGCATGCCTGTGTAGTCACAGGCAAACTATTCTGTGCACTGATTGTGCAAGGTACATTTATCTTGATGCCACTTCATCCTGCCCAGACACCAGCTCAGTGATTTTTTTAGTGAATTCAGGCAAATCTCTCCACTTCCCAATGTTTACTCTCACAATAGAGAGAGCAGAAGAAAACCTAGGCTATTCCCACTCTAGTAAAAACTGAGCATTTTGTATAAACAGGGAGAGTGCGGATGGCTGCAGTACTGGTGACGTTCTTCTTCTGCCAGCTCTTCTACAGGGATAAGAAACTATACAATAAACTTGTACGTTAGTTCAAAATGCCATCCCTTGTTAAGTGTTTGTTCTGTCTGTCTGGTTAAGAAAGCGTCTCTTCTAGCAATGCCACAAGGCAAGAGAAGTCCAAACTGGTCAGATTTTCTTACCTCAGATGTTAACTTAATGACTTAATTTGGGGCTATTCAAGGCCCATCTGGCTACACAGGAAATGCACAGATACACTCCTACAGGCCTGAGTGGTTTAGGAAGATGGTCCCTGCCAATCCGATTGATTTTGCACAGTGAGAGATTATGTGGCATTTCAATCAGATGGAATGAACAGATCTTGTGCATCACTGTTGCGGAAAGAGATGTACCTATCTCTCATCCTCTATTTCCAGCCAGGCAGCCCAGCTTCTTCCTAATTCATGTGAGTCAGCTCAGTTCACTGAACCAGCTGAAAAGCAAGTAACCCAACATACAAGAATAAGGTATGTAGAAAGACATATGAATTTAGTATTTGGACTCTCATATGAAGCACAAGACAGTGATGCGACACAAGCATTTCTGTCTCTCCTTCATTTCCCACATGCTTTATTCTGCCTTTTTCAGGAAGGTAACTGTATGCCAAGAAACACATAGGTTTTGTACCTGAGTTACACTGGCTTGAGTAAAAGTTACAATCCGTACACAGCAGAAGGTTGATTCTTTTGGATGCCTTATGCCTTTACAACTATTTTTGATGCACTGCTGGGTATTTTGTGAGTCTGGCGAATCTGGATAAGGTAAACATTTGGTTTTTTTTTTTTGTTTTTGTTTGGGTTTTTTTTGTTTGTTTTGTTTTGTTTTGTTTAACAAATCCATTTATTTGCATGAACTGCACTGCTTTTGTTACCTTGGTTCACCAAATGAGTAGTACATCTTGTTAGGTGGCATGCTTTTCCTTGTATCAGGGATGTGTTCCCTTAGTGTAACATCCACCTGTGCTAGCGTGGGCCATTTTCTGCACAAGGATAAGGAAAGGCAGAACAGAAGAAAGCACTGTTCTCTTTCACAGTTGAACTCAATGATCTTAAAGATCTTTTCCAACCTAAATGGTTCTATGATTCCATTTTTGAATAAAAGAGAAATATTTCCTCTAGTTACCACCTTTTTCCCCTTTCCTCAAATCTATGCTCTCCTTTGCATATCCTGCTTTCATAAGGATTATTCTGCAGATGGAGAGAACCGAGTGTAGATTCTGCACTGTTAACCTCCGCCCTGCAAACATCTGTCAGCTATTCCCTCCTCTACTTTCCTCTCTTAAAAAACCCCCATTTTTTAACATGTGGATGCCTTTAATTTTCCTTCTTTGTACTGAAGACATACTTTCAAGAGTTTTCTGCAATTCTGAGGTTTAGAAACTTTTTTAAAATGAAAGATGATATTCTTAAGTGAGCATATGCCTTCAGAAAGGGAACAGGAAAAATCTCTCCACTCCTCCGGCTCCACACAGCCCTTTAATGCTGTTAAGCTCATGATAAGCAGTGATACTAAGTACAGCTTAAAATTACACCATAATTTGTTGCCATAGACTTGAAATTAGGATTTGGGAGATCTTGCCTTTCTCTGCATTTTTACCCTTCCTGACTGTAAGTGGTATTTGAAGATTTTTGAAAAATGTAGATCATGTGCTGTGATTAGATGCTGATCTCTTCTCTTTGGGCCCCTTCAAGTGCTTTCACAAAATGATTTCAGAAAAACCAATGAACAGTTGTCAGGGATAACATAAGGAGCCTTTAGAGAAATATATCCACATAAAAGCCTTGCTAACCTTATACACTATCCTATCAATATTTCCATTACAATTTATTTGGTATTAGAGGCTCAGGCCTAAGGAAGCAATGCTGTCATCTTGCCTGTTGTTATTACCAGTTTGTAAATGAATACAGAATTTTGATAGATGGCAACATTTTTTTAGAACTGAAATTAGCAAAAAAATATTGTTTTATTTTATTTTATTTTTATTCCTGGAATGGGCAAGGAGACAGATTTTTCTTCATCCCTGCATTGAAGCAAGGGACTTTTTTTTTTTAAAAAAAAAACAATTCTGCTGTAGAAATATATAATTATGTGTGGGTAGACTTGGCATAGATCTCTTCCCCTTTAGGGATTTGAAGAAAACAAGTATTTTCAAATACCCTTAATAACATACAGGTAAATAATGAATTCAGACCAAATAACTGCTAAATATGAGAAAAACAGCATATTTCTACTCCTACTGCTAGCCAGAAAAAGATCACTGATTATCCATATCCTGCCAATGATATTTTACACAGACGTCTCTACTGTTTTCAAGTGGGAGATCAGTGCCTAGGCTGATGGCAGGATGTGGACCTTATAAAGTATTTCCTGCCGAAAAGAGCACTTTGGATTATTGGATAGGCTTAAATGTCATTTAATGAGCTGGATTATGAAAGATGGACTCCTACACACTCAGGAGTAAGTGTAAACTGACATAAGAGATCCTGATTTTGAAAAAAAACCCTTATCAGGCATATCGCCTGATCATTAAGAAATCTTACTAAATTCCAATGATTCCTTTATCTAGACAGAGTTTGTGGCAACAGAGGCTTGGCTGAAAAGGACAGTACCTCAATACCCAAGCCAGTGAATGTGGTTTAACTGTTTACATGGTGGTGACTCTTAACATGGGACTGTGCAGTGTGTATCAGAGCTGCCAGCATTTCTCCATAGCGAATGTACAGTAGAACAGAATGCGCTTACGTGGAGATTGTTCCTCTTTGGAAATTAGTACCTAGGACATACCCCCTCTAGAGGGGGTGGCAACCACCGACCACATTTGTTTACTTTTCTATGGAGATCCCAAATAGGTTTCAGAGTGTTTGTATGTATGTGATGCAGAAGGATGCTAACAGCTGTAAGGGGGAAGGAGGGACTAGTGGGAAATGGGGAGGCAAAGGCTGACCTGAAATCTGTGCTGTGTGAAAGGAAGGCAGAAGAAGACATTAGCATCTGCCATCTGGTGAAAACAGAGATGGGAAATTTGGGCACAGATATTGCTACATGGTTTTTCATTAGTAAATAACTAAGATTATGCAAAAGTTTGTATTTTTATCTTAACCTCAGTTTCTTAAGCTAATGGTAACAAATATGTTCAGTCCTGAGTAATCTCATTGCAAAAAAAAAGCCAGTTATGCATGGGGTGCACTGTTAGCCCAATTGTCCTGCAAGAAAGCACAAAGAGGTTTGAGCTACTTCCCACTCTGCGTTGGGGACAGAACTGAGAAAAGGAGAGGTTTCTGTGAGTGCTGATGTGGTCCTCAGTTCTCACTGCAAAGGCTGTGTCTGTCTGACCAAGCAAGGGTTCATTTTTTTTTTTTTTAACTTAAAACATCGGCTAACAGCTGGTAGACGCATATCTTCAGCCAACAGGCTTCATAGTCTTTGGCATGTATTTTAGCTATGTTCTCTAACCTGTAAACTCCTCTCTAATGTTTTTTAAATTGAGTCACAACCAATTTAACTTACTGCTTTTCTCAGTCTGTCAGGTACCTGGCCTTATCGTTTCTGCTGGCCATACTGGACAAGGGAGTGCAGCAGTCATCTGAGACATGGCAGCTGATATTCCTGCTGTTACCAATAGCTCAACACATACACTGAATGTGGAGTAGTATGACATGGCAATAATAGAATGAGTAAAATGGATTTAGAGGCACTATGGATTGGTTTACGTGTGATAACAAAAGTTACAGCAGCCTAGGGCTGCCTTTAAGGGAACATAGAGCAACCTACATTTTGCGGTTTGGTTTTTTTTGTTTGTTTGCTTTTTTTGGTTTTTTTTTCCCCCTCAGATATCCTAAATGGAAGTTGTGCGTGAGTGTGTAGTATCTGCATAGTTCTTAGCATACTGAATAGGTCTTACTGTAACACTGTATGTACACAGAAACACGGGCAATACTTCTGATGTGTCCAGGTTGTGTCACATTTATTCTGTGTGTATGTGTGATCCCAGAGGCTGTGCATGTGGACTAGAGTTGCTCTGCATTGTGCTGCTGTATGGATGTGTTTGGCCTTCTTGGACAATGTAGACAAAAGCTCAGAGTGCTTAATTTCTGCTTATTTAAAATTCCTGGATAGAGGTAAGAAGAAATCTCTAAGAAAGTCCAGACTCACTAGCAAAACCTGCCTCTGAGATCACTTGGAGAGACAAGAGCACAGACACTGCAAAGGTTGCTCCCAGAGAGCTGGAAGTATCCTCCTAGCATCTTCTCATGTTCATCATAGGCAGAAGATATCTTACAGCCAGGTGGATCTGTTCATTTGCGTTAGTGCCTGTGACATAAACAAACTGATTGGGCTTAAGGAGTACTGAGATATTAGCCTACTCTGTCAAATTCTCCTATCATCTCCACTTCAGAGAAGAACAACTATTAAGCTGCTATGCTTCCTTGTGCTTTAGTACATCTTCCTAATTAAGATAGAGAATGGTCCTGTAGTTCAGGAGGATCTTAGGAAGCAGGCAGCAGCCTCTGTCTTCTCTTGGCTATATAGTAGCTCTCTGTTTGTGGAGGGAAAAAATAAGTAATCTTTAATACTGATTTTAAACTGGAAAATATGTGAGTTAGTATGGTTTTATTTCCATATCTTAGTTTCATCTTTATAGCTTCCCAAATGGAACCATATGAATATTTTAAGAAGCAGTTTCAACTTTTTGCCCTACAAATTCCTGGTAATGATGCTTCAGTTCAGAAGATGGCAGGAACTCTAGCTTTTCTGTTTTAAATCTTGTCTGTTTATCAGACTATAAACCTTTCCTGATTGCAACTTTTTATTGTAGCACTAATGATTGCAAAAGCTATGTTTGAGTCTTCTTCTTTTTTTTTTGTAGTATGTGTTGAGATGGACTATAAACTATCTCTATAGAGAGACAAACTCCCAGGAGCACTATGAACTTTACTGACAGATCTTGCAACACAGCTACCTAATAAAGTACCTGGGAATAGTGGAAAGAAAAAATGGGAGGTGAGTGAATTTCTGCTATATAAAACCTATATGGTCACTGATCTCAGGCAATCTGTAACAAACCTCCTTTCCTAGAATATAAGTCTTTGAGGTCAGAAGGTCAAAAAGTGTTCCAGAATCAGTCAGGCATGAAAGTTGTCCTTTCATGTTTTGCTAACTGCAATCAAGGAGCTTCAATTCTCTCTCCTGTTTATTTATTTATTTGCATGTATCATCTATATCACAAAACTGTTCTTCTTTCATCCCAGTAATAGCAGGCCTAAGTAGTTTGCTTGACCTTTAATGCAGATTTGTGGGAGGGAAAGATGCCAGGGCCTCTGCCCTGCTGTTCATAGCTGCAGCTTTATCTCATCTTGTGGCTCAGAAAGCTGCTCAGCTTTCGTCAGAGAGTCAGAAGTGAGGCCCTGCAGGGGCATGCTATCTCTGGTCTAGTGAAGGGATGAAAAAGGGAAAAAAAAAAATCTTAATGATGGGCTATTCTTCAGCTTCTCAGCTACCAGCATAATCTGCTTGGATTTGGAAAACATTTCCTCAACTTTTAACTAAACAGAAACCTTTTCTCTGTCTATCTCCCTGTATTTCTGTTTTTTCTTCCCTTCAAGGAATGAAAAACGGAAGCCAGGATAGCCTAGAATAGGATGCGCTATACTAAGAAATTATCTGTTTTTCAGGCATGGATAGTATTTAGCAATGAAAGAATAAAAGATAAAGTGTGAATATTATCTAAGCGGTAAGTTGTGGGTTGCTTTGACTAACAAGCAAACCTAAGATACTGTTTAGGTGTGATAGTGTATGCTTGTTTGTTCATTTTCCTGTGGCTAAAGCACAGATAGTGCGGTAGGAACAACGTACCTCTCAAGCCAAAAAGCACCAGCATGCATCAATGTGATCTAAGGCAGAGTTTGTACCTTCAGTTCTCTGGGATTTAAGCAGAAAGTCCAGAATGTGCAGCTTGCTTTGAAGGGTCAGTGAGCATTTTTGTTATCCCCATGTCACGATCATATAGTTATATTCCAAAGTGTTTTAGAACACTACAAAGTAAGTTTTCATGTGCCTATCATTGCCAGTTGTCTGTGGGTCAGCTATGCCTACCCACACTCAGGCTGAGCAGTGCCTCACTCCAGCTCTAAGGTGTCATTTGAATAACAGCATCAGGATGGGCTGGCCTTTTATTCTCCATTCATAGACATCTGTCTGGATACTTGCATTTATGGGTCCACACATTTTATTTCAAGTTCTAATTAATGGCTTCTGTCTTGCTGTTAATCTTGGGGGAATTCCCACTGCTCTCTGCTGTGGTACTAATTCTTCCATATACTGGTGCTGATCCAGAGGAATAAAGCACTCAGCAGCAACTACAGTCCTACACATTTGTTTTTTTCTCTTTTGCGTACTCAGTGGTTTTCCTTCTCCTGATATGAATGGGTTTGTTACTCTTGCAGCTTAGCAAAAGCAAAAAAAGCTGCAAGAGCAGCTTAGCAAAAAAAAAAAAAAAGAAAAAACGCTTCTATTCTTTATTCTGTCATCCAGTTTCATGTCCACTTTGTCCCTGGTTCTTAGTGTGTATGGGATTACCCCTGTCCTAGCAACAGCAGCATTTCTTCTGTGCTGGTGCCCGATATTACTACTATTGCTTTGATGTGTACACCACATCAAAGCAAAGGTCGCAATATCAGTGTGCAAAGTGACACTTTCATGACCACTGATTATTAGCCAGATAATGTTAACATTTAGCTTTTAGAGTCTCTTACATCACTTTATATAACATTGACTTCTTATTCAATGCTATGTAATTCAGACATGGCTCAGATTGATATATGTTGAAAGAGACATGGGCTCTTTGTTTCTGAAAACCAGTTTACCACACATAGGAAACATGAAAAACTGCTCGTTAGGTATGGAGAGTGGGAGTTCAATGTCTAGAGCAAAGTAACATAGCAATTCCAGGCAATTATCTTTGCTATTAAGGCAAAGTAATTCCCTGAGTAGAGATACTAGCACATCTTACCATGTAGGCTAATTGACCCTGCCATTTGCTTGTGTGGCCTAATACTACATGCTGAAAGTGAGAGGCCAAAACTTGACCATACTTGCTAACATATGTTGTGGTAACTCCCACGTCTAACTGCAGTATGCCTGTTAGCAAGATTAGTCAGTACAGCTGATTGCAAATTTTGCATGTCTGGGGCCCATGTAAGGGGTTTTGACTCACATAATGTAAACAAGACTGCTATTAGATTAACTCTCTGTTCAGTATGGGTAAGATGGGAGAGATCTTGAGTACTTAATGAGAAAGGCCTGTCCCTGTGACCCCTATTTCCTTTCCTTTCAAAGGTCTGTGGGAGTATTAATGTAAAAGAGAACTTCCAGGATTAGGCTTAAATTCATTAGGAACATTATGCTCCCAAGTTGTTATCAAATTAAACTCTGTAGAGCAGCTCTCAGAATGACTTAGTACATTTTCTTTGGAGACAAAATGTCCCCTGATCCAGCAATTCACGTGTTGTTTCATCACTGCGAACTGGTCAAGGATCAGTAATCTTTTATTGTCTTGTGTGAATATAAAGAACTCTGCCTGAGATACATTTGGTACTAGGCCATTAAAAACCCACAGTATTTGTGTATAGAAGACGTTTATACATTTCTGAAGTGTTTTGGCAAAAATCCCACAGCAAGGACAGACAGACTAGAGCAATAAGCAGGAAATGTATCATCAAAGTTACGGAATAGGCTGTAACTAATAGACTGTCAAGGGCAGAGCGGCATGTTTGGGACTAAACAGAGGGGCAGAGTCACAGTTCCTACCAAATAAGAACAACCAAATCTGGTTAGGGGAGTTGCTGTTGGTCAGTTTGTGCATTTTGAATAAACTGGATTTGTGGGAAATTATTGAAGAAGAAGTAAGGTTTGTGCATATTGTAAAAATAAAACATTTGTCCCTTCCTTATCCTAACAGTGCCCAACACTCCTTTCCGGTACACACTCCCCCTGTACTTACACCTGCTTCACCATTGAAAAACTAAGCAACTGGTAGAGACAAAAAGGCAGAACAGCCTTTGTGGGGAGATGGAGGGAAGAACTAGCAGAGAGCACCAGCATGTGCATAGTGATGTCTCTAGATCTGCTTGGTTCCATGGGAATTGCTTGACTATCAATTGCTTGCTCTGTGTGATTGTCAGAGAGTCTTCTTCTGAAAAATAAACACTGAGAAGTTGGTTTATTGCTACAGATAAATAAATACTGCACTTCTTTTTCATAGTTGCAAGTGCTTCAGGACAGTGATGTAGTGTGTTGGCTGGCTATGTGAAGTATGCACTCCTCCCTGTACGCCCATGCACCTATATGTTGAACTGAAACATTAAAAAGTTTCAGTTGCATGGATTCATCTTAGTGTTAAAATATTGGTATTAAATTGGGGTTAGATAGGGAAACTGAGGATTTTGTGCAGATGTAACTCCTGGACTTGGGAGCTGCTGAGGCACCTCTGTTGTAGGCAGTTGTAGGCAGTGTTATTCCCCTGATGTAAGAGCAGCTCTCTGCTTCTCAAGATTTTGCCTGTCAGTTGCTAGTCCAGCATATGCCCCAGGACTCCAAGAGTCTGTCTGGCAAGAGAGGATTTACCATGTAATTATCATTGTCCCTCCTCCAGTTTCCTCCCTCTTCCTTCCCCTGCAGTCCCCTGATAGGATGTCCTAGCTCATATGGGAAAATCCAAGCACTTTGTGGTTGTCACTGTCTTTTCTTTCTGTGTTTGAATAGGCCCTGGCATAAAGCAAAGCCGGCACTGCCACAACATAGCATTGACGCCATCAGTCCCATTAGGCAGCAATAACAATTGCCCCCTTAACCTCTCACCTCCAGGCTGCTTCTTTTTGGAGTATTTTCCCATCCTGCTCCCTGCAGGTACTTCACTTCTTCCACTTAAAAAAATCTGAAAAAAAGTTTAGGCGGTCCGTTTTCAGCATGAATAATCTCACTGATTAGGACTTCTAATCACCTAGCTGGTTCCCCACTAAGAAAACACAGGAACACTTTAATAACGGCAAAATGTAGTGGCTGATTTCTGTGTGCTAACACATACAGCACAGCAAAAGTCTTTACTGGTAAACTACATTGCTTTTTACTGACTGAATATAAGGCATATATGTATTAAAATCTCATTAACTCATATAGCAGGAATAGTATTTTTGAGGCTTACCAATGGAATCACTGAAGGATGAAACCAAAATGTACAGAATTCATTCCCCACTTCATTGCTTGTCTAAAAATGTCCTCTAATGGATCAGTGATACTCACTTTTCAGTTTATACATTGTACACACTTACAGCACTATTAGGTTATATTTTTCATAAAGCACTGTACTAGCAAACAATTTTTTTTTAATATAGGTCTATGATATCTATATGTATGTCTTTGTGAATACCTATATTTAACATAAGTTTTCTTATATTTAATGTAAGTTTTTCCAGTGTCATTGCTTTAAGGGTAAACTCGAGCATTTGACAATTACTTAGCAAGAGGCACAAAAACCTGATCAAGAATAATCTGTTTAAAGCCCATATTTCTCTGGAGATACCCTGATTTGGTTTGGGGCTTTAGCTACATGGGAAAGAATATTGGCCAAATCCTTTATGCTCCAGTCCTGCAGGCATTTTTACGCAAGTATAATTGCTTGCAGGGTAAAGCTTTGTTAGGCCTAAAAGCCATAAAAACATTTACTGCAGCAACTCTATAAACAACACTAGCCAAAGATAAATAAAAAATAATCTGTAAAATGATGACACTTATCTAAAGATCAAGAGCTAAATAAGCAACTTGTTGGGTGACATCTCTCAGATTAACGATTGGTAATAAAAGGGAAAAAAATTCTAGAAGCTTACAGTCCCTGGATTCTTTCCACGTAATTTTTCTTTTACACATGCTAAGTAGAGGCAGATTCACTGGTTTAATACCTGCTAGTGACATTATGTTTGAATTAACACTAACTGTCTACGTAATTTAGAACAAAATGGTTGTTTTGTCAGACAAACATATCTCGAGATGACATCAGATCTGGATGGCCTCTGATGGCAATCTCAAGTAATGTTCTAGGTTTACTTTCTCTCAGCTCATCAGTTATAGCTAAGTGTTCCTGATTTGCAGACAAATGTTATTATACTTTGCATTATTTGGCTTGGACTGGCTGTTTACTTCCCTCAAAAACTTGCCATCACCTATTTTTTTATAGTGAGTGGCATGTGCTGTAGCATGGGTAGTGTGGACTGTGAAATACAAAGGATGTCTTCCCTATTACTACATTAAGTTATTAGCTTACTGTCTAATTTTATTGCCAAAATATATGTTTCTAGACTAATTCTAATTTAAATGTTTTTTTTTTTATTTCTGTGAAGTAGAAGTTGAAGGAGTATTATTTTTCCATGTTAAGAGTATTCATTGTCCTTTGACATTTTTGCTTTAGGGTCACATTTTTGTTTTAAGGCATTATTTTACAAAAATATAAAATCAAACCTTGCATAAAGATACCAATTCTGATAATGACTGAGCATTTAACTTGTGTTGACTCTAGCATGGGTTTTTCCTGCCTATCTGATTATGTTTCTAGCTAAAGGAAAGGCCACACTCAAAAGTAGCACTTTGAGCAATACACTGCTCAAAGGGGAAAGTGGATAAGAACTTCTGGAAACGTTACTGGTTATTATACATATAGCGAGAAAGAGTTAACCAACAATATTGCATCTTACTTTATCATGTAGCATTTTACACCACTGGGACCATATCCCTAGCGATTGCAAATTGGCATCACTTCACTGATTCTCATTGAGGGTTACAGCAGCTGAGATTTTGGCAGCATTTTCCAATTGTACATTATATTACGAGTGGCACATTGTTTCAGTGCTGAAGTTTTATCATATTTGAGGAATCCCTTTGTACCTGAAGCAGACGGAACATTCTTTCTGATGTGGAAATAAACAAGAACCACAAAGTGCTTACTGCAAATCACTGTAAATAGTTACCTCAGGTTTATTTTCTTCCTCTCTGCTGGTTGCTAGAAGATACGACCCATTATGCGTGCATGAACAGACAGCGTGTCGCCATTGCACTGAGTACGTGATTAACAAAGAAGACTATTTTTAACAGCAAAACAATGCACTATATTTAGAAGTAAGCAAGGGTGTACAGATTTAGCCATATTAAAATGCTGCAGATGATCTTGAGATGACCACAGAACTCATTTTTTGTTATTAGGGCATAGTTATTCTGGCAATTTAAGTTCATGAGAAAGTCACCACAAGAAAAAACAGTGTATGTCACCTAATTCCCCTTATTCTTTTTGTTGCTAGCTAATTATAAACATTTAAGGATGAACATAAGAGAAACTCAAATAAGATTGATTTAATTAATTTTAATGTGATTTTTAGATGTTCTGCTTGATAGTTCCTCAGGATTTAATAACATTGACTTTGTGCTTTAGATATTGTTTCATAATTCATTTATACTAAGATTGGCTTTTTTTTTCCTTTTCTCTTCCTTTCTTTTTTTTTTTTTTCTCCCAAAGCTTTTGACCATGATCACACCTTAGCCCAAAGAGAATAGATGGTGCTTTCTTTTGGGATACAATGTAGAAAAATTAACCACTTCTAGTCTGAATGAAAAATACCTCATCAAAAATGGCAAGCAACCAAGTGGATAGTAAGGTGTCCATTCTTTGTTTAAGGTGTGTCTTGTGGGCTTTTATGTGTTACCTCAATGGAAGATGAAAGAATTGCATGAACAACCATTTTTCATGCTCATCTCCTGGAACTCCAAGGTGTTAAGTGTTGCTAGATCAAAGCACAGTCATTTTTGTATTTTCTGCTAATATCCAGCCCGATTCTGCAATGAATATGACACAGATGCAACCATCACAGTTAGTGAGCTTTGTCTGCATGGGCCTCATTGCAAGATAGCAGGCCTGAAGCTCATCACTGACTCCTAAGTAGCCTAGCCAAACCCTAATCCTACAGACTGCTGAGCATGTGGAATCATGCAAGGAGGTTCAATGAAATTCAATAGGACTTTGTGTGGGCATCAACAGAGCAATGCTGGCTCTGTGTGTTGACTGACAACATTGGGGCCTTAATTTGTTGGTCTATACACTGTGTAGACGGCATTTCATACAAACTTTTATGTCTCATTTTGGTCATATATCATTGTAAAGGAATAATCAAATAGCATGGTAAGTGGTTTCTTTTTCAGTTTCTTGGCATTTGCTTTCTTTGGCATTACAGACTTGAAAATCTAATATATTGAAGTAGAAACTATATGTATAAAAATTACTCACAGCAGACCTGTGTAAAACCTTCCTTTTGGAATATTATGATTATAGTTGAGGAAAGGAAAAAAAACATGGAAATAAATGGAACTTGGAGAAAAGGGTGAAAACATAACAAGGCCTTAATAATTTAGTTTTGTTATTATTGTTGTTGCTGTTATATTGTAAATTCACACACACACAAAAAAAGATTGTATAGCATTGAAATTATGTACAGAAAAAAAAGACTGAAAGTTTGCAAGACTTCACAAAAAGTTTGAAGAGACTTCATCTTTAATATGATTTGAAAAGCTTTGTGGATTTATTTTTAAATGGTAGTTGTATTAGGTTTTTTAATAGTCATTTCCTGAAATACTTTAAATAACTATGAATCACAATGGATTGAGATCTCTGAAGTGTCTTTTTGAGTCAAATTTGAGTCACATGTAACAATTTTTTTTTACTTGATAATCGATATGCTTTTGACTTGATTATACCAAATACAGCTAGGAGGAATTTCATAGAAATACAAATATATATATTTTTTTCTCTGAAATTCTCAGCCTTTTTAAACAAGAAAAACTATGTCTTTTATTACAAATTTTAATAACAGTTTTGAGTGAAATGATTGTTATAAAGACAGTGGCGTATGCAGCAGATAGGAAATGTATGAAGGAAGACCTTGGTTTTGCAAGTATCCTTTTTATACACATGTATATCTGTAATGGTTCAAAGTTTCAGTTTTACACTTTTTGTGTAGAACATAGTAGATAAATCAAGGCTTTTGTCACATTTTTAATCACAGAATTTCCAAATGGAATTAAATACTCCACTCTTCTTAGAATTAGTAGGAAATTTAAGACATTTACCACTACACTTGCAGAATTGAATATTTGGTGTGTTAATTTTTCTGTCAAACTATACTCTGCCTTTTCTGTACTCATTAATGCATACCAACATCTTTTTTTTTCTAACCTCACATTCCTGCCTTATAATTAGTTGCATGCAATCTCCTTTTAAATATACTGTTTGGCACTCTAGGCTGTAAAGTGATAGCACCCATCCACCAAAAGTAAAATTTTTTTGGAACATTTTTCATTGCCAAACAGGAAATACTATGAAGCCACAACCATTTAAATGACTTGTTAGGACTCTTCCCACCTAGAATGTATCAGTAGGATAGTCCCTGTAGATGGGACTTCTGAAAAACAGAAATAATAAAAAAGGATTCCAGGCTTAAGTCAGTGTCAGATGTCAGCAGTATTTACATGACATTACTGAACATGCTTATCTTTTCTGTTTGTTGAAGAATGATGTTTCCAGGACACTGTACCTGGTCTGCATTTTGAGTATGACATTTGTGATTCACCCAGAGCTCAACTGGAAGGATTTTATTTACTTCATTTTATATTTTAAGTAGGTAAGATAAATTGGAAACAAGCTGCAAACATAACGCAGGCAGAGAAATTATGATACAGAATTTGCAGACAGGAATACCTGCAGTTCTCATTATTTAAAATCAGGTATGATGAAAGAAATTCATTAGTGACATCAATTCAGTTTTTAGAGGATTCAAGTACAGTTAGCTAACAGCGAGGCTCCTCATCAGTGGAAGAAACACTAAGTTTTAAATCTGAGATGTAAAAGGTTGTAGAATGAGACTGCATCCTTAATTGTTTGATCTGTCCTTTCTAGAATATGTAGCACACTGTTGAATCTGATGATGATCTTACCACTATTTGTATAGTATGCATTTTTTTCTTTCGGTGACCTTGCTTCATTCATGCTTATTTGCCTTCCAAATCATTTGAGTAATTTGGAGTTACTGAATGTACTCAGCTGGAGCAGTGTGTACTTGGATTTTCTGAATTATTTTAGTATTACTTATAAACAGTCTGAAGACAATGGTAATCTTTCCAATCAGTCTACTGGGAAATAGTAATTATTAATTCAAGCATAACATGATGTTCCAGCATAAATTTGTGTTTCTAAATAACTCACAGAATTAAAAAAAATGTTTATTTAAGAGATATGGAGGAATAAGTAGGTATGATTGTAGTAGCAACAGCTGAGAGTCTTGAAGTCAGAGATGAGGCAGACCATTGAGCTGGTGTGAAATGTCTGGACACAAGAGCTGATCTGCACACCACTGACTGAGGAAAGAGAGTGTGGGAGGCCTAGTCCTGCACCTATGAGACTGCCACAGAGTTTATGCAAAGGCCAATGTCAGACATGTGCACTGAACGACTAACTAACCAGGATAGTGTCCTTAGGTTAATGTAGGGTTAACTTAAAAGTATTAAAACTGATCAGTTAATCGGGAGTTTCAGGACAAGGTAGCTGCTTTACCTGCCTTTGGTCATGCAGACAGCTGGCCAGTTTTCTGGCCCATGCCTGTGGAGCTGCTCATCTGTCTTCCCGGTGGAGGCTGAGATGAGGAGGGAGAAAGAAAGACCTGTCACATACGGAAGAATCCATCACAAACTATTATCTGAAATCATTAACTTTATTTTTATTAGGCCAGGGAACACTTCCTGCAAACAAGCAGAGTCTGAAGGTTGTGGAGGTAAAGGCTGTGGGGTTTACAGAAAGGGGTTTGATAGCTCCTCCAAGGAGAAAGCCACCACCAAAGTAGTGTAAGTCAGACAACTACTTGTGCTTTTAGAGTCTTCATGAGTAGTTTGTGTGGGTCACTAATAGACAAGAGCTGGAGAAGGCACTTGAGGAAGTGTGCAGCATTCTTGCTGCCTAATGCCGCTCTGTGACACTACGTTAAGGCCAATGAAGTGCACTCCTACGCCATTGCATTAGCTGCATCACTGCTGACTGATGATGGGTAGAACACAAAGTAGTAATTTGTCCTAATCTGGTGTCTTGTCTTAAAACCTGGATTTTGAAATGAAGAATGAAGGACAGTAGTCTCGTAGTGTAAAAAAGTAAATTAAAATTCACTAAACCAAAGAGGATAGTATTTACCTGCTTAAACCACAGTCCTGTTGCTATTCATGTGAAGTCGTATGAGGGAAATGGGCTAAATGGTCTTTGTCTTTAGTCCTACAAAACTCTTAACCTTGGGCATCATCTAACAATAGGATGTGTAGAAAATGATTATTTCTGGCTTTCAGGTCTCATCTCCCAGAGGACTCATCTTTGTTCTTTTTGGGAAGGAATTCAGTCATCTAAAAAAAATCCAATAATGACAAGTTATTTGGAGAATATCCACCAGCTTGTTTAGTTTTCTTGTTAACAGATCAAAGAAAACTTATGCAATTTTTATATAGCATTCATGTATGCATACTTCCTTTCTCAGAAAAAGTGGTAACTTTACCTTGCTATGTTTTTATTTGTTTTGTTTTATTTTAATACTGTTGTGTTTAAGAGCCTGTTTTTCCAGCTGGACTTTCTAAATGTTCTCTGATTACACAGTCTGTCTTCACATTCATGTGAAAATGTTTCTAAACTTATCATGCATAGCTTGACTTGTGTACAACCATAAATGTTGATGTTTGAATGGCTAGTGTAATTTAATGGTAAGATCTGCTTTAAACCTCACTGGGATGAATGGGATTCTTGACCTAGACTGCAACTACTTTTCAGTTATGTTTCTAAGCTTTTCTTAAGTCCTTAAAATTGAAGTGATACACAAACTGTCCTTTGGTTTGTGTGGATACTTGACCGTAGCAGCACTTAAAGTACAACAGACTACTTATTCATTATGCACATTTTCACTTACCTTGACTAGTATGAAGAACTGGGTACAGCTTGGTTGCCTCTTGTTCTAGCTTTCTTCCAGTCTTATCCCAAGAGAGTTAACACATTTGAATTAAAAACAGTTTCCTTCATAAACGTAAAAGACAAAACAGTAGTTACTCTTCAGAGTATTTTCTGAAGATTATGAAATTCAATTAGTGCATGTTCCTTTTCACTGCTTTACTTTAAGGCCTGGACTCTTCCCCAAGTTCTGCATCACTATTTTGTATTTTTATATTTATATTATATTTACATATACTGTTCTGAATCTTTCACAGGTGAGAGCAATACATCTATGAATAATGAAAATAATTAATCTTGTTTATCACTGCACAGTGTCTTACAAAATATAGAGAAGTCTCATGGCATTTGTGATGAAAATCTGAATTGAAACAAAGCCTAAAAGTGAAAATACAAACTGCAAGTACCATAGTGTGATCAGATTCTTTGAACATTGTGTACCTCTACTTTTTATTCAATATTCAATATTAGTATTTGTTGTGTTTGAGAAAATCCTAATGAATTGGGATATGCTGAAAATACTTCCAAGATTAAATTTCTTGCAGTATTGCTGTACTTCCTGTGTTAACATGTTAGAAATGAGCAAGCACTGGGAAATTATGAAAAACATTGTCCTCCTCCTAGACCAAAACCTTTACCAGGAGTCTTCAGCCAGGCCGTAAAAAACATTAAATAAAATACACAAAACCACATCCTTCAGGTTATGGATGCTTGCACAAGCTGATCCAAATCTCTGAATGTTTTGAGGCCCACCTGTCCTGAAGAAAAAGCCAAAATATCGTGGACAGTGAATACATTATCAATTGTTTAAGGGAGAAGTCTGCCACACATCAATTGTTGCAACTCCTTGTTGTCTCTGTGAATGTAATTTACAGTTCTATTGTAGCATCACAGATAGCATAATGGAACAATTTGTTAAATTCACACTGACTGTAACAATGCACATGTGACTTTTTTTTTCTTTTTTTCTATTTGAAATAGAAAGGTCTATATGTGTATCAATGAAATCCTTCTCTTGAATTAGGGAAACAAAACACTTCCAGTGATTAAAGTCTGACTGACTTGTATACCTCTGAAGTGCAAAGTAGTGGAAAGAAGGGAAAGAGTAGTAGAGCTCTTTATGTTCCACAGAGGTATAGTAGCTCAAGGCAAAGGTGCTTTTTCTGAAAGTCATTTATGATTAACACTCAAGAAATTGTTTTTAATATGTAGTGTTTTGAGGCAAAATGCCCATTCTGAAAATGATGGTCTTGTCTGGCAAATTCTACTAAACTTGAGGATGTATAGGGCATAAGATGAAAAATCAATGTGCAACAGAGGGCCAGGTACTCAGCTGGTGTTACTGTTAGTAAAGAAATATGAATTTTCAAGAGCTCAGGATCTAGATCATAAAAACCTGTCAGCTTGCATGACTTAATCTAACCTTCTGTGACCACCTTCTGTCAGTGGTGGTCTTTCCATAGGCTTTAGTAGGTGTTGTGGCAAAGCTCAGTGCTGAACTTGGAGTGCTTTCCAGAACACTTGAAATGTGGAAAAGAGGAAAATTTGCTCATTGAATTGCCAATTTTGTTGCTAGGAAACATAAGTTCTTAAAGAAGGATACAGAAGCACAGGAAAAGTTAGAGTTTAACTTAACAACAAGATTGTTGTGGAGAATTTAGAGATTCAGTCTGATTTGGACAAGGTCCTGAGCCTACAGCCCTTACTTGTGCTGATATCTTCACTGTTGCCATTGCTGGGGACACCTGTAACTCCCATTAGCTTGAGCAGGATTTGTATGTGCTTAGCACTTCTCAAAACTTGGACCTTGATGCTTACACGTCTTGTATGCCGAATTTGCAGAGTCACAAATCTGAAAAAAAAAAGAAATTTTGACTATTTTGGTCCTTTTGTGTTCTAGTCAGATCAGAAATACTGAAACTGTGGCTTTTCCCATAATATTTCATCATTTCAACTTGAACCCACAGGCCTTGCTTTTAGGAATGGACTGTTACTCCAAGGTTGATGCCAAACATACCACCAACATTCATACAATAAATTGTATTTATGACCAGCTTGTGAGAAACTGAATATACTGCAAAACTGAAGAGTTTACCTGGAGGTTTTTGAGGTTCAAGTTTTTCATTTCTGTCTGTATTAGTTCCTTTGCCAATCCAGCATAGGGTTGTTTTTGTAGGTCTAAACAGCACTGGCTACCAAGGAACCCTAATATTTTTAGGCTGTATTGTTTGGAAGCACAGGGACAGTCAAAATGAAACAGGTGGGAGAAGGAAGTATTATTCAACCATCAATGGTTTCTTCACAGCCACACAAGAAGTTTATGAAACAATTCCAAGATCATAATTCTTGTCTTGAATGAGTGTGTGGGGCCATGCAATGTCTTCAGCATACTTGAAGCACCATTATTCAATCACTTACCTCTTTTTTTTTCTAATAAAAATCTCCACACATATACTATTTCAGAAGAACTGCAGAGACATGCCCAATAAAAATACTCAGTGGCATGCTAATGAATATCAAGCCCAGTTATCAAAAATTAAAAGCCTACCCTCCATAGAGAACTTGAAGTACATAATATAAATTTCATTACATACCTTGTAATGCCAAATTTCTTCAGAGGAGCCATGGTTCTAATTTACTCTTATTTAAAAGCAAACTGCAAGGAAAACCACAGAATTCCATGAACCTCAGCAATGCGCCCTGGGGGACAT
Organism: Chlamydotis macqueenii; assembly: GCF_036417535.1. Lineage (NCBI taxonomy): Eukaryota > Metazoa > Chordata > Aves > Otidiformes > Otididae > Chlamydotis > Chlamydotis macqueenii. Next base: position 114,446,326 of record NC_141556.1, on the reverse strand, counting down.
TTGGCACATTACCACTTAAAACCTATTTTATTCTCAGTCCCCTAAAGTTGCATCAACTCCTATTCCACTATGAAATATTAACATTTGCAACCTGTACATCCTGCTGGATCACTATGAGAACCTTATGGATGTTCTGGAAAACTTGTTCCCTTTCCCTGAGACTTAACTGGAGTCCCCACAGACTAATGTCATTCTTCAACAGTTGCTATGTCTCGTGCAGAAAAGGTTAAATCTGTAGGTTTCAGTTCTAGAGGCCTGGAAAACATTACATTGAAGATGCCCACATGTAAAATAAGTGGAACTTCTATACATCTCTGTAGGAGACTATTCCATTTGCCACTAGACCCTAGCTAGGCAAAATTAGGATGCATATAATTAAATCTTTTCTAGTTTTATTAGGTCGGGTTTTAGGACAAAAGCCTTGATAAGCAATGTGGTTAGTATCTTCCTAGTGTTAAATCCTTTTTTGGATAGAAGTTGAATGAGAAGTCAGCCTGGTTTTGATTAGATTTTCTTTTAGTAATGAACCAAGCTAACCACAAAAATTAACTGTTTTACTTTACACAGTGATGTCTTGGATAACCAATAAGGTTTAGAGGAAAAAATTCCATAGAGCAAACTACTAACTGTGTAGTAGTTTCAGTGACCCTTGATTGAATGTCTTTTTTTTTGCAAGTCTTTTGGTTCAAAGTTTTCAACTTAAGTACTGGAACTGGACTTCTAACTGAATCTGAATTCTTCAGGGTTTTAGATATTATATGTGTTCTTAATGTTATATATTAGTTTTTTTCTGTAGTAGGGAAACACTTACGTAAGAGACTCTTGCACCATTTAAGGGATCACCTTCACTGAGCACATCAAAATCTGAGATAAGCATAGAAACTAAGCATAGAAAACTATAATTTAAAACACCAGGCTCTTTCTCATCTGATTTTATATGCAGATCTGCAGCATTTATGTAAACAATGGAAGTCCTCAGAACTGTAAACCTATCTATGGCACCCTTGGGCAAGGCTAGAATTATGAAAATTTCAGAATAAATGTATAAATTTTTTTGCTATTGAAAAGGCAGGAATGACTTTACATTGTTCAGAATACTTAATGGTGTTTAAATTGTGTTGAACACAAGGACCAATTTGACTGAACTCAGATAAAGATGTTTGGCACAGATGTGACAGAGCTGATAAAGCATGTAGAGGGAGGTGGTTAAGATAAAGGATTCTTCTACTAGCTTTAATATTTATGTAGAGAATGGATATGATTTGTGAAGTCTGTGATGGTGGTGAGAATGCTGTAACAACTCAACACAGGCTTTAAATTAGAGTTGTCTCTGCAAATAACATATTAATGCAAAATTTGTATCCATAGCTTCAAAAAGGCAACAAAGACATTAAAGATATTGTAGGTTTTGGGTAGGAAGTAGAAAGTTGAAATAAATCAGAGAGATTAAGATGTATTTTGAACATAAAAGGTGAGATAGAATTTGGAGGGAAGTGCTGAATTTGGGAGACAAGTTTCCAGGTTACCTCCTTTTCTCACTTCAAGCTAACTATAATTCAAAAGGGATGGAGTGAATGTATGAATTTTTTTTTTTTTCCCCCCAACCTTTTTTCCATTGACATAGTTTAAAGCCTAATCTGAACAGATTTTAATTTTGGGGTTTGAGAGTAGTTTTTAACTAAATATTAATCTGCCTTTCTTAATTTCAAAAAGGATATAGCATGAGCCTTATAGATCTGGGGTTTTGTTTTGTTTTGTTTTGTTTTCCTGATAAAATTCAGATCTCAGTGTGAATCTTATTCAAAGGTGTGTAAAAGTAAAGAGATAGCCACTGAAAGTAGAGTCTCTCTTGAGGCTCTTAATTTCACATCCTAATTCTACAAATAAATTTATCTGTCATACAGCTTATAGATTCTGCTGCTTCTTGGCTGTTCCCTGAAACAAAATAAAAGGAAAATTTATTTTGTGGAGCAATTTTTTCCTCAATTTGTTTAACTAATAGCCATTTTCAGTTGTGAATTATGCTGAAGCATAGGTTTGTTTTTTATATCCTTCAGTCCCAGCAGTGTGTTTTCCAGAGCATTGATACATGACAGAGACATACAAAATGTTTTCTAACCATGTAACTACTCAGTGAAAATGTTTATGTATGTTTGAGAGAGAAGAAATACTCTTTTGTGCTGATTAATTCAAATTCACTTTAGTATCCTGTAGCAAATCAGTAGTGACTTAAGAATGTGGAAGAGGAAATGCCTGTTGATATAGCAGCTCATAATTTTACTAAACTCTCCCCAATGCAATAATGTCATACATCAAAAGGTAAAGTTTAAAATGAGAAAATTGCATTTATTTCTGGTGTTTAATTGCAGATCCCTAAAATTCACGTCATCAGATTTCATTGCAGCAGAAACATCATTTTTACCTCTAATGTTGTAAAATCTTTACTTTTGGTCTTAGTGTGCCTGTTTGTCTGCTCAGTGTTCTGTAAAGAAAGTGGAACTGCATAATGCCTTCCCTGTCGACTCCCTGAAACTCAGTCTTCTCTGTTGCGTTGGGTAAAGCCCTTCTCCAGGTTCTACTGAAGTACAGGGAAGTATTTGTGTCCATAGCAGAGGACTTTGACTCAGACCGTAGTCTGAAATACCTTCAGAGCAGGTAGCTACTGAGCCATGCTTTACAGAAAGTTATTGTGGATAATATGTGATCTGGAAGACAATAAAAAAAACCCATGGGTTTTGCTTTTAGTGTTTGTTATGAATATTGCTGCAGCTCTTCCCTGTACCTATTCATCCAACAGTAGCCAGCTCTGCAGGGACTAGTAGTACAAGGTGGGAGGGGATTGTTCTTTTAATAATCTCAGCATTCATCTTAAGAGACTTTAAAGGTGAAGAAAGTCCTAATTTTCTCCTACAAAGTCTTTCTTCAAAGAAAGGTTGTCTCCCTCCACTTGGGGCAAGTTGGTTCATATTCTTAAACATGTGGATTTTATGGTTTACATAATCCACACATGTCTTCCTGTGAGCACAGGGTAGAACGATATCTTTTAATTTGTTTATTTGAAAACCAACCAATACTGAAACAGAGTTAGAGTCCTCAGCTTTGTTTCTCTCTTGTGTAATCTCTTCTTAATTAACTTTAGCAAGCAGTCAATGCTGACTTTATGCCAGGGGACCTTTTTCAGGTCATCCCAACCAGAATAAATATATTTTTTTTTAGACAGGGGAAAATAATCTTTAAAAAAGAAAAGCCAAAACCAAAAAGTCATTGGGAGTAATTTATTTGTGCCATTTGTATAGACCAAAACATCCCATGTATATTTACGACTGGGTAACTGTTTGAAGCTGGATAATTTAAAATATTTGCTCTAGCTTATTTTCTGGAACTGCAAGTCTCCTAATTTCTGTTTTGTTAATGTAAATTTTAGGCTCTCTGGGAAAGAAGCTGTCTTTTGCTATATCTGAGTGCATTGCTTCTTTGCATAAGTTTGTGTGTGCAGCTTCTTAATATTGGTGTAGATCAGCACATACACTCACTGGTGTATGTTATAAAACAATTATTTTATTCCAACACTCTAATAGCATTTAAGACCAATTTGAAGCAAGACGTCCTATAACATTTAGCAGTGAAAAAAGACTTTCCTGTGAGATCCTTAGAAATCAGTTAGTTCTTGCTTTTTGCCAATTGGCATTGGTTAGATAAGACCCCAAACTAACTCCTCGTATTATGAATGGCCTTCTCAGCATTGCTCTGGTTGTTGTCTCATGAACAAATCTAAAAACACTCATCAGAGGGCAATAGGTCTCTAAATGTGGTTATGTTGACTCCTAGGATAAAAATAAGAGCTCTTTACAAGTAAGGAGGGAAAGTATATGGAATCTCTTGTTTGCATCACATTTGTCAACATACCTCCTTGGGAAGTAATACATTGACAAAGACTGAGGGCAGGAAAGAGCAAGAAAGAGCTCTGTGCTGATTAGGTTCTACATGGAAAGGTTATGTTTGTCAGGCAATTGTCTGAGATTTCTAAGCATTTAAGAGAATGTCACGGTGAAGGATTTCTGAAGAAGAGTGGTGGATTTAAACAAAAAATCAGATTATATTAATGTATTTCTGTGATTTGGATGATATGACTAGTGACCTCTGTGGCTGTGAGTACCCACTGGAGTAGCTCTTCGATGAAAATCTTTCCACTGGCATCTTTGTGTCAACCAGTTATTGTTGAAGCTCTCCACTACAGAAGGGAGTAGTAGTTTTCTGGGTGGGATGGCCCTGCACTCTTTGCCAAATCTCTGACCTACTAGATACTGGTAGTGTGTTTCCATGGAAATACGCATATTCCTACTGTCTGGGTTCCAAATCTCGTGATGTAGGGGTAGTCATAATTCCTAACAGTGAATCCTTGGTCCTTAAAGACAACATCACTTCTGGAGTAACACATTTTTTGTCTCCTGTCATGTTTTGAAATTCCTGACTCTTGACGGAAACAGTGCTAACATTTTTCATGAAAAGTATATCCATTTTTTCAGCTACAGCTTTTAGAAGCGTATGCATCTCTTTTTCAATCAATATCTGAATTTTGTTAAAGTATGACCATTAAAAAGATGATACTGTAGGAGACACCTCTGTTGCTTCATATTTTTGTTTGTTTTGCTATTTTTATATTATAATAAGATGATCTCCAATCAATTTATTGGCAATAAATAGGAAAAACAATAAATGGTTTGTTTAGATGCTGTAGTGACTTTTATTAAAATGCTATAGAAGTGCCTTAGTCTTTTTGCTTAGATACTGCAACAAAGCATATGAGAAATATGTTTTTGTAGTCATATTGAAAATCCAAAATTCTTGTCACAGTCAAGTAGCACTGAGATGTTTAAAAATGTTAAAGAAGGAAAGACATACATATACTTCTGAAGAAATGAAATAGATGTACAAAAAAAATGATCACTTCTTAAATCCACAGTATGTTCCAAAAGTAGTATAATTAAAAAGGCTCAATCATAACATCACTTTATTTTTATTTGTTGCCAACTGTTGCAGCTGGAAAAGAGTGAATTACCTTGGATTTTTCTTTTCATGTATAATTTGCATATCATAACTAAACATAGGGAGGGAGATTGAGAGCAACAACAAAGGGAACAATAAGGATTTTGTCTGATGCCAGGTCAACACTCATCCTAGATAACGGCTGATGATTGAATTGCTTATAGTATATTACCTACCAGCACGGGCTGGTTTTCATCATGACGGTAAAGGAAAACATTTCACACAAAAGACATTGATCCCCTTGTCATGACTTGAAAGCTGCACAACTGCTTTTCATTTCAGGAGAATATGAGTGAAAAATCATCTTAGGAATATGGCAACCCTTTGGTATTGTATACATTACTTTCAGTAATATATATATATATATATAAAAAATAATGCGTAAAGCCAGGGCACGAAGACATTTTGTACTCCCTTTAATAGGAAACCTAAACCTGTGAATAAAACTTGTTTAGCATAACTACATAGAATTTCCTTGACTGGATTTATTTTGGCTTCCCCAGTGTCACAGATGTTCATTATTACTGAAAGAAAACACTGTAAATTCAGTAAAGAGTTTAAATGAGGAAAGAGAGAAATCGGAATAAAATTTAAGATTTTTTTTTTTTGTTGTATGTGACCTGATCACCAGCTCTAGAAAGTGTGTTAGCAACCTGCTGTGATCTGGTTTCCTCTGGGGAAAGCAGTGACGTAAATCCACTTACCTTACCTCTAACAGGAGCTGTTGGTATTACTGAGTGATTTGGCTGATGGTCAAATGAAAGGGAACACAACAAGGTGAAAAAAACTTTCAAAGGGTGTTTTCAGGTCTGAAGGAGATAAGATGGGGTTTGTGACTCTTTTATCACTTTCTCATGCCAGGGTACCTTAGATGTGTCTGGAGGAATTTGGCCCTTGCAGTTGCAGTCGCTGAATTCACACGGGAATTTTAGCTGACCTTGTCAACTCTGAGAGCAGTGTCTTAGTGCAGAGACCCTCCCTAGGTTTTAAAAGCTCTATTAATAGATCTGTGGCATCTAGCCAAACTTTAGTACTGGAGGTGTGAGCTTTTTCACTATTCTAAGGTTTTGCTTGCATATGTTAGGACTGTACAATGAAGCCTTGAATCTCACAAGATAACGGAGGCATAATCCCTAGTGCTGTGACAGCACTTGACTTTGCTCCTACTTCAGCAGTTTTTTCATGGATTCCACAGCATTTTTATCATCAGAGCTTTTTTTTCCCATGCTGTTCTAATGATGTTGGAATTTTAAAATCGAATTATAAATCAATTGTATGTATTCCTGTAGCTTTGTGTGTGTGTTTGCTTACAAATATATTCCATGCTAGTACTGATCTGCTTTCAGTCTTTCATGCATCATTGAGAAATCTTCTTGCAAATTGGCATTTGTGCTCTTAATGGAAATGTTACTCTTGAGAAACAAGAGGGACTGGATTTCTCATTCAGTCTAGTAGCTGTATTGCTGAGTGGTGTCTCTCTAATATAGCTATTAGTTTAGATGTTCAGAGAAGAAAAACTCAGTCCCAGATAGGTATAAAGGCATGCAACAGACATAGAAACCCACTAAAACTGTTGTGAAAACTCTCATTAGCTCTTCCAGTTCAATTCTCATGTAATTTATCCATAGCTCATGACCTCATGTCATCTTAGCTTACTAGCAAACAGAGCAAGGGAAAAATGCTTTAGATCTAAAATGGATCATAAACATTTTATGTCTTCAAGGGTTTTGAGAAAAGGAAAGAAAAATAAAATCATGATGGGAAGGAAAGATGACTGTTTCACAGAAAAAATATGGAAACATATTTCTATTAGTAATTGTGCTTATTTTGAAAACATGCTTTCTTTTTATTGGAAGGGAAAGAGAATGAAATCTGAAATAATATGAAAGGTTGTAAAAAAGGATTTGGCCATAAAATAACACATATGTAATAGAGAATGATTTCTAGAAGAAAAAGGGGAGGTTTGAAATTATGGCTAGGTAGAATTTCATGCTATTAAGGAAAATTATTCTAGAATTTCTGTTTTTGTTGTTCTTTTCATTCATTTGGCATAACAGTAAGCTTTAACTATTAATTATTATGTTCCACAGATCTCTTTGTTAAGATTTAATTTATTTTTTTTAGTATGTTTTAATCAGAATATAGTAATGAAGATTTTTGTTTTGGCATGATATTAGAAGAAAAAAAATTCTTTGTACTTGCAAAGTTCCTGTCCAGTAAACCTTAGAATTTCTTTGGACATGTCAGTGAAGAGAAAGACAAGCCAAAATATGTGAGGGCAGAGGTTATATAGCAATCAGTAGGACTCAGGAAGGAACAGAATAACTGCTTCTTGAGAGAAGAGGCTGGGCAGAAGCATATCATAAAGTCAAGACTATATAGCTTTAAGAGCAGTTCTAAAAGCACAAACTCACACTACTCTGGTACATAGCTGAAAACTTAATGTTATGGTCTTAATTTACCCATCTGAGGACATTGGCCTTCTTTCGTACCCCTTAAGGCCTCTTTCTTACACAGCTATTTATCAGGCAACACTCCAGCAGAATGAAAGTGTGCTTTACCCTAGACTCAACCTAACTTAGTGCTTAGGGAAATATTATTTTGTTAGCATGTGGAGATGGAAAAATACAGATAGAACTGAAGTTCCTTGTTTGGTTTATGATATTGCAATAGTTTAGAAAGTAGTAAAATTTACATTTATATATGGAGTACTATGTTTTTTTTCTTTTTTTTTTTTTATAATCATTTACATCACAGAAGATTTTTGCTTCTGTTGACCACAGTGGCTTCATCAGAATGTTTCTAATGTAAATAGTAATAATAGTAATATCATTTCCTTTATGTAAACTTACTGAAAATGTAAGAGGAAGAGAGGAAGACTTTCAGAAATATCTTTCAAATGCGGTTTCTAGACAACTTGTACAGATTTTTCGGCTTTATTGCTTTGTAAAAAAGAAAGATAAGTAGGTGGAGTAAATTTTAGCTACTAAATCAAAGCAAATGTACCAGCAGGTGGTCAACTTTTGAAAGTATGAGAGTTGGAAGAAGAACAAAGATTCCATTTTCTTTTTAAAAGGTTACCTTGGATTAGACATCTATAAGAGAAATGTAAAAAGCCAAAGGGTTTTTCTTTAATGAAATTAAGAATTCACATGTTAATGTCACATTACTCATAGAGTCAATCAGTGAGTAACCTTTTCCAGCAGTAATGATTGCACTAGTCTTTTTGTAAAGATACAAAAAAAAAATCCCCAAAAAATTATTTCTGTAAGATATTATATATCAATACTGTATATCAACATAATGAAGACAAAGAAATTCGATAATATAGGCGTTGCATACACAAATAATTATAAGGTGTTTAGTCAAACCATATGCCATCATAATTCAAGTATATACGTGGTCTTCATCTTGAACCACCCACAAAGTACTGGGGTCTGATATGACTCTATCAAATGAGTTATTGCTTTTGTATCATTTTTTTTTCCAGAGTAAAAGGCTATATAATAAATCCTTCTCTTTTTTTTTTTTTTAAGTAAAAAAGTATTTCTTAAACTAGTAAGTGCTACAGATGTTTTGCCCTGTAAAAGCAATTTATGTGTTTTGACAAATGACCCTTTCCACTGGCAACCTCCACAGACAAACAGCTCGAGAGCAGAGCCACTCCAATCTTCTCAAACATCAGATTAAACCAGCAGAGAATATTCTGGAAACATTTAGTGCAAAATGTATGCTTTTTGACTAAATTAAAAAGTAGTGAAACAATATTTGTTTTCTTCCATGTAATCCTCCCTGTCCCAAACTGGAGCTTTGAAACAGATTCACACTCGGTAAACTTACTGATAGTATTTATCTGCAGGAAAACTGTGTCTCTAGCCATCTTAAACTTGACATAACTTTTTTATGTCAGTATTGGCAAATACATTTCCTCAACTGATGCATAGAAAAGTGATGGACATAGTGAATTATTTTCTTCATTGTTGCATAATAGCCTATTTTTTTTCAGTATTTTGAAAATATTATCTCATGATTGAATAATTTATGTGAAGAGAGTGTAGGATGTTTAGGTGGGCAAGTCACAGATTCTGAGCAGTGAGTGTTTCTCTACTTTTAAAAAGTTGTTTTTCTAACCGTTAAGTCAACCCATAGTTTAGTTGTGCTCTTGGATTCTTCAGTCACAGCAAGCTTGCATGGCTCTTCATTCAAATGATGTCACAATCTTTTCTGCTAGCAGGCCATCCCAACCTGGAGGACAATGACCCAATACTGAATTACATGTATTTTTATTGTCTGCCATCTTCCATGTCAGATTCTTGACCCTGAAGCTATTAGTCCTGACCTTCACTTAATATGTACACAATCCAAAAAGTGCTAAGTCACAATGAAGATATTGATCCTTTCTTCCAAGGCACTCATGGATGTCTGAAATATTTTCATAGAGTTGGAATGCCAGTTCAACAAAATTTTGTTAAAATCTACGGTTTGAAACTTCATACCGAAACAGATTTTCACTTTTTCTGCTATCATTATAGAAGTTGTTAACTTTTGCTTTGATTTCAGAACATCAGTCTTCAATTTTGCTTTTCCCATTAAGTACAAATACAGAATGCTTACATTAAAAATGTGTACTTTATCAGTGCATTGTCAGGTGCACATACAGTGCAATAAATGATACAAGACAGGTATTAATGCATTATTGTGAGGTTAATAAAGTCATATAGAGTAGCTGTCTACTGAATTTCCATGAAGCATTGGTAAAACTGGAGTCAATTACTGTTCTGGTGGAGAACTGAAGCTGGTAGCCCCTATGGCTGGGATAGTTAACTAATTAGCTAACAGCTGGGGTTAATTTACCCAAATTAGCCAAAGGGCTATTCCATCCCATCTGACATCATGCTCAGTATATAAGTGAGGAGGGTGCTGAAGGGAGGCCCCCTGCTATTTGGAAGAGACTGGGTGTGGAGATCTGTTGTGAGCTATTGTACTGTATTTGTGTTCCATCACTGTCTTGTTTTCTTCTGTCATTACTGTTAAATTTACTTTTTGTTCAATCTCAACCCGCGTGTTTGGTTTTTTTTCCTGGTTTTCTTTTGTTTGTCAAATCTCCTCCTATTCTCTCGGAGAGTGGGGGGAGTGAGAGAGAGACTGCGTAGTCTGGTCCCCGTTGGGGCTGAACTACGACAATTACAGACAAGTGTAAAGATTCCAGGCACCATCTGAGCTGTAAAAGATAGAAATTCTTCAAAGATGACAGAAAGTCTTTAAACCTTGACATCCAAACACACTCGCACTGAGGCTAAGAGCACTACACTGTTGTGTGCCTTGAAACTGGTGTGTGTGTATGTGTGTGTGTGATTTATCACACCTGTTAAGATGATGTGATTCCTTCTCTTTTGCTCTCAGGTACATCCAAGGAGATTCATCTCACCTCCCTCTCTATTTTCACAGGGTGGTGCAGGGTGGTCTAGTAGAAGGTATTACTTCTAATGACAAGCTTTGTCCTTAAGCCTGCGCAGCCACAGCTGGTCTGCTGCTACGAACAGATGCTTCCACTGTAGTCAATGGCCAGACTGAGAGAGAAATACATGCAAATGGCAGTTCATCCCATCAGAAGATAAATAGCTGCTGTGGGAGATGAGTCACCCTCTGAAGATGCTGCTCCCTTTCTTCTCTGTAAAGGAACCTGGATGACTGCCTAACATCTGGAGCACTAACACTAGGTGTGACGGACCCCTCCCGATGGAGACCTGCAGAGAGAGCCAGCAAAAGTCAGTTCAGCGAGCCGACTGAGCATCCAGAACAAGCACATCGTGTACCACAGCTCTCTGAGCAATCTTTGAGATAACAATAGCCACTGACCTGCAACACATGCGAGGCTTACCAGGCCTCCCTGGATTTTCTTATCAGTTGAGTACAAAGTGCTTTGCTGACAAAAAGACTATTGAGCTGGCTCACTTATAACATGTCTTTCCTTTCTCTCTACTGAGGTGCATTAACTAAAAATACTTTTAAAAATCTTAAGATATTTTGAGAACTGCTTTCCTAGTTGGCTTCTCTTAAAAATAAAAAGGATTTAGAAAAGTTGCAACAAGTGATTGTGTGACTTCTGGCCACAATTACATGGATATAGTTAATTTGAATTTAGGAATTCAGAATATACAGTTATTGCATCTCATGTTTTGGGTTGATTCTGGATCTTTTTATGGTTTGTTTTTGGTTTGTTTTTTTTTTGTTTTTTTTTTTTCAAAGTAGGGTTTTTTATCTCATTCAAATTACACACAATTATTACTCATTATTTACCTCACTCAAAAATCCCACAATACTACTGTTACAAAAAAAGAGGTACTTTCACTTTAAATGTCTATATTTGTCTACTGAATGCTGCAGTTATTGTTAGTGATGTATGTTTGGTGTTATGCTATGCCACATATTTCTTCTTGCTTTGTCTGTTAATACAGGGAAGCTGTATGTGTTCAAAAACACACAGACCATCAAATATATTATGTTCATCATTGAGATTAAATCCTAGAGGTGAAAAGTTTCATTTTTCCATATGTCAAACTATGGTCACCGGCAGTAATGGATTTATTCCTCTGCAGAAAGAAATCAGTTAGGACAGAAAAGTAAATGGAAGACACACCTGCAAAACAAGATGTCATACTATGTATTCATTTTTCCTACTGTTTAAATGTATTTGAGATTGCACATCAGTAGAATGCCCTTCTTTTTTTTTTTTTTTTGTTTTCAATCCATTTATAAAGATGGATGTATTTTTATGGCAGTGATAGGGATTAAATCTTTAATAGACTTGTGGGTTTCTAGAATTCTGCAGGTATATTCTGGAAATGCAACCTGGCATTGATGAAAAGATCTGGCAGCTTAAAGTGGCATAAGATATAGTTTAAAAGTCTGTGTGACTGGAATGGGCTGAAGTAGTTAATACGGTATTGCACAGCATGTTATTCCTGTTCATTCTTATTTAGCTTTCTTCAACTGTTGAAAGTTCAGAGAAGCACAGTAAATTAACCTATTGATTAGAACAATGAATTGTCATTTTCTGCTATTTGTTCAGTTCTTATTTAGTATTAATATCATCCAAATTCTTACGGTCTCATTAGTGTTCTTTGCACTGAAGTTGCAGCAAGTGATGTCTCCAGATCTCTGGTAAGAAAAAAAACACTGTAGATGACTGTGACATAATTTATTAATTGCTTACATGGGATACAGAAATCTGTATACCACAGTAAAAAAAATGAAGTATGGCAGTGGAACAAGCTGGTTTATGTTACTGCTGCCAGTGCTGAAGCGGACGGGCTGTAGGGATTGACAGGTCCTCAGTCAGGCTTCTCGTAACTATGTGCACCTCTTCACAGTCCGCATTAGTATCACCTGCAGGTTGCAACCACATGCCAGAGGGTCCAAACAAAGAATATTCCTTCCTTTTCTCCATTTCTACTCTCTCCTTTTAAGTCTTGGAGTGTTTCTCTATCCCCTTTTACTATCCCGTCCTACCTCTTTCTCCCCTCCATTTCTTCTTCCTTAGGGTTTCTCCTTCCCTTGTGCCAGACCCCATTATCTCCTCCTGCCAGATATTCTCCATGCCCTATATATCACACATTCATTAGGTATGTTCTGTTTTTCCTTGCTGCCGTTGCCACCTCTCAGAAAGCCATTGCTATTACTGCTAGTGAGGACAAGTCGGTCGTGTTACTATTTGTCTAGGCAGGAGGTCATTCATGTCACCTGTGTTTCTTGAGCAATAGACTAGACAAAAATGGCATGAATGATAAAGTAATATGAGAGTGGATATGGGGATGGATTATCTGTCACTAATGGGTATATAAGTAACTGAAAATCTTAGGTAGCCTTCAGGAACGGAGGGATTGCTATTGTTAGTATCCTGATAGTATGGCAAAGTATCATTCTCCAGAATCCTTCCTTCAGTAGAGATCAATTGTCACCTGTCACAGAGGAGCACAGAAGAAATATTGCAGCACTGTTGGGTTGCAGTATTCTTGCCCAACTGCAGTCTTTCTGCCCTGGGAGCTCGAGTTGGATCTAGGGCTTCAGCTTCTGAAAGGTCATAGAATGGTTTGGGTTGGAAGGGGCCTTTAAAGGCCCTCTACAACCCCTCTGCAAGGAGCAGGGACATCTTTTAACCAGATCAGGTTGCTCAGAGCCCCATCCAGCCTGGCCTTGAACGTTTCCAGGGATGGAGCATCCACCACCTCTCTGGGCAATCTGTGCCAGTGTTCCACCAATCTCTTTGTAAATTTTTTTTTTCCTTATATCAAGTCTGAATCTGCCTCCTTCTATTTTAAAACAATTGCCTCTTATCCATGACAACTTGCCTGGCTAAAGAGTTTCTTCCCATTTTTCCTATAAGCCCCCTTGAGGTACTGGAAGGCCACAATAAGTTCTCCCCAGAGCCTTCTCTTCTTGAGGCTGAACAGCCCCAACTCTCTCAGCTTGTCCTCATAGGAGAGGTGCTCCAGGTCCTTTGAGTCAATCTATTTACCCCATTCACTTCATCAGTGGTAGCAGTGACAGGCTTTTCAGGGCATCAGCACTTGTAAAGTGGCCTTAAATCCTCCTGTTTTGCCCAGCTCAGTACCAGCCTGTTGAACACATTTTCTATGTCCTATCACAAGTTACGAGAATTTCTACCTTTTGCCATGTTTCATACTTTATCAATGCCATGGTTTACATCCAATAATTTCTTAGTTTTTGTATTATCCTGTTGCACTTAGTTTGACAGATTGTCTATAGAAAAAAAATCATTTTAGCAGCTTATTATTTGTCACTGTTTTGTATTTCTGAATGTTCTTTCTGCTGTTGTACTCTGAGGAGTATATGAGCAAAAGAGACTCTACTAGGAAGTAGAAAGGAAGCCCATAGGAGAGAATTATGGCACTGAGAAAGGAATATGAGCTGTCTGAAGTTCCACAATGTATTTTTTTTTCTCATTTATTAAATACTACTGTAGTCAGGGCATATTTAAAACATACTACATGAAAGCAGTCAGAAAAAAAAATTATACTATTGTAAAAATATGCACTGTTTTGTGTTGTTTGTACTTTTTTTTCGGTACTATTGTAACAGGTTTAAGCTGTATGTGGAGATATCTTCCACATCTAGGTAGACAGGTAGCGTGTCTGATATGTGGTTCTTATTGTGCTCTCTGCACACTAGCCACTGGTATTTAAAAAAATCATTTCCTGAAGGAGTTGCACTCCATGCCAGGGTTGTTAGCATTTTTAGAGGTATAATTTATTAAAACAGGGGGCAGTCTGTGACTTCTGTGTGGCTTGTGAGCAGCTGAAGTGTGGATCTTGTAGCAGGTCTGTGTGACTGGTACACCCATGCAAAGCTGTACTGGTGCGTGAGGTACTAGTGTTAGGTAATCTGGATTTCTGGCTGTGGAAGGCAATGAATCAGCAGGCATGGCTGAAACTGACAGTGACAAATGGTCCTAGGTCTCTGCTGAGTAGCCAGCATATCCAAGTCTCATTGCTTAGTCCAGTGATGAAACTAGTAAGGTTTCCTCCAGAGGACCACATTCACAGCAATTTATCCTCTGTTCTTTAAAGCCTATGGAATGAGTCTTCTGGCTCACAGACACAGGCAGAGATAAGCCTCTGGCCCGGGGGAAAGAAAAGTAATTGCTCTTGCTTAAAGAAATATCCATTTATTGTAGATCCTCCCACCGCTTGGAGGACCATTCTGCAGTCTTGGCTTGTAGGTGTTTCATTCTTTGAATATTGTGTTATGATAAAACTCAGAACTATCAGAGTCAGTAAATGTTTCACCAGTACTTCTGAGAAGTAGGAGTTACTGAAAATCGTGTGACAAGGCACAGGTCAGTGCCTTGAAATCAGTGCTCAGCAGTGTTAGGCAACACACTGCTGCTAGTCCAAGGAGGTGGTGTTCATTATTTGGGATGCAATTTTCTATATTCTATATCTATACAGATAATATTCTATCTGTAATTTACTGCAAAAAAAAAAATTAGAGAGTGGGAACTACTTTCAACATTAAATTTGCCTCTGTTATGGTTGAGTTAATAGCATTGGTTTCTCTGCCTTTTTAGAAGCAGTTGCTATTTGAAGTAAATCTCTTTGGCTTATCAGAGGGAGATATTTGAGAAAATATTGTGATAACTGTGAGACCTGGAAATTTAATTGCTTTCATTTTGTACCTTTCTACAGATTTTTTTTTTCCCAGTGCTGGATATACTTGGCTGTGACAGGGACTGCAGAATGAATGACAGCTTTGTTTCCATAAGGCTGGAAGGAGTCAGATGTTCAGAGTTCATTAAAATCTTTTCCTATCTTAGGAGCACCACTGATAAGACATATTCAAGTAGGATTTTCTTCTTAGACTCTCTTTCTGTTTTGCCAGCCCTGTATTGCTGAATATGTCCTGTTATATTGCTACCAGCTGTCTTTGGGATGAGAGGTCTCATGTCAGAATAGTTTAGATCAGGCTGTGGAGGATAAACTTTAAGCAGCTGTCTGAGAGGACTTGTTCTTGTTCCTGCCTGTCATGGCTCAGCTGCAGAGAAGTTACACTGTCTTTTTGCTGCTGTTACAAAGACTCCTTGTTCTCCCCTGTTTTGCATTTAGATGAACCGCCAAAGCTTAGACAGCAGGAATTATAGTAGAGATGGGCTATCACCAAGTCATCTTGAAAGGCCTGAATAGCTGAGTCTGGGTCTCTGATGTCTCACTCCCCCTAAATCCATGGAGATGGCTGAAAACATTGATCCTACAGTGCCAGTGGTCTCTTCTGTGTCTCAGACCAGCAGAATCCCTCCGCTTTCCACAGGACTTTCAAGCATGGATATTGCATCCCGTCTGCCCATGATTTCAACACACTAGAGCATAGCAAGACTTACTGAGGAGAGGAAACTAAGGTATAAAAAAAGGTGACTAATTTTTGACTGAGTGCAGTTAAATTCACAACTGGCAGTTGCCATCATCTCTCTTTGGTCATATGAAGGCCACAGATAGTCTGAGCCATACTTAACTGTCCTTGAGGCAAGTTATAACGTTGCCCCCATGCTAGATGTTTGCATGGAGGTGACTGATGTAGTGCTCATTCAGTGAGCGCGGTAATGGTGTCACCAGAAACAGGGGTGGTCTCTGTCCTTGCAGACATCCCGTTCCTGCGAGGAGCAAGGGGTCAGGTGTGGGCGGGAGAGTGCAGCTCCCAGGTTTTTATGAACTGCAGAAAGCAGTGCTACTGCTGGCAGCCAAAAGGCAGTGGAGATTCGGAAACGGGGCTGCAGTAGTTTGTTCCGCTCATTATGCCCAGTTCTTTCCAGTCAGTTGTTATCCATTGGCTTAGGAAGCACAAAAATCATAGAATCATAGAATCATAGAATGGTTAGGGTTGGAAGGGACCTTCAAAGGTCATCTAGTCCAACCGCCCTGCAAGGAGCAGGGACATCCCCGACTAGATCAGGTTGCTCAGAGCCTCATCCAGCCTGGCCTTGAACGTTTCCAGAGATGGGGCCTCCACCACCTTTCTGGGCAACCTGTTCCAGTGTTCTATAACTCGCATCGTAAAAAATTTTTTCCTAATTTCTAATCTAAATCTACCCCCCTCTATTTTAAAACCATTACCTCTCGTCCTATCGCAACAGGCCCTAGTAAACAGCCTTTCCCCATCTTTCTTGTAGGCCCCCTTGAGGTACTGGAAGACCGCTATCAGGTCTCCCCGGAGCCTCCTCTTCTCCAGGCTGAACAGCCCCAACTCTCTCAGCCTGTCCTCATAAGAGAGGTGCTCCAGCCCTTTTATCATCTTCGTGGCCCTCCTCTGGACCTTCTCCAACTGGTCCATGTCCTTCTTGTGCTGGGGGCTCCAGAACTGGACACAGTACTCCAGGTGGGGTCTCACCAGGGCAGAGTAGAGGGGGAGAATCACCTCCCTCCACCTGCTGGCCACACTTCTTTTGATGCAGCCCAGGATGCGGTTGGCCTTCTGGGCCGCAAGGGCGCATTGCCTGCTCATGTTAAGCTTCTCATCCACCAGCACTCCCAAGTCCTTCTCCTCAGGGCTGCTCTCAATCCATTCCCCGCCCAGCCTGTATTTGTGCCTGGGATTGCCATGACCCAGGTGCAGGACCTTGCACTTGGCCTGGTTGAACTTCATGAGGTTGGCACGGGCCCACCTCTCCAGCCTGTCAAGCTCCCTCTGGATGGCATCCCTCCCTTCCAGCATGTCAACGGCACCACACAACTTGGTGTCATCGGCGAACTTGCTGAGGGTGCACTCTATCCCACTGTCCATGTCGCTGACAAAGATGTTGAACAGGGCCGGGCCCAGCATGGACCCCTGAGGGACGCCACTCTTGACCGGTCTCCACATGGACATTGAGCCGTTGACCACCACTCTCTGAGTGCGGCCATCCAGCCAACTCCTTATCCACCGAGTGGTCCGTCCATCAAACCCATGTCTCTAGTTTAGAGAGAAGGATGTCGTGCGGGACAGTGTCAAAAGCTTTGCACAAGTCCAGGTAGATGATGTCAGTTGCTCGTCCCTTGTCCACCAATGCCCTCACCCCGTCATAGAAGGCCACTAAGTTGGTCAGGCACGATCTGCCCTTGGTGAAGCCATGTTGGCTGTCACCAACCACCTCCTTGCTCTCCATGTGCCTTAGCATGGTTTCCAGGAGAATCTGCTCCATGACCTTGCCAGGCACAGAGGTGAGGCTGACCGGCCTGTAGTTACCTGGGTCTTCCTTATTCCCCTTTTTAAAAATTGGGGTTATGTTCCCTCTCTTCCAGTCATCGGGGACCTCACCAGACCGCCATGACTTCTCAAATACGATAGCCAGTGGCTTGGCAACTTCATCCGCCAGTTCCCTCAGGACCCGTGGATGGATCTCATCAGGACCCATGGACTTGTGCACCTTCAGGTTCCTTAGATGATCCCGAACCTGCTCTTTGAGTACAATGGGCAGTTCTTCATTCTCGCAGTCCCTGCTTGCACCTTCTACAGCTTGGGTGGTGGGACAGGAACTCTTGTCGGTGAAGACTGAGGCAAAAAAGTCATTGAGAACCTCAGCCTTCTCCATGTCCTGGGTAACCAGGACACCAGTTCCCTTCTGGAGGGGGCCTACATTTACCCTGGACTTTCTTTTGTCCCCTACGTACCTATAAAAGCTCTTCTTGTTGCATTTTATATCCCTGGCCAGATTCAGTTCTGCCAGGGCTTTGGCCTTCCTTACCTTATCCCTGGCCGCTCGAGCAGCCTCTTTGTAGTCCTCCCAGGCTACCTGTCCCCACTTCCACCCTCTATAGGCTTTCCTCTTCACTTTCAGTTGGTCCAGGAGCTCCTTGCTTATCCACGCCGGCCTCCTGGCCTTTTTGCCCGACTTGTTTTTCACCGGGATGCACCTCTGCTGAGCTTGGAGGAGGTGCTCCTTGAATATGGACCAACTTTCCGGGGCCCCTCTTCCCTCCAGGGCCGCTTCCCATGGCACTTGGCCCATCAGATCCCTGAAGAGGCCGAAGTCCGCCTTCCTGAAGTCTAGGGCAGAGAGCTTGCCGTGCAGTTTCCTCGCTGTCCTGTGGATCTTGAACTCCACCATGTCATGGTCGCTGCAGCCAAGGCTGTCCTTCAGTTTCACATCCCCCACCAGCCCCTCCCTGTTGGTGAGCACAAGGTCGAGCATGGCACCCCTCCTTGTCGGCTCCTCTATCGCCTGCAGGAGGAAGTTGTCATCCACGCATTCCAGGAACCTCCTGGACTGCCTGTGCCCTGCCGTGTTGTCTCTCCAACAGATGTCAGGGTGGTTGAAGTCCCCTGTGGGACTGTGACCGTGAGGCTGCTCCTATCTGCCTATAGAGCACTTCGTCTGCTCTATCCTCCTGGCCAGGCGGCCTGTAACAGACCCCTACCGTGACGTCCCCTGTCCGTCCCCATCCTCTAAGCTTGACCCAATTCACCTGGAGGTATCCCAGCTTTTTTAGTGCACGTTTAGAAGATGCATCTTCCTGTTGCTCTTGTGACTCTCATTCCGTTGGCCATCTTTCTCATTAGAGAAGAGATTATTTGCTAGCCACTTTGCCAGCTCCAGGGTTTATAGCAGCTGAAGAGAGTGTTTTAGGCAGGGAGGAGTAATTGCACCACAAACTCCCAGAATTCTCCAAGAAGTAAATGTATTAAAGGTTATGATGTATCAGTGCAATAAACTGTAGATGCAATGAAAATGTTGTACAGATGTTAGTGTGAAGAAGCAAAATGCATAACATCAAAATGAAAAAAAAAAACCCTAAATAGCTTCTGGAACTTCACAGATCTTAAATATGCTGCTGCAGACACCTGTATGGTCCAGTGGCACCTCGTACATCACATTAATTGCATTGCTTGCCAGGTAAACCAAACCTTTCAGAGCGCTCTCATCCGATCCTTGAGACTTTAATGTCAGAGTTAAGAACTGGAGAGTAGGAGAATAGGGGAGAAGGGAAGCTTAAACCACTCTGTATTAGCTTATTTGATTTATAGTACCTTGAATTCCTTTTTCTCATAACTCCTTTAACTTTAATGGAAGAAAGAAAACTCTGGTTCTCTGAGGTTACCATCTATGGCCTTTACTTCAGAAAGCACCTATGTATGTTCTTTCCCTTTTTAATAAATGACACTCAAGCAGATGTTTAAGCAGGTTTTTTTTTTTTTTTATACTGATGAGCTTATGAACTAACGGTTAATATCATAGGCTAATATTAAGGATTTTTTTGAAGGGCTGTTGCAGTCTGAGGCCCAGCAAGTGGGAGATACGAAGGGAACTAGGATGCACAGAAATGCCTGCTCCTGTTGGAAATAACTGTCTTTGCCAAGGAGGGGAGAGTGTGTGGGAAGCAGCTGGTACTTGTAGAGAGCTTTACCTTTCAGTGTGTTCTGCTTACAATTCAGAGCTGCCATAAATTACCTGTGCTGTCTTGTTTTATTAAACATGGAGAATCTGCGATCCTCCTTGTTCAGTTTTCTGTGCTGTCTGTAGCTAACTCTTTAGTCATCCTCCCATATATTTTGAGAATAAAAATCCCTGCAGCTGGAACATGTAGTATTGACCATGTTTTTTTGTCCAACAAAGGCTAGAGGAACACAGAGTTCAAATGAATACATAACGTTTTGCTAAACTTCTGGCAACTTTACATGGACAGACTGAACAAACGACAAATTGTGCTTGTCAGCATAACAGACTGTGTGTTTCTTGTAATGTACAGTACTTCTGAAAGTGGCTAACATCATACCCACAGAGCGTGTGTGTGTGTGTATGTAGCGTTCCTGGGAAAACTGGGTTAAAACTGTAGTAGTGTGAAGCAAGACATGGACTGCTGTTAATGTTTAAGCTGTATCTGCTAGTGTGCAGAACCAGACTTCCTGATCTCTGGCTAGTTGTGGTCAGGTAGAGAAGGGAGCATGGCCATGCAGAGATCAGTCCAGTGGGATGGTGGTGCCAGGGTGCTGGGCACAGCCTGGGGCCTCTTCGGCTTTTTCTGCTGCACGCAGCTGGTGGCATGGGTCTGCCTCTGCAGCTGATGTCTTGTCTGTCTGTGAGTTGCCAGGGCGCAGAGCTTCAAAATACAAATCCAGAAGGCTTCAAGACGTCTCACCTGTTGTCAAGGGGTGTGCTGGGCTCTTTGCGGCCTCCCTTCTCTCTGGAGGACAAGTTGGTTTAACTGTTGACATATACCTTAAGATATAGCAATACATTTAACAAGGAGATTTCAAGTACTTTTAATGCAATTTCATAAAATTTATTTTTCAGTTTTGTCAAGTCTCCTTTTTATGAGTCTTAAAAAGAGAAATAAGACTGGGTTTGGGATTTTTTCTCTCTCTTTGTTGATTGTTATTCTGCTTTCTCTGGTGTTCGTTTTAGTTGACAGCAAGGGCAACAGTGTTCCAGTTTAGGAATACACTTTGTCAGTGAAATGATGATGATTAGCTATAGAAATGTAGTCAACATCTTATAAACAAGCATTTCATCATCATAATTTTTTTTTCTGTAATTTCCCATTGACGAAGCTGGGGGTTAAACAAAGTATTAAAAGGGGAAGTGAGATGCTCATGCCAATGTAACACTAAAAGACCATTCAGTGATCCTAAACTAATTTAATTTAAAATATTATCATGATCTGATTATTTCTTGCAACACTCAACAGTTAAATTTTATACTTAAACACTGTATCTTCTTTCACTAGCACATAATCTACCAGTCATATGTTTTATGATGATGTGAGCATGTATCTTACCAGCAAATGTTCTGGCCAACAATAGCATCATTTTTTCATAAGTAGAAGGAAAAATATTTTAAAAATAGCTTTAGATAAACCCAACCAGCAGTAAAAGTTTGATTGTTAATGCAGAAGAAATATGCAATAAAGAAAAATGGCTTTTCTGAATATGTCCTTTGTGAATACCAAGTTATAAACTACCACTAACTTATCTACAGTTTTGAATGCTGATTATAAAAATAAAATAGGAAAAAAAAAGGATTATAGAACCGAATTATGTAATTTTTTTTCAGATGAGATTGATGGTTTTTTTTGTATTTATGGGAGGAGAAAGGAAAGTATGTTGAAGTGTTACATACTGCTTACACTAAGAGACTGAAGCTAAATTGAAACAGTTGTCCTATGGTTGGAACAACACAAAATATTCTTCTCTCATCATTTTTTTAAGATTGGCCTGAAGTGATTTATTTCCAGTCTTTACCTTGAGGTAACCATGAAAAATATACAGTGTGCTTAACCCTTGACTACATACCTGTGTTCACAGCTGTGTAGCTTCACTCTTTGGGAGTAGATAGATGACTGAAGCCGTTATCATCTGTTGAATTGTCTCACTTCAAGAATACAGAAAGTCCATCATTGCCATCATAATGGAGAAAAAAATACTGTTCTACTTTAACATTTATGGAAACAGCTTGTTTCAAATAGATGTCCTAGGGTTTGATAGCTGAGGAAGCACAGTCTAATTCTGTAATTAAAAAACTCCCTACAACTCTAATAAAGACTATCCTTATTTCTAGTAACTTATAACACTATTGAAATGTCGGCAGCTTATACAGTTGGGAATGCAGTATTTTAGTTTGTCAGAATTTTGTCTCAAATGAGAGCAATTTCAGAGAATTGAATCACCTTTAAAATTTGTTAATCATTCATTTAAATATTAGAAAAACTAATTGCAGTACTCAGGCTGATATATCAAGAACAAATATAAGAAGCCAAATCAGTAGTTGGGAAGGATTTGCAAAAAAAAATTCACATCACCATTGCATAAAAAAAGAGAAAAATTTTTGCTTTTCTCTCTCACACATCTGTCATAAAATAGACCAAACATGACAGGTAAAGGAAACAGAAAATGAATGTATGAACTGACATATACTTACAAGGTATAACCTGGAGGGCTTGGGTTTCATGGGGTGCTGTTAACTGTGACAGAAATGTTTTCTTGTTCTTGGCTCAGCACTACATTAATGCAGTCTCATAGGTTTGGTTACTTTGGACTATAAGCAGAGTAAATTCATGTGCACTAGAAGTGTGGAAACTGCGAGATGGCATTTCTTTACTATGCAAGTGTAGGGAGAAGTTGCTTTTCAACTTAACTGCCCTTTTTTGGTCCAGGATGACCACAGGTGTACATCTTGGTCTCCTTGTGAGCCTATTTCCACTTACAAAAGAGGGGTAATCTACTGCTTTTTCCTATCCTTTGTCACTACAGCTGGATTGAACCTTCTTTGTATAATAGCCAGCAATACTGTAAAGCCTGATTTGGGGCCTCCAGATTTTCTAAAAATAGAGGTAATAACTAAAGTTGCTATAGGAGCTTTGATGTTGCCTATGACTTCTTTTTTTTTGCGGTTAATATTGTGTTAGTGATGTACTCCATTAGTTATTTTTGTCAGGGCTCTGAAGCAATACTTTTTTTTTGCTGCAACATAGTACTGAGATGTGGAGAGTTTCGGGTTTCAATCCCATGAAGACTCCTTGGATGCTACAACACACATGTTGATCCTTATTCTCTAATTTGCTGCCAAAATATAATAATCTGTTGTTTGTCACTGTGCCGGTGGCATTCTAGAGTGAGAAGGAGAATTTGATAGCCCAAGATGTATTTAGCTAAAGAACACGTTCACTGCAAGGAGTTCACCTACTGACCAAAGAAGCTGTAAATGCGTCTTATACCCTGATTTGCCATGAATAATGCCTTAGTCAACAAAACCTAAAACCCTGAATGCGATGTTTTCCTTTTACTGGGGGCTCGTGATGGTGGTCTACAAATTACTGGAAAGAAGGTCATACGTTCCTAAAGTGAACAAGGTAAATGTGACACTTATGTGTGAAGCGTGGTAGGAATTTCACAACAGGGCTGTAAGAATGCTTAAATGGCAGATTGCTCTGTAAACATTACCCTCTGTAAAAACACATACCAAATTCAGGACATCTTTGCTATTTTGGAATCATAGTTGTTTACAGCTAGAGAATACCTCTTGGTTTCTTTCAGCACAAAGCAAAATTAAATTTTAAAAGAAATGTGATTCAGTAGGTTTTCTGTGAACTCTAAATTTCATGTGCTTTTTCATTTCCTCCTAATTTCTTTCCAGTCACTGTCACCAGATGTTCATGTAAAGCATTATGTTTTCAACTCTGGGTGGTTAAAACTGGGAATTAAGTCTCAGCTACAGAGCCGAGCAGTCTAAGTACTTTGTATAATCTGTAAGTCAAATATAAAAATGTAACTATTTCTATGTTGACAGTCAGAAAATGTCTTTTGGTTTACTTCCAAAGTGGATCATGCAAAGGATCTATATTGGTTTCAGTGCCTTTCTGTCTTTAAGCCTTTAAAAGATGCGATACAATACAAGCGATAAGCTCTGATCATGTGTGCTAAGCTTCCATGCCCTTCTAGCAACATCCAGGCTTCTTCAAGAGCTCAAATCAGACTAAGAAAAACTGAAGCATTTTGGCATAGAGTGTGTTATGAATATGAACACTCCCAAAGAAGTGTTTTTTCAAACTTTTTTTTGTGCTATATGATGCAGCTGCATGGGAGGTTACTCATGCGCCTTGCTGCATGAATATCCTACAAGTGTGTGTTATTGTTACATGTGAAAAAAATGGTACCACTCGATAAGCAATTTATCATCGTAATTAAATACACTTATTTATCTGTACACAGCATCTGAGAAAACACACTTAAAATACTTAGAACTGATGAAGAAAGAGATCTGGAACCCCTCATGGCTGCATTATATTATACATTGTTTCCATCTTATTTTTCTGATGTATGAGTCCTCGACAGATTTTGTTGTTGAAAGTGATTCTCCTTGGCTGGAAAAAAAGAAAAAAAAGATCCTGCACCCTATAATCAATTATTTTGATTGGAATTATTGCCTACACAGTACTCCGGAAATCAGTAATGTTAGGCAGCGGACAGGCGGTCACAAGCTGATGAGGTGCAGCAGTGAATGTGTTCGTACTTGTCGGGTAGGGCATGGAAACGGACATGCGGAATAAGATGTTACATTTTATTTGCAGGTGAAGGAAGCAAGAACTGTGCACCTGGTTCCTTAGCATGCTTTGGTCTTTTTAAACCACAGTATTGGTCATGCATCGAGAGGGAATGTCCTAGAAGGGCTTGATCTTCATATCACTGTAGATCCTGCTGCCTGGGTGTGTGCTTACATCAGATACAAAATGCCTTTCAAAGGAATACTTAAGCCCTGCATTTGTTTAAAATTTGGCCTTGTGTTCAGAAATGTTTACACTGAAATAAAACATAGAAGATGACATGATTCCTGTCCCAAAGAATTCCCTAAAATCAAAAGCAAAACTCTGTAAAATAAAACCAGTGGTTGTTTCTGGCTCAAACTTTTAACCAGAGCTGGTCTAATAGTTATAAAACATGGTCCAATATATAGTGTAATGTAATATGTGTTAGACTGCTCTTTATCAGTAGTGTCAACTAGGAGTAAAAAAGCTTTTTCTGATTAAAATATTTTACAAATATATTTGCGTGTATATACACACAGTATATTTTTTGTATATGTTTGTGTTTGTGTATATGTTCATATGTATTTAAAGAGAGAGAGAGATTAAATTAGGTACATATGCACACACACATACACACACACACACGCACTGTGCATTTTAGGAACCCATGTGTTAATAAGATAGTAAATTATCAATGCAGCTGTTAATCCTTTAGTGTCTTCTCACTTCACCCTTGAAATTAGTAGGCCATATACTCACTGGGGTTCCCTGAGACACTACTAATAATACAGCTGCATTGTCACCACACAGCTGGAAGTTCCCTAAATCTTTTGAGTTCTTCAACTGAAATTATATGTAAGACTTTTCATCTGCGCTTTGAATTTCTGGGTAGTAAGGGAGTGGAGCTGTTTTGCACTTGCCTGGATTACCTAAGGTGCTTTTGGAAACAAGTCAGCTTGGAAAAAAATATCTTGTTAGGTTAAAGATAGAAGTGTATAAAACACGAACACTCGCTGCATTTTGTGTTTAAAACTGTCTAAGTGAATCCTGGAAAATACAGAATTCCTTTCCCCATACCCCCAAATCTCCGTTATGAATCTGGCTCTACTACTGATGGTGGCATTGTGATAGTAAGGAGTTGCAATTAAAGTATATCATTCTGTTGTATTTACACTGAATTATGAAACTTGAACTTGTTCTACTCTGATGCACTTTGGGTTTGGGATATTGGTTGTGCATAATTTTGAAATGCAAAGTGGCAGAATAGGAGAGTGACATCCTAGTTCTCCTTACTCAGCTCCCATGGCTGTGCTCATAACCTTACACTAGAACATGTCTTTCTCCTAGAAACCTACAGAGTGAGTCACTTCTCTCGACCAGCATATGCTGTTCTGTTCTTATCAGACCCACCACTTAAGAATTAAAACTACCTTAGACCAAATTAAGGAAATACTCAATTGTTTTTGTGAAAAAAATTTGAAGCCACGTCTTACCTGAAATCAAACTTATCTTTGCTTTTCTTCTTATCTGAATGCAAACAGAAGAAATGAGAAGATAATCAGGAGAGCTGAAAGAACAAATAGGAAAATGTGTGTTCCTGAGGTTTCTAGCCTAAGGTCAAGACATCTGGAATCACTGGATAAGATACTTATAAACATCTGAGCTCCTGGGAATATCCTGGAACAACAGTTCCAGTTGTGAGGGATTTAGAAGTTTCACAGTTTATTTCTATTCTAAAACGCAAAGAAAAGGAAATCTTGCAACATTTCAGTGTTAGTGAGGGAGAGGGAGGCCATAGTCAGTGGAGAGAGAGAGAAGCTTCCTTGAAAGGAGATGTTATACAGGGGTCTATCTTAGAATGCTCTGAAAAATCTCACTCCGTACACTGACTATAAAAAGAGCTTAGAGATAAAATATTTTCTGAATCCTTTAGCCATTTAAAAACTATCTGTTCCTCACAACAGAATGTTTTTATAATACATATAGCATATTGTTTATATACAGGCTGCAGCGAGTTTAAAGGCTTTGCCTTGGTGCATGGATGTAGGTAGGAAGTGAACATAACTGTGGGCATGCTAAGCACCAAACTTAGAAGAAGAGATTAACTTCTCCGTTGAAACTCTTGGAAGCCATCATGTTTACAGACTTTTCTGTTTTGATTAAATGTCTGTCTTGCTGGGAAAACAAAAAGTTCCAGATCCTTACTCCTAGAATATAACTTCTGATCTTTTACATTGCTGACCTACCTTCACGTAATTTTTCTTTTTGTTTTATGTAAAAAGGGAGGGGGGATTTTGCAATGAAACAATTGTAACCAGAAAAAGAAAAGTTGAGTATATTTTAAGCATTTCAAGTAAACATTTCTGAGTCATTCCAAACAGCTATCACATAAATAATTTAAAAAGCTGTTAAAATGGATTCAATTATTCTTTATTTTCAGTATACTCATCAGTTCAAAAGCTTTCTGCATGGCAAACCACTCAATCAGCTGGGTGCTGGAGTCAAAATGGCTATTGTAACATATTTTTTTTTAAGTAGTTTCAGTTCTAGATGAAAATGTCTCTCACAAAGGTGGGGCAACTGCTTTATAAATAAGTCAAGCAAACTCAGCCTAATGTATGCTGTTTATAGTAAATTATACAGTTAATGGTTAAAAATGTAACCGGACTTCTTGTTTTGTATTGTTTTGATTTTGTGGGGGACTTTTTGAAATAATGCCAGTAAGCACTGTCCTATATGAGAAACTGAGGGATGTTCTCTAGCACACAGAATATACAGAGCCTGAGAAAAAAAGGCAGCGCAATTTTAAAGCCTGCATAACCTAAATTATGAATTAACTTCAAAAAATATTAAGCACACAAAACCTGAGACTTAGTAAAGTTACTTACTTGGAAGCATACATGCAAATTTCAGAATAACCTGGAGTTTCTCAGTGTTAAAATCTTGGCCTAGGAACATTAATGAAGAGTACTGTAGAAAAAAAAAGATGAACTATAGGAAATGTTTTTTTAATGAACACAAAATCCAGCTTTCTTTCTTGTATACACTCTTATGTAATTTCATTGCTACTTCTTTGTGCATGCTTTCCAGAGAGCAATATCCTGTAAACTGTAAGAGAAATTCAAGAAGTTAATTAAAACAAACCATTAGGTAAAATTTATCTCTTACAAATACCACATGCACAAATGCTGTTGAACTCATATGAAGAGACATAGAACATATGTGCATGTTATTTCCAATTTTTCATGCCAATTTACCGCTACTTGCAAATTCCCATGAGTAAATTATGAGCTGAAGAATGAATTCATTTAAGAGCTTGTGCACTGATAAGCAAGTTAACATGAAGTGGGAAACAAATATAAAACAGCAAGAAGCCTTTATGTAACTGATGGGAAAAGAACTTGTTTATATTTCTTGTCAGTGCATCCCTAACATGTCCTTACATGCTTGCCTCTGTGTTGTTTACAGGAAAAAAAAACTGCCCATGTGAATACAAAACCTTAACTGATTTTTTTTTTCCACAAGAACAATAACTTGAATATTTTATCGAAAAGCCAAAGATGGACTGTCAAACACTGTTTAAGCTACAAAAATAGATAACTGACAAAATAATAAAAATTTTTAAAAGCAAATAATATTTTTTAATTATTTCTCTCTTGAAAAAGAAGAATATACATAACAAAGAATGTGTCAATATCCTATCCAGCTGTGGACAAAATCAAACAAATGGACTGAAAAGTTATTTACCCAGAAACGTGCTTTGCCAGCAGTTATTGGTGCTGACCAGATTGCATATTAGAAAAAAAAACCTTAAAATTAAATTCTACCCCCAATACATGCCATAATCAACTATAAACTGCACACACATTCACTCCAATAAGTACATTTATTTTATTTTAGTTAGTTATCTAGTGGACATCAATGGAGTTACCCTATATTTTTATGAGCAAGGAACAAATTGCTGCAGATATGTGCAGCAGTAGCACACACACTCTTGAGTATTTTAAGGCTATGACTTATGTGATACATGCACAACGATAGAGGAGCCCATGTTTCTTAATCTAAACTGGTGCTTCGTTAAAAGAATTCTTTGTAGATTTGGTAAACGACAACTGCAAGTAATTTTACGGCACGTGTGAATAAACGTGTTACTGGTGTCTTCCGCTCAGCCTCTGCTCCTCCCTCACAGTGCAATGTAGGACGCAGAAGAGCTGCACCCTTCTCCCAAATCACTTTAATGTCCGCACTGCACTGAGACTTTTTTTTTCTTACTTTTCTAGCACATGATGTGTTCTAGCCTAGGATAAAAGAAAAACTGAGGACAGTATGTGGCAGAAATATCTTGTCTTGTTCCAACTGTACGTTTGCACGTAGCCTCCCTGCGGGCATGCTAGCACAAGTGGAGAAAGCCTGGGGTGGGTTGATGTTGGTATGAGAGCTCAACAGGCCATTCACCTGCCACTGGAGCAGAACAGAGGGACAGCTCTCCAGAGTTGCTAGGGACTCTGGCTCCCCTAGAGCAGATTCGCTCTTATCCTTACAAGAACCACAACATCTTCAAGTACATTGAAGGAGATTTCAGGGGAAGCTTCCTTCCCTGAGGACTAGTCTAAAAGCCTGTATCATTAAAAGCAGGTGTTATGTCTTTTCTAATTGATGGTGTTTGTCCCAATGGCATGATTCAGATCCAGGGTATTTGTGGTGTCCTGTGGTCAAAGGATAGCTGATTCATATTGCCTTCATGTACTTCTTTAGTCTGGTGTTGCTATTTTGCTGGTGTTACTCAAGCTCAGACTTCACTTGAGACGTCTCCTGTGCATTAGACCATGCTAGGCACACACAGGGCACAGCATATTCCTGTCTCAGCACCAACAATGGTCTCACAGAGGGCTGCTCTCATTCCCACCCTTTCCACTCCATCTGCCCTTCAAACCCAGTCATTTGTGTTTAGCCATTGCAACATCCCAGACAACACCCTGGACATGTCAGTCTCTGGCTTGTGCTCCTTCAGCTCCCTCCTGGGCATGGCCCACTTTCCTTTTCCTTCTTCCGGTGAGACGTGGTGGGTGCTGCACCTGTTGCCCAAGTTGTGTGACCTGCTCAGGGAGACTGCGTGGTAACAACTCATGTAGCGACCTGCTCCTGAGCTCCTGTCTGAGCTTTCTCCACTCCCCTCCCCTCCCCTCATGCAAAGCCTTTATCTCCTCCTTTCTCAGGCTTTCCCTGACATGTTTTCTTGCTTGAGTGGCTCAGTATGTTTGATCAGCAGGACCTGGCAGTGCACGTCACCCTGAGCACGCCAGCACTGAGCACTGGGATTCAGCTATCATGGACATAATGCATGTTGGTGGCCCCCTGGCAGGTAGCAGAGGAGGCAGGAGGCTTCCTTTGCCCCATCTCAGCCATGTGGAAGTCAGGCATCTTGTCTAGGCTTCCTGAGTGGTGGAGAGAAAGAAAAAGGGTGCTTACCCTGCAACCCTGGAGGTTTTCCCTCCTCAGAGAGATGTCATCATCCCCACGGCTGGAGGGGAGATCAAAGTGCGTGCCTTGGACAGGCTGCCTCACTCTGAGAAAGCCAACGCAGCCTCTGGGAAGTCATTGGCAAGCGTCTCCATCTCATCTGATTGCAAAATCAGTGACACAAACAGCATGATCTGATAAAAATGGCTTTTATGTGACGTTGTCAGTGCCATTGCACTTGCTCACTGCACTTTGGATGTGAAGTTAGCAAAAATCATATCAGGAGACCTCCCACTCCTTCACATATTAAGGTCAGTACCACTTACATTGGTGCATAGGAAACTTACATAGGAAACAACTCCATACAAGAAGAGAAAAATAAATCAACAAAGCAACAAGAATTCTGCTCCTGCAGAATGTAGGGCCACTACAATACTGAGTGGAATAGCAAAACATGTCTCTGACTTGCAGAGTCCAAGATGGAGGCTTGCCTGCTGAAACTTGCAGCCTCTTAGGCTGTAGCCCCTTGCTTCAG
The DNA here is from genome assembly GCF_036417535.1 of Chlamydotis macqueenii. Taxonomy (NCBI): domain Eukaryota; kingdom Metazoa; phylum Chordata; class Aves; order Otidiformes; family Otididae; genus Chlamydotis; species Chlamydotis macqueenii. Next base: position 114,415,777 of record NC_141556.1, on the reverse strand, counting down.
ATGACAGGGCTTTCGTTCTCACAAGCAAGATACAGCCCTCAAGGAAGCGGCAAGATGCCAACAAGCCACTTATTTGGGTAGGATTTTGCTGACTGTGGTAAATAGATGAGATTGGGAAGAAGGGTGGGCTCACACATGTTTGTGTGTGTCGGAAATATGAGTTCAGTAGAGTGTGAAGGCAGGAAACTGTTAATTTTAGTGAACCACAACATCTGAGCGGGGTGTATTGAATTTTTAATCCACCCAAACTGAAGCTTTGTTTGGTATTCAGTAAACTCTGACAGCAAAGCTCCTTGTTCTACTCAGTGTGTAAAGCCTGGCGGAAGTCTTGTCCTGTCCACTCTGCTGTTGTGCTACTTGAGCTATTAATAAGCAGAGACTGAAGTGGCTTTTCCAGTTCCAATCTTGCGTACCTATTCACTAAATGCTTAATTTATTAATTGATAAAATGCCTAAGTAGTAATAAGTGTTTCTAATAGTATTCTCAAATACACATAAATGCGGGGAAAAAAGTTATTGCTGTAAATTGCCTCCCAGTTGCTTCAGGGATCACCCTCATTGAAATCAAAGCACTAATTTTATTCAGCTATTAGTAAAGGATAAAATTCACATAAGAAAAAAAAACAGGATGAAAAACTGAACCACAAAGCCTGTAACATGACTTGAAAGTGATATAAGTGGGTTTTACATTTTATTACCTTATAAAGGTGTTACAGACAACTCGTGTTACAAAGATGCACATAGAGTTTTTTCGGTCTTCTAGAAGTTATTCTTGTGTTGGGAGAATACAGAACTGCCTTGCCAATGATTTTTCAAAATAAAATATGAAAGAAAAAGGTAAGAAGCAATGACAGTATCCCAGCTTCCTCTGTAATGAATGTTTGACTGGCTCACTGGGCAGATTGTTGTGTTTAATGTACGCTCAGAAAGGCAACTCTCCCCCTCACCAAGAAATTTCCATGTATTTGTGTTTGGGAACCCTTGAAGGTCAGTGACCTAAGCAGGGCAATACCAAAAGTTATTGAAGCCAGTGGGAGTCTTCTTACCTGGATTTAGTGAATTTGAGATCGGTCCTATAACCGAATATAAAAGAGACGGCTCTAAATCCAAGTAAGATTGTCTTCACTCAGTGATTGGGAAAAAAGTGAATAAACAGCCTAAGGAATGAAAAATAACTGTGTTTAAAAGTGACTGTCAGTCCAAATTATCTAGCATATTGTAAACGAGCAGAACAGGCATTTCTGACAGACTTTTGCTTTATAAATGTTTGGGGTTTTTTTAACTAATAATGTTTCTTTTGCAGTTCATAAAGGTCTGGGAGCACTCCAAGCCTTGTCTTGCAGTGAAGTCAACTTTTAAATATAAGCAGGAAGTATGAAAGAAATAACAAAATTTATTTTATTCATTTTCACGTGTTTCTACAGTTGGGCTAGTATATGAATAGAAACATGGAAGACCAGCAATGGTTTTCATACCTTGGTTTCACTACCATCATGGCAGTATTGTGTTAGCATTTCTGCCATATTTAGCTGTGAGTCTAGCTAAACCTTGATCGACCTAGTCAAAACCTAGACTTTGGGTAGATCAAGGCTGAGTAAGACTGTACGGTATGCTAAGTACAAGTATTAGCAATGGTGCAATTCTGGAGGAAATGCACTTTCATGTTCAATACCAAATCTTACTTATACTTTATACATTATTCATTATTTTGCTGTTAGGACTCTGGGAGATCCTTTAGTCTGGGAAAGAACATTCACTGTCGATTTTAAATCAGTTTGAAAACTATGGAAGAGTAAATGGATTAATTACACTTTTTTTTATTGCTTAAATGTCTGAGAATTACCAATAATGATAATAAAAATTATAAACTAATAAAGAAATAACATGCATAGGTCTCTATTCATAGGTCTGTAAGACTTACATTTCCTTATTGTGTAAGGCTATTTTAATTTTTACACTATTTCATAGTTGAGATACAAAGGGAAACTTGAGGGTAGCTTTTGTACCCATGAAATAAATTATTTTGCAATGAAACAATTGTAACCAGAAAAAGAAAAGTTGAGTATATTTTAAGCATTTCAAGTAAACATTTCTGAGTCATTCCAAACAGCTATCACATAAATAATTTAAAAAGCTGTTAAAATGGATTCAATTATTCTTTATTTTCAGTATACTCATCAGTTCAAAAGCTTTCTGCATGGCAAACCACTCAATCAGCTGGGTGCTGGAGTCAAAATGGCTATTGTAACATATTTTTTTTTAAGTAGTTTCAGTTCTAGATGAAAATGTCTCTCACAAAATAAAAGTTTTTTTGCAGAAAAAAATAAAAAGATTATGAGGAAAGTGTCCAAAATTATCTGAAGGCTTGAGACAGAAATAGAAAAGACAAATATAATATTATGTCTGCTTTCAGGAGTCAGAAATGAAATAGACTTTCATCCTTGTTTTCTTAATTCTAAAGCCTCAATGTGAACATATTAGTTAAGTTTTAATGTTAATTTGGAGATCAAATTTACTAAAGCATATTCATAATTTTGCTACACACAGACGTTTTATCCACAGAAGTTTTCTCAGTACCTTGCCAGTAGCACAAAGAACTGTGGAATCAGCAGTGAGCTATTTTATTTTGAAAGACTGAACTGAGACTAGATAGGAATTAAAAATAGCTGTGCTTGTTGGCTAAACGAATAGTATCTGTCATGTAGATTCACAGTATGAATTAGATAATAATCTCTGATATAATTATCTGCAATTACTCCATTACCTTAGGGAACTAGAAAGATAAAAGACTGTGAAAGCATAAATTGTGTGTTACAGATCGTTTTAGACCTTCCCCTGTTGATTTACACTACACACAGGAAGGACTAGTTTCAGCTTGAGCATTCCCTAATAGCTTTGGGCTACATACATTTGGAAAGGGAGCTAGTCCTGCCTGGCTCCTCAGGCTGGATATCCTGTGAGAGATCAGATTACCCCTCCCAAAGGGGCCCTCGCACACCTGGCTGGCCTGTTGGCTGGACCTGTTTGCACCATCTTGGGAGGGAGTGGACTTCAGATGTGCAGCCTCCTTGAACCCCACAGAGGGTGGGCGGAGAGCACAGGGCTCTTCTTGAACAGGGTCTGAGCACGACTGTGACAGAGGCTCCTTCTCTCTATCAGACCGACAGAGTCCAAGGTGACAGGATGCCCATGCTTGAACCTGTTACGTGGTGCTGGAAGCCAGTGCCATGAACAGCCACCTTATTCTGCACTTCCCTGGGCTCACTTTCTGAACATTTAATGTTATACTCCAAATCCATTTCTTCTCAATGCTGAAGACAAGCTGGGTTCTTGAGGACCAAACCTTTGAAGCAGTTTCTCCTCCTGCACTCCATTTCCTCATCCTGTATATAATACAGAGGACCAGATCACTGACCGCAGTTTATAAAAATCATAAAAACAAATGAAGTCCTCTCCTTTGGTCAGAACTGTCTTGAACACTTTTGCCCATTATAAGTGTAGCAGATGAAAATGTCTTGCCCATCTTCAGTGAATTACCCTAGGTATCATTCTGCCTCTCTCCTAGAACCTATGGTTTTCTTTATATTTCTAAAAGTGCAGAGTTGCAGAAAACATGTGCCAGCTATTAGAGGATGGAAACTGACTTGTAACATTTCATGCCTTACATACATCATGAAAATGTGCACTCCCACAATAATTTTGGTTAATTAAGTATTCAGTGTCTAACTTCAGCCAACACCAGAGAATGAAAGGGAGATACGTGTCCCAAACCAAACTGACAGCTCTGCAAATGATAATGATGGAATCTACTATTTTTGGACAAGTTATGTTGCATTTTTTATTAATGACAGAAGTATCATATCTGTCAAACTGACATCAGACTTATTAGAAATGCATATGGAATTAAAAAGCAGTAGATCAAGTGGACACAGATAAGGGTAAAGGCAGTAGTTTCTGTGAAATAACAGCCCTTCGCCAGATGTTTCCATGCAAAACCAGATGGAAGCTGTAGGATTATTTATTTTTATTAGCAGAATACAGAGTCTAAGTTGGAAGAGGTATGACTGTAATCATAAAGACACATGTGAGCTAGTTTTAAATTAATTGGTTTGATTGTCAGTAGTACTATGGTTATGGCAAGCATGGCCATCAGCTGCCCAGGAATTTTCCACATGAAGATGGGCACACGGTGGCTAATAAGGGAACAGATTAATATGAGGTAAACTTGCTGACACCTTCCTCTCCTCTACTTACACCTCAGCAATGCAGTATGGATATTTCCTTACTTAATGTTATGAGAGATACCTACGTTAAAAATAAAGGGATTTATTAGAGTGATTTAGCAGTGTGGGGCTTGTGTTATGAGACAACTGTATCACCTCTGAATTTCTTTGCCTGACTTCTACTCAGGCAATTAGAAGAGTTTTATGCTTTCTCAGGGGTCAGTGATAATTAGTATGTATATTTGCTCCAGACAATGATGTGCCACCTTAATAGCAAGGGAGACCATGCCTGTTTATGGGAGATAAAGAAGTACAGGAGAGCCTGAATTAGTACTGAAGTGCTTCCTCCTACACTTCAGCCTCACTAACCTGAGCTCCCTGTGTGCACACTGCTCTCCAGCAGAGCCAGCTCCTTTCATGCTTCATTGCCTTCTCCTGTGACTGGTTTCTACCTTTCCTGGAATTCTCCTTGAAATTGCCACAGGGGGCAATAATTTTCCTCTTAGCTGCCCTGGCTACAAGCTATCACTAGGTCTGTTCTGTTGGCTGATGCTGATTTTTGTGCTTCAGCAATACTCCCTTGCTCAGCTATGCCTTTTGTATTTCTGGCTTGAATTTACTAGGCTGTCAAGACAGAAGCGTGCAGAGAATATTGCTAAATATTTTGTCAGAGCTGGATTAGATGCAGGCACAGGTTTGTGTACGTGTTCATATCCAACAACAGTGTCTTAGCTACCTGAGGTTCTTGTGGCTTTTCTGGCTCAACATTTTCCTAACATGCTGGGGTAATGCTGAAGGTCATTCTGCCACATCTCTAACTTTGTGGATTGGCATAATACCACCTTGTATGACATGGCAATGTTATACAATGCACCTGTGATGTATCATCTATCCCCATGACTTGGCTAATTCAATCATTTCAGCAAGACATGTTAGTAGCAGAAGTTGCATCATTTGTTCACAATGTTAGTGTGTCAGCATGAATTTACTGTGTCTCACAGGACAAAGGTTTTCAGCCCCGTGAGGATGCTCCAGTAGAGGAAAAACACTGCATTTGTAAATGATACAGGTATCTGATCTGGCGACCACATACATATTATTTCCTAGGCAGTACTTTCTCCTCAAATGTGTATTGAGTTTTTTTTTCCCGTGTAATTTGCTTCCCCCTTCGTATGTGAATGCCAAGCTGGGCACTTATGGGTGCAGAAGGGGAGGGATTCATCTCCTGCAACTTCAGATGCCCACACTGGAGAGGCAGACCTTGGGCTGTCTTTAGCATCAGCTAAAAGAAATTATCGTTCCTCGGGCATGGAGACTCTGAACTAGTCTTATCTACTAGGTGAACCGAACACTCTTACCTACTGAATAAAGAGCCTACCTTAGCACATGGAGAATCAGGCTTCAGAAACAACCAAGGCCTGAAGTAACCTTCAGTGACTGCCAAGAAGGTCTAAAAAATCTGAATTTAGTCACATTGGCTTCCCTTAGAGCCAAATTTAGACCTATTGAATGGCTCAGATGACTACTAGTTACAGTGATTAGCAAGGTACTGCTCACCCTAAGGTAAGCAGGACAGGGTCAATGTATCAAGTAAGTCTTAAATTCGAGGTCTCCTCTGAACTTGTCTGAAGCACAGGCCTAACTTGTACAGTGACTCTAAAACCTAGAGAGTGCATAGCAAGTGAACATTTAGCAGTGCTTCTCTTTTAGGAGAGAAATAAGTGTGCAACATGTATCTGAAGAACCACAGGTTTTCTGTTTCATATATAAATGGATTATTTTTATTTAGAGTGGGGCAGGTTTACCTCGTCTTCTCTTGGAATGGTTCGTAGCTGCAATCAAAGGGGAGATAATGCAGAGGAAATTAGGAACAGGCACTCCTGCAAGTTCAGTGTCAAATGATAAGCTACACAAAAGGTTACAAATTAAAGCGACTCACTCTTTGACAGGTAGAAAAAGTATGAAAGCAATATAATCTAGAAGTCATGGAAAAAAATAATAACTTTTAGACACTGGAGGTCCCTGTAAAAATTCTGAAAATAATTACTATCAGCCATCACTGCTTCCTGAAAGAAAATAAAGGAAATGTATATAAGTAAGGTTCTTTTGTTATTTTCCAGGAATGTGATTTTTTTTTCCTTATCTTGTGGCTACAGCTTTCCCTAAGATAAAATAATTACCAAGTATAAGGCTAGTTTTCTGACATCATTAGTTGTATCATTAAAGTTGTCTTAAAAGACTGTCTAGGGGATTTGTCTCTGAAAAACTTAATTAGCAAAATCTGCAATTTTATTTAAAATAGCTATGTTTTTGAGACAATTGTAAGGATCGCTTTGCACATAAAATATTTACTATTTACAATAAATCCTTTTTCTTAATTTTATTTAAGGACAAGTAGAATAGCTTCATAGCTCTGTTTTTCCAATTTGAGGTTTTCTGAACAAGAATGGAAATACTGCATTTTTCTCTCTATACCACAAGAATTGTGTTCAATTCTAAGTAACATAAGCACATTGAGTTGTATACAGTGTAGATGAGTTAATGAAGATGTCAAGGAGTTTCACTAGTCATGATGTTTTCGACATCTCTTGTCAAAATGCGTGACACTTCAATGACAACCACACTGAAGTGTTTTCCCAAGAAATGTTCTTTAGAAATTCTACATCGCAAAGATAATTCTTTGTTGAATGCTTAATCACTCAACATGAAAATTAGTCTCACCAAAATACTTTACTGTAGAATTTGCTGAAATATGAGGACAGCTAACTGGAGCCATGTATACATATAGCCTCCTGGTAGCAGGCAATTCATTTTTAGATTAAGCCTCATGTCCCTTGCCCCAAGTCTTGTGTGGAACCACTATTGATGGTCTGCCCCAGGAAACTTGTATCCCTTCCAGAGGCTTTGGGAAAACTGTGGTTAGACAATCAAACCATGCTATAGATGGGTTTGTGGAACCTAATAAGCCTCATTTTGTCTGCAACTGTTCTAAATTTTCCCTTGCCAATCCCTTCCATGTCTTTGATCTTCTAAGGCAATTTTTGCTTATTAATAGGGCAAGTTGAAATGGTCTTTTAACAGAAACCTGTTCTTTTGAACAAACAGGATTTTGTTTGAGATGTGCCTGCTGAAAGTACTGATCTGGAAAAATCATATCACAGTTTATTGTGGTTTTAGCAGAGTTGTGTCATAGACTAATGACATCTCTGGATTAGTCTCATTGTGTGGACTTTGTCTGGCATGATACCTTAATCAGAGACTACTTTGATGTGTCAGGGTTGATATTAACATTTTCTAAGGCAGATATACCTGTTTCTGTTCCCATGTATAAACTCCACAAACAGACCACAGAAAAATAAGAAAAGTTTTAGTTGCCATAAAGAAGTGAGAAAAGCCTTAAATTTATTTTCTTTGCAAATCAACCCTCAAGGTAGATTTCCCTGGGCTAAGTTAGCCCAGTGGAAAGCGTAAGCAGAACTGCAACCTTCCAGACATCTGAAAGTTTTCTGTTCTGTGGTACTTTGAGTTAAACATATTGCAAGTAACACTCAAAAGGTCCCAGAGTTAGTGAAACAGTGACATTTCAAAGAAACTTTGCCAGCATTGTCATATTAAAAGCATTTTCAAAGGAGCCCAGTGAAGGCCCAGGTGCCTGTCACACCCACGTACAAGTGCCAGAAAACTTTTCTGTGTCATCAGAGGTTTCCATTTCCGTAGGAATCTCTATGTATCATGGGGCTCTGAGGCAGCCAGCAAGGATTCAGGCTGGCTAAGGAATGATGAATGGGAAGCTGCTGCTTCCATGTTTTTTACTGCTAGAGACACATTTTAAGGCTGAATGACAACTCCAGGATCACACTCTGTTCCTCACACATCTCGATGGAAAACAAGACAAAAAAAGAACCCAGCTCAGTACCCTGCCAGACATGGAAATATCTGTTAAAAAAAAAGCAGCCACTACTATTTGGAGGGCCAAATGCTGGTTACCAGTAGGCTGAGTGGGTGGGGAGCGTCTGAAGGCCTCTGCACCCAGACACCAGGAAGCAGGAGTGGTATTGCAATGTTGCTGCTACTGATTTATGAGCTGAGACTCTCATAGGCTGTTCAATAAAGCCCAGGGCCAGGAAGAAACCTATGGCCCATCATCAGTGAGACCCTCAAAAAACTGAGGGTGAAGTTACCCTCCCCTCTCCTCCCAGTACGTATTTATTCCTTTCAGGATGTTGGTGACTCAGCACCAGATGGTCTGAAATAAGGGCTTGCAAGCTGCGCTTTAGCACTATTGGGGAAAAAACAAATAAGGAAGAGAGAGATGGATTAGACCTTTGTACAGGTACATTCTGTGGGAGTGGATGCTTCTTTCATTATATACTTGCAGAGGCTACAATAGTAATCAGAATGACTGGCTGTCTTGGCTCTAGTAATAATTAAATCCTAGTGAAAACTTAAAGCCTTATGTGCTGCTGTACAATTCATATATTAAGGTCACCTTTGAAAGGAAAAGAACTGGAAAAATATTTTAAATTAAGTTAGAAATCTTGCATTATTAGAGCTTTGTGAAGAAGAGCAGAAAGATTTATTCAGAATTAGCAAAAGATTTCAAAATTCCAAAGGACTGTGAGTACACTCATGCAAGATGTTTCTATTTTCTAACCAATGCACCATCTTACTCACCATCTATTTTGTTGATTCATCTGATGCTACGTAGAACAAGCACATCTATAAGAGGAATTCTTGGAAATATTTTTTCCTCTTACTGCATGCTCAAATTACAACTTGCAGGGCAATAATAGTTATAATATTAATTCTGCACTGTCTTTTATAAAGGCATTACTGAGGATCACACTCTCGAACTCCCTTGGACTTTATAGTAGTGATGAAGCAGGTATATAAACAGAAAAGTAGGCATATATACCACTGAAAGGTATATAAACCCAATTTCAGTGCATGTGGCCAGCTTAAGCTTTTGTCAGGAGAAGGATGCTACGATTTCAACACAACTTCTGTGGGAGAACTTATTTTGAGAAGAATAATCATGTTAATATAGGGAAGATACTCAAAAGAACAAAACTCAAAGGTCTTCTGAAACAGACAGGGAAGGCAATGTGGCATTATCTGACAACGAATATTTCCCTGCAGAGAATCAAATCCCATTATAAAAATGTGTGAATCTCTGCTGTGCTCTTAGACTGTAGGCTTCGTGTCTGAAATAAATGAGATTCAACTAACAGTTAGAACAGCAGAAACTTATACTGGAATTAATTGCTTGTGTTGAAAGCCTGAGAGCAGGAAATTATTATAGCAGCATTGCAAAAGATGAGTTGCATCTCCCTGATAAGGCTTAGACGCTGTGCAACAGTCACACAAACTGCCTTTTGAACCACTGCCACTGTTCAACAGATCTGCTGTAACTAATAGTGGCCATTGTCAAACTCGGCCATGGCCAGTGTTTCAAATTGTTGCTTTGATTCTGCTTCCCTTGTTGTTCTGTTGTAGAGAATTATGTCCTTTACTATTGAGGTCATGACTTACTAGATAATTTTGTCAAATATATTTTGCAGATATATTTTATATTCTCCAGGAGATTTTTAAAATTTACTTGTATCAGGGTTGGATCAGGGTTTGATCATACACTCAGTTAACAAACACAGACATCTCATAATAAACAAACTTACGTTTATCTGCTGCTTTCTGTATACATTTTTCAGTATGGTTAGAGTTTATTCTCATGTATGTCATAACAGCTACACAAACTGAAGATCGTATCAACTGTTGGAAATTTGGAACAGCTTTATGACTGCAATTAGAGGGGAAAGCAGTAACTATTTTCCAGCATTATAGAAGCCACATAGATCCAAGATGCCAGATGCTTAATAGCATCCGTAAAGAGTAGGTTCTATATGTCAGTGTCATGTAAATGAGATTTTCTAAATGTAGTTTTCTTCCTCCACACCAACATAGACAAGATGGAGTTAAACCTTCTCCAAGGCTTTGCAGTACCAGGGAAGAAAGTAAATAAAAGTAGTTGCATTTGAGGCACCCTAGGTGAATGTTAATGAAAATATCAAACCTCCAAGAACTAGCAGTTAACCACTAGATACCATCTAATTAGTGAGTTTGAAATGTGTAAGACTGGACACTTCATTGCACCGCCAAACTGATTTAGACGATAGAGTGAGGCTAGATTCTCTGCTCTTCTCTTTTCCTAAAAGTTGCAGACTTGGATAACTAAATGTTAGAGCAACTCTTCTGTTGCAGCTCAGCTCTTTCTTGAAGCACTGCTTTTATTCTCAGATTTGCTGTTAATACCACTGAAACTTGATCCAGAAGAATTTGTGCTACCGTTTCAGTAACATTCAGATCTTGAGTGGATTGCAAAATTGTTCTAGGGTATTGTCTCATTTCTACAATACTTCTTCCTTGCAGGGACTTAAAAGCAAACAAAATGAAAAGATAAATCTATTAAACATAAAGCTGGGAGTGCCCCCATGGAATGAAGTTATATGATGAGACTAGAACTCTCTGTGCCAGGCAATGGGAAGAGAGAGTGCCAAGTAAAGAATGAATGGTGGAAAATTGGCGTTTAAATAATTGTAAAGGAAAACAGAGATTGCAATAGGCTATCATTAAAATGTGGGCTATTAAAATCAAAAGCTGGTTGCAATTTTGACAATTCTAAGTTGGCAGGTGACTGGAAACAAAATTACACTTTTCATCTTATCTGGAAACAGTAGTTAATAACTCTTAGGCATTTCTGGCCTGTGGGACTCCAAAAACAAATCAGTGGGCCCAGATGAGATAGTAACGGGTGGTTCATGAAAACTAGTGCCAATATGAACTGATTCAGAGCAGTGTGGTAATGAAAATGACATGTGTATAAAAGAGTTTGTAGATGAAGGACACTATGGAGGAAGTGAGAATAAGAAGAGAGAAGACTGGTGAGATCTATTTAAATGTCATTGGGATAAATGGTTCTGTGAAGAAGCAGAGATTTTTTTCCTAAGACACACTCCTATCTTTTAATCCTTTAAAAAAATATGGACCTGCAAAGTATATGTTAGCTAGCTATAGCTAGAAGTCCATATATTGCCTGTTTGTGGAAGAGAGGAGTGCTCTGGTCAGTACCGTGAGCTGTACCTGCGTAGCTCTCCCATGAATGCAAGACAGGGAAGTATATTCCTTCTGTGAAAGTCTGGGAGGGAAGAGAGACAAGTTCTGCCATCTTTTCTGTTAACTTACTCTCACAAAGAGAAGAGGAAAAGCTTGACTGTTAAGTGAAAAGCTGGTTTATTTCTGAAATCATTGCAAAATCCTTATGTTACTCAACAGATAGACCTTGATTTTAGAACAAAAAATGAAATGTTAAACACTGACCATGTAAATTAAATACACACAATCAAGAAAAAAAGTCTATGATGAGCCATGTAATGAAACTAACCTACTTGGCAAAATACCGTAGAAAATTACTGCAAAAATATGACTAAGAAACTAGAAATGTTCCCAAATAGAGCTGATAAGGAAGTGCTTGTTTTTAAGGAATGTTACACTGTGCTGCTTTGGTAAATTCTCATTAAAAAATTCTTAGCACAACTATAGTGGAAAATCCATTTTGATTAAAGATGGCATTCACACTAAAATATTAAATGGGAATGTCAACATTTTGTATAAGTATTTGGCATATTTAAGCCATATATTAATGTAATCATTCTGTTGGTTTCTTTTTTTTTTTTTTTTGGTATAAAAACAACTGTCAAGAGAAAGTATTTTCTTGTCTCGTACTGTCTTATTAGGAGGCAATGTTATTTCTGTTGTTAATCTTTTTGTTGAGTTCAGGTTCCTTATCAGTTCATTTATATTGAAGCTATGGAATTAGAAAATAGATGTCAGCTCTTTACATAAATATTCACGTCATTAAAGGTGGCAAGAAAAAACACTTGCATGGGAAAGGAACAATGGTCAATGGCAACACTTCTGTAGTATTATTTTATATTTACTAATTAATACTGTACTATAACAAGGGCATTGTGGATGGCAGGTAGGATATGTCATCTGGAAATAACTGTTCCTTCAGGGAATAACAATTTGATTGGGTATTACCTTCTAAAGATCCATGGCTTACCTGACACTCCTTAGTTTTTTTATCACTAAGACTTGATTTTCCCTTAGAAAGTAGAAAGGCAATCTTGCAAATGCCTGGGGACAGTAAGTCCATTACCTCATGTGATATATAAATGTGAACTGCTACTACTGTTTGTTTTAAGCTTCATATGAACAAAAAGCAATAGAATTTGAAATATGATAGGAGTTCCTGTAAAAAGTTATCTTCTCACATCAGTACATTCTGATCCCTCCTTCTTTGCTTTTTGTTCTTTTTTTTTTTTTTCAGTGAAACAGATATATTTTTGAAAATTCTCAATCCTTTATGTGTTTGCTTGTTCGTAACTGAATCTCAGCATGAAGGGTACAAATTGTTTTAAAGTGTAATGAAAATATTAGTTGGGTTTTTTTTTAAAAAAAACCCCAGGCTTTAAATATGATCACACAAGAAACAAATTAGTAGTAACTTCTTATTTCTGTAAGATGTAACGTTCTTACCATTTATGTTAGGATCCATTCAGAAGCTTCTTGTTGACATATGAGCTGTAATCTGTGTCACCTCAAGGAATATTTGTGTTAAACTTGAGCTGTGGCATGCTGTGGTTGCAGCTAAAATTTAGGACTCCCATCCTGGATGGTGGCTGGCCAAAAAACAAGTATCTTTAGTCCTGCTGTTTTACCCTGTCTCTGCCCTTAAGGGACCCCTGGCTTCCAATAGAAATTGCATGGACAAGGAGCTCTACTGCTTTCCATCAGGTACCTTAGACTGGATAAGATGTTATCCAGAAACATAATTTTCAGTTTTTCTTTGTTATAAAAAATAAAATATTCTATGCATTAATCCCTTTTTGTTATACTAAACCCACATCTAGCAAGACATAACATAAGTGAACAGAATCAACATCTCAAGTTTTGATGCAGGTACTGACAATTAGGAAGCTGCCACTCTTCTCTCCCTGACTTTGGCTGGAAGCACCTTGGTTGATAGGAGTGTGCTATTTTCTGTCTACTCTGTTGATCCTGTCTCTGGGGTAACTGCAGACCCAGATGTAAAGCTGAATGAACATATCTCAGTTTCCTGTTCTGTTCAATTTAATTTACCTGAAAATATCTAATTCATGAAAATTATCTTGTCTATTCTGACATAAAGTTAGCTGAAGAGGAGCTTATATCAGCACAAATTTTCTTGCAATTAGCATTTGCTCTTGCATGTGCTTGCATCCATTATCACTTTCCTTACTGTAGTGTGGTTTAATGAAAGGATTAGTGTACTTGGGATCAGGAGATACAAAATCACTTTGGAGATGGAGACCTCACCAACCTTTAGTGCCTCTCTCTCTCTGTCTATTAATCTTTTTTTTTTCTAGGTTTTCCCATTTGATTGTGTAAGGAGAAATGTACTTAATGTGATTTGCTGTAACGTATTTATCAGGATCATCTGCTAATATTACATTGTTATAATGTGTACACCATGTTTTTCTTAAGAGATTGACTTGCAGTATGTAAGTATGATTGCTTATCAGAATCTCCTTGGAATAGTTAACTAAAAAGATATACAACTCATTTACTTCCCATACCTCACACAGAGATGTGGTTGCAATACAGTGAAACAGAATTGCCTTCCAGTGTCAGGCTAATGAACACCAAGTCATCTCACTAGCTCTGACTGGGCTGCTGTTGAGTTTATGTGCTCTAGGGCTCTGTAATTAACTTCCTGAAAATATGACTAAATACTTCTTACCATTGTATGCCTCCTTCACTGATACACACAAAGAAAATGGTTAAGTAAGGAAAATGTAGCTTTTTGGTTTTTTTTTAAGCTTAGTCACAGTAGCCCTGCATGGAATTCTACAAAGGAAGAGGGAGGAAGCAGGGAGAAGGAGGATTGGCAAGGTTTATTGATAAAACATGAAAAAGATCAATGATGCTAAGTGGTTTTTTTAGTTTTCTGATTAACTAATTTCTCACGTTTCCCACAGAAATGAGTTAGTGCAAGAAGCATGCTGTGTTGACAGAGGAGCAGCATAGGAGCACTTGCCAGTACATTGAATTAGGTAGCTAGCCACCAGGCAGCTAGGTGTGGCCATTAGAGATGTGTAAGAAAGAAAATAAATATGTTTATCATCTATACATTCATGCTAGTGTCTTATATATGCATTAACAAGGTTATCTTTAGGTTGTGTATTGACAGGTTTTCCACTGAAAACAGCTATGTGGACACGAGAGAAAAATAAGTGGCAGCTTTCCAGTGTAAGTATCAAACACAAAAGTTCTCACATTTGTCTATGGTGGGAGGAACGGATTAGCGTTTGATAAAACAAGCTTCAGGGTACTGAGCTCCAGAGCTGTGTGGATCTGTTGTTGAGTCCTTTTTCTGCTTCCAGTCATTGTCTTAGAGTTAGAAATGGAAAAGAGAATAAGAGAAGAAAAAGAAGTTCATTCTTTCAGCTGCACCTATTTCCCTTTGCAGAGCTTAGAAGAGGCTTTCTGATTATCTTAGATTCCTGATGAAGTACTTCCCTTCACAGATATACATCTCCTTGCACATGGGGATTATCTAAACCTCTTTTTACTAAAACTGATCATTTTTTGTGTTTCAGTTTGAGAGGAATAAGGTTTTCTCAGGAATACATCAGTTCTTAGGTGGAAACAATCTTAAGAAACTGTATTAAAAAAAAATTATTTTAAACAAGTTTCTGTGCTGCCCTAAAAGCTGTGCACTTTTGCATGCATTTGTTGCAGCGCCGTGCTGTGATGATGGAAAAAGCTCCTTCCAGCTGTTGGGTGGGAGGTATTTTTCCCCAAACCCCTTGGGTCCTTACAACATCGGCTGTGTCAGCTTGTCTCTGCCAGACAGTGACCACCCTCCTGACACCGTCCCCTTGGGGCAGTCACCACAGCCCCTTACAGCATGGGCAAGAGGGTGAGTGCGGCCATGGCGGGTGCTGCTGAAGGGCTCTGGGGTTTTCACAGCAGAGCAGGATCTGGCTGTTGCTGCCCACAGGGGTGGCTTTGAATTGTGGAGCCAAGTTCTTAAGCTGGCAAGAGCAGACCACCCTGGATTGTATGATATGAGAGCAAGGAACTTGTTTCTGCCTTGGTGGCAGGCCCGTTTGCAGCTCTGCTTATGATTACAGTCTCACTGTGTTCTGAATAAGCAATGTATGACTTCTAAGTTACTGGATCAAAACACATGTTTTTTGGGGAGGGGGAAAGAGCTATGTTTTGCGAGTGTGTATTTTGTTTTCTTTTTGCATTTTTGGCTTGGCAAACCTGATAACAGGACTAATGTATAAAGAATGCTGTGGAAAACGTGGAATGAAAGCAGCTTTACCTTACTCTTGGATGAACTGTTTCTGACGCGTCAGTACAGTATCTTCATGCTTGTTTAGATAAACGTTTCCAGTTAAAAACGTCGATCTCAAGATTTTGCCCAGACTGTGAATTCAAATCTTGCCCAATACAGACCTTTTGTTGTAACTCTGTTACTGATCAAAACTTTTGTCAAGTTTCAGAATAAGAGCTCATCTTTAGTTAGCGCTGTTTCAAAGGAAAGTGTCCAGGCGTAGCAAATATCATGCATGCAGCTCAGTGAATTCATGAGGAACAGATGTCATTCGCAGTAAGAAACAAGAGTAGGCACTTATGTTTTGAATTATTTAATCACGTGAGAGCAAAGAACAACCAAAAGATTAAAAAGAAAGTATTCTTGCTGTATTAGTCCAAACGGCATAATCTCATAGTCATTTAAAATCATACTAGGAAAGATTAACAATCAGCTATTGTTGGCAGTAGGTTTTTACTCTGAGACCCCAACCAAGATTAGAGTCCTACTGTGTTGGGCTGTTTGTGAATATCTGCTAAGAGACAGTCCCTATCCACAGAATTCTGTTATTCAAAAGCATGTAGTGAAACGGTTATTCACACTAGGGGTTGTTTACAGGGAGATGCATCCTGCCTTGCCCACTGGATGGTTTTCTGCTTCCTCTGAAGCAGCACCATAGCAAGGCAGTATCTCAGAAAATATCTTCTTGTGTCCAGCTGCTCTGTACAAGGAGGGGATGGTCCCTCAATGCTCAAGATGCTGCTGCACCTACATTGTCCTCTGTTGTGGGATAGTGTAGCTGTGTGATGACTCTGCTCAGTGTAGCGGGGGTGAAATGATGCCCACTGCTGCCCTGCATGCAGCCCCATCTCTCTGAGCTGTGCCATGATTTCTCTCAGATGTTTCAGCTGAAGTGACGCATATACTGATTTCATAGACTGACCCTCAATTGTGAAGGACAAAGGAACAATACGTATGCCTATCAGCTAGGAACAGAGGGCTGTAAAGCTGGAATGTAAAATGAAAATAGGCATTGACATCACTGCGATAGAAATCGCCAGGGTCAATTTTCCTGGTCCCACTCAAGTCAAGCGAGTGTTGTGGCTGCTCCTTTCATTACTGCCTTTCTTCACCCAAAACTATGTTTTAAGACAGGGGACATGATCAATACTGCTGACTATAGAATGAGTCAGGATAAGGTTTTAAGACCAAATGAACATGTATATATATAAACTAAATGAGTAACCTAGTAAAATTACAAAATAAAACATGTCTCTCCAAAGCCCTCTATACATCATAGCAAGCATGGACAAAGTATAGGAATAACTTCTCACTTTTCCTTTGCCTTTCAGATTCAATATTTTCATGGAGAGTGTTTAAGATCTTAATTAAATTTGAAAAGCAAACAAATGCGATAAGCATACATCTGATCCTATCAAAATCAAACTGGATTTTCCTCTCTATGGTAATAGGATTTTTATAAAAATCCTGATAGTTCTTTATTTGGATTAGGTTTAAGTTGGAAGGCTTTCTAATACCAGAAATTAGGTTATTTTTGTGGTCTCTTTGTACTATGATTTTTATTCCCAAAATACACATTCTGTTAAAAATAACAGTTTATAGAATGATCTAGAAAATTACTAAACACATCACAGCTAGAAAGGCAAGAAATGATAATAATATACTCCTTTGAGATAAGGCTTTTTCAAACTGATTGGAAAAATGTATAGTGCTGTAAATCTATGCCTAACACATTACTGCAGAATGAATTTTGCCACATCTTATAATATAAATTATTGAAATTCTGAGATTGAAACTATTCAAAACATTGTATTCGAAAAGCAGTTTTTTACCTTTTTAATTTAGTATGCAACATACGTACAGAATTAAAAGAGAAACGAGAGTCAGAAGAATTACAAAGAATATTACAGCTGAGAGGTGCATAGGAAAAGTCCATCTCAGAAGCACAGTACATCTGTTAAACATAACTCATGAAGTATTTTGTAGACTTGTTAGATTCATTCATTCCTCATTGGTCAATCCTTGCTTAAATCAAAATAAATCTCACTAACTTTCATGGGAGCAATACTGACATTTATACAGCTAATGCATATTTTAGGCTGAGATGTAAGCAGCCATTTATGCATGTTGAAAGACATATATTTAACTACCATGAATAACTTGCCATGAATTCTGTAATCAGTTTTATTTATTTATTAATAAAGTCAAGGATAATAATTCCAAAATCTACCCCTTTGTATTAGTATTTGCAGTATCCAGTTACCAAGGAAAAGTCATTCTGCAGCATATTTTTGTCTAGTATGAGAGTTAAAATGCATACTTGTGTAATGGTTTTGGAGACAATTTGGATGTTTGTCTAGGCACATATGTCTGTGTCTAGCAGAACAGGCAGGTGCAGATGAATGTTCCCTTGTGTAAGATGAAGTGTGGTCTTCTCAGGGAAGAGAAAAACTTGTACAGGGATGTGAAAAGGGAAAATGGAGATGTGGGACATGAAACTAGAATTTTTCTGAGAGATTTTGTCACAAATTGTTAGCATTCTTCATGAAGACAACTCCAAACAGTTGGTATTTTTAAAAACAGAGTTGTGCATGCTTTCCTGTGTGGAACAAGCAAAAACATATTTTGAGTTTTTGTCCCAATTTGATATCAGGACAAAACGTTTCAATAATGGAATTTCCTGTGTGATGAAAATGCTGATTATCTGTCAGCAATTTTTAGAAAGGATATATGCAAGCAAATATTCCTAAAGAAAAATCCAGCTATGTTGTTTACACCAGCAGGAAAGTCAGCCCCATGTACCACAGTCTAGAGATAGAACGCTGTATTTTGAATGTAGTATTGACTCTCAGTGTTACTAGTCAGAAGAGGAATTTTCTCATGACACTGAGTAGTATGTTAAAAAATATTTCCAGTGGACTCTTGGTTTTAATATACACTGTTTCTTATATTCTCTTTCTTTGTACAACTTGTACTCTGAGCAATACTCCAATACATTCAGTGGCTGCTAATACTTTGATATCTAATTATTTGTACAGGTACTCTTTGGTTTTTTTATTTGCGAGAACTTTGAGATCTTTGGATGAGAAGAACTCTTGATCATTGTGATCTAATAACATATTACTAATTCAACTATATTCTGATTGGAAATGAATCATAATTCTGAGTAAGAAAGATTTTAAACTTATTAAAAAAGATTGATTTACAATTCATGTGAATTTACTCAGAGGAAAATGTAAAGTATTCCAGAAAGAGATTAAAAGGTGTAACATCTCGTAGCCATGCTCTCTCATCAATATGATGCCACATGATTTCAGTTCATTTCAACCTATGAAACTGGTAAAGAGTTGCATGTAACGTGATTTTCAAAGATACTTTCTTCTATTTTGTTTTTAGATTTTTTCTCATTTAGCCCATGTCAGTTAGTTTTCACTGAAAACACTCAGTGAGTTTGCTAGAAGGAAAAAAATCAACTAACTCAAGCTTAAAAGTCTTTTTCTGATTGTCTTCTCTTGCAATCTTCATCCTCAGTTACTAATTATTCTTATTACAGACTTCCTTATAAACCAGTGAACTATAATAATGACATGTAATAGCTTGTATTTCATACAATATACCTATCTCTCTTTAAACATGCCCTTACTTTTGGTTTGTTGATAATCTTGCTCACTGGCGTCATGAAAGTTTGGAGGACACCTCCTTGTTTTCAATCATATGTTGAATTCTTACCTCTTATTACCTCTGTATTAGTTCAGTGGTAGTTTTATTGCTCAGTGGTAAGATTATCATTCAGTTATTGTGAGAAAATTAAAAAGTAAAGTAGATGAATGGATACACTGGCAATGTTTTTGTATCTTTGTGTAACTGAAAAAAAAAAAAAAGGTTTAGAAAATCAGATCCAGCCAACAACATGGTGCAATAGTAAGTTTAACAAAAAAGGTAAAACGGGATAATCTACCAAAAACCTGCATGAGAATAAAATAAATGTTCATTTTAGGAAGAAACAGTAAAAAACAGAGTGATCTGATGTTGTCTTTACGTCCCTTTTTGAGTCCCTCAGAGACTGAGTGCAGAGCTTTTGCTGGTGCAGTTTCACTGACTGCATGGACCTGCACCACGGCCCAGGAAATCGTGTTTTAGCAGTGTTAGGCCTGCTACAAATAAGGCTAGTATACAGAAATGCATTATTCCATGTTTCTTGTACTCTTTCTTCAAGATACATATATTGCTTCTGCTGTCTCTTATCTATCTGAGAATATTTCCAAAGGAAAACTGAGGGGAAGAGTGAAATGGAGTGACTATATCCTTTTGCAATTAAAAGGAAGAGTTGATATAAAAATTGCCATTTTTCTTGAAATAAATTAATTTATTTTTTAGTTGGACAGAATAAGGATTATTCAATGCTGGCTCATTGTGGATAAATAAAAAACTTTCAAGTGTACTGATGGCAGTTAGTGATAGATTTTCCTATAGGCAGTGTCAAAGATCTGGGGCATTGGCAGTGAAAACAACTAGCTTCTATGTCACCTCTGTGTTTTCTTCAATATCTGACTTTAATCATGATTATGGTCTCCAGCATGATCCTGCACTCATCCATGAAAACCATTTCCTTTTTTTGAAAAATTTTCTGCCTATCATGAAATAAGTGGAAGAAAATGTTAAG
Source organism: Chlamydotis macqueenii (assembly GCF_036417535.1). Classification (NCBI taxonomy): domain Eukaryota; kingdom Metazoa; phylum Chordata; class Aves; order Otidiformes; family Otididae; genus Chlamydotis; species Chlamydotis macqueenii. The sequence goes on along the minus strand of NC_141556.1, from coordinate 114,395,448 downwards.
TGTGCTCACTGAAAATTCATGGCCTGAAGAGAGAAAAGGGCTATTTCAGTATGATTGTATTTAACTGTTTTTGACATGACAACTTCGTGAGTTCCATCATGAAGAGGAGGAGATGTTTATTGTCATCAGTATTTGTAGACACAAATACTAACTATCCACTGTCTGAAACCAGCTGCTTTTCAGATGACTTATCAAACCTTGGTCTTTCTCACATTCAAATAAGAGTCATATGTGCATGAGTGCTTACAGCAAATATGCTTGTGTAGGCTGAGATCTTTAATAACGAAGGACACAATCGTAGTGCTTTTTATTTTAACTTATGTATCAACTTCCATTATTTTGAGGAATTCCAAAGAGCTTTGCAGTACGATGGTAAATGCTGAGGTGAATGTGTTTGGGTATAGTTTTAAGAGACCTTCTGCAATCCCAGCAAATTCCTGAAGCTACTGATATATCCTGAATTGAGAGTTCTTCACTGTGTTCTTTACTGGGTGGACATATGTATATGCATCTGTATATTTATGTCTATATGATACTATGCATATAGTATGTATATTTACACGCACACACGTGTATATATATGTATGTGTGTATACTTATATACACACATCTATATGTGTATACACACTTACATATATGTACACATACACACATGCATATACACATGTATATGTGTATGCATGTGTGTATGTATACTTGTCTGTGAGTATACATACCTGTATGTCTGTCTGTTTCTATATCTGTTAGTCCAGATAGTCAAGAGAGAGAGAAACTTCCATTGCAAGAAAGTTTTTCTGGTCCATTCTGTGTTTATGATCCCATACTTACTCACACTTCATTTTCTCTGCTGGTTTCTCCATTTCCCTATGGTTCCTCTAGCTCCCAGTGACTGTGCTCAAGCAGTTCCATTTCTACTTTCCACAATATTCTGGAGCATGAAAGGCACTACTAAGTCCAACTTTTAATTATAACGCTCAGGAAAATCACTACTCTACAGATCACATAGATTGCCATCTACTTAGGTGAAGGAAGAGGCTAATAAAATGGAAAAATGCTAAATAGCCAAGTTAGAAATAGTCTGATGGTGATCTGACCAAGATATTAATGTCAGGAAAATGTGATATAATATCTTGCTATAGGTAAGTTTTCAGTAGAATATTAAGTTACTTGAGTGTTTGTGACTACTGTGAATTACTCTTGCACTTTCATTTTAGCATTTGGCAGAATAGATTGGAAGATTAAGATCAGGAAGTAAGAGTTATTTTGCTAGTTTTGCTCAAGCCAATTTTGGCATTTTACAATTAGAATTGAGATAGACCTTCAAAATGTTCAATGCAAACTGTAAAAACCTTTTGACACTTCTGCAGTTCGTAAAGTCTTGAAACGAAATATTACTGTGTCATAAAGAGTTTTAAATGAGTGCTGCTTAGGGTTTTCCCAAAGGTTATGCTTTGCTCTGTCACTGGTCAAATTCCTTCTGGAAATTAGATTAATTAAAACTGGCATGTAAAATATGTTTAGACTCCTTTTTTAACATTTTCAAAACAGCCCTGAAATAACAGCTTATCATATACACCTCTTTTCTGTATATGAAGTCATCTTATTTTCAAAAGCCAGCAGAGACTTTAATAAATGCTTGCTCGTGTTAATAACTAGCACATGTGCTCACTATGTGAAAGGAGTTTTCACCTCTTTTTTTTTTGATAGAAAGTTACAAGTGCCTGGTAGAAAATTTAAGGCAGTAAATTAAGATTTCTTTTTTCAGAAACATCTGAGAACTCTTTAGATTGTTAAAATCTTAATAATGATACTTAGCACTTATGTAAACTTTTATATTTCTTCCAGTCACGATATAAGCATGCACATTTATATTTCTTGCCTGTATTATAATATTAAAATTAATGCATTTGTTAAATTACAATAATCTGTGTTAAAATTCATCATTAACATTGCAAAGGGAAGTATTTGAAAGCCAGAAAAGTGCCAGCAGCAGGGATGCCTGTTTGGATGGCTGCATTAATGTACAGTCTGAGACAGTGGAATTACCACAAAATCCAAGGAAGTCATTAGCTTGACACCAGGCTTTCATTTATATACATAGACCCCAGGTTTTGAGGGGTGCCAGCCAGTAATGGAAAGCAAACCACACTGATCTGGTTAAGCAAACTTTTTTTTTCTTTCTGGAAAGTTTGTGGTCTCCTGAACCTTTTAGGAGACTGAATTCCTCTCTACTATGTTTTAATTTTGTGATGGTGCATGGATCTTAAAAAATTAGAAAATAAAATGTGCTTTCAGGTCAGAAGGAAGTGTGAAAGGCTATTAAACTGAATATTGAATGAGTGATTTGTTTTCTAGAATCTGAGTGTTGCTTTTTTTTTTTCACCCCAAACATTTTAATTTGCATCCCATGAGGACAGTTGGAATGGCCCATCATTTAAACTTATGCAATTATTCTTGATGGGGCTATCTTAAATATTGTACAATTATTTACTGTACTATAAGGCATTACTTTTCCTCTAAGCTAGCATAATTTGATTCTTAGCACGCAACTGATGCGCTACCTCGGTAACTTCTGGAATTTTTCCTTAAATGTTTAACTAAAAGAGAAATATGACACTGAATTTTTTTTCCATAAAGGTTATTGAAGAAAAATTGCACTCTTTTCCGCCCAGTTTTCTGAATATCTGAAAAGAAAGAAGCACATCCAAGCAGAAACTGTTGTGAAATATATAGTTTTGAGGACTAGATCCATATGGTACAACTAGATAGATCTGGCCCACGTGTCCTTCTGACATGTCACCTTTCTCAGACAAAATGGGAAATAGAACCTTTACACTAGTTTGCCCTGCTGTTCGGAGGATCCCTGCAAACATTATTAGGTAGCATTTGGGAAACTAGTTCTGTTCTTGACATTGATAACTTTCTCCTATTAAGAATAATGGGTATATTGTAGGTTCATAACTCCCATTGCAATTATTTGGAGAGTTTTACAAACAAGTTGGAAGTGTAGCTTCATGGTTGTATATCTTCCATGATTCTCATATATGGAAATTTCTTTGCTTTTTATTTTTTGAGGGGATGATTTTTTTAGGATATTCTCTTTTGTTAAAAACATCACCACCACTGCATAGAGCCATGAAATCCATCTTGGTGTCTCACTTTTGCTTCCATTAATATTTCATTTTAACTTCAGTGATCTATGATTAGATTTATTACTGATTTAATAAAGCACATTTATTACTTTTTACCTTGGTGTAAAGTTTTAGGCAAAAATCTAGAGTTTTGTGTATTATACAAGTGTATAGAGAAAAAACTTGCCATAGAATATCTTTGCTGAGTAGCTTAATTCAAAATCTAACCTCTTATTAAAAATAAATTACATTTTTTACAACTAAAACAAACAAATAAAGAAAACAGATTTTTAAATTCCTCAGCCTTTCTAGAGTTCCTCCAATATATTAAATTATTTTAAGTGATCCCCTATGCATAGATATGTGACACTGCTACTAACCTCTACACTTAAAATAAGTTGAAATATCTGTGTTACCTTCTGGGATTATTACTCCTTAGGAACATATTGGTAATTTCTCTTTAGCCCATCTTCCTGTACATCTCAGAAATTTAATAGTGCTTATTAACATTTCCCTCTTTTTTTTTTTTTTTTTTTTTTTGTTTCCAGGAGAAGATTAGTCAGCATTCCACCTGTCCCTGCATTGTGTTAGCCTTCTGACCTACAGAGTTTCATACAAATGCACAGGGAATTATTTCTAGCATGAAGTTGATGTGTTCCCATCTTTTGAGGAATGATTTGTTTTTCTTTCTGACATTTTCTTTAAAAGAATTAAAGCAGCAGGATAGAGGATAGAAAGCAGAAAGAAGAAAATAATTTCTTGGCTAGCTGTCAGACATTCTTACTGTCTAGTTACTGTAGTTTCTTCTTTGTACATTTACACTTTGCATATCTTTAGTGAATTCCAGAAATTGAAATTATACATTATACTTTCATGTTATCCTTGTACATTTGTTCTGTTTTTCTTTGCTATCTGCCTCAGTTAGGGACAGTAACTCATTTGGTTTTGAAATTCCTCCAGTTATCTGCAACTGTGTCGTGTCTGCTTTACACAGCTATCACTCAGAGGACAATGCCTTTGCTCTTGTAGCTGTTGTTTTATTATCATTTTCTAAACTAGCTATCTCTTTGTTCTTTAGTTATCTACAGTGATGTCAGAAATATAGACCAGACTTTCCATTCTCAGTCTCTAACACAAGTCCTTCAACTTCTAACTGAAGGAAAAAATCATATACATGGCTCTGTTAGCATCAGAAAGATTTTTTTTATCTTATTTAAATATTACAGTAGGGGAAAAGTCTGGCTATTTGTTTGTTTTTAAATGAAATGTTAATCTGTGTGAGATAACTTCCAAAGCCTTTTTGTTTGATTCGTTACCTTATTCACTGGTTGTCTTGACTTCAGTGAGTTTATTTGTAGATTTAAAGCACTGTGCTCAGCATTAATGGTGTTCTTTTGAAAGTAATTTTGAAGTCAGTTCACATGTGCTCTGTTGAACTGCAGACAAATCAATAGTCCGCTGGCAGGGAAGCTATACTTCCAGGCTGGCACTTCGTGATGATTGACAAACACCTGTACTTGCATCTTAGAATCCCATAGCTTCTTCATCTTCTCTTAAACCTCATCCTCCTTGCCCCTGGTGACATTAATCATACACCCTGTGTCTTTTATATCAATGAGTCTTACTGAGAAATCCAATACATTCAGTCTTCTTTCCAATCATGTGAGCTGAAAATACCTATAACTGAGGAAAGAAAGGCTACTACTTTTGACAGAAAAACTTACTGGATTTGTTCTCCCATTCCATGTTGTTAAAATTCTGTCTTAAACTAAATAATCTCTTCAGACCGAATCAAAAGTGTTAATTCATTTTTAATGTCTTCCATTCATGGGGCAAAATTCTGAATTCAAGTGATCAGAGTTACTGTCGTAGTTCAGCCCCGATCGGACCAGACTACGCAGTCTCTCTCTCACTCCCCCCACCTTGCGAGAGAACAGGGAGAGAAAATATAAGGAAAAACGGCTTGAGGTTTGAGATAAGGACAGGGAGAAATCCTGAAAGTTACCGTCACGGGCAAAACAGACTCGACATGGGGAAAACTATTCATTTATTACTACAAACAGCAGGATAATGAGACAGAGAACAAGATAACCTCCTCCCACCCCTCCCTCTTCCCAAGCTTAACATTATCTCTACTACCTTCCCCTCCCAAGCGGCACAGGGGGGAAGAGGGAATGGGGGTTGCAGTCAGTTCATCATACGTTGTTTCACGCCGCTGCTTCATGGTTGGGGGAAGAACTCCTCACATTCCTCCCCTGCTCCATCGTGGGGTCCCACCCCTACGCCACAGTCCTTCGTGGAACTGCTCCGGCATGGGTCATCTCTTCCACGGGTGCAGTCCCTCTAGAACAGCTGTCCCAGCGGGCCCTCCACGGGGCCACAGCTGCCTTCAGGCATCCACCTCCCCCGGTACGGGGTCCTTCACGGGCTCCAAGTGGATCTCTGCTCCTCCGTGGACCTCCATGGGCTGCAGGGGGACAACCTGCTCCACCATGGTCGTTACCGCAGGCTGCAGGGGAATCTTGGCCAGGAACCGCATTACTCCTCCCCCTCCTTCTTCACTGACCTTGGCGTCTGCAGCCGTTCCTCACAACAGGCTGGTAGATGTCTCTCAGGATCTTTTTTTACATCATCTTATTAACTTCTCATCTCCTTTCCACTTCTTGCAGCTGGGCTGGACTGAGTCGGGCCCAGTCGGCCGCCTGGCGAGAGGCCAGAGGATGAGGCCTGCAAGGCCCGTGAGGCCTGCGCCTCCCCCTCTGCGCCTCTGCCCCCGCTCAGCTTCTTCACATCTTCTCTTCTCTCCCTTTTTTCTGTTTTCCCCTTCTTAAATACGTTATCGCAGAGGTGTTATCACGGAACATTCTGCTACCAATTGGTCGGCCTTGGCCAGCAGCAGGTCCGCCCTAGGCCCAGCCGAGTCCGCTGAACAAAGGGGAGCGACTTCTAGCAGTTTCCTACAGAAGCTACCACCTTAGGCCCCCCCTCACTAACAAAACCATGATAGTTACTGAAGTGCAGGATTCAGTCTATTACTAGGCTTGACTGAGATTGTATAAATTAGGTCCAACATGCTCTTGTAGGGCTTATAGGTTTAGGACTAAGAAGGGGAAGGATACAGTGAATTTGAAGTAGTGCTGGGAGGTCAGCAAATTATTTTGACTCTTCATGTGCTTCAGGATGTCTTCAAACCTTTGAAAACACTGGGAAGTTTTAAGATGTTACGAAGTTTTCCAAAATTATCACCATTAATAAGTGCCATGCCTGTAATATTCTCAGCAATATTCTCCTTAACCGTGCAGAACATTAAGTGTTTTCAAATTGCTTTGCAGACTTCTTTGACAGATGGAATATGGCTTCATTCTATCCATGTGGCAAACTACATTTAAGTCTCATGTTGTTTCATGCAACTTTGGAAATATTTAGAAATAATGTGCAATTCAAACACTGTTAATAGAATTATCTGATATCAGTACAGGGTTTGGACTTTTTTTTTTGTAATAATGGGAAGTTTATAATTTCTGTTGGTTTTTTTTTCTCTCTTCATTCACTTATGTGTCCTGATATCACAACTTTTAAAACAATAAAATCTTTGCCAGGGCAAGTCCTTCATAACAACTGATAACAAAGTAAAAATGATTTTAAACTCCAGACAAAATGTAACTAATCCTATCTATTTGGATTATACTCAGTAAAAATTAGCTATTTCTTAGTTATCATCAGGTGACCATAGCCTGCCTTTCTTTTTATCCTGGTTGTAGCAATATAAGAGTTAATGGACAAATATGCGTATTTGTTTCTCACAATTGGTAAGATAATTTATTTTTCATTAACATTGTTCCAGTACTCTTTATGTCTGCCAGCAACCCTCAGTCTCTGGAAAAAATATCTTACATAGTCCAACTTCACCTCACAAAACCTTAACAAGAAACTTCGGATTTTGGCCGCTTTGAAGTCTCTGTTGTTCAGGGAGGAGGACATTGCCACAAATCACAATGGTTTGAGAACAGAGTTCCAGGTTTTGAATACTGGAGCTATTTGTTGCTTTGAAATGATGAGGGTTTTTTGGTTTTGTTTTCTGTTTTTAAATAGATGGTATGAATAACAGAAATTGAATATTTTTGAGAAGGATATGCTAAGAAAAAAAAAAGCTAGAGAACCTGATGTTTCTAAGTGAGAAGGTATGTCTTTAGAAAAAATATGCTGGTATTATTGTTTACATGAAATTGTCTAAGTATGATTTCAGTCTTCTGTATCACATGACTCCTGTCTGCTGATATGTGCAATAACTTAGTGAGGCGATGGATGCTGTAAACCCAACATTTATATCAGAAAACATTTGAATAATCTTCCAAAAATCAGGCGTGCACCAAGCAAGAGGAAATAAAATAAATGCACAAGCTGAAGACACTGTAATAGTGTGTGAAAGCAAAGGTTTATGTCAACTCAATTCAACAATGCGATGATTTGCTGTTTACACCTTTAGAAATAAAAAGTTCTGATCTCTCCTTCTTTATTTGGACAAAACTTCTAGGCCTGAAACCTCACTTTAATTGATGGAAGGTCCTATTACAGTACAAAATACATTTTAACTGCAAACATATTTTCTCTTATTATTCCCTAATTCATGTACATGTCTACAATGCAAAAAACATGAGAATAAAAAAAGTAAGGGTTTTTCACCTGGTACTGTTAATCTTTTCTTACACATTTTTATGGTCTGTAATTTAAAAAAAAAAAAAAAAGGATCCATTCAAGTGTGCTCAGTTTGATCCTAACAGAGCTGCATTTACTGATAAGAATTTGCAGGGTTTGTTTTCTTCTACATTTGCAGTCCTCTGAATTATTGCTCTTTCTGGTTTTCTATATATACCCTGCTGATACGTTCTCTTCTGTGCAGGGTCTCAGGAACTTGTGTACAGCAAGAAGCTAATCTGCTCTTTTGTTTTGCCAGTGACTACCACTTTAAAGACGTACAGGAGATTCTCCATCTTCTTCTTCCAGAACATGAAGTCTAGGAGGGCTCTAGTTGGGCCTGAGATTGACATCCTGCATAAACATTTGGGTACAATGCTTTTGTGAGTACACTGCTGAATTATTTCTCAATCTGTTATGACAGTTGTCACAAAGTATTGTGTTTTAATTATGGGGAACATGTAAAAGGGATTATATCTGATAACTTTAGTTGAAGCCAATTTAAATCGATCTTTAGAATTTTAAATGTTCACTAACATTTCCCATCAGAAGTGCAGACTTCTGGAAGAGGTCAGCTCCCTTTTAGGTCACCGTACTATGTTTAAAAATACAACTTTGTGTGTGGCACTTGAAGACGTAATATCTCTTGAACATCATAATCAAAACATGTTTCTTGTGATGTGTCATTTTTTGAAGATAACCTAGCCAGAGTGCTACTTTGGTATTTGGGATGCTCTGTACCTACTCTTCCCAAGGCAGAGCACAGTTTTTTTCTTGTAGACTACTGTGAGTCAGGCCCTAAACTTGATGCTCTCACATCCCAAACTATTGACTTAATCTTCAGTGTATAGTTTGTGAGCACACTTTCTTTCTCAACTTTCCCAACAAAAACTTTGTGGAAACAGCTATGTCTCTGAAAAATGCTTTGGCTTGGATGAAACAGCGTATTTTGATGAAATTTCATTTAGTTGAGAATGTTCTGGCCCACTTTAATTACAAGGCTATGTTATAAGCTGGTTATGGCTTTGCCAAACATTAACAAGTTGGGTTGAAACTTTCCATGATTGTTCTCTGCCTTAGGCTGAATGTTTTGATGGTGAAGATTTAACCATTTCGTAGTCCAGAGAAATAGGAGCTCTTCCACTGATGTGAAAGTAGCACTCTGATACCTCTGGTATCTGGAAGAGGACCTTCAAATCTGACAGGGAGAAGACCTGGTGCACTGAAGATTAATTTCGCAGTTATCATGGAAATTCTTTTGACTTTAGCCTTTGATGGTCCCTATCTGACAGTAAGGCAGTAGAATTTGTAGAAAGATTTGCTGATTACTTTCTTCTGTTGCTTTGGCACTGATCATACTCTGACTCCACAGAACTGCCCCACGTGCCAACACTGCTAAAAGAGTGGCTGAACAGAGAGGATGATGGATTGCCCTGGTGACCTGGGAGAAGGTCAGGGTTGTGCTACAGGGCCATGAGGACTGCCATAGCTCTCCTTTGCTGAGTGATATGGAAAATTTCTCTTTGAAATTCTGAAATTGGAAATTCAATTCAAATTGAGCTATCATGTCTCATGGACTAGGGATTCTCCAGAGGGTCATTGCTGCCTTAGTATAACACTGTATTGGAGAAAGAGCCTTTCCCTCTCCCTTCTCTTGTTCCTCCTGTGAGCAAAACTTAGTGTCCTGTGTGTGGACTGATTACATGAGTCATCCAAGCCTCCACTGTAGATACCAGTAATGTAAGATTGTAGTATGCTTTGTGCAACAAGGTGATTTTAATCTTCTTCCCTTTCCACCCTTATGAGAGATTTAATGATGAAGTGTTTGATATTTCAGATTACTCCTGAGCTTTTTTAAAAACAGAAAAGCTATTGTTGTGTCTTCAATATTTCTTATAGCAAGTGACTTTTGTGAGCACAGGATCAGAAAGCCACATTCAGTAAAATGTTTAACTAAGTATTAGCTTCTGACAGGAGCAATGTAATTCATTCACAGGAAGTGAAAGAACACTGAGATCTCCCTGGGGCACTGCTTTGCCAATATAAAGGCTAATCTACTAGTTTAGCAAGTTCTATTTTAGTGTGCCATCCTCCAGTTTGGACTTTCATGAATCCAGCAGTTGAAGGCAGTCATTCACCTGCAGCTCTGGAAGACTTACAAATGAGCCCCCGGTTCCTCATTTCCCAGAACCACAATAAAATCTTTCTGAGGTAATGACTCATAAAATGCCTTACGCCAGTCTCAGCAATAAGCTATTTTTTTCCCTTGCTGTGCCCACTCGTTTCAGCTTTACAAAACCTCTCTTTTGTACTTTGCACAGGGTGGCCTTGTACAGTTATGCCATGGAGTCTTGTGCAACAGAAATCTCTCCTGGCGGCATCTCACACTGCTGGTGGTGGCTGATCAGGGCTCCATCTGCAGAGGGATTTTGCCAGACTGGCCTTTCATGTGAGAGAAACACCAGGACACAGCTTCCTCCAGCAGGAAAGGCTAGGGCTGGAGCAGAGCTCATCAGAAGGTGGTGGGGACGGATGCTGATCTGCTGCTGCCTCATGCCTGTCTGGATGAAAGACTGGCTTGTGGTCAGGGAGATGATCTTACCAGTGTATCTTCAGTCTTGTACAGCAGCTGTACAGAACGGTGTGATACTTACACAAAACTCTCATGTCTGGTTTGTATACTGGTTTCAAAATTAATTAACAAGCATAGTTCTTTGCTAAAATAAATACATTTAATTGTATCGTTAAAACTCTCTCAGCTGTAACGTTGTTACTGCTTGATAACCTTCTCACCACTTCCTGAAAACTTTTGCATTATAGTTATTAGAAGAAAAAGAGATTCACTTTTGAAAGAGTTTTTGAGTTGAAGCTGAAATTAGAGCTGATCTGATATTTTCTATTAATTTTCCCTGATTGAACATGTACTATCTGTGAAGTTGTATTTTTATGTGTTAAAATTTCAATTTTATTATTGTTTTCTATTCCCCAGTGGGAAAATTGAAAGAAGACATTTGAATCTTTTGATTTGACTCCTTGAACTGAAAGTGATCCAGTCTGACATTAGTCTGCACCTGCTCACTGTGCTATACTATATGATAACAAGTAAGAATAAAAGATTCTGCTGTTTTCCCTGAGAGGTTTCACCTCTTAGAATCCACCTGGAGACTTCAGAGAGAAGGCTCACATCAAGGGACATGACTCTGGATAGTGATAAATGTGAGGAGTTTGTAGTGTTCAGGTATTTTTTTGTCTGTGCAGAGTGGCTCTGTAAGCAGGATACACACAACCTGGGAACACCAAGCAATTATTTACTCGGAAACATGCAGAGCAGGTAGCTGAGCTGTTCAGCTCCCCTATGAGACACCAATGAGATGGCGGTGGCAGGGAGGCTGGACAACTGATCCGAAGAGGTGGTGAAGTGCTTTATTCCATCCTCTGCTCTTTTTTTTTTTTTCCTTTGAGGTTTTACACCTTTTTCTGTGCCAGCATTTCTTCTGTTGGATCTGTAGGTTGCTAACTATCATGATTTCAACAACTACCCTCTGTCTAGGTTTTCACTTTGCTTATCTTGCACAGCTTTGGTTCACATATGTTCTCACACCTTAGCAACAATTTTCTCAGTAAATCTCTGCCAAGATCACACAGCTGTGCTGTACCAAACAAGGCCTTGGATTACAGACTCCTGAGAGCCTGGGTATAATTCACCCGAAGTACAGTTCCCATGAGACATGCGATGCTGCAGAGAGTTTCTGAGTTAAAATAGTCACAAAAGTTTCAGACACACAAAAAAATACTTAATCATCTGTTCTGATTTTGAACTAAAAAGTTGCACCTCCTCTTGCAGAATGAAAGTTCAGATTTTTCTCTGTTTAAAACAGTATGAAATATTTTTGATTTGTTACTTCTTAAGATTTTACAGGTCATAAATGCAGAACAATAAAATGTGCATATTTATTACTCTGTCTTACAATTGAACTGTATTTTCATGTCATGGTTATAGATTTATCTCCTTAAAAAGGTGGCCCTGTATCACTAAGCATGAATCAATTGAATAGCGGTCCATCCCAGCAAGCAGGATGTCGGGTAAAAACACAGATCTGTATGGGTGGACAAGGAGCTGCTGGCGAAATTCCATGATAAGAAAGAAGTGTAGAGAAGGTGGAAGCAGGAACACGTTACCTGGGAGGAACACAGAGATACTGTCTGAGCATGCAGAAACAGGGTTCAGAAAGGCAAAGCCTCACTGGGATTGAATGTGGTGAGGAACGTCAAAGGCAATAAGAAGGGATACTGTAAGTACGCAGGTCACAAAAGGAAGATGGTGAAAATGTGAGCCTGCAGCTGAATGAGGTAGGGGACCTGTTGACACAGGATGTGGAAAAGGCGGAGGTACTGAATGCCTTCTTCACATCAGTCTTTGCTAGCAAGACTGACCCTCATGAATCCCAGGCCCCAGAGACCAGGGGGATAATTTGGAGAAAAGAAAATTTACCCTTGGGGGAAGATGATCAGGTCAGGGAATACTTAAGCAAACTGGACATACATAACTCCATGGGCCCTGATGGGATGTACCCACAAGTACTGAGGGGCTAGGTTGATGTCATTGCAAGACTGCTCTTGGTAATCTTTGAGTGATCATTGTGACTGGGAGAGATGCCTGAGAACTGGAGGAAAGCAAATGTCACTCCTACCTTCATGAAGGGCAAGAAGGAGCACACAGGGAACAGTAGACTTGTCAGTCTCACCTCAACCTTTGGAAAGGAGATGGAGCAATTTATCCTGGAAACCATTTCCAGGTACATGAAGGACAAGAAACTCACCAGGAGCAGTCAGCATAGATTCACCAAGGAGACAAACCTGGTAATTTTCTCTGATGAAATGCTTGGCTTGGTGTTTTGTCTTTGCTTTACCCTCTGCTTCCGTTTCCTTTCCATGTATGAACATTTTTCATGCTCACTATATCCCTATAATCACTTGTTTTCCTACTCTCCCAATTACCTATGTTCCTCCAAGGCAAAGGAGTGAATCCTTTGTACCGTATCCTTCATTTGTTTTCCACAGCACTGGAATATTCATCCAAAATATTCCTTGGCACTTGTTTAACAAATGGAGACTTGTTATTCATTTAGATTTTTCCTTACTAGTAATTCCTTTCAACAGTCTTTCTACAATAATTCCAGAAAAAAGTAATAAAAGCCGCTTGAATATTTGTACTCCACAACCTACCCACCAAAAAGACTTCTAATCCCCTTACTGCTGTGCATCTGATCTACTTTGCTTTCTCTCTCATTTTGTTACCTGTTCTATGGCCATGGCAAAGACTCCCACCCCACATCAACATTGGAAAATAGTGCCAAATAACATGCCAAATCTTGTGTCCATACAACATAATAAATCTCACTCACCAAAATGGTGTAGATCTAACCTATTTGTAGAAATAGTCCATGGTGGGGACTTAGATGTCCTTACATAAGTAGACAAGTTATACCTTATGTCCCACCTGAGGTAGCAAAAGCAGAGTGCTACATTATTCTAAGAAAACATGACAGTGAACATAATAGAAACAAGCAAATCTGGAGATAGCCTTACATGCAATACAACAGTGAAATAATAAATTAGTACCTCATCCTTGGCCAGCTAGCATACTCAAAAATAAATATGTACCTTTGCCTTTTAATTTTTTTTTTAAGCAATCATAGAACCATGAAATTATTCCAGTTAGTAGAGATGTCTGAAGGCTATCTACTCCAACTTCCCATTCAAAGCAGAGCCAACTACACCAGCCTGCTGTTGGGATACAAGGGACAAAATGTTCACTTGGAATATTGACATACTCTTTATCACCTAAAGTATATGCAAGAGTGTGAGTATTAAAACAATTATACATTATCTAGGTCCAAAGCTTATATAAGGTCAGTCAGGCTATTTCTGTTCTACTAAAACAAACAGAGCAAGGGCACAGACTTTTGTGCACATTTGACCACACAGTCTAAGCTTTCAGCATTTTTGATCAGTTCACTTATCCAAGATTCCATTCTTTTTTAATTCTCACTCATTTCTGTCAAAGCAGAGAGATTGTCCTTGAGGAAGGAAGGAGAAAGAAGACACAGCAGTAGAAAGCAATGACTTTGTCAGCTCCTGAGTGCCAAGAAAAAGGAGGGGCTAGAAAGGGCTACACTGTCGTCTTACTCTGCAAGGAAAGTGTTCTCATTCTAAATCTTTCAAGGAGTTGCAGACTGGTACACTCACAGTGAATCATAATTTGTATCATGAAGATACTAATGGAGCAGAATGAAAAAAAAGACCATCATAAAAAAGACCATCACAAACTATTTTTTTTTCTCGTAAATCTGCAATCATACCACTGATGGCAGTTGCTTTACCTCCTCCGTGTACAGGTCTTACACAGTTGTCTCGGACTACAAGATCACGCCTAGGATTTAGATATATGCCAGCTTCTCTGTTGCTTTGGTAACATCCATAATCTCCTAAATTCTACAGGTTTTATCAAAACATGAGTTCTCAATTTTTGAACCTTTTTGTCTTTAAAGCTACAGGGATGCTGGTACTTCATTATAGATTCTATTAATGTATAGTGTTTCCAGCTTCTTTCCAGCACGTCACTTTATGAGGCAACTGTTTCCTGCATTTGCCATAGAAACACATTTTAAAGTGAGCATTACAATCTTTTCTCTTTGCTTCACTTATGCAATCCTGATGCTGTTTCCCATTACATGGGTATAACTAGCTATAGTAATCTTGGGATATTGAATAGCAAATGGTCCAAAACACTATTTATTCAAGTGGAATGTCTACAGCTTCTATGTGTAATTTGTGTTTTCATTCCTATTCAAAACCATTGCTTGTATTTGTTTATCCATGCAAACCTCCACCATGTACATTTTCATCCCAGGTGGAAGTCACTGGGGAGATCTGAGTACTTTTTATGGATGTATGAGCAATTCAGTCTGATAACAAGATGTACAGATGTGTCAGAGACACAGAATACGGTTGGTTTTAATAGCTACATTTTTGCGAATCTGGGGAACAGTGACATGGATGTCACCGATGAAAAGGATAGTATAACCTTAGTGATTGATTTCTTCCAAGTAAGTACATTCCTTTTGGTTTGGTTTTTAACTTTCATTTAGGGTTTTCCTTCTTTGTACATTATGAGTATCTCACAAAGGAACTTCATTAAGTTGGTTAAATCAAGGGGGAATTTGCTTAAATGTGAATAGCAGCATGGATTTTTAAAATATTTAGTCTACACTGATTACATGAGTGACAACTGTATAGTTTTTCTCTCTGATCCACAAAATTTTTGTTAGTTACATAAATATTTGAATAAAACATTTTTTTCTCCATCAAAAAAAGCGAAGTTCTATTTTGTCTTGATCTATTACCTCTTATACACAAGAAATATTCATATCTGCTTCAC
Source organism: Chlamydotis macqueenii (assembly GCF_036417535.1). Classification (NCBI taxonomy): domain Eukaryota; kingdom Metazoa; phylum Chordata; class Aves; order Otidiformes; family Otididae; genus Chlamydotis; species Chlamydotis macqueenii. The sequence goes on along the minus strand of NC_141556.1, from coordinate 114,380,181 downwards.
TTAGCAAGTTAGTTATTTGTTTCTCTTCTTTTACAGAATTATTTGTTGAAAAAAAGCTACTTAATTTTTTATAGTAAGACAGAGCTCTCTACTTTTTTTTTTAAATGTATGCAATATAATAACTGTTCACTTGGTAAGAAGGAGCCTTCCTAGAAATGTTCACATTTTGTTTCACATGTGTAAATAATAGGAATTGACATTCCTTTGTACAGACCATTTACGTTTCTCTACATACTGTAATAGAATATTTATAATATACTGGAATATTCCTGACAGCTTATTGAATTATATTTAACCAAAGTAGTTAATATTTCCTTATCCAAGAGAGGCTGAAATTCATTAAGCAATGACTAACATTTATTTGTTCTGTAAGTTAGAAGAAAGCTTAAACTCATCAAATATTTGTACAAACTTGAAGGTGGAAAGCAATCTCAAGAAATATATTTAAAATATTTCAAAATATTTCTGTGGTAAAGGGCAAGATCAATTCTGACATCCACAGGGCCATGTGGCTCACCCCACTCTAGGTGTCTTTGGTCCTTCTACACTGGAGTAGTTCCCACATCCTGTTTTGAAATGTGAACTACGGGTGCACTTAGATGCTGGGGCACAGTAACTGGTCGCGAGTTCACCGGTATTCACATCCTTGGCGTAGGACCTGAACACTGAGGTGCAGTTTTCGGTGTTTGAGCCTGGGGAAAGGTTGAGCAGCACTCGTGTCTTTCAGCAATCCTAGCTGGGTCTGTTCAGGCCTTGGCTCCTCCCTTGGTGTGCCAGCACGCGGTTCCTCTGATGGTGCAAACAACAGCACCTGTGGTGTTTTCAAGACTACAGTGGAAAGCAAAGTCCTCTCATTGTTTCTGCTCTGTAAATGAAGGTGAGCTGCCCTTCTGTCATGATACAGTTTTCAAAACATATTGTACAGTCACTTTTTACTGTGAAAATTAGGCACTCCCTAGCAATTCCCAGGAACTGCCTAAGTCATACTCAGGTGTAGAATGGCTATGAGCTGCTAATGTGATATATCCCTTAAAAAAAAAAATTCTAGAGGTCTAACTGCTTTATCAGATATAAGGAAATATTCTAGCACCCACGGGGAATCTTTGGTGCTGTTGGAGAAAGCGTTGGTGAGACTGCAGTCACTGATGTTGAAGGAAAATGACTTTGTACTCCACCAGGTGTAGAGAAAGGTAAAGGGGAGAATGAAGAGGAGGGAGGGTCTAGGGAATAGCAACGCTTCAGCGTGGAATAAAATGCAGAGACCTTGATGGGGCTTTTTATCTTAAGCACCATGTGGGGCTGTTGTGGTACCACTTGCAGAATGAGAATAAACGGCACAGATCAGTGAGAGACTTTTGGTCTGGACTCTACATGTGCTGCAAGAGGCCCCAGATGGTCCCCGTCATACAGATATGTCCTGGCGCAGCCCGCCTGGGTGAACAAAGACGGGGAGGATGCATGTTTGCTAGTATCAGAGAAGTAAGGGGTAAGGAGGGAAAAGGATCCTTTTAACCACAAGCCAGTACTGGCAGAAGACCAAAAGGGACCACAAAGAAAATTTAGGATGGACATTTATAAGACATTTCTTAAAAAAGTTATTTTAATTTTGGGGACAACATGGGCAAAGGGGGGAAATCTAACTTTTTTTTAAACTTAATTCTCACAATTTATTCAAGTGATTGTGCATCCTGGTGCCTGGATATGTCTTGATGTGGAGTCAAATTTACTCCCTTACTTGGAGTGTGGAGATAAGTGATGTTTATCTTTAGTAATGATTTACTTTACTTACTTGGCAGCAAGAAGTAGTTGTACGGTTTTGTGGATCATTTTCTTTTTAGCTATGGGAACAGATAGATATTTGATACCTGGCAGCGACCAAGTTCAGACGTGCATGTGCGTTCATGTTCTCTTCTAACAACAAGGAAATCAGGATATGCCACCTCTGTGTCACCGTCACCAAGAAAACAAAAAAACCAAACCAAACAAAACAAAACAAAAAGGAGTATTTTAAATCATTATTTTTATACTAGTGTTTTCTGCTTCTTTCTCTGGTAATCAGCAGTAAGAATTTCAGAGAAAGAGTATGACAGGGAGAGTGGAATTAATTAGGTTGTGAGGGGACAGGAGAGGAAAGAAAAAAAATCTTATCCAGGGCTACTCTCCTATTTGTAAAGTTAGAAAAACTAAGAGATTGAACTGAAGTTTATGTAAAATAAATGTGATGATTGAATTGCACAGCAGGAAAGAAAGAAAGAAGATGTTAATTAATCATTTGGGAAACCTTGATAGGTCCTTCAGCCTCTTACAGTTTTTATTTTTTAAGTTTTATTTCATAGAGGGGGTGATTTGGTAGATCATAAAAACACAAATAAAAGCTTTTGGAGGGATATTTTTATATACCTATATTTTAATATATATATATATATATATATTTCCAGCTTTTAGTAGAACTTTGTTTGTGTAATAATAAGTAAGCTAATCTAGTTTGTTTGTACTGCATTTCAGTCTTAATAACCTTAGAAAACAGTATCTTTTGTTGTTAGATTTAGTCTACACATCCTGTTTATACTTCCTTTTGGAAAAATCTCATCAGGATAGCCATGTTAGTTATTGTAATCCTCTTTTAAGGACTCTATGAGACTCACTCTTATGAAGTACCTCAACAGGTATGATGTAAGAAAATTTGTGTTCACTACAGCCATCCTTCTTCCTACATGAAAGAAGGCCCCTTTTCTTTGAAGTAAATCAGCATGTCTACACTTCAAATCAAAGCAGTTTCTGTTAGTAATACTGTTTTTCTGAATAGTTTTTGAATGGCTCTATGGCATTTTCAAGCTACCTACCACATTAGTGTTTCCTATTGTATAAAGCTTCCACATCAGCTCTAAGCACCTACTGTAGCCAGTTGGCTAGTTTTTCTGAAGTATCCTCTGAAATAGCCTGATTCTCTCCACTGATTTCAGGGGAGGACCAAGCATTACTCTTTGCAGACCTGGGAGCCTCTGGTCCCCCTGAAATTCCCTGTGTGTATATCTCCTGCAGAACTGCATGCAGGACAGGCTGTGGGAAACAGCTTGTCCCAGGACACATTGAATCCATTTTTGTTTTTGTAAAAGACCTTCGATAAATTGAAGAACAAGTGTATTTATTTAAGCATAGGGTCATAAAGATTCCTGTTATGATGTCTCTCTGACACCAGTTTGCATCAGCCTGTACCATGGGGTAGTCTGACTACAAGTACCAGGGCTGACAACACAAGTTACTTTGTGCTAAGGATAGCACTGTGGATAAATGTGTCTCTGGACCAGATCCTGGTACCTCACATCTGACACTTTAATCTGGCTCAACTGTAACGAAACCACTCTCTGAAGGTATCCATCTATTTTCACTGATTACAGAGTGAGACTAGAAGACTAGCTTTTAGGAAAGCTAAAATTAGGTGAGCCTCAGCCTTTCTGAGTAATTAGATTCATTGGTCACAGTAGGACTCTCCATGAGATAAGCATCAGTTTTGTGTGAAAAGGGTATCAGAGCCAGCCATTCTGCTCAAAAATACAACTGCATTTCTGTCAGTAGCCCAGTTTGGCCAGTGATGGTGGGACTCCTTTGATCAGTATCATGTCACTTGTCCATAACATGCCTCTTTCATGAATGAAAACAGGGACGTGAAGCACCGGAGTGACAAGTCCCACATGGGACTGTAGTGGTTCAAGATGTAGTTCCACATTGAAGTCGTGGAAATAAAATAATGTGGCCTTTTTTTTTTTTTAATGATTGAAGTAGGAGGGAGAGAGGGATGGAGAAAAAGCTTGTCTTGTTCCAGTGCAGTAACAGTTGTCAAAATGATAAAATTATCTGCAAGGTGGAAATTCTCTTCCTTTTCACAAGCCAACTCCTCTGAAACTTTAGTGATGGGTACGTACAGCCTTATTTCAAAGTCCTTGTTTGCCTAAAGTGAAATCACCATATTGCATAACTTCAGTTTTTGTGGTTTAGTAAAGATAACGCTTTTATTTCTGTAATTAAAAGCTGAATTATTAACACAAACAAGAAAGTCTTTCAAAAGTAATTACAGGAATGGCAGATTAATCTGTCAGGTTACTACAAATGTACTTAGTCCCAAATGAAGGTAGTTGAACACAGTGAACTGGTGAGCGTGATGCAGTAATTCCACATGAATCCTTAGGTCACTGTTGGTTTACACTGGACAAAGATCTGATCCCTTCTGCTTTTTCTGTTTCTCTTCTTTTTCCATGCTTATTTTCCTTTGCCTTTTTCATCATTAGCTGGTTAAATTAAATCAAATTCTCTGATGCCGTAACATGAACTGTGTGAACAAAAAGTATATGCCCCCCTCGATACAATTTTAAACTTTGCAAGAGCCCAGGAAATTCTCAGGCAGGCCACAGGAAACCCTGATTTAAATCAGGAACTGAGCATTTTGCATGGGCCATGATGGATTTTTGAGCAAGGGTTAATTTTGCTCTTTAGAATACTTTTATAAACTTCTTTTGCCTCCATAGTATTTGAAAATAAAGTGATGTCATTATCCAGCTGCCACTAGTATTGATCTGATGCTAATAGGGTGATAGTGACATGGGCTGAAGTCTTAAGCAACTGGTCAGACTGCTGTATTCATCCAAGCCTCCTTGCAAGGCAGCTCTTTGCCCCCTGCTATTATCTTATAGAGCCATATTGTACGATACCACAAGTTACCCTGTAATAGCAATCGTGGCTTCCAATGCATCTACATGTAGTTACCACACACTTAACACAAAACCGTGCATATTATTTTGTGGTAATCCAGTAAGCGAATGACAGTGCCAAGCTGTGCAGAAAACCAGGGCTGCATATCAGAGGCAGAGAACGTCTGGTGCCCTTTGTGGGAAAAAGCCGATCTGATAAGAGCACAGTATTCCTCCAGAACTGTTCTTTGCTTACTCTGCAGCTTAAAATGACTATCTCTGCTTTACTTTAACCTGTTAGCTGCCATAGATATAGACAAACCTCCCATCTGTCAGATTTACCATACGTAACATCCTGGCACTCTGCAAGCTTCAAAAGAAGATTGTATCAAGTCAGTTAATTCATAAGTAAAAAGAGCAGTAATTCAACAGCCAACTGCCTAAGACTGGAAAGAATGGATGGATCCACATCCGCTTTTTAATATTTGTTCCAAGCCCCCTGCTTTAGTGGTGAGAGAGACTTTTTATATTCCAGTATATTTCATTATAATCTTCTTTTCCTGGGCCCAGTGGTCATCTTCATACATTTGGGAGCTAAGCAAGTGAGGCTTAGCAAGAGTAAGTGAAGACAAAAGTTATATGCATATGTATTTTAATTTAGAAATAAATATATATGAAGGTGTGTTTTAAGCTTAGTATGTGGAATTCTTTAACAGAGTAAATCTTGGTAAGCTGAGGACTTTCTGGATGTACAGACCCAGATAAGGGGCATCATCTGTACTTCTTATCATGCCGTGATGCTGCAGCCCCTTTTACATAGCCCAGTGCATTCACTGATCCAGTTTGCTGTAAGTGTAACACAGGCTTGAGTTGTAATGTTTCTCTCTAAAAATAATACAAACCAGCTGTTCTAATGAAAAATCACATATTTTCCTTCAACTAGAAAATTCAAATATTTTTAATTTTATAACACAGCAGTAGAGATGTTCTCTAAAATGTTGAGAATCAAGATCCAAACTTGCCCGGGCCAAATTCTGAGTTTATCAAGTAGGAAATTTGTCTAGTAGGCCTACAGTCAAATCTAGCTCACCCCTCAGGAAGCTTGCGGGATTTCATAGGAACAACTGGAGATAGATGCGGGCTCTTTCCATGTAGCTCATTCAGCTACATGAGGGACACTGTCAGCTACTTGAGGTCACAGTGATTTTGTTGACACCTATAAACACCACATCAGCACCAGGATGTGAGGATTATCAGCTGCCACCTCATCTTCTAACTATAACAACAAAACGACTTTAGTTAACATCACTGTTTCTTATTTTTTGCAAATATATTGCACCCAATTCCAGCTACAGTGAAGCCAAGGGGATTTTGTGTCTGTATTGGAGAGCAGATTCAGATCCATTGTGTTAAGTAAACTGATAGCTTCAATTATTAAATGCAAGTACTTGGCCAGGCTTTAGTGAAGGAGGCCATTAAAGTTTCTGAGATCCTTTTTATTTTGGTTACCAAAGCCTGTTTCCAAGAGCCAGTGTCTGAATCCTGTTAAAGCAGGACTTTCCATCATTTTCCATTAAAGAAAAAAAGTCTGAATTGGGCAGTATTACCACCGCACTCAGACTTCTGCCAAAGCCTCTGCTTGGACTGCATAGCTGCCTTTAAGAGGTTTGAAAAGCAAGTTCTTCCCTGGTATATCTGAAATCTCTCCCTTTTCAAGCTAGGCTTATATTTCTTTTGGAAATGCAGCAAGAGAACTGTTAAATACAAAACATTAGCATGTAGGACCAGCTTTAAAAAGATTACACGCATGCCTTAAATGAGCTTAGTAGGCTGTAAGACTCCGAAGTACAACATCAAAATTACTCACCTCCTCTTCCAGTTGTGCATCTCAAATCATGATGCCTCCTTTGTTAAGTTGACAGTTCCTGTGCTAGATGTCTGAACAGGATGGCAGAGGATAGTGAGGAGAAGCCTGGCTGGGTGGGCATCCTCTGGCCATCCTTGCTTGCAGTGACAATGTCCAACAGAAAGTGCAGTTACCGGTGACAGTTGTTTAATACGTAGTGCCTGGAAGAGCAGCTGCTCATCACCTGCTGCTGCCCTGTGCCCAGAGTGTGGAGCAAGGTATGGAAAGAGATTGGTCTGATCTGGTCTTCAGCCAGAGGATGTTCACTGCCACTTCTGCCCCTCTGAGATCACTGTTTTGGCCCCTGTCCTGGGAACTGATAACATTGGATAAGGGGAGCAACAGGAGCCACTAAGCTCTATTTGAGTTTTCTTTTTTGTTTTGCAAAGAGGGTCTAGACAGATGCATGTTTTCTAAGCACATGATGATTAGTATAAGCCTATGATAGATGTCATAGGACTCCCACCGATCTAAAATCTCACAACTGAAGTAGATAGTATTTTTTTTCTAGTCTGAATTTCAGCTACATGGTGTCTTCTCTAAGGCAAATCCCAGATACTTTTGTGCTTGGTCATATGTCCTTTGCCATTCACCTCTTATTCTGAGAGAAATGCTATTTCCACCTTCCAACATGTTCATCGGTGTCATTCCCTATGGCCATTTCCCTGGCAGTGGCAGATGCACATGTCTTCCAAGACACTATCTGCCTAAATATTTCTAGATGTAGATGACAGAAATTCACCTGAACTGTCAATGTCTTGGTGACTGAGGGTGACCAAAATGAAAGCAAAGTACTTGTGCTTGCTGTTTCTGCTTACCCACTTACTGATGACAGTGTGAGCAAAACCAGGGGTGTGTTAGCTGCAGTACTTGTCCAGGAAAAAAATAATTCAATTCCAAATTTCCAAGAGAATTGAAAAGAAGTTCAGTTTCATCGTGAAGAGCCCTGATTGCAAATGGAATGATTTTTTTTTTTTTGGAGGTACTTGGTTTGCCCAGCTAAATACAAAGCATATTTTAAAGCCGATGGATTTGTTTCAGCTGGCATTTTGTTGATAACTAGTAGATCCAAGCTTGATTACTCTGTAAAATTTTGAAATATGTTTTCTTGGTGCTGATGTGGTCTGAAAAAATACGTTATATATCTTAAGCACCTGAGGCAATAAAAATAAGAAAATTATTAAAATTACACACTTTTATGTATAAAACATAAGCGCCAATAAATCATACTGTTGTTCCTCCTTATCCACCAAATAACCAAAGAAGTTATTGTTGCTGTTGCTAGCAATAACTATTAAGTTACTTGATCCAATAGCTTCCATTTGAAGCATCTACTTTAGTTAGTTGCTGGGCTGAGTTTTTTCAGGCCTTTTCCCTGGTTTATGATTTGTTCTTTTTTTTTTCATTTGGGATACAGCTGAAATGGAGTGAGGGTATTGGCGGTATCTGTCAGGGCAGTACCCACACAGAACCGAGCTGCTGCCAGCTGCAGGCAAAGGCTCCAAGGCAGGTTAATGGGGTAGCGTCTGTGACACTTGCTCTTTCTTTACACCTGAGTTTTCCGCTAGTGAAATGGAGCTAGCAGCGTTACTCCTGTCCTTGATTTTTTTTTCATAAGCTCTGCAAGTTGCTAATGAGCAGTTACTACTTTTTCACACATGTTAGTGCGCTGTGCTGGGGCCCCTCTGACCCTCCTCATGCTGCAGCAGGGCTCTGTTTATGACGGGTCAAAGAGGAAAATGGCTTTAATACGTGAAGCTCGTGGTTGTTTTGTACTGGTGAAGTCCCATGTTTCTTACACTCAGTTTTCTATAGAAATTTATAATTTTGGTCAGATTCCAACATTTTCCCCCTTGGTGGGTATCTACCATCTACATTGCAGAGTTTGGGTTGTAATAGGGAAGAAGCATATATCTTATTGGTTATTGCTGCAGTAGCTGAAATGTGCACTAACAACAGATCTATGAAAACAGATGGAATCTTTTCTTAAATTATACATTTGGAAGGTTTAGCTACCCTTTTTTTTTTTTTTGTATTGTTTTCTTTCGTAACAGTTCCCTCTGAGTACCAAGAAGATCAGTCTTATAATGCCCTTAACGCAACCTAAAATCAGGCTTTCATTTTATATTGAGGCTTCTGAATGAAATGGTTTGCCTTTCAAGAGTGTGAGCTAGCCAGCAAACTGTCATGGGATTTCTGGACACTTAGAGTCTTTGAAGAATTGCTCATCCTAAATGAGGAATTAGAAGTCTAATTTAAGGTACTTACTTTTTTTTTTCTTCTAAAGCATGACCTCTTTCATTGTGCAGAGCAGATGTCCTAAAGATTTTTTTTTATTAATATTACTCAGTTACAGCTAAATTTCACTGTCAAGCTACAAAGAGATCTGTGAGTTTCCTGTACAAGCCATATGTAAACTTGGCTAGTTAGGAAATATTCACACCTTCAGAGTACAGCATGTGTTGTTAAAAGATCTCTATTAAAGTCTTCAGTTTATTAAACTGACAAATGGTAGGAAACTTTCAGACCTCAAAAGCTATGATATCATTTCATTTTAAAATAATCCCATCAACATCTCATATTTCTTAGTGTGAAAGTAACTAAAACTGTACATGTGTCATTGCAGGCAGCACCTCAGGTTTGGTCATCATTACCTGTGGTTTTTGTGTTTAAATCAGAGCCTTCAAGGCCTGCGAAAGTTAAAAAGGAGAACTTGACATCTTCCATTTACAATTGTCAGGGATTAACTTTTATTCATGAATTTCAGATGCTATAGCCTTTCATGGATTTTAAATAATGAAGAGACAACTTCTGAAAAAGGTGTTGTTTCTCCCTTGCCCCTGCCGTTTCTAATAGCGGTGACACTTTGCACAGTGCATGTACTTATTGCTTAGATGCATAAAACGTCGTCTACTTAATGCATGCCACTAGTCAGATATCTTAGTGCTGCTTATACAGTTGTGATTTTATTGCTTAGGTCATTCCACTCCTGTTTTAATTCAGTAAAAGCTCTTATACCATCCCTGCTGCGCTTACTTAGGGCTCCCATTCTGCAGTGCATTACCCAGGATGACTAGGCTCAGCCTTTTTGCGTGTTGCGGTTTAGCCCTAGTCACCACAGTTTCTCACTCACCCTCCGCATCCCCAGTGAGATGGAAGAGAGAATTGTGAAGAAAGGAAAACTCAGGGGTTGAAATGAAGACAGTTTACTAGAATAGCAAAGGAAAATTACAATAATTAAAAAATATAAGGATGCTAAAATATACAAAATGAACAATGCACAATTTCTCACCACTCGATGTCCCAGTGACCGATACTGCAGTGATCATGGAAACAAAACCGAGCGGCAAGCAGAGGAACGAAAGTAAACCAGCAAGGTAGAGAGAGAGATCCCGTCATCCCCTCTCTTTGGGCAGCCTCCACTTATATACTGAGCATGACATTTATGGCATGGAATACTCTTTTTGGCCAGTTTGGGTCAATTATTCTGGCTGTCTTTCGCCCAGCTTCCTGCACCTGCACATTAGCGAGACCTGGAAAGCTGGGCAGTGTCCTTGGTCTCATTAGCAACAACTCATAACATCAGGGTGTTTATCAACAGCCTTCACTTACAAAATCCAAAACACACCAGCTACTGAGAGGAAAATTAACTCCATCGCTGCCGAAATCAGGACATTGCTCCATCTACTCTCACGCAGTCAGTGTCAAGTGCCTTGACCAATGTTGTTGTCTGATGGAGAGGAGAGTGGAGGCACAGGATACTCCCTGCAGTGTCTTGATAATATGATAGGCAGGTTGGAGCAGGGTATTTTGCATACAGTTGTGGAAAAAGTGAGGTGAGCAGAGCTTTGTTTCACAGGGGCACCTTTCACCGCCTTGGGTCAACCTCCACCTGATGTTGTTTTGTGCAGTGGCAGAAAAGAGAAAGGTGTCTTATGTGGAAACACCTACCCTGGAGGGTCAGAGAGTCATTCTGATATGCTGTGTCCTTGGACTTCTGCAAGATATGGCAAGAAATCTTGGACTTGCTGTGGCAGGGTTTATGCGTTCTGCTACAGAACAATTCAGACTGTAAACCTTGTCTGTTGAAGAGGACAGAGATTGAGCATCACATCTTTGAATACAATTTGGAGTTGTTTGTTGGAGACTAATGTGAAAAGAAACTTTTTGGGAAATGCCAAGATGAAACATTTTAGCCAAGGAAAATGATTGATTGTGTTTGAAAATGTCTCCCCATGTTTTTTTTTTTGGCCAAACTATGTGCGCAGCATGACCCAAACTTACAAAACAAATTTTTCACCCAAGTCCACCAGAATTTTTCTGTTGTTGACCTTTTTGTTGCAAAGATAAATTTGCCCAACTCACTTTCTCTACAGAAAGAAATACTTCCTACAGGTCCAAAAGGTCTGAGTGATGCCAAGCTTTAAATACCACTGTGACAAGCACATTGTAAGACTAGAACAGGTTCTTGAACTGATATTTTCTGAATTATGTAAGTAAATTAGAGAGCATGGAAAGGCACCTCTTCATGGCTATGAAACATCCTCCTAATCTAATCTATGAAGCCTTTACTCATCATTGCCATGGAAAATGCATAGATTTTTCAGATTGAAACAAAGTCAAGTAAAAATGGAAACCCAGTGGATTCAGGGGGTAACTTAGTGTGTCCAACAGCAACACAAAAACATATGAAATGCAGAGCAAATATCAGAGCTAGTACACTGCCTGACAAACTTGCTATAAAGCTAGATGATACCACTTGGAAAATATCTTCCATTGCTTAGGTTTACTTGTTTACTTTCTAAAGAGGAAGAGAAAATGGAATAAAGGATTTACATTTATTTTTTTTTTTCATCAAGGAGAAAAGCTGGGTGTTTTAAAGGAAATAATACAATTCAGGCAAGCTGAGACAGCTGGGGCTGTTCGGTCTGGAGAAGAGAAGGCTCCAGGGACACCTTATAGCAGCCTTTCAGTATGTAAATAGGGCTTATAGGAAAGATGGGGGAAAAACTCTTTAGCAGGGCCTGTTGTGATAGGACAAGGGGTAATGGTTTTAAAAAAGAGGGAGGTAGATTCAGGCTAGACCTTTTTTACAATGAGGATGATGAAACCCTAGAACAGGTTGCCCAGAGATACTACAGGGGATCCCAGATCTATCCGGGGGGTAGATGCCCCATCCCTGGAAACATTCAAGGCCAGGTTGGATGGGGCTCTGAGCAACCTGATCTGGTTGAAGATGTCCCTGCTCCTTGCAGGGTGGTTGGACTACTACATTCTATGATTTGATGAATTTGATTAATTTGATGAAGTTGATGAAGTACTTGATTTCTACGTTAAACATTAAGGAACTGAAGTACAAAATTAGATATTAAATAAGGGACAGAAACCCTTTTTTTTTTTAGTGCTGTAGATGGCTTTGGCAGGATTTATTTGCTCTGGGTTTCACAAAGAAGTCTGCAACTTATTCCTCTTTCTTTATTTGTAAAGATGCCTGTGTTTCCTCATTATTGGGTATATTTCTAGTAGCTATTCACAGACAGAAGTAGCCACAGCCAGTCTTTGAAAAGTCTTGCTCCATGTAACTATTTGATTCTGTAATTGTCTATAAAAGCTTGGATCCAGTGCTGATGCTGAGAATATTTTATTGCTCACCAAGGAGCACTTGTGGCTATGTTTTGATAGCCAGGTTTGTGGTTCTGGAAAAGTTCAAGGATTCCAGGAGGCCATCAGTGCAATAATGTTATTGTATCTTTTTAGTGAAAAAGAGGAAAATACTACAGGCTAGTGAAACAATTGAAACATCCATAGGTAATAATGATCAAAAATAAGAGAACATCTCTTGAATAAAATTTATAGTGCAAACCAGTGGATGTCAGCTTGAATTTACTTTCACCAGCTGAAGACAACAGGTATAAACCACACATAATGAAATATAGCCATAAGCCTCACATTTTTTAATTAGAACACTTATCAACTTATATTATCAGCATAATATATTTTTTCTCTCTTGCAATGGTAAAGGGAGTCCATCTATTCTGGATGAGAAACAGAATTGAACATGGTAATATTCTATAATGAGAGACAGAGGTTTAAACAAAACCCTCTTCATTTTGTCACCATAGATTTCAAGCTGAAATCTCAGCTCAGAACTTCTGGAAAAAAAAGAGTCACACTTTCACTGCATTTCACAAACACTGGAACATGTTTTAAAAGTCTGGCTTATTTAAGATTCAGGCATCTTACGTACCAGAGTAACTTACTTTATTCAGAATATAATCATGAAATTATTTATGAGCTTTCTTATGAAATTATTTATCTTGAGTATAGGGACATTAATAATTAATATACATTGCTGTAGAATGAAATGTTACTGAAAATGTAGGAGACAATCTCTGGGGAAGGGGGAGGAACACAGAACCTCTGAGGGTTTTTTTTTAGGTGCATTCAGGCTGTCACAGAGTTCCAGCTTTAGACTCATATTACTTTGCTGTGTGTTCCCTACTTGGAAGTAGCCAGCATGTCTTATACTTCTCTTCTTACACTCTTTTACATTTAATGTTCTTTAAATTGCTGAAGACCACAGTAACAAATCCATCATTCACACCCAATTTATGCATCTTCTGTTCTATCCTAATTTGTACACTGCTCTCATCACTATGGTACTTGAGCAATTCCCAAGTGATATATTTAATAGCCATGCTGAGTATCTATCCTCTTAAAGGAAGGATATGTCATAGAATCATAGAATCACATGGTTGGATGGGACCTATAAGATCATCTAGTCCAACCGTCTTCCCACTACCATTGCTGCCAAAGCTGCTAAACCGTATCTTGTAGCTTCTCATCAAGCCGCCTCTTGAACACTGCCAGGGACGGCAACTCCACCACCTCCCTGCGCAGGCCATTCCAGTGCCTGACTACTCTTTGGGAGAAAAAGTTTTTCCTCACGTCCAATCTAAACCTCCTCTGGTACAACTTGTGGCCATTTCCTTGGGTCCTGCTTGTTGCCTGGGAGAAGAAGCCAAACCCCTGCTCATCACAACCTGCCTTCAGGAAGCTATAGAGTGCAATGAGATCTCCCCTGAGCCTCCTCTTCTCCAGACTAAACAATCTCAACTCTCTCAGCCGCTCCTCATAAGACTTGTGCTCCAGACCCCTCACCAGCTTTGTTGCCCTTCTCTGGACACGTTCCACGGCTTCAATGTCTTTCTTGTAGTGAGGGGCCCAAAACTGAACACAATACTCGAGGTACGGCTTCACCAGCACTTAATACAGGGGGATGATCACCTCCCTGCTCCTGCTGGCCACAGTATTTCTAATGCAGGCCAGGGTGCCGTTGGCCCTCTTGGCCACCTGGGCACACTGTCGGCTCATGTTCAGCTGAGCATCAACCAACACCCCCAGGTCCCTTTCCTCTTCACAGTCCTCCAGCCACTCAGCTCCGAGCCTATAGCGCTGCATGGGGTTATTGTGGCCAAAGTGCAGGACCCAACACTTGGCCTTGTTGAACCTCATCCCATTCATCTCAGCCCAGCGATCCAGCTTATCCAGATCCCTCTAAAGGGCCTCCCTACCCTCAGGCAGATCAACACCGCCACCCAACTTGGTGTCATCTGCAAACTTACTGAGGGTACACTCAATCCCCTCGTCTAGGTCATCAATAAAGATATTGAACAAGATGGGCCCAAGTACCGACCCCTGGGGGACACCACTTGTAACAGGCTGCCAGCTGGACTTGACTCCATTAACTACTACCCGCTGGGCACGGCTCCCTAGCCAGTTCTTTATCCAAAGAAGGGTATACCTACCCAGTCCACGGGCAGCCAGTTTCCCTAGGAGAATACTGTGAGACCGTGTCAAAGGCTTTGCTGAAGTCCAGGTAGACCACATCAACAGCCTTTCCCTCATCCACCAGTCTGGTCACCCAGTCGTAAAAGGAAATGAGGTTGGTCAAGCACGACTTGCCTTTCGTGAACCCGTGCTGGCTGGGCCTGATCCCCTGGATGCCACTCATATGCCGAGTGATCTCACCCAAGATGATTTGCTCCATAACTTTCCCGGGTACTGAGGTCAGGCTGACAGGCCTGTAGTTCCCTGGATCCTCCTTACGGCCCTTCTTGTAGATGGGAGTCACATTGGCAAGCCTCCAATCCTTCGGAACCTCCACAGATAACCAGGAGCGGTGGTAGATGGCCGAGAGCGGCTCGGCAATCACCCCCACCAACTCCCTTAGGATGGAGCCCGTCTGGTCCCATGGACTTGTGGCAGTCCAGATGGAGAAGGAGCACTGTGTAGCACAGTGATTATTTTGTTTTAATTATAGATGATGGGTACCATTTATCATGAGAAAAGGTATATTTTTCTCATGTGTATTGCAAAAAAAAAAAAGGAAAAAAACTGCAATGTATGTTATCACCCCTGGAAATGGGATGATGACTCTTCTGATGGAAGAAGTTTCTAATGGCTCCTCATTCCCACAGAACTTTCTTTAATAGCTATGAGGTGCAAGTTAATGGAGCATAACACTGTGGACAGCTCTGCACAGTCGTTTCCCCCCTCTGCCCACATTTTAAGCTATCTAATGGCAAATTGACTTTAATCTGGCCACTGTGCTGGGCTACTGAGCCCTGAGAGAGGGAGGGTATCTTGGTCAGGCTCAGCCACACATTATTACAGATGTACCACTGTTGAGTCTTAAAATGTATCTATATCATAATATTTTTACAGTATTTATTCAAGCTAGTGATCTATGACTAAGCAAAATTAGACATTACCAAGGATGTTACATTATGCATTACAGTTTGATATGCAATGACTATTGCTAGTCATTGAGAAACAAGCAATTTCTGTGATTATTTCTCAGGCAAATGCAGGCTAAAATACTCAGGTTGTTATATGGTCATTACTACAGTAGCTTTTGTGAAATTCAGACTGTGAATCTCAGACCAAAGGTAGATTACAATCTACAAAGATAGATTACAATTTTCAGTTTATATTTACCTATTGCCAAAAATTATAGATGTATCTGCTCCAGGTCTATTTGCATGTTCACGTTCAGTTTTTCAAGTACTAGAGACCCAAATACTCTGTGTAATAAGAACTGGGATCTGGATGTCCACCTCATAGGCAAGTGTCCATTTTCTTGTTATTCTGTGACTAATGAGAGCTGAAGAAAAAAAAATCTGTAATAAATATTCCTTACTGAGCCAAGCTTCTAGTTTTATTACCGTCCTCTCCTAATACTTTTCTAAACACTAAAGATATTTTGCTTAAGCAAATATATTTAAAAAAAAATGATGGTAAAATGTGGAATTTTTTTTGGTGTTCTTAATATTTTTTCAAGTCTTTAAGGTATAAATGTGACCACTAAAACATTTAATGTCAACCTTTGTTATAGGAAATCATTTTAGTGTAATTCCTCATTGAAATGTGAAACTTTATGTCTCTTCACAAGCTGCTGGGGCATCTATAAAATTATTTTCTTGGTTATCATTTCCTTTTTAAACTAGATTTCTTTTTATATTTTTCTGACCATATATTTGTTTGCAAAGTTTTGTATATATGTGTCACTTGTTATACTATAGAAAGAGAGAATGACAAAGTCATCTTGTAAATGAAATTATTTATAATCTCCACAGTGTAGAGCATCTACACACAGGCTGGGGTGGGACCACCCTGGACCAGATCCCAGTTTTCCCAGTGTCTCTACCTTGCACACTGCAGTCTGGGTGGATTTAGTTTTAGCAGTGGCAGCCTTTCCCAGGCAGCGGCTATATGTGAGAAGGATTGCTTCTACATACTGTCGGTGAAAGGCAGCGAGCAGATGGAAGTGTCGCATGGACCAAAGCCACCATGGAGGGGGGATTTGGCCCGCATAACTTGCATGTATATAAATCCTATAAAGATCAGGGATGATTACCTGTTCTAATTCTAAAGCGGCGCTCTCTAGAGAATTTCAGCAAAGCCTTTGTTGATTCAAAACATGGCTGCACCATGCAATAGAGAGCACTGAGGATCTCCCTGAGCTAGGAGATCTTCAGATTGCTCCTGAGGAGGGCAATAGCATGAGCCTAGCATCTCAGAGTCATGTTGCACTATATCATGTGCAGCTCACAGCCAGCTCACAGCCTAGTCAGAAAGGTAGGAACAGTGCTGACTGTGTTGGGAAGGTTGGATTTCTGGGTCTTGAGATGGAAAGTCCCAACTTACATTTTTAACACCAGTGCAAGTTTTGTGGCTTTTCTTGCAGCACCCTGGCAAACATATCATGCTTGAACTGGTTACAAGACTGAAAGAAATGTGTCCCCTTCCACAGCAGGCTCAAAACCTGCTGGTAACCACTCCTCTCTCTGAAAGCATATGCACTTCTTTATGTTTCAAAGACTCTGTTCCCCAAGTTTTGTCCTCGTAGTAGTCCTTCTAATGCAGTTGTGTGAATCAAATGCAGAAGCTAGCTAAACTTTAGGAAAAACGGGAAAAGAAAGTACTTTTACCTTTTTTCTTTTTTTTTTCATTTTCAAAGTTTTCAGACCTTACACAAAAATCCTTTGTTGCATGTCTTAAAAGTTTCCAGCCAGCTGAGTGTACTCATTCTTCTTGTAACTAGAGCAGCTGCTGCAAAAAATCTTTGTCTCACCTGTCAGCATATCTGACAGAACACAGGACATGCGCCATGGACTCATTGGCACCTGAGAAAGAAACAGCTGCTCTTCTTGCAAAACACCAGAAGCCCTTCTGTCCACAGGACTTTGCTTCTCTCTGCCCCCACCTTCTCACCTTTGCTCTCCCTCCCCTGGTGTGCACTCAAGCAGATTTTAAAGGATGGAAGGGCCTTAAATCTCTCTGCTCAACCACACCAAGGGCAACTAGAAAACTATTTTCAGAATCCCCAGCTAGGGCATTTTACCCTTATTGTATGGACAGGTAGTTGAAAGGAAACTGAGAGGACAAATGCGTGTGTTTTTGAAGCATTAAGACTGTGGGTGGACAGTGGAAGGACTGACGGATTTGCGAGAAAGGAGTAGTATGAGTATTGTGGATTCTTGAGACTGGAGAAAACATAAATTACCAAGGAGTTGTCACATGCGTTGCCAAGGCACTTCTGGTTTGGTAACAATTTCCACTCCCTGCTTGCACAGATGAAAGTGGTGGCAGTCAAGTGGCTGTTCCAGGCCCCAGCAGGAGATCGTGCAGGAGGGACTGATGTGTTCCCTTTCACTGAATCCGCAGTTGTTACTTCCTTTTCAACCGCGATTGAAGTGATGTTGTGTGTAGCAATTTTGAGTTTAAGATATATTTTTTAATATAGCTTGCATTCCACAGGCTTTAAGGAAATCTCAGAATGTACCTTTCATGCATACAGAACCTGCCTCCTTTCACCAGACTCTCTCTCTAAAGCATTGCATTACACTACACTTAGCTATTCAGTAAGGTATTTTGGCATTGTGTCTGCTGGTCCCTGTTTAAAGTAAAACACATCATACAAATTGGAAGGTGGATTTTAATACATCCTCAGTTTGTCACATACATCTAGATCTTTCTTTTCCCGACTTGTTTTCTGTGTCTCTTCTTTCTGTCCCATGTGCTTTAGGCCATCTAGTAAGATCTGACCTAAGACAGAGTTCACTTTTCCAGGACTTGTATGTTCTACTGTAATAGCCTAATACTAAAATCAATGAACTCTTACTTTTGTAAGCAATATTTTATAAGCAAATATATAAAAATACCTGCTAAGATCATAAAAACTACTTTTTACTGAGGATGTGATGTGGATCTTTTATTAGAAGAGTTGATGAGGAACATAGATTAATACACATGGAATTAATTAGAAAATATTTTTAGAGCATCTTTCCACATATTGCTGATATGTAATACTCCATAACTTCCCAACTGACTTTTAGACTCTGTCAATAACTGTAAAAGACAAGAGCTGCTTTATTTTCTTGCAAGCTACCATGCATTGTATGTTACTTTCCTCCAAAGCAAACACGCAGCACAGCTAAAGGACTGGCTTGCCTTTTCCCAATGGCCACACTCTGGTTCTGGATGAAGAGGAGGGTCCGAGGGTGGGCTGAGCGCTCAGTGCGGAGCTGGGGGCAGTGGGGAGAGGGGGATCACAGCCTATGCCTATGTGCACATGTATATGCCTGCGAGCATGAGCTCACATACCTCCTGAGCAGAACCAGACAGGCTGCTGGCCTCAAAGAGGACAAAAAGAAAAGAGCTTTTTCCTGCAGACTGTATAGCATTGTTGCAGAGACCCTTGCCAAGCTCCTGGGCTAAGAGCAAGACCAGGAGTAAGGTTGCACAGAGAGAGACAGTTAGTTTACAAGCCCTTTTGATTTCACTCTGAGTTTCTTTAAATGAAAAAGGAAACCACAACACCATCATTCTAGTTTCTGTGACATAAACCCCAGTTTTTTAGGTTTTTCATCCCATTTTGTTATTTTGCTGCCCTTCCTTTAAGGACAAATCTTATGTTCTTCTCAAAGCTAGAACTAATTGGTGTCCTGTCACAGTGATAAGTCCCTACCCAAAAGCACAGGTTCCTCATTTCCTCATTTGTTGTTCTCTATATGAAATTTTCAGCTCCTTTCAGCCATTACTGGACATTTTGCTGGCACATGTGGCTGACTACTGTACAGCAGGTAAAATTGTTCTTTCTTCTCCCAGCTCATCTACCATGACTGTAACTTGCATTTCCCATGCCAGCGAGCAATGCTGGACCCTCCCTCAGGTAACACACTGCCTTCTGGTCTCAATGATTTGACAGCTGGTCTGGATTTGTTTCAGTCTATACAGCCTCCACTGTGGTTTGAACAATTCCTATTCCTTTCATTGTTCTCTATTAGGAAAGGGATTTATGAGTGGTGCCAGCCTTGGGAAAGTGAAGGGTAGGCAGAGTTGGAGAGGAGGTGTCAGAGCAGGACCGCGCACAGAAAGAGACATGGGAAGGGCCTTCTCAGGGTGTTCCTCCCTACCTCCCACCAATGCTAGGAGGGGGAATATACCCTGCTCTTCTTCCTGATGTTTTTTTGTCTTTCTCCTCACTTCATCTCCCGGAAGCCTCCCACAGGTGGGTGCAGCACGGATCATCTGGCACCCAAGTTGGGGGATAAGGCTGGGCACAATGGGGATGCAGTGGCAAGGGTCCGAGCTGTGCTCTCTGCTTCAGCTGCAGAGCCCTTCCCTGCAGCTTGCCCTTCCTCTCTCTTCTCATCTTTACTATGTATTGCCATACTGTTTTGGACCTTTGGATTTGTCCTGTCTCAATTTCTGAGTGTTGGCTGCCATGTCTGTGAAGTACAGATGACTGGCTATGTATCACGTATCCCTTGATTAATACCTCTTCCATTCCCTCTGTCCCCACACACCATGTTTTGAGTCAGTTACACTGGTGAAAATCTGGAGTAACTCTGTTGCACTCTATGATCTATGATAATTTATAGCAGAATCTAATTCCTTCCCTCTTTGTGGTTCCTGACTGTACCATAACAATATCTTATTAAATGCTTTAGACAACTGAGTAATCTGTTCGGCTATCTCATATCTGTGTTTAACTACTCTAAGCCCATATGTTTTTGTTTTCCCCATGTCACATGTGTGTCGATTTGTTTGTCTATCTCTGTTTCTTGAAGACTGTCATACTTACTTTTTCCCCGACACTAAAGCATTTCAATGTCCTCCATCCCACCTTATTGTATCCACTCTCAGCTATTGTTCTCCTTTCTTTATGTACCTACACTCTTCAGAGGACACAGAAAAGCTCAGCCCAACTGAAAGAGTCCATATGAGCCTATAGACTTAGTGTGGTCTACACAGGCAGAAGAAGATCTGGTGTCTCTTTCAAGGGTTAGTATCTCTATGGTGCCATGCTCCTGTGCCTGCACACCTCTGCGGAGCACAGCTGGCCAGCAGATACAGGATGAGACTGGGAGCTGCTTTGGGATGCCCAGTAGAAATGTTCACTTTGTTATCTGTATGCCTCTGTTTTTCATCTGTAAGTCTGGTGCAAATGCTTCCCTGGAATGCAGTCTGAAAACAGTGTTAGAGGGTTGCCAGGCATAGGGTGGGGAATAATGGGAAAATACTGTTGGGCTGTGATTTTTATTTTTTTTTTTCCCTTTCTGTGGAACTATTCTGTCTTTGAGGCAGTCCCTTTGGGACTCATTCAGAAACAGCAAACCGATGCTTAAAAGCATGAGGGCTCTTTGGTGTAGAGATGAGATTCTAGGAATGGAAGCTGATATTCATGTATATAAAATAAGGAACTGGATTCCCTAGTTGCTATCAGGTCACTTGATTTCTAGCCAGGAGGTTGTGCTAGAAGCTCACCATGGAGGTTTCCCCTTAAAAGGGTAACTGTAGCTTTGCATGGTGTGTCTTGCATTGGAAAGTTTACTGGAATAGGGATGTACTTTACATAGGAATGTGAATTTTTTAGAACAGTTTTTTTAACAAATATTGAAGCAGTAGGTAGGCTAAGATAGGTGAAATCATATCACTAAAATGTGCTGATATTGGAGATAGATTAACTTGCCTCTTACAAAAAGTAAAGCGCGTACCAGCAAACACTTCCAATGTTTAGTCCTCATCCATTGACTGATATAGTTATGGGTCTCAAAGGCTACCTCCTCCTGTGAAATCCCCAGGACCAGGCAAAGGCAGAAAAGGTTTTCTAATTTTCACTCCATAAGCTTTCTTGTTGAATCATTCAGTATTGGCAATGATAATAAACTCTCTCTTTTCATAGAGAAATGAGCGTATTATCCAAGGTTATGTAAAATCAATAAATTTAGGATCTTACAACACTATGTTTACTGATCTTTTTACTGAGGAGCACTTAACTGACAAGCTTGGTGCTTTCAGCCATTCTTTGTCTCTTCAGCTAAGGAGTTGTTCCTGAAGTTAGATGGCATTAAAGGCTTGCTGTTATTCTACTGCTTATTTAAAGTGAGACATTATTTTCAGAATTTTTACTTATAAAATTTAACAGATTTTAAAATCTGAGTACCAGGCCAGATAGCCTATTCCAGCTCCTCAAATAGGGGAGAATACTTGGTGGGGAAAGTCATTACCCAAGGAATGCAATGACAAAACAGCGCACTATTCCAGGGTAGTACTGGACATTTCACAGGATCATAAAAATCTTGGCTTTCATTCATCAAGGGCCTTCAAGTAGCTGAGCAATCCAACTGCAATCAAGTGCCTAGCAGAACAAGTGCTTTTTTAGTGTTACATTAAGTTTTGTAAATCTAGAATGTAGAACTACATGACATTAATTAAAAAAAAAAAAAAAGTTTATTTCTTTCTTTTTATTCAGGTAGTGGACCGTATTCCTCTGTAATTGGTAGAATAGTCAGGTATCACAACTGTGCAAATACTGTTTGGCTTCACAGTAAATAACTGTTTGGATGCTTAGTTTTAGAATGAGCTTCTCTCAGGAAAGATCTGAGGATTATGGAATTATAAAAAATAAACTTTTTAAAAAATTTGAATGGAAAATAATTCTGTTTTTCCATTCAGTTACTATGAAAACATTCATTTGTTTGCTCCAATGACATAATTTTGCATCTTTTAGAAGCTGATACTGATTATTCATGTAGCCCACTGCAAATCTCCATACAGTAGTAACATCACTGGGAAAAACTGATCTCGAATTTAAATGCTCCTTATTCTAATGTGAGCATTACCTGGTCCTGGAAACACTTGAGTTATAGCAAACAAATGCTTTTTTGGTTAATTACTCCAAATTTGAAAGGTAGGATTTGATAACATTTAGGTTAGACCAGTTTACTAGTCAATTACAAATGACACCTCCATTTAATGAGAAGTCTAGAGAAATGAATGTATGGTGGGGGTTTTATTCATATTTAGTATATTAGATGAGTGGAATGGATTTCATAATGGCAAACCAGAAGACAAGAATGTATACCTGCACATGTCATGTTTCTTCCTTATTCAACCCTTCCTTATTCAATTTGAGCTTGCTTCAAAAATCTTAGATTTGTAGTTCTGTCACAGTTTCTTCAAAGTGGGGGAAGGGTAAGCAAGGTATGAACTTAACAGTATTTACATTTAAACACTAAGCAATTTCTGAAGAGTGTGGTAGGAACTAGTTATTGCAAGAACTATTATTTAGTTTAATTGATCCCAGCTGGGCTTGGAAGAGATTCCGGCCAAAAGCATGCAAATACTTGCCAAGAGCCTGTCATATTTGATAGCTCACACTGCTATGAACTTGGCTCAGAGAGGTCAGTCACATAGCAAAAACTAAACTCTGCTCCGCTGTATCCAGGCTAGCTTAAAAATGCAGATATGTTGCCAGCTGACTAGCAAGGCTTTCTCCTTTCAACCTTGTTTTAAGAGGCCCTGGGTTTCTTGGAAGTGGGGGAGTGCAGCACTGTGAAGCAACGGGAAGATGTTCCACACATGGAGCGAAGGGCAGACACAGCTGCTCTAGGATCCTCTGGGCATCTGTTTTCA
The DNA here is from genome assembly GCF_036417535.1 of Chlamydotis macqueenii. Taxonomy (NCBI): domain Eukaryota; kingdom Metazoa; phylum Chordata; class Aves; order Otidiformes; family Otididae; genus Chlamydotis; species Chlamydotis macqueenii. The sequence goes on along the minus strand of NC_141556.1, from coordinate 114,357,105 downwards.
CTAATACTTCGCTTGTGCATTTGACCTATCAGCTGGATTCAGCACGTCACTGGTAAAGGTACACAGTGTATGCAACACCACTAGTTAATCAATCCTGCTTTAAAAATTTCCCCTCTGTCAGAAATATCTTCTTCTCCTTCTTTTTAAGGTACCTCCTTCTCAGGCTTTTGCTAACTTTGTTAAAGATTAGAAAAGTTTGTGTAACATAATTTAGGACAAACCATCACAACAAATATCCTGTATTTATTAGAAGGGACAGGCACATTAAGTCTGATGAATTTCACATTGCTTTCCTGTCTTGATAGCTACCTGAATAATTTAAGATAGAAGAATAATTTTAAAGAAACACAAAAACATCCAGTTCAAGACGATTATTTTTCTAATCAACTATGCCTTTCCTTCTCAACTCACTTAGTAAGTATAATTATTTACGTTTCTTGAAAGAGCTAAGCAGTCATCTCTTTCCTTGTTGAGATTTATTCACAGGGTTTCCTCTGTCCATTCTCTGCTGGATCATAACCACCGCGGTGGAACCCTCTCAGCCTCTCTAGAGAAGTAGTTCCACTTTGTCTAAATAATTAAATATTCCTTGGACCAGAGGACTGGAACCTCAACAAAGGACTTATTTTTTCCCTTCTTCTTTATTCTTTGTTTCCCTCTTACCCGGTGAATATTTAATTACTAAGTGGAAAAGTCCAAAAGGAGAGATGAAGTCAGGGAAGATCCTCTAGGTCAGGGGAATTGGCTTTTGAACAACATTGTCCCACTGGAGTGAAGCAAAATTATCCTTCCATAGCTGAAGATCTGGCTCATTTAATCCAAAGCCCTGTCATTCTGGTTTTCAATATAAAGACTTTCAAGGAGCACTCTTACTGGGAAAATTAAATGGCTACTCTGAACATAATCACTAATCTTATAAAATACAGGTTACATGGGTTCATTATTATTAAATTGGGCAAGTAAGATACAGAAATATACATAGTGTGGCAAAATGAGGGGTTTACCTGGCAGGGGGAACAAGTAATGGGATATAGACGTTCGGGAAACTAATTCAAAGGATGTGAATCATCTAGGCCACTGACTGGTTGCAGTCAAAGCTTGCTACTATCTGTGCTTACTGAATTAAAAATAAACTATAAATCTCTGTCCAGTTCCTGTGGACATGCATGTGTATCATCTTTGTTATTTTTAGATGGTATTCTCTCCACAGAGGCAGTCTGGGCAGTTGCAGGGAACGCATTGTCTTCTCAGTTTTCAGAAACCACTGAGGATTCATTGCAATGTGCTACAACACTGTTCCTGCTACTGTTAATAATGGATTAAGAGTGGGACAGAGCACTATGAATTTAGGGAGAGGGAATGGCAGAGTAGGTGCTAGATACTGTGTGCACAGGATGAGGAGACAGCAAAAGAAGAAACAAGAAAAAGCCAACAAAAGAACACTCTAGTATCAAGGCACTTGAAGATTCAGATATTCAGATTTGTAAAAAAAAAAAAAAAAGTCATTATGCTCATAAACTCTGTGGTTATTTGACTCATTTAACAGCTCAAGCTTCTGAAAAGATCTACTTCACACTGGCCACATTCAGATGTTAAAACCTTGGACATTTGTGACAATTCTGCTAACTTTAAACCAACTATGTAGCATAACTCCCCTCTTGCCAATCCTCCTGCCTTGCCATCCTGCAGTCCAGGTGTTAATTTTACAGTGAAAAACTGAATGATCATTATCACCTTACAGCATTTCTATTTAACAGCGTCTAGTTAAGTAGAGGGAACATATTTCAAAGAGGAACTATGATCTGGACACGGACAAAAATCAGTAACACATTTCTTGGCAACTTTATTGTGTAAGCAGAGAGAAACACTGTGAGGGAAACACTATTAGGTCAAAGTGCAGAACTAGGTACTCAAATAGAATGATTTTGGCAGTCAAGTACTAAAAATGGATATTTAGATGCCAGATGTAGGTGTTTATATTTGAATCAGGTTCCACCTATATAGAGTACAGCACTTCTTTTGAGTTGGTCAAATGTAAAAGGATGACCCATCATAATGAAGAGAGGCAAAGCACAAGCTGACCTAAGTCTTGCACTGAAATGGTGTGATGTGACGGCTGAGCAGAATCAGGTAGAGACACGACATTGATTATTTCATATACTCTCATACATTGTGTGGCTTGCAATTCTGCCTATTTTAGTCTAGTTCAAGCTTTCAATAATCCGGGTCCCTGAGCATTTGCCCATTTCTGTAGTCTCCTGGACTGAGGCAGAACATTAAAAGCAGTGCAGATCCAGTTCAGGCATGTGAGCAGAAGCCTGTGATGTTGTGGGACATTTTTTTTGTGGTGTTAATGGTAGGAATTAAATGGGCTAGCATCCTGCTAGCATTAGCAACACTCACGGTTGGTTAGGCTACACCCGTAGCTTGTGCCACCTTCTCTCAGGCACAAAGTAAAAAAGTACGCATACTCTAGATACTTGTCATCATATCCTGTTTAACTTGGGCAGCCCTCTTTTAGCATTTCTGTCTTGGCTCGCAGTCTTGGTTGTAGGCAGGATGATTGCAACCATTTGTAGATGACAAAGGATTTCTCATGTAGGGAGCATATTTAATGACTAGCAATGCTTAACACTAAAATAAGCTGAAGTTTGTAATAGTGCCACTTTTTTTTTGCGTAAAAAATAAGTAGATTTTTGAATAAAAATGAACATCTTCGGAAAGTTAAATTGAATGAGAAGTGTAGCTTTTCAATGAAAATCCAGACACTATAAATTCTTTTCCAGTTTCTCTTTAATTTTGAATCTGCTTACAGAAAAAAAAAAAAACTTTGAGAATGGATTCTTTGGAATGGAATACAATTTGGAAAGTCAATTAAAAAAACCACCTTTTCTTCTTGTTCTAGAAAATTGACATTAAAGAAATTTTATATAGGACAGACATATCAATGATGTAAATAGCTGTATAAAACACAGTGCATAGAGCTGATACTTAGAACAAACATATATGTTCTGAATAACATTGATTAAACCATGGCAACTAATAGAAAAGAAATGTCATGTTTAACTCTCCTTCTCTATGTATGTTACTAGATTTTTGTATATTCCTCAGTGCTTAGAAAAATATGCAGTAAAATGCTGCAACTATTGTCATAGTGTAGTAGAGTCAGAATTACAGCCTGTTGATTCCAACCCTGGAAAGTCTCAAGAAAAAAACTGAGTTGGTACCTAGACCTCCACTGATATAAAGGATGACACCTTTCTACTTTAGCGACATCAAGACTGTGTTCAGAGTAAGTATTGCTGTACCTTGCACATACAGTTATCTAGAAACAAGTTTATTCTTGTAGCCAAGAACCAGCAATATATTAGAAACAATATCAAACTTCAGCTAAATGCACTTAACTTAGAAAGGACTTGCAATGAGCTTTCACTTCTACTGAGGAGCACAACCAATGCATGTAAGGAACAGTGCAAAGAGGCTGCTTTGTTATACGTATCAGTTATCAGCTTACACAAAAGAGTAAATGATCAATAAAGAAGAACTTAATTCTCCTTCAGGTGGGTAGTAGATTAAAGCTACTGGGGAAAATCCACTCCTGTAGTTATATTGCTTTGCGAGGATAACGTGCCTATTCATTAAAGTCAATTAGACTTGACCTTTACTTTAAATTATTCTTCAAATGTCAATCTTTTTTTTTGCTTAGTCTCTGTATAACAGAGGAAGGCTTCATTAATGCTTAAAGTGTAAAACTAGTGTACGCTACTTAATGAAAAAGGAATTATGCTTTTCTCAAGTATTCTCTGTGTGTCACAAAATAAGATCATTTATACATTTTAATGAAAAATATGTGCAGCAAAAGAAAATTTCCCTCAAACAGCTGTACTTTAACAACTTCAGAGACTTTACGTATAGCTCTCATCTTCAGGACCATGCCACACCAGCAAAGGGCAGGTGTGATGACAGAAGAGAGCTGCAGAAGAAACTCATAAGCTGCAGTTGCCTGAGAGAGGTACAGGCATGGAGTGTGGCTAAAGCCAGATGCCCAGCAGTGCATACTGAGTGAAGGTTGCTACGAGTCAAGGAAAAGCTGTGAAGGCAGCTTTTTGGTCTGTGTACGCACGTAGTGCTTTAAGCATGCTGGAACCAGTGGCTTGCTTTTGGTTCTTTAAAAGAGCATATGTGGAAGTGAGAAGTCATTTGATGATATACATAAAATTTGTAGTTTGCTTCTTAGAAAGATTTTTCCTACCTTGCATAATTCCTCAAGGACTAAAGCTGTGCATAGCACGAATACACAGAACAAAACTACCATACTAAATTGTTGGAGAACTACCCTGTCTGTTGATTCATCCTTTAGCTATTATTCTATCTCTACCACAAAGGAACATTTTCTTTTTATTTGTGTACCTCTGTCATCAAATACCAGTTTTCATTCATTTGTCTTACTTCAGTGGTAATCGTTAACCACCAACAGCATGTAAATAAAGCAGACCATCTTGCATGTGTTTTCTGCTGTAAAATAATCGTTTATACTATATTAAAAGCAATGATGTAGTCTGACAAAGAATTAAACTGACCTTGTGGATCAGAGTCTGACCTTTTCTTTTACATAGGCAACATCAGTGTTGTCAGTTATGGATTAATTTTAATTTATCTATATTATTTTCTCTCAGATCTAGGGTAACAGTTTTAAGTAGCATAAAGGGGTTTTCTTCACTAATACTTCTCACTTCCTAATTTTTGCCTTCCCTCTCTTTTCATTACATCTTTTGTTCGGCTTTTTCTCCTGTCGTTGAAGTTTTTTCTCTTACAATGGCACTTGAAAGATATTAAATTTCAATAATGTAAATAATTTTAATGAATCGTATTTTAATAATGCATGTTCTTCCTTTTATTTCAGTTCAGAGATTCAATATTGAAAATCATGAACAGAGTTCCTTGAGAAGTTAGCTACCACTAGTTTAATACTAGTCTACCAGGTGAACAAAAGTATTTTTCAGAATTTTCAGTCTGGGCTTTTATCTTTTCTCATCTTCTCAATGAAATTGCATCCTTTTCCTCTTTGTGGCCTTCAGATCAGTCCTTGCAACTTCTAAGTGGCGGATAAAGGAAATCCTTATTGCTTCAAACAACTCTTCCTATTCATAAGGACCCGCAATATAAATACCTAAAATACAAGCTTACAAGGCCACTCGTCTGTGAAGTGCTGCTGGAGATGGTTTCAAAACTGGAGTTGGGAAGCCTGATTCCAACTGTCTGTTGTCTGTGTATTGCCTTGTGTGCTAAGGGGTGTGAGCAGAGCCCTTCCTCAAAGCACAGCCATGAAGTCCAAAGGAAGAACGATGACCTGTACCATGTGAATTCTAATCAAAAGTCAGTAGGATATGTTTTTTATATTTTTAACAGGATTTTATGCTAAAATGTTCAACCTGAAAAGGGCAAATATGAAGAGGTTCTAGTCTTACATCATGTAAAAACTGAATCACTCCGTTAATAGCTATACCACTTAAATGAACAAATCCAGCTCTATTAAATTATTTTTTTTCCTGTTTTCTTGATGGTATGCAATATTATGAATTTCAGCTATATTGCTATTAAATAGGGATATTTTTCACTGTACAGGTACGAGTGTTTAAATGGTGCTAAATTTCCAGGTACATAGATGAACTAATTTAAAATTTTAAGTGTTTATTCTAATGGTAATACATTCTGAATCAATTCACAGTTCAAATTCTAAAATGCTTTGTAAAGTTTTGCTTGATTTTTGAGTACTTCCAGGCACTTGAAGAAACATGGTTCAGAAAAGTGTTCTGTTTCTGAAACTCACAAGGTAAACTCAGCATTGTTAATTTAGCAATAAACATTTCTGAGAACTGCAGTTTCATTTGACAGTATAGTTTTCAGCTTTACAGACAAGCCAGATATTAAGATCCAAATAGCTTCTGGGTTTATGGAAAATGGCAGAAAAATAAGGGTTTTTTTGACCAGTAACTTTTGACTTCAAGTTAAGATTAGTAGGCTTTAATATTGCTAAAAATCAAAGTTATCTGACCTCCTTTAGTATCTGTTGTATCTGATTTTTAATGTCAGTCATAGATTAACACTGCTTATAGGATGATAAACAGTCCAGTTTTGCAATGAATATTTTAATCCACTGGATGCAAAGGCAAGTAAAGGAAATCCCAGTATGCTTGCTGTCCTGCACACTTGCTGTCCTCTGTGGCCACTCCAAGGCTGCAGTATGTGTACGGGTCAATATGAAGATTAATCTTCTCTAAGTATCTCTATCTGATGCTTTGTATTCTAGAGCAAGGAGCCAAGTATTGGCTGATCTCAGAACTACCTGGAGTAGATGAAGCTTTTTTTTATAATTTGGGACTTCTTATTTCAAGACAAAGCACCTTAATTGTGGATATGTTTCTTTATTTCCATTTTTTAATCTACATTTTTTTTCTATTGTTAAATACTGGACAATGTTCATTTAAAGTATTGAGTTACATAATTTGTCTTTGTATGTACTAGAGTTTTTCTTTCAAACTCTGTGTTTATTTTAAAACTAATTGCACATTTTATTTAATGTGTAGATGCTTCATTAGCAATCAGGGGCTTCCTGAAAAAATTTAGGTTTTTTTTTTCTGTTGCTGGATAAGAAGGAAAAACTGACATTTTCTTCTGTAACAGTACCAGGTTGTAGCACAGTAAAATTTGAAAAGCACTGGCAAGTCTTCGGGCTGTACTTTCCCCCTTTCATTTTACTGATCCTCCTTTCTGCTCCGTCTAACATCTCAGATAACTAGTGGTGTTTCTGAATACTTATTTTATCAGGAGAGATTATCTTTGTACGTCAGCTTTGCAGCTTTCCATTTAGTCCAAGACATGTTTCCCTCAAATATAAACTAAACAAAAATTTTGTGTTACACTTAGTGCACACCAACTGACATCTCGTTTTGGATAGGTATGATAGCACTGCAGACCAGCACTGTTAGTACCAGAGCTTTTCTTAACTTTCTTTGACTCCATCTCCTGATGTTTTGGCTGATGTTCAATATTTGTACTGCGACTTCGAAGTCCTCTTAATACAAGAGCACATCTGAGATTCTTGCACAATTTGCCTAATATGCCTTACCTACAAAGGAAAAATAGCTTTGTACTGCTCAAAAGCAGCCTGTATGAGACTTTTCAGCTGCTGATGACTCACTGGCTCATGATCAGTTCTGCAGCTCTGACGGTGCTGAGGCTGTTGGGAAAGTCAGATATGCAATGAAAGGAGGAAGCCCAATGGTGCTCGTGAGCCTGCCCTGGTTAGGAATGGGCTGTCTGTCCAGAAGGATGGTGGGATCTCTGGGACATCCCTGCTGCCACCTGCTCACTGTGACCTACCCCCAAAGTTCCTGACATGAGATGGGCTTCATGGTCTCTGGCCATAGGCAGCTCTTGGAAGGGCTTCTCAAGCTGTCCAAGACACCACTATGAAAGCTAAGAGAGAATCTCCATTAAAGCAGTTCAGGTGAATGCTCCTGTTTTCAAGGAGCCAGAAGCCAGGCTTTCCAGAAATCTTTGAGTGCTTTTACCTTAGAAAAGTCCTAAAGTTGCCAGTTTCAATTTTAAGTGCAAAGCAAACATCCATTCACAAAAGTGAATGTTTCTTTATTAAGACTAAGCTGTTCGCAATTATAAGAAAGTAAATACCGATGTTAGAAAACACACACTGGTAATTTCCACCTGCGTCTGATTCAGCTGTGTGCCAAATACTTGGGTTTCAGCACCTACATGTTTCCAGGATGTTTTTCAGAAGGCAAATACATTATAAAAACAACAGGTGTTTGGGATGGATTTTTTTTTCATTTCTATCTGTGCCACTACTGCAGGATAAATAAAAAGAAAGTGGTGAGAAAAGTGTATGGACAGCAATCAGGGAGAAAAGGGGCAAAGTTTTGTGAATTTTATGATCACTTTATGCTTAATTATGTTTATTATCAACATTATGCTTAATGAGAGTTTTAGTCATGTCTATAAATATTTAATATTATAATAAAGTTTAATAATAACTACATCATGTATGACTTACAGTTTTTTCTTTAGTAAAACTTGGAATGGTAATTTAATAGTAAAGACATGAAATCTATTTGCACTTTATGCCACACATTTTTTGTGCAATTAGATTATCTGTTGTTTCTATTAACATGCCATATATGTTTAATACTGTAATTGGCTTACCCTACTGTTTGGAAAGTTAAATACCAATTTTTCTTCCACAAGGTATCAAGTGTGGCTCTTGTAATGGTGTTTCTCACAGGTGATAAAATGAAATGTGGAAGGTTTTACTAGAATATATCCAAGTGTTTTCTATCAAATCGGAAATATGATGTGACTGCAGTCCTCCAGCATATTTTGACCGATTAGATGGGAAAATAATAGAGAGGGGGCTATGAAGGGGAGGAGGAGAAACAAAGAGAGGCAATCAGAGGAGAGAGAGAAATGGAAAGGAAAAGTACCTGCTTTGAGATATGCTTTTGGACTAATGGCTGTTTTGCTGGGAAAGAAGGCACACAACTCAGCCCTTCTCCTTTGGTACAGAGGTAAAATGCAGGATAAGTAGTGAATGTCTGGTGGTCAGATATCTTTGCTTCTAGCTATTCTCTGCATGTATTTTCTCCTAATGGAAGATCTTCCCCTGCATGTAATAGAGCTGGTCAGAGGGTAGCTGCAAAGGTATATATAGAAAAACTGGTGACAATTTTAGTCAAAAGTTTGAAAAATTATTCACCACCTCTAATGGCAAGTGATATTCTACATATGCATAGAAGGAAAGAAAAATCTCACCAGAATTGTGTGATTTTCATATGATAAGAGTTGCGAAGACACATTGAATAAGTTTATTCTATATAAAGTTTCATATATCTTGAATCTGGATTTTACGTTATTATATGGCTTGCACGTTTAATGTTACCTGGCTTTTTAGTCATTTTACTCTCCAGAATTGCATGAAGAGCTCTTGTTTTATAAGTCAAGCATATACAAATCTTGATTGTGTTAGAAGTATTTACTGACCTTGAGGTTTAAATGAACAACTCTTCCTCCCTAATGCAATGATGTAGCATAAAACCCTAGAAGAAATGACGTATTTGGCTTTTCTCTCTACCTACACACAGTTTCAGGCTATCAACTCTAAGAGCAAATGTACAATCAGAGTGTGTTAGCCAATTGAAATACAGTTGGGAGTTGAGTCTTGTTATCATTTAGTATACACTCAAATTATTAAGGTAATTCCTAATTCCTATTGTTTAAAAAATAGGTTTCCAACATCTCTTGAGCAGATGCTATTTGAAGATAATGCAGTACATGAATACTGATATGAGTCGTTCATTGTTAGGTGCCTGACTAAATGGTTTAGTACCAGTTACTACTATAACCATTCGTATGGAAGCCTTGTGTCAAAGAAGAAGGAAATAATCCTGAGCTCCAGGCTAAACTGCAGGCTACTGGCTACTACTTACTTCACATATAATGTCTTTTACTTAAAATTATTAATGGAGGCAAGTTTCTAGAGGAAAAAAAAAAAAAAAGAAAACTATTTGAAAAAAGCAGAGATAGCCTCTTTACGTCATTGTTCCAGAGAACAGTTTTCTATGAATTCTTAATTTTCACTTCACAGTGATTAGTAAGTGATTGAAAATGTTGATGTAAGCCATAGAAAGTAATTCTTCTGTTAATATATGCATTCTCAGTTAGATAAAATATTATCTGTAAAGCAGAAAAATAGTCATACTTCACTATAAAATTATTTTAATCTTTTCAGGATTATATAAATGCCCTTGTCCTTGCTTGTATTCTTTATTGTTACTGTCCACATTTGTTTCTGCGGAATTGATTGAATTAATATAATTTTATTAAGAAGCATCTCAGTGTACCTTGTAAAAATTTCGACCTGACCCAATATGTGTTGCCATCAACAAAAATTTTGGCGCTTGCTCAAGCAGAATGTAGGCCAGGTCAATATTCTGCAGAAAAATCTCAAATTTTCTGGAAAATTAAAAACATATAAGCTGTAGTTGTCCTGAAAACAAAGAAAAAAAAATCTTACTTTAATTGTTTATATCTGAAAAGGACATTTATGATCATCTGCAGTCTGCCTAAATATAGTCAACTTTTCTATATAACTAGAATTTTTTGGAACTGTAAACTACTAACCTATTATTTTTGGATGGGTCACCTGAGATAATTTTGAGGGATATTATTTCTCTTTTTTTAAGCTTTCAAATTTTATTTCCATTTTTCTGGTATAAGTTACATTTTGAAAGAAAAAGTTTAAATTGAAAGATAAGTTTTTAATTAAAAAAAGGAAGATATAGGAAGCATTGACTGCTTAAGAACTTAATAATTAAGTTTCTGGAAGTGTTACATTTCACATAGTTGATCCTTTCAAGATTTGAATTTATTTTAACAAACTTGTGAGAAATCTATTTTAAAATTCCTAATCACTCCTAAATTAAATGCTTATCTAATCCTACTTGACACAGAATAATGATTGTGGTTTACACATCATGTCATCATCACAGCTAGTTAGTGTCTCCTCACTCTTTATAAAAGTGTTGCAAATGAAGTAAGTTTTCAATTTCCAAAATCTTTACCAGCTTTACTAAGTCATTAAAATGTAATTTCAGGATTTTTTTTTCCAGTTTTACACTGATTTTTGGAAAATAAAATAATTCCAAACATTGATGGGATTTTCATGATGCATTAGGAAAATACACACATGTTGCAAAACACGGGGAAACTTCAAAACCCTTAATGATTATAGGATGTGGTGGAAGGCCCAGGAGGAAGAACAGGAGATGAGATGTGACCATAAGCAGTGACAGGGACTCATGGGACTTTCTCCTAGGTCTGCTGTAATCTAGTCTTCTTATCAGAAATGTTTCAAAGCCTTTTTTTCTTCCTTCATGGCACTTTGGGAGGAGGTGGTTGATGAGGACATTTCTCATCACTAGGGGGATGGGGAAAAGTGGCAATTCCCCAGTCTGATCTATCTGGGGAATTGTCCTCTCCCTACCTTCTCCACCACTGTGACTGATAGCTTTAATTTTGTTTTTAAGGCAGTGGAACATTTTAAGGACAGTGTATATCTCTGTATGTCTTCCTATCAAGCATACAGAATACCATTGACAGCAGAGCCATGCTCTTGATTTTTGTTCCATCAGAGCTAAGGACAGGCTGGGTTTCAGTGCAGACTGTGCAGGTCACCTGCTTGTAGGATCTCAGTGGCTAGGTTCCACTGTTGCTGAACTGGTAGAAGGTGAGGTAGGTCACACTTCAGTTTTCACTTTTAAGTGTTTTCTGGAGCTAATATCTGGCTTTGTGGCCTTGCAAACTATGTTAAGTGCTGGAATTAAAAGAAAGATGGTATTTTTCATCTTAGCTTGGGATAGAAAAATGGCAGATAACTTCTGGTGGGAAGGCAGAAATCATAGTAGCTTCCTCTTAGATGAGTCAATTCTTTTCAGCTTTTTTCCATTTTAAATGCTTCCTTGTTAACATTCTCTACATGGAACTGAATACTAAGATATAGATAAAGTGAAAAAAGCAAACTGTGACACTCATATTAGTCCCATCACTGGAAAAAATTAAGATGAATTAAAGAGTTTTGAGGTAAGCTAAGTCTAACTACAGATTCAGTAAAGACACCAAGAGATTTATAAAATGATATTAAAAACCATCTTTCTCTTTGGTACTGACTAAAACTGTATGCTTTGTTACAAAGCTAATGGCATTTTTTTTTTCTTTTTTTTTTTCAGCAAGGTCCTATCTTGCATTTAAGAATGCTTTCTAGGAATCAGGAATTCTGGCCCTGACCAGTCAGATACAGCCCAGCTAAAGCAGAGATGCTGGAGATGAAGGGAGGTCATTAAAGACAGTTACACCACAGATATAGGATAGACAAAATCAGATAATGTACTGTCACAAGGAGATTATAAAATCAGATTTTTTTTTTTAAAGGAGAATGTATTTAAAGCCACTTTCTGAATTTCAAGATTAGACAAGACTTTCAAATGTCTTCATTCCAGTATGATACTAAAATTCTGTAAGATCTCTAAAAGGATGTCAAGTGCATAATGTACAATTTGTTGGTCACATCACATTGTCTGGGCAGCTTTTGTGTTCATGTGCAGTAGACTCTGTCAGGGAGAGTCATTAGAAAGGTGTAAGAGAAGAAACACATACTTTAAAATCATAGAATCATAGAATAGTTTGAGTTGGAAGGGACCTTTAAAGGTCATCTAGTCCAACCCCTCTGCAAGGAGCAGGGACATCTCCAACCAGATCAGGTTGCTCAGAGCCCTGTCCAACCTGGCCTTGAATGTTTCCAGGGATGGGACCTCTACCACCCCTCTAGGCAACCTGTTCCAGTTTTCCACCACCCTCATTGTAAAAAAATTCTTCCTTATATCAAATCTGAATCTACTTCCCTCTATTTTAAAACCGTTAACCCTTGTCCTATCACAACAGGCCCTACTGAAGAGTTTGTCCCCGTCTTTTCTATAAGCACTCTTTTTTATATTGAAAGACCACAACAAGGTCTGCCCGGAGCCCTCTTCTCCAGGCTGAGCAATCCCAGCTCCCTCAGCCTATCCTCATAGGAGAGGTGCTCCAGCCCTCTGATCATCTTCGTAGCCCTCCTCTGGACCTTCTCCAACTGGTCCATGTCCTTCTTACGTTGGGGGCTCCAGAACTGGACACAGTGCTCCAGGTGGGGTCTCACCAGGGCAGAATAGAGGGGGAGAATCCACTCCCTCGACCTGCTGGCCACACTCCTCCTGATGCAGCCTAGGATGTGGCTGGTCTTCTGGGCCGCAAGCATACATTGCTGGTTCATGTTGAGCTTCTCATTCACCGTCACTCTCAAGTCCTTTTCCTCAGGGCTCCTCGCAATCCATTCTCCACCCAGCCTGTATTTGTGCTTTGGATTGCTCTCATCCATGTGAAGGACATTGCACTTGGCCTGGTTGAACTTCATGTGGTGTGCATGCACCCACTTCTCCACCTTGTCAAGGTCCTTTGGATGGCATCCCTTCTCTCCAGTATGTCAACCACACCACACAGCTTGGTGTCGTTGGTGAATTTGCTGAGGGTGCACTCTATCCCACTGTCTATGTCGGTGACAAAGATGTTGAACAGGGCCGGGCCCAACACAGACCCCTGAGGAACACCACTCATCACTGGTCTCCGCTAGGACATTGAGCCATTGACCACAACTCTTTGAGTATGGCCATCTAGCCAATTCCTAATCCACTGAGTGGTCCATCCATCAAATCCATGTCTCTCCAGTTTAGAGATAAGGATGTCGTGTGGGACAGTGTCAAATGCTTGGCACAAGTCCAAGTAGATGACATCAGTTGGTTGTCCCTTGTCCACCAATGCTGTAACTCCATCATAGAAGGCCACCAAATTGGTCAGACATGACTTGCCCTTAGTGAAGCCATACTGGCTGTCACCAATCTTGTGCATTAGCATGGTTTCCGGGAGAATCTGCTCCATAACCTTGCCAGGCACAGAGGTGAGACTGACCAGCCTGTAATTTCCTGTGTCTTCCTTTTTTCCCTTTTTAAAAATGGGGGTTATTTTTCCCATTTTCTGGTGGGTGGGAACCTCACTAGACAGCCACAGTTTCTCAAATATGATGAACAGTGTCTTGGCAACTTCATCCACCAGTTCCCTCAGGACCTGTGGATGCACCTCATCAGGTCCCATGGACTTGTGCACCTTCAGGTTTTTAAGGTGGTCCTGAACTTACTACACTGGGCTGTTCTTCATTCTCCCAGTCCCTGTTTTTGCCTTCTGCAACTTAGGCGATGTGGCTAGAGCCCTCACCGGTGAAGACTGAGCCAAAAAAATCATTGAGTACCTTAGCCTTCTCCATGTCCTGAGTAACTAGGATGCACAGTAAAAAATGCACCTCAATGGATAGAATACTGCTGTAGCTACATATGGACTTACTCCTAGTGACATTATTCAAATGTGAAAGTCAACATGGAAAGCATTAGAGAGATTATATATGTTCTAACTTACGCTTCAACCTCCAGCTACATATCAATGTGTTGCACTATGGGTAGCCGGAAACAGGCAGGATGGAAAATCCTAAGTCAAAGGAATCTATTTGGCCGTTACAAACAGGAAAGAGTCTTGCACCCTTGCCCTTCCCTTTTTTTTCCTTTGGGCTTTTTATTTGTTTGTTCAGGTTGGGGTTTTTTTTTGCATTCTTTCTCCCTAGGTTTTTGCGATCTGTGGTTTTTGAGCCTCAGTCTTCAAAGAAAGCCATTCTTGCAAGAGCAAGGACTGTTGATGTGAGCCAGATATTTTAGCAGATTCTGGCAGCTATGGATGACTGTGCATCAGTGCCATTTTGCAGCCTTTAATTTATATGAAGGCCTGACCTTCAATTATTGCACAGCCAGTTTACACTGCTGTCCTAGTTTAAGAAAAAACTCTGGAGGCGGATTATTGACCCTTGCTCCTCATTGTTACCAATTTGTTTGAATAAACCCTTGTTATTCCTGGAGGAAAAATACAGAAATAAGAATAAAGTTCTAACTTTTCACAGTGTCTTAAAGAAAAATCCATATTTATGCAACGCAACAGATGTCCAGAGATTGTCAATAGTCCTCATGCTTCCACCTTCTTAACTTTCTCTAACTGTGACTTTTGTATAACTTTTAGCTCTAGTATTTATACTTGGTTTCAATGGGCATTCTGTATACTAAAAAAAAATTTAAAAATCCAAAGAAAAACCCCCAACATGTCTTGGTATATAGTCAGAGCCGCTACTAGAGAAAGAGAACACTGATGACAGGGAAAAAAAAAAGTTAAAAGTAAAAAAACTTGCAGGCAGGAACAAAGGTATGAGCATTTGCTTTGAACCTGGGAGCCTTGCAAGCTGCCCTGCCAGTGTATCCCAGGTGTAGGCCACATGAGCTGGAAGAAGAATGCGGCTCTGAGGAGTGTGATGACAGGTCTAAGCCTGTTCTGCATTCGTTCCAGCATGCACTGGTGCATCTGTTATGCATTCACAAGAGGGTTGACTTTTTCTTGCTTTCTCTTCTCCTCGGTAAAGTTATTTAAACTAATTTAAGCAAATATTGAAACCATTGTTACAACAGGAGTGCAGAAACTCTTTGAAACAAGGAGATGCAATCTTGACCATAAAGTGGTAGCACTAGCTCTGCCTTAGAGCTGCTGTAATAGTGCTGCTCTGATCTCTGTGTGAATCTTCTGTTTTCAAGCAAAATCAGCAAGAGAGCAATGACCTGACAGCATATTTTTGGGTGTGCTAAGACAAGGTATGCCTAAGAAAAGCTGTTTTGGTGGCTCTGGGATGGAGGTGCAAGGTGCCTGCAAGTCGGCTGAGGGCAAGGAAGGGTGCACTTCACGGGTGCCCTGAAGACTGAGTTCCACCACATCTTCCTCCCAGTAACACACTGACGTTTTCCTCTGGGGCACATTAGACTGTGTTGGGTGATGGTGTAGCTCCAAGATTTGTTCTGATAGGTAGTCAAAACAAGAACACGCCTCCCGCCCAAGATCTATACTTCAATACATCTGCCACACCATTTAGACACTAGCCTCTAGAGCCAGATAGAAAAGGTAAGTTTGCAACTTGTATATGTGGGTGTGTTTTCCATCCATTTTCATCTAGCAAGAAATCTTGCTAATTTTATTAAACAAGAATAGCAAGCAACATTATTTATTTCTGATAGCGTCCTCAACCTGCTAGATACCAGGCAAATCATCTTAACTCACAATGTTACGAAAAGCTAGACACGGGATATAGAAATAATTTGTTCATCTCTGTGTGAAGAGCACTAAATAGTGAATGCAGGACAACAGGATACAGTGAGAAAGATGAAGGAATAAATAGGAAAGAGAAGAACAGCTTACTTGGATTTTGCTGAGTATTTTATTTCAGAGAGATCAGTTGTTGAACAGAAATGAAGAGCTATGAACTGAAATAGTTGATAAAACCATCTTTTGAAAATCCCAGGTAAGTGTTAAAGTTTTTGTAATTTTAAAAGGAAACGAAAAATAAATAAGTGAGTCTAGTGCTCCCTCAAAAACCTGTGGAGTCCGAAGGGAGGGCTCTTTGTGCAGCTGGCTGAAGGTAATGTTATTAGTCACCTGCCTGGGTCCATGCTCACTTTTCCGAAACAGGGGATATCTGTTATCCATCTCACTATAGGCCATATTGCACCCTGAGCTGGAATCTAGAGCAGCACGGGAACTTAGGCCAAAATTTTTTTTTTGGAGAGCAGTATCATACTGTGACAATGCTATCTGCTGTATGTCTTTCAGAAACACAAGGTTCTGAAATCTCTTTGGCAAGTTTTTGATTCCTTTATAATCTTTAGAAATCTATGGAGTCAAAGTGGAGAGGGGCCAAGTTCAGGTCTGTGCAATTGCCAATGTTGCGTTCTTGCCTTATATACCAGGGTTGAAGGGAATCATCTGCGTCTCAGATGTTTTTATTTATTATTTTATATGATAGATTCCAAGTTAATCTGCAATAATAACAAAGTTTTATTACAAATGTGATTAACTGCTTTTAAAACTCAAAGTCATTGTTGAATGGCTGTGATTCAATGAACCACTGGATGTTTCTGGACTTTGACTCTCAGCATCTATCTCTTGTGAAGGCAGAAGCTTCTGAATTTAGGATTACATCAAAGTAAAAACAAAATTGAAAAATAAACAGATGTATGACTAGATCTCAGGCAGGGTGGTCCAAAGCCTTGTTAGTCTAAGTCTTCTCTGTCTTGCTGAGAAGAGTAAACTAGGCAATGTTAGTGATTGCCCTAGAGTGGAAGGGCCCCAGTTGTTGAGTCTGGGGACCTTCAAACTTGTCACCAGCCAGAAGAAGGCAAAGGGGAAAAACAATTTCTAGAATGGGAGGGGAGAGAGGCCTTTGGAAAGAAGCAGCGTGTTGCTGAGCCAGCAAGCAATACAGGTCTTTGTGAAAAAAAGCTATGATTTGTAAATCACACCTAATACTTGATTCTGATGGTAGGGACTGAGCCTGCTGTTCCTCTCAATCCACAGGACACAGAAGATCAGTTCCATCACAGGGATCTCTGTTCTGTCCTTTTCTACTCTGTCTCTACCTACATGCCCATGGTTGTGTGGCTTCTAGTAGTAAAAAGTCACATGAAATGCTGACACTTCACACAGTCCTCCTGTGTGAAAATATTGTGAGTAATCTGACTGGATCTTTGATTTTTTTCGGATAGCAAAAGCATAGCAACTGGTAAAGGCAAGGTCACTTGCCTCTGAAATTGGTAAGGTGAACTCTGGGTGAAAATACTTGGGATGGGGTTTTCATAAAATGCTCTTCTACTTGTTGAGAACTGGAGATCAAACAAAGCGCTCCTTGCCCTTCAATTAAAAAATAAAAAAAAACCCAAACAAAAAAACCCAACAAACCCCAAAATCCAAAACCAAACCTAAACCTCATACAACAAAACCTCAGACTATACTGAAGCAGAAATTTCTATCTGTCATCTTCTCTCCTCCATCCCTTCTTTCAACAACCTGGAATTATTCATAGTCCCTATTCTACTAGACTAATGTTTCCTTTTTCATGTTCTTGAGGAAAAAAAAATAAACAGAGGCTTTTTACTTAAGAAAGGGAGAATAATTCCCCTCTTAAAACTGTAATTATGGAATTTTTCTTTCACAAAGCATCCATCTCTTCCATTAAGATGATTAAAATCATTTTAATGTAGTGCCAGCTGGGGGATTGTTGCCTTTCCTCAAAGAACTATTGTAAACTCTTAATCTCCTTTGTTTATATTATTCTCATGTAGAAGGCTGCTTTCTGTCTCTGGACCTGCTAAACCTTTAGAGATATATCAGCACTTTCATCTTTTCCCAGTGCTTTTTTTAGAAAGGTATTAGATCTGACCATTTGTAGGGTAGGACTCACTGCACAAATGATAAGGTTATCAGACTTCTACCCCTTCTCCATGCCATTGCTTACTTTCACCTTGTTAAGTCAAGTTCCTTTTACTGTTTTTTTTTTTTCTGTTCTCTTTCCTTCTCTGTGACAGCAGTCAAAACAAAGATCTCTTGAAATCTTCACAAATGATCTCTAATATAAAAATGCCTGCCAGGCTTTTGACAGCCCACTTTTACCATATGACAGACGAGTGGCTTCAACATTTAGAATTATAGAACCAAAGAATCATAGAATAGTTTGGGTTCAAAGTGACCCTTAAAGGTCTTCTAGTCCAACCCTCCTGCAAGGAGCAGGAACATCTCCAGCCAGATCAGGTTGCTCAGAGCCCTGTCCAACCTGGCCTTGAATGTTTCCAGGGATGGGGAATTTACCACCACTTCAATGCTTCCCTCCTGTGTCTTCTGCTGCTGCCTCATTCTCCTGCTGCCATAGCTTAGACATGATCTACACCATAGTTAGAGAGGTGAAGCAACAGGAACTTAAAAAATGTTCATACTGGAAAAGCACAGCACCATGTCCTGTGAGGCTAATACCAGCTTCCTGCCAGCATTGGGCCTTCCAGGGGAAATAATATTTTGCCAGGTGCTGAGCATCTTCCAAAGGCAATGATTCGACTCACAGCTCTTCATTCACTCGTCAGCCAGGACTGGATTTAAACACATTTCAGCACTATAGTAATATATGTATTCTTTATAATTTATTCATCCCTATTAATTAACCAGGATTTCTTGTCTCATCGTGATGTTTCAGTCTTTATCTCTAGTGGGTTTATAACTTATCCACTTAAAATGTTAGCTTTACCATCATCAAACAGTATAATTGCTCATTTCTTCCATTTGTTTCCACAGCGATATGTTTTTGAACTGAGAGACCGGCACCTTGACTGAGTCTACGAGTCTGAGGGAATTAATCCTGCAGATAAACTGAGGCTGAGGGGAAAACTGACCTAGGTCTAGTGGGGCCAAGTGTTCACTAGAGCAGAATAATATATGATACTTGGTACCCCTTGAGGACTGTGCTACTACTTACTGTATCTTCTTGTGGAATTCTCTGGAAGAGTTTTATAAGTGCCACAAGTAACTTAAAATATTATCTCTTTGGCTTTTTAATATTTTATATACAATGTGCTATATTACCAGTCTCATTAAACTTACTTTGTGCAGCACAGAATACCTAGTCAATTGACTCTTTTCCTGATATGATCATCATATTTTTTTCCATTGAAATCAATTCTATTTGGATTGGATCTTAGTGATAAAAGCCAAATTTAAAGTTGTTTATATGTTGTGAGAGAAAATGTGCTTTGGTCAGTAAATCTTCTGGTTGCACACAGATGACATTATTGAGATAGATAATCCTCCACAGATGCAATAATTTCATAATCTAAAAATGCTTTCTAAAGTATTTTACAGCAACAAATAAAGAAAGACCAGCTTGATGACACAGCCTACAATAACAATGGTAAATAAAACAAATGCTAATGCAAGTCTGAGATTGCAAAGACTTTAGAAAACTAACCTGTTCCACTCAATCAAAATTTTTGAACGCATATTTTCCTATAGATTTCCTCTCTATCCATAGTTATAAACACAGTTATTTTACAGAAATATGGCTTGCCTCTAGGTGCTCCCTTTTCTGATCAAAGCTTAGAAGAGCTCTAACCAGTTTTGTTATTTGCTTGACACTTGGAGTAGTTGGCATTCGCCCTGATGTTCTAAGGTTGTACTGCCAAGGGAAAAGATATGACATGCATCCTTGTAAAATTTGTGCTGCTTACTTTGGCACCCCCCTCTTTCACGGCCTGCATCCATGTGGTAGTTCTGCTTTGTTTTTTCTAATTACTAGCAGCTGAGAGAGTTTGTGTCCAGGGGAAAAAACTTTAACTAGCTCTAACAGGTGCTCAAAGGCCAAAGCTTTTATGCAATAATATGTGTAAAATAAGATATTCACTGCACCTGACTCAGTAGCAATCAAATGAAACAAACACTGGACAAGAAAATACAAGACCACTTTGTCTAAATATCTACATTATCCAAGGCACTGTGCTGAAAGAGGTGCAAAAGAGTACTTACTTTTCTTTAATAACTCCATTCTATGTTTTTTCCAAAGTGTCTGAACAAATGAGTTAAAATCTATAATCTGTCATGGGCATTTCCAACACACTGTAACCGTTTCAGTACTCTGGTGAACATGTGTACCTTTCCTGAAATGCATCCTTTAATTGGCTTTTCAGATATTCCTGGGATCATGGAAGTGGGCAGCTTTATCCAATGTTCCTAAAACTACTCATGAACTTCTTTCCTTTGGAAAAATTTACATTAACATCACTCGTTACACAATGAAAAATGTTTGGAAACAATTGAAATGTTTATAACAGATGATAAGAAGTAGGGAATACTTTTTGCACTTCTATTACAGTCAATAATACCTATGTGAATTTGAGATTTCTTTTATAGCTTGCTATGAGCAAGGCCTTGAATGTACACTCAGGCATTATTTTCACTTTAGTTATTGTAAGTTATCCATAAATATGAACGTGTAATTTATAGTACTTGCAGTTAAGTCCACTCTGCAGGGTGTTACTGTATCCGTGTGGTTTTTCAGGCTGTGTGTATTTGTAGTATTTTCACAGCTGGGCATATAGACCCAATTTTTGACATTATGGTTTGGATGGAGTGACCTTGATATGACTCTTTCACTGAGAACCCACACAAGCCCTGACTTTGTCCTCTTAACGGAGACCTTTATCTGTACCATATAGCTTACCCTGCTTCCTCCAATGAGTGCTGGCATGGTGTCTACTCTGTGTCCTGGGTCTGTAGCATCCCCTCTCCCTGGGGCTGCCCCTGGAGCAGGGAGCTTGGAACAAGTTGCAGCGGGCTGGCATCAGTTTGTGCCTTTGCAATAAATTAGTGCTGTGTTTGAGGAAAAGATTAGGGAGGATGGTCGAGAGTAAATCGGTGCAGAAGTAGGCAAGAGCGCCTTTGGGTGATGGGAAAGGGCTGGCTTTTCCATGCTTATATGCTTGTATGTTTGTGCACATGGTCATGTTCATACATGCTAATGCCTGTTCATAGCTGTGCGGTTTAGACCCGCTGTGACTTGCTGAACCAGGAAATGGAGATGTAGTGTAAATTAGACTAAATTACAGCAATAAACAGTGAATGCACTGAAAAGAACATGATTTTTTTTTGTTAACATCCTGAATCTTTTTGGCAATGTTTTATTTTTTCATATCAGCTAAGATGAACCTAACAGAAGAGGTTCAGGAGGCTTGAATTCTAACCTTTCACCTAGCTTTTAAAATTTGAATTCAATTCTGGCGTGAGAGAATGCAGATGGTTGCCTGTGACCATGCTCACTGCTCAGGTACAAAATTTGAGAAGAAAGATATAGTGGGAGCTGCTTGGATGCAGATCAGGGAGAATGAAGCAGAAAAGTTATTTTTATTTTCTGGGAAGGGACAGGGAAATGGGTGGAAATTATGATGATCAGATAAAGTATAAAATAGGTTTAGCAAATAGCTACAAATCTAATATATCAAGAAGTGCCAAAGACCCTTATTATCCATATCACATTGAGGACATGTGGCAACGGTTTGGTTCAGGATTTGCTAGCAGTGCAGTGATGCTGTGCACCACTTCAATCTTTGGGAGTCTCTGCAACAGCCAAAAAGAAGGTTTTTTCTAATGAGATCCTGTCTGTCCCCTAAATGATGAGACCTGCTCTGTTCTGTCATCCCCTCTGACTCAAGCAAGCTGCAGGTGCTCAGTATTTGGCGATTTCTATGGGTTTTTGATGATTTTTGTATGGAAGCTCTCCGTCATATGGCTGACTAGGGGTCTGTTCTTGCATAAGCAGGGTGACGCCCAGTCCTTGACTGAGTATGGTTTACCACCAACACAAATATTAGCCTTGCTGTTGTTGCAAAACCTATTAAATTAATTGAAGTATTATTAACACTGAAATATCTACATAGAAATCACTGTCAGGTTTCTCTCAGCAAAAGTATTGACTTTGTTAGCACGATAAATATATTTCATAGCAAAAAATTGTGAGTCTGCAGACCAGGGAAGGATGCTGCTGGCATCCGTGCTGGAGGTAATCAGAGTCAACCTGGAGCAGCAGTAGGTAGTCACACCATAAACACCACTGAGGTACTCTGTGGTCATAGGTTTTGCTGGTACCCATGGGTGTCACTAAGTCTTTGAGAAAAATTTGCACTGGAAAGTGAGCATCTGTATGGATGTTTTAAGTACACGTTGTCTACCCTTAGCATATAGAGGAACTGTGTGTTGGCACAGGAGTAACTCATTTAGGTGATGTGCTCTTCATTTTGCAGGGTACCATCTTAAGTTAATGGTGCATCCATGCTCAACCTGCTCTCCATATCTAACCCAAAGCTAAAAGATTACTTAGCTGGGGTGAAGTTTGTGGAGGATGGAGTCAGAGAAGTAAGAGAACCGGGCAGGGCGGGGGGGGCGGGGGCAGGAGGCGGGAAATGAAGAAGAGGTGGGAAAACTGCACTATGAAGTTTAATCTGTGTGGCCCAAGTGGTGCAGTTTGCTTCTACTTTGAAAGTGATGTGTGATAACCTTTGGGAAAGTGTGTCCATGTATTACAGTTGGCAGATCAGAGCAGAGTGAGTGTATGAATCCAGTTTTGTTCCCCCCTTGCACCCTTTGCAGTCTATTGCACTATAAAGATCAAGAATTAGTTATTCACTCTGGCTTGTTCAGTAGCAAGAATTCATGTGCAGGTAATTAATTATAGGCTGTGAGATGAAAACATCTGGAAGACCAACATGAGGAAACAAAGTAAATAAATAAATAAATAAACCTGAATACACGTACAACCTGATTGACAGAAACTAAATACTCTTACTTCCTATCTTGCTGTAACAGTTACTAGTCTTCAGCTGTAGCAAGCAAACAAGGTAAAAAACTTGTGAAGGAAGGGTATTGTCCTGAAAAACTACACCAGGAGGATACTCAAAGCAGGATATTACACACACTTGTAACTTCAGCTGTGATTGCACCACAGTAGGAAAGCATGTCATTGCTTGCTTCCACTTACTCTTATTGGTATATATCTTTTCTTATTCCCATTTACCATTACTTGGGATTGGTAGCTATTAAACATAAGAGTGTAGCTTATGATAGAGGATCCTGCAAAGAAAAGGTATCATGAAGCACTGGGTGACAGAGAGCAACACAGAGAACTGGGAACTGTTAGAAGAGCATGGACTAGGTCTGTGTTAGCAAGCAATTCAGAGCAATAGGAGCAGATCAGTACATCGCTGCAAGTGGGGCCAAAGTCTGTCCCCCACATCTGCCTTGTATGTGGCTCAGGTTATAATTTGGGTTTGACTGAGCCCATTCCCTTTGGCTGAATGTCCCCACTGTGCATATGGTTTGGAGCTGCTTAAAGGATCTGTTAGTATTTTGAATCTTTATGTCAGTTTGCAGCATGTTTAGTGCAAACATAGCACAGATCTTCTAGATCACACCATGCTTACATTAGCAATTATCGTGGTCCTGTAGGAGCACAGCCAGAGAGTAAACTGTTGGATTAAACCTATACTAAATCTGTCAGTGTGTGGCAGTTACTTTGTCTTAGCTGTGGTCTGGTCCCATGAACTAACTGCCGGTTGGTAGGCAAGTGTATGGGATGTGTTCCTGGCGCTCATGCTCCCATGTCTTTTCATCCGAAAGGAACACAACTCATGTGCTCCACGGACCCTCTGCACAGTGAACCAAGGCATGGTAATGGGTAAATTTTAGGAGACTGGCTTCAAAAGCATGCTTCTGGTCCAACTGAAATGCTAATGTAGATGTACCCTTTAGTTTTCTCTGGAAGGAATGACATGCACCGAAACTACTCTGTGAGCCAAACCAGCATGTGGTAAATGAAGGCAATCAGGGGGTTTCTTACAGAATTGCACTGCAGCTCAGAAATTAATGCTAATATAGACAAAGACAATGAAAGAAGACTCAAAGCAAAGAAGGACAGACCCAGAAGAACAAAAAATATTGGCTTGTAGGCAGAATTGCTAGTGTTCTGGCAAAGATTAATACAGAAATGACTCTACTGGGAAAGAAACAGGGAACATTTGGAAGAGAAAGTGCAGTAACTGGAGAAAATTGGCAACAAAGAGCAATCTTAAATTAACTGTAACCTTGTGCTAAGTCTTCTGTTTTGTTGATTTTCACTTCAGATTTATGTGATCACCTGAGAGATTTCTCAGTTTCTACATAAAGTGTAATCTTACATTAAAATAATGTAAAAGAGAAAAAAAAAAGGCTGTTTTGTTGTTAAGAACAATATATGTAGGCACCTGAACTGTGTGTGTATTGTATTTTCAGAGTGTGATGACAAATACTCTTCATAACTCTTAACTACTGAAATCTGTCTGTTTTATAGCATACAAACAAAATAAGTGACTACAAATTTGCAAATAGATTTCAGAAAAAGTCAAGAGGGTAATAAGGAGTAAAGTAATGCTTTTAGAATATTTGTGTAGTTAGTTATGTATTGAAAATAAAAGGAATATGAAAGGCAGAGAGTACTGAGGTCAAACTCTATGGCATTCTTTTCACTTTCAAACAAAAAGCTTAGTGAGTAGTAGAAAGTACTGTTCCCATGTAGGTCTTCCTCCCACATTTTTGTCTAATAGGCACTTGCTTCAGAGGAGGCATTAGTAGACTCTTTCCTAGTTACTGTCCTATTTTCTTCATCTTGTAGGGACTCAGTATTTTCTCAGACGTGTATTTGAAACCCTTCACACTTGATTGAAATTAGAAAACTGTGGTTAAGGTGAAAGTTCCTACATACATGAACACCCACTGATCTCAACTGCATTAATCATGTTAAAGTATTGTTCTAAATTACTTGTGTTTACAGAAACTTGGAAAGGCTCACGTACCTTACTGGCATCCTACTTTACTGTCCTGGGCATTCTGCTTTTCTCTTGAAATTTGCCATCTGTGTCAGAATATAAATTCCTTTTGAGTGTTACAGTCTCTGGATTCTCTGCTGAACTTTATCTTCGTGGTGTACTGCCACTCTAACAGGTAGTGGAAAAAGGCTGATGGTAATGGTTCACTGGATTACATCCTCTACCACTGGCATTGTTTTGAGCAGTTCGCGTTTTGGAAATTTGGTTTATCAGAATTACTTAGTGATAATGTCATCAGTGAAAACTTTGTGATTATCTGCTAGGTATGGCCAAATAATCAGTGGAAAGAAGAGGTGGTAGGTAATTACAAAGGAACAGAAGAGCCTTTTTTCTAGGAGATGTTTCTCCTGCTTAAAGCTGTAGGAGCTACTGCAGGAGCATGGTAAGATGTGGAGGGGATCTGCCTTCCTGCCTGCCCTGTCCCCTCTGCAGAATGGGCCCTGTGTCTCCCACCCCTTCAAGGAGTGAGCCAGAAATCCTGGGGACTTGGGAGTCAGGGTCTCTGTTTTGACCATTCTTGAGCACCTACTTTGACTGTAATAGACACCATATATCAGCTAAAACGTCCTCAGTAAAAGCTCTAGCCCACATCTCTGGATCCACTCAAAAGCTCATGCTTACGTCCACCCAGTTTTAGTCCTATCTCATGCAGCGTTACTACACAGAGAGATTGTGCTTATCCCATTTCTTCATCTCAGTCAAGTGGTAAAAATAGTGTAATATAGGTTTCTACCAAAAAGTCCTGTAGAATTTGTGTTTTGTTCCAGGTCAGCTGTGATGCTTCTGTTGTTATGAAACATTTGTTGTAATTGTGCTATTAATAAACTATAGTCCAGTCAAGCCTTTAACCATTGCTATTGACCTCTCAGCAGATAAAGGACTATTCCTCTAAGCCCATATCTGATTTCTTTTTTGTGTGTTGAAAGAGAAAATATGAAGGGGGGGGGGGGGGGGGGGAAGATGTTCTTTTTTTTTTTCCTTTCTTTAAAGAAAAAAAACTTATTGGCAAGCACATTAAATTATTTCTTTCACGTAAGGCATGTTTTATCTGGAGGCCTGCCATGTTTGTTTCATATAAAGAGAATAACACTATTATTTTTTTTTCTTCAATCAAATGCAGGAAATGTCTGATCATACCTCCTAAGCTTTCCTCCCACAGTACTGATTAATCATTCCCTTGGAAGTGCTTATATTTTTGCAGTTAGAAGGAAAGTATTGATAACTGATTAGGTCCCAGTTCTTCAAACACTGCATACATGACAGCAATGACACACATAAGTAATTACTTTGGTTTTAGTGGAACTTGCCTGTAATTAATGCTAAAGTATCTGAATACAGGGAGATTGATGTTACTTTGTGAGTTTGGAGATAATTCAATCATTATTATAGAAGACCCATATATTCTGAGTGGTGTGAGTAAACCATTCTTTAAAATTTAATTATCAAGTGTATGAATTAATTAACATAGTGATTTTAAAGATATTGCAGCCAAGAGCATCACTGTTCAGATCAACTTTTTAATTTTTATTTGTCTGTATGTGTTGCAAGGAATTTTTCACTTGTCCATAGAACTCTTGGTATGATTGGATATGATGCTATATTTGGTTCACAAATATAAGTTATGGTTAAATATTTAGGAAAAAAAAATAAGCTATGTTGGTTGATCTCTGTCACTCTTGAAAGTATAAATTAATCTTCTACAAGTCAATATAAGATTTCCAGTTTAAGAGGCACAGACTAATACACTGATATGTGTCTTATAAGTACTTTGTTCAAGGCAATCTGATCACAGAACCACAGGGTCACTCAAGTGATAAGGGCCACCAGGTTTCTGGTCAAAGTCCATGCCCTGAGCAGGGCCAGCTCAGGGATCAGATCAGGCTGCTCAGGGCTTTCTCCGGGCAAGTCTCCAGGCTCTTCTCAGCAGAACTGCTATTCAGATGTTCAACTTGCAGCCTGCACTGATACAAATCAACAGTCCATCCCAGGTGCAGGACTTTGCATTTGGCCTTGCTGAATTTCCTTGCTGAATTGACCCATTCCTGTAGCTTGCCTAGATGCTTCTGAGTAGCAGCCCTTTCATTAAGCATATTGGT
The DNA here is from genome assembly GCF_036417535.1 of Chlamydotis macqueenii. Taxonomy (NCBI): domain Eukaryota; kingdom Metazoa; phylum Chordata; class Aves; order Otidiformes; family Otididae; genus Chlamydotis; species Chlamydotis macqueenii. Next base: position 114,330,044 of record NC_141556.1, on the reverse strand, counting down.
TGCACTCTCTGCTTTGGTGGTGTCCTCAGACTTGGTGAGAGTGCAGTCTGTCTCCACCTTCAGGTCACTGATAGAGGTGTTGGACAGGATAGATCCTAGGACAAGGTCCTGGAGGAACGCCACTGGTAACTGGCCTTCAATCAGGGTGGCCTGACCTCCAGCCAGGCCCTTTGAACCTGACAAATCAACCAGTTTTCCACCCATCTAAAAGTCACTCGTTCAGTATATAACATGCTAACTTGGATACATTGGTACTGTGAGAAACCACTTCAAAAATGTCGTGATTTAACCCCAGTCAGCGACTGAGTACCACACAGCTGCTCACTCATCCTCCCCCTCCCCAGGGGATAGGGAAGAGAATCAGGAAGAAAAGAAAGCTTGTAGGTTCAGAGAAAGATAGTTTACTAGGACAGCAAAGGAAAATATTTTATATATATATATATATATATATATATATATATAAAATAAATGCTAATAATAGGAGTAACAATAACAATTTTTTTTAAGAGGAAAAAATCAAACCAAAACAAATTATGGACATTTTCTCACCACCTGATGAAGCCCATCCTGAGCAGCAATCAGGGAACAAAAAAAAAAACTGCAGAGGATCCTAGAATGATTATGAACAGCAAGAGAAAAGTGAGAGCTCACTGGCCCATCTCCACTTAAATACTGAGCGTGACGTTTACAGCATGAATACTCTCTTCGGCCAGTTTGGGTCAATTGTTCTGGCTATATCCCTTCCAGCTTCCTATATCTGCACATTAGCGAGACCTGGGAAGCCAGACAGTGTCCTTGGTCTCATCAGCAACAACTCGTAACATCAGTGTTTTTATCAACATTGTTCACATACAAAATCCAAACCACATTAGCTACTGAGAGGAAAATTAACTTCATCCCAGCCAAAACCAGAACAAAATACAATGGTAAAGGTGAACTCAAATTCACTAGTGTCATCATATGAACAGAAAGTGATATTCTGATTCCTACTTTGTTAAATGAAAAACTGCTGTAGATTGAATTTCTTAGGGCATTCTGAAAACTTATTTGCAGTTCAATACAGTATGTAATTTTTTTTGCTTAAAAAACTTTTGATTGGAGCTGTGTCCGTACTGGAAATCAACTATTGTCTGGAGGTCCAGTAGAAGAACTTCACATAATCTATTTCTCTCTTTTCATTAGTTAGTGCATCTCCTACACTCTGGCTTTGTGACAAATATCAGTATTTATAATAATAAATAGCAAACACATGTCAGGAAGAAATACTCCCAACTTTTCCTAAATTATGAGACCTGTGTACCTCTGTTAAAATTTAGCAAATTTTCCAAATTTTAAATATTAGTATAACTCAGAGCAGAATTTGGTCAGTGACTTCCTGAGCATCTATTGCTTGTAACCTGGCTTTTCTCATATGAGTGATTTTTGGCTCTGTTATTCTTCTTAATTAGAAGAAAGTGCTGAGACTCTCTATCCTGTAGACTGTGATCTACAGAAGTCTTAAATTCTGTACTAAAAGGTAATGCAGGAAGAATCATGTCTCAAGTGCTCCCTATGGAAGGGAATGTCTCACCTTCCAGCTTCCTTCATCAGCACTTTGGAATTTCAAGTTGCTGAATTAAAATGGTGTCAGGAATTCACCACTTCTTTCTGAAATTTCAGGTGTGGCAGTTAAAGTATCTAGCACTCTCTTAGCACCCTACACTGAAATGATAAAAGCCCTCAGAAACAAATTACTGATCTCACTGAATAGTACTAGTCTTCTACCTTTAGCATCAGGTGGCCCAGAATTTTTTTGTGGCACTTCATCTGCTGGATAGTTGAAGAGTGTATACCATACGACGTTCCTCCATATAACTTACAAATATTTATGTATATTACTTGAAATGTTATGTAAATAAAAATTAACTCCACAGCATTATCATGATTTACAAAACCTACACTGGGATTTAGAAGCCTATTTTGCAGCTTTGTGTAACTGCACAGCTTACAGTGCAAAACAAAATGGAGCTAGAATTGAGTTTAATTTGTGCTAGAACTGATCAGCTACAGGCTAACTGCTGTGCAAGAAAGTGAAGCAGCTCTCATGTACCCAGTCATAAAACAGCTCAGAGTCAAAACCTTGCTATTAAAAAGCTGATCTTCATGCTTCCCTTTTCAGGCCCACCACTCTACATCAGGAGGCAGAATAGCACAAGATAGATATGACTATTTTAATTCTTGTTATCTTAGACCAAGCTACCAGAGAGAGATATCAGTAAAAGTGAGAGGGAGCTAAGCTATCAAGTCACAAACATTACTTCCTGCAGCACTCTGGCTTTTTTTTCTTGGTGGTCTCCTGTTCCAGCTCAAACTAGGCTGCAGATGGATCTTTTTGTCAATTTGTTTACGCTGTGTTACTGCTCGCACAGATAGTATAAGCACTTCTAATATGAATTACTTTTTATGAGATTTAAAGAAATGTGATTATAGAGATGGTTTTGCAGAGAAGGGAAATAAGTGACTCAAAAAGGATGGATGAAAGACAAAGTAAACAGATGTTTACAGGAGAACAGTTCATTTAGTGCATGGAGCTTTGATGGCAGCGGGGCATGTTTCCCTCCAGGCACCTTCAAATTCTTAGCACAGTCTAAATGTGAAAAACAATGCTGAGACTTACTAACATGGTCCTACCACTCAGTTGTATGCAGTGTAAGGCAAACATTGAACATGTTATTTGGCACCCTGATGTTACTGTCCCATATCCCCAGGATGAGGTAAATTTAAAGACTTCATCTTGTTGGCAAAGAAAACAGATGGGCTACACAGGAACCTGTGAATTATCCTTGTTTAGTTTTCCTTAAGACTGACTGGATTTAAAACTGTGCTGTAAGTCCTTATGGTGTGACCTCATGCATACTCAAGATTTGTCCATTTCGCGTTTTGTTGAATTTTACTCTGGAAAGCTCATACTGTGCTTTGATGTTCTGACCATTTGAATGCTGATTTTTTTCTCCCTTCTTGTCAAATCACATGGAGTTGTTCTTCAATTTTGCAATGGCTGTAAGAAAATAAATGTATTCAAAGGGCCAGATATGTTAGGAACTGGCAGAGCTCCATTGACTTGCTAGGGTTATGCCGCCCCAGCATTCATAAAGGTCAGATGGTTACAGACTAGTGAGAGCAACATGACATTTAGGGCTTTGGCCATATTCCAAGTTCATATGGTCAGTTTTGCTTTTTTTTTTTTTTTTCATAAACTAGGGTTTATTGGCTTATAGCTAGTTGCCTTTTGTAAATGTTCAAAATAATCTTTTCAAATGTGGCCTACTTAGATAGCAAACCAGAACACTTGGCTTGCCAAAATGTGCCTGTGCTTTAGTCTCATAACACAATGGCTTTGTGCGGAGTTCTTCCTCAATAATTTTGCACATGTAGCTTTTACAGTACTTGCGAATAATAACCTCACAAGAAAATGCAAAATGGAAGGACTGACACTGAGATCAGAAGTTATTGTGCCAGTGAACAACAGTGAGATCCCCGTGAACCATCACCCAGGTTAACTAATCCAGGATACAAAACAAATGAAAAAAAACATTCCGAGGAAGACTTTTACAGCTTCTCAGATTCTTGGTGACAGATCTGAGACTGCAGATCAACATTTTCTCTGACTTCATCTGAAATTCAGAACCTGTCCTACAGGCCTCATTCTCTTGAAGAGGAGAATGAAATTATTTACATTACATTTCACTTGTCACCAGTGTCAGAGTGGCTCACTCTTCCACAATTTCATTCATCTTCCTGGGTAAAACAGCTTTTGGATTCAGCAGCTGATAGGAAACAAAACTAATGATGATTATTTGTATAATTTGAAAGCACTTTCTCCTCCTTTCATTTAGGAACACTCTCTCTCTTTCTGTGTCCCTGAGTTCAGTTGAATAGCAGCCAAACTACATCACTCAGTTATCTCATTAGTCTTTTATAAAGGGCAAGACAAACAAGTGAGCAACTCTGAAATATGAAGGGCTTCATTTCAGGGGAAAAAAAAAAAGAGTTTCTCTGTGCTCTGAGATAGAGTTGGAAAAAGTGAACTTTTTAAATTAATGTAGGAAACACAAGAAAACAATATTTAATATTCCTGCCTATAACATGAACAGGAATAGAAATAGAAATTGATTTAGTTTGTCTTATCAGAGCTATATTAGTACAGTAGCAGAAAATGATGGGTAGAATTTTTAAAGTTCATTAATACCTATGGAGCAGAGTTTTCTGGAAAACGGTATCTCTGACGTCTTGCATAAGGCAAACGTGAATTTTCCTTAGTAGCTTCTGCCCCCAAACCTAAAATTGTGATATCTCAAAAAATATAAATATAAATTCAAAATTTAAATACAGATACAAATCTTCATATTTCAGGAGTTTTGTTTTAGTAATCTAATTGAAAACATTGTAGCAAAACTGATACATTTTTTTTCTGTGCATCTTTTCTCAACAATCTTCCTCTTATACCTTAAGGAAAAGGAAATACTGTATAAATAATCCAAATACAATGTGGCATCACTCTCATTGAAATAACAATTATTTCTTTCTTTCAGAATATTTTGTGTAAGTTTATACTGCTTTGTCTTTGATTGATTCCAAATAGTTTCAGCTATGGTGGAGATTTTGTTGCAAAGGCATCCTGTTTATATCTCAGTTTTGTATCCAGTCTTAGCAAAATTGCTAAAAGACTGCCCCTTGTAGTGTCAATAAAGCAGATGGATCCTTTAGGCATGAAAAAATAAAAAGGTGAGGGTTGGACAATCTTGTGTTATAACACAAGGTCAATATCTCATGCTCTGCTAATGAAAGTCTTCATGATTGCCTGTTGCACACTGAGAATAAGTTTACTTAAGTGTTTTGAAGAATACATATTTTTTATTAAAAGGAAAAAATTCAACATTTGCTAATCCTTATCTGATGGCCTGCTTCAAATAGAGCTGGGCAAATGATGAATTATAGCAGTCTAAAATATCTGAGAGGAGAGCCTGATATGTGTTTTGTTCTCTTTTAGTTTAGTAAAGAAGTCACTAAGGAGAACCAGGCCATATGGTATACTGCATCATCATAGAAAACTATAACAGAGCTCTTGAGTCCTAAAATAGGTCAAATGTTGATGTAAAAGCATAAATGGTAAACCAAATTCCATTAAACTTTAAAAAAAAATGTGTGCTAGGCTATCAGTTCACTGTTTAGTGTTTTACTCATCTGTACATTGCAGTTTGGCAAGAGAGGCAGGAACAGACATCTCAGAAGAGATTTGCCATATGAATTAGTGTCTGACGTCATTAGAACTACTGCTATTTCCATTTCTGATGCAATATTAGGTTTTGAAACCTACAACTTTCCCCATTCGGAGATCAAGCCAAAACTTTATCCTTTATTCTGAAAAGATACAGGAAAGATAAGTTTGTATAACATAATGCATTAGTAGTAGAGCAAAGCAGTTGCTCTGTTTGCATTATAACTTCATCTTCTTGTTGCTTCAAGAAGTTGCATGCACTACACAAATAACATTTGTATAGTACTGTGTCTGAGGACACAGTACTGGAAGTGCAAAGTGGTTTTGCTAGTCTACAAATCGTTCTTTTTTTTTTTTTTTTAAAAAAAAAAAAAAAGAGAACTTAGCATCAGTTAGTTCAGCTACTGCTGTAGCTGTGTGCCGGTTCCCAGCGTGCTGGTAGCTTGACTAATTGCCACCTGCACAGCTGCAGCAGATGTTGTTGCTCTCTGCTGCCTCCTGCTGCCCCCACACCTCTCCCTCAGCCTCCCCAATCCCTGGGGTGATGTGACAGAGTATTGGTTTGGCGCCAGACTTGTCAGTAACAGAGTCAAAATCAAATGTGGTTACCTGAAGATAAAAAGCCAGACTCGGGCTTCTCCCGTAATAGCAAGCAGAGGAGAAAGAAGACAAGCTAAGCATGGAAAAAGAGGCAAACAAGCAGACCTGGAGGGTCAGGCTTGCAGACCCTGCTGCAGGTGGAGAAGTGTGAGGGCTGGGATAGCCATCACTGCTCCTAAGTGGAGTTGACTTTGCTCCCTAAAAATAACTTGCCATCTTTGACTGCCCTGAGCAGCAGGGACAGAGGCCAGTCTGCTTCCCAGGGGTCAGCATAGGCAGTGTCGGTTAAAGGTAGTGTGGCCTTTCCCGCACCCTGCCGAGGTACACACTCCCCACGTAGCTGGCTACTTTCCCTGCCTCCTCCCAGTGACAGTGAGCATTTCATGGTGACAATGGAGCTGAAACCTTGAGGAACCATGTCAGAGAGGGGAGCACAGCCACAGTTCCTTGTGAAATGTGCTAAGTGATTAAGCAGCTGCTTTTGCTGTTTCCCACTGAAGTTAAGCAAATAAGGTTGAACTGTGGTGTGGACCAAGTGCTCTGCTTTTACGATAAAGTTTGCTAATTTCTTGGGGTTTTCTGTTTGTTTTTTTTTTTTTTTTTAATTATTTATCCATACTGTTCTTAGCAACATGTTGTGTGTCCACACCCATCATGCATTAGATCTTCTGTACTGCCAGGAGGCCAGATTGTTTCAGTAAAGATGTGTTTCAGAGGTTTTGGTATGAAAGCCTGACTCTCCACACTTTTTTTGTCGCAGTCTGCCAGCGCTGTGAATGACAGCAATAACATAATTGATGTCAGCTTCGCTGTCAGGATATATAACTATGGTGTAGCTGGCTGCATTTCCTCTGGGGAGCTCCGTATTTTGCATTATGGTACCTTACTGCAGATGGCAGAGATTACAGGGAGGAAGAGAAGCATTACTTTTACTCCCTTTCCTCTGTCCCATCATCAAACTGGTAACCTATCACCAGTTTGAGGTGGACAGTCCTGCCTGGTGCCTCCTCTACAGAGGAAAGCAAATGCTGCCTGTGCCTGGCCATCATGCAGAGGGAATTTTTAAGCTGCTTGTTTATCAGAGGCTTGGAAATGAGCTGAGGTGTCAGAATAAGTCAGATTTGTCTGTGTGTTAGTGTCCAGCTCTGGTTAATATCACAGACAGCTGCAATGCTTACACAACGCAGGATCTTAGTTGATCAGCTATCTTACTTTACCATGCAGGAAAAGACCAGTGAGGGCATTTTTTTTATTTTTTAAATGGAAGCGTGATTCCTCAATACATAAACAAAAGTTAGTCAGTAATCTTGAACAATAATCGCACTGTAAGTTGTTTCTTTGTTTTGTTTTTGTTTCAGGGTTTGTTGTATCCTTTTTAGCAGAGGGGTTGTTAATGTCTGGCACTGTGGGCCAAGAAAAAAGGAACAAGCCTGAAAAAAAACACATCCTCTCCTAGGACTAGATTCTTCCTTTGGTTGTGATTCTTATCGACTTCACTAGATATTGTCCAAGTGGAGCTCAGCACATAACTTGACCTGCTGATTTTGCAAGCCTAAGCTTAAGTTTCATATGTGCTCTTATCCAGTTAAGCAAACGACAATTTCTACTGCGAGATAAATGCTCTCTGCTGACATGTCTTGAGCCTGCATTTGGCTGCTGGAGCTTTTTTCCTGTTGCCCACAAAAACCTCTCTGACCACTGGGTGTCAGTGAAAGACTGTGAAGTAATTTTCTGTAATTCAAGCTACATGACTTTCTCTCATGCTCTGTGGGTGTTCGTTAGTTAAGGTGGCCTGGGAAATTTTAAGAAAGCTGACTGACACATAGAGCAGGAGCATATAATAATTCGGAAAGCCAGCTCAGATCAGGAAGTTGGTCCTGAATCACTTCTTTATTCTATACAAAGTAATTCATACTATCATAGGCAGTTAGGAAAGTAAAGAAAACAAAGTTCATCTTTCTTCTTTTTCAAGTGAAAACATTATTCCCAACATAATACAATCAAGTGGTACAAAGTTGTCATATTTTACTGTATTTCTTGTGCATTAGTCACCAATGTGCAGCTGGAGGTTCAAGTGCTGTCCACACGCCAGGTGGTCAGTAGGAAAATGCCCTTGTAAGTGTATGAGAATTCAGGGTGCTCCAAATCTTAAAGTCAAACCTATTTTTGAGGCTCTGCCCACTTTCGCCAAGGGTAAGAAATTCTCCTGTGGATTCTTTGGCAGACTGGCCTCAAAATATGTGAGTATCTGATATAAGATAAGACACCAGCCAAAAAGTCAGTGATAACTTTGTTTTAAACTGAGGGGGAAAAAGAGTTTAGTTGAATGGGTAAATACACGTATCCACATAATAGCACCTGTATTTGCATATCACGTTTATTTTATGTTTAAATGAATTCAAATTTTCTATATGTCAAAGGTGTAACAGCATTGAACGGGCTGTTGGAAGGAACCTTAAGAGTTTTGGAAACTTGGCAGGAAATCAGTGGCCTTTGGGAGCTGGGCAGGTGTCACAAGCATTTGAGGTTATGTAATAGGCACATTAATTGTATACTGCTGTGAAAATGATCTGCTGCCAAATAAATGAGAGTTTCTGTGTCAGCCTGGTCCTTCCTCTTTAGGCATCAGAGATCTCTGGCCACTAGAATAAGTTAAATAGTCAAATTCCTGTCATCTGCTGCTCCTTACTGCTGCCATGTTCAGGAGGATACTGCTGCCTTTGCTCAAACTCATATTTTAAGGCCAGTTTGCAAAATTAAAGCATGTAAAGGTTTATTTTAAAATAATCTATTTTGATCGTCGTTCCTCAGAAAAAAAATCTGCAGCAAATTCTTTGGCCATACAAATAAAACATATTTTGGACTTCTGTTCAGAGTATAACTATAAAAGAACAAAACAAGATTTGTGCCAAAAGTTTTCTTTTCCACACTACAAAATGGAATTTTCCTCATTTGCCCTTCTAGGTATTTTTACTGTTTACAGAGTGGTGATTAAAAGGCACAGATATTTGAGATCTCACTTGATACATAATTGCGGTATGGGAGAGCTGCCTGCGGAACAAAGATTTATCTCAACTGTATCTAGTGTAAAAAACATCTTAATTTCCTGCACTGTAGGTATACACAACTCGTGTGTCTAAATGAGGGAAAAGTAATAGCCAAGGACTGCTGAATTTCTCATTTTTGCCCTGTGCTCTGCACGATGACTTGCCTGCTGCTCCGGCTCCAAGCATTTGTCGCTAGAGGCCCTTCTGTGCTACTGGGATAGATGCAGCGCAGACATTTGACAGCTGCTGCACCGACGTTTCTGGGCTGAAGTGGTGCTTGTGGAAAAGAGTTGCAAAGTTTCCATTCTTTCCCTTGATGTAACAGCAGGTCTGTAGGTCAAAGACAGTTTCTAGGCAACCAAAATCAAGAATCAGTGTTATTTTACATATATTGCCATTAACGTAGTTCTACTGAAATAAAAAATCTACCATTTTTGTTTTAATCTAAAGCTGAAGTACTCAACCTCTACCTCCTTAGATGTCCTAGTGCAATCAACTACATGCTTCAATTATAAGAATTTCAGTGATATTTAAACATGTTTAAGTGATGTTTGAAAAATCATGCTATTCTAACTAGAGTGCAAAGAATTTTTTTTTTTTTGAGAAGTTTTTATTTTGATGATGAAATACAAAGATTCTTTACTGTTCTATGGTCATTTATAGCAGTTACGGCATTAAACAGTTTTCTGCTTTAATAGTACATAATATTGAGAGTGTTCCATGCATAACATGCTCTCAGATGTTTCAGATCAAAGTCTATAAACTTAATGTCTTTCAACATTAAGGATTACAGATACGCTGGAACCACTGTGCATTTATAAAAGCAATTTTATTAGACCTAAACAGATCACATCACAAATTAAATTTGTACAGTGGCAGAGTACTAGCACCATGGTAAACAGGTGCATATTAAATTTACAGACCAGAAAGCTAATTTTATTTTTTTTAAATAGATATCATCTAGGCCTAATATTTCTTCATATATATAAAATGTGATTAATTTAAAATTAAGTTGATCTATAACAACATCATAATTTATTATTGTTATACATTTCCTCAATATGCTGCCCATATTACCTCTGCAATGAGTTCAGAGATGAGTTTCCACCCAAGTGAAATAAATGAAGGTCCAAGAGTATCAGAATTATATTTATTTGGAAACTTGAATAGGCTTCTCACCTGTGAAAAGGTACAGTACACACTTGCCATTCTGTCCTAATTTACTCATTTTTAATAAAAAACATCAATGTCAAGGAGGAGACCTGCGGACTCTTAGCTAAAACTACTGTTTGAGAGAGCTTGTCCAGTGGTGGGGTTCAGCTTTAACTTTGTGAAGATGAAAAAATCGGTCTGAAGGACGGGTCATGTCAGTGGCGGGGATCTGGGAAGCAGCACAGGCTGCCTCTAGGAGCACCTGTCCTTGCTCCATCGCCCAGCCTGCTTGCCCCAGCAAGCAGGGACTTGGGCAGAGTGACTGCAGGGCAGCAGCAGGAGCAGCTCTTCTGGGCGGTGCATTCCTGCACGTACTTTTTGTTGCTGGCATCACAGTGATGTGGCTCTGTGGAAGCCTGGGGCCATGCTGCCCTCTCCCCAGATGCAGAATCAGGGAAACACAGCTTTGCTGCCAGTGTCTTCTGAGTCATCCCGCATCTCCTCATTTGTGGGGAATGTGGGAGCCTGCTTCTTTTTACGTGTTGGTCTAGTGTCCAGTAACATGAGCCCTCATCCTTTCCCAGGCCTGCAGGAACTGTACGCACCTATGTACCTGGGAAAATATTGCAAAAGAAGAGAGCGTTAAGATAACTATCAGGAGGGCATTTGCTGGACTCAATCATGGTTCCTGCCTAGATGGGAAGCAGGACTATATGGATCAGGGGAGTAGTGCTATCTGCAACCACTGTGTGTGCCTGCAGGTATGCCCTGTGGGAACATCTGAGGCTGCACCCACACATGTGACACAGCAAATGTGTTGTCTTAAGCATAATTCTGTGGTAAAACTGTTGATCACATAGAAAACAGCATTTACAAACTAGAAAATAAAATTTTCTCTCTGAATTTATTTGGTTTTACTCATTTCATATAATCATAGAATGGTTTGAGTTGGAAAGGACCTTAAAGATCGTACAGTTCTAAGATCCTGTCATGGGCAGGGACACCTTCCACGAGATCAGGTCACTCAAAGCGCCATCCAGCCTGGCCTTGAACACTTCCAGTGATGGGGCATCGACAACTTCTCTGGGCAACCTGTTCCAGCACCTCACCACTTTCATAGCCAAGAATTTCTTCCTTATGTCTAATCTAAATCTACCCACTTCCAGTTTAAAGCCATTAACCCTTGTCCTATCACTACATGCCCTTGTAGAAAGTCTCTCTGTGTCTTTCTTACAAGCATTCTTTCTACGTTGAAAGGCCACAATAAGGTCTCCATGGAGCCTTCTCTTCTCCAGGCTGAACAGCCCCAGCTCTCTCACAGGACAGGTGCTCCAGCCCTCTGATCATCTTTGTGGCCCTCCTCTGGACCCGCTCCAACAGGTCCATGTCTTTCTTCTGTTGGTGCTGCAGAGCTGGATGCAGTACTCCAGGTGGGGTCTCAAAAGAGCAGAGTAGAGAGGCAGAATGACCTCCCTTGACCTGCTGGCCATGCTTCTTTTGAGGCAGCCCAGGATGTAGTTGGCTTTCTGCAGTGCAAGCACATATTGCTGGCTTATGTTGAGCTTCCCATTCACCAGTACCCCCAAGTCCTTCTCCTCAGGGCCACTCTCAATCCGTTCTCCACTCAACTGGTATTTGTGCTTCAGATTGCCCTGACACATGTGTGGGACCTTGCACTTGGCCCGGTTGAACTTTGTGAGATTTGCACGGGCCCACCTCTCAAGCCTATCAAGGTCCCTCTGCTGGCATCCCTTCCCTCTAGCGTGTTGACTGCACCAGACAGCTTTGTGTCATCGGCGAACTTGCTGAGGGCGAACTTGCTGACAAAGATGTTGAACAGTCCTGGTCCCAGTATCAACCTCTGAGGAATGCCACTCATCACTGGTCTCCACTTAGACATTGAGCCATTGACTGCAACTCTTTGACTGCAACCATCCAGTTAATTCGTTATGCACCGAGTGGTCTGCCCATGAAATCCATGTCTCTCCAATTTAGAGAAAAGGATGTTGTGCGGGATAATGTAAAATGCTTTGCTTTTCAGTAGAATACTGTTAAATTATATCAGATTTTTTAGAAAGAATCAATTGTTTCCAGAGAGGGAATCACCTCATGCTATTTTAGACATCTGTGACTGAAGATTTTTATTCTAGTCAACCATACAAAAAAAAAATTAGTCTAGAAATGACTCATGGGTTTTCACAATGAAGGCAATTCATCACTGGACCACTGTGGCATGAGTGGTGGTGGATTTTTCATCACTAGAGTTTTCTATCAAAGTATAATGTTTTTATAAATGATACGCACTTATTCCAACAAGAATTTATTTGGGAATGTCTTATGACCTGTGCTGTGCAGGAGATCAGTCTGAGCTACTACAGTGGTCTCTTCTGGTCTTATGATTTATGAATGTGTACATATGCATATATTTGCTTCAGTAGTTATTTAAAATGTTTAATGTTTGCAGTTTCAGTGTTTTCTTCCACAAAATTAAACCTTTTGTGGTGGTGGCACACGTCTTGTTTCCCTAAAAGCAAACAGCATAGAAACAATTATTTTCTTTGGCTACTTTAAGTCTAAATAAATAAAACTTTTAATTAAATCTAAAAGATTAGTGAATGTAAAAGAGAATAAGAACAAACATACAAGTAATTTAAAAAGATCAGAAATATAGCCAGGTAACTTCAGAACATAATATTTATGAAGGCTTAAGTTTTAAAAGTGCAAGTTAAACAAAACAACAAAATAACCCTCTATGATTTTCCAATGTTACATTAATTAAACATTTTTAATTATGCCATGGAACTTGGAGAATACTAAAATCTCATACAGTCTGTAGTCTGCTTCAAGCAGTAATTTGTTTAATACAGGTAGTGGTGATTTTAATACAGTTTATTATAAATATGTATGTATACATACACAAAGAATCGCCTTAGAAAAAATATTCAGTCTATATTTTAGGAAGTAATTTGTTAATTTCTGAAGTAAACTTAGTGTTTATTTTAGAAAAAAAAAAACTATATACCTGTAAATGTAAATTTTATAAATCTGACAACATGTGCAGCCAGCCTGTGGCTGTTGTGAGTGCTTTCCTCTAGCTGAAGAGCATGGCAAACAGAAGTTGTGACTGGTCTGTAACTGTCTTTTGGGTTGAATGTCTCATTCCCTGAGTCAGGAGCAGGGAACACCTCTCCAGGACGCAACATATCCATCATCTCTCTCTCCTTGACTAACAGGGTGAGTGTAAACCAGATAGTGGGGGGACTGGTCTGCTATTGATGATCTTGATAAACTAAACCTCCACTGGGAAGTGCCACTTGTATTCAAAGTACGTGGCGGAGTGTCCTGACCTCTGTATCCCACACATATATTTGTAGAAGCACTTCATGGAGGGACACGGCGTAGTGCTGCCTCTCTCCTTTCATTTGGGCCCCTGGGAGCACCCTGCAACTGCTGCTTGTCAAAAGCAGTAACCTGCTAGGAGGCTTTTAGCCAGAAACTGCCTGCCAGAAGTGAAAGCAGATGCTCAGCTGGAGTAAGACGGGAAATGACCCTGAGAAGGGACATTGCTTTCTGGCTGCCTGAGGTTCTGCCTACCACTCAGGAGCACTCAAGGGCTTTCTGAGACATTTATCAGCCTCACTTACCCTTTAAGTGAAGAAAGGTTTTGACAGTAGGGTGTGGGTCAAGCTTTCAAACTGCTCTTCAAGGGTTCAATATCCTGTCTTAATGGAAAAGATTAGGTACACTGTAGTTAATACAGCTATATTTACATAAGGTGTGGATTGATAGGTACTGTGTAGGGACATAAGGAAGCCGTGTTTTCCAGTTTTCCTTGCTCATTTGCTATCTCTCCATCATTTACTTTCAATTAAAAGATTAGTGGTAGTTTAGTTAAACCACTAAGGTATGAAGTTTCTGCTTCTCTAATTGCAGTTGAGGAGGGAGTAGGGATAAAGAAGTAATCTTGTAGGTTTAGAGAAGGAATAGCTATCTTCTAGCAAGCAATCTTTACACTGAACTCTGCCACGGCCACCAAAGATTACTATTAAGTGTGCCAAGAAGAAAATGCAAATTAATATTTGTATCTCGGTGTAACCTACTGGAATAATACTTATGCATTTTAAAGGGTTTCATTGACGCTCATTTGTTGCCAATGTAAATACTTATTTATTTCAGTGGAAATAACATCGTCTTAAAGTGAATGTTTGGCTAGTAATACAGGCCTGCTTCTGAGAGCAAATCCTCTGAAGGAGCTGCAGATCACAACACCCAGGCAAGCAGCTGCACACAGAAGGGTTATTTTCTTGGGCTTTCTTTTACCATTTTAATCCTCTTATTCTTCTCCTTTCAGAACAGTGGGTTGTTTTTTTTTTTTACAATACAGAATAGTCCTTTCTTTATAGGACATACGATTGCTTCTTAAAAAAGGATGTTATACCTGCAAGTTGTCCAGATCAGTTTACAAGTAATATGGGTAATGTGTGTGTAAAGCCTCGCATCTGATTTGGTAAATTTAGTCTTACCAGACCACCTGAAATTTGGCTAGTTAACTGGTGGAACTGTTTCCATAGCCTTATTATATACAACAGGGCTGCTGCTGCTCTCAACTGAGGTAGTTTACACAGAATTGAAGGAGTATAGTGGCCAGCTGTACTTTTTTTTTTTCTGTGAGAAGCTCAGATGTAAATACAATGGGAAATGCTTTCGCTGATTTTTTTAAACTGCTGGATAGGAAGCATAGTTTCATTAGTTAAATTTAACATATCATTAGTAGTTCTAAATTGCTCAATGGCAGGCAATTGAAGCATTTGTTTCCGTGTTTGGCTTTAGGATTCTAAAAACACTTCTTTCCTTGATTTATCTGACTTATACAATTACATCCATTGTGTACTTTAAGGCTGCTTATGTTGGTTTCATGATCATAAGCTTAGAAACTAAATTGTCCATGATAACATGGGTGGCATTTAGGTACCTGAACACCGAAGTGACGTTAAGTGTTCATTAGTGACACTAGATCTCTTCCTTCTGAGTAATTCAGTCACTTCCCTGGATAAAATATTAAATATCTTATTTTCATACAAATGCTTATTTTTGGGGGACAGAAAACCGACCAACCAACCAACCAAATCCCAAAGCAATGTCATTAGTTCGGTCTCAGCCCCGTATAACTGAAAAATAGCAGCACATCACAGAACAGAGGTTCTCAGAATTATGCAGAAACTACACAGAAGCTATCAGGAAAGCTTAAATAAATGATGTCCTGTTGAAAAATATCTTTTCTTAGAGTGCACTTATAGAACAACTCATCAGGCTGGAAAATAATGAAACAAGAAGGCAAGATGATAGCCAAAGCTGTTCAGCTGTGGGGCTGTTCACAGTATACTTTAAATTAGTATCTTATCTGACGTTTCTCATTTTTGAGAATGTCTTTGTACATTAACTCCTTTGGGCAGTCATTCATGCACATTTATAGAGTGAATAAGATAACGTCTGCATGTTTCTAGATTCAATATCAATCTGTATCATCTCATTAAAAATGTAATTTTCAGCAGAGATTAGAGCTTAGCTTGCTTAATTTTAAAATAAGTTTACATTTATTTGAATAGTGTTTGAATCTACAGCAGTGATATAATTATTCTAAAGAGTATAGCCTAAATAGCTCATTGCATGTGTTTTTTCTTCTTTCAGAAGCATAGGAGCCTCTATTATTTTAAGTATCCCTTAGTCATTGTTGGCCTTTCTGCTGAGAGTCCTCTGGACTCTCTCCCTTTAAGCCAGTAAACCTAAGTCCTCTTTCTTGCTTTCAATTTAAATGAGATTAATCAGCTTAAACTCATGACTTAATTATAACAATCCATCAGAAAAGCTGCCATTAACTTCATAAACAAAGTAGCTTCTATATCAAGTTTCCTCCACGTTTCACACAGTAAAAATGAAGCTGGGAGAGGCAGATGATTGCTAGGATTCTCCATGAGGATATGGAAACTATGAATTGCTGAACAGAACAAAAAGAGTATCCCTAAGGCAGGCTTGCTTTCTACTTCATTGCGGCTAATACTCATCAAAACTAGTGTTAGGAAAAACGTAAATAGGATTTAGGGTGGAGAATAGCTCTCCAAAAAAAAGTTAGCAGTTGCCTCACAAAGCTGCAGCTGAGATCCTATCCTGCACTGTAGCTGAGTCTCCCAATGCAGACTCACAGGGGGATGCCAATACAGTTTATTTGTTCATAAGAAAATATAGATCTTAATATTTAAACCAGAATTATAATAGTAATAAAAATATTGCTCTACAAACCCCATAAATGTACATCCCCCTTGTAAAACATGTCCCTAGGTGATGGCTTTCCATTCGAGAGCAGAGGTGGCAGAAGATGCTGGTCCTGGGAGTGGTGGTGGTTCCCAGCCTGGATTCAGTAGATGAGCTACTCTGAACTGGCCTGTATCCTGCTAGTAACATCTATATAACAGTTGTTCTCTTCTTCTTTTCCATTCAGATTGTGTGAATATTTACTAAGATCCTTTGGACAGAGTCCATAAAGATCGTGGAGTGAGAGAAGAGGGGAAGGAAGCCCCTTTGCACAGTGACAAAACATTTGCCAAGCCACTTAGCAATTACACTAACTGAAAAGAGTTAATTTCTTTTTTAGCCTAGCAATAGATTTCCATATCTCAGACAAAACTGACGTCTGAGGGGTGACTCATTTGTCATTTATGGAAAACTGAAGTGGTTCTTTGGTCAAAAGTGAAAATGCTTCCATGCTGGGAGGCAGCTTGCACATGTTTTGCTTCTCCCTGAGTGGCCTGGAGCCCAGCTAAGAGCTGTTGCTTCTGTCAGGGCTGAAACGTAGTGACAAAGCTCTTTCCTCCTACTTCTGTCTTGCATGTCATGCACTGTCTGTGTCCCGGGCATCTGCACAGCACTGCTCAGGTTCAAAAAGCAGGTCTTTCTCATGCGCCCGTCTCCACCTGCAATCATTGTGGCAGCACAGGGTGATGCTGCAGGGGAACAAGCGTGGAAACCCTTAATGTTTTGCCAACACGACCAGTTTACCTATACAGCACAGTCTTGTGCTGTGCAGGGCTGCTTACTTGGGCCTGAGGTCGAAAAAGTCAAATTGAAGGTTCAGCGAGGTAATGTAAGTCTTCCCTTTCACTTGACTTGCTGCTCCAACACAGCCATCCCACCGTGGCTTTCAGAGGTAATGCAGCCAGTCTAGCTTGTGCATCTTTCCTTCCACCTTCACTTAACTAATATTTCAGTATTTTTTGATCATCACCCATTTTCTTACAAAAAAAAAACCCCTAGATTGTTAAACAGTTTCAGCTAGCTTTCCACTCAGTAATGACTATGGGTTTATTTCTTTGTTAGTAAAACAGGGTAATACCATTTATCCATGCTCCCATACTGCTTTATAGTCTGGAAATACGAAATACTGCCTATTATAAGGTTAATACTGCATGGAGCAGTATTAACCTTATAAGATCATCTGGGCAAGAATTGCATCTCGATCTGTTTATTCTAAAAATAACGTTTTTCTTAAAAGGGATTAAAATTCCTTGAGTGCCATCCTCCCCTGCCCAAGCAAATCCATAAAAGCAAAGAGATGCCAAGCAATGGGACATTTCTTACTGATACCCCTCATGGCATATTTTCCTTGACAATGACAGATTACATCTTTTCAAGGAATTTTTGCCTTCCTCAGATAAAGAAACAGAGCACCAGAAACAGAACATGTTAATCACTTTTGTTGGCTATTACAAACCCTGACTTAAAACCTCAAAAACGTCAGTGAATACTGAGTCCTGACAGATGGTTGCAGGCTGTGTGCAGTGTGTTTATCTGAGGATGAAGTATGAAGTCATATGTATGTAGTATGTCTGTGATGTATCTTTACTGGGTACTTCTTGCTCACCCTTTAAATATCAACTTATTGAGTGATAAACAAAGTAGAATATGGAATTTGCCTGGCTGTTTTGATTACAAATTTTCTCCTATTTGCAATCGTTGCTTCTTTTTTTTTCTCTTTGTCCATTGCTGTGTTCTGAACTCAGAGTGAAATTTGTGAGCACAGGGATTTTTTTAAAATGCAAAAAGGAGGCCCCAGACAAGGTTTAGATCTTCAGAGTACAAACCAAACACTTAGAAATTTATGCAGCCGCTAAAGCCGTTAAGTCTTGCTTCTTCTATTCATGTCTGCTAGAGGCCCATATGCCTGCTCTGCTAAAAGGTGGAATACTAAGGAAATCCACAACTGTGTTTAAAACATATTTTGTAAATATATACACTATGAGCTATCATATCAGGGCATAAACAGAGCACTGAATGGGACTGCCAAAAAAAAAAAAAAAGAGCTGCTTTTTATTAACCACTAACAGAATGATTGCCAAAGCCAGAAGTCATAATCCTTTGAGAGAACTTCAGCTCTCCTTTCCTAAATTGATAGTGATATTCTTTCTCTTTTTGGACTTATTTTTTCTATGCATTTGTAGCACTTATTTGTAGCACTTAATTACTGCACTTATGTGGTACTATATGCCATACAATGCATCTCCTTAAATGAGAAATGAGAAGAAAGTCCACTTTTTACTTAGGATTTAGAATGCTCTGGCTTGCCCATATCCCTTGCCTTGCAAACGATTGATATCACTGTGGTTTCATGCAGTGAAATAATCACTTATGGAGGAAAATGGGCTCTGGCTAAAGAAACACAGTCTGAAACAATTGGGGTGTAAATAATACTGTGTTTGTCATCAAGTGTGACTGAGAAAAGGTCATGTTATGCCAAGATTTACTGTAAATTGTAAGGGAACAGGATGAGTTTGGATTTACAGTTGGCAAGCTGGACAAGACTTGGAAAACTAAGGATGAGAAGCCACCATTAGGGTGCACAGGTGAGGAGTGGTACAGAATAGTGATAAATATTTTGTCCTGACCAGAAAAAAAATTTCTCTAAAAGCAAGATTTTTTGTTCTCTTGAGGAAAGCATTATTTTAATTAACAGATAAGTTACTGTTACAGGGTAGACTTCAACTGGACAGCAATGTAGTCACTGAAATATTTCCCTATGTAAGGAGGGAATGTCTGGTAGTGGTGAGTGTTAACCTTCTTCAAGCACTGGACTAGCTTCATTTTCTTCTATGCTTCTAATTATGTATTCTCTGAATGGTGACACTTAACTTTGCAAATCTATTGTCATCCTGAGGAGCAAGGTGTTACTAATAGAATTTAAACCTCATTCATTAATATAGAAACTTCTCATCTGCATGCTGAAAACACAACCCATTGCAGGATGTGGAAGCATCATTGCAGGTCACTACTGCACGTTGCCATCACTGGCTTACTTTTCTAAACATGTAGATGAGCACCATTATGCTCAAACAGTAAAGTCTCAAATGATATTTAGATACTTTGTTAAAATATATATATATATTACAAACTGCTGCATAAAGGCATAAGAGAAAATGCTGATAAGATTGACTAAAAAGGACTGGTGTGTTTTGGGGGTTTTCTGGACCAGTAACAGAATAACTGCCAGATAACTGCCTTGAGATCCCTGGTAGATTTAATGAGAACTTGTAACATCATACACCAGCAATTCAGGTGACCTGTGGTATTGCTGTGCAAAACAGTAGAGAAAGGGACTAGACTTACACTCAGAAAAGATGCAAAGACTTGCCTGTGTCAAAACATATTAATTTAGTTATTCTTCAAAGTGTCTTATCACCTAAATACCTCTGAAGTTATCAAATATTGTGTAACTCTGGTAAACAGAACGGTCTTTTAATTCTGTCTTCTAAAAACCCACTGCATAGAGTGAAAATTGCCTTCATCTGTATTTATACATTTTCTCTTTAATAGAGACTTGATGAGATGTCCACACTTCTGGGCCTCTACTCTGAATGCCAGGAAGGCTTGGGTCTGTCACCTTAGTACAAATTTAGGCTGTCTCCAGAGACTTTCTGGAGGTTATAGAATCACAGAATGGTTAGGGTTGGAAGGGACCTTCAAAGGTTATCTAGTCCAACACCCTGCAAGGAGCAGGGACATATTTGACTAGATCAGGTTGCTCAGAGCCCTGTGTCCTGGTTTTGGCAGGGATGGAGTTATTTTTTTTCCTCTCAGTAGCTGGTATGTTTTGGATTTTGTGTGTGAAGAATGTTCATAAACACCCTGATGATACCAGTTGTTGTGAATGAGACCAAGGACACCATCCTGCTTTCCAAGTCTCGCTAATTTGCAGATGCAGGAAGCTGGGAGAAAGACAGAATAATTGATCCAAACTGGCCAAAGAGAGTACTCCACGCCATAAACGTCATGCTCAGTATATAAGTGGGGGCAGGCGAGGGTGGGTATCTGCCTTCCTGGCATCCATCTTTCCTGCTCGTTTTGCTGGCATCGTTCCCTCTACCTTGCTGGCTCCCTTTTGCTCCTTTGCTTGCTGCTCGGTTTTCTTTCCGTGATCGCTGCTCGGGATGGGCTGTATCGGTCATTGGGACATCGGGTGGTGAAAAAACATATATTGTTCACTGTGTATATTTTTAATATCCTTATATTCTGTTATTATTGTAGTTTTCTCTTGTTATTTTAGTAAATTGTCTTCATCTCAACCCACGAGTTCTCCTTCCTTCCCAATTCTCTCCCCCATCCCCCTGGGGAGGGGGCGGGTGAGCGAGAAACTGTGTGGTGATTCGGGCTAAACCATCACACCCTATCCAACCTAGCCTTGAATGTTTCCAGGGAAGGGGCATCCACCTCCTCTCTGGGAAACCTGTTCCAGTGTTCCACCACCCTCATTGTAAAATTTTTTTTTTCTTTATATCAAGTCTGAATCTACCTCTCTCTGTTTTAAAACCATTACCCTTCATCCTATGTCCTCATGAGACTTGTGGAGTAAACAGGCAGCCATGTTAACCTGTCAAAATATAAAAATAATGGGCACCTGAGATTTGTGTTAGCACCAGACAGTCAGCCTGTGTTTTCCTCAGGTATGAGTTCAGTGGAAATATGATACAAAATGCAGCAGAAAGCTCTTTGCATTGCTGGCCCAGAGCAAGCTGTTACAGCACAGGACACGTTCATGTCGGAAATAGTCAGGCTGATCTTGTCAGTGGAGTGAACCAGGCACTTTTAGAGGATTCACTTGACCTATTTTAAACAGCTACTCAAGTGAGATGAATCATGTTCCTTCTCTTGACAGGCTCTGCACTGACTAGCTGAGATGCAGGTTATTGTAAAACACCCAAGTTTTTATTACAGTAGAGTACTTATGCATTTGAAGCCCTAGGGCACAGATTACTAAATTGTGACTCTTGAGCCTTTTTTTCTTCACCTTCAAGCCTGGCTCACCTGCGTGGTCAACATGATTCAACTAGAAAGGGACCTCTGTAGCCAGTCTAATGCAAGTGCTTCGGGGTTATCTCAGTTCCTCACCTTACAAGGAAATCTGCTAATATCGTCACCTGTACTTTGAGCTGCATGCATCTCACAGTGTGTCCCACAGTCCTGGTTTCCTCATTGCCTTTATTAGACAACACATACGGCTCCTTATATACCTGTATTCCTGCTCTGAAAAGGAAAGAAAGAAAGGAGAATGAAAGAAGTAAAGAAAGAAAGAAACAAGGAAGGAAGGAAAGAAGGAAAGAGAGGCCTCATGGTATGGTGGTGCGTGCTCAGGTCTCATCTTCACTGGCCTTACAGAATAAACACAATTTCTGGAACTAGCTGAATGATGAACCTGAGCTTGCCATGGGTCTGTAGAGCCATAGCTAAACTCTGGACCATTCCCAGAGAGGAGCCTTCCGTTGCTTTTATAGGTTAGGTGGTGAATGTCTGGTGACTG
Source organism: Chlamydotis macqueenii (assembly GCF_036417535.1). Classification (NCBI taxonomy): domain Eukaryota; kingdom Metazoa; phylum Chordata; class Aves; order Otidiformes; family Otididae; genus Chlamydotis; species Chlamydotis macqueenii. The sequence continues at coordinate 114,308,146 of NC_141556.1, read as the reverse complement.
TTGGCTCTATGAAGACTTTTGTATGTAGCTCAGAGGGTCAGAGAGCCTGGCCTCTCCTCCTCTTCTAATGCATTGAAACCGGCGGAAGTTTTGCTTGGAAGCTAAAAGTAGTGTTTGAGCCAATCTAAGATTGTGAATGAAAATGCCTTCTAAAGTATTTTAGACATTCTGCTTACTGAAAATACAAATTTGTATAGAAAATATAATCTTTGTGTGCATAGTGCTATTTTCTAAATATCTGAATAATTAACATTTCTTATAATTATTTTGTGTGACTGTATCACAGTTTCTTTAAAGTCACCCTTTCTAGGAATTGTTTTCTAAGGATTCAGCTTGAATGAAAACATCTTCTGCTGGGGAACACCGAGCCTGAGGCCAAAGGAGCATGAGGAACCAAGTCTAGATTGTCTGTGAAGCATCTTAACGGTATTTCCTAAGTAACAAATCCTTGCTCTTGATCTGATGAGTTCGGGTTTTACTGTGAAACATCACTTTTCTTTAGAGAAGTCAGGCTCTTTTTCTCAATAAAATTTTCCCCAGGGTTGGTTGTTCTCAGGAAAATTTTGGTCAGTCAAGACTAGTGGAAAAGACTTTCTGCTGGAGAAGACTGTCTATTTAAAAAACTCAGACAATTTTTTTTTTCAGCACAGTAAGGCTCACTAAAATATTTTGTTTTAATAATGACATGAATTTTCTATATTTTATATTCATCTGTAGCACTTAGACAAAATTGTGTGTATTTCCATGCTTTCATTTTTCATGAAATCACTTATTTGGCCTAGCATAACTTTAAAACTTTCCAGCTTCCATGGATGGAGAGATCATTACAAATTCTTTTCCATTGATTTGGAAAACATTATATTAATCCCCCTCCCCCCAAAAAAAAAAAAAAGTCTTCATCTTACAATAGTAAAGCTTTTAATTTTTTGTAACTATGAAATCTCTCTCTGTCTCTCTACTCTGTTTTATTCCTCTTGTCTTTGTAAAATTTCCCCAATTAGCATGGACAATCTAACTGCACAGTGATCTACTATTCTGTTTCATTCATTCATAGAGATACCTTGCTTCACCAGTGAAACCCCAGATTCCACACAATTCCTGTTTCAGATCTTCTCCAGTTTGCCAAATCTATTCCACTTTCACTCAATAACAACATGTGATTTTGTTTTTTGTTTTTTTTTTTTTTCAGCAGAAATATGAGCTTTTTGCACTCAGAATGACAGTATGTATAGCTGCAGACTGATTTCTCCTTTTCATTAGTCTGTATTCCCATTCCCTCTCAGAAGGTGATTTCACCATACCTAACCCAGTGATAAAGCCCTCTCCAGCCAAGGGGTGTAGGCAGACTTGAAGACTCCAACTTCCTTCTCAGTAAGTCTGGAGCTTTTACCCATTTCTTATTACAGAATATCCTATGGTAGAGTCCAATCAAAAGAATCTTATTAAATTGAATGGGATTTTTTTTCCACAGACTTTTCTAGGTTTTGGATCAGTATCCACAGAAAAACATCTACTAAATTATAGAATAATTGATAGTTGATGAAAAAAGTTTCAAATGCAGACTCAACATATCACTGCCAGCATTGCCTTGAAAAGATAGGAGCTATATAAATCTAGGAATAATTAAATCATCCATTTTTTTCCAGAGACAAATACAATCCAGAATTGAAGCCGTGAAACCACATCTAATGCTAGACAAAGGGAATATTAACATAAGTATGTTTCCAACTAGAGGGATATTTCTTGAATTGTGTGTTCTTATTCTTGCCTTTCAGCCAGCTTTTTTTTCAAATCCAGCTTTTCCAAGTGAAGCACTGCACTGCACAGGTGGGAAAAAGCTGCTGTAAATATGTTAAAGGACGTTCATGTAACCAGACACCATGGCTTTGCTCATTTCATGTGTCTCTGAAATCCAGTGATCTCAGAGGCAGAAGATAGGTATTCTGTTGCTAATACAGCTTTGTTCATCAACCTTTGATATTTTGAGTCATTATTGTTGTGATACCTGCTTTTCTGGAGTTCATTACTTTTTGTTTGATTGATACTCTTATCTTCTGAAAGTGTAGATTAATAAGAAAATATTTATGCTGAAAGTTCAAATATTTGTGGTTGCATATAGCAACATACTTGTACAATCAGACAAAAGAAGTCTGACAGCATCACAGAGTTGCATAAACTGTTTATAGTGACAGATCTTGTATGTGGGATCAGGGTCTCCACTTTTCTACACAGGAATTCAGGCAAAGGTTATAATATGCATGTATGACAATTTGAAAAAATTAAACCCAAAAGATTAAGGATACACTTCTGTATTAGATTTGATGGAGAAGATCTGGTTTTTATACCTAATTCCTTTGATCTTGAAAGGGTTGCTTGTATTCCCAAGATATGTTTGAAGAACCAGGAATTTACCTAGGGAAAAAAACCAAGCCCTTGGGAGAGTCAAAAGACAATTACTATACATCAGTTTTAACTTCTAAGGGTTCGCAGCTATACATGGCTAGTTTCATATTATAGACATAAAGCAGAATTTGTGGATTTTATTATCATTTATGCCTTCATTTCTTGAGAACCTCTGCTCTGCAGCAAGTCAAAGAAGGTGGGTTCTATTACATTGTGCTGCTATTACATACAGATGTGTACTTAATCATTCAGTAGGTGAAAAAAAAAGAATAAAAAGTGCACAGGGTCAATATGAATGTTGTAGAACCTTTTAATTTTCAATATGATTTTCTATAGATGTTTTTCTTTCTTGAGAATAGTAAGTTTACCAAAAAGGAAATAAAGATGTTTTTCCACAAGAAAAAGATAGGGCTTATTCTAGAACTTGTTCCTCTTTGCTTTTTATTTTCTTTTTTTTTTCTCCCTAAATACTTGTGTACCCATTTTGATGAAATGATTCAAAATTCTATGTAGAGCAAAAAAAGATGGTCAAACCTTCCCCTGGTAAGTATAAAAATCTCACAGAGTTATGGTCCTTAGGTCTCACACAAAGAAAAGGGCAATAGGCTTTGAAGCAACCATGAAGAATGGGAGGAAAAGGGGCATAACTGAAGATCACATATAGACACTGGATGGTGCACCAATAGAAGGAGTGTAAAAACTGCCATTTTATCATCATAAGAGTGCAAGCCAAGTACTAAGACAAATTCGTGATACTTTTGGGACACTTGACCTCCTTCAGTTTCCATGGACTGTTACTTTAACAGAGACTTAAAGCAACAAACATTCATCTTCACAAGTCCCTGTAAGAAAATATGCATCAAACAATGTCAGCTTGAATTAAACTCGTGTGACTGAAAATACTGAGTATCTAAATTACATCCTATTCGCTTGCTTAACTTCTTTGTATGACCTGTAAAATATGTTTTTATGTAAAATACAGTATAAATGCCCTGAAGCCCTTCAAAAAGAGTTTAAGTCCATGCTTAACTGTAAATGCCTTTGTGGATTTTAGTCAGACCCTATAATACATGTGATTGTAAGCTATTTTATGTACTGTATGATTATTATAAATTGCTAAAAGAGACCCATCTTTAAGAAAATTAAAAATAAATGAAAAGGTTATTTTCTTCTTTGGTGGCAGACATTCAAAATCGGCTTGTAAATGACTGTATTTTTAAAACCAAATACAAAGGATCCCTTTAAGTATATGTTTTCTTACCTTGAGGCTTAGACTGAAGTTTTTGTGTATGATTTGTTGATACAAAGGTTAGATCTGGCTTCAAAAATGGCAAAGTATCTTTACGTAAAGTCCAAATACGTCAGTGTTCATACACTACTCCTTTCTAAGGCCTTGCAGAACCCAAATCAAAATGTTTATTTAAACCCGTTCCCTCACTTCAGAAAGCCAAAAAAAGAAATACAACAAAATTCAAACTGCAACACCTCAGTTGGATCTTTTTCCATGATGGTCAGACAAAAATCTATTTCCAACATTTTTACGAGAAACCAGAACTCTTAGCTTATCTTGGTAATATGGTATATTTCCACAAAAAAAAATTGCAGCTTCTGTAAATGTTGTTTTATATGTATGCTCTCTGTTTGTATATGTAAAATTTCACACAGATTTTGTTAAAAGATACTGCAGGTACATTGTATGGGAGGTGTGTGCAGAGGCTTGAACTATGACCAAATGGTCACCATGCTGTAGCTAATGTTGTTTTCTGTTTACACTAAAAAATTTCCAGCTGATCAAAATTTTCAAAATACAATATTAGAATTTTTAAAACAACACAAAAACCTCAGCTAACCAATAAAAAAATTCTCCTCAAAATTTATCAGTTTGAATTTATACTTTCTGACTCTCCTAGTTCTATAAGGAATGATTGAATGAAAAAATTTGTTAGGTCATGACTTAAGCCTTCAGTAAAAGCTGTGAATGGAGGATTTGTGACACTGCAACACCTCTTTTCACAAAGGGCTTTTTTTTTCAGGAAAATAATTTTATTTATGCAATCCCTCTAAAAGAAATGGAAAATTAGATAACAAAACTGTGCAGTTATGGATCCTTTAAAGTTATTCTACCTAACAGATTAAACCCAAGACCTAAGAAACAATAAAATTAAACATCATCCCATATTCAACCTACCCAAGAAAAGTATCTGGCCAATAGTAACCTTCATACACCATCTCAGAGCTATGCTAGGAAGGACAACCATTCTTCAGCACTCTGCTGCAATCTAGAGCTGTGTACATAGCTGAACACAAGGGATGTTGTGGGACATTCTCTATTTGGGACATTCTCTATTTGTAATGCGGTTTGATAGGAGTAAACTCTATCTTTCCATTACTTTTAAAGCTAGTAATATCCTGGTTTTGTCTATCTTCACAAAACAGACCTTTTTTTAGGGGGCAGTGGTGGTGGTGGTAGGATTTTTCTGAAGGACTGTAGTGATGGTTTTTTTTATATTCATTTTGGATGCTGACTCTGTTTTCTTCTGAAGAAAAAAGTAACACCCCATAGTCTAGATCTAGATTTCCCACTTAGTTCTCAAAGTGCTGAACCTAGATATATTCAGCTTTGGTTTGGACCTGACTTTGTCTGTTACTTTCAGGGAGTAAAGATGTTTCTGCTTTTAGGTATTTGCTAACTCCTTCCAGAGTTGATTTATGTAAATAACTTATATCCTCCCTTCCCTGGTTTTCCTGGCTGCCTCTGTTCTGTTGCTGTTTTAATTCAGAGTGTAAACTCTTCAGTGCAAGGACTGTTTTGTTTGCTGGGTCTTGGTAGAGTGTCTAATCAACAAAATCATGCTCAACCTGGCCTCTCAACACTCCTGTTGCAGTTGTTGGGATTGAACATCATCATGCAAGAAGTCACTATCTCTTTGAAAAAGCCAGATAAACTGCTAAAGTGAGCACTGTCTAACTCTTTTCAGTCAAAATCAGCCACTTTGATCTCAAATACATGAGATATTTGGTCTTTCCAATCTCAGCTATTGACTGAAGGCTATTCAAGAACTACTATGATAAGCTGCTAGTGCAGTGACCTCTGGGAATGCTGGAGATGTTCACATCTCAATCATTGTCCTCTGGTGGGACAGCAAAGGCCAAAAAAAGGCAGTGGGTTCACATCCTGAGACATGTTGAAGTGAAGAGCCTTATTATATCCTATGGTTAGCTTCTCTGCTGATACAAAAGGATAAATGTCTGTGAAAATCAATATACTTTTGCCCATTTAAACACTGTGAAATTTGGCCTGCATTTTTCCAAGAACTGCTGATCTATTGGAGGAGGTTGTCCTCACATTGAATTTTTACTGGGTACATCTTCGAGCCTGTGTGCCTTAAGTTACAAAGTATGTGAAGTTTATTTTATTGAAAGGAATGCTTATGGTGTATAATGAAAGCATTTGGCTTCTAACTTCTGGCTTTCATTCCACCAGTTCAACCATGAAGTGGTTAAGTGTTATTTATAGGTCTTAAACATTCTTTAAAGATGAACACATCTACTGAAAAAACAAATAATCCTGGTGCTCTTGGGTAATTTATAGCGATTCTAAAGTTAGGAGAAAACTGTGATCTCATACTACAGGCTAGAAACCTGTCCATTCATTACTGCATAGCAATGGAATTTGGTTGAGAGGCTGACATAATCTGAGGAAGCTGAGATTCACATCATCCAGGTACAACTGGGCAGGGAAAGACTCAGTTACATGTCCTAAGAAATTACATAACTTTTATTTCCCTCACTTCTTTTTTAATACTATATATAAACAGATGATCAAAAAGAATTTCTATTTTTTTCAGTGCACTTCATACATTGTTTAATTTAATTTAAAAAATTAATTCTACTAGTGTTGGAATATGTCAGTTTACAGAAAGCAGAAACTCAGGGTTTCTTTTCAGGAAGATGTTTTTACATTTTAAACAATACACTGTAGGCTCAGAAGATTTTTTTGAAACCACTATTCGTTAACTGTAATTGAAGTACACCTTTACATCACTTTGAGTGCACAATGGAACCCAGTCTTGGTCTGACGTCATTAAAAGACAGAGAACTGGCCACATTTGTTTTAAGGTCATCTCACTGCTTAGATATTTCCTTACCACAGGTTCAATGTCTGGCTTCAGTGCACAGCTACTGGTTTTAATTAGACCTTTCCTCACTGGATTAAAGAGCTTTCCAGTACATTTAGTAATTTCTTCAGGTACTTGTACATTGCAAGTAATCTTCCTATTTATAAAATAGCGAGTGAGCTTCTAACTTTCTTATTGTAAGGCATCTTCTCCAATCCTCAATTTCCTTTTGTGGGTTTGGGGTTTTTATTTAGGGTTGTGTTTTTGGTGTTTTGTTTTGGGGTTGTTTTTTTTTCTTAACTAAAACTATTACTCAACATATTTTTTACATATGGGTGCAAGACAGCAGAATTTGTCTAAGCATTGTCGTACACTGAAGTGAATTAATCCTTACTTTCTATTTCCTCTCCTCATGCTGCCATGGATTATCTTCACTGACTGTGCCTCCTTCCCTTGTAGTGACAGGAAACCACAGCTCTTCTACACAGATGGGCAAGTAAGGAGTTTAGCAACACACTTCCTTGAAGCCACAGCTTAGTCAATGGCCAAGACTGACAGATTCCCCCACTGGTAGTTCCCTCATTTTTAAGGCAGGAGAGACCCATTCACTGCTAATGGCCCTTTGATTGCTTTTTCCACACTTTCTGGGCCATTTCCTACACTCCAGGCTTCTATGACCAAATGGAGGGTCTAATTCACATAGCCTTTTACAAGCTCGATGTCCATAAAATGAAATGGAATGATTAACTGGACACATGTGCGTTCCTGAAACTGTTACCACCTTCAGTTTTGATTTGTCTGTACTTGTCCCCCCTTCATTTATGTCCTTTTTGAAGAAATTCCAAAGCCTCCTCCTTTCACTCTGCCTTATTTCTTCTCTTTAATGTTTGGATTTATCAAACAAGACTGGCAGAGTTTGTGGAGAGATAGCTTGATTTCAAACAAACAAACAAACATTATGAGTAGTAATCTAAACGATGATATACATAGATACAACTTATTTTGAAAGAAGAAATTCTGAAGGAAAAGCTCCTGATTTAGGCACAGATTCAGAAAAACACCTAAGCACAAATATAATACTTTTTAAAAAAAAATAATATTGTAAGCTTCAGTAATTATACATGCTTTAAGCTAAGCACAGGCTTCCATGTTTTCTCTGAAATCTTATGTTGATTAACTCTGCATTCTAACCTGAACTGCAGTACAGTTCAATAATAGCTATTAAATAATTACTATTATTATTAAATATTTATTATTCAATAACTATTACAGGATTTCTACAATTACTTTCAGCTTATGGTGCTTGTATGAATATAATATATAGCCACAGAGTAATATCTTTCTTCATTAACCTTCTTTTCTATATTTAATAATTTCCAAATTAAAACAATACTCCAAGAGTTTTTTTTTTAATTAAACAAAGTTTGGTTTTCTGATTTTTTAAAATCTCAGGTGTTGCATTTTGATCTGACCTTGACTAAAACCAAAAGTTTTTAAAGAGAAAGGAATGAACATTTTCATTCTGTAGCTAACTCTGTTTGCATGGCAGAGGCTACAAACTGTATATAATTTAACTTAGGGTCAATTTCTGACAGTTTCTAGCATAATGAGGTGACATTCTAGTTAGAGTCCCTAAGTACTATTTTAATGCAAATAATAATAAAATATATCCCTAGATAGTTCAATCATTGTTTCATGAATCAAAATCATGTATTTATGTACTCCTAAAAGTCTAATTCTATAATCTATAATACTTTTTATTATTGCTGATAAAATAAAAGATGATAAAATAAAAATAGAATAAAAACCAGCAAAATAAAAACAAAAATCCGCAGTGGGTAAAAGTGTCATAATGTGAACACCTGCTATGACTGAGATCATATGTTGTTGAAGGAAGAAGACATGATCACACATGAAAGGCATGTAGAGTTTTTATGTCATACTTTCAATGTCATGGCTTAACAATCTCATCCTGTAAATAACAGATCATAATCAATTTAGGTGGGAATCAATAAGAAATTGTGTTGTTTAGCACTTCCCACTAATGACATATATTGATATTAATATTTCTGGTTTCAGCTGGGGGCTGCCTTTGAAATAACATCAGGTTCCTAATTTTCTGAGGCTTTGTTTCTTTGAATTTCCCCGTCTTAAACTTATCTACTGACATATAAAAAGCATAATTGCAGAGATTACTATGAATGGAATACCACATACATCTTGATGTTGCTTTTGAATCTCCTATGATATGGAAATAAGCATTTCTATTTTGATGTCTTGCTTAACTTTTAAATTAAGAATTGACCGTTTAGACCCATCGCTGACAATGCTGCTTACTGTAAATCCTGTTTAAAGCTCATTCTGATTTTTAATGAGCAAACACTGGGAAGTATTCAGGGTTTTTAGAAAGAATAAAGTGTCCCATTTCAAATTATGCCACTTGGCAAGGATCCTTAAAGGATACATTTTACTAGTGATGATGCACTAGTTCTTATTTTGTTTTAACTATCAAGCTTTTGTTATTGGAAGACAAATAAATCTGTGAATGGAGAAGAGATCTCCTGTTCTGAAAAACAGTATAGAACTTTTCTTTTAAATCTTCCTCTGAATTACTTCTATTAAAGCTATTTGTTTTGTTTATCTTGGAACATTGGGATCTATTTCAGGTAAATAAAATAATCTGATTTGCTACTAATCTTTTTTCCTTTCATTTAAAGTGTCACAGGTAATTTTAATTACCCTTTGCATTAATATGCAGAGATGATATTTACAAGAAAAGGTACAAACTTCTCTATATTACACAGGCGTGCACATATGATGCATTACGTAGCTATTACACTCTCAAAGGAGAGCATCAAGATTCACTTCAGTAATTCAGAATCCTTTTGTCATCTCTCTGGGCTGTGCAGCAGGTCTGATGCTACTAAATAGATTATATGAGGTGTTCATGCTCACTGGTAGCCTGCATAGCTGTTGCATCTTCAGATTTTGATAGATTGATTCTGGATCTGATTATCAGTCTGGAAAAAGTGTCATCAACTACTTTCTGAAAGAAAGTCTTCCTTTCATGTGACATCCTGAAACTGAAATTCTGTTCATTCATTAATTTACTGAGAAGTCTTTTGAATAGCGCAGCCAATACTGAGCGGTTGTTGAAAATGCTTGCACTCAGGAAGCTAATGTGGCCTTGATAAGCTTATGTGGTCAATGAGAGAGCTGGCTAAACTGAAAATAAATAAAGTCACTAAGTTCCTGTACTTCTGTATAGTTATGAGATTCATGTTGTGTAAAAAACCACACCTGCCAGTTGGAGAAGTTCCCTTGCACACATGTTTAGAGCCTGAGGAGAAGTGTTCTGACCAGAGTGGTAGTTTTTTGGTGTGTTGATTGCATGTCCACTAAGATATCGACAATGATGGCCTAGCTACAGTAGATGCATGGTCAATAGAGCTGACAAATAAATTCCCGAGCACATCCTGTCTCCAAATAGAGAGAGAAAAGAAGTGTCAAGCCAGTGCTCCAGGAACACTCAAAAGGCATGTTTAGCCATGTACAATTTAGCTAGACATTTCCTCTGCTCTCTTAGCTGAAAACGGAGTGATGGAATACCTGCATGAAGGAATCCATGGGTTTCTTTGGATCTCTGTTTGATTTTGACATCCAGATAGATAAGTGATATCTGTACCCAAAGGAATCCAGCAACAGTTCCTAGTCACTGAGACTCCATCATCTGCCCTGGTTAAGTTCTGACTCCATATGGAGACAACACGTAGACAAAAGAAGAATGCCCTTGGTCAGGGATGGGCTAAGGAAACAGTGACTTCAGTAGAGCAGCACCTCAGACACAAGTGATGGTATGAATTACCTGATAAAAGCAACTTGTAGCACATTGTCCTGTAAAAGCACCAGTCAGACTTGACTAGGCACGAGTTCCCTCAAATAGAATAAACTCAGCAGGATAACAATCAGTTACTCATAAAATAGCTAATCACAGAACAATATGCTAAATTATATGAAAGGGGCTGAGGAATTAATTCGTGAAAAATCATGTGAGGAGAACATCCATTAGAACTTATGCATAACTTAGTGACAGTTTTCTTGACTGATAACTGTAAATAAGAACACAGAGTAAGAATGCATATGCCAGAACAACGCAATGATCCATGCAAACTGGTATATTGCTGCTGGTCATGTTGCATACCTAAATATTTACAGAAAGATGATATAGAGACATAATTATAATAACTACCCACATAAGACTGAATTCTGCCATTGTAGGTTATAGTGAATAGCAGCGTACCTCTGTGAGTAGTTTGTCTGGTTCTAAATACATAGTGCTGTGCAAGGCAAGAGCGATAGTTTTGCAGGGGAGGGAAAGGAAACACCTTTATGACCTCATATTATCCATTTATACTCTGAGTCATTAAAATGATTGCTTCTTATAAAAGTTATCTTTGCTAGTAGAGGAATATGTGCGCAAATACTCCCTCTGACAATCAGTGTGCTTTGGATCAGACTCAAAACATACATATTATTCAAACTTAACTTTCCTTGACTCCTCCTGAATTATTTGACCCCAAAGGAAAACATCTCACTCTCAATAAAACTGCAGTCAATGGTGAAATTCCTGTCAAGTACTGCTGGTACAGTGTGCTCCTCAGGTTAATTGTAAATTACATGGTAATGTGTTATGCAAAAATAAGATTCTGTACCAGTAGTTTTCAACCTGTAGACCACCAGTGAATAAGGAACAAGACCCTATTGTCAGTAGACGAGATTTATTACAGTGTCCCTTTCGTCAATGGAAAAATTTAGGGGATCTACAAATCAAAAAAAGATTCAACAACACTCCACTCTGTCCAAATACGTAGCATCCAAATAAGTTGACTCTCTGGTTGTCAGTTTTAATTATAGGGTAACTTTATTGTTGACCATATAAGTTATTTTCTGTGACTGTTAAGGGACTCACTAAGAGAAAATGAAGAGGAATGGAAGAGAAGTATGAAGAACAGACGAATTTCATAAAGCTGCGGTTCACTTCATGCCCACATGTCTAGGTTTTCTTTCTATGGAAATGAAGTTAAAGTAGTGGAATGATTCATAACAGGGTCTTCATCTAATGTGGCAGTAGGGATGTGGCAGAACTGTATTCCCTGATCAAGGAAGTAGGAATTGCTCCCAGAACCTGCAATTTAGATTTAGAAGAAAATATATCTTGCTATAACAGTTAAGACAGTAAACTCCATAAGTTCATCCAGTTTAATCCACTTTCGCTCAAACACTTTGGTGGCTAATCTGGTTCAGACAGTGTGTCATTCTATTTCTCAATAATTTTATTTCAGTTAACCACATTTTGCTAGTCAGTATTTGTTTTTGCAACCATAGTGATGAAATATGTTGGCTACAGATACAAGGCTTCTAAGCAGGTGTCTTGCTTTGTTAAATTTCAGTAATTCAGACCATCTCCCGTTCATGCTACTAATAACTGAAATTTAAACAATATGACCCTTTGTGTCTCTGATATCAAATCATAAATCTCTCAATTTGGAATTGGCCATGAAGATATGAGAACTTTTACCTACAGTTCAATATATCTTCCAGTATTTTGCTATTAATTTTTTTCTGATTTTTTAGAAGATTGTTGTCAGTTAGTAAGTAATTGTAGTTTTCCTCTGTTAGTCATATCTTCATTGCATTTGGTGTCTTTTGGTATAGGACAGTATCAGTGTAATTTGTTATGATATTGTTATGAGAGTGACATCTGATACTTAGTGACACTGATAATTGATACTTAGGATACATTTCTTGGCTAATTTTTAAGCAGATATTGTCCTTCAGTGCTATTGAAAATATCTTTATAACTAAAGTATTCTCAGGTTCAGAGGTTACTTTTATTACAAAGCCCAATTATCTGCAATGTTGTGTTACAGCAGAAGTCAAAAAGGAATACCTACATGGCTTTTATTTTTGGTTTTGAAAACATGATTTTTGTCATTCTTTGATAATGCCTCTTATTACTTCCCTTTACTTATTTCCAAGTAATTATAGACTCATGAAAATGCATTAATTTTTACATTTGTCTTAGCCATTTTAATATTTTAAAATGTTTTATAAAATACACTCTTAACTCTGATAAAGAACTGTAATACTTTTAAACTGTGTTGTAGAGGAGAGAACATTTTACACCCCTCCTGCACATATACATAATCCAACCACTTACAAAGTACTCAGACACAGAGAAAACTCATAAATCCACAATAATGATCTTTCTGGAGCCTTTCTTTTTCCTGTAATGTACACTGGATCAAAAAGATTTAATTTGAGGAAAAAAAAAAGATATCAGTACCGCATTACATGATTTCCTTTTTTGTTTTTTTCCACACGCAGATTAACATCTTGCTTGTCCTTCTGATTCTGATGGAGAATGAGATGACCGCTTTATTTAGGTACCTGATGGTGTTTTAGATTATTTTCTTCCAGAAACACTAGACGGTTTTATTAATGTTTCATAATTTTAAACTTTTATATGTATTTACAACATTCACGGCTCACCATATCAACTATTTACCCAAGTGTTGTGTTTGTTGGTATTTCCTAGGCTCGTCCTTATGCCAGCCTGAGTGGTTTTGCTAGTAAATACTGTCATGATGGTGATCATGGTTTTCAAATCTCTGTTAGGATATCAAATTACCCTTGTGCCTGTACTGGAGCTTGGAACACCTCCATTCTAAACTCTTTCCATTTTCAAAACTGGCTATTTATTTGTACTCTGGTTTTCATATGATTTAATCAGCTTTTAATCTATAACAGCATTCCACCCCATGGCTACAAATGTTTTGAACTGCCTCAAGTGGAAATATCCATATAATCAAAATTCTAGATATTTAATATCTCTCTTGCCTTCAGCAGCCTTTCCCAATAGCATTACTGCTGACAGATATTTGGCCTAAAACCAGAAATAGATACTAAATTCTCAGAAGGAAGTCTGTATTAAAAAGGAGGAAGCTGTGCGACAGAGATCACCTTACTGATATGTTTATCTTATAATGCTTCTTTACTTCCCTTTGACTCTCCTACTTCATTATATAAAGTTCAGAATAGAGACCATAACATCTCTTTGTAATTCTGAGCAAAATTCTGCAAAAATAATAGGAAAAGGTTATCTATTATAAACCTAATCCATAGCTAGTAGAAAGCAGCAAGTGAATACACTGGGGTCTGGCTATGCAAAAGCCTATAGAAATTTATTTTAAAAGCAAACTAGCAGTCAGTATTAGAAAGGCATACATCTATATGTCTTAGTACTTATTATCAAGGAATTTTATTTAATATACGCATAAATTACAGTCACTTAGCCCATGTCCCTTTCCTGGACAAGATGATGATACATCAATTACAAATTTTCTCGATGTTTAATATTCTCACAGAACAATTTTTATTGAGTAAATATTGGTTACATGATTGAACTGTTAATCCTTATGGGACATGGAATATTAGATTAATATAAGAATATTTTTTATCCCCTGAATCATATTTGAAAGATTTTCCTGCCTAACAGGATTTTAATTTGTTTGTAGCCATTATATTTATTAACAAATCAAGAGAGGAGATGCTGGAATCTTGCTGTTCAGAGGCAAAAATAACTCCAAATTCAACATATGAACAGCACATTTGAAAACAGAGGCATTTGTGTTTGAACTTGAGCATCTCAATATGAAAATTGACTAAATAGTCTTCAGCAGATATATATACATATATGAGGGTCATCTAGTTTCCTTTAGCTTAGCTTCACTGTGCATAAGGGAAATCAGCAAACAAAAAGTTATTGGGAGTAGAGATATCTTCATGATTAATTATTTGATATGACTGACTACTCACCTATGTAAATGGCACAGTTGATATTGAAATGAAAATGTATAGTAGAACTGCCAGATGTGGCAGAGACAAAAGTAAGATCATCTAACCAATGTGCACGTAGAATGAAGGCCTGAAATGTTTCAAAAGTGTTAATATATTGGTAATATTTCTGAATTTCTAACAGCTACATTATCAGCAGTGTACAGACAACTGTTTTATCACAGAATCAAATCAGAATTTCAAAAAGCCCGGCCTAACTTTTAACCAGGTGGCGAAAAATGAGAGGTAATCTCTAGTCTATGTATAGTGGGTATCCACAGCTGACACTCTTGCTTCTGTTCCTTCATCTTAGTCACTTCATCTCTATTTTCAGCTGTTTTGTTTATCTTTTCTTGAGGAGATATTGAAATGGTGATAGACCTGCAGGCGATAGAGGAGCCGACAAGGAGGGGTGCCATGCTGGACCTTGTGCTCACCAACAGGGAGGGGCTGGTGGGGGACATGAAACTGATGGACAGCCTTGGCTGCAGTGACCATGACGCGGTGGAGTTCAAGATCCACGGGGCGGCAAGGAAACTGCACAGTAAGCTCTCTGCCCTAGATTTCAGGAAGGCGGACTTCGGCCTCTTCAGGAACCTCATGGGCAAAGTGCCATGGGAGGCGGCCCTGGAGGGAAGAGGGGACCAGGAAAGTTGGTCCATATTTAAGGAGCACCTCCTCCAAGCTCAGCAGAGGTGCATCCCGATGAAGAAAAAGTTGGGCAAAAAGGCCAGGTGGCCAGCGTGGATGAGCAAGGAGCTCCTGGACCAACTGAAAGTGAAGAGGAAAGCCTATAGAGGGTGGAAGCTGGGACAGGTAGCCTGGGAGGACTACCGAGTGACTGTGCGAGCAGCCAGGGATAGGGTGAGGAAGGCTAAAGCCCTGATGGAATCGAATCTGGCCAGGGATATAAAAAGTAACAAGAAAAGCTTTTACAGGTATGTAGGGGACAAAAGAAAATCCAAGGAGAATGTAGGCCCCCTCCGGAAGGTAACGGGTGTCGTGGTTACCCGGGATGTGGAGAAGGCTGAGGTACTCAATGACTTTTTTGCCTCAGTCTTCACTGATAAGAACTCTTGTCTCCCCACTCAAGCTGTGGAAGGCACAGGCAGGGACTGCAAGGATGAAGAACCACCCACAGTGCTCGAAGAGCAGGTTCAAGATCATTTAAGGAATTTGAAGGTGCACAAGTCCATGGGGCCTGATGAGATCCATCCGCGCGTCCTGAGGGAACTGGCGGATGAAGTTGCCAAGCCACTGGCCATCATATTTGAGAAATCGTGGCGGTCTGGTGAGGTCCCCGATGACTGGAAGAGAGGAAACATAACCCCCATTTTTAAAAAGGGGAGTAAGGAAGACCCGGGCAACTACAGGCCGGTCAGCCTCACCTCTGTGCCTGGCAAGGTCATGGAGCAGATTCTCCTGGAAACCATGCTAAGGCACATGGTGAGCAAGGAGGTGGTTGGTGACAGCCAACATGGCTTCACCAAGGGCAGATCTTGCCTGACCAATTTGGTGGCCTTTTATGACAGGGTAACAGCATCGGTGGACAAGGGACGGGCAACGGATATCATCTACCTGGACTTGCGCAAGGCATTTGACACTGTCCCGCACAACATCCTTCTCTCTAAACTAGAGAGGCATGGGTTCGATGGATGGACCACTCGGTGGATAAGGAGTTGGCTGGATGGCTGCACTCAGAGAGTGGTGATCAACGGTTCAATGTCCAAGTGGAGACCGGTCAAGAGTGGCGTCCCTCAGGGGTCCGTGTTGGGCCCGGCCCTGTTCAACATCTTTGTCGGCGACATGGACAGTGGGATAGAGTGCACCCTCAGCAAGTTCGCCGATGACACCAAGCTGTGTGGTGCTGTCGACTCGCTGGAAGGGAGGGATGCCAGCCAGAGGGACCTTGACAGGCTGGAGAGGTGGGCCCGTGCCAACCTCATGAAGTTCAACCAGGCCAAGTGCAAGGTCCTGCATCTGGGTCATGGCAATCCCAAGCACAAATACAGGCTGGGCGGGGATTGGATCGAGAGCAGCCCTGAGGAGAAAGACCTGGGAGTGTTGGTAGACGAGAGGTTCAACATGAGTGGGCAATGCGCCCTTGCGGCCCAGAAGGCCAACCGCATCCTGGGCTGCATCAAGAGGAGTGTGGCCAGCAGGTTGAGGGAGGTGATTCTGCCCCTCTACTCTGCCCTGGTGAGACCCCACCTGGAGTACTGCGTCCAGTTCTGGAGTCCCCAACACAAGAAGGACATGGACCAGTTGGAAAGGGTCCAGAGGAGGGCCACAAAGATGATCAGAGGGCTGGAGCACCTCTCTTATGAGGACAGGCTGAGAGAGTTGGGGCTGTTCAGCCTGGAGAAGAGGAGGCTCCGGGGAGACCTGATAGCGGTCTTCCAATACCTCAAGGGGGCCTACAGGAAAGATGGGGAGAAGCTGTTCAGTAGGGCCTGTTGTGATAGAACAAGGGGTAATGGGTTTAAATTAGAAGGAGGTAGGTTTAGATTAGATATTAGAAAAAATTTTTTTACAATGAGAGTTGTAGAGCACTGGAACAGGTTGCCCAGAGAGGTGGTGGATGCCCCATCCCTGGAATCGTTCAAGGCCAGGCTGGATGAGGCTCTGAGCAACCTGATCTAGTCAGGGATGTCCCTGCTTCTTGCAGGGGGGTTGGACTAGATGACCATTGAAGGTCCCTTCCAACTGTAACTATTCTATGATTCTATGATTCTATGATTCTATGACTTGGAACAGTGGCTGATTGTAATTTCAGCTTGGTTTCAATTTATGGCAGCTAATCTGAATACATTTGGAAACCTCAAAAAATATACACAGGAGAGGCTAATAAAAATATTAATCAATTGGGAAATATCCACTTTTCCCAACCACAGAGCATGGAATAATGAATAACATGGACACAACTATCAGTGATGTAAATTTTTGTCACTGCATTGAAGTTGATGATGAGACAATAACTTAAATTTATGATCTGAACTGTTGTTCGTCTCAGTTTCCGATAAGCAGATAAATTAAAAAACTTGTTAGAGGACATTGAATTTAAAATAGGAATGATGTGCCCATGGAATTGACTGTAACATACTGAAGAAACTATATTTGTTATTAAAAATTCATTGGAAAGATAAGATGCCAGTAAAATGACTGGACAAAAATGTAATTTTCTTTCTCCCCAGAAATATTATGAAATGCTTATAGTCTAACAGTCCACTTGGTAGATCCCTAAAGGATAATTTCCTTTCTCTGTTTCTCTATAGTTCCTTCCATTCCAAATACTTCTTGCTTCTTTTATTTATTTTCCTTTTATATCATAAAACCTGACTGTCACTAGTTATATTTTGTTAGGATACAAAACAGCACATTCAGCAATTGTTTTGCATTCACACCTTGCATTTCAGAAGAGGAAAAAAAGTTACAGAAGAAAGTGCAGCTGAGGACAGGCAATATAATCTGTCTTAGTTGTACTGTATTTGACTCTATGGAAACTAACTGGCACTACTAATGAATCAAGCTGCACTTCATCCTAAGTAAAGGCGGCAGAATTTGAGTGCTTTTAAGACAGAGGGAAATGAAACTGGATAGATTTTGCTTATGAACACAGCATTTTGAAGGTAGAGGCTAAAGCAGATTTTCCTCTGGTTCTGGAAAATATGATAGACATGAAATTTCCTATCTGAGCAAGTGTCACCCTTAAGGCATGCTGAAAACTCTCTCCAATGCTTATCTCCCTGAATCACAAAGAAGATTGTCATGACATATAAGAAGGTATCAGCTTAGACATAGAAACTGAAGAAATCAGTATGGTCCCTACATCCTTTATATCAAAACTGCGCATCTTTATCTAAAGGAAAGTCTTACACACTTTTTTCATTTTCTGCTAAGCAGATGTCAAGAAATTCTTTATTTATGGCATTGATCTAAAGGACTAATGGATTTTTATAGACAGGTTCCTACTGACTGTTGGCTGTTTCCAGAAACTACTGACTTTGACAAGTGAGAATACAAAGTATACAATGATGCATGGTTGATGGGGGCATATAGGATGTTCTGACTGTTGTCACCTGTAATCGCATAACTTTGTGATTCTGCCCCTCTACTCTGCTCTGGTGAGATCCCACCTGGAGTACTGCATCCAGCTCTGGAGCCCTCAGCACACAATCTGTTGGAGCAGGTCCAGAAGAAAGTCACTGTAAAAGACTGTATCGAATATTTGTCTCAACATTGTCGAAACATCAAACCACCACCCGAACAATGGCTTCCGATTATCTTGCAAGCCAACTCCTGTTGTCCTGTGAACCTGAATGCAGAGCTGATTCTGAGAAATTTAGCCCTACCCCCCGGCATGCACCCAGAGATGATAATGGGCATGCATATCACCACCAGGTGAGGGGTGCAGCTAGGAAAACCAGCTCTTGGAATACAATGAGTACACGAACATAAAAGGGGAATACACATTGACGAAATACACATTGATGGAATCAACATCGACTGAATCCACATCGACAGAATCCACATCGATGGAATCAACATCGAAATGACCAACATCGGATGGATCGTTCCCCCATTGAGTGAACTGGACTGTCGGGAGGCCGCAGCTCCGTGGTGGTAGCTATTACAACCGAAACTCTTTTCCCTCTTTCCTTTCTTTCTCTCTTTCTTCTTGCATTTACAAATTTCTAGCATACCATGCTCAGTTCTCTGTCAGGATGTAATTCTCCCTCTTTTTTTTTTTGCCTTTGAGGAAAGAAGGCTATTAAAATTCATTCTTTATCACAAATTTCTATATTTTGAGCACCTGCCATCCATCTTACTCTGAATTGCAGCTACGTCTTGACATTGTTTAACATGATAGCGATCTACTATTTTGATCCTTGGCAGGAACAGCTGTTCTTTATTACACAGAGGGGAGCAGCAATTAAAATGGTTATTCTGTCATTGATTTGTAGCTTTGTTTTAGAGGTGCTTCATTCACCTCATCAATTCACTTGCTCCTAATTAATCATTCATCAACACAGGATTTTCTTCATTAACATATCTCATAGGCATGATTTATGGCCAGTATTAGTGCTATCACAGTCGCAGAAGTAAAAGATCATATCAGTCTTCCACGGGCATTTAGTTTGCCTCATTCATTTTACAAGAAGCTTCTATCTTACTCTCAGCTGGACTGCAAGCATGATAGCATGATGTACAAGATGACTCCACACACACTGCTAGTGCTTCTAGTCCTTCCTCATTTGGCTTATTTGGTATCTTCTAGTTAAGCAAAACTTAAAGAACTCCAGCTTGCTTTGTTTAAGCAAATCCTGTAATGCTGAATTGATTAAAAAAATGCAACTTGAAATGGTATTCTTGTAAGAATTTTGGATTCAGTTATGTCCTGTGATAGACAAATGCAACAGCAGTGGCATAGTCAGACTTTCAGAAGTAGATAAATGCTGTAGGTAAGTTTGCTGAAGAAAGACGAATTCATCTTCTTTGTGAATAAACATTGTGTACTGTTTTGATTACCAATAGTGTACAGATTCTGTGCTTTATTTTTTAAACTGTTGTTCACCAGGAGGAAAGAATGAAAACATTTTGTCTTTTACTTCCATACTGAGCCTTTTATTAGTGGTAGGATTGAGATCCTTACAGCTACAATTGCAGATATAGAAGCTTCTATGTCTGTCACCCATAATATACCTGTATATATAAATTAATTAAAAGTTGCTCTTATATATCTGATTATTCTAAAAAACTATAGTGGTAGATCATAAATTATTATAAATGATCTGTTAAGGAGATTCTTTGCATGCTGAGGAGTTAAAAAACAGCAATCACCAATGAGTGGATGGAGCACATGTACTGCGTCTGTATATGTGAGTCAGAGCAAAGCTGTTTTAAACAAGTTGGGATTCCTTAATCCCCTTTGGTGTATTATTATCAGAATGTAGAGTGACTGTGTCCAATTATGGAAAAGAAAGCAGCATCCAGACAACATGTGACTAGTCAAGAAGATAACAAGTTCTCAACAATTATTATAAGTAATCTAAACAAAAATATAAATTTTCATAGTTTTTTTTCTCATATTTTACATAATTATGTCAGCAGTAACAATAAAACTCATATTGCAATAAAACAACATAATTAGTTTTAACCAATAGGGTTTCCAAAATTCAACATTAAACACTGCATTAAGATATATAATAAAGTGAAACTGAGGAGGAATAGAGGCTAGAATTAGAGGCCAAATTTAAGAGCTGATGTATTCTTATGTCAGCCTCAACAAGTCTGTGGTGTGTGGAAGGTCCTGCATTTTAAATACCAGTTTTGTTTTATCCATTGTGACTGAAGTCTTAAATGAGAGTGGAAAAATAGTATATGTAAATTTTAAAGCTATAAGTAAAATAGCAGCTTCAATCCCAGATTAGAATGCATAAAGTCCCACTCTTATATTTGGTCTGTTTCCCACTGACATCACTTGGCTTGTATGGAGGTAAATGAGGTAATGCAAGATTGGAGCTTAACTGAGAAACTAGACCTAACTCAGATATACTTTAAGAATGTTCATATTTTTAAAAAATGAAGTGAGATTATGTTTTTTTTTTCAATTTTGAACAATTGTTTACAGCAGAATAATATTTGAAGATTCTCTGGCAAAGGCTTATATTTTCACCAATATATTAAAAAATATTACAAGTAAGAAAGGTACTTTGGTTAATGGATGATGATAGAGTTGTAGTTTCCTTTCTTCTGCAGTAGGAAATATTAGGTGAATGGTAAGTACTGAACAGAGAGAGTTTATTAATGTGAATAAAAGCACAGCTGTTACCAAGGTGCAGAAACTTGTGCAGAAACTATGCCAATGCTTTTTATACCCACATATAAATATCATTGTTTGGAAGGTAATTATTCTACTGAAAAATGTATTAGCAGCTTCTGCAATATGTTGCCATAGCACTTTGACAACTTAAAAAAAATTTCTGATCACAAAGAGCAAAAGCAGCAGGAGAAACTTAAATCCTACTTTTTCTGAATTTCCAGACTTACCAGGCAGCTGAACTACTTGCGTGTGCAGTGATCATTTGGGAGGCCTATCTGTGCTCAGCATTCAAACTTAAGTGAGAAGAGGAAAGCATTTAGTAGTTTTACATCTTATTCATTACAATGGTTGATGTGCATACATAATGTCATGGTAATGGCCTGCTGCTGGGTTTTAATACATTAAAAGGTTGGAAACATAAGGTCTGTGAAATTGGAGTCTGTGTAATTCAGTGCTGATAGAAACATCTTTATCTGCAGAGCAAAAATATAATTTTTTTTTCTTGTAAAAAAAAAACAATGTAAAAAAGTCATAGGTTGCTCATAAACACCAGACACTTTTGAATTCCACAGCAATATACTTGTTCAGACCTGGAAATGGCAGTCAAACATGGATTAGCAGCCCCAGAAGCATATATTACATTAATTCATATAAAACATGGAAAAAAAAAAGGTTATGTATTATACTTTCTGTTATACAGCTCTCTTGTTAAATTCATCAGCATTAAAACTGGTCTGAAATTACAAACAAAATCATACAATCACTCTTCCACTCCTTCCCACTCTAAAATCCTAAGTGATGAGAAAAAAAAAATTATAGTGTATCAAAATATTCAAGAAACAGGGTGGGGAAAAGACTATAACATCCAGGCATGAGTTCAAAGTATATGTTTTGACCAAACATGGGATCCCTTAGGGCAGAAATACAGGTCACAAAGTCTTCCTCAGGCACGTAGTTTGCTCTACCAGGCAAGATTTATGATTTTGTTGCCTGCTCCTCTAACAAGATAATTCCTGTCAACATATCAAGTTTGTGGATGAAGCAAGACCACAGCTCAAATATCTTCCATACTCTGCTGTTGTGCCAGATGAGAGCTGATCCTAGAGACGTGGCTTCTCTGCAAGAGGTATGCACGTACATGCTGCTTCAGTCAAACCAGTATCAGACCAAACCATGGCCACAGTGGCCATGGCAGTGTCCTTTCCTATTAGGAAAAAAAATATTTACTGAAAGAATGGTCAAGCTTTGGAATAGGCTGCCCAGGGAAGTAGTGGAGTCATCATTCCTGGAGGTGTTAAAAAAAAGGTGTAGATGTGGCATTTCAGGACCTGGTTTAGTAGGCATGGTGGTATTGGGCTGATGGTTGGACTTGATGATTTTAGAGACTGGGGGAGGGAGGGGGGGAAACAAATTGTGAGCAGAAGGCAATATCCAGTTTAGTCTTCTGCTTTGCGCTGGTCACTGGTGGTCTGTAAAGGTATTACCTGCAACCTACTCACAAAATCATCCTCGGGTGAAATGCGTTAGCAAAGGATTGGCTGTAGATCTCTTCCCTAGTCTTCTTTATAGCTTCATGCTTTGTGGTAAGGAAGAGATACTGTTTTCCTTAGTTCCTTTATTGTAAAAATATTTTTTATCTCAGTAGCTGTGAGTACAGGCCAAAACCAGGAAACTGAGGTATGAAGTGATGCTCAATCTAGGCAGGTGTGTTGCCATTGTTAGTTGCAATTAAGTTTCTCAAAACAATATTCTGATGTACGTGGCTGATTAATCAACTTTTTCTCTTTACAGAGTGGCAAATCAGGCTACCCCTTAACTGTATGGGTAATGAGGCTCATCTTAATGAACCTATGACAGAGGTTAGAATGGGACCAAGGGAATCTGGTTTCTATTTTCCTCTTCTTCCATAAACATCTAATTGGCAGAAAGTTTGATGAACGTTAATATCTTTAATCCATCTCTTAGAAAAAGGAAAGATTAATTTAGGAAGGTAAACTGGCAGAATTTTTTAGCAAGTGACATAAAAAGCTGAAGATGGCCACATCTGAAGCAGAAAGAAAAGCTGACCGATCATGAGCATGTCTTCCGACATAGTATAAAACCTGTACTTTGAGACATAGGCTGTTTTGTTATAAGCAAAAAAACCTAGAAACCATAAACTACAACTGAATGCAATAGCTGAGAGATAATTTTAAAGTCATAAGTAGTACTTTATTTTCTTAGATATAAAGAAGTAACTTGCTTTTTTTAAAAAAAAATAATTTTTGAATATGTTGGTGTAGAAATGTCAAATTGAACTTTAGCAGCAGTCACAGATAAAAAGAGGAGTGTAACAGATATTTTCTACTCCTGAGTAATGTCCCCAGATTAACTTCTGTGAGGAGGTTCTAGAGTTTATGACCTGTAATACTGTCTTTAAAATGGTTGTGTCAAAGCTGATCTTGTCAAATTAATCTTGTAAAAAGAAAAACATAGAGAATAGATTTTTGACCTCTTAATCTAACATTTTTGCATCTATTCTACTTACATCTTACTGTTTTTACTGTAAGCTGTAACTTGGGCCTTCTGGGAATCCTATCTAATCAGGAGGCATGCGATGAATTCACTGACTTTAAAAGACCGCGAGAGAATTATTCATATCCTTATTTCTACTAAAAATTTCCTTGGAATTTTGATTATCTGCTGCCTGTTAAAAGAATTCTTACAAATAGCAAGATTTCTAATGGCAATGCTGCAGTATTTACCAATAAAAGAAAAATCATTCGGCCAGATTGAATACACGTGGTGCACTTTAAAGGGAAATACAGAGGACTGCAGAACGGCCTATGTTGTCATGTGTTAGCTGCAAAGAGCAAATAGAAACAGTTGGAAGTAAAGCATCCTGGTTGTACAGGGTAGCTTCAACAGCTGTCTTCGCCACTTTCCTCTTCCCAGTGTAGTGACATCAAGGAAATATCATTGGTCTTGGAGAGTCTGTGTTCTCTGAGGAGTTTGTGGTCTGGACCAGAATTGTGCACTCAAGTGATAACTAATAGCAGTGAGTGATGAAAACACTTTACATAACTTAAAAATAAAAGGAATTGCAAAAGGATACGAACTAATGATGTAGAGGAGAAGAGGGTGGAGAAAAGGAAATTGTGTAGACAAGAATTAAAACTTACATAAGACCTCAATACTGGGTCAGACTAAAGGTCTGTCTAGTTCAGTGTCGTATCTTCAGTCCTGGTTAGTACTAAACTCTTAAGAAAGTATATATATATATATATATAAACCAGGCATATTGAGAGTATTTAATGTATGGATTTGTTTTCTCTACTTCAAACAGCTAATAGTGTAAGACCTTTATGAATAAGAAGATTTATTTGGACCAAAATAACCAGTAGCTACTGATGGGCTCATGCTCTACCAGTCTAAGCCTTTGAATCTTTTTTGCTGTTTGCTACAGCATGTTGTGAAGGCCATGAATACCTCAGACTAATTATATGCTTGTGTGAAAGACGATTCGCTCAAAGCTTTTAATAGAAGACCATAGTGGAAACTTCTTGACAATTTAGGTCAGCCATCAACAGTTTAAGCCTGTGCTACTTGGCTGTTTCAAAAGCTTTAACAGAATCTTTGAGACACAAATCCAGCATTACTGCTAGAGGGAATTTTTTTTTACTCAGTTTACACAGACGCCAGTTATTCATAATGCATTAATAATGTTACATTTCAGTATAAGATCTACTAGTTGCCTAGGCATGCCAAGGTTTTAAGTTTAAGACTGCTGTTACATTTGCCCCCTTTTATTATTTTGGTAACAATACAAGCTCTGTGTGTTTTTCAAGGTGCTAGACTAAATGTTTCCATCCCACACTTTCTGGCTTTTCTGGTATTTTATTTGTGAAAATCTGTAACAGTCCTTAAGTCCTTTTGTTTTTAAATTTCAAAATGCATATTCCTTATTTAAGTAAGTTGTAATGCAATCAGTTATTTGAAAATGTTTTTGTTGGTCTTGACATTGAACCCCACTGAGGAAGGTATAACTGATGGTACCTTACTATGTAAAGTATTTCCATTCACAGTTTCTGATCTTTCTCCAACCAACCTCACTGTGCTGGCCTTTGTCCAGTATTAGGTCAATATACTGGTATAATATAAGGCCTGCTTGAACAGCTCATCAGAGGTTTGCCTGTTCAGGATTCGCCTGAACATGAGCACAACTGACCCCAGGCTGCTCTTGAAGCAGATAAATGACTTTTTGCATTGGGCAATAATAGGTGACTTTTTGTCGAACAATAGTTGTTTGCCACCTTACAGAAAGACCTTGTAGTAAAATGTGTTCAACGATCATGTTATATATATCTTATGCAGTGTCATGCTCAGAAGTCATGTTCAACCAGAAGACTTGAGTGGAGGAGGAGGAAGAGGAGTGGCTCCAGATGACAGAGCGGATTCACCTGCAGGTCATTGAAGACCGTAGTGGAGCAGGTGGATGTGCCTTGAAGGAAGTGTGGGCATGGATGACCCACACTGGAGCCGGTTTACCCTGAAGGACTGCATCCTGTGGGAAATACCCACACTGGAGTAGGGGAAGAGTGTGAGGAGAAAGAAGTAGCAGAGAAGAGCTGTTATGGACTGACCACAATTCCTCATTCCCTGTTTTCTTGTGCTGCTTAGAACAGGGGACAAGGTAGAGGAGCTGGAAATGAAGGAGTGAAGTTGAGAGCCTAGAAGAAAGGGATGGAGTGGGGAAAAGGCGGTATTACAATTTATCTTTATTTCTCACTCTTCAAATCTATTTTAATTGTCAGCAAATTAAATTAATTTTCCCCAAGTCAAGTGTGTTTTGCCTGTGATGGTAACTGGTAAGTGATCTCCTTGTCCTTACCTCAACCCAACAGCTTTTTCATCTTATTTTCTCCCCCTGTCATGGAGGAGGAAGGGTGGAGTGAGAGAGTGGCTAGGTACGCCTCAGCCAGCCGAGGTCAACCGACCCACCACAAGCTGTACCAACTTGTTATGTGACAGAGCTGTCAGAGGAAGGCACACTGGAAGGACTGGTCCCTTCTGAATTCTGAGCCCTTCTGTTGATGATGTAGAAATGCAGACTTATAAGGTAGGGCTTTCTTCATCATCTTTTTTTTTTAAAAAAAAAAAGTTTAGTTTTTTAGCATGTTAGTCCTTGGTGGGACAAAAGAAAGAAGGCAGGCTGATTGGTGGCTTTTTGGTTGTTGTTTGATTGTTTCAGGGCTGTTTAATCAGA
The DNA here is from genome assembly GCF_036417535.1 of Chlamydotis macqueenii. Classification (NCBI taxonomy): domain Eukaryota; kingdom Metazoa; phylum Chordata; class Aves; order Otidiformes; family Otididae; genus Chlamydotis; species Chlamydotis macqueenii. Next base: position 114,281,661 of record NC_141556.1, on the reverse strand, counting down.
GAATTAATTTTCAGTTTTCAGGCAACTGGAGGTGATTACCAGTGATGCCACTGCAAACTGCACAGGAAAGAAAAATGTTCCAAAGTCTCAGCAAACTCCTGATGTAAAGTCTTTTGCTGCCTTCTCATTTTCACCTTCCGTATGCTCCAAGGAACTATCTGCATCAAGGCAAGAAATTTTGAGAGGGCTCATTGTAGGCCCTGCAAGGTGTTATCCAAATTGTAATATTATGCTCTTTCACAGCTGGCTTGGAAGCTCAGAAACTAACTCTCACTGAAAGCCAGTAGTATATGACTTTAAAACTATTTTGATGCCTGTCTTGCATGATTTTAATGAAAAATAAGCTACCATACACTGAAAATGTATTAAAATGTGAACTATGCTTCTCAAAATTGTTTCCTTTCATTCTTCCACATTAATCTTCATATATTTAGCTTGAGAAGTTAATGCTTCTGACAGAAATCCTCAGCTTCTCCCTAGTTTCCTTAGGAAGCATTAACTTGGAAGCAGTCCACCTAAGCAAGCAAGTCATCTCTGTGCCAAAACTTGTTTTGGTACCGACAAGGCTTACTGACTCCTCTCTTGCAACATTTCCCTTCTAAATGCCAGCTGCAGGCTGTCATCGGCCTTGTGCAGTTCTATATCAAGGGACCTTCTGTGATGCTTTTGTTGTAAGCAGTGCTCTCACTCAGGTTCTTTTGTGCATTGTTATCACCCTAGGTCTTTGGAGAGATGACTGATGCACAGTTGTCCTCTTGCCAAAGCTACAGGTGAACCTGAATTATGCACTGAATTCTGAACCTATTCTTTTGCATTTGGTGCTGCTTTGAAAGAGGCCTCAAGTTTAGAGATGTTAGGAAGAACATCAATGTTCATAAAGCTTCAGCAAAAGGAACACTTGTGTCTTGACGTGTAGGTATGTTCTTTGCCCTTATGAGTCACTATTGTTATGAGATGACCAACATTAAGTACAAGTGTAACAATAAGATGAAGACAAATAGGATGAAAAACTGCCAGAAAATTGAATACGCTAGGCCACACAAAGGTGTGCAATCAAAAGGAATAGAGGAGTCCGGCCTATTGTATTTTCATCCTCCTCTGAAAGCCTAGTTCTTTATCTTTTGTGTCCTTGATTTCTTTCCCAAGTTACAAGGCTTCTGTACCCACCTAATTGTGGATCAAGGTCTTCCCCCCACGGCAAAGAAAGGAGCTGTTCTTAACCTAATGTAGTTGTGATTATGTGCAAGTCTGCCAGACACAGTCCTCTCCCTTAGTGCAGCTTATATCTGGTGGGTATAATTCTGTGTTTCATGGTATGGTTGTGAGTCAGAGGCTGTGCAGCCCTTGGGTCACATCACTTTTGTGTTTGCCACTCCTTGTTCCATTCTCCCCACTCCTTGAATCTTTGAAGGCTGGGGCCTCATCTTCGTGGCTGAGACAAAAACTTTTGAAAGTGAGATATTATGATTGATTCATCAAGAACACCACCACAAACAACAACAAAAAATAGCTGAATATCATGCATGATCAGGTAAACAGTGCTTGCACATAATATCAAAATGTTGATGTTACCCAACTTTATACAGTTTCTTAGCTACGGTACACATTGTATTTGGAGAAAGGAGAAGGTAAGGTGGTTTGCAAGACATCCAGAGATTACGTTTAAATAATTATTGGAAAAAGCAAACAATAGACAACAGATAGGGAAAAATAACACTGATGGCTGAATAAGATTAGTAATTGTTAAACACATGTAAATGGTACATCATAGAACAAGATTAAGGTATAAAATAATAACAAAATCCCTTTTAATTGGCTACATACAGTTCAGTTAAATTTTTAAGAATCTGTTTAAAAAAAGTTTATTCTAACTCTAGTGGCTTTGGAGTGATTAGAAGTGTTAAAATACTTCAAAAAGCATGCTGCATATATGAAAACAGTAGTTCCAGTCCTGTGCTAAACAGTAGGATTAAAAACCATATCAGAAAGTCTGTTTTCTTAATACCTCCAGACGTTCTTTGCAGACCAACAATATGTTTATATACTTTAGTTAGGATAAGATTCAGATAAGAACCCATTTTGAGATATTTCTTCTAACAGAACTGACATGTTTTACAATTTGCCTGTCACTGAAATGCTTTGTATGAAGCTCAGACAAGAAAGCTTTTTTGTGTATGGATGTAATGTTTCTGTACAAATGTTTGTGGCTTTTTTCTTATGTAAAATTATACCTTTTAAAAAATGGTATTTCTAGAACTCTCTTCTGAATGAACCAAAATTTTTTTTTTTTTTTTTAATTTTTCTGAAATGAAAGGCAAGCCAGACTGTTACGCTGGCTTTACATTCCACTGTTTATAAACAGTGTTGAGGATAATCCATCATGTGTCCTGAACTTCAAAATGACGACATCTGGACTACATCCTCAGAATGGTGTAGCACTGACACTTCAAACAAACTTAGAAAATGGTTAAAAAAAAAAAAAAAAAAGCACTACCTACAACCATCCCATGAGCATAATCATCTGTGTGCAAACAAAAGGCTGAAAGACTCATTTTTGCTGGAAACATTTGAAGTTGCCTCCACCCACCCCCCTCCACCCCCCCCTTTTCCTGGCTTTAACTTATTGAACTTTTCAGTTAAGGCAGCCTGAAGGCACTAAATTACAGATGATGCTCACTCATACTAAAATTGAAACCTTCCTCTTTCAAAAGGTAATGGTTTCCAGTTGATACATACAACATGAAGTGGGCAAGTCAATCATTTCTAGAGTGAAAATAACTCCTATATTCCTGAGAAGGGAAACTCCCTGAAAAAGATCTCTCTGTCCTAAGAAAAGAGATTGCATGCTCTTTCCTTCCCATGTGATCTAACTTTAAGCATCAAATCCACCCACAGCAACACTGGCAGAAACAAATAAAGTAGCAAGTATTCCATATTATTTGTAGTCTATGAACATAAAAATAAAAACGGAAAAAAAAAGCAGATTATATATTTGAAAACATAAATGTTACCTCCTAATATTTTAAAACTTTACTATAAAGATTGGTCTTAGAGGTCTAGAGCCTGTAGCTTTTTTGAATCTGGGAGTATTTTGAACAGCAGATGATGAAGTAACTGCAAGAACATACCATTTTACAATGCAGTTGGTCACATTTCTAACCCACATCTAAAAAAAAAATCCTGAATAATAATAGCTATTTAAACACTATTAGAGTTAGAAGAAGTATAAGAAAGTTAGATTGATTCTATAATTTTTGATAACCTTCTTGAAGGCATGCATGCTGCTAGGATTTTTCTAATTATTTTGCAGATCCAGATCTAGCGTAGGAAACTCTGCTTTTTGTCTTCACTGTTCAACACAGATATGAGCACAGACCTTAAAGGGAAATGAACCATGACTTTTCTCTCTGAGTTTCATAAATATATGCTGATAGTCAAGGCATGCTGAGCTTCAGGAGTCCTGCATCTTATTTCAGCTTCGAAGAAAATGTGCTTTTGGGTTACAAATTCTTCTGCGTCTGAACAAACCCTTGTTCAGTTTCCTGTTCTTATTGGCTTCTTCTCCCAGCCTCTCCTCTCTCTCCTGGTCTACTAGTTCTTCTCTGTGTTTGCCTTCTTGTAAACAAAAAACAAAAGGATTAAAAGCTTATATTTGTGTCTTTAAAATCACGTCTTTGAGCTATTTCAGAGCTCTCTTCTTACAAGTAGAAAAGCTGCCATGACTGCATACTTGCAAGTAATATAAGTAGCGTTGCACACAAGCTCTCAGAATAGTTCCTGCCCGTGTTTCTGTAACTGAGATATGAACATCAAGGCCCGAATGCCTGGTGCTTAATTTGAATCATCCGAGTGAGCTGGGCTCAATCAATATCCGTGTTTGCTTTATTCAGGAACAAACATACTCCAGCTTATTCCTGCTCCAAAGAAAACAAAGCTTTTTCCTACTGTCCGTTTGCACCTTTATTTACTTTAGCTGAAGCAGATAAGAGTTACAGTTTAAGACGTGTAAAATTAGCAACTGCTCCGTAAAATTTATGTTCCGTGTGGATGTCTTGCCTCTCTCAGGGAAGCCATATAGGCCTGATGCTTGTATATCCCACTGAAGACTGATTTTTTTACAAGGAAGGCAAGGAGGAATGAGTTATTTTGTGCACACAGTCTGTCTCCACATACAGCTTTGTAAAATTATTATCAAATGTTCAAAGTAAGGCATGAGATAAATGTTCAAATGTTCAAAGTAAGGTATGAGATCTATCTTTCCAGCGGGAAGGGGGAAAAAAAAAGCCCTTGTCATCGTGAAAAAAAAAAAAAAAAGAAAGAAAAGAAAAAAAAAAGAAAAAAGAATGGAACTTTGAATATGTGCAACGAGGCAGGCATTCCTGAAGAAAGCTTAGCCCCTGGGCAGCACAAGGCCTCGGTGCTCCCTAGTGTTTTCCTACCAACCTTCCTGGCAGCTCACCGCTCGCTGCAGACCCTGCTCCCAGAATGTGGGAGAAGTCCAGCAGCCGCTGCTGCTGCATGCGCAAAAATCCCTAGCCCATTGAACATCCTTGGGCTCCCAACATATTACATGATCTTTCAGATCATCTAAATGCTTGATTTGATGAAACTCAACTGAACAATTCCTTTTACTTTGCAAGACTCCTGCTCCTATTTCAGAATTGAAGAAGGGATTGCGTGCTGAAAAGCTTGTTCAATTTTTTTTTCTCCAGCTCTGTCAGCTGGTCTAGAAAAAGCTATTATCTCCTGCAAATCTTGCTTCCCAAAAAGAATAGTGCATATATGTTGTTTGGGGTTTTTTGGGATTTTTTTTTCACTTTCAGGAGAGAGTCACACAAGTAGAAACCTGGTTTCTGTTTTAACTGAACTCTAAGGGATATAAAAACATTCATAAATCTTCCTCATTTCTGCAAAATAAACTAAGGACTGACTGAAAGTTAAGGTAGAAGAGGCCACTTTAAAAAAAAAAAAAGAAAAAAAGGAAAAAGCACAGCATGTGCCTAAGTATTTTGCTGACTATGATGAAATTAAGCATATGCTTAAATGAAAAAGAGCAATAACATCTTCTTTCCCCCTGTTGGAAGGTCTCTGTTCTTGGAGGGGTGGCGGTGCTAGGGGAAGGTTTTAAAACAAAGCCATGTTAAGTGAGGGATACCAGTTCCCAGGCACAATCTGTTTATCAGGCAGGGAGCCTGGCCCATGTTAGTCATATTGCAGATGAACTCTTCTGAATTCTTTCATACTTCCATTGCCAATTTTATGAAGGATATCAATTAAAACCATAAGTTTTAAGAAATTACATGTTGCTGTCATTGTATATCTTCTCAAGGCAATTACAAGTATTCTTATCTCTTACTTAAGGCTTCTTGCTGCTGAAGCTAAAAGCATAATGCTTAATCTAATTTAAATCAAAGTTGAAGACAAAAATAAAAGTGAAGAGACTTAATAAAATCTTTTAACCGGAGTGGTGATGGTCAATAAGCCTGGGCCTACAGTCTGCTGTAATCATGGATGCATCATATGGAGTTTAATAGACAGCCTATTGGCACTTCTAAAAGCTTCTCCTTTAACAAAGACATCACTGAAATTTTGCTTTCTCTGCCCTATCTGTAGTTAAAGACAAAATAAGCAAAACTGAGCATTAACTGAGAGTGTATTGTTTGTTCTTGGTGGAAATCGGTGGTTTCAAATGAATACAGGTAGTAGCTAGGTAGCGTAATTAGGCAGTATGCAGAAAATTTGCCCCTGATTTACAAAATATTTGTAAAGAGATTGAAAATCAGTTTCAAACAAATCAGTTTTAAAAGGTGTGGTAATGAAGATGCATTGGCCCTTAGCACCTGTGCAATTTAGATATTTCTCAACACATATTTTTCTCCCACATTTCCTTTATGAAAAAAATGATTAGAGAAAAGCAAAAAAAGCAATTACACCTCCCTTCTGCTATTTTTTTTTAAACTTCCAAGGTGCATTCAAAAAAAAAGCTAATTGTTTGGCAAGACACAAAAAATAAAAGCTTTTTAAAAATGCAGCTCTATTTAGTCATTAGTTCTTATTCTGAGAAAGAGTCCTGAGAAAATTTTTTATAAAAATTGCAATAGAAATCAGTCTGGTAGGTTAAAAAAGTAGCCCAATTCAAGGCACTGGGGGTGGTGAAGGTGAAGAAAAGATGATAAAACAAAGCACGGAGTGTCTATACAGAAGGATGTATTATGTTAGGAATCAAGTGAAGGATGCACTTGAAAGGAAGAGGTGCAGCTTGGATATTTGACTGTAGTTCTTTGAGACAAAGCTTGATTAAAAAATTGAGAGAACAGTCAATCCTCCATAAATGCATAATTGTATACTGCTGCTTCTCATACAATGGTTCCTTTATGGGCTGCCTCCTGTTCTCTGCTCCGTACTAAGCTCCAGCTCTGACAGTACAGGTATGACTTGGAGTCTTGAAGATTTTGAATGTTGGGGTTTTTTTTTAAGCAGACCTCAGATCTTCTGAACAACATAAAGCCTTAGCTTGTTCAGAACCTAGGTTTTTAAAGTTCCCATCAAGTATAAAGAGGAAAAATTAGTACTTTATGACCTGAAATACAAATAAAACATCCTTTGACTACAATTATTGAGCTCTAGCAAAATATTACTTTAAGCTGGGTAAACTGATGCTAGTTCCATGCTAAACAGCACTCAAGTCCTACAATAGTAGTGTGGAAACTCACTGGCTGAAGGGTTAGTGTGTGTGAGGGAGAATTACCACTCATGATAAAAGCAAGGGAATGCAGCCAAGCAGCAAGTAAGAAAAGCATGAAATTAATGGATTTCCCTCGTTGTTTTAATGAAGCCTCTTTATTGCGGAAGAAAGGACTTCAGATTAGGAAATTTCATTTCTGGTTTAGGAAAAGGCCCGCATCACATCCACCAAGTTTTCCCAGAATGTATTGTTATATGTAAAGGCAAACCTGTAATTTTCCTTTTGCTTGAATGCTTCTCTTATACTACTAAAGAACTGCTGTCTTAAGTGAAAAAATATTAAAAGATTTCAATGACAGGAAGAAAAAGTTTGCTCAGAAAAGTTTTACTGTTGCTGTGAATTAGTAGCTCTGGTGCTTGCCAGACACTTCAGCAAGCTAACTGGTGATGTGTTAACACCTGATGCCTGCACTCACAACGTGTCTCTCCTACTTTTTCCTTCCAGAGAGCTGGTAGAGGTCCCTCATCAGCTGAAGTCACCAACTCTCCATGCTAATGTAAGAGACAGCATCTTTGCTTATGGAGTGGGAGCTATGCGTACTGTGTTGTGCAATGAAAATTGCCCTTTCTATGCAATATGCAGAAGCAGTCAAGTCAGCTCTAAGTATAAAGTGCTTGTTAGTTTTCTCATCCAGTATTAGATCTCACTCAATGAATAATGAATCATGGGTGTGTTGTGTTTCCATCCTTTTTTACCTTTACCACTTACTAATTTTGGAAGTTGAAATTCATAGTGACAGTGCTGAGCCAGGGCTGTTGGCTTAGGAAATGAGAATGTTTTAAAGGGAAGCTTAATAGCTGCATCTTGGTTGAATACACCATTAAGAGTTTAGTCTGACCTACATTAAAAACTTAGAAAACTTTTCATTCTGCAAATGAATAGAGGGCTCTAACACTGAGAAAAAGCACATCTTAATTTCCCTCTAAAACACTAGGATACACAGAAATAAAAATGGAAGAGTTACTGTGAGACTTACCATTACTTGTTTCAGCATGTTATGTGGCAGTGCAGTTTGTCAGTTTGCTTTAGAGCCTATTACAGTAACCTTCTGTAGATTCTGTAGACTAAGCAGACAGTGAGATTTGTCCTAGCATGTCTCCTGAATGCCACTAAATTAAACACTGCTTCTAGATTATATTTTAAATTAGTTCCTAAGTGATATAGGTAAAAGAACAACCAATTTAATTATTAAAGTTTGTCAAGAGATCTTTCTGATGCTGCATCAGATAATTCCGTCTTTTAAGCAGATATGGAACTGCCTATTTCTGTCTGAATAAACTATAAAGATGATACATATTTAGATTGCTTAGGTGTATATAAAATGCACATATATTATTTTCTTAATTAGTGTTATCAGCTATGGCTTTTTTCTCTCAAATCGTTGAGTAAAAGCTAGAAAGGAAATGGTCACCCAAGGCACTCGTTATGCTATAATGTGCAAATGTCCTGTCTTTTTGTATGCTCCCAGAAGGACAAAGTCAGGAATTCAGAGATTTAAATTTTGTCTTTCATGTATAATTTCCCTATTACATAAACCTTAAGCCTAAACTGTCATTGGATTTATTCATATAACGATTTTTACACACACTTCTTTCCTTTACTACTGTAAGCACACAGGGGAATAGCTCCACTTAAGTGAATGATTAGTTTATATTTTATAATCCAATTTTTATAAGCCCCATAAAATGTATTTGCTTATTTGAATTACATTGCTACTGCACTGATAACAGTTAGCCAGCTTCAGATTGCTGTCCTGCTGCCACAGGCAGTGTCTCAAAAGTTATTTGTGTAAAAGCTGGATCTCAAAGGGAGAAGCTGGCGTGCGTAGGGGCTCCAGAGTTGTTAGCTGGCAAGGTGTGGAGCTGACGGCTGTCTCAAAATGGCTCAGGCCACACTGCTGAAGCCAATAAAACTCTGTGCATCTCGCAGGCTACTTGCAATATCCGACAGTCTATTTGTTTGCTTCCTGACTGTATTCAGCTTTAAGTACTGAAGAGAGAAGACATCCATTTTGATCTCATCCATTTTAATCTAGGAATAAGCTTTTTCATCAAGAACTGTCTTCAAGCAGGTTTTAAGCCTTCATTTTCTTTCATTGGCTTGCAAATTGTTCTGCCTCAGCCATTAATGCAACAAGTGGCAATACTAGTGGCACGAACTAGGAACAGTCAGTCAAAACATTGCCCAGATTTAAGAAGAAAAAAAAAGACAGACTTGATTTTAATTTTCAACTAAGTAAAACCCTGTGTGTTGATAATGGGCATTCCATAACAACAACTGAGGAGGAATAATTCATGTAGATTAGGCTTTTTTTTTTGTTTTCAGTTGTTTGTTTTGGTGGTGGCTCAGAAGCCGGGCTGAGAATTCAGCACTCTAGCAAAAACAAACAAACTGACAAACAGAGAAATGCTCTGATATGATCATCTTTCCTGGCATTAATATTAAAGGGTCACACCAGGTTTTACAGTCACGATGTCTGGATTTGGAGGAATATATTCATGAGGAAGAGAAAGGATGATGTTGCTGCCAGGAAATGTATAATATTTCCCAGTTTCTAAATATACATTTTGAACACAGAAGTCCAGTTTCCAAATGCAGAGTGATGAAGTTTCAAGCAGTTTAAACTTACTGCAAGCACAAATCTACTTATATTTTGTAAGCTGTTCCTCAAGGCTTCATTGACACTGCAGCCTCTTCCTCTGCATTTGAAAGCCCAAGAAGTATTCACTGTGAAGGGCTTTTTCTGTCTCATTAGTTTCTAGTATCTTGTGTGATCAAATTTCTGTGTACTGGTGCTGTTTCCTTTCTACCAGGAGAATCTCCTTCCCCCAGTATGTTTGTGTGTTTGTTTTTCTGGTTATGTTACAAATGATCAGCTCAAAATTCAGTGGACTTTTTTTTTTTTTTTCAGTAGGTTAAAGTCTGAGAGATGAAGGTCTGAGTTTCCAAGTCCAAACACTGAAACTGTGTGCTGAGCTCTCCTCCTCTCCTTGGCAGAGTGCCCTGACTGCAAACTAGAATTAAAGATGAGGAACAGAGACACTGTAAAAGCAAACGCACTAGGGTTTTGAAGGCTGGATCAAAGTTAAGCTGTTTAAAGCCAAGCAAGTGCACTCTGATCCAAACAAAAAAAGTCTTCCCCCTCCCTTCCTCTCTATCCCTTTCGAGATAAATTTCCTTTCTTTATGGCAACCCTGTTTGGAAGGGTGCAGCACTGTGTGAACCCTTTTTTTTTTTTTACACAGAAGTTCTCTGATAACATTTCAAACTCAGGTCAATTAAGTCAAAAATAAGGTAAGCTCAGTTCCTTAAAACAATGCAAGTCTTTGTGCCTAAATATAAAGGGCTACATCTAAATCCTTATGTTTTCTGTTTGATCCACTTTTAGTTCTTTGGCATGATATGTTCAGTTTACTGCACATACCTTCAATACTGCATCATTTAAAGAATAAATGTTGTTTTTCATATCTGTCAGTGGAAAACTCTACACGATACCATTATAGTAGGCCTCAGTGAGTAAATCAAGAGGACTTTTTAATATTTGATGCGTGCATGTGTGCAAGAGACTTGAGAGATGCATTTGGAATAGGTGCAGCTCTTGTTTTTCCTGATCTCGGACCTAGAGTTGAATCCTCAAGCCACTAGCTTTTTTTTGGTTTAGAGTTGCTCTGCAAACCTAACTGTGAAAATGAATTATTTAAGACCCTTAGTTTACCATTAGATCTGAGCAGATATAACTTTATGCTTCACAGAGTTCTAGCCAGGCTTGGGGGGAAAAGAGGTATCTGTGTAGATGTAAAAACAGCACTGAGGCTATAGCCATCCTCTTTAAAGAAGACTTTTGGCAAACTGAAGACCGTACCAGCTCAGAGTCTGATGTCATCTGACAGCCTGCAGTTTTAGTGAAAGGACTGCTGATGTATTTGGTTATGTTTAGAATTATGAAGTAGACTTGATTCTGTGTTTTACCATGAATTATTCAAAGATGAACAAGACTAAATTAATGGTATTCAAACTAGATGTCATTTCACAGCCATACAGCTGATATGCTTAGTGGGATTTATTAAGAACCGCCCATTATTTTCTCAAGATTAAGGATTTGTTTGGAAAACTTTATTTCAAAACTTTGAGGTACTTGCTCACATAATGTGTTTAAATGAAAATTCTTAGAACAGTGTTCACTTTGGACACAGAAGCATAATACAAAAATAGCATACTAGAGAACATTTACATATGCTAAATGTCACTTTGAAACATGTAATGTGTAGGGGAATAATTTTTGAGTTCAGCGTGAAAATAATGACCATATCACTGCAGTAAATTCCATTATCTTCAGAAATCATTATATTTTCACAGTGTTTTAGTGAATGCAGCCCAAGTATCAAGAAGCATGAGAGCAACTCCAGCAGGGACCATACAAAAAAAAAAAAAGTAGAAGTACATTTTTTGCCATGTTTAAATGCATTCCATAACACACCCAGGCTAGTGATCTTAAAACTGCATCTTCACTTGTAGAAGGGAATGGCCAAAATAGAAAAAACAAATCTGTGAACTTTCTGTACTGATGTTTGTGACATATTATGAGGGAAGCAAGGAGTGCCAGTACTGATATAAAACCAAAAACTTTTAAATTCACGTTGGGGTTTGTTTGAACTCATCTGAGAAGCAGTGGGCCGCAAACAGTTGATGACAAAAGTGTTTGGGTAGATCTAGCCAAATTCCACATAATACAAAATGTGAGATGGGAGGACAAAACTCACTGAACACTACCTTCAGCATCCTGGCATACTCTACCCCAGCATACTTTGGTATAGGCTCAGGCCTGCTAGAATTTACATCCAGCTGCAAGAGCCCTCCTTTAGGCTATTTTAATAACTGAATCTCTAGCACAGCACTTGAGGTACATTTTTTTTTCACTTAGGTGTACCTCAAAACCAGCTTGCAAACTGCAAATACGGGGATAAGGCTAGAAAGATACTTGTTTGTCCAGGGTACCCGTGTTGTAATAGCTGGAGATTCTTCAAAATTAGGGAAATTCCAGGCACTACCAAAATGTTCTTTAAAGTGTCTTTGTACTCGCAGTCTGGCACAGAGCAGCCTCCATGAAGGAAGCCAAGATTCAGGCCTTTTCTCTGGCAAGCATGTACATTGGAAATAAGAGCACACTGTTTACTTCAATCACTGCCGATGCCCTTAGGGAGAATTAAATAAAGAAAGTGCCAGAGCTGGGGAGTTCCACATAAAACAGCAGGGAAAGGATGGGAGGTTACAGAGGAAGCATCAATCGGAAGTGGGATGGCCCAAACCAGCCGAGATAATGCTTCCTGAGGTGTAATCACTGGGTGATATGCAAAGGCATGAGCACTCCACCTCTTATTTCCTTGACAAGAATACATTTTTTTTTATACTGATGGGCTAGTAAATCCTATTAACTCTTTCAAGCTCAAAAGGAATTTTCCTTACGTTTAAGCCTTCTAAAATCTATGACACCTTTCCTAGTTAAAAACCATTAACTTATCTGTCTTAATTCATCCATGAATACTATTTATTACTCTTTATGGACACTGTTGGGGGCTGACCTTACAACACAGCAGTTAACATGAAATCCAAGTAGGTTCTGTATTACATCCAGAAAATCTGGATGCTCCAGGCTTCTGTTCCATTCTTTATTTAAATTATAAATCAATGGGAAGAGAAAAAATGAAAAAAAAAAACTTCTGAACTGGATAACCCTTTTAAAGTAGATTCTGTTCTGTTTTATGACTGTTTTAATGATCTTTGGGAGCTGAACTTGCACTTAAGGTCAAATCTTTGTTAAGTTATCTAAGTCCAGTTGGCACCCTTTAAAGCTGATACTAGTCCTACAATGCAAAGGCACCCCAACGGCTATATGGCTAGGAGCAGTGGAATCAAATTAGTTTCACTTCAGATTCTTACATTTCTTGGACAGATTTACAATGTTAAGATATTGAATGTGTCTACGCAGCCCAGTTACCTCTTTCTCATTTCAGCGGCATCAAAGGGAAACCAGTGGTTTAGGCAGCAAAATAACAATTGCTTTGTATTTGTAATATATACTTAAGTAGCAAACCTTATTTCAGTGTTATTTGAGTTACTGGAATTCTGTCACTTATTGACTGAAGGACATTTTTGAGTTATAGACTTTAGAAGGTATAAATTGAACTAGCGGATGTCTCTGTAAATGAGATGAATAGCATCATATTTATGGCTAATTCACATAACTAATTTTCCTTAGAAAATGGTCAAACACATTGGAAAGCAGAGCGACTTTATGGAACATGTATTTGTATATAAGGGCAGAGAGCTAGCTGAATGTGTACTTAGCCAAAAGAGGGAACAGTTTATCAAACAAAGAAAAAAGGTAGGAGAAAACCTTGAGAGTATTTGAATGCTCTTTCATCTTACAAACAAAAGGAATGTTAAGAAACTATGGAAATGAAATAGAAGTTACCTAGGAGAGATATCTTGCATGATCTTTGCTTTTTATTATTTTTTCTAGAGTACTAATTGATTTTTTACACCACCAAACTGTTTTAGATTTTATTCAGCAGGTGATTAAAACATCTGAACAATCCGGTGGTTTTTTATATGCTTTCTAGGTTAAAATAATAGGAGCTCTGGGCAGCAGTCTGTCAGCTTGAACATTTCCCAACTGTAAAGGTATGTGTTGTTTTTTAAAATTTTATTTTATAACCAAGATAAATAAACATTTGGTTTTCTAGTTTCAAATTTCTAAACTTTTCCCGTATAAGATATGATTAAAATGGTGAATTTTTGCTTGTAAATTTTTTCAGGAGGAATCAGCACATCTTTCCAAAGCAAGACTATGACTGTATCATAAGACCTTTCTGCCAAGCTACATGGTTAAGTACCAGCCTGAGTACTTTTATTTGTATAGTATAGCAAGATTCCTTCTTCTGAAAAGTAAAATTACTATATTAATTTTAATATATTCATTGAAGGCACCATAGGATAGTAAATTAGATTACTATATACTTAGGCTGTGGAAACATGTAATTTAATTACCTTTCTGGGAATAACTCCTTTCCTATTTTTATGATGGGAGAAACGTATGATGGAATAGTTATCAGAATAAACAAATGCCCTGTAGTTAACCTACAGGTGAGTGGGAGTCTGTGGCTGACAAAAGGTACATTGGCATTTATACACCTGACTAGTCCACCATTAGATGTTTATTTTGAGTATGCATTTAGTGGAATTATTGTCTGGGTAGTGGCAGGACAACACATTTTTCCGCCTACTCATCTCATGGTCCCTGCTTCTTTTGTGTACCATTCAGCTAATTCTGACGGGCAGGGTTGCTGACAGCATTAATAAATGCCCACTCTGTGGAGAAAATAAGGAGTGTCTCTAAAGTTAAGAGAGATTGACACATTTTTTCCTTGTTTCTGGTACAGAGGTAATGGGAGAATCAGAAACCACAATAGCAGTATGGAAAAATGCATAAATTTAGGAAAGAAAAAATTTTAGCAGAGTCAAAATCTGTGTAGAAAGAGAATCCCATGACTATCCCACATTTCTTTTACTAACAGCTGGAGGACTGTGGTTGTTTCCAAGCTGTTACACTTTAAGGTGTAATCTTTCCTACAATTTCTTAGTATTCTGTATTTTCTGTATAGTAGTATGCTTGTAAAATGGTGATAATGGAAAATAAAGTAGTGCACAACTATGAACAAATTTTCCTTTGTTATTTATCTACTACTTCTTTGTATGGATGTGGTTCCTCCTTTCCCCTCCCCCCCCGCCCCCCGCCAAGTCCCCCCTTTATAAAAATGAAAGCAAAACCCTGACAAAAAGTGTGAGAAATTGATATTCTCTCAAATGGGATTTACACCTCTAAGGTGATGAAATTTACACCTGTGCTGAATGCCGATATGAGACTTGTACATTTTTAAATAACTATTTAAGACCTTCTGTGAGGAATCTCTGGAGAGAGATAACTGTCAGCCTAATAACTAGAATTAGGTCCAAATTTTCTACAAATTTGCTTTTTTAACTATGCCTTGCACTACATTTTAATTGTTTTTGATGATTTTAATTATTTTTGATGGTAGGATAACTTTCTTTACAGTTCTCTTAAGAAAAACTAATCTTCAGTCTCTTTATTTGTTTCATCATGACCTTTGTAATATTTATTTTTTTGCTTTTTCAGACTTTAGGCAATATCTTGTATAATACACAGACCTGGTATATCAAATGAGAGTGTCTGTGTCTGGATGTGCAGTCCAAAATAGATTTCTGTGATCATAGAGTATTCTTTTTTTTTGCTTTTTGGAATGCATTTTGGCCTCCTGGACATGAGATCTAAGAAATGTACATAGGAAAATATATTCTGGTAAATGTAGGCAAAGAAGTAAATGAAGGATCATCAAGATTTACATGTAAGGAGTAATGGTCTTTGCGTGTGTAGGCTCTTTTTTTTTCTTTAGATAGATAGTTATTACTACATTGATGTTATGTATCATTACAAATACTGATGATAAGAACAGTCAATCAATCAAGCAGTCCTGTTGCATGTTGCTGCATACTGTATTTTCATACTTACATCTTTTTGTTTATCTGTGAAAAAAAGTCATCATCTTCTGCTTCTTGCCTAAAGCTTCCAACTCAGCAGCACTGTTGTGCTTAGGAAAAGGACAAGAAGTTTATGTCAGAGCTCCCTTCCTTCAAGAGCTTCCAGAGGCATTTAGTCACCCCTTTTCTGCTTCTTGTTCTCCAGGAGCCCCATCTTTGCCCTCCTCTAGCTGCAAGATGTCTTATCCAAGAGGTGGGAAATTTTTCAGGTGTGCAGCTGCCTCCAGACAGGGGAAAGAGAAGACAGCTGTGGGTTATCTGAGGACTTTTTCATCAAGAAAGCAAATAAGACTTTAAAGGACTAGAGAATTCTCTGAGTTGCAGATTGTGGATATAGAAATATGGAATGATTAAATAGTCTCTAGGATTTTAAATATTGAAGCTATTAAACAGAGTAATCAGCTCTGTACGTAGTGAGGGAGAGTATGTAGTAGATTGTCTACTCAGGAAGAGTATGTAGTATTTCTGGTAGTTCGTCTGTCAAGGAGGACAGTCTTCTTTGGACAGGAATACTACTTTATGTCCACTATGGATATAAAGTTTTTCCATTCCTACCAAGTTCTAATTATTTTGAGATGGATCCACTGTGGAAGAGAACTGTAGAGTTTCACCTGAAGATAATTTGATTTCTAGCAATTATCAGGTGCTGACAGACAACCCTGACACAAGCAAAGGAGCAGACAGCAAACAGAACAATCCATGGAGGGAAGAGTAGGGAGCTGTATGCTGCTTAGTTCCGAGATCAGGTTTGAAATGCTGATTGAGATGGCAGCGGTCATCCACTGCATGATCCACACTAACCACAGTCATCACAGCAAACAGGGAGGAAGAAGGATAAGAATAAAAGATTTGGTAGCTGAATACTCCAAGAGGACTTTCAGAACTCACAATTTTCTAGTTTCTCTTTGACCAAGCATAGTTACAGACCTACTTATCTCCTTCAAAGGAGGAGAAAGTTTCATTTTAAGTTACTCTTCCCCTCGCCCCTCCCCCATAATGCTGCAGATTACTTGGTTAGCAGGAAAAGTTATTTAGTTACAAAGCTTGATGTCTCGGAGTGATGCTTTCCAAGAATCAGTGTCAACTCTCTTGTGTCTGTCTATTATTTCAGTAGGGTTCACACAGAAGGCCATTAAGAAAACCTATGATCATTATTCTAGCTTTTGTCTTGGATATCTGTTGAGCCTCCCACCACAAGATGAAATCAGAGTTTACCGTAACGTCGCTCATGGAGAAGTGCTTGTCAAATATATGTTACTAGATTTCTGTAAGTGCTCAGGGCAAGTGCAGCAATGCAAGATGCTTCTAATTTTCCCTGGTAAACATCTCATCAGATATTCCAGAAAAATAATATGTAACTATGCAGCTGTCCTGAAATGCCCTGACGATGGAGATAATAGTTTTATCAGAGGTAGGACGTGGTTCCATCTGCTTCTGTCAGACTGATTAACAGAACTGGAAATGTTTCTGTTCTTTCATTTTTCCTCACAGAGATCACCACACCTATTAATGAAATGTACATTTCTGGGCATTTTTTCCCTATTGTTCAAGGTTAATGAAACACGATGAAAGCATGGTTACTCTGTTAAATTTCAAGCACATTCTGAACATTCATTGCTGCAAAAGAAAAGACATTACCTTTTCCTTTTTCCATAAGTCAGGCAACGGCTGAGATTTGTCATATCCCTCTGACACACAGTAATGAGACAAGACTTACCAGAAAGAAATATAAAAAAATAAAACATTGAACTCTAAGAAAAATCTGTTTCCTTGGTAGGACTTATTTCCTTAGTAAACAGATTTTAGCACCTATTCTAAGAGTGTTTCAGTCAAAACAGTTATGATGGCAAAATACTATTTATTGTTATGTCACCCTGGGCAATGGAAGTTTAGAAGATTTTATAGAAAATAACTCAGAAATTATGAGAATATAAAACCAAACATAAAATAGGTATAATCTTAGGATACTGGACATGTTTAATATATTATGCATTGCCATTCAATGAACTTGACTTCTGAAGATCCATGCTTATGTTTTAAAATACATGCTTATGTTTTAGACTTAATTAAAGGTAAGTGCTGCTTCAAGAGAAACACTCAATGCCAGCCAGTATTTCCTGTTACAAAAGACTAGTTCCAGGAATCAGATGAAGGCAGGTTGTTGAATAGAATTGCTGCCCCAATTAAAAATATAATACAGATATGTAAATTGGCATTATTTTCTTGTGCTTATCTAACCAATCCTTGTAACAGTTGTAACATTTCAGACTGCCTGAGGGTGTGACAAATGCTGCATATCTAGGGAATATACTTTTATTTTCACTTTCCGTTTTGTTGCAACTTAGCAAATTTATTGTAATGATGGCATCGTCTGAAGTGCGTATATCAAGTTATGAACATTTTTACAATATGTGTTGTAAAATTGTAAGTAGTCAGTTCCTTATTCTTCTTCTTGGTTCTCATCATCTCTGGAAGAATTCTCTTGCTTCCATTTCCCAGTTTAACCTTTGGAGGTCACTTTTTTTTTTCTTTCATGAATGAGTTTTTGTAATTTCTTTGTGTCTCATTGTTCCTACTTCATATAGACTTCGGTTGGCCGAGGAAACCTGTTTGCAAAACACTGGATAAGTACAAAGCTAACTGTCAAACTTAGAATTCTATTCTCCCAAATAGGCATTGTCTGTCATCTGGTTTTCATGTTCTGTTAAAGCTCTTCTGAAATCTATGAATGCAAATGTTTAATATAAAATATGCAATTCTTTCCTAGCAAGTATTTTTGAATGATGAAGCTAAAGTGTGATTCAAAGTACATGCTTCTCTTTTCTCACACAGATATGTTACGTGTACTTCAATTTCTTTCATGTTTCCTGAGGTAGAAATAGTTGAGGCTAATGCAATATTTGCAAAAACAAAATTAGGTGGTTCTCGTGTTCTTCAGTGGTAATTACTGTTCATTAATGTCCCTGTTGAAATATTACAGATTTTAGAAATCAAAGGGAAACACTCTTCTATAAGGACTTAAGTTACTTAAGTAGACCCAGTGCCTTGTTTAGGAAGTACATGTGTCATTGGTTATAGCCACCTGTCATCAACTCTACCTAAACCACTGCAATTTTAGTGGAGCTGTGGCTTATTGAGATTTCTGTGAACATATTAGAATCAGAATCATAGAATGGCTAGGGTTGGAAGGGACCTTCAAAGGTCATCTAGAAGCAGGGACATCTTCAACTAGATCAGGTTGCACAGAGCCTCATCCAACCTGGCCTTGAATGTTTCCAGGGATAGGGAATCCACCACCTCTCTGGGCAACCTGTGCCAGTGTTCTACCACTCTCAGTGTAAAAAGTTTTTTTCCTAATATCTAATCTAAATCTATCTCCCTCTATTTTAAAACTTACCCCTAGTCCTGTCACAACAGGTCCTACTGAACAGTCTTTCCCCATATTCATATATAGATAGACACTTTTTGTTCTAGTTTTGTTTAGTAAGGGGGGGCCTAAGGTGGTAGCTTCTGTAGGAAACTGCTAGAAGTCGCTCCCCTTTGTTTAGTGGACTCAGCCGGGCCTAGGGTGGACGCGCAGCTGGCCAAGGCCAAGCCAATTGGTAGCAGAATGTCCCGTGATAACGCCTCTGCGATAACATACTTAAGAAGGGGAAAACAGGAAAAAAAAGGAAGAAGATGTGAAGCAGCTAAGCGGGGGCAGAGAGGGGGAGGCGCGAGCCTCATGGGCCTTACAGGCCTCACCCTCTGGCCTCCCACCGCACAGCTGACTGGGCCCAACTCGGCCCGGTCCAGCTGCAAGAAGTGGAGAGGAGATGAGATGTGAATAAGATGTAAAAAGGAACCTGAGAGGCATCTGCCAGCCTGTTGTGAGGAATGGCTGCAGACGCCAAGGTCAGTGAAGAAGGAGGGGGAGGAGTAACGCGGCTCCTGGCCAAGATTCCCCTGCAGCCTGTGGTGACAACCATGGTGGAGCAGGTTGTCCCCCTGCAGCCCATGGAGGTCCACAGAGGGGCAGAGACCCACCTGCAGCCCATGGAGGACCCCATGCCGGAGCAGCTGGAGGCCTGAAGGAAGCTGTGGCCCGTGGAGGGCCCGCTGGGGCATCTGTTCCAGAGGGACTGCACCCTGTGGAAGAGATGACCCACGCTGGAGCAGTTTCAGGAAGGACTGTGGCCCATGGGAGGGACCCCACGATGCAGCAGAGGAGGAATGTGAGGAGTTCTTCCCTCGACGATGACACAGTGGTGTAAAACAACGCGTGATGAACTGACCGCGACCCCCATTCCCTCTTCCCTCCCTGTGCCGCTCGGGGGGGAAGGTAGTAGCCCGGGAAGAGGGAGGGGTGGGGGGAGGTTATCTTGTTCCCTATCTCATTCCCCTGCTAGTTTTAGAAATAAATGAATAGTTTTCCCCAAGTCGAGTCTGTTTTGCCCGTGATGGTAACTTTAAGGATTTCTCCCTGTCCGCTCTCGGCCATCTACCAGCGGTCCTGGTTATCTGGGGAGGTCCCGGAGGACTGGAGGCTTGCCGATGTGACTCCCATCTACAAGAAGGGCCGTAAGGAGGATCCGGGGAACTACAGGCCTGTCAGCCTGACCTCAGTACCTGGGAAAGTTATGGAGCAAATCATCTTGGGTGAGATCACTCGGCATATGAGTGGCATCCAGGGGATCAGGCCCAGCCAGCACGGGTTCACGAAAGGCAGGTCGTGCTTGACCAACCTCATTTCCTTTTACGACTGGGTGACCAGACTGGTGGATGAAGGAAAGGCTGTTGATGTGGTCTACCTGGACTTCAGCAAGGCCTTTGACACGGTCTCTCACAGTATTCTCCTAGGGAAACTGGCTGCCTGTGGACTGGGTAGGTATACCCTTCTTTGGATAAAGAATTGGCTAGGGGGCCGTGCCCAGCGGGTGGTGGTTAATGGAGTCAAGTCCAGCTGGCAGCCTGTTACAAGTGGTGTCCCCCAGGGGTCGGTACTTGTGCTCATCTTGTTCAATATCTTTACTGATGACCTAGACGAGGGGATTGAGTGTACCCTCAGTAAGTTTGCAGATGACACCAAGTTGGGTGGCGGTGTTGATCTGCCTGAGGGTAGGGAGGCCCTTCAGAGGGATCTGGATAGGCTGGATCACTGGGCTGAGCTGAATGGCATGAGGTTCAACAAGGCCAAGTGTCGGGTCCTGCACTTTGGCCACAATAACCCCATGCAGCGCTATAGGCTCGGAGCTGAGTGGCTGGAGGACTGTGAAGAGGAAAGGGACCTGGGGGTGTTGGTTGATGCTCAGCTGAACATGAGCCGACAGTGTGCCCAGGTGGCCAAGAGGGCCAACGGCATCCTGGCCTGCATTAGAAATAGTGTGGCCAGCAGGAGCAGGGAGGTAATCATCCCCCTGTATTCGGCACTGGTGAGGCCGCACCTTGAGTATTGTGTTCAGTTTTGGGCCCCTCACTACAAGAAAGACATTGAAGCCCTGGAACGTGTCCAGAGAAGGGCAACAAAGCTGGTGAGGGGTCTGGAGCACAAGTCTTATGAGGAGCGGCTGAGAGAGTTGGGATTGTTTAGTCTGGAGAAGAGGAGGCTCAGGGGAGACCTCATTGCACTCTATAGCTTCCTGAAGGCAGGTTGTGATGAACAGGGGTTTGGCCTCTTCTTCCAGGCAACAAGCAGGACCCAAGGAAATGGCCACAACTTGTACCAGAGGAGGTTTAGATTGGACTTGAGGAAAAACTTTTTCTCTCAAAGAGTGGTAAGGCACTGGAACGGCCTGCCCAGGGAGGTGGTGGAGTCTCCGTCCCTGGCAGTGTTCAAGAGGCGGCTTGATGAGAAGCTACAGGATATGGCAGCAATGGTAGTGGGAAGACGGTTGGACTACATGATCTTATAGGTCCCATCCAACCATGTGATTCTATGATTCTATGATTCTATCTCAAACCTCGAGCCGTTTTTCCTATATCATCTCCCCCCATTCTTTTGGAGGGTAGGGGGAGCGAGAGAGAGACTGTGTAGTCTTGTCCCGATCGGGGCTGAACTACGACACTTTTTCACCAGGTATTCACCAAAATCAATGATCAAGTTAAAATAAAAAAATGTGTATATATATATACACATATGATCATATTTGAATCAGAGAGCCCAATAACAGTGTCTTTACTAGTGTTTTTTACTACTATCTTTACTACAAGAATTTTCTTATGATGTCCTGTATGATGGTGTCCTTATCACTGCCTATCCACGTGCTATCTCCATTGGAATGTCTTTAGAAGAATGGACTGGCATGCCCTAATTAAGTATATCTGTGCAGACACAAAATGTAGCTCCATGGAAAAAGAATGCTGCACATGGAAAAAAGGTATTCCAGCCATGTGGAGAAAAATTAAAACACACTCACACTGTTTGCTATCCTATTCAATATTCACCTGGAGGGACCATTTTCCAAGACAGGAAAATAGTATAGAGTTTGGCTTTTGCAGTGAAACTTTGAGCTGGTGTATAATGTATGTTTACCAACAGGACCATTCAGTTTTCTGTAGAAATCTTCTGAGACACATCTATGATTGTCACTTTTTCTCCCTCTCTTGAAGCATCCAGCCAGGTTTGCTGTTGGGAAAATGATTTGGATGTGATGAGCAACAATTACGCCCCATTAGGGACTGTGCTCTGTAAAGGGAGATTACTCTGCAATAGGAGGATGCCTGTTGTGAACTCTCACACATTAGAATCTCTCTGCTAGCTGGCAGTGGAATTAAAAAAAAAGCAAACGAAACAACTCCTCTCCTTTGCCCAGTCCACTCTCCCTATTTCAGTACTCCTTGAGTAGCTCTCTAGGCATACCAGTATTTAAAATGTTAAAGAAGCATCTAATCAGCCCTCTTTTGAGGATTGGTTATAACAGAATATAACAGGAAGGACAGAAAGGACAGGCTACACCGCAGCAGGAAAAAAAGAAGTGCTAATGTGACAAGCAGCCCTCATAGTTCCTCAGTTGCTTTGCCTTTGCTTTGCTATTATCTGTTCTGTCAAAGGTGGATCTCATGCAAGATGAAGTTCTGAGGAGTTAAACCCATTTTTAAAGGTTGTGAAGAAAAAAAAAATCACAGTTTCAGCATCAGTCCTGCCTTATGCTATACCAGCTTAAATACTCTCTGCTTCATTCTGGTTTGAAAGGTGTATATAAACTACGATTCAATAATCATCCCAGTAAACCTTCAACTGATGTCATCTTCTTACAAACTAAGTAAGGGAAAATCCAATCTCAGCAGTATTCTTTTGGACATTAAACTTGCAGTTGGTTACAGTCCACTTAACTTCCCTGAAATAATTCAGGCCGCTTCCAAGCTTATTTATAAGCCAACTGTTTCACATATTAGATGCAACAGTTTTTCTTCACTTACTTTCAGCTAGCGTAATTGGTTTTTATTAAAAAAAAAAAAACCAAACCCAAAAACCTCCTAAAGCACTACTCTACTGCTCTCTTAGGTTTTATAAAAGATTGCTGTCGTAAAAGACATGAGGTTCAAAAAGGCAAGGAAATTGTTTTTCATCAGCATCATGACAGTTGGTAGGAAAAAAAATGTAGAGGAAAGACTTACGGAAAAGAAGAAAAGCACAATTTTATCACTAAATTTTGTTTACAAGCTGATAAACAGAACTGTTATCTGGCCATTGGAATCTCTCACTATGTTTAGTGGGGAATGAGCACACTTCCAGTCTCTGCTGCAGATACTGAAGGTCTGCACGTAAACAGGGTCACGTACACAAGAAAGCACTCCTGCTTTTTTCTCTTTGTAATGGATACTGAAGTTGACACAGATGGTAAAAATAAGAAGACAAACTCCAAGGCTGCCAACTGCGTCAGTCCTAGATCTTTCAACACACCTCAGCTGTGGCTGTGGCTGGATAAAAGTATTTTAAAGCATTTTGCACTTGAAAAGACTTTGCAGCATTAAGCGTGCATAGAGAAACCATCAGCAGAATGAAAATTGGACTTTTCCTTCAGTGTCAACAGCAGGCACTTGCAACACTTTCATTAATGCTAGGATTGTACTGACTCAGTGCATACTTGGTGTCACTGGTTTAAATCACTTCTGTGCTTTATGTTATATTTTTTCTTTGTTTTTTATCATATGTTTTGCTAGGACTAATGAGAACCATGTCTTTAGAGCTAGTGTGTAAGTACTGTTTACAGTGGAGGAAGAAATCCTTAATCCTTATTTTTTTCCAACCCTGTTCACTAAGATGCCATTCTGATGCCTCCAAAAAAAAGACCACTTCTCAGTCTCTTCTGTTCTCCCTCTCATATGTAACAAGTGTTGCATATACATATTTATAAATACATAAATACATAAATATATATGAATACACATCCCTCAAAATAAACTGTGAATCAGCTGTGGCTCTGATTGATTTATATCAAATAGATGAGCTGCCCTGGAGCTAGGGCCAGCATGCCAAATCCCTCACGGCCTCCCAGCGTCCCCTGCTGGGATGTTGACTTGAAAAGTGGGTGGCAAAGGTTGAAATCTGCCCTGATGCGATCTGATGTGTCACTTTGGGGGTAAGACTTTCTTTACTGTATATAAAAACCAGGATACTCCAATACTACTTTATATACTACTATATTTTCTGCTGTGATTGTGAGAAGGCGATAGCTGCAGAAGGAGACACACTCTGGTGGGAGATGTACGTGTCTGGAGTGCTTCGAAGGTACTCATCTGTTTGATCCTCTGGGCTGGAGAAGTGCCCTGCTGGGGTCTGGTTAGGCTGACACATCAAGCAGGTCCCAAGGGTCTCAGCACAATGAAGACCAAAGACATCTGGATCTGTGAGGGGCGGTGGAGCATATTGGCTGGATCTGAATTTTGGACACTGGCACCTCAGTTTTATCCAATTCCCAATCACTGTGTAAAGTATGTACTTACTAAATTGAAGTTTGAATGACAAGAATATAATGATTTCATTATCCCAGAACGCATAAACAACAATGTGCACTGTGCAGTAAGAATTTGCTTACAGAGAATTAGGGTGTGTGGACTGTTTATGAAATAGTTTTAACCAACAAAATAATGTACTTCAGTTGTTACCTGTTTGCTAATGTGTTATTGTCCTGACCAGTGTAACTTTATTTATTTTTAGTTATTTAGGAGCAAATGACCAAATGTTGGGAATTGTACCCTGTATATTTATCCCCTGCTTTATTTATTTTTTTAAATTTATTTTCTAATATGCAAGTAATTACTTCATTAACATAATACTTTCTACTTCTGTCTAGAAATGGAATGAATACCATTGCAAACATAACCATAAAATGCAATAGCAAATTTTTAGGTGTCAGTCTTACAGAAGACAGATGAGTGTGGTGGTTAGGAAGTGTGTGTTTTATTGGGTCTTTAAATGAGAGCCCTTTACCTAATGCACTGGAAGGTTTCCCAACAAAAAGAATCCAAATCAGAGAACTTTGCAGTAATCTTACAGATGTGCGTGTTGAATATAAAGAGCATGCACTGTAGGAATTAAATGATCACATGCATTAGATTCCAGCAGTTGCAAGCAACAATTTAGCAGAAACCACCAGTAGCTATTTTTGTCCTTGATTTATATTTCCAGCAGGTGTCCCCTTCTGGTAATAGTAAGGGACTCCTAAAAGACAGAGTGGAAACAGAGTGTATAAATACTCCCCCAAGACTTTTAAAATTAATTGGACATTCCTGAAGTTTAAAATATCCTTTAAGTGTAAGCACTTACTTACAATTTTATTTTAAAGTAGACGCTGCTTGTCAGAAACTCCATTTGCTATGATTAGATTGACACACTAATACTGATAACTATTGGTCATTTAAGGTCTAATCAACAGATTGGCTTTGGGGAATATAGCTACTACAACTAATATAATTTTGTAAATTTTTTTTATAGCCTACCGTATATGACAAATATGAATTTCCCACACCACCTTAAGGTAAGGCATTTTCCCTAGGAGGGTGCAGTGGCAAAGTGTCTCATTAAAAAAAAAAAACAAAAAACAAACAAACCAAAACCAAAAACAAAGCCAAAACCAAAGCCAAACAAACAAAAAAAAAAAATGCCACAAAACCCCACAAAAACCTCAACCTGGTTGGAAAACATTAAGCCTAGTTTGACCAATGCAAAGTCCAGGGCAAGCATATGGAAGAGAACCAATGTAAGACAAAGGACATCCAAAGACTTGAGAGAAGGTCATGGGAAATGTCACCTACCTTGAACTTGATTATAATCAGTTCTAATTGTTACAAGGTCCATCCATGTTGTTTTTAAAGAATGCAATAATAAAATTTCAGCTTCCCAGAACTTGAACCAAATGTTATCCTTAATATGAGAAGAGTCTTTCCTTGGTGATTGTGTTGATTGCATGGTAAATGAGACTTGTTGTCTTTAGTTTCAAATAGCTGTCTGCCATAAACGTTACTGGCATGCTTAATATTGTTACTAAAAAAAGGATAAAATAAACTTTCTCTTTAAGCAAAATAAAGAAATTATAACTGATTCTATATTAAGTTCCAATTTTTTAGAAAATAATTTTATTTTTCTTCATTATTTTACATGATTATTACTATTAATATTATTAATTTTTATAAGTCTAAGCACAAAAAATGCATTTTAATAGTTGCAGCTTTCAGCTCAGAACAGCTATATGGTATGTGACAGCCAGCAGGAACTCTTCCAAACATGCTGCACTTGGCATGCTGGACCAAATTCTCAGCTCAAAGAAATTCCTATGAGGCATTAAAAATGCCCATGAATGCTGAACTAGGTTCTGAACTTTTCCTTCTGCAGTCCACCCTCGTCTACTGGGCAGTAAGGGGAGCAGATGGGTTTACAGAATCCTATACAAAAGGTACGTTACATTCATTGTTACATTCTTAATTTTCTTGGCTGTGGTAAATTTAGCACTTGTTTATTGATCCCTGGGTTCCACCAATCAGCATCCTCCTTCTCACAGCCGGGGAGGGCCCTTTGCCTGCAAAGACCTAATTTTAACTTTGTGCACCTGAGGAGGTTGTTAATTCATCGTTTGTGATTCTCTGCAGAATGAAGGCGGAAGTACAACTGCTATTTGGATTTAAGTAATCCAGTCACTTGACAAAACCAAATAGTTGCATTTTCTGTATTGTTTTTACCATTCTTTTTTTTTTTTTGCCAGTTTGGCTCTTACCCTGGTTACATTGCTCTTGCACACTGTGCTCATGGGAGGCCTCAAGCTGCATGTGGCAGAGGAGCTCTTGACCTCCTGAGAGCTCTGGTTTGATCCTGTTTTGAAGCACCCTTTAAAATCAACTCAAAGGAGTGGCAGTCAGATTGAGAGAGGCATTGGAGAGGAATCATATCTGCCACAAAAATATTTCCAGGAACTGAAGATGAAAAACGGATGGCAAAGGACTTCTAAAGCTGGAGAAGATGATTTTAACTTTAGATATATTTGTTATGGCTCATAAGAGTAGGATCAGTGTTGAGAATCTGCTACTGGCAAGGAGAAGGCAGGGGGAAATATTTTAATTATAAACATATTTATTAACAATGAGAGCAGAGATATGATAGGGAGAAAGTTTTCATTTTTAACACATGTGCATTATTAATCATGAATGATACTAGGGTTACAAATGGGAGTCTGCCTGGAGGCAGAGGGCAGAAGAGAAGATTTTTATTAAACATATTGAGCCAATTTCTGTCCTCTGACATATGCATGTAGAATCTATTGAACTCCATGGGAGGCCTACACTTGCATTGCAGGGCATAATTGTGCTCTGCATGTTCCATACATATTAATCATAATTAAAAATAAAGTTCAAGGCAAGGCTGAGGGATATATGGTTGAGGCAGGGTTAGGGTCAAGGTAATCTACTTTATCAATATACATTTCCTAAGGTGCCTTGTATCTTGGCAGGCGATAAAAAAAAAGATCTAATTCACATTATATGAATATACACTGATACATGTTGTGTAATATTTCCTGTTATAACACCAGTTACAATCCTTTTTGTTGCTTTGCAAAGATTTTTAAAGGATGGTTAAAGCTGAAAAGCTAAAAGCAAAGGTTTAAAACTCCTGGGAACACCATGAGTCTTCTAGCGTGCTGCTTACTGAAGTGCAAAGATACCCCTAATATAACAAAATTAAACAATTAAATGAAACTATAACGATTAATATTATCATCACGTATCTATATGAAGTGTTAAGTTGTAGCTCTGTTTTATATTATGTCTTTTGGATTGGAAATGTTTCTCTGCATTCCAGAGAAATCTTATTTCTGTGCTGTGAGACTGAGTTGTCCTTTGTGATTTTATGTGAATTTTGCACAGTTTTACTAACTTAGTGGATTCAATTGTTATATCTATGCTTGAATATTTTCTAATTTGCTTGCCATCTCTCAAGTTATTTTGTTATATATTTTGTATATGATACTTTAGAGCTCGTGGTCTAGTTCATCATCTCGAGAAGTGAGCCTCCTTCCCAGCTCTTCTCTGCCTCTTATCATGCTACCGCCCTCCTCATGGTCACATCTGAGTGCTCAAACTCTGTTTTAATCTATGCCCAGTGCTTGCTGAACTCAAGCCTCTCCTTTCTTGATATTTCTACTGAAATTAAAGAGCTTTTAATACCTCATGGCCCTGAGCTGAGTGCTTTAAATTGTCTCCTTTAACTTTCAAGATTCTTGAGTAATTGAGTAACTTTCACTGGTGATCCACAGATTATGAGATCTATCAGACAGAAAGTTGTTTTTTATCTCAAGCCACTCCTGCTGATAGGTTTGGAAGACTTCACTCTGTCCTTATCTGTCAGCTAAAAAAGCTATCAGATTTACTTTATTACTTTCTGTTTTGAGGACTGCGTATTTCAATCTAACTATTCTGACTGAGATATTAATGCAAAGTTTCCTGTTTACTCAGTCTGTCTATTCTTCTTCCTTTCCATGTATAGTTAAATCTTAATGTGAAATGACCTAAGGAAACATTGGCCACTCCTTTCTTTTCCCCATCTCTTTCAGAGTATAGAAAAATGAGCATCTGGATTGTGAGCACCTTTAGAAAACAGTGAGATCCCAGGCATCAGGAAAGGAAATTTATTCTGAGTCATGGGCAACCTTCTGTCATCCTTCCCATGAGCGGCTCTGTCTCAGAGGATGTTTGGGTCTCCATGTAGTGCCCTACAACTCTGTCTGAAGTACTTAGACATAAGAGTGAATTCACGTCTTTCCCATTGACTTCAGCCAGACATAAAGCTTTGCTTCTTTTGAAAAGATAGCAAATATATAGACAGTGTGGGAAGAGAAAAGGACCTTCTTCCCTGAGAAAGCAGATAAGATGGTCAAAACAGTAACCTCTTCTTCTTCCTATGCACCTGGTCACATATGCCATCTAGGAGAGTTTCAGGTGAAAGGAACCACTCTGTGGTTTCCTTCAGGATGCAGGAGTTGAGACTTTAGTAGAATTATGTGGGTTATTGTACTGGTTTAGGCAGGGATGGAGTTAATTTTTGTCTCAGTAGCCAGCGTGTTTTGGATTTCATATGTGAAGAATGTTGATAAACACACTGATGTTATGAGTTGTTGCTAATGAGGCAAGGACACTGTCCGGCTTCCCAGGTCTCGGTAATGTGCAGGGGCAGGAAGCTGGGAGAAAGAGAGCCAGAATAATTGACCCAAACTGGCCAAAGAGAGCATTCCATGCCATAAATGTCATGCTCAGTATATAAGTGGGGGTTGGCTGAGGAGGGCATGGCTCTCTGTCTCTCTCTCTCTCTCCTTTGCTGGCTGCTCGAGTTCATTTCTGTGACTGCTGCTCGGGACGGGCTGTATTGGTCATTGGGACATCGAGTGGTGAGAAATCGTGCATTGTTCATTTTGTATATTTTAGTATCCTTATATTCTATTATTACGGTTGTTTTCCTTTGCTATTATTGTAAACTGTCTTCATCTCAACCCCCGAATTTTCCTTTCTTCCCAATTCTCTCCCCCATCCTGCTGGGGAGGTGGAGGGTGAGTGAGAAACTGTGTGGTGACTAGGGCTAAACCACAAGAGTTATGATACCTTTTCTGCAGTTTAATTCAGATGCTGAAGTTTCTCATTTTAAAAGTACTCCTTTGCAGAAAAAGCTTAGAATTTGCACAGTGTTCTGGCTGGAGATCCAGCCACACATCTTCACCAAGGCAGTTTCTGGATTGCCACGAGTTCTGAAGCCTGACTGAAATTTTTCATTCAGGTCAAAGATTCCAGATGAAATTACTTTAATAGATGTTATATACATATGTATACATATATATTTCCAAATGCCTTGTTTAAACAAATTAAATTCAAAACAGAGAGAACTGAGAAATACCTTATCTGGTTCTTCTGTAAAGAAGACACTAAGCCTGCTTAAAGTTAGGTAGAAAAATCTCAGATCCCGGGGAAGAAAGAGTAAAAACATTAGCCATTTTATAAACTATTGATGCATATTATAGACAAGGGGAAGTAGCCAAAAAACAACTGAAACCAAAACATCAGGAGGTGCCATTGACCTGAGACTATGCATCATATCTGTATTGGACAGGGACTTTCATAAACCTACTCATTTCTCTCAGGGGTCAAACTAAACATGCAGAGGAAGAGAAATCAGAAACTGACATGATGTCTTCCTTCAGCACCTGGCCCTCACTCAATAAACAATTTTTCCCATTTTACAAACCTTCATAGGTGGTAATAACTTTTAAAATGTGGGAAAAACATAGCTCTATTTGATGTCTACATCAGTAAGAATTGTTTGTTAATTTCTAATTAGCAAAGATTACAGATGGTGCATCATTTGATATAAAAGACTAGAATCAAAATAGAGGCACATTATGTTTCCTTGTAGGAAAAATGATAGGAAATATACTTTATTTTCATGAAGACATTAAAATATTTTAAGGGATTATTTATTTGCTGGTTTTATGCAAACGACAAAATACTAATTTAACCCTATAAACCTATATTTTTGGGTCTTGCTATGGTTACACAATTGTGAGGCTCCTATGATGACTTGACTGGAGAGTACAAAATGGTCATGGAGGTCTCTCATCCATTTTCCCTCTGCCCTTTCCTTCTCAGAAGTTTTAGGTTCAATTGTTTAGGGATAATTTCTCACTCTGTGAGTATGTAATACATAATCTGAATGGTTTGACTTCCCTTGAATTCTTACATGTACGTTTATTGTTATTCCATAACCGTATTTAGCCTATCTGAATTTGGCCAGGTGCTTTTTAAGGCTCCTTCCCTACCACTCTTAGGCCCACCCTTAATTTTCTAGCGATTAGGCTGATACCACTCTTCTTTCTGCTGCTTTTCCTTTTTTTGACTCTTTTCATCCTGGCTGCCAAACAGCTCACACAAGTGTCGTGAGCGTGGGGCTGGTGCGCTTACTGCAGCAGGCGAGAGGTGGGGTGAAGCTCCTAGATGGTAGGGAGCTCATAGCCCAGTCTTCCTGATTTTTTAAAATCTGCAGGCATTGCTTGGGGGAAGAGAAATGCTCTAGTTGTGGCCATCACAGTGGCTGTTTGGCTGGCTAGTGCACTGAATTAATGGTTGGACTTGATAATCTTAAAGGCATTTTCCATACTAAACGATCCTGTGATTCTGTGAATCCTCAGGAAGAAAAACAGAGACTACTGGTGTAGTCGGCAGAGAGGATTTGAGAGTTGTGGCTGAGTGGCTTACGTGACAATAAGGGAATGCAGTCATGCAGTCTAAAAAGTCTGGATCAGTGTAAAAGAAGAGAGGCTTGGTTTTTAGAACTTTATTTATATATCCAATGCAGTGTTTTCCTTATAGTACTTCGTTCAACACAAACAAATTTTCTTCCTAAGCAACTTTTTCAGCAGATTACAAGTGATCAGTACAGTTCCTCAGAGAATACCAACTGACGTGAGTTCAACTTGAATAATTTTTCCTTTCTTCTATTTCTGGATCTATAATATCTTGTAGTATAGAGGTAGTCCAGTAATGAAGTCATGGGAACTGTGTGTGTTTAGACAAGGATATTTACAGGGTTCAGATCTTTAATCTAGGATGTTCAAAAGTTATGAATTTTTTTGTTTGGAAGATGATGAATTGAACAACTTGTTGGTAATGATATCTGAACATAACTTGGTAAGCATATCCAGATGTTTATTTAATTAATAGATAATGCCATAATATATAGAAATTGTATTTAACAATCATTTAAATAAAGAATATTAGAGAAAATAGCTAAAAACAACTGAAGGTCATTTACCTAGGTGTTCAAAATGTACTTTTTATCATACAGAGCGTAGGAAAAAGCACATATCTAGATTGTACTTGCACTTAAGTAGTTTTCCTTCTTTCTGTAGTGTTCTTTCAGGATGTTAAAAAGAAGGTTAAACTACATTAACTTATTCACCCTGTTGATATTAGATACTTACCTAGTATGCTTTTAAGTTGTCTTTGGCATGAAAATCAGTTTTCTTCAAAGCCACTTTCAGGTTGCAACTGAAATCCTCCATGTGTAAACAACTTGAAATTCTTATGCTAGATTGAAAATCTGAACTTTACCAAAGTACTTGTTCACTGACTGAGAGGATTTCAGTACTTACTGGAGAGTAACCCAAATGCTTTATGAATTAGAAATTAGAAATTATTTACTTTTTAAAATTCAAATTTACCCAGATATTTTGACATTTGTAAGGAGTTATCAAAAATGTTATTTTGGCTTAGCTTTCATGCATTAGAAATAAGATAAAGTTGCAACAATTAGAAATCACAGTTAAATAGTGTTAAACAGTAACTGTAAGGGTAATATGAACAGATTGAACCCAAATTCTGACATGTTTGACATCTACAATTGAAATCCACTTAGAAACCTTAAATATGGATATTTTAAATATTTTATACAGCTGCAATGATGATTTCATAATTTCAAGTTACAGCATTTTTGATGATAAGGATACAACACGGCTAAATCATTTATTAGATTTCAGAG
Source organism: Chlamydotis macqueenii (assembly GCF_036417535.1). Classification (NCBI taxonomy): domain Eukaryota; kingdom Metazoa; phylum Chordata; class Aves; order Otidiformes; family Otididae; genus Chlamydotis; species Chlamydotis macqueenii. The sequence continues at coordinate 114,249,310 of NC_141556.1, read as the reverse complement.
GTAATTGAAGCTCTTCATAGTGTTTCACTGAGCAAATCTCAGGAGACAGTTGTGCTAGTGTGTACAGGATGTTTGGAACATGGTGCTGTCTATGCTGGACTTACTTTCATAGGTTCCTAAATTTAAAAGACAGAAGTATTTATGATAATTTGTTCTGAAAATTGGAACCAGTTAGACTTTCACATGAAGAGCTGGAGAATAGTCCCTAATTGTTAGGAGAAAGATTAATTCGTGACTTGCCATATAGGAAAAATTATTTGGTCTAAATTCCCTTTAAAGTAAAGGATTAGATGGGATTTCTACAAACAGTAAAGAAAACTGTAAACCTCTATTGACATTGGGGAATATTGCACATCATCACCAGCTGAGACAGACATCTTTAACCTAGCCTGACTCAAGTTTAACTGCCAGCTCCATGTGTGTCTAAACACATAATTAACACCTGTATAATTATTCCAGAAAGTTTTAATTTTGAAGCGGAAGTGTATGTGAAACAGATGCTTGTTTATACATTTGAATGTTAGAAATTTTTTGTTCAGGTGCTGCAAATATTTATGCTCGTTGTTAACTTCATTGATCTGTATTAATGTTGTGCTCAGCAAACCTGAGTATTTAAAGCTAGACATATACATGTCTCTGTGGTGAGCAGGGTTCAAACAATGCAAAGTTAGAAAGAGAAATATTCATGCATAAAATGGATAATGTGCTTTGGGAACCACTGATGACTAAATGAAGAAAAAGGAGACTCCTTTAGGAAGCAAATGTGAAGAAAGAAGTGAACAGATGAAAGAGTCATTTGCTGGGTAAGCACAGAGAGGTACCTGCCCATAACAGCACTAAAGAGGGAGAGAGAGAATGAGAGAAGGAGAAGTGGAGCGGAGAGGAGAGGGGAGAGATGCATGTCATCTGCACACACATCTTTGCAATAACTCTGCACCTTTCCTTTTCTGTATCCAAACCAATATGTGTCTACCAGACACTTCATAAACTTGCAGGAATCAGTTCATTTTCAAGAACTCCCTATCTGATGTTAATACCTGCAGAATGTATCAAAAGTTTGTTTCAAATCTCATCCCTAACTCTATTCCACATAAATGATACAATAATGATTACTTGTTTAGGTTGGCTTGTCACAAAACTTGTTGTTATATTTAACAGGAGAATAAAAAAAAAAATTTTATCAGTTTTAAAATCTCAGCCCTTCTTCAAGTTTTCATGTTCATATCTTACCATTCTGTCTAAAAATCATGGTGATACACTGTCCATCCCAACTGTTGTTACAATAAAATCAAGGGATTGGATATGTACAGGAAAAATGTTAATAGGCTAGTTTGTTTTTCAGGTACTTCACTGCAAAGTGAAAATGTCTATGTCAAATGCAATAAGAGAGAGAAGCAGTAAAGTTGTTCAGTTAAAATCTATTGTCAGAAGAATCTCACCCCCAGCAATTCTTCTGTTATACAGAGAATTAGTAAACAGATTTTAAAAAATAATTAGCATAATAAGTAATTGTATGTAAGCCTCACAAATGATGTAATACTGCACTATAATTTTCCTATTCTATCCTAGACACTCATGGGATCTGGGCTAAAATCCTGACTCCATTGAAGTCAGTTCCAAAACTCCAGCTGTTACTCCTGCGATGTGGAGATTTATATGCAATATAGGATTTTCAAGTGACCAGAAGTCTTCATTTGGACTATTTGTAGGAATCTAAAGTGGCACAGAAGAAATTGTTGCTATTCTCGCAAGTTTTCCAACTTAAGGTGGTGGCTTTTAGTTTCAACTTTTATATGCCTGCAATATTTTATGCTACATTTTGAGAAAAAAATATTTTAATCTAAGGTAAGCAAAATTAAATAGGAATAACAGGAAAATAAAGACAATCTGATTATTAATGATGCTAGAAATTTCCTTTTAACTGTAATAAAGTGATGTTTTTATCAAGGTTTTATTAACTTCCTCTTTGAATTTTAACTTCACACTTCTGAGCATGATGAATGATCACTCTGTATGAAACTGTTTCCAAATGCAGATGAGAAGCAAACATCAATCTCTTAAGATTTGAAATAAAATCTAGAATTAAAAAAAAATTCTATCATTAAGTAGAATTATTTCAAGCTATTATACTAAAAGAAGAGAAGCTCTGGCATTATTCAGTCCAAATTGCTAAAGGGCATTTTCTGTGCCTTACATGACCTACTTTTAAAACCACAAGCCTTTAAAATGTCAGAATTAGTAAATTTATCTGTCTTAGGATTTTATACTAATGAGGCAATGCAGAAAATTAAAATCTCCTCTATTTGCACTAACTTATCCCCAAATGAAATATACAGAATAGACAAAGCAATGTAAAAGTGTAATTTCTAAAAGCTGCTGTTCTTAAACTTTATATATAGGATGCTGTAAAATAATTATGTAATACAATTAGTCTGCAGTATAATTCATAAGGAATAAATCCCTTATTTTCAGGGACAGGGGCATTTTTGGAGAATCAGAATGGTTAGGGTTGGAAGGGTCCTTCAAACGTCATCTAGTCCGACCCCCCTGAAAGGAGCAGGGACATCCTGGAATAGATCAGGTTGCTCAGAGCCTCATCCAACCTGGCCTTGAACGTTTCCAGGGATGGGGCTTCCACCACCTCTCTGGACAACCTGTTCCAGTGTCCCACCACCCTCATTGTAAAAAATTTTTTTCCTAATATCTAATCTAAATCTACCTCCCTCTATTTTGAAACCATTACCCCTCGTCCTGTCACAATAGGCCCTACTGAACAGTCTCTCCCCATCTTTCCTGTAGGCTCCCTTTGGGTACTGGAAGACCTCTATCAGGTCTCCCCAGAGCCTCTTCTTTTCCAGACTGAACAGCCCCAAATTTTGCAACATTTGAAGACTGAAGGGTTGATGTGCCTTCCCTGCCTGTTTTGTGGAAGTGAGACAACTGACTTTCCTTTGCTATCGCCATTTCATGAAACCTTGTCATGTGAGCTACTTCCATAGCTCTCAGTAACTGAAGCCCTAATATAAATTCACCAGGATTTCTCTACAGGCCTTGTTTCTAAGGTTTGCCAGAAATCAACAGAAAATATTAAAATGCATGACAAAAAATTGAAACATGACATATTTTAGTCTTGGGAGATTAAAGAGATATAGTAAAAGTAGATAGTAAAAGTATCTTCTGTACCTCTGAGAAGGAAGTCTGAAGAAATGGAAACATTATAATTCACAAGGATAATACTCTGGGAGTGTATTACCTGTGTTACTAGCAGCTTGGAACTCAATGCACTCAATATGTCAGCACAAATCTCCATCACTTGAGGTAATGAAGAAAAGATTAACTTTTGGTAAGGGGCTACTAGACAGGAATTCTTATACGTAACTGTTTTCAAAGAGCAGTACCTTCCTGAAGGATTGAACCACTTCTTTCTTTCTGAGGCACTTACTTAAAGGGCTATTCTGTTGTTAAGACAGTTGTTGGAGACAGGATACCTACACATAACTGGTTCACACATGTTTCTGCCTGAATGGCAAGGGTTGGCATTTGGGTCTGCAAGCTGGGAGCTGTGGCTCCCCGTGAGAACTGAGTCCTAGAACAGAGAGCTGAGAGCAAACCACACAGGTGGCAGAGGATAGTGGGAAAGACAGCATTCTTGATCAGCCTCCTTGATCACACAAATGATGACATGTTCACAAGCAGTGGCTATGGTATTCTTGATGTTACTAAAAAAGGAAAAAAAAAATTAATGTTTGTTTTGATGATCTCTGGTGCCCCTTCAACATTTCTGTTAAGCTGTGAGCTTGAAAAGAAGTCTCAAGAAGTCTCAAGCTAACTCAGAAGTCTCCTCTGCTAATAAGTTGTGTAGAACTATACTTTTCTTTTTTTTTTTTAAGAACAAATTATGCAAACAAAACTTCCAGCACAAACATAATCCCTTAAACCTTTCTTTTTCTGAAGTCAGAATCTATTGTAAATGGTGATAAATGCCAGTGGTATGGAATAGCCTGGCCTAAAAGTGAGAAATTTCCTGAAAGACAATTAAGATTCAGTGAGATTTATTTGTTACATGAAAATGATTTGTTCCTTCTCAAAGTTTTGTTCAGATACTCATTATTCTTTGTGTAAATGGTTCCCAAAAATAAAAATGAGAGAACATGAAAGAAGTATAGAGGTAAGTGAGTAACACTGAGGATATATGAAGTATACACCATTGATTGTACAATTATAACTGACTGTACAACACTGGCAGTGAGCTACTTGTCACAGTTTTAATATAATAGCAGAACACTGATTCCATTGAAGTACATTTTCTTCCGTAAAATTGGCCATATTCTTACACGTACCATTGCAGAAAATAATGACAAGGTTCCAAATAACTGTGTGCCTTAGAGGCCTGTATACACTCCTGTGAGGAATTCACACAAATTATATAGTTTTCATGCGCAAGAGAACAGTTATCTCAATGAAACAATTGTCCTCATCCAAACCCAGAATGGGTGTGAGCCAAAGGAGACAATAATAACATCAGAGCTTAAAATATCCAGAAGGATTAGAGAATATAATACACAGTTCAAAGAGTATGATAGACTAGGAGGCTACGTAAAGTTGTGTGGTTTCTTTTTTTTTTCCTTTTTTTTTTTTCTTTTCTTTTTCTTTTTGAATTTGATTTTTCAAAGTGGATCAGAAACTTCAGCATAAATGCAGCTTTAGTTTTCTGTCGCTCTTTCTGTCTCTTTTTCACTCTTTGACAAGTCTGGATTTTTTTCCACAGGTGTAACTGAAGGTCATGCCAGTTTTCACTTTAACACCCTTTCTGTGATACTTAAGGTGCAATGATCAGGCCTTGATTTTGTCTGCACATGTCCAGCTGGGAGGAAGTTATTCAGTGAATGAAACCCATATTGCTGCTACATGTATACAGCTGTAAATATTTGTGTCGGGTAGTTCAAAACTAGTTTAAACATGCTTATAGTATCTGCAATCATTTACCTGGATTGTAAGGTACATGTGTGTCACAAGACCATCCTCTGATATTCCTTGTGAATTATTTTCATACAGTATAGGAGAGACACCACAGAGTCCCTGTCCTCTAATCTGCCTTGTTACTGTATGTAGTGGCCTGATAAAATTATTAGTGTATAACTAGATAAATCAAAATAATCCTAGTTTTGGTAAATTTATGGACATAGCAAATCTGAGGAAATCACAGCTGTTGGCTAGGACGTCTGCAGCAAAGCAAGGCTGTTTGCAGCTTCTTACAAGTTTGAGCTGAAGTCTGTGCAGCTTCATTTATTTCACAGATGTGGGAAGCTGTGAATGCAATGGTATGCAAGAAGACACAGTAACGTGAAACAGAGATAATAAAAAACAGAACCTGTAGGTATAATTCCTCAGCTTTAGCTGCTAAATAACAACCTTCTTGAACAAGCAACTAAAGCTTTGAGAAGGTGATATGTAATGGAATTATCTCGGAACTTACCTACTAAATCCTCTTCTACCGCAAGGGAATACAATGCTGAGGATGCTCTTGATCCTCCCTGCTCATTCCCGTGACATGTGATTCTGGTGGCTGTTGATCTTCTGGTCTTAAGTGTGTTATCTGATGCTGGAAAGTATTCTGGGTTCTGTGCCGAGAGGATATTAATGGAGCGAGTAGGTCTAGACAACCTCTACAGAGCAAATTAAGGGTCTCTGAGCTATAACAACAGCCTTTGTGAGCAGATGAATCCTCTCTTGTTTATGTTCAGGTGAAACATAAACAGGAAGAAAAATTTTCAGGGGGAAAAATTGCATATACACAATAGTGAAAAATGACTCTCACTGTAAAATACAAATATGGATTTCAGTTGTTATGCAAATCCAAGCTGACTGCACAATAATTTTAAAAAATCTTTGTTAACTCATCCTACCTATAAATTTTTGTTTGATTTGAGTCAGAGTTTCAGAGGTATGTAAAGTTGAAATGACTTGTATATAAAACAGAAAATACATCTACAGAGATTTTATAGCCCAGGTTTATGTCCCAGATTCTAGAGCCCTATTTTCTTTTCCTGGGCTTAATTAGCTGATGATGTGTTTGTACTGTGTATGAGTTTTTGTTTTGTTGTGCTGAAAAAATACTTTATTTTCAGACTATGTAAATTTTCAAAATTTTTTTTTACTCTTAATAAAGAAAACTTTCCTATTATCTTTCTGTAAAAATGGTGTTTCCAATTTGACTGTAGGTCAAAATTATTTTCCTACCCTACAAACAAGGAAAAAAAAAAAAAAAAACCGGAATTGCCATATCTTTCTTCCCAGAAGAAAGCAGTACTCCAAAATTTTCTTTATACTTTGTCTGAAATGTTCATGATTTAAGCTGAAAGAATGAAAGGTTGCTTTTTTTTTCTGCATCAGCAGATTATTTTAGTTTGACAAAACCCTTTTCCTACCGTAAAGTGAGCCAGACCTCAACAATGTAGCTCAGCTTTTTATTACTGCATGTTGATAAAAAACCTTGAAGCTATCATTAGCTGAATTATAAACTCTACCCATATTGTGACACAAATCCTGGTGGAACCAGGGCTTATAATCTGATAATTGCTGTAAGAAGATGAAATGCACACAGAGAGCACCTAGGGTACAAGTATTATGGGGTTTTTTTACTTTATCTTTCTACTCTCTTTGTTAATGTGTAGATTCTTTTTTTTTTTTTTCCTGGACTACAGAGGAAAATATGCTATATCAGCAAGCAATAAAAGCTTCAAACAAGAATGTTTCCAGGAGACTCTGCTGGCTTGGCTCTGGCATGACTCTTATTCTTATAAAAGCTAATCCCTTATACTGAATAAATGAACTTTTTCAAAGTGTAACTTATAATTGAAGTTAAAGATTTTCCATATGTTAATAAAAATTACTAAAATAATTAAAATAATGGAGAGTATTCTTGTAATTCTGTGGCTCAGCTCTGCAGTTTCTCACATTTTTACTGGGACTACTGGTGGGAGAACCATGATTTAAAAAGCCTCCCCATCTCCTGGAATTTGAGGGGGACGATGGTTACTTAAGCCAATGCCAGCTGCAGCGGCCAGGGGTGAGAGCTAAATTTTAACTGCATCACATGCCAGCTTCACCTGCATAAGGAGCCTTCCTTAACTTAATTCTTGGATCTGTTTTTAGTTTCTGAGGCTGTCTGACAGCCTGATAATAAGGAAGCAAGTGGAAGTAGCCACTTTAGTGTATCTCGGCTGTATATACTGATGTGGAACAAAGGTAGGGTAACAAAAAGGCAGCAGGAGGGGAGGGCTTCCTCCCATTTTTCCTCTCTTTTCATAATCTCTTTATACCCATGGCTAAAACAACCTTATATTCTCATACACTCAAAGTGATTTGTTATCCAGTCCATTGCCAACACACTGCTGCTGAGGTATCCTTCAACTCTTTCTTGTCCTCTGCTCCCTTTGCTTGTCTTGGGAAAAGCTTTCTTGGTTGGTGTTACAAAACGGAGAGCAACCAAGAAGAAAGCGTTTCTGAACACTGGAGAGGAAGGAGGTGGAGACCAGGATTTCCCAGGACCCGCGAGCACAGGCAGCACGGATATAAAGGGAAATATATGCAAGAAGATAGTTGAGATAGTTGTTGTGAGGAAATGGCTTGTCTCTAGCACAATCTACATGTTACACTCAGATTATTTCTGTGTTCAGAATAAGCATGAAAGGCAGAATATGGGCATAGCACGGGTAGTAATTTTCAATACATTATTATATAAATATTTTGGTACTGCATGGATCTCCATAACAGGAGTTGGGACTATTTTTTAGTTGAGTGTGACACAGGCTGAAATTGAATGAAAACAGACTTTTAAAAAAAAATCAGATAATTTCATCATAATAACTGAGAAAAATTGCATTTGAAAATGTTTATTTTTTTTACTCAGAGAACAACTTACAGATAAGATAAAATCAGTGTTCACGGGAAACTTCTTCAGTTGTAGATGGTTTGTAAGATCAATATAAACTACTGCAACAAAATATTGTTGACTTAGCACTTGCAACATTAAGTGTGAAAATCCACAGTTAAACTCAAAACAAAAAGAAGCCTCAGGGAATTATTTTAAAAACAACGTTCTTTTTAATTATACCTCACTGACTTGTGGTTCTTTGTTTCAAAAGTGTAAGGTGTTTTCTTTTGTTTTTAAGATATTAATTTATTAACTATCCCTCTCTTCCCAAGCAAATCAGAAAAAGAAAAAAAAAAAAGCCTCTTTTCTGTGGGAACCAAGAATATTAGATTCTAAAGGAAGAAAGGTTAAAGATTAAGAAAAGGACAACTGAAGGCAGTGATTTGCCATGCTTTGCTGGTGTCTGGGAAGTGGTATTTTTTCCCTCAGCTTGTCTCCAAGCATCTTGAAAGTAAGTGCTGACTCATCACCCTAATATTTGCTAATCACATTAGACTGCATTTGTCAACAAATATTAAGTAACTTATTGTAGGCTGACATTGTGAAACAATGTTTTCTTTGTTAAATTTGGTTTTTGAAACTTGGCATTGTATTGTATCTAGAAAAAAAAAACACCACCACCACCAATTGCTTTTTTGTTAAATTTTTTTCGTGGCCTTTTCTGCCGTTACTGCAGTCTTGGCCATGTCTTTTGCATGTCCAAAGTATCTTTCATATTGCCAGTGCATGGAAGCTTCAAGTTCCCAGAGATGATGATAATCAGATTTCACTCTCACTGTGCTAATGGAATGCTAACGGAGTGGTAGTGTTCAACTGCCACAAAACACAGTGAAATATATTCCTTTTATCAACACAGAAATTAACACTATACATTTAAGACTGTTTACAATTGTTACTCTGCTTATCTGAAGAAAACAAAACAAAACAACTATATTGTTACTTGTATCTTAATTTGTATTGAGGGAGCACTGAGGTTCTTACACAAGTCCTAGATATTACGTTAAGGTATCAATTGCTGTAAAAGACACCCTTGAAAAATAGTTCTTTATCTCATGAAGTTTTAGGTCACAAATAATTTATTTACATATACTTTATTTTTATATACCTTTATGTTTTATAATACATACAAAACCCAATATTGTGTTGTATTTGGCTCACATATATTAAGACTGCAAAAACCCAAGAAGCAAGCCAATTTCCTTCCATAGTGGCATTCTACTTCTTTCTTTCATGAGGCTATACCACTCTTACACTCTTCATTAACTTTAGAAACAAAGGTGTCAGATGTAGGACATGAGCCAAACTGCTAACATTGTATTAGTTTGTTTTCTCCCCAATACAATTACTTTTTTTTTTGGTGAAAAAGAGAACATTTATGTGTTTCATTATAGGTTATAGAGAACAAAAGAGAAAAAAAATCAGGTTTGTGACAAAAATCTGGGTATTTATTTTTTCTTACTTTTTATAGTAAAGTAGATTTTATACTAGATTTTATACTAAGAAGACTCAATAAGCCATAGGGTTGTTTTTTTTTTTTTTCCTGGATTGGTTTCAATAGGTAAGGATGTGGTGCTCTCACTTGAAGTTTCCATTGACTGAGTTCAGTACTCTCTGGGATCATAAACTCAGTGCGAGTTAAAACTGGATTTATTTGTACTTAGGAATCTTAATTTTGTATCTATAGCTGTTATTTCAGCATGGTTTGGCTTTTATTTGGTGTCTTTATTTTTTTCATTGCTTTCCTGTTTCTATGAATGGTTTTGTTTTAAAGTACTACCTGCTTATTTTGAAAATCTACTCTGAGGAGGTCAAACTAAATAAAAAGCCATATCTGTGGAAGTTTTAACCCAAAAGAAAAAAAAAATTAAGCTTATTTCCCAGAACTCTGTATTTCATTTCCCAAAATCTGCACAAAACCAACCAGAATTATATATTGCAAATATTTGTTTGACTGTCTTATGAAGAAGCCCTTTAGGGTTGGTTTTATCTTTCTTCATTCTCCCTTAGAGAGCACACAACAGATGTTGGTTGCATATATTCTCATTAAAAAAAAACTTACCCTGAGATACACTTACCATTTGTAGGCAGCTAGGGTCTGGCGGCCGGAAGATAAACAGGATTTCATTTCTCAATGTGCACTGTTCTTTTGAATATTAAGAAAAGACTGAAATAAGATAGCCATGTCTTTTATGATCATAAACCCATGGTCAGTTGGGGTCAGTTGTCCTATCTGTGTCCACGTCCAGCTTCTTGTGCACCCGCAGCTGCTGGTGGGGCAGTGTGAAAAACAGAGAAATGCCTTGATGCTTTGTAAACGCTGTTCAACCATAAGTAAAACACTGGTATGTTGTTAATGCTGTTTTGGTCACAAATCCAAAACATAGCACCATACAAGACACTACAAGGAAAATTAACTCTATTCCAGCTGAAAGCAGTACTGTCTCCCTAGTTTGTTTCATAGCTTTGACATATTTTCCTCCTGAGTTGTTCCATGAATTTAATATCTTTTCTTTCACATCTCTGGGAAATGTAAGAATACAGCTAAGTAAGCATGCTGATTATCTTAAACACTTCTGTGACTAGATGCTGTGGTTGAGCTCGAGTTACCACACAGTTTCGCACTTTCCCTCCCCCTCCCCAGCGAGATGGAGGAGAGAATTGGGAAGAAAGGAAAACTCTTGGGTTGAGATGAAGACAGTTTACTAGAATAGCCAAGGAAAATTACAGTAGTAACAGAATATAGGGATACTAAAATATACAAAGTGAACAATGCACAATTTCTCACCACCCAATGTCCCAATGACCGATACAGCCCTTCCTTCTTGGAAACGAATCTGAGCAGCAAGCAAAGGAAAGAGAGAAAGAGAGAGATAGATGCCCCCCTCCACAGACAACCTCCACTTATATACTGGGCATGACATTTATGGCATGGAATACTCTCTTTGGCCAGTTTGGGTCAATTATTCTGGCTGTATCCCTTCCAGATACCTGCACCTGCACATTAGCGAAACCTGGGAAGCTGGACAGTGTCCTTGGTCTCATTAGTAACAACTCATAACATCAGGGTTTTTATCAACATTCTTCACATATGAAATCCAAAACACAACAGCTACTGAGAGGAAAATTAACTCCATCCCTGCTAAAAGCAGCACAGTAGTACTGTGCAGAAACTAGCTGGTAGGACAATGATTTGTAAGAGTTTTATAATTTCTTTCTTTCTTAAATACAGAGAACAAGACCAAAAAGGTAAAAGAATTTAAAAAATAATAAATGAGTTCAAACTAATCAAGTTTCCTGACTTTAGATGTAAAGGAATATATAAAATAAAATAAAATTAAATAAAATTAAATTAAATTAAATCCTGCATTGATAAGAGGAAAAATGGAAAGTCAAGTCAAAAAAGAGAAAAAAGATAGGAGAAACTGAAAAGAACAAAAAGACTGAAATATTGTGCTAAAATGATAAATCTTCATCTAAAACCTCACATTTGATAGAATTAAGTCCAATTTACCTAGAGGTCTGGATCTGTTGTTATTGAATTTCTTTCTTTTCTTTAATGAATCCTGACCCAATCATTCTTCCTCTGTATCCTTCATCCATAATAATTTTATGAGGTTTTTTTTTTTCTAAATCATGATAAAAATTTAATAGAAAACTAACTAAAGCAATCTGTGTGGGATCTTAAGATGATTTTTGGTACAATGATCATTCCTTATTTATACTTAGAATTTTGAAAACTACTACATAGACAGTTGTAAGTCCCTTTGAAACTTGGACTTGAGTTCTTTTAGTTAAAAACCTGGGTTTTTTTTCTTATTTGAAGAATATTTCAATTCCCGTTTTGTCTAAACAGAACTTTATTTGCACTCTTCTGTGCAAACCAGAATGCTATCTGTTCATCGAGAAAGAAATTCTGATGTAACTGGCTCACAAAATTAAAAAAGAAACCAAAACAACAAACAACCCTAAACCCCAGTCTTTTGCATATTATTAAGAACACATTTGATACACCTTTTGAACAGGAGACAGTAGGAAAGCCATGAAAAATTTATAAAAGCCTTTTTAAAATCAATGAGAACTATTGTTAATCAGTCAAAAGTAGAAAGAGTATGTTGATAATTCAACAAAAACTCACCTACAGATGAAAGAACCAGGAAGTATCACATCCATAATCCATTAGAAAGAAGACATGATAAAATGATGATGTGATTGGAATATAATGCAAACTGTATTCAGTTTGAAAACAACTTCTAGATTTTTTAAAAAGGATTAATGAGTCCTATCAAGTCTTTTTGACAGTGTGTGGAATATCCTACTCCTCAGTCAACATAGTCAGTCTGGGATTGTCACAGAGTTAGTGAATTTCTTATGTCTTTCCTCCACAGCAAAACTCCTCCCCAGTGATCCACAGTTCTCATTCCCACTTGAATACATAGTAAAAACTCATCTTTCCGATGTAGTTATATCAGTTGGTCTACTGCTAGCAAATGACACAGCAGATGGCTTGCTCTGCATTTTTGTATTTTCAAGCAATTAATTCTTCATTAAACATTTAAAGTTTAAAAAGTGGCTTAGAATTGTTTCTCATTTTGTATTTTGGAACGAGACAGAATAACTCCTTCTTCGTACTTTCTAAGAACTCTCTGTTCCAAGTCAAACAGGAGCATTTTTCCATTCCTTCACAATCAATTACTTTACAGTAACAGCAGTTCCTTCGACTGCCTTCTTTTTTTAAGGAGAAGCAACTGCGACTGAATTTTGTCCTGAATAGTGTTGGCCTAACTTAGACATGTTCTAAGACTACCGGCATGGCTGAAGCCTTTGAAAAATAAATACCCAGTCTCTGGAGCCTGTTTGTGCTTAGAGTTGGTCACAAACAGCTTTGCAGCTGAGATGCTGGAACATTAGCAGGATATTCCTGTGGCTGGAGAATTTTAAAAGATGCCAGTTGAGGCCCTTTGGGAATTTCCTCTCAAGGCAGTAACTAAGCTAACCAATTCAACTTTGGATTTAAATTCATGTCCCCCCTCCAAATGCCTAAAATCCATTCTGGATCTACCTCCTGGTCGCTAATGTTGTATTCCATAGTGATCACTCAGCTGTTAATGGAGAGCACTACTCCAGAGAAGCTGTGGAGGAACTGAGCATACAATGAAACCCTGCTCCCTTTCAAACCAGCATAGAGTTTTGACCACAGTTTCAGTAAGGCTTTGATTTCACTCCATGTTCATAATTTTTTCTTGACAGATGGAATGAAGCTATAAATTTGTTCTTGTAAGAAATAAATGACTGGCCTGAAGTATCATCACATTAAAGTCCATGTATAGAGGTCATTTTTAATGAGCTTTCTTTAGAACAATTAATAATGTTTTCACATTTTAAAAGAAAAGACACATAATGTGCTCTCCGTTTAATTGAGACGGGGGTGAAATATTAATTTTTTCATATAGATAATTAATATATATCCAAGTTTTCTAGAAGCTTGCTAGTTCGTCATAAAATCTAGTACAAATGGAGCAAAATAAAAAAAAAATCTAAATTCTTCTTTTTTCCCCACTGTGGCAAGATATAAACCAGCATTCCCTTATACTTGGCTTTTTCTCCTACAAGGGAAGAAAAATTGGTGGTTTCCCTTACTACTTCTCAGCTGATGGAATTTCCTCAGTGTCTTATTTTTGGTTCCAGGAATACTCTGCAAAATATTGTGATGACCTATAGTTACAAGGGCAGACTCTCTGCTTTTATTATTTATATTTTTCAGATGTGTAAAACATGCAAGAATAACAATTCACAAATTTTCTTCCTAGTGTCTACAATCTAGTGGTGAGACAAAAATGGTCCATGAGAAGCCACAAGTGTACAAAGAGAGCTAAAAAACAACTGGTACTACAGTCTGGGAGAAACAAGAACAACTTGCCAATTGCTCAGTTTGTCTCCACGTGTTTTACTGCATCTCTTTAACTGCCAAACAAAAGCCCTGAATATTTTCTATTTTCCACATAAAGCAACAATAACTCTACAAATTTTAAAATCTGTTTGGGCTTTTGATTGTGTAAAGAGCTTTCAGTATGAATCCTTAGGTCTTCAGGGTAAAGTCAGAAGAGTAACAGAGTTATCAATTTTTTAATTTATATATTAAATTGTTGAAGACAGCTTTATACAGTGTATAGGATTTCATCAGTTTATCATTAACATAATGCAGTGAGTATGTGCTTTTGCATAATTCTTTGATCTTCACAACTATTCAAATGGAATGAAAGCATATCTCTGATAGGTATACGCTACTCATACAAATGTAGATAAAATAAAATCTTCCACATAAGTATCTCAATCTTTTTTTTTTTCTGTACAGAAAATTACAACATGAGGGAAATGGGCTTGATGTTGTCAACCTTTATTGAAATGTAGAACTTTACATGTTTGTGGTAAGCTTTACAAATTGGCCAAGCTACTTATAAGCCTAAAATTTGTGATCATAATTCATTATGCACTTTTACAAATTCAAGCCAAAAACTATTGACAGAGAATTGCTGATATTGCAGGTAGTACTTTTTGCAGTGGTGAAATAAGTTCACATTGTTCTCTTTCTAATGGGCTAGTGAATATGTAAATAAATTCTTTGTTTTGTGATTCATTTTATATTGTCTTTGATATATGTATGTTGTCATAAAGCATGAGCAAATACTTCTGAGAAAGTAAAATGATAATTTTTTTTCCAGCAAAGTAAGTTCAGATTGTGGAGCAGCACGTCAAGAGGGATTATCTTTAAGAACTATATGGGTAGAGTTAAAGTTTTATTTGATTAATTTCTTGGCTTGCAACACACAAAAATATCCTTTGTAGAAATATATATAGCTCTGTAATATTTAGCTTCCTTCTGTAGATGAGATTGGACAACAGCTAGAGCTGAAGCTGAGAACTAAGTCTATTCCTGATTGAAAAAGCTGCTTCCTAATCCATGCTGTAAGTACATATATTAAATCCTATTTTGTAGGCATTTGTCCCTTACTTAAAAGAAACAACCAAATAACTCAAGAAGCAATTACTTATTTACAAAAAAAAACCAAATCAAATTGAAACAAAACAAAACAAAACCCAGAGGCATGTTGAATGGAACTTCTGCGGGAGGAAAATCTAGAAAGTGTATTAGAAAAATACTCTTCTGTCTATTCAGTAAAAATCCTCTGAGTCATGGATCTGAAGACCACAAGTTCATCACCATGACTTGATTTGCTGTTGGTAAATGCACTATTGGAAAAACAGAGTGAAATATTAGAGATTAACAGCATCTTTCTTCACTTGAGTCAGCTTGCTAGCTTCAGACTGGATCAATGGAGCTGGGGCCCATGTTGGTTTTGAAAAGTATCTCATTTCTGATTACCATAGTCTAATTCAGATGTAAAAAATATTTTATATAATAATGTAAAGATAAATTATCAATATATATATACTTTTAATGGGCAAAATATGCTAAGTGGGCAGTAAACCATCGTTGCTTAGTTTAGAAGCACAGAATCATCGAATAATTTGGGTTGGAAGGGATCTTTAAAGGTCATCTAGTCCAACCCTCCTGCAAGGAGCAGGGACATCTCTGACTAGATCAGATTGCTCAGAGCCCCGTCCAACCTGGCCTTGAATATTTCCAGGGATGGGGCATCAACCACCTCTCTGGGCAACCTGTCATAGTGTTCCACCACCCTCATTGTAAAAATTTTTTTTCCTTATATCAAGTCTGAATCTATCTCCCTCTATTTTAAAAACATTACCCTTTGTCCTAACCCAATAGGCCCTGCTAAAGAGTTTCTCCCCGTCTTTCTTATAAGCCCCCTTTAGGTACTGGAAGACTGCTCTAAGGTCTCCCCTGGTCTTCTCCAGGCTGAACAACCCCAAGTCTCTCAGCCTGTCCTCATAGGAGAGGTGCTGTAGCCCTCTGATCATGTTTGTGGCTCTCCTCTGGTTTCCTGTTATGCAGTTACTTCCATTCATCAGAACTGTGAAATAAGTCTAGACAAAATGCTATTTAATTTTAGAGTATTACTTGGGCTTGGGCTAGATAGTACACATTAAATTTTGAGGCAGCCTCATCACATTTTAAGAGAACATGGCCAATCTATTGTTTTAGGTGGTGATAGTAAGAATCCTTAGTGGGCTTGATTTACAGCTGCAAAAATTTTGACAGTCTTTGTTACGCTTCACTGTGAGTCTTGGGGCTTATTCAACCCAGAACTCAAATTGAAACCCAGAACTTATGAATTTTTATGAAGACAAAATGAGAAAACATCAGAGAAGATCCCAGTGCATTGAGACAGCACGTAAGAGATGGCATGGCTCATTACTTGTTTCTCTTTGTCTTTTCTCCATTTTATGCTCTGTGCAAACACCCCATAAGACAGCTGCAGTAAATCTTCCCAAGTTTTGCATAAGAGAGTTAAATTAAAGTCTTATGTTGACTGAGCTACTCATATAGCTGATTAAAACAAACAAACAAAAGAATTATATTTGTTTTCCTAGTTTCTACTAAAAAACAGCTACTATTTCCAGGTCTTAGTAATTTCTCTTTTCTCAATTCTATCACCTTTTTCCTTCCCAAACCTCCCTCCCTCCCTTTTTGTCACTATTGAAGAAAAGGAGAAAGGAAAACAGGAAGGCACAGAAGCCCTCAAATCTAGCAATTCCAGTAAAAGAACCATTTATTTGCAACAGTTACAGTCAGCTTCAGGCTTTTTGGGAGTTAGCTTGAATTTTCAACAGTGTTTTCAATTGTCAATTGTCAAATCTTCTCTTCAGGGGCTGGTAAACACATGGGAATAGAACTTCAAGGATAAAAATATTTGTGAATGGACAACGTAAGAAAGAGTTTACAGTGAACCTACAGTATGATAGTGACATGGTGACAGAAATATCAAGCCAAACAAAAGAAAATAAAATATATATGGTAGGTTGCCAAAGCATAATAGAACTGTTCCTCTATTTCACAAAATTTATGGGTAGATGGCCATACAGTATAGACCAACTTGAAATACAGGAGTTGAAAATATGAGTATTTTTCATTGTTTTTCTTGGTTGCAGTTGGAAAAGGTGATAAATTTAATGAAAATCAGTGGATTTCTCTTCTCAACAACTTTCTTTGGTTTCTTGGTGTTGAAATAAAATGGCATGAGGATAAGATTAGGCTACCAGCTGAATCTCTTGTAGATGCCAAAAATGCAAGGTCAGAGAACTGTGTTTTTGCAGGCTTTCCACCAAGGAATTTTTCAGAGTCTCAGATTTTCTGAAGAGGTGTACGGGTGGCCGGTGCTGTGGCACTTGCTCCTGGGCACCTCACGGTGCTTGCTGCTGCGTGATCCCCGTGGGGCTTGAAAGCACATCTTGGCACTAGGCTAAGAGGAGACCTTCCAAGAGACCATGACAGGCTCTGCTTGAGATAAAATGATTCATTAAGGCAAATATAGCTCTGACATCACAGCCCAGACCTGACCTGACAATCCTGGTTTTCCATCAGTTATGGCTAAAATACTGGCCTACAGAGCACACTTGGGCCTCACGCTCTGAACTCCCTTTTCATAGCACATTACGCACCGTGCTCAAACAGCCAGCAGGTCTTTGTCCCAGGGAGTGCTGCCAGTATAAACACTCACACACCTTTGATGAATAGTGAGGAAGCCTTTTTGACTGTGGTCTGAAAAGAAGTTATTATGGAGAGGCAGCAGTCTGGTCAGTTTTATAGGTCTCCGCTGGGAGTCCCTGCTAAATACCTTACTGCTAACTAACACCTGAACTGGGGAGATTGCACACAAATCACTTTGCTTGAACTGAGAGCCTGAACTAATGTTGTACAGTAGCACAGAAATGAAGAACTTAACTATTTCAGGAATGAACCAGCCTGTGTGTTTTGCAATGTGAAGCTGTAAAGAACATTCTTGGCTCTGTCTTGGTAAATGGCTTTTTCAGACATATGCGGGTTGATGTGTGCAGAAGATGCATATCAAAGCATGCAATGGGATGCTATGTAGATCTAGTTACTCTTTGAGCAGTATTGCTTGTCCATGCATTGCTAAAAAGCTGGTATGTCCACAGATTTGTCAGAAGAGTTAATGTAATTACACTTTGCAATGAAAATGTTTGGTTAAACACAGAGGGATTGCTCTTCTGGTTGATAAAATAGTATAGACAGAGAAGGTGAGTCTAGTTCTGGTTGACAGAATATTACTTCTATGCAAATGCTGTCCTTAGTTCTGCAGCTTAATGCTTTAAAACAATTTGCACAGCTAAAAAGATCTGGCATGATATGCCAGATATTACTCATCACTTTTCAAAATTAGTTCTTTCAAATGCATTTAGCAGGCCGAACTCCACTGTGTAGAAATAGTCACATACAAATAAAAAAGTGCTGCAAGTTTCTACTCCTTGATGCTTCTACTCTTTTGGAGACTGTGGCTGTCCCTTTTGCAGAAGGGGAATCCTGGAACTGTGTAAAGCCCAGGAGATCATCAGAATGCACCAAATGGACAGTACCACAGAAATGGATCCTTAATTCTCAATTATATTGTTATTCAAAACATCGCAGGCCTCTAAAGTCTATTCACTTCCTCTCCCTCTTATCGCTGACGGTATTGTCACTCAATTTTCTTAAAATGTTCCAGAGTTGCAAAGCCAACTCTAGTGAACAAGTGTATTGACTCCTTTATTAGAAAAATTACTTTCCATATTAATCAACCATATGTTGTACAAACTTTATTTTCTCTCAGGATAACTTATTACTTTTTCTCTTAAGATAATATATTATTATTTTCTAACTCAGAATATATGGATGGGCTTTGACATCTAGTTTTGACTCCAGATCCTAAGAAAGAATCCCTTGCTTACCTCCAAGAATAAATAAGCATGTTCTGTTGCTGACTACTTTGCCACTATGCTATCATTTGTAATTATTCTTGCTGGTGCCCCTTGGTTTATGCAAACTAGGATTACAACACAACGGAGTACCTTTCTTCTGAGAAGGCAGAAGTGTCTTGCTGAACAAACTGTTTTTAAAACAATTTCTATGTTCTTGTTCCAGTATATAGAAAGTAATTCTGCTGGTGTCAAGCAGAAAATGCACCAAATGAATTGCACTTACAGGTAACCTTGACATGGCAAAACATTTCTTTTTCCTTTCAGACATCTTGGTCAGTGTTCTTCAATAATAAAAAAAAATTAATGAAGTGTATTTAATTTTTATTCTTGTAAATATTTGTATTGTATTATAAATTAAATGAAGTTTGGAATACTCTTAATGAAACCACATAAGCTTCCTATACATCATTGATGAGTTAGGTGCTGGTGCTAGTTGTTGCTGTCATTCAGGTTTCCAAACATATTCTTCTATTAGACTGCTTGCAATTACTTGCAGTTTGGCCAGACTATTTGAGCTGATAAGTCCCATCTCCTTTCTGAAGGCAAATTTGTGAAGGAAGTAGTTTTGTTCTTTACAGGATTTATAAAAGACAGAGCCAGTAGCTGTAACATGCAATGCGCACATGTGAACGTCAAGCAACACATGCAATGATGTCGGCTACCTGTGAGCAGTATTTGTTTGAGCCATGGTGGACTGATTGGTGAAAGTAACAGGAACTGAAAAGTGCAGTGAGTTCCAACTAGGATAAATCATGGCATTTCACTTTCTGTGCGAGTCAATCACTATAAGAGGACATGGTTTTAAAACAGAGGGAAGTAGATTCAGACTGGACATAAGGAAAAAAATTTTTACACTGAGAGTGGTAGAACACTAGAACAGGTTGCCCAGAGAGGTGGTGGATGCCCCATCCCTGGGATCATTCAAGGCCAGGTTGGATGAGGTTCTGAGCAACCTGATCTAGTCGGAGATATCCCTACTCCTTGCAGGGATGTTGGACTAGATGATCTTTAATGGTCCCTTCCAACCCTAATGATTCTGTGATTCTATGATTTGTCTCAAGCCTACAAGGTGCTTTGTTTTAGGCATCTAAAGGGCTTTCATGCTGTCTTAGTCCTTTCAGTCCCCCCATTGGCAACTAGGCATGAATGATATTTTTCTGGTTTTATTTCTTGTTTATATTTTCTCTTGTTTGCCATAAATTTAAGCAAAAAATATTCTCACAGATTTCTCACAAGAAGCTAAAATCTTTGATGTATTTTGTGAATACATAATACTGTTATGAAGAAATTAGTAACTACAAATTTAAACATAACATTCTCATTTTACCTCAGGTTTAACAAATTCAGGCCTTTTAAAGATAAGGAAAATATTGTGAGGAGAGAAATAACTTTTCTGATTAAGGTTAGAATGCTCCTTTACCACAGTATTACAACTTTAGATAATCATTTAACTTTCACTGATTAAATTCCTCATAAGTATGACAAAGGTATTAGTGTAGTTAGAGAGTAATTATAATGAAAGAGACTAGTGTTTTTGATATTACAACAGAAAAGGTGGTAAAAAGCCTGACCTAAATAGAAAAAATGCACATATTTGCTTAATATTGGGAAATAAATTCTAGATCTTCCTTCTTAATCTAGTTAATAAGACACTCAAAATATATTCTAGTAATATTCTTGCTACCTGGGTTTTATTATGACAGAGATATTGTTATGGGTGAATGTCATACAAGGAAAGCAAAATCAAGTATGAATATCTATATCAGCCACTGCTACTGGAAATAGGTCTCTACTTTTGTCTTCCCTGAGATATGGAATGATGACTTCTGGCAAATTTTCCATAATTAATTTTAATTTTGGTGTCCTACAATATGTCATTCAAAAAAAAAGTATTTATTTACTATTTTAGTTCTTACAGACAAGAAATATCTTCCTCTGGTATTTCAGTGTTTTTCAGTGCTACTACAGCAGATTTTATCTTCTATTCTAATGATCTTTATGTCAGCAGCATTGTGTACGCATAACTGTTATCTGCTTTTACACATAAAGGGACTGGATTCTTATTTTGACTAGAGAAGCATTTCTTCACTGCAATTCTTGATTGCAATGGGTAAAAATTAAATAACTTTGTCCACTGGTTTCTGAAGTATCACAACAAATCTTTGCTTGGGCTCTCTCAATGCAAGGTATGTGTAGAATAAGATTCATTATGGCATGAGACTGCAGTCTGAGTCTGAACTGATGTGAATCAGCAAATCATGTGCTAAATCCTTTAATTTGGTACATGCAGAATAAATTAATGTAAATTCGTAACTAGTCTCAGTAAGTCTGTTACTTTTTTTTCTGCAAATGCCTTGCATCTAAGTATTTGTAGAAAGACTTTCAGCTTTCAGTAGTTAATATCTGTATTTTGCAATCCATTTGTTTAAAAACTATCAATGCAGGATAAAGCATATGACCTGCTTAGGAATTCCTTTATCAAGTTTTTCTTGCTTAACTTGTTAAATCCTTGTCTTTTTTTTTTTTTTTTTATTACTTCATGGTGAGAAAACCTTTCCCCAGAAAACTAAGTAGGCAATTTAATTTAGTTTACCACATTGATCACGCTGGGTGTTACGGAGAAATTATTACAGAATTCTCTCACCAGAGTAAATGAGTTGGAGCCTGACTCCTGACTTGTTCTGCATAATACAGGCACAGAGTCAGCAAAAACAGCTTCTATGAGAATCGACCCTTATCAAGTTCCAGAAGTTGAAATCTAATTCTGTGCAGATCTCTTTTCTTTCCTTAAATAAAAAAAAAAAGACTAAATATCAAAGAAAAAAAATGTGCTAGTGTTTATTACCAAGTAGTATTAAAGAAAAAGGTGGCAGTTATTTATATGAAAGTTAAATTATGACACTAATGAAAACCAGAGCCTGGTTGTTCTGGGTCCAAACACGTACTGTAAATCATTCCCTGCTGAGAAGAAGTGCAAATCATCCTACATGGCAAGTTTTACTAACCTTTGTCTGTCTTTGGTTCAAATCACAATCCTACAAAAGCATACACACGTACTTAACCCCCAGCACTGTGATTACTTCTGCTCAAAATTGGTAAGGGTGGGAGGGCAATCAAGGGAAACGACTTATCCTGTGCCTTAAAGCTGAATAATATTGATGTGGAAATGCATTCGAGCATTTCTGAGTTCTCTTCCACTTTAATGTTCTGGCACCTAAAGGATGCTTCCTTGATAAATGTCATTCATCAATCATTATCATACAGGCTTTCTTTTAGTATAACAGCTTTCTAAATATTTAATACATGCTTCTAAATTTTGTTTTGATCACTTTCATTTTGAAATGCTGGGTAAACATACTTCTTTTGAGCCTAATCTTTCAAGATGCTGAGAGAGCATAATTCCTACTGGTATCAATAATGTCTCCTGCAACTGCAGCAAAGTCTTTGATTCCTTTCACTGATCTTCTTCATTTTTATAGTTTTCCCTGAACTTATCTACAATTGTTTTATTTTGTTAGGTATTCATAAATGTGTTTGTAACATATTTGTGTTTGTGCCAAATGCTTTCTACTTAAAAAAAACCTAAGAAATTACAGTTTTGATTTGGTATGAACTAAGACTTCTTCATTATTTGATTTTTAAGCAGCTCTGGAATAATCTGTGCACTCTTAGAAAAATAATTCAGCTGTCTTTATGGGGACAACTCACTAACAACCTTCCTCCAAATTATAATACTCCAACTAGCTCTCACTGTCCTGCACTGAACTATAACTTTCAAGTGTAAGCAATCACCACAGTCAGCTAATGATGGTAACAAAATGGTGGTTTGGTTACTAAACTGCTTCTCCAGCAGCTTTAAGCTTGAGGTTCACCACAGTCTTCCCATTTTATAGGAACACTCAAATTCTAGTGGCAGTGCTATGAAAGGACTTTTATACTACCAGCAGCACCTTTAAATCAGGCAGCCGCTTCCTAAGGTGTTATTCAAATGCTACTAAACAGACAAATTTGCAGCTATGGAACAAAGTGATACCATTAAGAATGTATAAGCCATTATATTACACACAGCCTGTCTAAATAAATATGATAAACTGAAATATGCCTTTTATAAAAAGCAAACAGTAATGCAAACAAACAACAAAAAACTCAGAATGCCTTCTGCAAAATGGGAAAGACCTCTGTGTTTCAGGATTTTTCCAGGGCTCCCCAAAAACTAAAAAGGAGTCGTCTGTCAAGTACTCTACTCTGAAGAAATAGGAGTTTGAAGAATCTAGGAGAACACTACTGTGATGAGACAGAAAGACCTGAAAAAACAGGTCATCAGCAATCAATTCAGGCAATCAATGCAGGCAAACAGAAATTCTTTTCACGTGGTCTGAACCCAAAGCTGGGAAAATTGATCAGATATGTTCATTAGTTCTTTATAACTTGCACCTTCACAAGTGCTGCCATACTCCTTTCCTTCTTTTTTTCTTTCATGCAATTTTTTTGATCCTTTCTCAGATGAAGAGTATATAGATAGAAGAATAAATTCACTGTTTGCAAATTCAGCATTTTCTTGTCCTTGTGCTTAATATCTTTTAACTGGGGAATTAGCTGATGAAGATCTTGAACAGAAAGAACACTGGGTTGTTATTGCATCATGCCTTGGAGCAATAAGAGGGAATGGTGTCCTTCTCACATGTCTATAATAAGGCTGGATATAGATATCTGTATTTAAACTTAGAAAACTTGAACACCAGATAGATTAACTAGCTGAGTGGCTTGAGAGACTGGGTAGAAAAATAAAAATATGATTAGGACTCTGATTATTATATACTAAAATAATTAATAATGAAACTGAAAGGTAATTAATAGAAATGATGACAAAGAGATTTTTGATAGACTTTTTCTGTATGTATTTAAACCTTCTTAGTAGGCATAAGGAAATGTTTACAGAGATCTACCTGTACTAAGACTCACAGTAAAGTATTTATTTAACTTGCTTTAATTTCTGGGAGAGGGAAGGAGAGCAGGAAAAGGAAGAGAGCAGACTTGACACCTTGGGTCAATTTTTGTTTCTTCTGGGGTGGCCCAACAAAGAAATAAATGTTGACATTTTCAGTGGAAAAAAAATAGTCTTCTGTGTAAGTGGAAGACAAGTGGGAGGAAATGAAAGCTAAAAAAAAAAAAGAAGTACTTGAAATACCCTCATGGGACTGAACGAATTGAAAGAGGCCATTCAGATAGCTAGGGATATGAATTTAGATGAACACTCTTCTGTTTGTTAACTCTAACATGGCTACAAACATGCTAAAGAAAACAAAATAAAAATGAGTATTAAACATTAATTTAGGTTGCCACGTAACAGGTACATCCACAAGCAATGTTAGCTTTTACAGGCCAAAAAGGATTATGCAGTACAAATAGCTTACACATCTGATAAGTAGTGGGGAATCATTACTTCCTACCATTGATCTTCTGAGAGGGATAAATCTATTCAGTCTCAAAATGGAAATATACATATTTAATTTTCAGAAAGATTTTCATAAAAATGCATTCATGGCCTGTCTATGTCTAGACTTCCAGTTTCATCATTTATATTAAATATTCACTTTTAAAACACAACAGTAGTAAATAGGACCGTACAAGTTTAAGTAAGAAGAAAAAACAACAACAACAACAACAACAACAACAAACACAAAACAAACAAAATACCCCAAACCTAATATTCTACTTTATTGCTTGATGTGGGCTGGAGCAGTTTTGTCAGGTACATTACGAACACTAACAAATTCATCAAGATGTCATGCCAGTATTTCTTACATTCTGTCCTTTTACATGTGTAGTCGCAACATGCTAAGCTCCAGGATAACACATATTTCTCACCTAACTCCTCAGTCATCAGTGAGGTTAAAGTCAAGTTGTATGCTACCCAAAGACTTCAAGGCCTAACAGTGGACTGAGGTGTAGTCTGCCTTTTACTGTGTAAACAAAAAGTTCATCTCAGTGCCAGTAAATTTACCTGCTTGAATCGTAGCTATTAAAAAAAAAAAGAAATATAGGTTTCACCTTAAAAGAGAGTACATGTGCACTCATTAACTTGTCTAATATAAATTAGGAGGAGTAATCTTGGAGGTTGGACACTGAACTTGGAATCTGGAGATTTGAACCTAGCTTCGCTTCTTGTTTAATTGTGAAATACTTTGTGTGCAGAAACCTTGTACAGATCTCCTGATCTACTCCAAGCTTACTATTCTAATTCTGAAGCATAGTTAGGAGCTCAAGAAGGCAAGACTGGAGAAGATATGGTGGATAAATACAGTCACAAATATGTCTGACTGGAGAAAGTTATGGAGATTCACATGCTGTATGGATGAGCTGGAGAAATTGTCTCAGACTGTTGTCATTTGAACAGAATTGACTGAAAAAATAGTAGATGATACACATAGTAAGGAGTGAATAGAAACAAATTATTTTCAGCCAAGTAGACTAAAAGTAATCAACAGCAGAAATGCCAATCTATTTTATAGTATAATTTTCCGTTTCAGTTTGTCTGGGAAGCAAAGAAGGGGCAAATGGTAGAAGTGATTAAAAAAAAAAAACTCACAAAAGAAAGTAAAGATAAAATAAATTGTGACCACTGTATGGGGTAAATTTGTAGAAATGTTTACAAAGTAGTAAATGTGATTAAGTAAGATAAAATGGGGACAGTCAACGTAACATTGTAGATGGAAGGAATGCCCTATGAATTTCATAGGGAGCTCTCTGAAGAAGTCAGTAAACATGCCAAGCATGACAATACCCTCATGAAACATTTATAAATAAAAAAAAAAAAAAAATAGATTGTACTGGGGTAAACCTGAAGATGCATTAGGAGATAGGTCCACAATGGAAGGAATTTCCAGTAGAGTCTTTGGGGTCTATGTCAGCCCTTCCACTGTTCAGCATTTTCACAGATGATCTGGGAAAGGAGAGGAAAGAGAATAAAACAAGACAAAAAAAAAAAGCTGTTAGGAAATAAATTTTTTTCCACTATATAAAACCCAGATCATGCCTACATCCTGTTAAATTCAGGCAGCTCATTTTGCAAAGAATAGTAAAACTAGGAAATGCAAGAGAGATGTCAACAAGAATTAAAAATTTGTGCAATAGTTTCTGTTGAAGAAAGGTTATTAAAACTCTCTCACACAAGGAAAACATGACTGAGAAGTGATATATGTATGTAAAGGCATAAGGAACCAAATACATTGAGAGGGCAGATCGGGAACAAGTATTTTCTATTGCTTATATCAAAAAACTGCACCTTAGGCATAAGTGTTAAGACGAGTGAAAAAATTGCTTTTTTACACAGCATGTAATTTATTTCCAGAGTTCACTGGCCCTGGTTGTAGAGGATGCTGGAGGTGAAGAGTGGTTCATTAAGGAAGAAAACTACTCTGGGACTCCTGTGAACAGAGACATAGTCTTTCAGAATAAGGGAGGTCTCACCCAGATGGGACTCTTCCCTTACATACTGTTCCTGGCCACTTTTGAAACAGATCCTGATGAAACAGCCTTTTTGGTCAGAGCCAGTGTAGGGAGGTTATTAGCTCTACACCTATAGTTACAGGGACCACCACCATCAAAAAAGTAAGAATTGCTTTATATACAGGAAAACTGTGAAACTTAACAGCAGCATTAAACTACAAATTTCTATAATAGCCACCCAGATCTCTCCAGAACAATATGCTTGGAAAAAAGATGCAGCTAGAAGTATGATCGTCTTAGATATTTTTCTTCAGTCATTTTCCCTCTTAGTAAGTGAGCTTGTTCCCTAGAAAGACAAAAATGTTCTTGCTAAGAATGTCTATAATAATGAGATCTTTTACTAGGTAGAGTAATTTTCTAGTGTTAATCACACTGTCACTATCAGGGATGCTGAATGTAGCCTGAATCTTTCCTGTTGTTTTTCTGTAGCTCACTATAGTTTTGGGTTTTGCTTTTCTAATACAAATTGTAAATTTATTAGACATGTTCTGACTGCTGGTGGCTGGAATAGATATACTGTAGGACTTTCCCGAGTTCATATAGGTTGCACAGTCAGTAGCTATTCCTGGCACTTGACATGTCACCAGTGATGGTTTCTCCTGTTTTCTTGTTTCTAAATCTCACCATAAATGGTGTTTATAGCATAGGGATCTGTTGCATAGACTAGGGAAGCCTTTTACATAATTCCAAGTTAATGTAGAATTTTAAGTATGTGAGGTTATATTTTATGGAAAAATAGGCATTCTTTCACATGTTGTGTTAAAGAGTACCATCTAGTTTTGCATGTTAAACCTTCAATGATATTCCTTGCCTTTTGCTGTGTGCATGGAGTAGAAGAGTTGATAAAGACAACTTTTTTTAAAAAAAATTGTGTACAACACCCATGACAGTGGTATTTCAGTGCATGGTCATTGTTCCTGAGTAACTCCTGAGTATCTGCCCGATGGCTACCTTAATACAGAAAAATGAATGGATAATGCCTATGACAAAACATAAATAGGGACAGTTTGTTCACAGTGAATGAGGCTAGTGAGAAGAAAGGCTGCAATATAAGAAGAGTCTAATTTTTTTTTGGCTTATTGGGTCCCTGTAGATAACAAAAAAAAAAAAGGGAGTTTTAAAATATTTTTTCACTCTTAATCCCTATAGTTGAATGCTAATAATTGAAAGAATGGTTCATACCAAAAACAATTTGCAGAGGAGATGTCTATGCACTAAGTGAAGGGATGTTACCTGTGGTAGACCTATGACTTGCTACAACTATGCAGGCTTCAACTATGTTGAAAATAAATACTTTTTCTCTCCAGCAACTATATACAACTACTGAAAACATGCACTAGTGAGAAAGGCCACGGGCTGCAATGAGATGTTGAACTTTCTGGTGCAAATTAATATATGGGAATGTTATATTTGTTTGAGGAAGGCATTCTACACTACAGGTGTTTTAGCGTTACATGTATGTAAAACAAGCAAATACAAACAAGAAGATACCCCATTGTTTTAATTATGTTTATGCAGAATATGACTACAGGGCCTGGTGAGACACTTCCTATATGAAGAAAAAATCCACTTCATTCAACATTGCTTTGTTTCACTTAAGACTCAACAGTGTCATAACCTTTGCATGATTGAACCTAGATTTCTACAACAGACTAACATCAGATGAGATCAAGGATACTCTGAATGAGCAACCAGTTTTGCTGTAATTAGTGTTCCTCAGAGTCCCTCCCATCAGCAGTCTCGTTTAGAGCTTTTCAGAACTGTTCTGTCATGATGCCAAGAGTGCTGGGATCCATCGTCTTCTCACACCACTGAAATGGTTCTGCTGGTTTCATGTCACCCTTCACAGGCTGAAATGATTGCTCAGGATGCCAGTGCAGCTAATGGAGGTTTAAGCAGGTGCTGACAGTTCTCATTTGAGTGCACTTGTTAATTAAATATGAAATGAAAGCACACATTGCAGCAGTAATCTGACAGAAGAGATGGCGTTAAGCACTCTGCCAACTCCTGATCAGAAGAATGATAGGCCTGAAATTATATAGGAAATCTTAGATTCCAGAGACAACTTTTAAACTCTGCTCTTAGAGAAAATACATTTCCATGAAGATATTATTGTATACATGTAACATTGGAGACCATTTCTCCCTTTCCTCCATTTCTGTATCTCTGAAACAAACAAGATCAGATGAGGTTCATGGTGGAGAGATGACAGGTTTGAAGTCTAATCTGCCTCTAGGGCATTAGTGGTTACTGATATTATGACAGGCCTTCTCCTTATGCTGTGTTGCATTTGACAATTCAGTTGTCATTAAAGATTACAAAGTTTAGCCACCTGTCCTGCTAAACCAACAAGAGGGAAGATCCTCTATTTTGTTGTTGCGCTGTCCTTTAGGGAGCAGAACTGAGGTCCTACCAAGGGTCCCAGTCACTGGTTCTCTGACGCACATGAGTTAAGTTGCACATGCGTTAAGAGCTGGGGCTCTGGATGGGTAGCCTGAGTCAATATTGTCCGCAGTCAACAGAAGAATCTCATTGATTTTAATAGCATGCTGGAACTGTTCCTTGGCCCACAGTTTGGGCTTTGAAAAAAATAAACGAAGTTGGAACACTGGATTTATTTTAAGCTGTAAAATTGGTGTTAAATATATTTGAGGTTAACCATATGTTAATGACATTAAATGAAGGATTGAGTAAGTCAAATAAATGTAAATGATAGTTATTGGAAGCACTTAACCTGTCTGTAACCATGACAAGAAAGTGAAATTTCTCAAGACCGTTTTTGGTTTCTGTATATAAATTAGCTGAGTTTAATTGAAATCCTTCAGAACTTGACTTTAGCATAGTTCACCGCTTTTACCTTCAGTTTATTAAATTTTTATGTCTTCCATATTCTATGCATTTAATTTTCCAGTAAATGACTACAGCACAGTAGTTTCCCAGCAGTGATGTAATACTACAGAAATAGTCCAAGCTGAATTCACTTCAAAGTGTTACATTTTTGTCTTTGTTTCTTGCCTTTCATTTATTTTTTCCTGCAGAGAAGGGTTCTGGGCCGTTTAATGTTTTTATAATAGGAAGCTTATACAGAATATTGCTGTTTATAAACAGCAGTAACAGTGCAACTGATCCAATGCCTTACTTATTGGACGTGAGTGTAGAATCATCAGTATTCCAGCAGATTTTTAATATAATCTGGCTTTTGGACTAAGATAGAGGTTTTTTCTGTCTTCGTTTTAAATGAAGGCCTAGATAAAAGCTAATTGCCTGAAACTCCCTGATAAGACAAATGGCAACACACTGATATCTTTCTCAACAAGAAATGAATACACTGAGGAAGCTCAAGCCTTTGTGCTCGGAAACTGGAACAAAACACTTGTGGTATTACTCAGTGCAGGACTGTGTGGATAAATTAAGCTAAAGGAATAACACATCTTTATTTTGCCAGAGCTCTTATTCACTTTCTGTTGGACTCTGATTAAAGGATAGCAGTTATCAGCATCTATATATCAGTACAACAGAATTATCTCAGTATTTTAAAGAAGCAGTCGCATTCACTGCTTCTTTTCAGCCACAATCTGTCCTTTTCTAAGCCACCCCCTCACATTGCACCTGGCCTGTATTCCTCTTCTGTCGGACACTGATTTTTTCTTTTCTTTTTACAAAGGATTGAGTAAGTAGTTAATGCATTTATTGTGTAAAATTATAAATAAATGTAGAACTGAGCCTTGTTTATTGCAACACTTTCTCTGGGATGGGCAGAGACAGCCATACCTAATGCCAAGAAAATGCCTGCTTTGGCTCAAGACTTTATTGTAAGCCATTCTCAAGCCAAGGACATTTTGAGGACTAGATCCAAGTCAGTATAGAGATGGCAGTGTATAATATTTTGTCAAAGATGGAAACTTAACAGTTGAATTGACTTTATAATTATTTAGCTCATATATTGCACACACCTTGTCAGTGTATTAGGCTTCATTTTCATTTTTAAAGCACCCTGACAGAAGAGAGAAGGAAGAAAGAACCAGAAATATTGTGACTGACCTTAAATTCTATTCCTGAAAAAATATTTGGGATGCCAATTATTGGCTTGTGCCATTTTTATTATAATTATGCTTTGCTGAGTTCATCTATCATTTTCCAAATGTATTTGCACTAAAAAAATGCCAAATTTCACAAAAAAATAAGTAAAGTATCTCTTTGCTGAGTCTGCTGGTAATGACACATCATGCTGTAGAATAGGTCTCATGTAGTTTTAAAGTTTAAAAATAATTTCTTGAAATAATTTATTTCAAATACAAGTGAACTTGTTTAGTTTTCATATGTTCTTTTTTAATGGGAACACAAATAGATAGCTAAGTAAAGACCTGACACGCAAATCTCTGTATTAGGTGAGTCTCTTGGGGTTAAGTAGAAAGATTTTAATAACTGCTGTTTGGCAGTGCTCTCTTTTCTGTACTATTGTGAGTTTAGATTCATGCTACATTTTGGCCATGGTACCGTGAATTGGGATGAAGTTCTGTGTTTGTTTCTCACTGGGGATCAAACAACAGTCTTCGTTTTGTTGTACCTAATCCAAAGCAGAAGTGAGAAAAATGACTTCTGGTTTGAGCTTATTTGCTAAGACCACTGACATTGATTCATATCTGGAAATCTGATACTGACTCATTTAATATATCTGCCTTTTTATCTGCAGAAATATAGATTGTTACAGTTCTAACACAGTGAATCAAGGAAGTATTTATATCTGCAAAGATTAAACTGTATATACATTATGTGTCATTCCCAGGCTTCCTTTTCATGCCTTCTGGTGTTTCTTGGGGATGTCAGGTATTTGCTTTCTTGTGTTTGAATCCGGTAATCTCACAATCTGGATTTTTCTGCAAGTGTTCCAATAGATTTTGTATTCTTATTAATCAAGTGCACCTGGGAAGCGCATCTACTTATCAAGTACTAGTGGTCCTAAAGAATGGAAATCATATTTGTCATATGACAACAATAACAAAATTCTTAAAATGTTCCCTGACTGCCTTTTAGATAAACACCACACATATTTCCAAAACCTGTTTATGGAATGAAAGTAATGTCACCTCCATACTGAACCCTACTATCTTTTCCATTGAATATAGTGTCTCTTAGCTAGTTTCTGACCATCTCAGCTACATATATGTTATTTTTCTGAGGTATTCTAACATCTGTCCTAAAGGCTATTTATGCAGTTACACTGGCAGTATGAAGAATAACAAGATACTGTATTTCTGCTGCACAGTCTTAATTAATTTCTTGAAGTCAAAAAGTTTTCTCTGGTTGCTTTGCACTTGCAAACACTAGCTGGTTATACTGTTCATAAAAATATGTGTATGTATTTATGAGAATATTTTGTTCTGTCTTCCTAAAACATGATTCTGTACCTGAATGAACATGCTTTTATGCCACTTTTAAAATATCTCTTGGAAGCCAGATGCAGGTAGAAATCCTGCTTCTAGGATCATGTTTTATATGGAATAACAGAACATATTATAAAATTCCACATGCTTTATCCAATAAAATAACCCCAGAATTTGCTTCATTAACTAATTTTGCTTTGTATCAAATTGTTGAATTTTAGTTAATGAAGTGATAGCAGGTACTAGCTGCAATTAAGCATGTAAGCATTGGCAACTGATTAGTATCTTTTTAAATGCTTCTCCTTTTAGGTTAATTATGGTACCTTTAGCAATTCAGAAATCATAAGAGTAAACTGTTTCACAGTGTTGTTGGTATCTCTTTCCCATCTATATCCAGAAATGAAAGAACGTAGCAACATGCTATTTTATCAGTTATCTAACTGGCCTTAAATAAGGCCAGTCCTAGTTAAGTCCTAGTTAAGACTTTTCTAGACCTCTGGAAAGTCTGTAACACATTAGCATAATAAGTACTTTGTTCCATTGTTTAAAAAAAAATAAAAATCTATAGTTTCTTTAGCAGGATCTGTCCTACCCATTGGGAAAGAATTTAAGATTATGAGAAGTTAACATTTAGCTCAATGCAGAATAATATGAATATCTTTCAGTAGATTGGTCAATTGACCTTTGCTAGAAGTATAAGGACTCTCTTTGTGCTGTATTTGCCTTTCATATATAAAGCTTCAGTGACCTGTTCTTGGATATTGAACTTAATATAAAATATAGCTGTCAGTTATTTTATATACAGCAATAGATAAAGATATTAATTATTTCAAAAAGAGTTTTGTCCTTCAATCAAGTTGAGCTGGGCTGACAAAATTACCTAAAGTTGAGCACAACAACTGTCTGTGGTTTATGCAAAGCACTGGTGTGAAGCCAATGTTAACTCAATAGAACAAGTCATGTTTTTTATATTCTGCTAGCATTTCCTAGGCCTTCACTTTCTGGTTGGAGAGAAAGTTTACACAGTGAGTTATGCTCAGTCTACTTTATATCTTTTTTTTTTTTAATTAATTAAGCTGGAATATTACTTTTTTAATATCTAAATCAATATTTTCTAAAAATAACCTGATTGCTATTTGTATTTTCCTGTTATGTACATGAAATGTATCCAGGGCATCGCAAGTGGTGTGTTTTCACTCTCATATTAAGGGGAAAAAAGAATATAGGCATTCAAAGAGGATTTTCAGTTTGAGTCCCTTTGTTTTAAACTGGTTTGCTCAATTCTTCTGATTTCATTTGAAAGTGAAATTTGAACAAAAATAGAACTTTTGAAATCTGAGAACTAGAGCACGTCACTGAAACAAATGCATTCCTATACTGCATTTTATCACGAATATAAGCACTTCCTAACCATTGTCAGTTCAATAGCCCATAAGGTGAAGAGTCTACCAGAACACTCATTCAAGCACTGAAATATTTATGTGCTATCATATTTCAAAAAATTATCTACAAACTAATAAGCATTAATGTACTAGTACAACTTTGACAGAAAAGGATGTGTTCTTACCAGAAGACCTCTAACTATTTTAATTGTAATTTGATTCTTTCTGCAGAGAATTTATAAATGAGTTATTTAACTGCATACTAAGTAAAGAAAGAGAGAGTATTTTTGTTTCATGACATTTAGGTAGGACATCTAGAAGTTCATGCTAACCTTGTTACTGTTTGTACCTTACTATGTCTAGCAGAGTCTATACTCTCAGAAATAGAAATGAAACTATATCATTAGGACTCAACAAACAGAAATATCATTGTCCTTGGCTCCAAAAATTACCTTTCTGTGAATGGAAGGATTTCTTACTCAAATGTCAATGATGACCAGGAACCACAAAATGAAGAGCCAAATCTCTAGCAAATCCGCAGGACACCCTCTAGAACAAACACAGGAAACCACAATTAGAAGGGTAAATAACACATATTAGAGAGCGCACAGTAGCATGATTTCAACACCCACCTTTATGTTTAATGTCTTGCTGTGACATATGTTTCAGCTAGTAAGAAAACATTTGTAAACAACAGAAATATATTCTAGTGCAATATATAAAAAGGCTAAATGGATTCTCAAGTATGAAACTGCCAAGTAAAAACAATTACAATAAATCACCTAAGAAAAAATCCTGAAGTGAACTCCTGGCCCTGGTCTCAGACAGTGGCAGGACTCCCATTGACGTCAGTGAAGAATGATTTTACCTCTGTTTTTTGGCCTGCCTGATAGAAGGAGCATCACCAGACGCAACTTCCAGTTGTCATATCAGATGTCACTTAAAACTTCTGCAGTACGTACTGTTTTCTGTGTGACTCCTTTCAAAGATTTGATGTGGAGTACTCTGAGGTCTCTCCTCATCCAGTACAGGTTTCCCTTTGGTTAGAGTTTACTTTTTTGGGGAGTACTGAAATGCTTCACATTTGCTAGAAAAAATTCCTGTCCGTCCCCAAATTATTTTGTTAACATTCCAGTCCTTTTGCCAAAATTATGATTTATTTGGGGTTCGTGGAGGCAGGAATCCTGAAGAATTTTAGGGCTGCTGCCTCACAATCAAATCTCCTGCTCACCTTGCTGGGCTCAGGCAACCATTGCCTCCTGCACACACACACTCCTTCCAAGATTTCTGGAAGCACAGAAAGCCAGACAAAGCAGGCAACTGACAACCACAAAAACACTCTGACACCTTTCCATAAGGAAAGTAGTTTTTTAAAGGAGATGCCAAGACAGTTTATGTAAAGGATTCTGGGAAGATCTTTTGCATACTCCCTCTTTAACTAGTCTCCTCTCTTTTTTCCTTTTTGGTTCACAGACTTTGCATTTACACACTTTCTTTTCCTAGCACAATTTTTCTTACTACTCATTGTATTATTTTGCATTTATGTTTTCAATACATTTGTTCTTTTTTCTGACTTTTTTTCCTTTGTTGTTGACCTCTATCAGGTCAGTGACAGTCATACTGAAAGCCCAGGAAAGCTTCAGTCTTCAAATAAGGAAACTGGAATAAGTAAGAAATAAAACAGCTTTATTTTCTTTTGATGTTCAACTCCTTTAACTTGTCAACTTTAAGAACAGGAATTTTATCTAAAAAGTAGAAAGAATTCTTTTTATAGCTACAAGAAAAAAAAAATCCTTATGGAAGTAGGATATGCACATTGGGACAATGCCTGATTTTAATAAGGACTTCAAAAGGGCGTGTGATTATTTTAAATTATGATTTATGCCTTTGATGTCAAAATAAAAAACAATTACATTTTATTTGGAAAAAAATATACTTTACAAAGATTTATTTTTACTTACTTTTTATGTCTGTGATAATGCTGTATGTCTTAACTGAACTGTTTTGGCATGTGAAGGATTTATTCACACTCTGAGTGATTCTGTTTGGTTCTCAGTAAGTTAATTTAATCACTAGGTATTACAGACTACTACATCCCAGTGTCCAGGTATCGCCCTTTTCACAGCCTTGAAAGTGAATATCCTTGCATACAAGGCTGGCTGATCTTTGTTGGTTCATCCAGAAGAACAGTTTATGAAAAATCTTGTGTAGATATCCAGTCAGTCAAAGGATGGAGAAACTGTGTTTTTGTTTAATTAAACTCTTGCTTGTTTCTGAAGATGTCCAGCCAACCTCTTCACTCAAACTCAAGGTGCCTTTTACAGAATATAAAGAAGCCCCATAATAAGGCTTTTGTGTAGTCTAGTAAGCTCAGTTAGCTTGCTTCTCCTTGATCTTTTGTTTCTATTGGCTTTCAGGAAGATTTTGCACTAATCTTTCAAATCAGCAAGTGTTGAAAGATAAAAACCCTGGACCAGCTTCTTCTTAAGAACATCAGGTTTTCTGGAAAAAGAGATGACACAGCTAGTTTTCCCCAGCTCTTAAACTAGAAGTTACATTATGCATGAAAATATCCCACACAGGCAATGCATGATTGTGTGGAAAGAGGTCAAAGCACAAGGCTGTTTTAATCATCAAGTTGCTTGATATGATTGAATAAAATGTATGCTAAATAGGGATTAAAACACACAAAAAATTCTTTCTGTTTTTAAGGGGAAGAAAAACCCCAACAAACAAACGACTAAAAGTTTTGTAACAGAAAACATCTTTTCCATTTTCCCTTTTAGTTTATTCTTAAGCGATAGCTTCACCTTCAGTAGTATCATATGTTGAAAGTCACAGCTTTAAGAGTACCTCCCTTCAAAATATCCCCTTTTCAGAATGGAACATAAATACATGGATTTTCTCAATGCAGAGATGTTTAGCTTTAGCTTTATGTGTGTGTTGGGCTATGAAAAACTCCCTGCAATTCACAGGGTTCAGAAATGAGACCCAGTCACTTACGACAAGCTAGAAGAGATTGCGAAGTTATTGCTATATACTGTAAGATATACTCTCCCTGATGCCTGAAGCATAAGCATTCTATATGGCATGGGCAGCTGAAATGGGAACAGTGCCGTTATACTTAGCAAACAGTAGAAGGGGTGCTGGGGAGCAAGAGCAAACTCTCGTTTATAGTTTCACTACAACCCCAGATTAGGAACAGAATCATAGAGTCACTCCAGGTGAGAAAAGCCCCCAGGAGGTTTCTAGGCCAACCTCCTCCCCAAATAAAAGTCAACTCTGGGATCAAACAGCAGACCAGTCAGTTCAGGACTTCCTCCAGTCAAGTCTTGAAAACCTTCAAGGACAGAGTCTGCATAAAGTTTACGGGCAACTTGTTCCATTACTTCAGTATCCTGATTGGGATTTTTTTCCATATCCAAGCTATATATAACACCCTGTTGTTATCCATGTAGCTTAAAATAATGCTTGAATAAAAACAGGTAAAATACAGTGGAAAAGGAGCAATTATTCATATTGTCCCAGAGAGACAAGAAAATTGCAAATGTTTACAACAGATACTGGAAAGACTGTCAAAAAAAAAAAAAAAAAAGATCCATTAGAGACCATCCATTGCAATCCTCAGGAATGATCCTACTACTGCAACTTCTGATGGCTACTTTTCTTTAGGAGGATGTGGTACTTCATACAACCTCTCTCCTCTCGGAAGTCTCACAACAATTTAGAATTTAAAACTAATTTAATTTTATTAAAATAAGGATTTGGGGTTTTTTTTTTTTGTCTCTTGCTTAGTCTCGACTTCCTAGTGAGCAGCTAGCTCCTTGATTCAGTGGTCCTCTGACCTTTAGTGATTCATTGGCAAGCTTCAGTATTGGACATTATTCTGTTATCAACCTGTGTTTTGGTAAGTATTTTAGGTAATAAAATACCTAAACTGGAGAAATGGATTTTTCCAAGCCTCTTGTCTGAGATCAGGCATAATGGTAATTCACTCTTTAGAGTAACTGTTTTGTGGTCCCTTTCTCCAGTATGCAATATAATCAAAACAACAGCTTTCAAAGAAGTGCTGAGGATGTGATATTTCTGCAATTGTTAATATACCGTAGTGTAGTTTAGCCCCACTTGAGACCAAGCTCTACACAGTCACTTACTCACCCTCTGAGGGAATTGTGGAGAGATAATGTGAAAAAAGTCTCAAGATTCGAGATAAGGAAGGAAGAGATCATTCAACAGTTACTGTTATGTGCAAAACAGACTTGACTTGGGGGAACTAATTCAATTTATTAACAATAAAAACCAAAGTAGGATAATGAGAAGCAAAACTAGACCTTAAGAACACCTTTCCCTTCACCCCTCCCCTCTTTGTGGGCTTAACTTCGTTCCAGACTATCTCTACCTCCTCCCCTCGAGCAGCACAGGGGAAACATGGAATGGGGGTTATGGTCAGTTCATCACATGTTGTTTCTGCTGCTCCTTCCTCCTCATGGGAAGAACTCCACACATTCCTCCACTGCTGCAGTATGGGGTCCCTCCCACAAGCTGCAGTCCTTCATGGACTGCTCCAGCATGAGTCCTTTTCCATGAAGTGCAATCCCTCAGGAACTGGCTGCCCCAGTGTGGGCCCTCCATGGGCCACAGCCTCCTTCAGGCATCCACCTGCCCCAGCATGGAGTCCGGCCTGGGCTGCAGGTGGATCTCTACTCCTCTGTGGGCCTCCATGGTCTGCAGGAGGACAACCTGCTTCACCATGGGCTGCACCACGGGCTGCAGGGGAATGTTGTCAGGAGCAACTTTACTCCTCCCCCTCCTTCTTCACTGACCTTGGCATCTGCAGCCATTCCTCTCACAAGTAATTTCTCACAACTGGAGTCAGGCAGACCCCTCTCATTCTCTCAGACATCTCCTCTCCTTTCCGCTCCGCTCCTTTCCGCTGTGCAGAAGCTGCCACTGTAACCCGCTCCCCCTCTGCACAAACCCAACACACATAGTTAATAAGCTTAGTAATGTCTTAATTCATATTTCATAGACATAAATGAGTAGGGATCCATTTGTAGAAACGAGCTTATGTCAGTAAATATGCTTCCACCAGTTTGTATCCAGGCTATCTAAACTTCAAATAGAAGTCCATGAGTATAAAACATAGAAACAGTATTATTGTTAAGGTAATGTTATTTTATTCAGCAAAAAAAAATATTTTATTTCTGGAAAAACTTAACATAAAAAGAACTGTATTTCACACCAGAAAAATAACTGGCCAGGAGAAAATTACAGGATGACATTTAGAGAGTTTGTAATGAGTTC
Organism: Chlamydotis macqueenii; assembly: GCF_036417535.1. Taxonomy (NCBI): domain Eukaryota; kingdom Metazoa; phylum Chordata; class Aves; order Otidiformes; family Otididae; genus Chlamydotis; species Chlamydotis macqueenii. The sequence goes on along the minus strand of NC_141556.1, from coordinate 114,210,899 downwards.
AGAAAAACATAACAAAACTGATTTTTATAGAAATGCCAAATTGTCAAAAAAAATCAGTAGTTATGCTAAAATACTATTCTGTCAGTATTTCCATCATAAATTTTATCTTTGTAAGTTTTATAGGTCATATATAAAGACTCACTGACAGTTAAACTGAGTTTAGGCTCTTTATCACATGACTGTAATGAAAGGTAATTGTCTTCGGTTTTGACAGCTTTAAGGCATCATAACCTAGATATAGCTTCATGTTTAGAATGAATCCCAAGGCAGATCTGTTTGGTGAAGTTTCTTGCTAAATTTTTTTAATAGGGATTTCATCTCTGAGATCTGTTAGTCCAGATCTAAGTACATACAGGACTGAAAAAATTACATTAATGGGCTTTTCAAAAGTATAGATATATTATATGGATCAAGTTGTGGATCCTCTCCTTCCCTTGGAAGTTTCTGAGGAAGATTTAGAGGGTTTTTTCCCTTGATCAAGCTTTACTGCTGGTTACTGGCAGTAAAGGGTTTAACAGATACAGGACTTTTTCTTGAACATGTGAGCACTTCTGCTCTTTGAGAAATCTGATAAGCTGAAAAAATGGTATTTACTCTGTCTCAGAAAAACAAGTATAATCTCTCAGATAGGTAAATCTAGAGAAAGATAATTTTTCCAAAATGGAAGCATTTTGTTTGGTATAAGACAAACCTAGACATTTGAGGTTAGTGGCTTCCAGCCCTTCATCAGTTTGTATGACAGAGAGACCAGAGCCTAGAAGTCCCAAAAGTCAAGCTGAGCTGGGAGCTTTGGAACTTCAGGCTGGTAGTCCTACCACCTTAAATGCAGGGTTGGTAGTGTTGGGAAAATGTCAAGCTCTAAGTAGATTCTCAAGTGCTAGTCCACAAGAAAGAAAGTCTAAATCCTTGAGTCCTTCCTAGCTCATAGGGAAATACTCAGCCTTCTCTCTGGGCAATTCAAATCCAAATTCTAGAGAAAGGGTGTTCTTATTTATTCTAAAAGTTCCCAAAGTGTTTTCCAAGACTATATCCCATTTCTACAAAATAAAAGGAAAATTCCCTATAGCCCAAAGCTGGAAAAGACTTCAAGAAATGGTATTGAAGTTGATGGAAATATTCATGCTGGCAAAATTCAGCAAGTCTAAATGTATTATTAGGATAGTGATAATATTTCATTTTGGAAAAAGATTTTTTTTTAAAGAAATGCTTATATTAAACAGTTTTTCCACCTTCAGTTAGGTTTAAGTTTAATATCCTAAAATAATGAAGTTCATTTTAAATAATCTCTAAAGAAGATCGACCACTTTAGCCACACTATACAGCTCCACTGACAGTAATATAGTAGCTTCAGTTTTACACTCATATAAAGGTAAACTTGGCACTTTTCGAAGAATTTTTTAATTTGCATTGACAAATTCTATAATTCACCGATGGAAAAAAACATAGGAATAGCTATTTTTGCCAATATAGTTTTGGTATCTTATTTGTAGGTAAAATACATGCCTTTTTCACATTATATTTAGGTATTAACTTTATCATTAATGTATAAATTTCTATGGCTAGCAGACCCCAACTGTGAAATGATTACTGTTTTCTAGTCTCTCAGGAAGACAGAAAACCCAGGAAAAAAAAATCCACATTCTTAGAATCACAGTTTTTGTCCCAAAGGCAGCAAATGCCTCTGACACCTCCTTCCACTCTTGTTGCCAGCTCAGCTCTGGAGAGCAAGCTATGTGGACAGAATTGACAAAGCTCCAGCTATTTTATGCATGCTGGTCCTTTAAAATCTGAATTATGGACCACATTGCTTTCTGCTGGAAAATCTCTCAGGAAGGGAGAGGGTATTCCAATGACAACATGAGTGTGAATTTATGTGGAGGATAAGAGGACCCAAAAGTATTCATTTAGATTTTATTATCAGAACTATTTGTAGGGAACTAACCACTTCATTGGTATGCCCCTGCATCTTGGCACTGGGGTGGAGAGCTGAAGTTTCATTCCTAATCCTCATCTGGACATCACGTTACTCACTTTGCTCTCTCATCATTGTTCGATGAAGGTTTAACTCCTCCCAAACACATTCAAAGCTTTTACTTAGTCTGAGTAATGCCTTATTCTATAGGTAGCCCTTCACTAAAACCAATACACAAGCTATGTAGTAAAAAGAACATAGAGAGATTAGTACCAGAGTTTGTCCAATAAAAGGTTTAAACCACAGAGGAAGAATTAATGCAGCAGTATTTCCATTAATATTGTGGTCAATTTGGCGATTCCACTGTCTACTCAGCATTTGGTCTCTTCCTCTCCTAGACCTAACTTGCCCTAGCAAACTCTTTTAGAGTGCCAAACCAGGAATGGCTGCTATGGTTATTTTCTCATCTGCTCCTGTTCAGAGGTTGGAGGCCTTCGTATGTAATACTTCCTTCCTTTATTCCTCTTCCAGAGCTAGCAGAGAGGGTTGCCTATGCAGATCTGAAATAAAGCCTAGGGCAGAAGAGGACAATTCTCCAATTCCTGGTATAGATGTAAGGGAGGAACTGAACAACTGGTTAAATAGTAATTTGCTAGCTTCAGAATCATCAAAGAATTCTGATTGCAGTGATGAGGAAAGCAACCAAGTACATCTGGCTTTCAGGAGAGTGGAAAGTCTACTTTCATGCCAAGCTAGCCCATAAATGTCTGGCTTAGATCCTAGCTTTGTTGGCCCATTATAAGCATTTTTATTTGACCTTTTTATTGATGTCAGTGTTGTTCTGAGCACACATATGTCTTAGATTCTCAAACAGCAAGAAAATTAAAAGAGATGGTTTTATAAGAATTAAATATACATTAAATATGTCTTAAAGTACTAGCTTATCTGAAACTAGTGAGAAGAGAGGTCAGTTTGTGTGTTAACTGTGGATCTTGTGCCTTAGGTGCCAAACAAACAATGAATAGATTAAAAGGTTGTGGCCTGTTTAAAGTGATTATAAGAAATCAAAGCAGATGATGTAAAAATAAAATCTTACTTTGGGATTATTTATGTCTGTATTATAGTCTTTTTAAACAGGAAGCTTTGTTGTTTCTGGTAGTACTGTATCTGTCTTATGTCTCTCTTAGTTTATGAAAACAAGCCTATTGTGTTTCTTGGAAATTATTACACATAAGATTCAGTGGTTTGTTGAATAAACACAGATATAGTGACATTTAATATTGAGGTTTTTTTCATAAAATATGAACATTAATATAATAAAATATTTAGCTCTTTTAGAAGGGTTTTTATGTGCATTAAGAGGAATAGAGCTATAAAGGTGAATGTTCAGATGTACATCAGATGAGCAGGTAAATTCACTTTGGAATTTCTTGACATCTAGAGGGGAGCCAACATGAAATGAATTATGTAGTGTGCATGGATTAAATGAACATTGTGACACATAAAATATTCTATTTGTTTAATTTTTCATCCATAGGTCCAAGTCCTCAATAGATGGACAAGCAAAAAAGACCTCCGTCTTGGAAATTTTTTTTTACTGCAGAACAGGGTGACTCAGGGATTTGTAGTGGATAGAGTTCAAGCCATTTATTTGAATTTGTACCAAGCTGGTAGTGATTGCAAGTCAGTACTGGCTGCTGTGTGTGTGTTTGGGGGGTTGGGGGCCATGCATGCATATGTGATACAACTTGACAGTTGGATGCCAGCTGCTAGTGGACACCGACCTGTATAATGTAAGGTAACCTCATACAACCCACTTCTCAGCAGCCTCAGCCAAAAGGCCAGACATAGAATGGGCACTGAGACAGAGCTAAACTTTCCACCCCATGTAGCAGTTGCTTAAAACACACATTTCAGCAGGGCGGGTAGTGAGAACACCACTTTATTGCCGCTGTCCGCGTTGTACCGACTCTGTGGAAAAACTGAAGAATGGAGCTTCCAGCAGGGCCAGCCTGGTACTTCTCATAAACTTCTTTCATGTTCCACTATTGTACCTGCGTTTGGCTGGAAAATGTTAATCACCACTATTGACTTGCACCTTCACCATGGCTGACAGAGGTTTCTCATCTGAACACAGCTTTGCAATCTACTTTCCTTGAGGCACAGTCAGAGCTAGAGTTAAATGCTGCTCGGTATGAGATACCACTGTTCTGAGGAGACATTATGTCAACATTATTTTATTCAATGCCTTTTAACTTATTTGTTAAATGCCCAGTTAAAGTGAAGGAGAAGCCCCTTGCTTCTGGTGCTTTATTTCAAAGCCACTAGCTGCACTGCTTCTAAGTTGACCCTCAACCCAGAAAGCCAGATTCTGGGTGCCTGGAGATCTTGAGGGTCCTATCAGTGCTGTGGGATCTTAGTGAAACAAACAACTTGGAGCATGGAAACAGGTTTGCTTTTGGCTTTTTGTGTGTAGTGGATGTAAGTGTTACAACACTGAGGTCATCTTAAAAGGACTTGTTAACTTTTTCAGATGTTCCCAGAAGGAAACTCTACTCTACAAACAATGCTGCTATACATGTGAATTAAGGATGCAGGATTTAAAAAAGCATTTTGATTTCCTAAACTTTTAGTACTAGCCAGCATAAGCCATGGCATTTATTGGTAAGCAGCAATCTGTGATTTACACCTTCAGTAATACAATCCTTGAGACTTTTGCAAGACTAAAATTCTCTTGTCCCAGAGGTTCTGGAGTATATAATGCTCTGGTCAAAACCATGATCCAAATGGGAAAAGCTTTGTTAGATATTTCAGAACTCAGTGATTCAGGTGTAGATTGGAAACAGCATTTCTGAGACTTTGGTATACCTAATACATGAAGATCAGTGGCAACTTTTCAGGCAGACTGGCATAGATTTCCTTTTTTTTTTTTTTTTTTTGGTAAAGGGACTTTGTCCCAACATGCACAACACAAACTAGTCAAGTATCCTTTTTACAAAATTGCTGTTTTCCTATTGACTGTAACTTCTAGCTTCAAAATATAGTTGGTTTTTTTAAAAAAAAATGTTTTCAAAGTTGCCAAAGAAAGCTGCAAATTAAACAAGCCTACTAGTCAGTTGACTTTATCTTCAGACACCAGCAGTATGCTCCTTCTTTCATGGCCTCTTGTTCCCCTTAAATTCTCCACATGAGGTTTTTATCTTATTCCATAGATTTCAGACTGAAGAATTTTATATATTTTTTTCATATGAACTGAGCCTATAAGCATAATAAACAGTGTCATTTAAAGTTGTTAAAGTGTAACTGATGTTTAACATTCATAGCTTCTTCTTTTTTTTAACATTTACATTGGTTTTCATCAGAAAAACAGCAAAGATGACAGTACATGAAAAACAGGAAGTAGTGAAAGTGTTACACAATATTGAAAAAGTACACAACATGGTAGTGATAGTTAAGCCTCAGAGTATGCAAAGTTTAATTTGGCTTACATTAGCACCCAAAGTTCTGGTCCCTATTAAAGCTGCATTTTAGACAAGAAATTGGACTATGTATCTTTCAATAACCAACTGTCTGGTTAGAATTACAGCATGTCCTGGTTCTTGTCACACTGAAAATGTCACAGTATTAGTTTTCTGCATGGAGAATTCCTCCTTCCAGTTTGATCTTTGGAGGATAACAGGATGCTGACTGAGATTGCATGTCAGTGGGTGTGTCTGCACAAGACAGGCAAGTGTATAGAACATGAATAAATGGGGTTCATCACCAGGGAATGAACAACAGCAAAGTAAACCTAAGTGCCATGAATTTATGTCATTGCACACCCTGAGAGCAGAGTTCGCATCATCATTTCCAGGCAAAGGATAAGTAGAGGCCCAGGAGTGGTAAAACACTCATGTAAAATCAAGTTCAGTATTCTGTAAAAATGTTTTGAGAAAATGTGCAAAATCTAACTTTCAGACGTCACACAGACATCACAATGTAATTGGAATAGCTTTTTGAAACTAAACCTACTCAAAAATAAATATTGTAGATACATAGAATAATTTAGGTTTGAAGAGGCCTCAAGAGGTTTACTATTTGTAAATGAAGTAGTTACCATAATTATTGGTTAACTGCTATAACTGAAAAGCTGGGGACAGAAATGTGTTACATGATGTTAGTCTTAATGACTGGTAGATATCTGATGCTTAGGAATTACTCCAAGGTCAAAGTATTGATATTGAATTTATGCGGATTTCTTTCTGAGGATGTCAAGTCTTTCCCCAAACTTGCTGAGTTCAGACCTCTGAGACAGGCCTATTCCCCACAAGAGACAGAGGATTCTGAGGAATAACTCGGCTACCTAAGCAACCTCAAGCCACTCTGTGTCACCAACACAAGTCCCAGCCATGCACACAGGTAGCCCATGGACCCTTCACACACTCAGCAATGTCCTATTGCTCTTTGGCCACCCCCATGCTAACCAAGGACTCCATTGCAGTCTTTCCTGAACCAGCCCGGGTGGGGAAGATGCTGGGGCTGTTCTGCCCCTTACCTAGCCACAGACCTCACTCTCTCACTTCTGCTGAAAATCTGTGAGTTTAAAATAAGTATAGCCAAGTCTGCCAGCATGTCTCTGAACTCAGAGGACAGTCTGTGGACCTCTCTCCTCCTTCTCTCCAATTCTGGCCGTTTTTGACCTGCTGTCCGTTCCCTATGAGAGAGGGAGAAAAATAATCTTCTGATGCTTCCCAGGCAACTATCACCTCTCCTCTTCACTGCTGCCAGAGTGTGAGAGAGAGCCAGGGCAATCTCCCAGGCACTGGAGTTGTTCTCGCTCTGCGAACCCAGACCTCCATCCACATCCGACACTATTACACGAGACTCAGTCCCTTTGCCTTGCTACTTGCAAACTGGAGTCCTGCCTGCTGGCTTCAGTGGCAGGGGCTCACTGAAGAACATCCTCCTTGCCAGCAGAGTCGCAAACCCAATGCATCACAGCCCAGCCGGGGCTGACAGACACTCTTCTGTCCAGATTGCACAGCTCCATCCTCAGTGTCTGCAGGTGCCATTTGTCCTTCAAAGTGAGACTGTCCTGGGAGCTGCTCATTCCCAGCCTTGGCCTGGGCACTTTCCTGGTCTTCTGCAGATCCTGGCCTGGCTGTCCCACCTCTTGCCTGAGGCCACAGTGCTAAGCAGTACCTGTTCCTCACAAGGTATCACAGAGAGTACCAAACTACTCAGTTCTCTTGGCCCTCCACTGAAAATACCCATCTCTGACAAGCCCAGATTTCATGGCCATGCCACATCTTGCCTCTTTACACATTTTCCCATGCCTCCAATTGGAGCAAATATGGGAAAGGAAGCTTCACAAAGGTATCTGCCCCTTCTTTTTCTCTCACTCATCCCCGGCAAGGATATACAGGGAAACTGTGGTTAAACAAATGAAGAGTTACAGATATGGGACTTGGCCAAACAAATGTTTCTGCCCTCCTTGCCAGGCAGAGAACATGTTGGGGGGGGGGGAGGGAGGGTGCCTCCTCGTTCTCCTGCACCTCTGCCCTGCCCATTCCCTATTGCCTCAGTGTGTACTGCAGGAGAGGAAAAGAGCCAGGTGATTCCTGCCAAAAAATTCCCATGTCTGTCCCTTTCCACTGCCCTGGCCACTGAAGTAGGTTATTCTAAAATAATCTCCAGGTCCTCAGATGGAACAGTAAAACGTGCTTTTTATCACTGAGTGGCCTAGGGCAGTAGGCCATGCCCTTCCTCGAGCTGTAAGCCCAGCTCACCACAGCTGATGTCCTCCTCACCATCAAGGCAACCATTGAAAAGAGGCACCCTGCATAGCCAGGCAGCTGCATAACCTGTGAAACCCCAGGCATAAAGCTTACCCCTGTTTCAAGTGAGACCAACAAGCCTGAGCTTCATGCCTTTTTGGGAGACAGCCACCTGCTTCAGCAGCTGAAGCTGGAACTTCCCTGGCAGGACAAGTAGCCCCACTGAGAAGATGAGCTAAGGCAAGTGGAAGCATGGCTGAGCCATCTAAAAAAGCTAGCATGAGTCTTTTGTGGTGCATGAGAAAGCAGAGAGTGAAATCCACTGCTGCCAAGGAAGGATCCTTGAGATAACCAGTGGCCCTCTTTAACTTCTTTCCCAATTAAATGTTTCCTTGATGTACCTGAGTACAATTTACATTCTCAAACCTTTAAAATTTTTAATACAATAGAATTTATGCTGCAGAGATATGAGTTGATCTTAGCCATTAAAACTTCAAAATGATGGCAAGGCTTACAGTAGTTCACATAAAGCTACCTTTACTTTCCAAATCTTTTTAATTTTTTTTTTTTCTCTCACACACAGTTTTGCTCTGGATTTGATCCCTGGGGACTTTTGCTCACCTCAGGTATCACAGTGAAAGCTATAAAGAGCTGTTAAATATTTCCTGCTTTTGCTGCAATAATTTAGACTCAAAAGCCTGCATAATTTTCTCTTGAAAGTCTAGCAACATGCAATCATAACAGGTTTTAGGCTCCCAAATTACAAGTGACTCTTACGAAGCTTCCATTTTCTTTGGTATAACTCAAACACTCTTAATTGTATCATGTTAATTTGCATTTCTAGGTGAATTCTTTAACAGAAGGGAAAACACAGTAAATTTTTATAGTCTCATGTCATGGAAATGGCATGACATTTTAGCACAGAACTCATCAAATCTGAACAAGGCTGTAGTTGACATTATTTTTGTATTAATTTGGACACAATAGGTTTAATTTAATTTCCTAGAGATAAGTATTGCATATATTTTTAAAGTGTGCTATTGTATTCTTCCTGACCTTCAAATGTTAGTCTAGAAGGAAAGAAGTAGCTTCTATATTTTACCTGTAGCCTCCCGACTCATGTGAGAAACATAAGCTCTATGACTATATGTCCACATGTAGACAATTGACTAAAGTTTTGTATGTCCACTGGTTTTCAGATAGTAGGTATCAAACTGTACTATCAGGTACATGAAAAACTGAAATTGTCTTCAAATACATGTTGTATGAAAAGACTGAGAAAGAATATGAAATGATTTTTCATTCTTTATTAAACAGTAAGAAATGGAAGATACTTATGTACTGAAGGAAAAAGAAAAAAATAGTACATATACATAAAATTCAAGGGAAGGAAAAAAGAATCCCCAAAACACAGTTAAATCTCTTGTAGTTGTTTTTTTGGGTTTGTTTTTTTTTTTTTTTTTAATTCAAATCAAGTGTGTGTCATACTATCAAGGTTATCCATGAAAAATGAGTCATACAATAACATCTGATTTGTCTTGGGAAGGTGGAGTCTTCCTGTTGGAGCTGTGAACTTCCTACTACTCAAACAAAAGGGAGTGGAGTATCCTGAGCAAAAAAAGCCAGACAGGAAGGGTCTGCCAAGATGAAATCGTTAATGGAAGATAACCTGGAGCTTGACAGAAGAGCTATTACTATGTAGGATTTTACAAAGAAATATCAAGTGTGTGAAAGATTTCAGTAAGCTTCAAATTTATTCAACTTTTTAAATAAGCATTGAGTTTTTTAAATGTTTGCTAAACTATGCCATTAGTAAATGATTAAAAGTGTCATATATCTTTTTCTTGAATGTATTTTGTAGTACATCAGATCAAAATATATCTACTACCTTTGGAGTTCAGCTGTAAATTTCTCCAAGGAGATATAAATCCATTATTTTTCTGCTATAGTGACCACTTCATACATTATTTCAGGGTTAGTGGAAGTTACCAAAACTAATTTGTTGAGAAAAAGTAAATAATCCTATTTTTTTTTTACGTTTGCCTTGCTTTCGGAGCTCTTCATAACCTGCTTTTCAAGTTTTTCCACTTTATATCAGAATAAGGAAGCTTTTCTGCACTTTTTTTTTCTTGAGGAACAAGATTTCACTGAGATAAAGTAAATAAAAAGCAACTCCAATCCATGACATATTTTTTGCCGTATCTAAGAGCAATCAGTAAACAGTGTTCAGCCAATATTTGAAATAACACAGTCTAGCTATCCTGTAGTAAAAATTGTAAATTTCGTAGCACATGACATTGTTCATTTCCCACCTTATCTGTGGACACACGTTTCAGTCCAAAAGTTCCTTCCTTGCCAGGTAAACTTCAAACATATCATTGCTTAGGGCCTTTTCTACTTTCAGAGGAATGTGGATTGGGAAATATTGAGAGAGAAAGAGAGAAAGATTAGGCAAGCAGAAAGTTCTAGGTTGATGAAATGAAACCTCTCTTCCCGAAACAAATTAAAAATACAGAATAGATAAATCTACCCTTCCATATTTTCAGTGATAAAATAAGTGTTCTTAAGTCATCTTGGAAATACGTGTACTGATCCATGCCCTTACACATTTACCAAGGAACAATTTATGAAGGGATATCCTGAATGATAACAAAAACAGAAATGAAAAAGTGTTTAAGTCTGATTTTCTATATCAGTCCTTTTTGACAGCAAAATGTAGGGTTGTTCAGCTTGTAGTTCACAGGCTAGACCTAACCACTGATGCTCAGTGGAACTTATAAACCCCTTCTGGCTTCAGGGATCGAGGAGGACTGCACAAGATGCAGACCTGGAGCTATGTGTAGACTTGAACTGAGAGGTAAATCGAGCAGTGCATACAACTAATACTGCTAGTGGATAAAAGTGGCCTAGTAGGATACAAATGCATGGTTTGAGTTTGAGTCACCCTCATAGCTGAGTAGAGGCTGGTGAGGTGGTTACCTGTTCAGGAGGACTGGGGCAGGTAGGAGGAGAAGGATAATTCTTGGTAAACCTAACAGGAAGAATATAAATCAGTGCTATAGAAAATAAACAGTTTGAATATCAGAAAAAGAGGGTTTGGTTTTTTTTTTCGCTAGCTCCTTTTCTTTGCTAATTACTGCCACAGGACTTCCCTACTAATTTCCTTTTACCTCATCTGTGAGCAGCACAGCTCTGTCTGGCTAACATGCCTTTGGGAATGAAGGAAATGAGAAATGAGGATGTTATTTATCTTTATGGGCTGCTCGGATCCCAAACCATCTCTTTTTCTGCCCCCCACTTCCTTTTTTTTCACAATGGGCTTCTGTGAGGAGAAAGCAAGAGCCTTTGGTGGTCCAAATTGCCAGGTCCCTGGGACAGTGTGGGCACATGGGTGCGAGTCATCCCCCACAGCCCTGGTCTCAGTGGGGCATGCCAGGAACAGAGGCTGTGGCCGTGCCTATGGCAGCCAGGGAGGGAGACCAAGAACCCACAAAAAACCTGTCCTATTTCTGGTCTACTTTGAAATATTTAACTGTTAAAGCCTATGAGAATGTAAATAATGGTGATGTTACATACTTATTTAGAACAAGGGGAAAGTTATATTTTTTACATTTTGGAGTGAGAAGTGTTCATATCATAGGGGCAATTAGAAATCCAGCTTTCAAACTCAACAGGAGTTGAGTTTGCCTAATTGCGCTTCAGGCCACTGAATAAATCCCTCTAAACCTTTTTGACTTACTAAATTATTCTGGTCTTTGAGATGGTAGAACTAGGAATACAACACAAGCACTCTTGTAGCTATAGAGAAATTGCTACTGTTCCTACAGCATCTCCCTTCAAACTGATGCAGCAAAAGGATGGAAAATATTTACTAAGGATCTGTACAATTTATTCTGTGTAAATTATTCTTCTGAAGTGCTAAACATGCTCATACTGAAATAATATTTTTTTTTTATTTTGAGAAATGGACATCTGCAGTTGAAGAAAATAATTTGCAAGATACGGATGGATGAACAACTTGATTGTTTTTCATCAATTGTTGCAATTTGTGGCCTGGCACACAAACTGGTAGAGACAGTTTATGTTAATACCCTGAGTAGTGAAGTGAGATGGTTGAAGAACAAGAACATAGCTCCCTTTGCTCCAGCATGACAGTGACCTCTGGCAGAAATATGAGGTAGATGCATTAATCACTTCATCAAGAAGTACCAAAGTTCATCTATTAGTGCCTGAGGGCCCGTCTTCAGTTTGGGTATCATATGTTGCATAATTTACATATACAGAAAAACAGACAGCCTGTGTCTTGAATAGATTATGATTGTAAATAGATGCAATGGAAAGCAAGGAGAAGAAATACTACATACAAGCAGAACAATAGCAGTAATTTTATTTTAGAGTCTTGCTGGTGAGAGGGAGGACGAAGAAATTGAGAGACATGTAGGAGGGGTTAGTGCAAGCAATCAACAGCACAAGGGAGATAACATCTAACAAAACCTGTACAAAATGCTAGTGAAAACACTGTTCTCCAAAAGTCTCTGCTTTGGCTGCTTCAACTTGAATCTCTGTCTGGCTCAACTGCAAAATTAGTGAACACAGCTCATTGAAGAATATGAAGGAAAATCTCAATTCCAAAATATTTCTTCCAGATAAGTCTTTTGCAAACTCCATTTCAAAACCCTATCACTTCTTTTGGTGTCTATTTTAAGCTGTGTCTGCAGCAGAGAGCCAGATCAAGTGTGACTGAGCTGGTTAAACACAGTAAGAGTTTGGACTAGCAGTGGAAGCACTCATCTTTTATTTAGGACCCCCAAGGCAAGTTCCCAGTTCTACTACAAACCCTATGGGTGAGCTTTAAGAAATCACCATGCCTTCACTACAGATAGGAAAACTGAACTTTTCAAAGCACCTTGGGATATAAGAATTAAACTACCAGAAAGGAGGTAAGTCCTGGTGGTAATTAAAACCATGAATGAACAGTGGGAAAGGCAGTTCCTCAGTTGATGGACTGCTCTGTGCATCTTTACCAGCTGTTCTGGTTATAGCTACACTGCTGGTGGGAGCGCTTTTTTTTTAATACAAATTCCGTATGCCTGTGTTGCCTAATTAGGGGATATGTAATCTGGTGCTGTGACTGCTGTAATCTGAGGGCAGCCACGGTCTAAGCTTCTAACAAATCTCATCAGCTCATCATGTAGTGTACACGCACAAACACCAGAAAAGTTCTTGTAGCTAACTTCTCTATCTGACATCAGCTCTGTCACATCTTGAGAGGGTAAAACACAACATATAGAGGCAGACCTAAAGCTTGGATCTGCTTAACTCGCTTTATGGTCACTTGGCTTTTTGAGACATGATTATTTATTGAAGTATGAGTATTCTCCTTCCTTAAGGTAATTGAGCTAAACCTTTACTTCAGGCACTGGCACATGCTTTTAGAGTCACAGGTCCCAGGTTGCATGTTTAAAGCTGAAGAAGTCAGCTTGTGAACAAATAGGTAGATGTTGGTCTAGATTTAAAGAAAAAAAAAAGTAGCTTTATGAAATCAGTGAGAAAATGTTAAAGATTTAATAAGCAGAGTTTGCAAGATTGAGGAGTGTGGGGAGGCAGAAATCACTGGCAAACATTTAATGCTCAAGTGGTTTGCTGCTACGATATCATTATTTCCAGTTATGTCAGCGGAAATATGGTTGGGAATCATAGCAACATTTCAACACTTCTTTCAGAATCAGAGCCTATTGTAGATGGAGAAATTAAGGTTTTAGAGAATAAATAATTCTGAAACATTAAATGTTTGAAAATAGAGGAAAAGTATTCTAGTTCTTTAGAGTTATTCTGAAACACCTAGCTGATGCTATCACTGATCCTGTGTCCTTTTTTTTCCGTTAAAAGTCTACCAGTTACACCGGAAGTGTATTAAAAATAAAAAGAAGAAATGGGGTAGACCACATTAGTTGTGATCCTGGTTGTGAACTTTGTTATCACACAAACCTGACTGTGTAAATAAAGGCTGTAATCATTGCATGATGGCAGTATGTAATAATAGGTCATTCTGTTCAGATACCTTGATATAGCTGAGTGTTTTTCAGTAAGACCTCCTATAGCAAACACTGATCTGCTAGATTAAAAAGCACAATATGCTCCCAAATTAATCTTGACAGATCACGGCAGTGTTCACTTCTATCTTTAGACTGACTCTCCTAGCTTTTCCTGACTCACTTTCCCTGTAAGTAAAACAAAGTGTTTATCATTAGCAGCATGTTAATGAATGCGTTACAGGAAAGTCCGGAGGCTGTGGTGGAGGCCAGAGTTGCCAGGGTGCTGCACGGTTCAGACACACAGCCCACTCTTGTTCTGAAGGTCCCTTCTCTGTATTACATGCCTTGAGCTCTGGGGATGGAAAAGGTAGCATTGTAACGCTGTGGAGTCCTTAAACTGGTTTGGTGACATGGCTCTGCAGAAAAAGCAGTGACAAAGAACTTAGAAAAGCAACTGTATAACAACAATGAATACCTGTCTGATGTGCTTATGTTGCCTGTATTTTCTTCCCGACAAATAAGCAGGCTGCAAACGAGCACTGGAAGAGAGCAGGTTTTTGTCTTCTCTCCCACCCCCTTTCTGAGGTACAGCGTCAGGCTTTCTCTCTCCACCAAAGGACCATGTGGTAAAGCGCTTGCTTTAGAGACACTGGCCTTTTCTTCTTGTGGAAAAAGGAGCTCCTGTTTTATGGTGGCCTGGAGGCTGAAGAGCCGCCTGCTGCCAGGGCTGCTACTCTAATGGTTTCAGCAATCAGCCTGGCTCCAGCTGAGAGGGAAAGTGGTCAAGCCTCTGCTTACCCTCTGTTTACTCTGTAACCCGGAGCAGCCCCTCTCCCCCTCTCCCACCCACCCCTTGCTCTGGGCTTGAGCTCATAAACCCCAGCACAGCATCAGCATGAAAATCATTAGAAAGAACCAGCCATCTGCTCGTGCAAAACGATGTGCTGAGTTTCTCTCTTGAAGAACGAGCCTTTGCCTCACTTTTCCTTCCAGCTGCTGGGAAAATGTCAAGATTAGATGAGTCACACGGCAGATCAGATCTGAGTAAGAGCTTTTTTTCACTTGTTGTTCAAGACCGTAGGAATAAGTTTAGTGCTGACCCCAATGTTTAATCAGAAAGAGGTTTCAATGTTTCAGCAGATTTTGGAGAATTAATTGCTGACATCTGGAATATCACAGAAACTGTTAATAAAACTTTTTTTTTAAATTTTTTTTTGTTTGTTTTTTAATGCTCTATAGCAAAACCAAACAAACAAAACCCTCACAAAACAGACGGAGATTCCTGGCTACTTTGGTTAATTATTTGTGTTTTCTTAACCTTTTTTTTGCCATCAGGCACTAAAGCACTTGAAAAGATATTTGACAAGAAGAGCCTTGTAGGCCATTTTAGGAAGTAAGTGCCAAGTAGGCCTTAAGGAGTTGCTTATTTGTTTTTGCCAGCGACTGTCACTCTGCTGTTGTGCCTGCTAAGCTTATATAAAAGAGTGTTGCTGGCAGGCTGTCACATCTTGGCAACAGAGCACTGCACCAAGCTGCTGATAAATCTGTCATGTTCACTTTTGTACCAGACTCTGCTGAAAGATTCACATTAGGGCCAAATGTTCAAACACAAGTGAATGAACACTGATGCACTGACTTGTTCACCCTTCTGTATGCCAAATCTGATATTCACCATCTGATTCATGTCAGGACCTTTTGCATTGATTTATGTACAGGCATTTTATGTCTTTGCAAGCCAGGTAAAAAAGATTTAAAAACTCACTTTCCATTTCCATCCAAAGATTCTTGCTTAACAGTGACATGAGTGGGTTTTGAAATCTCCTCTCTAGCTAAAACCAAAATCAAACCAGGCAGCTGTTTCTGAAATGTATAGCATGTTCTGTCCTTGGTCTTGACAATTTTCTTCTGTACGTCAACTGAAAGCTATTCTATGTCTATCACTTGTTAAGCTGGGAAGTACCATGCTGGCAGACCTGAACTGCTCTCCTGTGAGGAGTGGGAAATGTTTTTAAGTAGCTGCATGTGTTATTTTTCGTGTATACAGAAGGCCTTTTTATTTGCAAGGCTTTCCCAAAATTTAAGACTGTTGAATTCCCTATTCAAGCTTCCATGTAATACTTGAGGACTAATTTTTGGCCGTCTACACAGTATGGACAGGCTCCATTTATTCAGGTTAGGTTTTTTGCTGTTTTCTAACTTTGGGAGCATATTTATAACATGCAAGAAAATGTCCTGAGAAGGCAGCAAGGAGAGGTCAAGCTCTAAAAGCTATGGCAAATATGGAAAGTTATCAACTGCATAAAAGTTTTTATTTCTGGCTACAGCACAAAACTCTGACCCAAAGAATTATGCTGAAGAAAGCATTTCAGGAAAATATTCTGGCTAGTTACAAAAATGAGACAAATTTTCTTGTTCCTTTTTTTCTGTCTTCTTGTGTTGTAATGTTGAATGCCAGCAAGGATGTTGTCAGTTCTTCATGCTACTACCTGGATGTACTAAGATTGGTCAAATGGTTTAAAACAAATTCTGGTAACTATATGAAGATGCTTCTGATTCCCTGCTTGAGATATAGACAACATTACAGGCCATGGCTTTCCCCTCCAGCGCAATATACCCTCTATCTTCTATCTTTTCCAACAAAATTATCCACAGTTTTGAAAAAACTAAATGTCCCATTTTTACTTGCTGTATTTTCATTCTGATCCTTCTCTCTCCCTCTGTCCTTAATGCCAAAATGAAAAATGCGGGGCAAAAATCACACCTCAAATAGAGCAGGTGTAGTTCAGAAGCTTAAAACTGGAAATGCTTTTCTTATGGACACTGAGAAATGGAGGGGTTCATATTTTTAATTGAACTTTTTTCAATACTTTTTTTTTTTCATCCTGAAAGTTTCACAAAACAAATTAGCTGTTTTCCAATTAGGTCTTATGTTTATATCCTATTCAGTCAAGACAGAGAGCAGAAACCATTTTTATCCCCTGCTCCTCCTCTCCTGTAAAAGGGAGGATTAAGTTGGCAGGTTTCCGTACAAATTAGATTACTTTTTTCTCTAATGTTTCTCATTTGGACACTTATGATTCAAATGGGATTGTGTGTATTTCCCTTCTTTCTTCTGTACCATATTCTGTTGCTGTCAACTGTCCTGAATTTCTGTCCTGTTTGTGTGCATTAGTGCTTGTGCCTCTGTTACATTGGCTGGACATTGGCTGATTTAATGCCCTGTTAACCTGGAGGAATTGACTGGAATTTATTGCCTTAGGTTAATCCCTCTACTTTTCACCTTCCTTTTTGGATAATATGCATTACGCCATGTAAAATACACTCATGAGTCAGTTTTGGTTATGTTAACAACATTGGGATCCTGCTTGGGGACACGGCTAAGGATGTAATGCCCTTGTAGCTCCAGATTTTTGTTTTGGTAATTGTTCATATACTTTCTGCCTGCTGTTTTGATCCTGCTGTTGCTATTGTTTGCTGGAGACTCATGCTGCTGCGTCCTGCCTCCCTGCCCAGCCTAAATTCCGTTGTACCCACCCCATGGGCCTTTTGTGTAATGCCAAGCTAGCAAAAATCCTGGCATCCAACTCTTTTGTTGCCCAAGGGAGGTATGTGGGAAAGGCAGCTCACCACGCTCACTCAGGACGGTGACTTGGCACACACTGCACAGCAGTTTCCACTAGACATCTCTTGGCCTGAGAGACGATTTTTCTTCAGGTGCGCACACATCCACTTTCCGTGTTTGCAATTGGGTTTTCGTTACCAGAAAAGCAAAGGAATGCAGCTGTTAGGATTTTATACTATGGTTTTCACACTCCAAGCAGCATGTCATACTAATGCATTATTTGTATTACAGTAGTCCCTGCAGGCCTGCCCCCATGTCTGAACCCCATTGTTCTCACAGTATAAAAAGGCATAGCCAGAAACAGATCCCGGCACAGAAAGGCTTATAGCAATTTGCAGTGACTAGAGGAGGATTTAGGAGGACCTTAGTTTCCAAGTCTCTGAGAATGACTAAGACCACCCCATTTTCAAGCACCACCCTATGCCTGAAAGGACAGAGACCAGATAGAAGTCACAAAAAGGGTCATCTAAAATAAAGAGAAACCACCCCATGCCTAACTCAAGGCTCTTCCACTGGCTCAGAAGTACCCTGAATAAAGAAGCGGGAGAAAGACAGAGAAAGCTCTTTGCTGATTCAGAAATGGGTACCTTAAGTAGCCCCCCACATTAGTCCAACCACAGCTTGTTGCAGCAGAAGGTGTCGGGGTTAGGTGTGACTCACCTCCTCATGCTGGAGAAGGGCCTTGAACCCAGAGCAGGCATCTCCTGAGATAATCCCCACCTGGGATCTGGGAGTTATACCTGGTACATCCTTCCATGGCAGCCAGGGACACATTCGTTTTCAGGGCAGGTGCTCTAGTATAGTAGTATGCGAGGACAAGGCAGGGTTTGCTTCCTATTTCGGTGGCTGCAAAGTCGTTTGACATAAGACAAACACTGGACAAAACCAGAGAGAAAAGACTGTAACTTCAGCCACCACCCTCCAGACTAGGAGAGGTCTCTGGCTGGAGATGACAGAAAGCTGTAAATACCACAGACAGACAAGATTTGATATATTTTGAGATGAGTGCTGCTTTCAGACCAAAGCAAAAAAAGAATGCGCTTCACACCTCTGCTGTATGTCCAAGGCAGACAACCATTCAGGTCCAATGCAGTAGGAACAGCCAAAAAGAGGAGCAAAATAACTGTGCAGGAATAGGAGACTGGAAAGGAAAAAGTTGATAGTTCTAGTTGCAGTCACATGTACTGTGAGTCAGTACACATCTGTGCCGAAGAGGTTTCCTTCTCAAGCTGGTTGTTATCACTTCTCTTCCTCCTCAAAGGCTGCAGTCCTTTCTGGGCTGCTGGCATAGCTGTGAGTGCAAGCGTGCCCAAAGTCATGTCATTCAAAATGGGGTGGGCTGGCAAGGAGCTTTTTCTCAGGCTGTTCATGGCAACCCAGTTTGCTTTTGCTGAAACAGGTTGGGGGGATGCTTGTGTGAGGAGTGGAGACGGCAGATTGAAAAGGGCGGTAGTTTCTGGCACACTCAAAGACCGTAAATTTCAAATGTCTTCACTGTGAATGTTTTGTGTTACTCTCCTCATGACTATTAATATCAATAACATTTTTCTGTGTGATGGCGTCTCTTCCTGACTCACACAAAAGAATACAGGCCACACAGGATGACTTCAGTCTGAGATTTTGCTATTTTGTTGTCTTCTTTGCCTTCCATTTTCTGTCCCAGATTTTATTTTTTGTTTTTAGCAGGCCGTTAAAAGGTGATGATTTCTTTCTAGGGAATAGGTATTAAATAACCAAAGGCTTCTCATAAGGACAGGACTGTGTCCTTCACATACCAGCTGCTCTGCTGGTAGTCTTAGTTCCTGCCTTTCTGACCCGTAACTCTGTTAGCAAACCTCTGTGGGGCTCTGAGTTCTTCCATTTTTCACTTGGGATGTTGTCATGCTGTTGTCAAACAGAGAAATAGAGTCCTGTTTCCACCCTTTGATTTAGGGAGATTAACAATGGGGCACAGCCCTAGTCAAAGTTCATTTTCTTTCCCATCTGTGGATTTTAAGAGCCTTGAGACAGCTGCCTGGTCTGGTCAATGTGAAACCAAATCTGTCACATAGCTGGAAGGCAAAAATTGGTTCCCGTGACTTTGGAATAATATTCTTCTTTTATTTTTCTGTTATGTTACTTTTTGCATAAATTTCTCTCAAGTCAATATTTACTGCTGGACTATGTTGTCCATTAAGTCCTGATAGGGGGAGGACTGAGCTTGGACCCTGCTGACAAGTTCCACAGCTCAGGAACATTCTGTTGGCTTCAAGGCTACTCAAGTTTTGCCAAAAAGAAATGCAAGAATGAGCCTCTATCTGAGATAGGTCACACGCTGTGTTTTGGATTTGATTCCTTCCATCTGTTTGCTGTAACTATCCACTCCTGGTCCAAGAAAAAGCTTTTCTGGAGCATGTAATCTTTCTCTACTCTCCTAGTGAAATGGTTAGATTCACCTTGCAATCTTTATGCTGTTCATCGGTCAGCACAGCAGCAGTTGCTAAGGCTAAGTGACAAGGTTGCTACTGTGGAAAGGGTAGTAACATATTCCAAAACAAATCAAAGAAGTTAAGACATGTAAAATGTTCACGTGCAGCTACCTGTGTTGAGACTTGTGAATGTTGAGTTTTAAGGTGTTCATTTTTTTGCCTTTTTGTCTTTGATTTTTTTTTTTTTTAAGGTATCCTCTTTCTTAGGCTGTAAGGTCTTAATTTTAGGGCAAGGAATATTGCATAACATCTTCATCCTTCAATGTCAATGGCCTATTTGGGCCCTAGTTGGGATCTTTTTTTTTCTTTTTCCTGAGCAAGAGGTATTATTTCAACTTTTGGTCTTTCATGTGAAATTACTGACATCACCAATTTTTTTTTTTCAGGTATCCTCATGTGCTGTTCTTGCAAGAGCAGAAAAAATAAAAATACTCACTATGCAGAGGTCAGATCTACAGAACACAACATGGATGTGGCTGGAGCGGAACCAAGATTTATATAATGAAAGGTAAACAGAATCATCCAGTGATAAGAATTTAAGAGGAGTTTGAAGGAGTAAATTAGAGCCTTGTCTGCAGTGAATACTCAGCTAGATAAATCTTTTTTTTCATCCATTTCACCATGATGTAAATTAAAATTGTTCAATAAAATTCAAACGGTTCAAAAAGATTTGTCAAGGAAAAATATGGGGAAGCCTGCTTTGGTGCTACAAGGTACTTTCTTATTAGAACTACTTGAGGGCAGATGACAATGGATTGATACTATTGAGGTAAAAGCCTAGCAACATCATAAGAAATTACATGGGTTGATCCTGATCTCATCTGTGTAATTTTATGCTGATTTCAGATGTGGGTCTCCTCCAGGAAGTGAAGGTCTGTATGCGATCTATTTCCCATACCCTACCTGAAGATTCAAAGTGCTCTGAAGGGCAGGGATTGCTTCTTAAACTCTGGAACAACCTGCTCCCTGGCAGAATACAGGGGAACAGAGTCATAGGGACTGTTTATTCTTGTTTTATTCTAAGGCATAGTAATTACTTGGCTTCCTTTTGTAAGATACCTGCATACATTGTGCTGCCTTACTGATTCAAGGCTAGACTCTCTAATGTGGCTGTTCTTGCCTGCTTATATTTCCATTTCCCTGGGCATGTATATATGTTGTTGTATTTTCTTCTCTATTGATTGTTTTTGCACTAGTTTCTCTGCTTTTACTTTTCCAGAGCTGAATACCCAATGTTTATATAGACTAGAAGAACAGACTTTTAGGTCAGAGCTTACTTTATAGTAGTTTGGTGTCTTTTTTTTTCTCTTCACACTTGGCAATGCCTCAAAATCCGTGTGCCAAACATTGTATAAATAGGAGTAGTCATGATGGTGCCCTAAGCAGCTTACAGTTTAATTAAAGACAGGAAAACAAGAACTAATTGTAAAACAATAGGAAAGAGACTGAGGGCAATAGTAAAAATGTCATGTATTTAAATAGGCTCAACGTGCACAATTTGAGCACAACCCCAAATCAAAAGTCCAATGGCTTTGACACATGCTTTCCATGAAATCAAATGGCTCCTCAGCATTTTATCTGTCTTCCCTTCTCCCTTTTGCCACTCATGGAGAAGCTGTTCTGCTGTTTGCCTGCGCAATGGTCTGCCCCTCCTTCTGCACTCTCTAACTGCTCTGCCACCCAGAAATGTTAGGGTCCACATGGCGCTGCTATCCAGAAAATATATATGCGGATTAGAGTATGTAGAGAAACTACATTAGTTGCACACAGGAGGGAATTTCCTGAGGTATTGACCCATTCTCAAGTCTGTTTTTTCAAGTAAAGAGTATCTTAGCTTGTGTATTCCCTGGTACCCAACTAAAGCTACCTGCACTGACAGATGCCGTTGTCTACTGACTGAAGAAGGGAAGCCTGAGGGCCCTGAAAGGAGGTTGTAGGGAGGTGAGTGTTGGTCTCTTCTCCCAAATAACTTGGGATAGGACAAGAGGAAATGGCCTCAAGTTTTGGCAGGGGAGGTTTAGATTGGATATTAGGAAACACTTCTTTACTGAAAGAGTGGTCAGGCACTGGAACAGGCTGCTGAAGGAAGTGGTGGAGTCACCATCCCTGGAGGTGTTCAAAGGATGTGTAGACGTGGCACTTCCGGACATGGTTTAGTAGGCATGGTGGTGTTGGGTTGGCGGTTGGGCTTGATGATCTTGGAGGTCTTCTCCAACCTTAAAATTCTGTGATTCTATGATCTTTCCCTTTGGGCTCTGGGGTGACACTGGGCCATTATTCATCTTCTCTCTCCACCTCAATTCACCAGCAATTTTTGCTCTGTAGGGTTCTGATGCTGGTGCAAAGCTGTGCCACTCACCAACTTGATCACCAAGTCAGCTGCTTCCACTTCCAGATGTGTACCTAAGGCTGCTGTCCCAGCCCCAGAGGGCAGCCTGCAACATGGCGGGTTTGTGCTTGCTGCAGCAAAGAGAAAACACTGCATACATTGAGCAGACTGAGGGTCCAGTGTTGTCTCAGTATTTATTCTCCATGCAGCTGCAGCATAACTTATTTCAAAGAACCCATCTGTATTATCTGTTTTATGTGAATGGCTTACTGTGAGTGTCTGGTAACCTTCCATGCAATGATTGTGTCATGAGAGAGGCAATTGCTGTTACTCATCCTTTGCAGATAAGTAGGCAGAAACTCTAGTGCTGAAGATGTCCTAGCATGGCATCTCTGCAGCGCGCATGGCCATACTGTAATGGCTTAGCGGTCTTCTGACAAATTAACATATTAAGACTTCCCAGCGTGACTCATCTGCTGGCATCCTACTACCTATCTTAATCTGGCCAGATAGAGGTATAAACAGAAGGTGCCACTATTTCAGGAAGATATTAGTGCCTCCTTGAGAAGTGCTGGGGAGCAGGGGAGGATGAGAGGAAGGCAAGACAGAGGGAATAATGTTTGGAGGAGGAAAATAATTGGAAAGGCTATGTGAGGCACTGTCTGTGTTGTCGGTGATGCAAATCCCTAAGGCTTGACTCTGTACTTACATGGCTCTTCACAAAGGTCCGTTTCACAACAGCCTTCCAGGCAAGGAAGTCCCCTCTCATCCATAAAGGATGCTCCAGTTGAGGGCCACTGGAGAATGACACACGCTGCCTGCGCTCCCTTTGTTGGGGCAAGCACGTTACCCTGCGCTGTGCCGGCTTCTGTTGCCAGCCCTGGTACAAGAACAATAGAGGCATCCAGGCTGGGATGCCTGTAGGGTGGTGAGCTGGCTAATATGAGACCACTGAGCGTGGCTTTGCCTTCCCATTATCTCTTGAAAGAACACTCTGCACTGAAGTTAGAGAAGGGAAAGATGAAAACAATGACAACTAAATTTAAAAAAATGTTCCCATTTAAAGAAGGGCCTTTACATCTCAGCAGCAGTTTTACTTCCAAGGAAATTTATATTTGATCACTTCTCTGACCTCTTTTCTTAATTAGTTTCAGATACATATTGTTTCTTTAGTAGTTCTTTGCCTGAGGTGGTAATGGTCTTTTTTTCCTAATTGCATTGACACTGATTTCAAATGTGGTATATTTTCCATTGTCATGCGGTACTTTCCCTCTAAATGTCCGTCCTTTCTTTCTTAAGCAAAACAAGCTTATGTGTTTTGATATATATGAGAAATAGTTCCCCTATGAAGAATACAGGCCTGAGCTATTTTGCAGATTGTAACAGAGAAAATAAAAAGCTGAAGGAAAATAGTTATTTATTGCTGTCCATTTTCACCACTTTAAGAGCTAGACTAAATGCCATAGACTTTGTTTCAGTAATAACTGCAAGATATCCACAGGTCCTTGCACAGATCCTTTTGCTTACAATGGTAAACAAAATGTTTTTCTTTCTTTCCTCTACCTAATGAGCATGTTTGACAGTTCTAGCACACTGTTCCCCTTCTCACATGCTGCAGCATATGAGAATGTCTGTCACTAAAGTCCCAGAGAATAACCTACTGAATTTAAAGGTTTCCTTAGTTCTCTGTGAAAACTAATTCCCTAACATTTCTAATTAAAAATCTTTTAAATACCATTAATAAATATACATGTTGTTGTATTTTTTTTCTCAGTAATGTTTTATTGAAAGTAAAAAAGTAAGAGTTTTTAAAAGATGATTGAGTTGTTCTGTGCAAGTGTCAAAGGTGTCTGTAACGTCATTGTAAACTGGCAAAATAAGGGTGAGTTCTGGCAGTGCTGGAGCCATGGAAATGTCCAACTATTTGGCCTGGTCCTACACAAACAGAATCTATCTTATATTCAGTAGAAACTTTAATCTTGCATGATGTAAAGGTTTTTATACTTGTTGTGAACCATGTTAAGACGATTCAAATTAAAGTAAAACTTAAGAAGGCTGAAGTTGGCAATTTGTTTCTTTTCATAAGAGAACCATCCATCATGTCTTCTATTTCTTTTATATCCAATGTAGGAAATGAGTCACAACACTAATATAACATAAGGCAAAAACCTAAGGAAGATTCTGGAAACAAGAAACAAAATACACTTATTTTTTATGTGTGTCCTTTTGAAACAATGCCTTCAGTCCTTCTTAGTACCTTGTTTAAAAACTTTAAATTGCTAACTAATTCCTCTCAGAATAACTTTTCCTAGCCAATTTTAGGATTGTTCTATGTGAGCCTGAATTTAAATTCTTCTGTTGCAATATGCTTGATGTTCCAAAGAGAAGCAGAGAAGGGAACCTTGCATTACAGGGGAGGACATACTGCTTGGCAAGAAGATGGAGCTCAAGATATATGGAAAAATACTTCAGAAAAGAAAAGAGAACATCTTTTCAGTGCAGTGCTTGTCTATATTTGTGCAAGTGCTTTCTGTGCCTTTGATTTTATTTGTAAAGTTGATGAGGACTTTCAACCCCACCATTGTCCAGGTAGAGCATGACATTGAAGCAGTTACTGCTGCAAGGAAAGGAATAGTTCTTGCTTCTCTTTACATAGGGACACATAGATTTTTACTGTGTTTAATATAGGTGTGTATTTTCACGTGAGACCAAGGTAAACAATACCAATGTATATCTTCTACACGGTACAGATATTGTAATGCCCGTTCTTATAGTCATAGTTGTGGTAGAGGATGATAACAGTGAATTGCCTTACTTTGCCATTACATTGCTCCTGATTTGCAGCAGACTGCATTGAAAACAGACCTTTGGGTATTCTTGAAGTACTTTCCTAGACAACCATGCTTGTTCCCTCTGCCCTCCATTTCACCATAGAGGAGTTGCTTGAACATATGCATTGCAACAGAGAGAACTTTTACAGTAGGATATAAGATAGCCTTAATCTTAAGTCTTTAAAAGATGGGGAAAGACAGATAGTAGAGAGTAAGAAAGCCAGTATGATGATAATAAGGTTGTGCTAAGATGCATGGTGTGCTTGTTGTTGCAAGACACATCCACTACTACTGCTTCCTGTTGAAAAGATTATTACTTATGATGTCCACAGCTCATTTACACACAACTTCAGTATGTGTCCTTAAAAATATATATTCAGATGACCATCAAAGATAAATTGCACAAATAGTTGTATGACCATCTACAGCCCTTATTGATGGAATACTCTATCTTGTCTATCAGTTTTCCTAGACATGGGAAAGGGATTTTTACTTGTAATTGGACATACGGCTGGAGTTCTCCTTAGCATGGGTAAGCTTACATTTTTATACAGAACCGTTAGCTTATTAAAGTTATTTAGGTAGCACGAAATAGTACCAAACTGCATCATGAGAGGCAATTGCTGTCTGACAAAAAAGCCTGAACAGAACAGTAAAAGATGTGCTGACTTCCAAGATTACTAAATATCATGCCAGTGTTGTTCATTAATTCTTGCATAACTGAAGCAATTTCAATCATGAAGACAAAAAAAAAAAAAAGAGCTTTTTTCCCCCGCATATTCTAGTTTCTCCATAATGGATTTTTCAAGCCTTAGTCTTATTTTTCACACTTGACAGGTTTATAGTCTCAACATTAAGATCCTAAAGAAAATAATGAAGTGTAACAATTCCAAAGCACATTGTCAAAAGCACAGAATGTTGCACATTATTAAGGCATTTACAATTTTCTTATCTAGCCTAAGTAAAATACTGCATTTTGTAGATACATTGAACATTTCCATGTTAAAAAGATAGCATGAATATTGCACTGGCTTCTTGAATTTTGAAATCTGCCTTCTTGCAAGATATTTAATTACCTGAGTAATTCCACTGACCAAAGTCACCGATAGAAATGAAACTCCTAAGGTGATTACCTATGGAGAACAAACTATGACATAATCCCAAATACGTAAGAAAGTACAACTCTGTTGCAGAAATCTTGCAGTAAAATATATCCAAAGACAGACAAATTCTGTTCTCTGTGATGCAGCTGCTCTGTTAAGGCCAGTTGATTTCCAGCAGTATACATTTGGAATAATTCTAAGAAGATTTTCATCATTGGAATGAATTTTGCTTTGTATTGGGTACTATAGTTTTTTTTTTTAGTATGTTGATATTTTTATGGATCCCAAAGGTTTTTTTTCCTTATTAAATTTTATAGCACTGTTCCATAGGAATACATCATTAAACTGTTGAAAAATTGAACCATACAAAAAATTGGAATAAAGTTAACAGATACAATAACCTACTGCCCCTGAAGCCTTCCTCCACACTATTGTGATTTCTTTTTACTGTAGTTATGTTAGCTCAAGAGCTGATTTATTTTTGAAAGCGATACTGAAAATGTATTTGCATTCATAAATATATTTTCTTGAAGTAGTGGTGCATGGTAGTTGATGATGTTTTGAAGTACTGAAGTGCTAAATTATTTTGAGTTTTCATCAGGAAGGAAAAAAAAATCTCTGTATGAAAAATGAACTACTTAATCTGTGCTTGCCTTGACTAGAGTTTAGGCTATTATTTATGTATTCTTCTATGCTCTTTTTCATTTCTGCCTTTCTTTCCAACTGCAGGAACACTAGTTCACATAGCTGACATCTGGATTTTAAAAAAAAGCTTTGCAGGCCAATATATTGTCTCGTAAACCTTTACTCCCACAACTAATATGACTAATATTTTCATTTTTGTAAAGCTAAAGAAATAAGGCACACTCATAGAATGCAGGTTAAGTTTCCTGAAAAGGCATATAGACATGAAAAAGTAAAACCAAGAGCTTATACAGAGAATATCTTAAAGAACGTAGATGTCAATTAAATTTTAACAGTAAATAAATGAATGTGGAAACCACGTAAATCTCATTCTTCTTGATCCTGAAATAAAATCCACTTCTGAGAAAATATTCAAGAAAGAGAATCTGAGCTAAAATTCTCAGAAAATCTGCTTGATACTTGTATGAAAACATACTAATTTCAGTTTCCTGTTTCTTTATTTCTACTTTTGATGTGATTGAGGTGAACTCAATCATACTTTCTGTCCATTGTTTGATATTTGGGGCTTATGGCAGCTCTCAACCTGCTGCCGTCAAAGGGACTACAACTACTGAAACAGACCCAAATAATTTGCTATGGAAAATAGCACCTGAAGTGATATGTCAGGACTGAAATAGTGCAAAGGGCTTACCTACAGTTTTTGAAAATCTATTTTAAATAGCTTTAGAAAGGAGAAGTATGGAAGTGCCTTATTAGTCTCCATTTTAATGGGTAGCAAAATGTAATGTGATGTGTCATACGTCTCATTTGGGTAATTGGAGTCAAAGTAGAGATAGACAATGGACAAGTCTGGCTCAATAATTAGTCTCAGTTGTTTCTGGTGATGAAAAGATGGATGAAGAGAGAAGACAATCCAAGTGGCAATATTTGTTTAAAGCAGTCAAGAAGTCGAGCAATTACCAAGTGTTGTAAACAATTAAACTGAACTATGCTCCTCTATTCTGACTGATGTGAATTCTTCTATCTGGAGAGTGGAGAAAAAGCAAATCCCTGGATTAGGACAGATAGTTTTCTTATAATATTTTTCACGTCTTTTTCAGAAGAAAAAAAGACAGCAGAGTAAATACTTCATTTATTGCAAGTCTGAAAGTTTTTGAAATGGGAACCAGTTCAATTCATAATACACTTGCACAATTCATAGCTTGATAAAGCAAGTTATAATTATACAGACATGCAAATCAGAATTAAGAATTATAATTCCAGTTTCAAAATTACCTGTCTCACATTTTACTATTGTTTTAGAATTAATAGATTACATTTGATTTAATGAACTCTGTAATAAACTAGATTCTGTCTCAGAATTTAATTCAATTTATTTAATATGTTCAAAATATAGTTTTTCTTGCCTAGGATTTTTAGAAGGTAAATACTTCATTTGATAAGGTCAATTCGAATTTTAAATCCCAGTTTACTGAAAGATATGAAGTTCATGACTAAATACAAGATTACAGAATCATGACCTGTACATTGTAATCACATATATCAATAAACAAACAAAAAAAGCAAACAACACAACAAAACAAATAAATAAGATGCCAGTATTACTGGGGCAATAGTGAGATGTATACCTCTTTTTCAGCTCAACTGTGGTGTGCTCATATGAATTACAGAATAAAAACTTTATTATCAGATTTACATCTTTGTTTTAAGTTAGTGCTGCCCCCTGGTTAGTTTGTTTTTAGCTCAGTGATGCATGTGCTCTTTAAATTCAAAATAAATTTATCAAAATTTGAAGGTAAAAGAGAATACTTCATTGATTTGCTAACATCTGCTCTCATGAAAAATCTTTTGTTAGGAATTAGTAATTGGAGTCATTCAACATTTTTCTGACAGCCTCCTTTTCCTTCTGTAGGTGCTTTTAGCACATTTTCTATCAATTTGAGAATGTCTACTTATACAATTATATGTATTATATAGAAATTTTATTTTATAATATCTATTTAAAAAAGAACATTTGGTGGCTGATATAAAATCTGTTAAAGCCAAGGAACTGTTTCTGATTAGCTTCTGATTAGTCTTTGGATTAAAATCTTGATAAATAAGCATGAAAATAAATGTTTAGGAAGTTCTTCAAGGAAATAAAAAAATTAAATTTGTATTGTCAAAAATAAGAAAATGCAAACATATATGAAGGATAATGATTTTTTTTCTATAATTTGTATAGTTAGATGAATTAGTTTTAGGTTTTATTAGCCAGTTCTATTATTTTTAATAATCTTTCTTGGAAAATAAATATTTTTAAAATTATTTTTCACTAGTATTGGAATTATGGAAAACATATAAAAGTAAAATATGAGACAAATTGACAGTAATATAGCCCCAGAGTTTGTATCATATTCAAAAGCAAAAGCAAAAGCAGTATAAATCTTACTTCTCAGAAAAATTAATCTGTTCACAGAAATTTAGTAAAAACTTCTTCAACTTTTTCTGCTTATGTTACAGTCTGATGCCTTCCATTCTTCTCAAAGTAGGAGATAGGTCATTTCACTGTAGTAAACCAGACAATTGTGGGTAAAAACTGTTCATCAATGTACAGAAAGGACTTACCATCTTTTTTAAATTAAATATTAAAAGCTAGAACTATTTATAACCTTATCTATTTGTTTTCCAGAGCAGAGAATAATGTGGAACTCAGTAAAATGCATGCTGACTGGTCTTAAAATAATCTCATATGGAGAAATTACTTTCTCTGTTCTCTTGGCTTTCTTTCTCAGAAAGTAACCAACTGTCCTGTAAACAGCTTTTTCCTTGTCTCCTCTTACTACCAAGGTTTATTACATAGATAAGGCAGAGGTCTAGACACCAAAAAATCTAACTTTTGTTTGCAGTTCAACCGCAACCTTTTATATGACCTTGGACAACTCATTTATTTCAACTTCAAAGACATTAGGGAGGATAAAATTAATCACTGTGGTGCCCTCAGATGCTATAATGGAAGGGTCACTCTGTGCTACTAACTACATTTAGTAGCATACTAGCTATTTTCTTTTTTTTTTTTTTCTGGAGGAAAAAAAACAGACTAGAAATATGTTGACATAAATAAAACTTTTAGTTATACCCTAGTTTGTCCTGCCTCTGCCATCTATAAAATTACTACCCGAAGCACAACAACAAATTTGATTTAGAAAATCTTTTCAATTAAAGATGTTACTAGATTTTAGTGATCTAGAAGAATGACCTCTGCCTGGAAATCCTGATTGCAGAGGCTCTTAGATATTGCAAAAAAATATAGAAATAAAATTTTCCATAAGAATGTAACTGTATTTCATCTATTTGTTCTGTGTGCACTTTACCTAGCTGTGTCACTGGGCAAGCTCCAGCTATTACTCTCAAACTGAAATACTATTCTCTGAATATCAGCTCGATTTTTCATTGGCAGCTTTCCTCAAATGCATGGCAGAGACAGTGCACCTTTATCTAAACCATACTTGGATCTTACAAAAGCAAGACATAATTATATGGCATCTGTGTAGCTCTTTCTCTATAATACAGTCTTTTAGTGGAAAAATAAAAACATAAAGGTATTTTCAAAGTATCTTGAAGACAGTTTCTGTTAAACACAGATCTGTTCTGAAAAAAAAAAAAAGAGAACAGATTCCAGGGTTAATTTCTGGCTATGCTGGGCAATGATGCTAAGAGGAATAAATGGAACAAGAACCTATCAAGGTACTAAAATCCACAATGAGGTCACTTTGCTGATCTATGGTAACCAGGTGTGTATGAATGTA
The DNA here is from genome assembly GCF_036417535.1 of Chlamydotis macqueenii. NCBI lineage: Eukaryota > Metazoa > Chordata > Aves > Otidiformes > Otididae > Chlamydotis > Chlamydotis macqueenii. The sequence goes on along the minus strand of NC_141556.1, from coordinate 114,180,410 downwards.
TCTCATGCCAATGCGGAGTACTGTGGCATAGATTAGCATCCTTTCCATGCCTAGTTAAGCAAAATCCAGTTGTATCTGCTACTGACTAAGGCTAGTCACACAGCCATTAAAGGCAACTATGATACATAAGAACTGACCCAGAGAGCTCCTTCCTAGACTCTGCTCTCCTACTATTGTAAATTTGGATTAAACTCTCTGAGGTCACGTGAACTTCAGTGGAATTTCTTTCCAGCTAGTGTATTTTTTTTTTAGCTGAGAGAAAAATTAATCCTTTTTTTCTTTTTTCTGTTGAGTACCATCTCTGACTTACCTGAATTAAACAACTTCCTAAAGGAGACGTTTAGTTCAATGCTCTCAGTATTAATAACTGCTGAATTTCTTTGTCTGCATTTTGCAAGAAGGGCTTGCTAAATCAAGGACCCCATGACCTCAAAATCTCTACAGCCGTATTTATTAAATACACGTCTTTTTATGGTTTATTGCAAATAGAATAGGTGGCAGAAATGTGTTTTGTGGTATGGCACAAGTGAAGTGTCATAGAGGGAAAGGAGAGCAGAAATTGGGTCTGTAATTACTGTTCTTTGGAATTTGTTCCAAAATGTATGAGCAGAGCCTTTTGAGTGCTCTTACCTGACTTCAAATACTTTGTAAGAAGCATAGTAGTCCATTAGCATGGATGTTTGTTCATTGACTTTGATTATCAAGATATCCTTTGTGAGTGCAAACCCTCTACCTATCTCTATGCTACACCCAGTAGAGAAACTGGACATTAACAGAGGTGAGATACAGTTTTCATTTCCTTTTCTGGACCCCTGGAATGAAAGGGAGCAGTAAGGAGAGAGTTGTCATTGTGGAGATCCCTGATGTCCACTTTGGTGATGTGATGGAGTGACTACACTGCTTGCACTGAAGGGCAGTCACCACAAGAGAAATTACTTTCAAATGGGAAATGATGCAGATACTCCTTTGCTGATCAACATGAGAGGAATTATAGAGCTCAGAGAACAGAAGTCTTTGTGCCAGCACTAACAGGGGTATTTTATGCTCCCCTGCCTCTAGGTTGATTTTGCTGACTCAGACCATCTCAGATTCTGTTGATCTTTTCCACTGAAAAGGCATGACTGATTTTTAATACTCTGATGAAATAGTGCAAAAGTATACGAAAACTACTTGATTGATTAGATGGCTTATTGTCTGAGACTTTACATTTTGACGAGGATGCCTGTCTCTCTGTCTCTGTCAAAAGAGAGATCAGTTGCTTCCTGACTCTTGCTGCTCATCTCAGCCTTGTCTGTCAAATGTGTTGCTACCACAATTTTTTTGGCTCTTATTTAATTGAGACTTCTTGTTTTTCAAATCTGATAATTCAGGCATTTCCTGTGAACATAATTATAAAGATCTTTGGTGAATGTGATGAGCACTAGCAAGCTCCTAAAATTCACATGTTATGGCAGGTTTTAAAATGTCGTCTCTTGACAGTAATTTCGTTACAGATTCCTAGATTTTTGATCTATGTAAAGGCTTGCTGTGGAAAATTTGTCTTATATTCATGGGTGTAAAATGATTTTGATAAATAAAAACTGGACTAGTATATGCATTGATCGAGGTGCAAAATGCTATTTTAACTGTTCAGTGTTCAGTGTTTTCTTTAAACCTTTAAACCTTTTTTCCTTATTCATCTATTGCTTGCATGCATTAAGACTTTGCAATGTTTGTTTTAATCCCTTCTAGAACACAACATTTCTAGAAGTCCATTTATGTTGCTCCTTCAATGCTCCATGGGGCCATCGTCCTGACTTTTCAAGCAATGAAATGTGGTCAAAAAAAGATGTAAAGAAATGCAGTTACCTTTTAATAGTACAGCAGGAAATGTGTTGACACCAGCATATGACTATGGAATGTACCCAGTAACCCCACAGTTTGAATGTTTGTAGGCATCAACTTTAATGGTCCGTGGTGATAAATGAGGGATATTGAAATGTTACTGTTAGTACTCCCGCCTGCCTGCACAGTCGTTTACAGTCAGCAGAGGGCTAAAAGTTAAAGGTCAGGCCTAGGAGAGTTCGAAAATACACTGTTCTGCTAAGCAGGCTCTGAACACAGGTAATGGGCTGCTCCGGGAACCACAAGCCATGGCTGATTTTCTGCTGTTGTTGTTCCTGGCCCAGGGTAAGTTTATGCACAACCCAAGGCATTCAGAATAAAATATTCTCCTTTCTTCATGTCAAAATAAATGTGCACATGATCCACTAGAGAGTTTCTTAAGTTGCACATATTTCTCCATCCTGTTTTACCTGGTATGTTTACTAGAGAAAGATACTTTTTTTTTGTTTGATCAGCCCTTTCCAAGAGGGCTGTTAAATATAAGGGAAGGATTTCCAGCAAACTGGTTACTTACCAATGTGCTGAGCTCCTGTTACTGCAAAATACATTTTAGCGTCTGGGTGCTGCCACTGCCAAGCATATGCTGCTGCCTTTGGGGATCAGCTCGGGTGTTGGCTCTGGTAGCTGGAGCATATCAAAAGTAAGGACCGAAAAAGAGCACTGTCAGCAAGGCCAGTGGCAGAATTGCTGTCGAGTGAATATTCACACTGCAGAGAAGACAAGTGTCCATTTTATTTTTTTGGTTCTGTGAATGAAGCTGTGTCTGCAAATCCAGTTTGTTTATTTAATCTGTGGAAGTTCAGAAGTAGCTTATATGTAAGCATGAAGAAGATCCCAGTTCTTCTTTCCCAACACCTTGATGCAAAGATGAAGATGGAGGTAAATGAAGGTTTCATTAAGCCACTTTTACACACTTTGTTGTGGGATCAGGCTCAATCCTAACTACTCCCAGTGTGTCATGAGAGTGGGACCTCCTGTGAATGTGTTCTGTATCTCTCTGCCTGTCTTTCTCATTAGCCTTTAATGTCTGAAAATAAGGGAACAGTACAACTTTCTCTGGTGACACTGCTGATATATCCTTCCTGTGAGAGCTGGGAAAGGCTGCTGAGATGTCCCTTTCCATTAGTTATATCTTTTTCAGAGAGGCCAGGGAGCTGATTACATCCTTTTAAGGTCTCTTTAGTCTCATGGGATGGCATGTAGAAGCCCTGGAATAACTGGGAATAAAGCCGAAGAGCAAGAAGCCACAAGAATAACTACCGACTGAATTTTAGGTTGTGCCTTCAAAGATACTGCCTCTGTTTCAGAGTATCCTTTGTGAATGAGGAACAGAAAAGGCTTGTTATATGTTCTCTAAACGTATTCAAAAGCTTAGATTAGCACAGCCACAGAACAGTGATATTGGTGACACATTTGCTCTTCTAAACTTCTGCACAAGCTGGTTCTTGCTTTTATGTGAAGCAGCTAGGCACTTTTAGCACCAGGCTTCTGCTGGTTGTGAAACTCAGAGGGAAGCAGCCCCAGCCACAGCCTTACATAAACTGTGTGCCTGGTGCAATGGACTGCTGCCACCGCTGTGTTTGTAGTAGCAAGATTTCCTTTCTGACCTACTTTTCTGCTCTACACATTGGGCCAGGCCCTCTGGAGCGTTAGATCATTTTATATTGTTCCTGTGCCACAAAGTTGCCCTGACATCACCTCGAGCAGCCAAGGAAGGATCCTGTCAGCCTAGAGGGATCCACAAACTACGTAACAACTCTGTTGTCTTTTTTTCTCGCTGTAGCTAGAACAGCAGATGTACTTAGTGTGCTCTAAAACAAACAACAGCTCCTTACATCATTCTTCAGGTTGCTTTAGATGGGGCAATGATCTAGCACACAAGACGAGGCATATGAGAACAATACTCACAGATATGAAGGTCTATGCTGGGCACATCTTGGCCATAGTTGCCCTGGATAAATATATACAAAAGGAAGTAATACTTTTGGAAATAACTTGAGCAGATATTAAAGGAATAACCTCAGAGTTAATAAAACAAAATTAAATTTCGTAAACATTTAAATAATAGTATGATATGAAATGTGCAGCATTTGATTATACAAAAGTTTTAACTGAGCTGGATACAACTGTTAAAAACAAAATCTGTGTCTGTAAAGACATTCTTGAAGGAAGAGAGGGTAAGGATGGGAAAGACCTAGTTGTAGATCTGTACCTGAATCTAGGTAGGTATCTAGGGTGACTAAGATCTGAGATCAAGCTTTGCTTTCCTCCTCTCAGAGCTATGAAGTCAGTGCCTCTTTCTGTCTCTCTCTTACAGCTGTTCCAGATACCACAGTTACAAATATCTGAGTCTTCTTAATGGCATTTAACAGAAAACATCAATTCTGTACCATAAAGTGCGTAATTTCCTACCTATAGTTTCTGCTGTATATTTTTTTTTACAATCATTATGTTAAATTACCATCATGTATACTAGAAACAAAATATCATGCTCTATTATACCTTGCAGGATGGCTGAAGGAGCCTGTTAAACAAATATGTGACCATATTGTAACACAAGAGATGTTTCATCATTTCAGAGGAGAGTCAAGAGTCTAATTGGCATGCTGCAAGTAGGTTGCTGGGGTTGCAGCATGGGCTCCAGGTGGATCTCTGCTCCTCCGTGGACCTCCATGGGCTGCAGGGGGACAACCTGCTCCACCATGGTCGTCACCACAGGCTGCAGGGGAATCTTGGCCAGGAGTCGCATTACTCCTCCCCCTCCTTCTGAACTGACCTTGGCGTCTGCAGCCGTTCCTCACAACAGGCTGGTAGATGTCTCTCAGGATCTTTTTACATCTTATTCACTTCTCATCTCCTCTCCACTTCTTGCAGCTGGGCTGGACCGAGTCGGGCCCAGTCGGCTGCCTGGCGAGAGGCCAGAGGGTGAGGCCTGCAAGGCCCATGAGGCCTGCGCCTCCCCCTCTGCGCCTCTGCCCCCGCTCAGCTTCTTCACATCTTCTCTTCTCTTTTTTTTTTTTCTGTTTTCCCCTTCTTAAATACGTTATCGCAGAGGCGTTATCACAGGACATTCTGCTACCAATCGGCTCGGCCTTGGCCAGCAGTGGGTCCGCCCTAGGCCCAGCCGAGTCCACTGAACAAAGGGGAGCGACTTCTAGCAGTTTCCTACAGAAGCTACCACCTTAGGCCCCCCCCTACTAAACAAAACCACAACATTGGGTTATAGGAATGAGGACGACATGTGTTTGTCAAGTTTTTGTCCTGCTTGCTCTCCTCCTGTGTGAAGTGCATATTCCACTGAATTACCTGCTATGGCCCTGCAGACCCCTACCACAGTGCCCTCAGGCACATGTACACCCAGCATCTTTACAGCTGAGACTTTTAGTTACTGTAGTTGTAATTTGCACTGTAATTTGTATGTAGCAAGTGATGCATGTCACCCACTCTGCCTGGACCAAAAACAAGTTGTCGGCTCTGGATGACTGTGCTGCAGGTGCTCAGAGAGCAGGATGTTCATGGAGGGGTCTAAGTGGGGAAACTAGTTTCACGAGGCTGCTTCATGCCAAGCAGAGAGCAGAGAGTGGGAACTCTCCCAGCACAGCAACACAGGGACACGGATTCCATGCTGAGGGATTCCTGTTTGACTTAGAGGAAGAAAACAACAGCAGGGGAGAGGCTCGTAGCCAAAGGCTGACTTGAGGGCATCTGATATTAAGCACATCTTGTGGTGACAAGAGAAGTAGGGCAAGGAAAGCATGCAGGTGATCGATCATGTTTTGCCTACTTCTCCTCCCCAAGTCCTATTTAGCTTTAAAAGTGCCTGGGTTAAGAAAACCTCCTGTAACACTCACCATATGTGCTTATGTATGTCCTGAGCTGTTGATGAGTGTCCAAAAAGCTGGAACTTGGCAAAAAGAGGGAGTCTCTTCGGATGGCTAAGCAGGGTTTCGCTGCCTAGAGTGATCTGTTATCCCATTTCTGAAAAATGCCCTCCAGAGTCTGTGCCCCAGGAGTCAAAGAAAGAGGTGGTTTTGCAATGTACTCAGATTATGGAAGTTTAAAGAGCTCACAGACCCAATGTAGTGTGACCTAAACATAAGGCCTCACAGCTAGATACTTACCAGGCTGTTATCTTGGCCATGGAAGCTACTTGGCTCAGCTATTTTTATACTGGCACATCTACACAAGCCTGGATCTGATTTAGACATTATTGTCAGACAGATTTGAGACAGAAATAAAAGTTAAGGAGTTAAAATCAGACGTGCAAGACACTCATGAAAACAGTTATAAAGATGTTTTATGTACCTGAAAGTTTGAAAACTTTGACATTTCTGACAAAATATTACTTTGCTTTCTGTCACTCTGTAGCTGATCAGAACCCCTAGGGATACTTTAATTTGCCTATATAACAATTTTTTTCATATGTGTATGAGTAGTCTGTAGCTTAAAACATCGTAAGATTAATATCCAGGACAGTCTTCAGATTTTCTGGCCATGATTTTGATATTGTTAATTTGAAAAGCCGGATATATTCTGCTGACATTATCCTAAGTGTCAAAAGTGTCCCTGTAGCAGCTTCCTATGCCTCCTTGGGAGACTTACTGAAAGTAACTCCAAAGACCCCCAACTCCCTAGGCCCACGTGCAGGCATATGGCACTCCAAAGAAGGTGCCTGTTGCCTGACATCAACATAGGATGTGATTATATGGATGTTTTGCCAGCTGCAAGGTTAAGCCTGGCTGCTTGTGTCGGACCCTGCAGCGTAGTTTACCACCCACTTACTTGTTTGTGGGGATGCAGTGCAAAGCAATTCACTGAAATTATGGGAACTGGACAAAAGAAAGCAATCTGCTCTCTGTTTTCCAATTTATTTTTTCCCCTGAGTTTGGTGTGTATGCATGTGTGAATTTTTTCCTTCCCCTCAAATCTAAATAATTTCAGCAATCTGGATGACAGTATGACCTCGAATGTTAGGAGGGGCTGTTAAAGTTCAGGAGGGCAGGAATGAGTAGATGCTGGAGGGGGGGGGAAAGGAAACTTCATAAATTGCTTTTGCCAAGAGAATAACGTTCATGTGACAGCCTTTCCATGGTTTCAGTAAGTGTCTGCTAACAAAGGGTGTCCTGTTCAGCAAGGTCGAGGACAACCACGATTGCAGATGACGAGAACATTAAATGTTTCTAAACCCTGAAGTCTGCTTTGCTTCCAGCACTTGGTAGCACCAAACTTTCTGATGTCAGAAATCAAAACCATAGGCTTACCTTGTGCTGTTTGTCAAGCAATCTACTTCCACTGTTCAAACCAGCAAAGAAGGGTATTGTATGGAAGAAGAACAAGCTGTGTGCCCCATGTCTAGGTGATGATTAGGCTGGCTAAGTAATTGCTGGAATACAAAAGACTATGAAAACTACTCAGGTGTACTGGGTACTTTCTATTTCCCAATTCATTTCAAGTTTGCTTGTAAATCCACTTATAGCCTGGATGCTTACTCAATCACAAGTCCCATTAAAAGGAAAAGACTTGACAGGGTAAAGTTGACAACATTTGTCCATAAATACTGGTGGTTTTGACAGCTGAATAGAGTTCACATTACTTGTTGGATTTGTCAAAGAATATGTATGAACTTGAATCTTGGATATTGAATGGCAATGTGATGTGATGATGTTATATAAAAATAACTCACTGTTACGTATTTAGACATATGGTGCCAGTCCTGTACCAGGTGTACTCGAGACAATTTAAATACTGTTCAGGACAAGCTTAGGTAACCCAAAAGAAGTTTTGTAATCACATGTGTTTGTCCCTTTCCCTCCTATCCCAAGTTGAACCCCATGGTTTTCTCCTATTCCATTTCAATTATTCCCCAGTTTTTCTGACTGAACCCTTCCTGTACGGATCTCATGACCTCCTGGAAGACTGCAGAGTGGTCAGGGTCAATAAAACTCTCTGCAGGGCTTGTTGAATGTGTGGCTTTGCTGACAGGCTGTAAGGTTGCTCAGAGGTTGCTTAGGCCTCGGGCAAAAGACTCTATAGCGAGAGAACTGGGAGGGCACTCAAATGATCCTGAGGAGTAGGTTCCCACAAAAAAGAAATACAAAACATTTCCCTATATTGCATGTTTCTCATCTCCACTCCTATTTGCAATATGCTTATTGACATGCCCTCTTACTCTATACCTGATAAAACTGGCTTTGCAAATAAAATTGGTGAGAACTGTGCAATTTGGAAAGCAGAGGCATTATAGCCCTCTCAGGAATATAGATATTGTTATCTACATGGACTTCTGTAAGGCCTTTGATATGGTCTCCCACAACATCCTTGCCACTAAATTGGAGAGATACGAGTTTGATGGATGGACTGTTAGATGGAAATTGTCTGGATGGCTACGCCCAAAGAGTTACAATCAACAGCTCAACATCCAAGTGGAAACCAGTAATAAGTGGTGTCCCTCAAGGGACTATACTGTTTAATATCTTAATCAATGACATAGACAGTGGGACTGAGTGCTTCCTCAGCAAGTTTGTGGATGACACCAAACTGAGTGTTGCAGTTGATAAGCTAGAGGAAAGGGATGCAATCCAGAGGAACCTTCACAGGCTTGAGGAGTGGGCCCATGTGAACCTCATGAAGCTCAGCAAGGCCAAGTGCAAGGTCCTGCACCTGGGTTGGGGTGATTCCCAATATAAATGCAGGCTGTGGGATGAAGGGATTGAGACTAGCCCTGAGGAGAAGGACTTGGGGGTACTGTTGGATGAAAAAATTGGATATGAGCTAGTGATGTGGGCTTGTAACCCAGAAAGCAAATCGTATCCTAGGCTGCATAAAAAGAAGTGTGGCCAGCAAGTCAAGGGAGATGATTCTCCTCTCTACTTCACTCACTACTTCACTCTTGTGAGACCCTACCAGGTTCTCCAGTGCAAAAAACCATGAATCTGTTAGAGCTGGTCCAGGAGAGGGCCTCAAAAATGATCAAAAGGCTAGAGCACCTCTCCTATGAAGAAATGCTGAGAGTTGGGGTTGTTCAGCCTGGAGAAGAGAAGAATCTGGGAAAACCTTTTTGTGGCTTTTCAATACATGAAGAGGTCTTATAATAATAATAGAGAGAAACTTTTTACCAGGACCTGAAGTGGCAGGACAGGGGAAAATTGTTTTAAACTAAAAGAGGGTAGATTTAAATTGGATATGAGGAAGAATTTTTTTTTATGATGAGAGTGGTAAGGCACCAGAACAAGTTGCCCAGAGACATTCAGGATGCCCCCTACCTGGAAGTGTTCAAATTCAGGTGAGATGGGGCTTTGAACAATCTGACTTAGTGAAAGGTGCCCCTACCCATAGCAGGGGAGTTGGATTAGATGATCTTTAAAAGTCCCTTCCAACCCAAACCATTCTCTGATTTGATGATATTGACATTTTCATTAGATCAGTACAAGATTTCAGATTATTTAAGTCTTCTTTCTTTTTTTTTGTTTCTTTTTTTTTTTTCCCTGTACCTTAATTAGCCCTTATTGTATACCTATTTCTTTTGTGAACTGGAGAACACAAAATAATGCTCTAATTGAAAACTTTAAGTACTTTTATCACTCATCAGGTAGGCAAAAATAAGCAAACACCTTTTTCAATGATAGAATGAAGAGAAAAGCACAGCAATGAACCAAACACAAGTTCCTGGTGATTGCTGCATTCAGCTCATATTATTAAGGGAAATCAAATACTTTTTATACTGTCTAGCATACTTGTCTAGCTTATAGCCCTCTTGGGAGGATCAAAAGGCAAATAACAGTGATATAGCTTTGAATGGAGACACAACCTGAATGATATTGTCTTTAAAATGTCTCCTTTACTTTTTTTTTTACTATATTTTTACTTTTATCATACTATTTTTTTCATTCAGCTGGCTGATTTTTTTTGCCAGTTAACAGATTTTTAGGAAGGTTGTAGCTTTGGACGACTAAATCCAACAGAGGCTGGTGTTGTAGACTGTGCCGCCAACCTCAGATAGCCCATTTAATCTCTTTTGCACGTATATATTTTTCTACATATTTATTATTTGGATGGTAATGACTTTAGGAGAACCAATTGTTCCAATTGAACCAAATGCTCCTAATACATTCTCTGTTGGAGAGCTAAAGACTAACAGTAAGTTCAAGTACAGTAGTGCTAAGATTGTGCACAGCTCACTCGCATCCAAGAAGTTATTGTGATAAATTTCAAAGACCCTGGGGAAAATAGTGCATATCTCCATCTATATATTTTATTATGAGCATGATATTTATCCTGAGAAGCATGCAATTGTCTCTAAAAGACTTCCCTTAACTTACAGATCTGAAAAGGAATACAAAATGGATGGATGTATTTTTTTTTTTGTCTGAATGTTATTTGTAAGTTGAACAAAGTGATGTTTTCATCAGACAAATTAGCACTGCAGAGTGCTGTTTTTTAAATAGAGAATGTCCATAATGAAAGCCACTAACTCATGCATTTGGCTGAAGTGAAAATTCTGTTGAAAATTCATGTCTTTTTTAATCTGAGTAAAGTGCTTTTAAAATTGAGTAAAACTGTAATACAGTCTTATGAATATAAACAAATAAGCAAATTTCTTACTGCAGTGCTATGAAAAAAAAAATTGAAGGACTAAACAAAAGCTAGGACTCTAGAGCAAGAGGAAAACTGCAGAGCATTCAGACCTTTTTGAGTTGCTTTTCACTGTTTTGGGGGGGGGGGTTGAGCATTGGATCTGAGCCTTTGTGAAATAATTACACTGATGGTTCTGATTTCTAGCGTACAGTACATAAATCTGCAAAAGCTATTGGGCAAATTCTGCTGAGTCTTTCACCTCAGATCAGCAGCCCTCAGATCATTAATCATGCATTATAAGCTTTAATAGACTAAGCATTTTAAAGACATCTGCTGAGTCTCAAAGGATGGAGTGCAGACCTTGCATTTCAGAAATTTATATATTAGAGCAGTAATAGTGTTGGGAGAAAAAAAAGATCCAACAAAAAAGCTTTGCCTCTCCCTCTGGTTCCAGAGAGACCTGCCATGCAATAAGAGAGGATGATCACACAAGTTATTTGTAATTGGAGACTGAGGAAGTTAAGCTCACCATGTATTAACATGTCCTTTTAGGCACAGTGATTGTCGCCATCAGTACTTGCTCAGGCAGCGAGCATATAAAGAAAGGTCTGTTTTGCAGAAACTGAGTGTGTGAATAAAACAGTTTAGTCCTCAACAACATGTCATGCATGCCTGAAAATCGCTGTAGGCAACTGGCCTTTTGCTTATTTAGTTTGTTTTGATTCAGTCACTCAAACATAGTTTGGTGAAGTTTGTTGTTGTATGTCTCACACAAAAGATGTAAAATTAGTTAGATTTTTCTCACATTAACAGTTTAAGGATGTACTATGCCAGACTTGGAAGTTAATTCTGAGTTAGGTTAGTGAGGCATAGATACTGGTCTGTAAATACACTTTTGCACTTGTTACTCCATCATTTACAGTCATTTTTTCCACCAAATACCTGACTGTGGGATAGTAGCTTCTCACATTGTACAAGGAAACACTTTCACAGTGGAAAGGGAGCATGGAGGCGGAAAGGAGGTGTGCAGGTTTTTTGTTATGTCTACAGGTTTGTTTCCAAATAGACAGCAATGGGGAATGGCAGGTTGCGTTATGGATAAGCCCTCCCTGACAGTTCTCGGACTAAATGTTTGTCCTCTGAATTCTGTCTTTGCTTCTCAGCCCGGAGGGTGCCTTCACGAAGTTCGGTACCTGATGTGTCCTTTTGTTCTTTTCTTCTACCCTGCACATGTTTTCAGATGTAAATCTGTTGTAACTGATTGATGCTTCTCCACACAGGAGCGAGGCACTTTGCTTTATAAGCAGCAGAGGACTGTTCTCACATCCTCAGACTACACAAGCATTTGCCCATGTCATAATTTCCTATTTACTTATTCATATACATAAAGTAAGGTCACTGCATCTCCACAAAGAGTTCTTGAAATAGTTAGAGATAGGAATAGGTAGAGATCAGGAGTGTAAATGGGTAAGCCAGAGCCAGAGTCACTTCGTGGATCTAGAAATTCTGAAACTAGAAATTGAAAAAGGAATCTTTTCTCACATTTGTGAATCTGTATTGACTTGGTTTAATAATTTTGGCTGGACAAATGTTTGTGGTCTTAGATTTACAGGGAAGGAGGACAAGATGCAACTATATCTTAACTGTTAGAAAGTGCTTTACCTAAAATGTGTGAAATTGGGTTGAATTCTGTCTTCTCCCACACTTTCTCAGAGAACACCCCAAATTACCAGGCTATGTAGTGCAACTGCAACATAAGCTGTCTTTCTCTTTTCTGAAAACAGCAAAGCAGCAGATGAAAGCTGGATGTCCTTGCCATTAAGTTGAGGAGTCATTTTCCCTCTCTCCAAGTGATATTTAAGAGGGTCATCAAGGGTGGAGGCAGTTGGAGCCACCTTGAAAAACTCTCCCACCTGGGATGATGGGCCAAGATGCCCATTTGTGAGGTGGAAGACCCAGCTGTAACTCTAGTCTCTTCTGATTCAGGGCAGTGACTGGTGGTATAAACTTTTCCCATGCTGATTGGAAACTGTTGGGGCTGGGTACTCAGCCCCCAAAGTTCTTACTAGAGCAATCTCAGGTCTAAGTGATTCTTTACAGGTGTAAAGCAGAGAAGAAGGGCTCTGTAGCGTGGTAGGGTAACTGCATGGGTGTGAGATGGCACTGGTGCCCTCAGGAGGAATTAGAGCTAGAACCTGGTACTCTCGTGTGAATGCTCTAGTATGTGGGCATGGGGGAAAATGTCAGCTGCAGGGTTGCTGCTCATTTCCTATGTTTTTCTTACAATACTTGAACAAAATGTCTCACACTGAGTCAAATTTTTCATATGAGATTATTTTCCTTCCTGGCTTTTTGTATTTGTTAGGAAAAAAAAAAGTAATAAAATAAATAACAATTTAAAAATTGCATGTAATCCAAACTGATTTCCCCTTTCCTTCCCTTCCCTCTCTGCATTTCTCAGTTTGATATTGAAGACATTGATTACTCTTCCAGCCCTTTAAGGCCTGGAGTAAAGCCAAGAAAATGAATGAAAAGGTAAACAGAGGCAAAGAAAAGTAGAGATATACGATCAGGCACAAAAAGCAGGTCCCTGGCAGAATGCGGAATTGAGTCCTCTCACTTTCTGCAGAATCCAAGCTTTCCTTAAAAGGGAAACTGAAGGAAATAGGTCAACTCAAATAACATTAAATCATGCTGTATCAAAGTGTATGCCCCTCCATCTCTGTGCTGTGAGATGACACACACAGTTTTTAAACCTAACTTTAATGATGAGTATCTGTGATGGGTGAGGAGGGTCTCTGGTATCTGAACAGTGTTCCCTGCTTGGTGTGACAGTATTTCTAAAAACTTTCTCAACATATCTACTCTCAGCTGGTCTTGTTTCTTTTTTTTTTTTTTTTCTTTTTGAAGGAAACTTGAGTCATTGCCACTTTTTATCCTCTTCTCACTGCTTTAATGGGATCTTCCTTCTCTTCCTGCTTTTTCACCTCTTTCCATTTTATGAGAATCTTATTCTCCTCTTCATATAGTTCCAACACTTTCTCACCTTCTCTCTCACAAGTAAAGAAAATGAAAGCCTTATGCTATAGCATTCTGAAATGAAACTCTAGTGTAACACTCCTGTTTCAAATTGCTTCTGGGGAAAGAGGAAGGCAGCTTTATTTTATTTTAATTTATTTTTCCGTAGATGGTTTATGGTCCTGCTCTTGAGTTCAGAGTTCTGATATCATGCAGGGTACCCTAGAAAAATATTCCTCTTAAATTCTTTGCAAAATATTTAATAACCAGCAAATGTGTTTCCTAATGGAGTTCATGCAACAGCATCTTTTACAGGAGGAGCCCTGGGAAAGGTGGTAGAGGTCAGGCTGAATGACAGAAAGGTGAGAGGTAACTGAATTTGTTCTTAGAGAAATTATCAAGAAAGGGAGCTGTAAGGTGGGAAGAAATGCTTTTATTTTCTTTCTGAAACTAGTCTGTAGATAGATATGCTATAGACTCTCAAAACAAAAGCTGGTTTCAGTGCAGGCAGCAACATTTCTCCAGGTGAAAAGAATTTTTCCATTGCTTCTGGGCATCTTTGTCCTTTTGTATTAATAATCTGAAATAGATCAGAGAGTTCCATTAACAAAGTAATAGAAAATGGAAAATAGCACTGAACATTCCTGGAAATCTGAAATTGAGATACTTGTTTAAAGCCAAATCTTAGACCTACTGTAACATAATATTACCTGTTGGTAATTATCGTGCTTTTAAACTTTCAGCATTAGTTTCGTTTGCATTATACTGGTATTGCCACACCTGCTAAGGAGAAATAATTTTGCTCTAAAATTTTACATAGCTGATAAATCTGGGTCTGATTTGACCTTCCCCGAGTGCCATGATTTGGAGGGGAGCCTTGAGCGGAAGACAACCCCTTATTTTCTCCAAAGTTTAGTGCAAGAGAGTTGAGTCTGTATGTCCTGTGAGCTGTGCTGCCTGGAATGAGGTTGTGTGTTTGGCTATTTCTTGCATGTCCCCGTAGTCCTCAGCTCCTCTAGCCCTTTCTCCCCCTCCGTTCGCCTTGCCACTGCCGGGCTCCCAGCTGAGTACCCTGCTCCCCCATGCACTGTAGCGAGAGCCTGGTCTGCTGCTAGCAGTAGAGAAGGGGCAGCAGATGGGATGCGAAGGGGAACAGCATTATGACGGATGGCCCTTTGTTTCCTTGATAAAGTGGGTCTGGGGTCCCTGGCTGCAACATATAGGTGCGTCGGAAAGGAATAATTAGCAATAAACTTCCTGCTCACTGTCCCAAGAGGGAAAGGTGCCCTCAGAGGGTGGACAAAAGCACTGTGATAGTGCCAGTATCCACAACTGTAAAATGTGTGTCAGTTGATCTGGGATGTAGCCCAGTAAGACTGATGGTAATCTACAGTCAGCAAAAAAAAACCAGACAATAAAGAGAAGCGGTAGCAGTAATAACAGAATTTGATCTGCCTCTTCAAAATAACACTGGCATAGATGGTTGAGATTTTTTCCAGGTAAAAATACAGAAAATATGGTTTGGATCTCAGGAGTGAGGAACACTGCAATTCTTTCAGGCTCATGTGAGTTTTTATTGTCCAATTCTGAGAGCACTTCTAAAATTTTATGCTGAGCCCATTGTTGCATTAAGATGTGTTTGATGTCTGTGCTATGAAAACTGCTACAGAAACTCTTATGTTTTTGTGATAGCAGGTAGTGAGGTAAACTGTATGGAGGAGTTTCCTTAAATGTGAAGTTTATCATATTTTTTTCTTATGAGCTGGCAATTCTAATACATTGGACCCCTGAATAAGTTTTCTTCCCTGACGTTGATTAACAGAGCGGTTTTCAGTCGATGTTAGGTGTTGGTAAAAATTATGGAAATTCCCGTTCGGAAAAGCGGTGGAGGAGGGCGCTGGTGTGGAGCGGCTTGGCAGACGGGCTCCCACGGGGGGATGCGGTCACCAGGGGGCGCTCACGGACCGCGCAAAAACCAGCACCGCGCTCTGCCGCTGTCCCCCGGCCAGGCGTCCGGATCGAAACCCCGTCTGACCTGGTCAGGCGCAGTTACCCTTTCTCTGCAAAACATTTAGCGTTTGGAGTACAGCACATGGTATTTATCCTCGCTATCAGCCTCTGCACCATAAAATATGCCCGCAAATCTCCCCTGCTCCCTTAGCAGCTGCATTAAACACTTCATCCCACAGGATGGTGCCTAGATTAAGCCAAAACTATGCCTGCTTTTTCATGTCTTCCCTGCTAGCAAACAATGGAGTAGAAAAACAATTATAATGGAAATGTGTTTCAGAGGCATCCAGCTTGCCCAACCACCTTCCTCTCATCCTTGGGGGAAAAAAAAAAAAACAAAACCCAAACCAAACAACAAAACCCAAAAACTCCCAAGCCGGGGAAGAATGCTACACCTCTGGCTTGTGTGAGAAACACATTCTGGAAATGAAAAGTTAAGGGAGGCAGTTTTTTCCCCAGTTGCCACATAATCCTTCATCACTCACAGTCTTTCTTAATCCAACTCACATCACCTCCTCAGCTTGGATTTATTTTTTTTTTTTATGTCCTGCAGAGGAAATAAATTGTTGGATATGCACAGATGATTTTATATACTGTTTTGCTAATGTTAGTAAAGATTTTAAAAGGAGTATGGTCCCAAAGTACATTCTGCTAAGTCAGAGTTTACTAAGCTTTCTCACAGTGTATTGATGGTGTAAAGAATATCTTTACAAAAAAAAAAAGGGTTTTGACTGGTGGAATTAAACGTGCACTAATGTGTACCTTTGAATGTGTACTAAGGCTTTTCATCAATGATTTGTACAACTGAATCCAGTGACTACAATTTGTAGTAGTTAATATTTCCAGTTTATTTCACTGCTAGGTTTGGGAAGAGATTTTTCTAGGCAGTAAAAATATTATCATCTGTGTATTACCGTCTCTCAGCTACAATTTTTGAACCTGTAGAACTAGAGAGTGTTTGGGAGGGTCACCAAGCCATCTGCTTCTTCACCTTTGAGTTCCTGCTGTGATGGAACAGTGGGGCTGGTAGCAGCATAATGCTAACTCCTGCCAGTCTGGGCGTTGGGCTGTGGCAGCAGCTTGACTCTGCAGTTGCAGTGTTGGGCACACACCTACCCATGTCCCACACTTCAGTGTCTACCACTGAGCACATTTCCAGTCAGATGTCGGCACTGGCTGTCAACTCTTTCTCATCAACCCATGGTGGTATCATGGTACACTTGTCCAGCAGTTTTGTGTATCATTGTCTTCTTCACTGTTGACGCACAGCCTGTGCCAAGGCTTATCATGCCCCATTCTTGTCTGTGTTGTTGAGTATGACATGGCTCACCACGCTCAACCCTGTTGCCATTGTGCTCCGCTGACGACCAAGGTAAGACGACGTTGCTCCCATGTCACCAGGCCAATGAAGCAGGGTAGGTTTGAAACTAAGTCACATCACGTCTGAGGCTAGAAAACATATTCTAACATTGAACTACTTCAGGTACATCAATAACATTTTTTTGGAGGTGTTTTTTTTTTCAAATGTACTTTTTCTCTGCTGATGTATGGACTATGATTTATGATGTATGCAGAACAAAGGGGAAGATCCATTTCTTTAGAAGGGTGTTTGTCTAGGTGTACATCTAGCAGGGGAATCTTTACTGCAAGAGAGAAAAAGTGAAGGTTAGCTTGCCCATTCATACTAGGATGTCATCTAGCCTGGGAAGAAGTCAGCAACAGGGCAGCACTGAAAAAAATACCCTCAGTCTTCATTTGAATGCAAAACTTAAATCATAGCTAATCTTATTCCTTTTCTTCACCTTTTGCCTTTCTTCAAGTTTTTGAGAAGGCAACATATAAGTGGTTTTACTGAACATATCACTTGGCTCTTCAACTCCACTCTTGAATTCTTTCTTACAACATATTTGCATTCTTGGCCTATGCTTATGATACTAATCCTCAACAGTCATAAAGATCTCGTTCAACAGGTATGGTATGAACTTGGGACTTTATTTACAAATTTGCTAATTCTGATACATGGAAAATGTTACATGTTAAGATTTCTTTATATTGTTTTGAGAATCAGGAGAGCAAAGAGGTTGTACTCCTGGCTGTTTCAGAGCACAGTTCCACTAAGATAGGACATTTTTTTTTCATCGTGGCCTTATGCAGTCACTGGCATTGAATCCCCAGATTGCTAATTTAAGTCAGATAGTTTTTGATACTAATGTGGATGCTATTTGCTTATATTCTTAAAGACTGGACTATCTATTAGAGTTTTTGCTTTCAAATGTTCATTGTGCTATATTTTGTTTATGTGGAGAAATGGTAATCAAGCATTTGTGTGTCTAGTAAACCTATTTGTTGCTGGGAAATACCTAATTTACTGGCAGAAAGGAGACAGACATTTATCTGGTTTCACGGTTGCATTGTCATAATCTCTGAATGTATTTGAGGTGGTCAAGCTTAAATCTGGGTGAGGGACTGAAACACTCTAAGCATCATGTTCTTAGGAAGACAACATGTCTTGTGACATTACATCCTCACATATGAGAGGATGTGGCTTGCTTTGAGTAATTTGGGAGAGAATGGAATTTCATTTTCAAGAAAACTGGGAAGAAGAGTTACTCATTCAGATCAGGGAAGACCACTCCAATTTCTCTGTCCTCAGGGTTTTTCCAGGAGCACACTTCCTCATCTACTGAATTTGAATCTAGACATGGTTTATGAAACACAAAAGCAACATGAATTACATAAAAATGGAGATTAGCTCCATTTGTGACTCAACAACAGGTCAAACTAGAATAGCAAAATGCCCAGTGCATGAGACTGTGAGACTTACCTAGTCTTCTAGGAACACTCTACTGGAGTAGGGGGCTCACTCTGCTTCCCCTCTAGTGGGTGCTTATAGATCATGAGCTGAAAACACATGGTAACACCAGCAAACCTATTTCTTTGCACAGGCTGGAGTTATCTTTGGTGCTGCAGACTTCCTTGGCCTACATCTAACCCCTGAAGCAGATTAGAGGGCAGACAGAGGTCATACCATCCAGAAGAAGACATTCTGAGCCATTGATTTCCCACTATCTGTTAGAAATTTTGAAAATCACAAATAATAAAACAGAAAACATTCCTGTTCAGTCAAAAATCCTTAGCTGCAAATATTTGCCTTCAGAAGGTCATTGTTAAATTTGGTTTCCACGTGAACTTTTTCTCTCAATGTATCAAAACAATCCTTACTCCATTTCTTTGTGCCTTTTTTCCCTTTCCCTGGTTCCCTCACTCCTTTCATCAATCATTCCTCTGAACAACTCCTTCTAACTGAACCACCATCATTCTGACATTTATGTTTTTTCATTTGACTGAGGGCCCTTGCATTTCTTATTCCTTTTGCTTTCCAGTAGTTAGATTCCAGTCCTCCTTGCTTTGCTCCTATTCTCCTCTTGCCATCCTTTGCTAGTATTAAAGGCTTGCTGAGAGATGTGGATTCAGGCTGTCTTGAGTCTGACATTCTTTTTCCTTCATTCAGCTCTGGATTGATGGTTACTAATGATTATGAACATCAGTGCAGAGTAAGTATTAATAAAGAACACTTAGCTTCCACTTAACCTCCTAAAAATCTTTTATATTTTGTTGTACTGGGACCTAAGTGGTACTTTGTTTAAAAAGTGCCTTTGTTTTAATGTAGTTTATTTTAATGTAGTATTTTTTTTTTAAATTGCTTCTAATTCCTGACACTCTTCCATGTAGATGAACTAAATAGATTATTCTGTGCTTTTATTTTTTATTTTTTAAAGTTATACTTAATAGAAAATTAATAGCAATTTTTCAGATTAGGAGACCATAACTGTGTGAATTCTGGAGATCTAGAGCCAGTGCTATGTAAGGATCCACAAAGGGTTAGGTTGCAGCAACCTGATCTAGTATACTGAAATGCTCAGACAAGCCCTGTAGAGGTGCCTTGAGATTGTCTTAGTCATGAGAGGTGCAAAGCATGTTTGACTGTGATGAAATCAGTGTCTGGGACTTGGGGAGAGAAGAAGGAAAGAATGTGACATAGGCACACTTAAGTCTTTCCACAGTAAGATAGGATTTGACAATATTTGGCCAGATGACTTCTTCTAGCAGTGATTCTCGGAAATGAGTGGTTCTGAAAGCAATCTTCTTCCATAATGCATTTGGGCCATTTTGCAATGCCAGTTGAAGGATTAGGAGTCTTTGGAAGAAATTCTAATTGAATCAATGCTTATCAAGAGCACACAGATTTCTGCTGCTCAGTGAGTGAATATAATTCTTCCGATAGGCCCATCAGAGGAATGTGGGTATACGTATGTCACACTGATGTTGACACACCTTGTTTATGAAACACCACTTTTGCATCCCTGTCCAGTTTTCTTCTCATTATATGTCCTGTGTCGTGGAAATATCTTTAGAAAATGGAAGTAAAACACTGCTGTGCTTTGCAAGATGACAACCACATTTGCAGATGGAAGTGGGTGAAAGCAGGTTCTGTGGGTGAAAGCAGTTTTTGTATAATCTATATAATTCTATATAATCGATATAATTCTATATAATTTGTGTACGTTGGGGTGGGTGTTCAAGAGAGTTGTGGTTCTGACTATCAGCCTGCTCTCCATCCTGGAGAATGCAGTGTGGCTGCTGAACTGTCTTCTACTTTGCCCATGCATTGAGACTATTTAATTCCTGATGCCACCTTCCGAGACAGACTCGGGATTTGTGGGGTAACAAATGTGCTCACTGAATTTGGTATTTAGCTTTGTATGACATTATCTTATTTTTGTGCTTCATAACTACGTAACTTCAACTGCTAGATACAAATTTTAGGGGTATCATTGAATGTGAACACATTTAAAGCAAATTTAAGTTTGTGCGATCTATACTCAGCAAAACTTACTTTAAGTTCACTGTCTGTAGTAGTACCAGGGATAGTAAGTTGAATCAAGATGCCAAGTCATTAATTTTAATATAGATAATATTATAAAACAAGAGGAAACCATAAGGTTGCCAAGATGTAAAAGGGCCAAGAATTAAAACATATGCCTTTGCACATTTTTGGGGTGTCAGGGAAAGAAGTTGGATGTCTTTTTCCTTAAAATGACACATAACTCTAGGGAGGTGATAATTCAGTCTTTAAAAAAAAAAAAAAGGGCTTACCATACGAACCTTAAATTTACAATAGGCTTCAGGGAAGCCAAATAATTTAAGTTTTTCACTAATACATAAAATGCAAGGAAATACTGTTTGCTTGTTAAATGGTTCTAGAGGCTTTTCTTCTGCAAAGATGACAAATAAGCGTGTTTGTGGAAACAAGCAACAGTTTCCAGCACAGTTACTAATTTGGAGAAACAAAAAAGGGCTTGCTAAAATTTCCTGGGATACGCATAGCACCTTATTTAGGCAAATTCCGGTTAGTCAATCATGCCTTGACTGAAGAAAGTATGAACAGAAGTATGCATCCCTTACCTGACGTAAGGAAGAAGCCATATATTCCAGACAAGAGTTATTCAGTTCCGGCTTCCAACTTTAATTAGCATGTAACTATTTTTTTCAGCAGTGAGATGTACATGTTTTTTTCGTGAGTCACTGGAGGATTCACCTTTTCGAAAACACTCTATCTGTATCAAAGCTTAAAGACCATTACAACAGTTTCAGAAGACTGAATTTTAAAACTATTTAAGCTAATACAGATGTATAATAAAAATTTTGTGCCTTTACTCGAAGGTACACAAACCAGTTCAAACTATTATCATCAACAGATCAAAATCTGTTTAGAATTTATCTGTCTCCTAAGTTTTTAGGTTCTAATTAGAATGAAGAGTTTGCTACAGAATATAACCGAGCCATTGTGAATGTGCTTGAAAAAACAAAATTTGAAAGAACTATGTGATACGGTAACAATTTAATGCTTTGAATATTTCCTTCTTCAGGTGAAATATTATACTTTTATGTTCAAAATAAGGAAGTAAAAAAATTTACAGGGCAAATTAATGACAACTTTGTATGACTTGGCACCGATCACAGGAATTCATTTGCTCTTTGAAACCATGCAAGCAGGATTCTCAATCCTCCTCAGGCTGAGAAGAATCTAGTTGTGAGATAAAGGGTTTTTTTTTTTTATGAATTTAAAGAGCTGATCCATGAAGCCAGTGAAAATGGTGATTTAAAAAAATTAAGAAGTTTCTGAAATAGTCCTCTGCCCTTACTGGAGCCACATCTTAAAGAAGAGGACAAAGTATTTTTGTAGAAGCTAAAACATTTGTTTTCGAGGCACCTAGGATCATCATTTCCACATTGCAAAGTCCTTGTCTTCATTCCCAGGTGTTTCAACCTACATTTGGGTAACAAATCCCAGCTGTTGCAGTGGTTGAGAAGGTAGGCCTAATGTGTTGTTGGCTCTCTCAGCTGGTTTGCAGCTCTTGCTGATTTAAGTGGATTTGTTTCCAGGCTCAGAAAGCTATTACACAGAGTCAGATAAAGGACTAATACTGTGGTGGGTATAGCCAAACTGTGCATGCTGTAGTGTTATTTCTCTCTTGAAATCTGTTTTTTTACTAGCTGCAGATTTGTGCAAACCCTTCATCATAGAATCATAGAATGGTTTGGGTTGGAAGGGACCTTCAAAGGTCATCTAGTCCAACCCCCTCTGCATGGAGCAGGGACATCTCCAACCACATCAGGTTGTTCAGAGCCTCATCCAACATGGCCTTGAACGTTTCCAGGGATGAGGCCTCCTCCACCTCTCTGGGCAGCCTGTTCCAGTGTTCTACAACCCTCAGTGTAAATTTTTTTTTCCTAATAGCTAATCTAAATCTACCTCCCTCTATTTTAAAACTGTTACCTCTAGTCCTGTCACAGAGGTTGCTGGCAGCTCTGGAAAAAAAGAAAAAATGTTTACTTCTTCTGAAGCTTTCTTACTGACCTGAAAATTCACAGAATTTAAGTTAAGTATTTTACCAAAATGACATCCAAGCATTTTCTGAGATGTTGTATTTGAAACTAAGATATATGAGTATTTCAAAATGAACAGCTGTTTCAAATAACATCAAAGGATTTAAACTTGAAGATTTAATGGATGCAAATTGGTAAAATACATAAATTAGAAGTTTTAGTTCCATTTTATCTTATTTACTTATTGTCTGGAACAGATTTAACAAAAAAAAAAAAATCCAATCAGCTTTAAATACCGTTGTCCCATTTTGGCAGCAGCTTTTTGCTATGCCAAAGCGAGAAAGCAGTTCATTTTCTTGAGGGAAGAGAAACCAGTTAAATGAAGTCTGCATCTATCTCAGTTGTAACCTTTTTTTTTATTTAACTGCATACTACTTTCCTGCTATAGAGTAATTGAACAGAGTTTAGAGTGTTCCTGGTATCCTATACTTTCAGAAATCTCACCCAGACAGTGTTACCTCTTGACTTGGAGTGGAGCTAAGAGCAGACTTCTTGCAGTTGTTCTTCTGCCATATTGCTATAAAACCATGTACCAAGAAAACCTACCGAAGAAGCATTGTCTTTGCTACAGTGAATAAGTACAAATTTAAAACATGATGGTTTACTTCTCAAATTGTTGTCTTTTGTTTTTTGTTTTCTTTTTTTTCTGGCTGCTTACATTACTGTCCCTCATATTCCTTTAACAGTTAACTATTTAAACTTGAACTAGTGATTTCTTTAGGTACATAAATTATCCCATCTGATAATGATGTTGCTTATATTACTCATTTCACACTCATGCATGTTCACTGATAGACAAGTCATATTGCAATTTCTATGTGTGGAAAAGTCTAAATCACTTTTTTTTTTTTCAAAGAAAATTTTCAGTCTTTTCACAATGGAGGACCATATTTTCCTCTAGTGTTTCAGGAATTTTCTTGCAATGCAATAGGCTGTGGATTGGGATCTGAAAACTTGTGAAAGGAAATATGTTTTGTTTAAGGCCAAAATATTTTTCATGTTGAAAAAATCTACAGATAAACCTAGATAAAATTTGTGTGTGTATGCATGTGTGTGTTTATATACACATATGAATTAAATTCACTAATTGATGCCATAGCAAACTACCAGGAAATAAATTAGTTACATAAAACCTCAGTTAATCACCCCAGTTCTTAAGTACAAATTATTAATTCCCATTTATAGGAAACTACCTACTAGAGCTACTGAAAAAACCACAATGTTCATTTTCATTCTCCATAAAAACTCAAAGGGAATTCCCCACCAGTTCCTTAAGAGAAAGCCAATCCCTTCCCAAATGGGACCACAAGAAAAAATCTTGAGACAAGTTTGTTTTCAGATGTGTTCTTTCCCAGGGAATTAAATTGGTTTAAATACAGGAAAGATTCCTTGGAAGTTTCCAAGTCTCTGGTAACACTGTGAGTCAGAAGTCTGCAAGTTGTGTTGTGCCAGATTTGACGTCAAATGATAATCCAATGGGGTTTTCCATTAGCCTTCATAATGGAGATTCAATGGGATTGTTCTACATAAAATAACCGGATTTTGTCTGAATCATCAAGATTAGCATTGAAAATCTGATTTTGTGAACGGATTTGTTAAAACACATTTTAAAAGGCTTGAAATGTTGCAAAAAGGGAAAATATTAAGCCTGAGTATACAGCAATATTAATTCTGATATGTTTCACAACCTAATAAAATGTTAGTGCAGCACAGACAGCATTGCTCCTATGGTTAGCCTGGACTAGTCTTTATGGCGACATTAAGCACCGATTACTCCTCTCTTTAAACGTGAGTATGTCTGCTCTCCAAGACTGAGGCAGGCTGTTGCAAGTATGGTTATTATTACTGGTTGGAAATTTACTGAGGAAGCAAGGAAGTGTTGCCTTATGACTGAGTTTGGCAGATTCTCCTGCAGTTCTGGCCACAGGGAGCTCTACGGCCTTGGCCATGGGTGGCCTGTTAACAAGTCTGCCCTAGGACCATCATCTTGGGCAACCTCTGCAGCTGTTATATGAAACTGATATTTTTGTCAGTTTTACTGAGTTGCTAAAAGATTCAGGGAGCTTCCAGCTCTTGAGGATTTTGGGGTTTGTTGTATTTATTTTTTCTTTAGATTTTTGTCCTATTTGGGCTGAAACCAATTTCAGGAGCTCTAATTTTCCCACGGACTGGGAATCCAGCTTCTTTGGCTAGCCACCGTTGTTCTCTAACCTGCCTCCCACACTACTGTACATTCTTGAGCAGAGCTGTTGTCTCCAGCAGAAAGTGAAGAAATGAAGGTGTAAACACAAGAGGTTGGCTTTGGCACATCCCCCTTTTTGCCCTTTCTTCAGCAAATACTCATTTCATATACACAGAATTAAGTTCATGCTTGCAAGGTTATTAAATGCCATCCCAGGAGTCTGTGCCAGCTTGCCCCTAACCCTTCTCCTCCACGTCCTGGAAGGGGCTAGGCTTTGAGGTTTCTGGTTACTAAGTTATGCAAGCAGTAGGCTTCTCGGGGAAAGTGAAAAGCAAAGGACATCTGTACCTCAGTAAGACCTCCCTAGAAGGGCTCACTAGAGTATGAAGATAGACTTTGACCTCTATTCAGGGAACAAGTCAAAAGTTCTGTAGCGGGGAAATTGCCACAGCAAGTCCAACAGGTCTTCACCTGCCTGTTCATACTGGGTTAAGATTGGCCAGTGTAAATGAGACCAAGGAAACAAAGCATTATGAGGAGCTAAAGATAAGGGTAGAGGAGCAGCTGAGGAAGGCTTAAAGTACTGGTAATCCATAGTTAGGTGAATTGGTAAAAACCATAAGTCCATTATTCAAAGATCTTTTTAGGGCAGTCTTAGAAATTTGTCCGAAGAGGAAGAAATACAAGAGTAGAGATTAAAATAGTAGCTGAATAGTTGAGAACTGGTACATTTAGCTCAGCCTTGTGGGAAACAGCAGCGTAATGAGAGTATGGATTTTTAAGTCATGGTTTATATAATGTTACCCATATAATATGGAGTTTGATTCTACATGAGAGGAGTAGATTTCTTCTCAGTTGGGAGCCAGGGAAAAATCATAGTTGCTGCCTTTGCCACACTGTTCTGAAAAATCATCTCAGACAGCTTCTATTAAATGCTGCTATCTGGTTTACAGGGACAAATCTGTGGTAGATTGCAGCGACTGGTCTCTTAGCTCTGCCCATCTATGGCACGCTGCCATGTCCAGACAAGCAAAGGAGTATTGCATGTGTTACTAGTAACTCCTTTTTTTTTCCAGATAAGGAAAAGTCACCCATCTTTTCCCTGCATTCTTGGCAGCTGGTAGTTGAGAATTGTTCATAAAAAGAAACTGAAATAGGCCCTGGCGATTACTGGGTGGAGAAATTTCTGATGTCTGCCTTAGAAACTCACTGTCTCCCTCCTTTTCTCGATAAGCCTCTCAATTATAAACAGTATAAATAGATCCTTTGTCTCGTAGCACCCACAGTTGCAAGCTAAACACAAAAGTGAGATGAAATCAGAGAGATTCTTCATGGCATGAATCATGTTGAATTTGGCATGCTCCCAAAAGTACATATTAGCAGAGAAGTCTGTCACCTGAATGAGGTTAAATCGTGCTGGAATATGCAGTAGCAAGAGAAGCAGCATAGAAGCAGTACGTTCCACATAAAGTGTATTTTCATGTGGTTATGGTTTGTTTTGGGGTGAGTCAAATTGTCAATGATCTTATTAGGTAATCCTCTGGGGAACAGTGATATGTGGAACTGCTCTCTCCTGCCATGGTCCCGCTTGAGCAATCGCCGAGTGAAAGACGGGCATGGTGCAAATTGATGGGGCTGCTTACAGAGTTACATTCCTAGAAAGGAACAGTGTGGGCACCAGCAGGCAGGATGGGTACAGATCCAGTTTATGTGTGCATCAGTTGCCCAAAAGCAACATTAGATACAGACACTGATAACATCTACATTTAGGAAAATGAGAATAATTACAGTAATCCAGGAGTCCTGTGCTCTGCATGTGCCTGTGCATCTACTTCTCTCATTACTCCACTATCACAGTGTGTGGATAGATAAGAGCTTTCACATGACTGGGGGACCATGACACTGGAGAAGACCATATTACATAGAATCATAGTATCATAGAATAGTTTGGGTTGGAAGGGACCTTTAAAGATCATCTAGTTCAACTCCCCTGCAATGAGCAGGGACATCTCCAGCCAGGTCAGGTTGCTCAGAGCCCCATCCAGCCTGGCCTTGAACGTTTCCAGGGACAGGGCTTCCTCCACCTCTCTGGGCAACATCTTCCAGTGTTCCACCACCCTCAGTGTAAAACTTTTTTTCCTTATATGAAGTCTGAATCTACCTCTCTCTATTTTAAAACCATTGCTCCTAGTCCTGTCACAACAGGCCCTGCTGAAGAGTTTCTCCTTGTCTTTCCTGTAGGCCCCCTTTATGTACTGGAAGGCCTCTATAGGGTCTCCCCAGAGCCTTCTATTCTCCAGGCTGAACAGCCCCAACTCTCCCAGAACAAATATAATCTCTGTCACAGGCTTCCTAAATTCACTAGATTGCCCGTTAGAATTCAGTCTTAGTTCCTCCTACAAAATGTAGGCTGACAGAACAGCTCTGCTTCAGGGGGTCACACAAGGATAAATGCATTCAAGGTTTATGAGCCACATAGATGACACAGTATGGAAAGACATACAGTTGGTATTGTTAAGCTCAAAGCAAAAATTCTTAAAGAAAATGGCCTTTTATACACACCCAAACATGCACACACACATACATTGACATATATTTATATACGTTTAACATATGGAGAATCAAAGAGAATAAAAGTAATAGTTTACTAGTAGAAGGCGTGATACTAAATGGATATTAAAAACCCCGGAATTCTGTTGGCTTTATACACTGAAAGATTTCAGAAGGTGGTGTCTGACATAATAAAATCCATGTCAGAAAGCACTAAACAAAATTGTATCAGTTTTCTCCTTGGATCTTAAACGTATTAGGAAGATTAGCTCGCAGAGTTATATATTCTATTACAGTTTTAAGTTATAATACTTAAGTAGAAAGATAGTGTCTGCAGAAACATCCATAGTTACTGCCTCTTCTGTCGTGTTTTAGACCCATGTTTGAATTACCTACCAGTATGCTCCTCTAGCTGGTACAATAAAAGGAACATTTAGGAAATAAAAAAACTACCCATTGTAGTTCTTCTGTTTTGTTTCCACATCTTAAATGTTATTCTGAAAAGGAAGAAAATGGAAATTCTACTGCATTCCCAGTATTATATAAATTGTTCCCATGTACTTGGTCTTGCCCTGTTTATTGAGGGAGAGGAAATGGGCACACAGCATGGCTGCATGAGTCACAAACATCTGTCTTTGAGTGTGTCCTGTTTGATTAATAGAAGTTTACAGCCACTTTGGCCTTTCTTCACACTAGGGTCCCCAAACAGCATGAGCAATTTTGTACTTCATAAGTTGCCTGGAGGTGACAAATTTTCCGCACTTTTTCTATATTCGAAAGTGTTTATCTTTCAGGAATGAAATTCAGAATGTGGGGTTTTGGGTGGGGTTTTTTTGGTTTTTTTTTTTTGTTGTTGTTTGGGGGTTTTTTTTGTAGGCTTACTGATACAATTGAAGTATGCCTCTGGCTGATGATAAACGAGATGTCAAAAAACCTATGAGGATTATTGGAATAGAAGCAAGGGATAAAAGCTCTATCTTTTGTTTGACACTTTTTCCACATGGTTTAGTCATAAATTCTAAAGAAAAATTTGCAACCTTTCCCTACTTGGATGACTGAAAATCGGTAGCAGAAGCCTTTAATTCTTCCGCGTAACAGAACATTTCAAGGAACGACTTCACTTGGCTGAAAGACAAAGATTGTTCCTGATGTGCCAGACTGTAAGTGTCAAACCTGGGCAAGGTAATTGCTCTGTTGTGTCCTTCGCCACTGTCTTCAGTGTGAAATGAATAAGGATGCTTCTGGCTCCTGTGGTAGCTCTGCTTAACTAAAGGGCTTTATGGGTTTATTTTGCCTTTTAGAATCATATCCATCTTTTATACCACAGACAATTTATTGCTGAAGGCCTCTCCAGCACTTTATTCCCTGGAGTTACCTCCCTTTGCCCCCTGTGCTCTGCGGCCAACACACACTATTAGTACAATGTTGCTATAAGGGTGTAAGTTCTTCTTTCCAGAGATAAATCTCTAATTATTATAAATCAGCTCTTATTCTATTTGTTTCTGGTGCAGTGTGAAGGTGAAAGTAATGTGGAGGCCAGAAGCTAGTCTCTTTGGTAGAGGAAGAAGTATTGTATATTCCTTGCTTCATGGAGTAAGTCTCAGAGAGAGAGCAGAAAGAACAGCAGGAATGTGAAGGACAGGTATCTATCTGTTCCTGCAAAACCTTCTTTTTTTTTTTTTTTTCTGAAGGAGATAGTGGGATTGAAGTTAGGAAGCCTAATTGTGTTCCTGAAAAGTGAACGGGTCTTGTGTGGCTTCTTGTAGAAGAATGATTTCTCTAAATGAAATCTGAAAATGTGCCTTGTTTCACAGTCTGTAGCTGGTATCTTGTGAATTGTTTTCCCTCTGTTAAGATAGGAAAAAAAAATCTTACTGCCTATATACAAATCAAGGGGATTTGAATTTCTACATCAATAATATATATTAAATGACAAATAACTTGCTTTACAGAATGTTTCCAGAATGCATAACTTAACACCACCAAATATCCTGTGTTCTCCTTTACTTGGAAGTAGGACAATTAAAATACAAAGGCAAGTTTATTTGTACAGAGAAACCCATTAATGGTTGTCACCATTAGTCACTTTATGTAGATGGAGTTGGTGTGGGAAGAGAAAGCAAATATAATGGAGAAAGAGATGTTTCCAGCCATTTACACAAGTGGCCTAAGTCTTAAGTACTTGTAAATGCATGTTGCATTGTACTCTGTTTGCACTTACTCTCAAATTGTACTTTTTTCTTCCCATACATTAGCACAAGATTGCAAGGAGACTTTTGTTTTAATCCACCCCTGTTTCAGTTATGCTAGATCCTGACTAGTGAAAATCAGATAGCCGTGTTTTCTATGGAGCTGTAGTGATTGGTACCGTATGCAGCCCTGTCTTCCTGACTTCTACTCAGTTTAGTTTTGTAAGAACTCTCTTACTGAGTTTTTCAATATTTTTTAAAAAACCATAATTCCAGACTTAAACAGGATGCAAAGACATTGGCAGTGTCTCTGTGATGTGGATGACCATGTGAACTTGTCAAACCACTGAAACCAGGGCTAGGCATGTCAGCTGAGGCTCGTACAGTAGGATAACAAGAGGAAACCCAGTGTGGACCTGCTGTATCACAAGAGGTTTCTGTTCTGCAAAAATGCACACATTTATGTGTACACACACTTACACCCCCCCAAATAAACATAAAAACAGAGCAGTAATTATTTCCAGTTCCACTTTCAAGATTAATTGAAAATAATCTTGTTAATAGGCCTCTCAAAAAAAGTTTAGGAAGTGTTGAGAATTATCACTTTATTTTCCAAATTGTAAACTGTTTTTTCAGCGGTGTTCTGTCAATTACCTGGCAAAGGCCTAATCCATCAAATATTCCCAGTGACTACTTCTAATTTTCTGAAAAATAAACCTTTTGACTCTTAGGTAAGAATTAAAATTTGGCAATAGATCCAACAGTGTGACTAGGGTCATTACCAAGCAGTGAAATGAGATACAGACCAATGGCTATTTACTTGAGTCTCTAATTTCTTCAGATATCAAAGGTAGAAAATAAGGACGGTTCCTTTAGATTTTTAGTTGTATTTGCTCCAAATCTTCAACAGGAAAATCACTGGGCTTCTGAAGACCTGTAGTAGACATCCAGTCTGTTACCAGTGATGATATCCAAAGAGGGAATTGTGCCAAAATGGCTTGCCAGAAAACAGTTTCTGTAAATCACTTGAAGGTGAAGAAAATTTTCCCTTCTCCTTTACAAAAATGTTACTATTTATTTAATAACTTTCAATTAGTTTCAACTTCTTCTGCTTTGTTTGATTTACTACAAAATTTAACAAAACATAGTTCTGAAGCAAAGGAGTTGCACAATTAGAAAAACAGGGTGGCAAAATGAATGAAAAGAAAAATTACATTTTTGAAGTCATTAATGTTTAAATAACAATAAAACTGGCAGCTGTGTCAAAACTGTTTCTTAATTGGTCTACATTTACAAAAGAGCTTACTTTTGGCAGTGGGAAACATAGAATATATTTATATCCTTCTTTTTCCGCCCAGATCTGAATTGGAAAATCTTGCATCAAATGAAAGTACCATCTTCACTTGGATGCATGCTGTCTTATATTTAGAGGTACAGATATTGCTGAAAATCAGTTATTTTGACTCCATATGGGTATTCAAAAAGCAGAACCTCAGATCTCACTAGCCTCTTCTGAAAGTATTGAAGGTCAGTGGTTTTAGTGAAATATTACTTGACATATTAAAAAATGAAAAACCTTTCAGTCTCGAAGTGGTTAGTTCCAAATCTTTTTGCTTTGTCAAATTCAAGGAACATTTAGACGGACAGCTCTGTCAGCTGGACAAATCTCCCAGTATCTTTGGCAAATCCTGGACTTGGCTTTCTCTGTGAAGTGCCTTGTTGTTTCTCTCTCTGCTGCCAGGACACACACAGGCACTCACATGAAGCCTGGCCACTTCTCACTCACCCTCGCTGTATGTCTCTTTCTCCCAAACGGCCCCTCTTCAGCACTCTCCCCTTAAACTTGTTCCTTTTTTTTCCCATCTGCTGGCAAAATGTATGTCTGCAAAAAAAAAAAGAAAGGCACTTCTGCTGCTTGGGTGCTGTAAAGGCCACAGCACAGAGACTTAGGCAGCTGCAGATCCCCTTCCTCACCTGTCCCTTCTCTGAGTGTCCTTGAGGTATTTGAACAACATATCCTGTGAGAGATCTTTCAGATTTTTTTGGTGCCATTAGCAGGCCTGACCCTAGCTGAGCTTTGCATCCAAAGTATGTTTATTATTCTGCTGATACTAATATGCTCTACAGAGAGAAAACCTGCTGAAAATTCTTGTAGTCATATAGACCTCTCCAAAGATGTCAATGTTTAGTCCACAGGATCAATGAGGGCACATTTATTCACAAGATTTGCATATACACTTTGCCAAGCCTACCCAACTCCTGAGAGTCTCCTGTTGTTCTTTCCCTGATACAGAATATTAAAGACAAATATATTCAAGAAACGTAAGGTTTTAAGAGGGTTCCTGTCTCTTTATTTTCTGTGTTCTGATTCTTTTGGTGCATTTTGCTTCCTTCAGGCATCAACTGCCCTGTCTGGGCCAGTAGGCTTTCCGCCTAACCCAGGAGGCCCGCTGGCATCCAGGGCCCCAAGTGGGCTGGCGATGCTGGGTAGGCTGCTGTCGCTGAGGATTTGGGTTGGGGGTGAGGGCAGAAACCAACTGCTCTGTGAGCCTGAGAAGGACTTGAGTGAGCTGCTAAAAGAAATGGAAAGGATTGTAGATTATATACCTATCAGGATTTGCCTTGCTAGCCACCTCACAAAAATGCCTGTCTCCCCTCCTACGAAATGGGAAGATGCTGGCTGCACTAGAAGCTGCATCCAATATGAGAGTGGGCCAGGATTTAAAAAAGATCCAGTGAGAAGGCAGTACAAATGGAGAAAACAAAATGAGTCCGCAAACTTAACATTTTTGTAAGGTTTCTGACATCTCCCAGCCTAAGATTCAGTGTATCTGATTACTGAAATTATGTAGAGATAACTGAAAAATCAGAAAAATTGTTGTTCGAAATTTCATATGAAAACAGGTCTGAAAGTTAATAACTTTGTCACGGGATTTGATGTAAAGCTTTGGATTACATAATTACTTTTCATTTCTATGGTCTGTGTTGATATAATTGAATTTGATCGTGAACATTAATTACACACTTCTAATGAGGAAATAAGGTCGTATCTGATCATTAAATGTCTTACAGAAAAAAAATCCTGGTATATCCAATAAACTGCAAATGTCCTAGTTATAAGGTTTCCAGTGGACTGTCTAGAAGAGTAAGTGGGTAAAATAAATAGGACAGTGTAAAGGAATCTAGCTTTTCCCTTCTCTGGCCAATATTTTTGAAGCAGTTTCCATTTCAGAGATGCAACCTCACGTGTAAAACTCTCACTTTAGAGGTACATTACCTGATGGTCTAGACAGACTATATCCTGTGTCTGTAACTAGAATCAAAGCCACATTTTTTGCTATTGTGTATTTGGCCACCACAGACATGCAATTTAATTACATTGAGCACACCATTTATTTAAAAAATTGAATGAATATCATATGTGTATGCATTGGCTAATCTATGACTATGAAAATGAAGAGAAAAGAAGAGAAAAAATCTTCAGGATCATAACCTCTTGTCTGTGTGGTAACACAGAAACATAACTATAACCTGGTGAACCTTAACATTATTACTAGGATCTCATCTCTATTTCAGTGGAAACATTGGCTCTGACATTGGCTTACACTGTGTATCTATGCGCATCACTTCTTATCCTCTTTATGTGTCCAGGCAAGCTGTCAGCTTGCTTTGGGATGCAATACAGAAATCTTTATCTCTGAAACCAAAAGTGTATGGCAGTTAATACTAAACATATTACCCTCAAATGCATTAGCTCATGTGGAGTATACATAGCATCTAACGTCTGCTTGTTTGAACTTTTAAAAATTTTTCCGATCAAGAAAATGTCCACTCTACTGCAATTTTATATCACAAAGAAGTAAACAAACTTGAATTCTGGAAGTGGGAAATCTATCAATGATGCACATATATATATGTATTTTGAAGTTTACAAACAGTGTCTCTACATTGTATCCCTGACTACAATGCAGCCTGCAGTGTGTAATGTATTGCCATTCTGGCTGTATTGGCATCAATGTGAATGTTATTATTCCTCTGTTACTTTTTGGCTTTCCTTGACATTTTTCATTTTCAAAAAGAGCATTTCATGCTTTGCTCATTCTTAAACAGTATGCCAGTTCCAAACACCCCTCCTGTTGAGAAATTAAATTAAATATTGTGCTCCCTGGCTTCAGTTATCATGTTCTTAATTACAAATTTGGAGAGAAATTTTTGATATGTGAGGGTAGCGTACAACAATCAGAACGTTTCAGAATATTACAGGTGGGTTTTATTTGTGTTATGAAAAGCTATGCCCGAGTCCTCTTCTGGCTTTTATCCTTATAGAAAGCCTGGCGCTCCTCCAGAGACCATTTTTGCTCTAGGGACTGGAAAGAGACTCATAAAAAACATGTTCTGAGTTTGGAAAGTGACCAGAAAAGGAGTGCTCATTAATTTCAATTGCCTGCATTGTGAAGCTAAGAATATAACTTCAAAAGGGTAACAGAGAATGGGAAATGGAGATTAAGAGAATGTAGGCTAAAAATGTCTGTGTTTGATGCCTAAATAAAGCAGTAGATAATAATAAACTTACTAATGCTACTAAATGCCAAGTATAAGTCCTAGCACACACGTAACTCACTGAGAGATTAGCAAATAGCCAGACTGAAGAAGCTACCAAAGGAAGACTTCTTATCCATGAAAAAAAGTCACAATTTCCTACCAGAAAGTAGCTGACATAATGCAGGGCATTTGAGTGTGAAAGAACTATCACATGTATGCTTATGAGACACTATTGAAATAATTGTATCTAATAGAATTCCTTATCCCTGTGAAAATACATGTAAAAGTATTAATGTCCTCTTACTTTTAACAACATTAAAAGAATGAGCAGAAATCATTACTTTAGTTTGTAAATGTCACTGTAGCACAACATGGTGATTGAAATGGAGCTTTACTCTCTGGATGACCCGTAGGGAAAAACAGTGGCATGTCTGAATCAAAATATTTTTATTGGAAACATGAGTATGTCCAGTTTTTGGCTGAATTCCTTGGACTTAGATTTTCAAATGGTATATAACCAACCATTCCTCAGAAAATCACTTCTCAGTTAATAAATATTTATATTTACAGAAATGGATAATGCGAATAATTCATTCGGAGATCTGTGCAGAGACAGCCAAAGTACTCCATGCCTGTGGCTTAAAAAGTAACTCTGAGCCTCTATATGTGCTAAAAGTCCTTTTCACCTTGTTGTGGGTAAAATTACTGTACACTTCTTACTACAAGCATTAATAACTCCTTGAGAAATAACAACCTCTGCTTCAATGAAACAATGAAGTGTGTTAATGATCAAAGAGCCAGATGTGTGGCATTTTGCCTCTTTGAAATACTAAATAAACTGTTCAGGAGAGTTAAGTTACTTGGAATTAACTTTGTGAAATGCTCTCTTTCCTTTCTCACACTATGTATTTGCAAAAATAGTCCCTCTTCTTCTTATTTACTTATGTTCGGTGTGTTTTTTCTCTGACTGTAACCAAAAGTTAGTACTTTAGGGAGAACATTTCACAACTTTCATTTTGCCTGGAACTTCAGCAAACTTCCAAGAAGATGCCTGATAACTGAGAGATGGCATTTTTTTTCTAGTTACAAGTTGTCTTAGAACTGATTTTCTGTGACACTGGAGTTTCTTTATCTTGTCTTCTGTCTGAAAGGGATCATTTAGATGACATTTAAAGGTCCCTTCCAACCCAAACCATTCTATGATTTACGATTTTGAAATAATTCCTGGAAGACAAAAATGTAATTGCTGAACTCTAAAGAGCAACTCAGGCTAAATGCACTCTTGGTCCCCAGCAGAAAGACAAGGGAGGGAGTGTCCCACAGCAACAGGAACAAGACAAAATTTTAGTGGGCTGTTATCCAGCTGCTTCCAGCTTCCCAGGGATGCAATGGATAAACAGGGTACAAGTATAAACCAGTGCTGCTCTGAGACTACTTTAACGTACACTTGATATCAGGGTGGGTTCTGACTGGAAAGACTCAGCTCATTAACAAAGCAGAATTGAGAAACAGATTTCCTTCTCCTGTTGGATTTTGGAGCAGCAACTCAAGCTGCGCATTTCCTTTGGAAGGGGTCAGTCCAAACCCACAGACTGAGAATGGGCAGAAGTTCTCTTTCATTCTGGAAAGAAAAAAAGTAGTTGACAGGAAAACATAGGCCAATGTAGGCTATAATGGTTCCAGATAGTCTTAACTTTATGATGTCTTGACCACTTCCACATTTTTATTTTTCTCCAGGATAACAGACTGACAAAATTCCCAGTTCTCATTTTTATATCATTTTTTTAACTTTTTCTGACGTGTATTCATTAGCCATTTCCCAGAATACAGTTGTTGATTTCTCTTTCACCACAGTATTTTCAATTATCTTTTAATTCAGTCCAATGCTGACTATTGGCAATATGAATAACCTTTCTGCTGTTTCAGAAATCATAAACTCCAGAAAAATACAGTCTTGAAGCTATTCAGGAAAATGAGATCAAATCTTCATTTGGCCCATACTGTGGGGCTGGACACTGAGGATCCTGTTGAAGACTTGTAGCAGTGATTGTCTCTCAGTGATGTTCAAATAGCTGTGAAACCAATGCCTGAAGCAGTTTGCTTTGCACATTTCCAATTACTTCATCAAACTGGGCTTAAGGAAGGAGAGGAACAGGGGAGCAGAAGGAGAGCCAGAGCACTGACCACTCATCCTCAGCACTCCCACATCTTGTACCCTACTTTTTGCACACAAGTAAATGATGGAAAAAAACCTTCAGAAGAGTTGAACATCTCTTCTAGAAGCCTCTCTTTCCACCTCACTCTTTTCCCCTAACCTCCACCCACACCGTGCATAAAAGGATACTTAATGGTCAGGTCTGGGACATACACCTGTTTTTTTGTTCCACAGAGCATAAAAATTTTCCATAAGAATGGACTAACCAAAAATTTTCTATCACAAATATTTTTAGAAAATAGAACATTTTAATGTTTTCTGTCTTGTAATTTGGTTTTATTTTTTTCTGTTTGGTTTACAAACTGCATTGCTAATAGCACTAGTTATTTTCCCGAAGAGATATTAAAAGAGAGTTAGGCAGAGCTTTCTTACAAAGAGGGAACTACCACAATTTTTGAAAGTCAAATCTGTCACCATCTTTCCTCAGAATTTGCTACCCCTTTCTCTCTCAAGTTCTGTTGGTCTTCTTAGTGACGGTATTCCAAGAAAAGCACCAATATTTCTGCCATCTGGCTCTTACTCAAGCCTCAAAATGGAATAAACTTGAATTGGCAATGCTGGTAGTCCTTTACAAATATTTTTGAAATTTTGCATAGTTTGCAATCAAATGTAGACTACTAAAACACTTGGTGAAGCAGAATTAACATCTCTATCCAGCTCTTATAAATTACTTATATCAGTGCTTTTTCATGTCTGTTCAGTGGCCAATCTTTCATCAGAATGTTGTTTAATATGGGAAATAAGTGTTTCCATCTTCCTTGTCTCCAATTAACTGTGTTTATGTAGCTGCTATTTATTTTTGTAACCATAGTGATTAAATCTATTTATTGGCTGCAGTCATAATAATTCTAAACATGTATTTACGTTTATTTCAAGTCCATAAACCAGAACAATATATTAACAAAATTATAATATAAGTTTGAGGAATATATCCTTGACATACTCTTATATTTGTTTCCTTGTGATGCATTGAATAGTTTTAAGTTTCTGACACTTCAAGAAGTTATGGTGTGCTCTCTAGCATTTCTGCAGTAAATTTTGTGCAATACTGAAAAGCAACCTAAGATCTCCTTGATTTTTTTTTTGATATCTAGCTTCATACAGCTTAATGAGACCAGTACAGTCCCTGCTAGATGGAGTTGGTGTGGTGTAGTTACTAAAATTCCTGAAGATCCACCCAGAGCATGTCTTGCTTCCCACTTTTTCTTCAGCAGTGCTCTTGATGCACTGACAACAAAGATAGGATCAAATTTTTGTAGGCAGTGGATTCTGCGTGAACTTCTGAAGTATATTTGGGCAACTTTGACAAAGTTTTGAGAAAATGCTTACCAATCACAAGAGGCAGTGCAGGAAGAGACACGAAGATGTCTGTTGACATCTGTAACACACTAAGCATGGAGTCTAAAAGCAACTTTGACAGTTATCCTTTAATGGCTATGGAGTATTGAAAAGCATTCTGACAGTAAGCATTATTTTTTGTGCGGGCAAATATTACCGTAGTATTTCTTTCCCTCATCTTGAATTTGAAGGATTTCTCCCATCACACCCAAAGCAGATGTAAAATTAAAAACTATGGCTGCTTTAAAATTATTGATTAAAATAAACTTTGTTTCATTTCCTTAGACACACATATGCCTCTCTGTCTTGTTAGTTATTCACAGAGGAATCCTGCTTGAGTATTGTAAAAAGTACATTTATTAATATACAGATCAATATAGAATATAATGACCATTGCAAAAACACTCTACAATGAAATGTTGTAACCCTCATTTTTGAGTTACTTAGGTGGAGTAGGAAAAGAATAATTTTACGCTTATGACATTGTAAATTAGCCATTTGAGTATAGGAGATGGTAGTTGGTCTGACAGAGTGATATTTTGCATAAACAAAGAAATTAAGTAAGACTTATTACAATTAGGAAGACAGCTCAGCTTGCATAAAAGGAAACAGAATGATTTCTAGGGAAAAATTTCAACTCTATCTGAGTCCTTTAGAGAAAAATCAATTCAAGGCGTGAATATGCTCCACCCAGATGAGAGGTTCTTTGACAGTTTTGTTAACGAGTGCAATCTGAGTAGGAAAGTACATGTGAAAATTGAATATTTGATATCTGCCTTGTCAAGATGGCAAACAAGGTGGACAAGAGACATTTCCAATACAATTCAGTGTAAGTTGGTATCGTAGTTCAGCCCTGATCAGGACCAGACTACGCAGTCTCTCTCCCGCTCCCCCCACCCTCCGAGAGAACAGGGGGAGATGATATAAGAAAAACGGCTCAAGGTTTGAGATAAGGACGGGGAGAAATCCTTAAAGTTACCGTCACGGGCAAAACAGACTCAACTTGGGGAAAACTATTCATTTATTTTCTAAAATTAGCAGGAGAATGAGACAGGGAACAAGATAACCTCCCCCCACCCCTCCCTCTTCCCGGGCTTAACATTATCTCTACTACCTTCCCCTCCCGAGCGGCACGGGGGCGGGGGGAAGGGAATGGGGGTCGCGGTCAGTTCATCACGCGTTGTTTTACGCCACTGTATCATCGTCAGGGGAAGAACTCCTCGCATTCCTCCTCTGCTCCAGCGTGGGGTCCCTCCCACGGGCCACAGTCCTCCGTGAAACTGCTCCAGCGTGGGTCATCTCTTCCACGGGGTGCAGTCCCTCTAGAACAGCTGTCCCAGCGGGCCCTCCACGGGCCACAGCCTCCTTCAGGCCTCCACCTGCTCTGGCGTGGGGTCCTCCACGGGCTGCAGGTGGATCTCTGCCCCTCCGTGGACCTCCATGGGCTGCAGGGGGACAACCCGCTCCACCATGGTCATCACCACGAGTTGCAGAGGAATCTTGGCCAGGAGCCATATTACTCCTCCCCCTCCTTCTTCACTGACCTTGGCGTCTGCAGCCGTTCCTCACAACAGGCTGGCAGACGCCTCTCAGGATCCTTTTTACATCTTATTCACTTCTCATCTCCTCTCCACTTCTTGCAGCCGGGCCGGGCCGAGTTGGGCCCAGTTGGCTGCCCGGCGGGAGGCCAGAGGGTGAGGCCTGCAAGGCCCATGAGGCTCGCGCCTCCCCCTCTCTGCCCCCCGCTCAGCTGCGTCACATCTTCTCCTCCTCTTTTTCCTGTTTTCCCCTACTTAAATACGTTATCGCAGAGGCGTTATCACGAGACATTCTGCTACCAATCGGCTCGGCCTTGGCCAGCAGCGGGTCCGCCCTAGGCCCAGCCGAGTCCACTGAACAAAGGGGAGCGACTTCTAGCAGTTTCCTACAGAAGATACCACCTTAGGCCCCCCCTCACTAACAAAACCAGAACAGTTGGTTAAGCCTGTTTTTCTCTTACTCTTCTCACTTGGCTATTATAAATTATTATAAACGTAAGTAGATACTCTCTGTATGGAAATGGGTTTTATTTGCATTTTTTCTTGACATAGGCTGATTCAAGTGTGATTCAAGGTGACTGGATCTCCAACTACCTTTTTAGGATTAGGCATTCCTAATTTACAGATCTGAGTAATCTGTGGATTTATAGGATCTTGGGGCACCTTCAGAGTCAGAGGTGTTTTATCTTCTGCAGTACATTCTCTGAAGTA
Organism: Chlamydotis macqueenii; assembly: GCF_036417535.1. Lineage (NCBI taxonomy): Eukaryota > Metazoa > Chordata > Aves > Otidiformes > Otididae > Chlamydotis > Chlamydotis macqueenii. Next base: position 114,140,708 of record NC_141556.1, on the reverse strand, counting down.
TCCAAAGGGAAGTTGCACATTACCTATGTGAAGAGCTGGCCTCCCAGTGATAGAGAGATGTGTCCTGTAGGGACGTGTGGTGACCAAGAAGGCTCTTTGGCATGCAGCTAGTTATTGAAGTCTATACTTAAAACCTAAGGGTCTTGGGGAAACAAGTAATGAGCATACAAAGAGATAATATACAGTTCCTGCTTGAGAGCATCCAGACTGAGATTTAGACAATCTGAATTGCCCATAAGAAAAGGTTTCTGACAATCAGGTGCATTTCTAATTGCAGTATCAGCATTAGCAAGGTTAATAGAGTGCTAGCTTAACTGTGAGAAGACTGAAGAAGTTTCCAATGTTTAAGAAATGTGAAGAGAAATTGCATGAACAGCTGTATTAAGTGTCATGAATTGGGAAAATCTGTGTCCATACCAGCACTAGAAAAGGAAGCAATTGTCAGTTCATTTTCTTTTCTAGTGCATAGCTGTTCTCTGTAGCATAAATTATCTTGAGAAAGCACCTACAAATAAATTTCAAGCAATAAGGTCATCAGAATTTCTCCAGAGTTATTGCACAGTTTCTTAGTTTCCCAGTCAAGATGTGTTTTAGATGGTTTCTTTGCTTTATTTGCTGTGTATGTTGAGATTGACAGCACTCGTGTACTTCTCCTTCTCCATACTGCACTGTGCCTCTCTCCCCAGGCACTTAATGCTCTGTCTTCTGGCCTTAGCAACAACAACAAAGCACAGTCACACAGTGCGGCAGAAAGCTAAGCACTTTAAGATTCCCAGTTCTGTCCTGTTGGGATCCTGACCTTTCAAAGGTGGTATCCTAACAACTATTCCCTTTCCCCTGCTTTGTTCTTACTAATTCCCTTACAATAATCCAGTTATGGATTATTTCAGCCACTCTACAGGCAGCTTTTATTCTAACAGTGATTATTCCCCCAACATGTGTGTGTCAGGGCACTCATGATACAGGGATCACACACAGTTGAATGATCCTTAGCTACTCTGATTTTTGGAGGTGGTCTCTTGCATGTCAGGTTTAGCAGAGGTTACCTGAAAGAGTAGGGACTTTCTGAGCTTTTGATCAGATTTAGTCACTGAAACAGATAAAAACGTGAAACCATCCTCTATCTTTTTAGTAGCATACTGTGCATAACTTCAAGGTCCAGCTTAGCAACACCAGCGTCACAGGGTTCATGAGGCCCATCTGCGAAAAAGCAGTTGACATCAATGACATTGCGGGGAAGAAAAAAGCAGGAAGAAACAAGGGCAGCTACCCCTAAGCAAACACCAGCTAAGCCAGGAGCAGCAGGTCATTAGTGGGGAGTGGAGGAGTAGCTGGAAGCTGAACACAAACCTGGGAAACTGGGAAGGATTGGTGCCCATCAATTCTGGGAGCAAAACAGGGACAGAAACTGTGCTACCGTTTTGGTTTTTTTTTCCAGAGGTTTCTCCAGACAGGGAAGGTTTGCCGAACGGTGCTGCTCCCACGTGAGGTAAGCCACTCATGATCAGTTAATCAATCTCCTGACTCCAGCATGCATGTGTAGTCTTACTATCAGAGAGTAACTGCATTTTATGGCTTTCTTAATGAAACAGTTACAGTCTTTGCTGCATTAGGAGCTTGGTGAGTTGGCCCTATTTCTTCTTGCTGGGGAGTACCAGGAGTCTGAATGGACAGTCCTTCCTCCCAGGTTGCCATCATGAGGTAATGGCCACACATGGTTGCAAAGAGCTGAATCTGGAAATTGCATGAACATGATCTGTCTTTTCTGTTGATGTTCATGCAGCTTTCCAAAGATCTTGTGAGGATGGTTTCTAAGAGAAAAAAACACTGTGGGATGTCATAATCTGGGTTAAACTGCATGGCTACAAAGTAAGTTTCTTTCCTATTCAAGATTGTATCAAAGGAAATTTATCTATTGAATGTTCCTACCTTTCTAATGTTTTTTTTTTTTTGCTAACTCTTCCTGATCACAGTGTGATACATTCTTGATACATCTCAGTGTATCACTAAAAACATTAAAATGAAAATTATTAAATGGAGTAAAAATTGTCTGTGCAGGCATGGATTGTATTACAAGTCCTTTCATTGCTGCATATGAAATTATCAGGACAGAATTTTACAGTTTTTAGAATTTAGTAGTTTACAGATTAACAGAATTCAGGGTTTTCTTTTTACTTTTTGTTCTGAATATCATATTTCTTTTAATGAAGGTTGTATTCTAATGATGTTTCCAAATTCTTATAGTGCTTCAAATAGATAATCTTCAAGATTCTAGGAGAACATGGAAATGGCTACTCACTATATGGTGGGAGTACAGGAGCCACTTCAGAGCCACTTCATCCTGCCATTCCTCTGGTTTTTTTCTGGCACATTTGAAATCTTTTGCTCTACTCAGAGGACAATAATGCTGATACATGTCCATACAAAAATGTATAGTCTTTTTTTTTTTTTTCTCACATACTTTTCTGAAACAAGTTATGGGTGGATCATGAGAGAACCAGAATAACAAAGACATGTACTTTCCATGTAAACATTTGGTGTGTAGGACTGCCATATGTTTTTATTGAAGCAGGGCAGAATTTGGAGCATTTATTAACTCTAATTTGGAAGATCTTATGAGAGAATTTAAACATATTTTTTTGAATGATGCATGCAGTTCCCTTCTCTTTATGTCCAACAAATAAAACTATTTGGATAGCATCTACTTCTCTTGCTGTCTTGAAGTCAATAAAGTCTTCTTTGCAAGAGCCTATGAATACAAATCTCATTTTAGCTTGTGTTTCTTTTTTTTTTTGTGAGATGTCATTGTGCTCTGGTAAATACTTTGAAGGAAGATATCACAAAAAAAAAAAACCCTTTATTTTTTGCTAAACTTTTATTTATTAGTATCAGTTAAGGCACACCAAGGACTAAGTCTTCCTAAAAGAGAATTATTTTAAATTATAAAAATTCATGAAGCTATTGGAAAAATCAATTAACTATATTAGGACTTAAGATAGTCTGAAGAGAAATCATGTGGTTAATAATAATGAAAGGATTAGTAAGGAATTATGGCTAAATTTCATTGGTATGATTTTTCCGTATTTTACTTTTGCAAGAGACTGTCATCTGAAGGGAATTTTTTTCTTTCCTCTTTTATTATTTATATCTTGTTTTCAATTTTTTTTTTTTTTAACGATGAGGTACTGTATGGATATTAAAAGATAAAAATCATGACTAGATAAGGGGATAAAAATTGGAGTGGAAAATCATAACAGGTTATTAAACTTCTTAATCATTAATACATGCAACACTTGAAGATTGATATATGCTGTTGTTTTGAAATGTAGAATTATAACTACTCTGATTAGATGATGGCTGAATTTTAGCTCAGAATAACTTCTGTAGATGAGTTGAAGAGTAGTGCTGCTTCTTTGAGCTAGGCCACCTTTAATATGTGCAGTGATTAAAGCTAACTGTATATTTAGTGGTATAATTGTGCATCACCTTTTTAATTTTTATTTCATTCACACAACCAAAGAAGTAACTTCAAGTCATGGCCAGTGAGGTTAATAGGAGACTAGGAGACTCTTCTTTTTTTTTTTTTTTTTAACTTTTTTTTTTTAAATAAGACATTGATCTTGCAGATTCAATACTTACTTACCTATAAAATTGCTGCATAGAGTTTCATGGTTTCATGGATACATCCAGATTTCTATTATTTGTGGGCTGCAACCAGTCAAGAATAGGCAAAGCAGATCTGAAAGCATTTTACTGAGTCAATTTATAGTTTAAAGAAAAATCACAAATGAAAAGTTGCTTTCATAGCAGCCACTAGAACCAAAATTTCCACAGCTGCAAAGAAAGAGGTAAAAGATATATGGAGATTGAATTCTTCATACTGTTCCATTCCTACTCTGAAATCATAAAAGAGCTTTAAATAGTAAGAAGTCTAGCTAGCAAAGAATTGCATAGATATTCAGTGTCAGCCTAATAGGATGTGATCAGCCCTGGCAGGCACTCTGTGCTCCCTGGTGGAATCTGGAAAAACTAGCCCGTGAAGACTGAGAATAGCAATCATCATTCCCCTTTATCAAAATCTAGCTCTTTCATCATCCTCTCTTCGCTTCATACTTACAGTTTTGGATATGCAGCTAAAAACCATGCCTAACATGACTTTGGATTCACAGTGGCATGAGAGAATGCATATTTAGGGAAACAAGTCTGTCAGTCTAGAGGAAGTTTTGACTGTAGCTGTGCTGGAGTAACAAAGTAGGAGATGAGGAATGTCCAGAAAAATCCCTTGGGAAAAGTGTTTGATGGAAAAAACAAAGCAGCTGTCCTAAGGTGTTTAGCTGTGGAACTTGAGTTGGTCTTTGCATGCCAAAAAAAGAAAACTGTTCTATTCATTCCATGCACTCTATTGAAAAGTTAAACCAAATGCATTATTCTAGCTTACAAATGACTAACTTTATTTTGGCATATGTTTAATCATTTAGGAAAGTGTCCTATTTGAGAAAGCCTGTAAGTACCTACTTAAAACAAAGTGATGTTTAAGGACCTCTGTGAACAAGGGCCAAAGTGCTTAAAATTAGGAGGTGTGTATCTTTTTAGTGTAAAACCAAAACAAACCAAAACAAACCCTAACTAAATATTGAAGCAGAGATTTCTTCATTAATATTGAGTAGTAATGAGCTCTACAGCCAATCAGACTCCAAAAGAGCAACTATTTCCCATGAGAAATTCAAAGACCTTTTCTGAACTTTATAAATGTTTAATTTTAAAAAGATAATAAACCAATATGCCCTTACTCTGTGTGCTCATGTTTACAGCAGGTATGACAGCATGCGATGTCTACCTGTATGCTAGTGTTGCTCTGACTGGTTTTCTGGAAACTTTTCAAAACATAACTCCTGCAGAGGCTGAAGTACTGAAACACATCCTTACAAAATGTCCTTTATTTGCCAGTAGCTAAAATGATATATGTGATGGTTAGAGATCTTTCTTGTTGTATAGTTTAGCAACTATATGCAAAGAGAGGTAAAAGCACCTAAGTGCTACAATGAATTCTGGAAAGACACGACTTAAACTTCAGCATCTATACAATTACAATGCTTTCTATATAGACTGAGTATACTGGAAATTATACAGATGCATCAGAAGAACTCTGATTCACCAGTATTTATTTTAGTCATGTGAAAACTCCCACTGAGAAAAGGGGAATTTTGTTGGAGCTGTATGAACAGAGTGCCTATAATCTCAGAACAGAGTAAATCTCTGGGAAGCAGTAGAAAAATGTATCAAACAATTGTTGTCCATCATTAATAAGAGAAGTGAAAGCAGTTGAGTTCTTTTTAGATATAAATCATCAAAAACAAGAAGGAGATTCTTTAAACACAGTTATTAAAGGAAAATGATAAATATTCATCACTGTAGCCAAGACTGATCATCAGTGAATTATTCAGCTTCTCCAGACTACACCCTATTTTTCTATAGATAAAAGCATATTTTGCCTACACTTGCAAGTTGAGAATTGAACACTGGGATCCTGAGGAAGAAAGGAATAAGCATGTATATGTACTAAATTAAAACTCTGTGTGTGATTCTCTCTTTGATCATCAGTGATCCAGTCAAGACCATTGGTTTCAGAGTTATACAAAGAATGGCAATAACCTTATCAGAAACAGGAACTGTAATTATTTTAATGGTGAAAAGAATTATGTTGCTTCCAGTGTAGAGCTTTTGGTAGACTACAGAAAAATGCCATGTACTGTATGACTCATCTGGAGTGCCATGTTCAGTTCTGGGCTCCCCAGTACAATAAAGACATGGACTTGATGGAGTGAGCCTAGCAAAAAGCCACAAAGATGATTAAGGGAGTGGAGCGTCTTTCTTATGAGGCAAAGCTGTGAGAGCTGTGAGTGTTCAGCCTGGAGCAGAGAAGGCTCAAGAGGTGTGGTTCATGTGTATAAACACTTAATGGTAGGGAATGAAGATGAGGGAGTCAGACTTCCCAGTAGTGCCAGAGACAGGACAGGAGTCAATGGAATCAAATTAAAGCACATGAAATTCCCTGCAAACTCAAATGAACACCTTTTTACTATGATGGTGGATAAACACTGGAAGAGGGTTCCCAGAGAGGTAGTGGAGTCTGCATTCATGGAGATATTCAAAACCAAACTGGACACTGCAATGGACAACCTGCTCTGGCTGACCCTGCTTGAACATAGTGGTGAGACAAGATGCCTTTCAGACGTGCCTTTCACCCTCAACCCTCTGGAATTATGTGAAAGAAAGGGAGAAAATCTGAAAAGCCTTCAAAAGCAGCTAATATTTTTACTAATACCAATTCAATACCAATGCAAAAGAAAATGGATAATAGGCATAAAGGAAAACTGAATTATCTACATGAAATCTAGGTCAAGATTTTTAACAGCATGTTCCTGGATTAGTGCCCTGATGTTTCAGAAGGACTGTGTCATTTAGACTTCAATAAGAGTTGCTGTGCATCTGGGGTCACATAATATGAATTCCTATTAATATGAATGCAGATCTGTGAGTGAAACCATAATGTTTTGGTTTTGTGATCTGTACATCTGAAGACACTGTGTGTCAGTTAATAAATTCTACCAGTATTCAAATGTCCAATTAAATTGCCATTCAATCTTCAAATTCAGTCTTTTGTTTTTATGATTATATTGATTTCTCCATTGAGGAAGATCAGTGGGGAGATCAGTTTAACCATAAAAATAGCAGACTGGAAATAATAAATATCTACAGTTTAGACTTTGAACCTGGGTGGAAGTTTGAAAGAAAAGAGGATAAAGCAGAGTTAGTATTTAGTCAGAATTAATGCATACTGAAGGTACAAACTGACAAATGTATTTCATCCATAAATTTAGATACACAAAAGTCAAGCTTTGTATGTATGACAATAGGGAAAATTTTTAAAACACAAATATTAACACAGTATTTTCTTTAAAAAAAAAAAAAAAAAAAGCTGCTATCGTCTCCCAAGTCTGCGTCTGGCCCACAGGAAGTCTATTCAACAATACAAGCAACATCAAAAGGTACCACCTCTGCATTTTCCATCACTTCACGGCTTGCAGCCAGGAGTAATAAGTCACAGCTACAGCAGAAACCAAAATAATAAACCAAACATTTGGATATAATAGCAGTGATGGAACCACAAGGGCATCTAAAATCAAACATAAGTGGGAGGGGACAAAAATACAGCAATTATGTAGCCCAGCAAACCAGCTCTCAACTGTAAATTGGGGAGACACAAGTCTTACTATAGCAATAAAATATTATTGGCTTATGAATGTGGTTCCTGATTCCATCTGGTTTGAGATAGAATTTTAGGCTGTAAGAGGCGCATTGTACTTTCCAGTTTTCACCTTATAAATCTCTCTGTCCATAGAGTTCTTGGATTCATCTAATGTTATATAAGTGGACATTTTATGTAAGCTTTTAATTTTTTAAATTCATATGAGATGAATAACAAGTGTTCTGTCCATGTTTACAAGTTATTTAGCAGCAATAGTTAAAGTAAGTACTGCTTAGCATAAATGTTATACTAGGAAGACAGCAGGAATAATGAAAAATGCAATTAAGAAAGAGATATTAAAATTAACTGGTTAAATATTCCAGAATTGCTTGGAGTATCATAAAAATAGCCAATGCCATTTTAAATATCAATTTAGAGGAATCTTTCATCCCAGCAAAACTATCCCCATAACTAGCAGAACCAATAATCCACCAGGAGACTCACAGGCTATTACAATCATGACACGAGGGACTAGAGTACCAGAAGTGTTAGGGGAATTCAGCTTTGAACGGTATGAAGTAAAATTCTGTAAGTGTCTTGCACTGATACAACTAAATTTTGAGCAGTGCAGAAACTTGGATAATAAAGGCTTAGATACTGAAACGCAAGATAGATCATCTGATATGAATGCTAGAGGATTAATCAAGTAATAAACTATAAAATTTGACTGTAACTGTGAGATTCTCACCTTATGAAGTAGTTGTCATTATCAAGATGTGATAGCCGTGATATTATTCACCAGCTGTTAACTTAAATAGGGTCAGCATCCACTGACTTACACAGGAATTTTATGCTCAATTTAAACACATATTTTACTTTTGTGTTGGGAGAGAGGGACTTTCAGAACACACATCTTCTGAGATTGGAAAGGTAGCAGTAGTAAAACGTGGAAGGGGAAACTAAGAGGAGAAATTAAGAAAAATATCGTCCTGTCCTTTCTTCTCTAGCCTATGTCTGTATAGAAACCACTTTGTCTCATTTGTAAAGCTATACACTGTGCTGTAAGTTTAAGCAAGACTTTTATTTTGCCATAGTATTTGGAAACAAATGACTTGTGTGTTTGAGTTTATGCATTATGACTCCTTGTGGTTAATGTTAGTCTTGCCATGAAGGGAATGGCACCAATTCCTTTGATGAAACAAAGCGTAAAGTGGCCACATTGGTCCTTCACTTTAAATTTACATTTTTCAGTCTTTTTGGAAAGGCTTACAATTTCTTTAAGTTGTCTTTGCTGTTCAGAATTAAACCCCACATGCCTGGTAAGTTTGGTAGATCTGTCTATTAGCTAATTAAAGCTCAACATGGCTGCTGCATATCTGTTGTTATGCACAATTTTCATCACGTGTACTCTGTCACCTCTGCTGAGATACTGGATTATAATCTGAAATTATTAGGATTCAAAGCTAAAACTAGATGGACATAGGATTAAAGTATTTCATTGGGATGTAGGAGTCTTGATGGGTACTTATGGTCCTAGAACTGCTCCTCAGCAGTTTCAATAGCAATTTCCCAGGAAATTGTAGTGTATGCTGGGACTTGCCTAGGTATTTTCCCTGATAGATGCAGAATTAGGATTATAAACACTGAATCCTGAAATCTATTTGCTCTATTCATTCTTATGCAAAGGATAGCTTTCTTAAGCTTCCTAACGTGCTAAAGAAGCAACCAAACTTAAAATACAGTGTCTTACATGATCCCAAAGGTGAGTGATACTCAGGTTTTTGTTCTGCAAGTCCAGTCCTAGGAGTAGATATTGCATAGGAGTGTTCTTTTGTACAGGTCCCTGCAGTTGATAGAATCATAGAATGGTTAGAGTTGGAAGGGACCTTCAAAGGTCATCTAGTCCAAGCCCCCTGCAAGAAGCAGGGACATCCCGACCAGATCAGGTTGCCTCAGAGCCTCATCCAGCCTGGCCTTGAACGTTTCCAGGGATGGGGCCTCCACCACCTCTCTAGGCAACCTGTTCCAGTGTTCTACAACCCTCATTGTAAAAATTTTTTTCCTAATATCCAATCTAAATCTACCTCCCTCTATTTTAAAAACATTACCCCTCGTCCTATCACAACAGGCCCTACTGAACAGCCTCTCCCCATCTTTCTTGTAGGCCCCCGTGAGGTACTGGAAGATGGCTATCAGGTCTCCCCGGAGCCTCCTCTTCTCCAGGCTGAGCAGCCCCAACTCTCTCAGCCTGTCCTCATAGGGGAGGTGCTCCAGCCCTCTTATCATCTTCGTGGCATTCAGCAAATTTATATTACGCTGTTAATTTCTCCTCTTGATATAAATATTGATTTCCTTAGAGACAGAGATTCAGATCTCCAAACCCAGGAGATTAGTGTTCAGCTAAGGAAAAAAACTCTCATATTCTATGTGGTCTCTCTAACTCCCTATATATTGTCCTTGTCTGAAAGTTTGAGAATGCTGAATAGTCTGTTTCATGTTTTTATAGGGATCTGTCATTAACCTTTGCCTTTTGTAAAGCTGAGATAATCTGAGAGATATACTTTGCTAAATCTGCATTTTCCTTTTCCATTATATGAAAGTAGGGTATCTGCTATGTGCTGGGACAATATTTCAAACATCATCTCCTGCTGAGGTGTGCACAGTAATTAGTTACATGTCGACAGACAAACAAAGTATTTATTCAATTATTATTGTTATTTGCCTTAGTTTTACTAAAACAAATATCTTTACTGTCCTTCGTAGGAGAGTGGTCTAAATAGCCTGTGTTCTGATTCCCATTATACATTAGTATAATTAAACAGAGAAAAAGTGTTTTTTAAGAGCACAACTTTTAATATTTTTTACTAGAGTTGTCTCATTTCATTTGTTTATAGTGACCTCAGAGTCTGTGCATGTTATAAACTTCTACACAGCATCTAGGCTGTTCCACCAGAGCGGAGGAAGGATGCCCCATTGATGATAGCCCCGGTATAGGACTCAAGAGATCTATGTTTAATAACCTTCTCCATCAGTTTCCTTCCTGTATAGTCTCAGCAAGTCTGTTATATTTACAAGGCTATTTCAGTGCTGAAATGCTTTCTGACAATCTAGCTTTTAGATTATCAATTTCCCATCTGTTATATGAAGATAATAATACTGGATTTACAACCATGGGGATACTTGAACTAATCATGAAATTGCAGATGGGAATAAAGAAATTCTTAGGTGGCTACTCAGACCTCAGCTTCATATATTTTATTCCATCCTCTCTTTTATGAAATGGAAAAATATAATCTCTTTGAGCCTTCAGAATTTGATGGCTGCATGTACACTGCTTAAGCCATGCCCAGGAGTCATTTGGGAGAGTGCTAGCTGCCATTGGCCAAAAAAACCAGTGACTTGCTAGTCACAGTAGTTCAAGTACACAATCACATTACCAGTGCCTAGGAACATACCCTGGCACGGTTTCATTTCCTAGTATAGTTGTAGCCTTTCCAAGCTCTTGTATTTTGTATGAATAGAGGGTGTTGGATGCAGGTACTTCATTACGAAGACTGTCAGAGTTGAAAGGATGTTCCTTTTCCTGAGATAAAACAAAAGTTCCTTGGGAAAATCTGCATCACCTTCAATAATTTTTAGAAGCTCAACTTCTATTAGGAAGTGTTGCCAATTCCAGCATGTCCCAATGAACTGTATCAATGCACATCTCAAATGCAAACATAGGGATCAAGGGCTGCTCAGTTCTTAAGAGCTGATCTAGTGTTTTGACTTATTTCCCCTTTCCTAGTTTGTATGAACCCCAGCCCTCCTATTCTTCCACAGGATCATGCATAAAGGATGTCATGGCAATGCTCATGGTCTCTCTTCACCTAGAGATCATTGTTTACTCAGTTTTGCCTTGAAGCGTGTGAATGAAGCTCATCAATAAGAAAGTCAGCAGATTTCCATGTGAACCAGATTCAGATGGACTTGCACAGCTGTAACCACTATTGTGGGTATTTCCATACTTCGTTTCACAGTGTAATTGCCTACAAAGTCTTTCAGGAAAAAGATGCTCAGCCAAGAGCTTTTAACAAATGCCAGTTCTATTTTTACAATTTGTGTCACAATCTTGTGTTTGAAAACCACATTTTTATTTTATGTGACTTACAACACAATCTGGTGGTGACTACACTGTTAAGTGCAATGTTTCAGCAAGGAGTACAAACACAACCAGGACGGGTGGAGAGGGAAGGCAGAGTCTATTCTTTCCCATAGCACCTGTTCGTGAGCTTAGCCTCTATGAAAGCTGGTCTGTGCCAGACTGGAAGATAATCTGCTTTCTTTTCTTGGAGAAGATTGCTCTTTATTGCAGAGATATCCAGCTAGGGTACTAAGTTACTACATAAGCCATTCAGAAATTGGCTGTCTTACTTTACCAGCTAAAGTACTGATTCTTGTATAAGTCACCTGCAGATTCAATGCAGTTGTCTCCTTCTCTCTCATGGGTACAGGAATTGCTGGAGGCACGACGGTAAAAGAATCACAAAGCTGGCAATAATTTAGAAATGTTTTAATAAGGGAATTATTCATCAGAACAATGATTCATGCTCACCAGTTTTCCAGAGGAGATGGTCACAGCCTTTTTTTCCACTGGCAGGAGGGAAATAAGTGGCAGACAGGCAAAGCCGATTCCCAAGGCTTGACTCCAAGCTCAAGAGAAATGGATGTGAATTTTCTCATCTTTCCTTCAATATTTTCTCAGCTACTGGATGTGTGGGAGGAAAAGGAAGTTATTCAGAATCAATTATTACTTTCCACTACGTTGCCGCATTTTGGGTTACTGCTTGTGTTATGTCTACAGCTCATTGTCTCTTGTATGAAGTGATTACTACCTCCCCATTCTGTTATCTCTCAATCGCAATGGTGTGAAACCAGTTTCAAGGTAACTGAAATTACCTGTAAAGAGACTATTAGGGTATGCTTTTCAGGCCTGGTTAGAAATCCCTTTAAATGCATAGAAAGATTTCCAAAGATTAAAGCAGATTTTGGTTTGGGCCTATGGTATCAAAACCATATTTGGGAAATCTCTGGGTATTAAGCTCTGATATCCATTCAGGAGTCACAAGATATCATAGAATCATAGAATCATAGAATAGTTAGAGTTGGAAGGGACCTTCAACGGTCATCTAGTCCAACCCCCCTGCAAGAAGCAGGGACATCCCTGACTAGATCAGGTTGCTCAGAGCCTCATCCAGCCTGGCCTTGAACGATTCCAGGGATGGGACATCCACCACCTCTCTGGGCAACCTGTTCCAGTGCTCTACAACTCTCATTGTAAAAAATTTTTTCCTGATATCTAATCTAAACCTACCTCCTTCTAATTTAAACCCATTACCCCTTGTTCTATCACAACAGGCCCTGCTGAACAGCTTCTCCCCATCTTTCCTGTAGGCCCCCTTGAGGTATTGGAAGACCGCTATCAGGTCTCCCTGGAGCCTCCTCTTCTCCAGGCTGAACAGCCCCAACACTCTCAGCCTGTCCTCATAGGAGAGGTGCTCCAGCCCTCTGATCATCTTTGTGGCCCTCCTCTGGACCCTTTCCAACTGGTCCATGTCTTTCTTGTGTTGGGGACTCCAGAACTGGACGCAGTACTCCAGGTGGGGTCTCACCAGGGCAGAGTAGAGGGGCAGAATCACCTCCTGCGACCTGCTGGCCACGCTCCTTACTCAGAAAATCTAGGAAAGAGCAAATAAGAATTCTGCTTGGGCAGAGGAAAAATACCCACATCATTTTTAAAATCCTACTTTGAATTTAGTGTAGTTTCTTCCAGAAACAATGTTCTGGTGGTTCCTTATATCTTTAAAGCTTTTAATCTTCTCACGTTATTGATACAGAGGGAATTCCCCTGACCCCTAAACTCAGTATATAACAAGAAAGATGTGTCCTATGAATAAAGTTAGATTGTTAAATATATTCCCGATTCTATATAACTTATTTCAAGCTCTTTATTTAAAGAAATAGGACTTTTTTTTTTTTTTACAAAATGGAAAACTAAATGCCTATTAATCTTTTCCAGGTGTGTAAGAGCAAATAAAAGGCCATATTTAAACCTATATTTAATATTTTAAAAAGAATCTTACTGCAGATAAATGTATGCTCTGACACTGACCATTAAATGATCCATTTTCAAGGTGTGTGGCCTTATTAAGTTTGGTAATTCATATACAGCTCACGCATACGTGCCTCTGTTTCTAGTAGTGAGGGTGTTTTGATATGTACCAAACACCACAGCCTGGAACTGACATCATTCTTTGGCAGATATGTGAATATTTTGTATTGTAATTGCTGGCTTGCATGTCAGTACAGTCCCGCTGTCTACTAAACAGAACGATATACTTGTGCTCAGGGTGTTTTGCCAATGCTTTCTATTGGCTAAGCAAATAAAGATTTTCTCACCAGCTAAAGGGCTTAGTTTATGTGTACAGTTTGCTTATGTGGAAGACAGAGGTGGCTAGGTCTCTGTATTTAAGCTGGAAAAACATTTCCAAAAGTTATATTTACATTCACTTGAACTTTATTTTTTTACTTCCTCATTTAAGTGCTTTCAGTTAATATTACCAGTGAACTGTTTCTCAAGCTAAGGTCTATCAGGGGTCATAAAGAGGGTCAAAAATACCCTCTACAGCTATAAGTCTTCCTCTATAGCTGAATTTGAGGGGGGGGTCCCAAAAACATTTTGTGTAAAATAAGGCCATAAACATGGAAAAATGTTGACAATCATTGCTGTAGCAGGCAAAGTTTTTGTCAGCAATATTAAAACTTTTTAGTTTCAATAGTTAGAAAATATTCAGGTAAAGTGAATTTTTATTCCTACAGATGAACAGAAATCTCAGCCTTATCCTACAGTTCACTTTTTTTAACAGCAAGAACTGCAAAAGTACTTTATAAAGAGGATGAACAGTACTTGCATTTTGTGCTATGATTGCAATACATATTATTGAGGCAGATTAATAGATGCAAGGTTTATAAGCAGCTTAATTGAAAAAAAAAGCTGAATCTTTTCAGGGAACAGAAATGAACTAATTTTGCTGGAGAAATAATTTTATTTTACTTACTCAAATTCACTCAGCATTGTTGTAGAAATGTAAATCACTGTGAGAATATTGTTGATGGAGGCTTTAATTCTTGTTTGTCTATAATTCTAATTCCCTCAAACCATCTCGTAATTTGATATTAATATTTCTTCTCTGGTTTCTGGAAACTGCTATTTACTGGTAAAATATGTCAGCACTGAAGCGTTCACTGAAATTTTCCCAGCTGTGCAAACTGAAACACAGCTAATAAGCAGTATCACATGTAAAAAATAATATTTCTGGACATACAGTAGTCATAAGAAATACTTCCCCACCCTCAAAAAAGAGTAGCTTGATATTGAGTGCAAATTAAAGTCCTAAGCATCTTAAATTGTTTGACACTTAATTTCATATGTTCAGCAAAAAGCAAAAATGCAATCAGGAAGGCTTATAAAGTTAGTACCGCAGGTAAAGTGCAAGCTTTCAGTATCAAATAGGGAAGGAATAGGTAAGAGAACATTTAGATAAATCTGCTGATTTAAAGTTGATTGAGCCTTATAGTCTTCCTCTTGAAAATTTACAGATATGGTAGCTCATGTCTCCAATCCTGTTTTTGTAGAGAATAGTAGAGGAACAGAAAAACAGGAAGAGGAAAGTCTAACAGTTGATGGAGAATGTTCTTGTAAAAGTGCAAGAAGGATCAAACTGGGAGAGGCTGCTAGAACATCGGATGACATAAAGAGAACTCAAAATGACCCTTAAAAAATTCAGGCAATGTTCTGGAGAAGAAAAGGCTGTTATTCATTAGAAATAAATACAATATTCTATGCAGAGAAATGAATAATCGAGTTGCCTGATGCTTTTGTAGTCAAGTAGTATTTCTACAGAAAGAATCTGGAAGTTTTGGTAAAACATTAGCTTATTCTCAAAAAGTATGTCATGTTGTGGCAAAGAGGTAAACCAGGCTGAGGTGTGAACAGAAATATGAACAACAAGAGATATGCGTGGCACACAATATAGTAGAGTCCTGAAGGACGGGACACCAGAAGCTGTTGTGCATATCATTCCCTTTCACTGATGTAGAAGCAGCTTTATCTAAGCAATTCCTGACATAGTTGGAAGTCTTTAAACTCAAATTAAACAAATTAAAGTTGCTCCAAAACTGCTGTTCCAGGCAATTTAAACCTGTTACTTTTGCCCCAGCATCTTACAACATGGAAAACAGATTGTCATCTTGTTCCTCACAGGACTCTGAAAACTGTTGTCCTGTTTCTTCTCAGTTTCTGTCTCTTTAGACAAAATAGCACCAATTACATCAATTTTCTCTTGCAGGCCATATTCTGTGACTCTTTTAAATCTTCTTATTCCTTAGAAGGTGCAATACAGCCCCTAAACTGATTACTGTTTTCCAACCTAAGCATTTCAATGCTAAGCAGAGAGAAAGTCTTAGGAAGGGACCTGATCGTATCTGATTCTGTGCTGAAATCTGAGTGAAAAGGAATCAGGAGCTCCCGAGTTATTGCTATTAGTTTTGGGAGATGTCCCATGTAATTCAATGTGATATAGTAAAAATTTCTTCAAAATGCTAAAGGTGCTGATATTTTTTTCTTCCCTCAAACCATTCATTCTTTCCAAAGATAAGTCCTAGAGGCAGACTCCAAGCTTTCTCAGAAGAGTGCTAATGGTGCTTTGGTACTTCTCATATCCATTGACTTTATTATATTTTATTCTAAGTTCACTTAATATTCAGACTAGAAAAATTCCCCAAGCTGCTACCTAGAGGGAGCTCTTGCCTTTGAATGGGAACTGTGTTTCATCCTAGAAAAGTCGATAAACTTGTTTGAAAACTGTATTATTCCTTGTTTAAGATGTTTAAATGGAATTGTCATTTCGAGGAATACTGTAAATTATAGGGTATAATCAGATCTGATATGTCTCATGTATATACACATATATGTATATATGCATGTAGGTATGCATGCATGTATGCATTTATATATCTATCATGCTGAAAGGTTCCAACCTTTCTAAAGTGTGAAATTATTCAATACCTTGTGCCTCAACAGATATTGTTTAGTTCAGTAGCTTTTTTCTTTTCTTTAATACAGCAGCTAGACATGAATAAAGAGTCACTTAAACATCTTTGAAAGACATTATGTAATACAAGATAACTTTCATTATCATTAATAATTTATTTTAATTACATATTATGTGTGCAACTTACCTCAGATGTATTGACAGCTACAAGCAATCTGTAGGCACATATGCATTATTTTCTTCCTTTCTTCCTTTACTTAGATTCCATTATGTCGTAGTTTAGCCCCACTAAACCAAGATAAGCAGTTTTTCACTCACTCTCTCCACCCTCAGAGAGAATGGAGGAGAGATAATATAAAACAAAGCTCAAGGTTTGAGTTAAGGACAGGGAGAGATCACTGAAATTACCGTTACAGGAAAAACAGACTCGACTTGGGGAAAATTATTTATTTAATATTAATAAAACTAAAGCACGACAATGAGGAAGAGAACAGAAAACAACTTCCCCTCACCTCTCCCTCTTCCCAGGCTTAACTAATTTTGAATTATCTCTACCTCCTTCCCCCACCTCGAATGGCACAGCGGGGAACAGGGAATGGTGGTTGTGGTCAGTTCATCTCACATTGTTTTTGGATGCTCCTTCCTCCTCAGGGGGAAGAACTCCTCACATTCCTCCCCTGCTCCAGTATGGGATCCCACCCATGGGCCACAGTCCTTCATGAACTGCTCCGTCATGGGTCATTTTTCCACAGGGTGCAGTCCCTCAGGAACCAGCTGCCTCAGCAGGCCCTCCACAGGCCACAGTCTCCTTCGGGCCTCCACCTGCCCAGACGTGGGGACCTCCATGGGCTGCAGGTGGATCTCTGCTCCTCCGTGGGCCTCCGTGGGCCTCCGTGGGCTGCAGGGGGGACAACCTGCTCCACCATGAGCGGCACCACAGGCTGCAGGGAAATCTTGTCAGGAGTGACTTTACTCCTCCCCCTCCTTCTTTAATGACCTTAGCATCCACAACTGTTCCTCTCATAAGAAATTCTTCACAATCAGGCTCAGGCTGACACCTCTTAGGTTCTCTTCACATCTTATCTCTTCACTTCTTGCAGCTGGGCTGGGCTGAGTCAGGCCCAGACGGCCACCCAGTGGGAGGCCAGAGGGTGAGGCCTGCAAGGCCCACAAGGCTCGTGCCTCCCCCTCTCTACCCCTGCTTCTGCTTCTTCACTTCTTTTTTTTTATTATTATTTTTCCCCTTCTTAAATATATTATCACAGAGACATTATCACTGTTGTCAGTGAGCTTGGCCCTGGCCAGCAGTGGGTCCATCCTAGACCCAGCCTGGTCCACCAGACAAAGGGGAAAACTTATGGCAGCTTCTCACAGAAACTGCCACTGTAGCTCCCTTGCTACACAAAATCAACACGTTACTTCTATGTGATGTTGGGCCTTATAGTGAGAGCTTTTACAAGAACTGCTGCACAATGATCTAATAAGCATGCAGACCCCTACTGAAGTTGTGTAAGAAATGTGAGGGCAGTAGGACTCAGAGAGAGAAGAGATGTTAGTTCCTTTCTAAAACTAGAGAAAATCTCCTGTGATGGGAAACAAAAAGTCAGTAATAGCAATTTACTTGCTCTGTATTCACAATCCTCATCTCATAGCTGAAATGATCAGGTGAAAATTCCCTGACCACTCTGTGGTCCAGGTGTATCAGTGTGGGCAGGCCGTATGAAGCAGAGAGGTGGTGCTTGACTGTAGTTGTGCTCTCAGGCAGCTTGCTATCAATTTTGCAGCTCTGCCAGCTCTCAGCTCCATGGGGTGATTGTGCGCAGAAACTTAAAACATGTTGCTGTTATTAAAATGATAAGAGCTGGAGTTATATTAATATGTTTAATGATTCTATGTGCCTCTTACAGTGAGCTCCTGTAGCTTCATGAGACCAAAGATTTAGTCACTAAAACAATTTCTAGCTAAGTTTTCCTGAGTTGAAAATGAGTATTGTATATGTGTAAGAATATTTTCCATTAAAAACAAAAACAAATCCCTTGATGGGCTCTTTATTTTTTGGTTGAACTAAAACAATTTTTCATTGTCAAGTTGAAATGTGCCTGTCAGCCTGGACCAAATGAGAATACATTCTTCAGATTCAAGCAACAGAAATGATCAATTATCTGTTGAAAAACACCAGCTTCCAAATTGATTTGAAGGGATAATTTATTTATTTCAGTGAGGAGAGACCCTATGTTTTCTCATCAGCCTCATGCTACTGTCTCTGTGTCTGGACACATTGATTTCGAAATACAGGTGAGCAGAGCCACCAACAGTTCTGGGATTTCTCATTTTGGACAGTCTTCAGGCCCAGATAGGCCCCACTCCAGTCCTATTTATCAACTTTTTCTTCATATTCATAAAGGAAAAACATTTCCTACAATGTTGAATGATAAGTAATACTCTGGGCTCTTCACACTGCCTCCGTGGCTGGTGCCCATGCCATGTCTCTGAGCTTGTGGAGGACAGCAAAGGCTGCACAGTTTCTCAGGGACACAGTCTTCCACAAACTTTCCAGGATGATGGTATTCGAATGAAAGAAACTTGTATGCACACTTTATTATTTCTGGAGTAAATTCCTGAACAAAGGGAAAATGGAGCAGGTGCCACCAAATCTGGTGCCCCACACAAAGCTAGCCTGGGCTGCAGGGCTCCCTGGGCTGTGCAGAGCTGCAGCCGCCCTCTTGGACACCTCTTTCTGATTGGAGAGGTTCTGACTTGTGCCAGCCCAAAAGGACTCCATCTCAAGATCGAGGACAGTCACTTTGCTCTGTAGTCATGTTGCCTTTCATAGGCATGAAGCTCCTGTGCCATGTTTTTACAGAGAAAGTGCTTTCCCAGGCTTGTTGGCTCCATCCTGCACCCTTGCTTGGCTGAGCAAGCAGTCAAAGACCAATTCTACGCCATGAAATTTATCATGGACAAGTTCTGGATCACATCAAGAACAGACCAAATAGGATGAGTTCTGACTCTAGTGTCAGTAACTGGATATGTTTCCATTTGCTTGGATTCAGCCAAGATCCCTAAAATGTTCCCCAGGCGTTAGAGCTCAGGGTAAATAGCAAGCCCTGCCTTTGCAACACCTTCAGGCCTTCCCCAGGGTCTTGGCGGGGGAGTGAAATACAAATGTATGTGCCATTAATAAATCTTTTCAGTGTCAGTTGCAGCATTCATCATGGTAGTTGTCTCCCTTCTTCTTCCCCTTCATGTTCGATACTCCGTGCTGTACTGTAATGTAAATGCTATCCCACTCCTTCTAGATTTGTGCGACTGGGGGCTGAATGATGCTGTTTGCTCTTGGTCTGCCTGCCAGTTGTCTGCTGCTTCGTACAGTCTCAGCTGTTCACATCTGCGATTGATACCATCTTTATGCGTATAATGTACCATACTAGTTGTACATGCATTCTGTGTAACTTCAGGATTTCACTGACATTACCATAGTTCCATATGGTTTGTAGTTAACTAAGTAATAAGATGACAGAATTGACAACTAAATACCAGGCCCAAACTGCTTTTTCCTATGGTGTTTATTAGCTAGACTGGATTTGGTTTCTCTATGCTAATGATTGTGTGTCAAGAAACAGATGATTAGGGTTTTTTAAAGATTTTTAATTTAACTGTAATGCTTCTGTGATATTCTGAAAAATGTACCTAATTTTACTCACCTATATGATTTTGTTGTTTCCTTGAGGGTACTACTGTGCAAAAAGTTATGTGTGCTGGCATATAGGCAGATTAATAATGGCTAGGTGTGGTTGAGAATTCTTAAATTGAAGATGTTTTGTTATTTATTTACCAGAAGAACTTAACTTTCAGAAGTTAATATCTTTGAAACTGGAATCATCAGAATTCCTTTTTTATTCTGAAATTTTACAGAAAAAAAAACTTTCAGATTTTAATGTTAGCCCATTTTATGTAGAAAATCTAATTGTATTTAGCTAAGAAAAATATAGAAACAACATGAATAAAGGAGAGTTAAATTTTAGAATGGAGCTTATTCCAATGTCTTAAAATTTTGATGTAGATTTGACCATTTTCTGTTTTGTTCTCATTATTTTTTTTCAGCTTTTGATAGCTTGTGTAAACCAGAAGAGTTCTTATTATCGACATGATTTTAAGAAGTTATTTCTCTAGGTTTCTTTTTAAAAAAAAAAAAAAAGAAAAAGCACCTACTGATATAATTTCTTCATTATTGCATTCTCAGTCACACCCATATTCACCTTCATGTTTGTAAAACCCATTTTTTCCCATATTGCAGTCAAAGCTTCCTGATGGTACATGAACAAATACAGTTCAGACTGCACTGACAGCTGCTTGTGATGGATGTGAAAGTATGTGGTAATGTGATACTTGTCATATAAACTAAAGTTATCTTAGAGCAGTTGAGAATTTAGTAGAAGATATTTATGGTATTTTTGACAAGCATGCCATGAAGGACAACAGCTTCTGGTTTTGTGGCAGGATTAACCATTGAAAAGTGTGATCAACTGTAGAAAGTCAAAATGCAGAAGATGTAGGCTCAGAAAGGAAGTGTGTTATAAATATGAGTCATTTCCGTCCATAGCTTTGTATCGTATGGATGTATATAGGACTAGGTGCAATAGTACTCTGAATGGAAGAATCTGGGCAGCCATTTCTTTACTGCTGAATGCCTAGGGGTGTGTACCACACTGGGTAGGATAATGAGGGCAAGAGCTAAAGTTCTTCTGCCCACATGTGTTCATCTGAACTCTACTTATGTACCACTTACTTTTTTTTACAGTGTATATGTTTGTGAAAGTCATGTAATAAGATCTTTGCCCTGGAGAATGATGCTGTTAATTACCTGAAATGCCCCTTTTCAAGATTACTGTGAAGCTGATGCTCTTTGTAAGGATTCAGGTTAAAGATGCTTTTCCTCAGCTTGAAGTTAGTTCAGCTGAGCATCCTCTTCCTCTGTTTGCTTGCTTTATAAACATCTTTCCTTTTGGTATTGTCCACCTGAGGACAAATCTTAGACTGCTTTCTTGTCTCACCAGTTCCAGTCTGTCAACAGTATCTTCATTCTTCTTTGAGGAAACAAAGTTAGAAAGAGTACTCCAAAATCAACTAGTTTCTTTGTATTGTTCCCTGCCTGGCTGTTGTGAACTAGCTGGATTCTAAGCTGCACGGAGGTCACTAGTAAGCAATTTGACTTCTGAGTGAGTTCTAGGGTTTTATTTCCTCTCCATGAACGTTTCCTTAGAAAGAGTTCTGCTGCACAATTACTGAGCTGCAGGGATCCTGTTTTTTTTTTTTCCTTTTGTAATTCCTAATACTATTGTAATATTAAATGTCAAGTAGGTTCCAGATGCTGAGTTTACTTTTGTTTCCCATTGACTGTTTCTTGGAGAATATATGTGGTCAAAACACTAGACAACAAAATTATTGTTTAGTATATGTAGTGATCAGCCACATGCACAGGCTGCAAGTCCTTTTTATTGGGGTCAAAATTTTTATTAGTCCTGTTTATTGGGGACAAAGAAAGGCATGATACTGTTAAACCAATAAACACTTCTTTAATGAAAGTGTGATTAGGCACTGGAAGAAGCTGCCCAAGAAAGTTCTGGAGTCACCATCCCTGGAGGTGTTCAAAGAATGTGTAGATGTGGCACTTTAGGACATGGTTTAGTAGGCATGATGGTGTTAAGTTGACGGTTGGACTTGATGTTCTGGGAGGTGTCTTCCAACCTTAAGATTCTATGATTTTCTACAAATGGAAAGGACAGAAAATCGTATGTACGACACTAAGAGTTTAGTATCAACAGATATCAAAAAGTACTTTTAAACTATGAAATTCTTTTTACATAAGGTGAGTATATATCTTCAGTTGTTGTCTGCACCATGACTGTAAACTTTCCAAAGCTGTTTTCTCCAGCCCACTAGCTACCGTCTTCAGGTTTAACTTTGTTTGGTATCTTAGCTCCTCATCTGGACTGTTCCAGACATGGAGCAGTCCGGGAGCCCAGGTCATGGACTGTTTAGTCTGCATATTTCTTCCCACATCTTTCCAGATCATTTCCAAATTACCTGCAAGTGGATTTTTGAACAGGACTAGAAAAAGAGGCATTCTTTTTCTCGTAGTCGAACAAGAACATTTTAGCACATTTCCCTAGATTTTTGCCTTTTAGCTGCTTAAAAACATTGATTTTTCTTGCCACTGAATATTTCACTGAGTAGTAAGACTGTTTCTAGCATGTTTCTGCACTGTGATTTGATATTTAAAAAAAAAAGTTTTATTGATTGATCTGGTCAAATATTTGGAAATCAGACAAAACTGAGATTCCAGAGATTTCTTGTCAGTTGTCTTGTTATCCTAGTAGAGATATGGCTCTAATTAAATACGCCTTTGGAAACTCAGCAGGAGAAAAAAAGGGAACTGGTCTCTAGCAATGTAATTCTGTACAACACAACCACACAACTATGGGGCCAGGATCAAATTTTGAAACCAAACAGAGAACTATTACTATGTCTCAGTTTTTTTTCCTCATTCAAGTCTGTGATGTACAATGTTCTATGAGAAGTGTTAACATAGACATGATGGCAAGAAAATTTGTGGGTTCGAGTTGTCTTTCCTGCTGTGTATCTAATTGGCCCCCTAAACCAGTATATGATACTCACCATGTATAACACACTAGTGCTTTAACAGTAACATTAGTATCTGACAGATTGACTTCTAAGTTACATCCTAAAGCATTGCTTACAGCAGCAAAGTTTTGCAGAATCAATTATATCTAGATATCAAGGCCTAGATCTGGTTTGATTACTAAATCCTAAATCTTGAATTTTTGTTTCTTTATCAAGTAACATAGTGTTATTCAAAGAATTTCTCGTATGATTCAGTTCCATAAAGTAGAGCAAATGTGGTAACAGTCAAACCTTATTAAGTGCGTAGCACTGACAGGCTGGAGTACTTTTTCTAACTACAGCTTTCCAGATCCCTACTTTTACATTTTTTTCAAGATAGAGAAAATATGTGCCAAGTTTATTAGAACCATATCTTCCAGATGCATTCATTAGCCAAGATCTTTCCTGTCTGGAAGGGTGTTCCCAATAATTGTAGTTTGGCTGGAAGTTGCTGTGACCTGATTCAGAACAGGAAACTTCAGAACATTATCCCCTTCTCTGACGGCATTTGAACTGTTCTGGAACAGAGATGAACATGAAGTAATCATTAATGAAGTAATCATTTTATTTTTCACTTGTATACCATGCAATTTTAGAGTACTGAATTATTGCTGCGGTTTCTGTAGGTGCAATTTTTACTAAAAAGTGGAATAATCAATGCAAGGGTTCATCTTAGCTTTTTATTTTTAATTTTGAGGGAAAGCATGATTAGCCATGAGTTAATGGCTATAAACATCCCTCACATGATTCGTAATGTCAATAATATGAGGTAAGGATGAGATAAACTGTCAAATGTTGTACTTTAGTAGTGTAGAGTGTACTTTAGTAGTGTAAAGAAAAAATCAAAGGCCCAGACCTCTACTAGAAAATACTGCATGGAAAGGGCTTTTGAAAATGAATTTTTGAGAGGGAACTGACAAAACTAACTGTGATTAGATGAGATATGGAAGTAAAATCTATATGTATTAAAACTGATAAGATCACTGGCTCTTGACTAAGGCCAGTGATTCCACAGCCATGCAAGTGGGTAGAACTAGCTTCCAAATCCCTGAACCTGTAGCACCTGCAGTATCTGGCGGAACACAATAGTTTCTAGACATGATGAATTTAGCATCCTAGCAGAAATAATAAATAAGAATAAATAATTAATTGGGAGAATGGTTAATCTTTTATTATTAATGAAGATATGATTAATTAGGAGAAATACAGCATGGATTTTTGAAGAGGAAATAATGCCTGATCAACCTGATAGCTCACTAAAAAGAAATTACTTATTTGCAAGATGAGGGTGGAGCAGTAGATGTTGTTTATCTTGATCTTTACAAGGTTTTCAACACACTCTCCCATAACATTCTCATTGACAAACTGATGAAGTATAGACTTGATAAATGAACTGGGGAGTGAACAGAAAACCAGCTGAACTTCCAGACTCAAAGGACTGTAATCAGCAGCACAATGCTCAGCTGGAAGCCAGTCATTAGAGGTGTACTCTAAGGGTTGATACTGAGTCCAATACTACTTGATGTCTTCATTACTTATCTGGACAACAGGAGACAGTGCACCCTCAGGAAGTTTGCTGTGCCACTATTCAAATGACTTTAACAGGCAGGAGAAATGGTCTGACAGCAATCTCATGAAATTCAACAAAGGGAAGTGCCCAGTCCTGCCTATGGGGAGGAATAGCCCCATGCTCCAGTACAGGCTCAGGACCAACCAGCTGAAAAGTAGTTTAGTAGAGAAGGATCTGCAGGTCTTTGTGAGCATTGTGAATGCATAGGGATTCATTACACAAGTAACATCATTTAGCCATGGCAGGAACATCTCACCCTGTTCTACAAGAAGCTTTCATATAATTTTTCTACACCTGAGGAAGTACAGCCCCATGCACAAATATATGCTATATACCTAGCCAGAAAGAAGCTTGGTAGAAAAGGCCCTGGGGGTCCTGGTCGGCACCAAGTTGAACATAAGCCAGTGATGCGTCCTTGCTGCAAAGAAGGCAAATAGTATCCTGAGCATTAGATAAAATATTGCCAGAAGGTTGAGGAGGTGACCCTTCCCCTTTATTCAGTGCTAGTAAGGCCACATTTGGAGTGTTGTGTCCAGTTCTGGGCTCCTCAGTACAGAAGAGACATGGACACACTGGAGAGATTTCAACGAAGAGCCACAAAGATGGTGAAGGGGCTGGAGCATCTCTCCTATGAGGAAAGGCTGAGAGACCTAAGACTGTTCAGCCTGGAGAAGAGAAGGCTCAGGGTGATCTTATAAATGTGTATAAATACCTGAAGGGAGAGTGGATGCAGCTGGGTTCTTTTCAGTGGGGCCCAGTGACAAGACCAGAGGCAATGGGCACAGACTGAAACACAGGAGGTTTCATCTGAACATCAGGAAACATTTTCTTTACTGTGAGAGTGACCAAGCACTGGCATAGGTTGCCCAGAGAGGTTGTGGAGTCTCCATCCCATGAGATATTAAAAAACTATCTAGACACATTCCTGGACAACTGGCTCTAGGTGGCCCTACTTGAGCAGGGTTTTTTGGAGAAGATGACCTCCAGAGATCCCTTCCAACCTTAATCATTCTATGATTTTGTGATTAAAGCTATCAAAGCATGTCAGAATGACATCAGGCTACAAGCAAAATACTAGTAAGAAATTATCTTGAAGCAATTCAGTAAAGCCCTTTAGACACACAAATAAAATGAACTGTAGATGCTTGAAAGCATGTACAATTTACTGAAAGAGATGGATAGACAAGCTAGCTTTTCATAAACAGGAGAGTGTATGAGCAATTTCTTTCTTACCTTCCTAGAGTAATAACAGGGATATTATGCATTCTCCTGAGACAATGGAATACTGATATTTGCTCAGTGCCAGGGATACTTATGATCTGATTTTATTCTATTTCTTCTTGCTGCAGAATGGCTCTCTTGGGCTAAAAGGTCCTAGAAAACCAGCTAATTGAAATGATACTTTACACTAACATGTGGCAATGTACAGCTTACCCAGAGAAGGGAGGAGGGAAAAATTTTTTGTAACAGTTTCTGAAGAACTTAAGAATCTGAAAAGAAAGAGCAGAAGAGCTAGACTGAATAAAAAGCCTTTTAGTGCTCTGTATAATCTTGATGGTAGATCCTGCAATGCACAGGAAAATAGTCGATGACCAACAGTTCTTACAAGTAGCCCAAGTTCTAATCCTAGCAGGCTGGATACTTCCGATGCAGGAATAGGGACCAGTTGTCACCTGAGCTATGTTAGCTGCTGATCTCAGATCATCACCAGCTGTGAGGAATTCTTGTCCTGGTTTCAGCAGGGATGGATTTAGTTTTACTCTCAGTAGCTGGTGTGTTTTAGATTTCATATGTGAAGAATGTTGATAAACACACTGATATTATGAGTTGTTGCTAATGAGACCAAGAAGACTGTCCAGCTTTCCAGGCCTCGCTAATTGTGCAGGTGCAGGAAGCTGGGAGGAATACAGCCAGAACACTTGACCCAAACTGCCCAAAGGGAGTATTCCATGCCATAAATGTCATGCTCAGTATATAAATGGGGGCTGTCCGAGGAGTGAGCATTGCTCAGTATATAAGGCGGGGAGAGGGGGGCAGGCTGGCTGGGGGTGGCATGGCTCCCTCTGTCTCCTTTGCTTGCTGTTCAGTTTCACTTCCATGATCGCTGCTTGGAACGGGCTGTATTGATCATTGGGACATCGGGTGGTGAGAAATCATGCATTGTTCGTTTTACATATTTTAGTATCCTTATATTTTGTCATTATTGTAATCTTCCTTTGCTATTCTAGTAAACTGTCTTCATCTCATCCCATGAGTTTTCCTTTCTTCCCAATTCTCTCCCCCATCCCACTGGGGAGGGAGAGGGTGAGCAAGAAACTGTGTGGTGACTAGGCCTAAACCACAACATTTCTATATTCTTGTTAAGGTTATTAAAGCACATTTGTCAAGTGAGCAGGAATCTGTACATGGACATGTAGCAGTGCTATTTGTAATGCAATGCCATTTTGGTAGTAAGGTGTCCAAAGTAGAGTAACTCATCTTGATAATTTCCCAACATAACTTTTCAAAACATTGCAGAACTATGACACAACCAAAGGCTTCAATGTGCTCAAATAGACACAGGTGTTTTAACTAGAAGAATACAATCAGCTCTTCAGACACTGCAGATCCTGGCCAATTATTTTAATTGAGACTGCTTCAGTGTTTCAAGGTCAGAAATTTTCAAGAGTTCTGAAGATCATTTAGTTTGATTTCCAGTCTAGCATAGGACTTGAAATATTATGGGCCATGTATCAAAAGATTAACTGCTTTGTTGCTCTAAGGGCTAATTGAGAAATCTGTATTGTACCAAGAGTCCAGATACGCTGTATCTCAGTCAACAGATAAGGGATTTTTTTTTTGTTATGCAGGGATATTTAGAGGTAATTAGCACAACATTTATTTTGCTAACTGCCCTGAAGGGAAATAAACTTACCTTGTTTCCTACTACAGCTCACTCAGTTTTGCTGCTTTCCTCACAAACAAGGAACTTAATAGAACAATCTTAACAATAGGAGTCATTCTCTAGTTTTGGAGGCTTGGATGGTACATCCCTAGATTGTTGATAAAGCCAGCAGACCTCAGCAGAGCAGTTGTGTGCATACATATAGCTCACCTTTGTACGTCTGTGTAGAGTTAGTAAGAAATATGATGTGGAACTCAACCACCTTGTTCATTGCCATGTTTGTCATGTTTGGAATAGAGCAAAGACATAACTAAGTAAAGGTTTGGTCTTCAGCTCTTCTCTTCTATCAAATCATCTTCTATGATGCTAAAATGCATATATAAATCATTCATAAATAAAGCAATATAAACCTTTGCTTGATTTTATACACACATACACACAAACAAATATTCTTATATATACATATGTTTGTACACAGAGTAATCAATACAGAATTTAAAGAGCCACAACACAACACATACTTATTTCATTCTACCTTGGCCCTCTGTCGCTTTGTTTATTCTTTAGTTGCCTAGTGACTGCCAAGTTTGAATTAAATCTTTTTCCTTCCTCTGCAACCCTCACTTACTTGAGAAGGTAGCCAACAGGAATACTGGTTTTGTTATTTGTATTTCCAGCTCACAAGCTGTTCCAGTAAAAATAAAGTGTCTTGGCATGGGACAAGAAAACATTGCATTCACAGAAATGGGCAGTGCCACTCTTTCCCTCATTCCCACCAGGGGTCAATGAAATTCAAATAAATATCATGACTCATTCCTTGCTCAAAGTTTCTTCCTTCAGTAAATCATAGATTGATTTAGTGAGTGATGTAGTAAAGAAGGCTTGGAACAGACTGAAATACATATGCAGGTGCACAATGGGAGCCGAGTTTAACCAAAACTGATTTACTAACATGTTACATTTTAATGACTTCACATTCTTTTCCAGAGAAGTGTGTGTTATTATGTCAATATGTGTTTTTGACACTAGAAGGACTGTAGCCATTAAATTTTTATACATCCTCTGTGTACACTTTTCACTTTAAAATCACGATTTATGAGCTGAAAATGAATTGCATACTTCATCTGTACTTTGTTTTTTTATTTTAATTCAATCACTATAACACCATGATGGCTTCTTTAGCTTCATCTAAGTTTCATTAGCTTTATTCTCATGGATGCACTCCAATGCATAGCAGCAGAAGGACGTTTGTTTTGTGTTTCTGTTATTCTATGAGTACATTGCATGTCACTGGATAGGGAAAGTTGAAAAGATGAAAGGGTGATTATACCTTCTATCACTTCTTTCATGCATCTGATAGCTACTGAAGAA
Source organism: Chlamydotis macqueenii (assembly GCF_036417535.1). Taxonomy (NCBI): domain Eukaryota; kingdom Metazoa; phylum Chordata; class Aves; order Otidiformes; family Otididae; genus Chlamydotis; species Chlamydotis macqueenii. The sequence goes on along the minus strand of NC_141556.1, from coordinate 114,111,858 downwards.
TGTGTCATTGATTTATCTGGTGCAGGAACACCAGATAAAATCAACAAAAAAAAATTAAAAAGCTGAATTCAAAATAGTATTTGTTTCTGCATGCTCAATAGTGCACCACAAACATCAACCCCTCTGCTTCCAAGGTACGGTTGAGAGGTGGTGGGAGGTGTCTTCCAACTTCCATCTGTATTAGAGATCTTCCTGCACCCAACTACATCACTATCTTAGTTCATATCACAAGTGTGCTTGTAAGGAGACTCTCCAGATCGTCTTGACTTAATGTGCTTTGATTTGTATCATGAAGCAGTCTCAAGTGCATGAGCAGGACACCTTTTAGATAAAAATCAAGCTCAAAGAGCACCTGGTATATTCCAGATGTAGACAGATATGCTGTACATGCAGCCAAATTTTACCTAATCCAAACCATAAACCCCTGAAGCACACATAGCATGGATGTCAGCTCCTCAGCACCAGCTCTTTTGCTTTACAGATCCATTATTTCTGAATGCAGACATAGACCAGCAGTCCAAAATGTAGCTCTATGGTAGACTGGATGTTCTTTGAACCTGAATGGAGGAGGAAGATTCTGATGTTCAACATGTTCATGTGGAGACCGGTCACGAGTGGTGTCCCTCAGGGGTCCGTGTTGGGCCCGGCCCTGTTCAACATCTTTGTCGGCGACATGGACAGTGAGATAGAGTGCATACTCAGCAAGTTCGCCGATGACACCAAGCTGTGTGGTGCCGTTGACACGCTGGAAGGGAGGGATGCCATCCAGAGGGACCTTGACAGGCTGGAGAGGTGGGCCCATGCCAACCTCATGAAGTTCAACCAGGCCAAGTGCAAGGTCCTGCACCTGGGTCACGGCAATCCCAGGCACAAATACAGGCTGGGCAGAGAATGGATTGAGAGCAGCCCTGAGGAGAAGGACTTGGGAGTGCTGGTGGACGAGAAGCTTAACATGAGCAGGCAATGCGCCCTTGCGGCCCAGAAGGCCAACCGCATCCTGGGCTGCATCAAGAGAAGCGTGGCCAGCAGGTTGAGGGAGGTGATTCTCCCCCTCTACTCTGCCCTGGTGAGAGTCCACCTGCAGTACTGCATCCAGTTCTGGAGCTCCCAACATAAGAAGGACATGGACCAGTTGGAGAGTGCCCAGAGGAGGGCCATGAAGATGATCAGGGGGCTGGAGCAACCAGCAACCCCCTTGCAGGGGGGTTGGACTAGATGACCTTTGAAGGTCCCTTCCAACCCTAACCATTCTATGATTCTATGATTCTAACTTCTGCTGCTTAGGAATTTTCAAATGGCACCAAAACCTGTGTGTGTTACACACAGGAAATCTGATATGCTAGCATGACACATCTCTACAGGTAGACCTCTGATTTGTCTTCAGGCATCCTGCTCTGCTCATTCACTCTGAATCGGACAGAAAGCAACTTCAGAAACTTAGATATCTTTTGAAAAAATGCAGCTGAAACAAAGGAAACTTAGGAACAAATACAAAGGAAACTTTGCAGCAAACATACACCTGGTTCTTCTGGGCTTCTGAAAGAATGGAAGATTTAGGGCTCAGGTCTAGTTGATAGCTAAGGAAAATTTCCTTTCCTTAACAAGTGTTCCAGTCTTGATCTTTTTTTTGCCATATTGAGTAGTGGATTTAAGAAGGATTGGGATGTGGACAGGATGATTGCTTTTTGTTTTACAAGCGTTTTATAAACTTAAATGAAAATAAACATGCAATCAATCAACTGTGGATGGAAAGGCTGAAAACCTCAAAAGAAAGAATAGCTAAAGATTAGCTCACATTATATCCTCTATTTATGTTACTTGACCTTCTTCTCAAATAGTTCTCGAGGCTGAAAGAAATAGAGGAACAGGCATGGAAACACTGAAAATTAGTATTGTTGACTGTCAGGGCTCTAAAGGCCCTAGTGGTTTTTAATTGCAGTGATTGGCCTGACCTGGGACCCCTACCTGGGACCCTACTCCCTGCTAATAACTGAGGAGCTCCCCTTAAGCTGAGGCCCAGGCACTAGTCTTGCCTAGGCTGCACTGTAGGTAGCTGGTCCGTGGGCTCTAAGTGGCCGTTGCACCTGTGTTGCCTCCAGTCCTGTGTCCTGTACTGTACCCAGCCATTGCCTTGCTCTGCCTGGGCTTATGGAACCGTCTGCTGCCACCCCCCCAGGGTCCTGTGTGGAGTCCTTCCTGGCTTGGCCTCTTTGTGGAGCCCTGTTCTCACTGCTGCCTTGCAGCTGACTATGCTAAAATCCTTTCTCAGCCTCTCCATCTCCTTGACAAGCAACTCCCAACCCTCCCCTGTGTTCTTCACTGTCACACTGAAAGCTGAATGGTGAGATAAGGTCTAGATAGGTTATATGATGGGCATCTGCAATTTACAATGGAGTCAATCAGAATTGTGGTGTAGAAAATAAAGAATACATACATCCTTGAGTCATTGAAAATCATGACTCTGTGATACCACACTGGAGTTCTGAGGTATATGATGAAATCTGCATTAACCAAGCAGTAGGGAGCTTTTAACTTAACAAGGTTATCCCTTAAGGGAAGGGACCTTTATGTTTGGCTATACATCCTATTTCCTTGTGCTCTGTATTTCTTCTTTATGAAGAGTGAGGTCTTGGCCTTGATCGTACCTCTGAACTCCTGAAGTTGGGTGAAGACCAGCTGTTCAAACAAAGCAGAAATGATGTCACCTACTGGCACACAGAAGAAAATACAGTAAAGAATTCTAAGTATGTAGGTACAAGTTGAGATTTGACATTTTTATAAGGAAAGTAAACACACAGGACATCCTAAAATCCTTCCTATTAAAAGAATCTTGGTAAGAAATGAAGTACAGTGATATAAATGTTTGACTGCGTTTGTACTTTAAAATGAGGTTACCATAACACTTGATTAATGCTGTTTGACTCATACTGCAATTGCAGTACGTATACAAACTGCTCTAAGATTTACTGTGCAGTAAAGAAGTCTCATTAGAGATGTGTGGTTATTCAGTGCCACGTGAGTCTCCTTTTAGCTCCAGGCTAGCTTTAAGATCCTATTCTGTACCTTTTTTGGAAAGCTGGAAATTCAAATACTTGCTTCTGACAGAATTTAGGACAACTAGATATTAATGGTCAATTTCACATCCTTTTTTTGGTTTAGGGAAATAGCATTTTAATGCTCTTAAAATTAAAAAAGGGGGAAAAAAAAGCTTTTTAGTTCCTGATTTTTAGTATATATTTCTGTTCAATTATGTTGTTTATGATGTAGGTTTTTGAGTTCTTTTCGGAAATGTTCTAATGTATTTCAATGCAAACTAGCTATCAGAATTGGTTTTTAATGTTTTAGTATAAACTTTGCCACCGGGTTAAGGCCAAATTCAGATCACTTCCTAAACAAATTAATTAAAATTGATTGTTTATAGTAATATTGATTTCTCCATGGCTTCTCTTTTATATGAGTATGTGGTTTTCTACAGCTTTGAAGCAGAGCTTGTTAGCAATTTATAGACTTTACAAATTATGATGGATGTCATGTCACCTCTTACCCCCCCACGTCCTGTGATAAACCTTCTCCAGTGTTAGATGGGTCCTCATCTTCAAGGAAGTTGGATGAGTTACAGGCCTTATGAACCAATTTGTAATGGAGGCTTGCAATCACGCTTTCCTATAAAGCAATCACTCAATCCAGGGGGCTTGCAGCTTGGTATAACTTTCTGTATTGTATCATCTACTGACAGCAGACAGTGTCAACTGCACAAATCACTGAGCAACAAAAAATTATTTCATGACAAAGCTAACATTTCGAGTTAGGGGTCCTCAGATTAGCTAGTTTTGAAGTCTTCTAATGACTGTTGAAATAGTTTGTGTCCTGGTTTCAGCAGGGATGGAGTTAATTTTCTTCTCAGTAGCCAGTGTGTTTTGGATTTCGTGTGTGAAGAATGTTGATAAAAACACTTTGATCATACGAGTTGTTGTTAACGAGACCAAGGACACTGTCTGGCTTTCCAAGTCTTGTTAAAGTCTCATTAATGTGCAGATGTGGGAAGCTGGGCAAAAGACAGACAGAATAATTGATCCAAACTGGCCAAAGAGAGTATTCCATGCCATAAACGTCATGCTCAGTATATAAGTGGGGGTTGCCCATGGGAGGGGGCATTCTTTTCGGGCATTCTTTTTGGACATTCTTTTCTGGCATTCTTTGCGGGTACCCTTGGCACCCTTTTCTTCTCTCTTGCTTGCTGGCATCGTTCCCTCTACCTTGCTAGCTTGCTCTTCCCCTTTTGCTTGCTGCTCGGTGTTGTTCCTGTGATCACTGCTCAGGACAGGCTGTGTCGGTCATTCGGACATCGGGTGATGAGAAATTGTACATTGTTCATTTTGTATATTTTGTATATATTTATATCCTTATATTCTATTAGCTTTGTAGTTTTTTATTATTTTTAGTAAACTTTTTATCTCAACCCACAAGTTTTCCTTTCTTCCCAGTTTCTCTCCCCCGTCCCACTGGGTAGGGGGAGGGTGAGTGAGAAACTGTGTGGTGATCCAGGCTAAACCACTACAGTTTGTTATTGAGGAAAAATATATAAATATTTAGTTAACACACAAAGAAGAAGTGTTGCATCTGATCAGATTATATGGCAAAAAAAAAAAAACCAAAATCTGTTAGAGCTATTTTGAGAAAAACAAAAGAAACAAAAAAAACCCATTTCAATAATTTATAAAGGAAAAATTAGTTTTTAGGAGCACATTTTTGCCCTAGAAACCTGTGAACTGTGTAAACATGTGTCTGTTTCCTCTGCTTGAACCAATTTGCTGATTTTAACTAAATTTGTTAGATTAGTAGTGTTCACAAAGACAGTTCAAGTCCTAAAAGTTTCTTGAAAACAAGAAATCAAGTGGAGAACAGTAAAAGGTGAAGTGTGCTATGGACTATGAATACTGGAGTGTTCACCTCTCTTCTAAATATGGGAAAAAATTTGACTGAACTTCCACACATTCTTGGCTACCAGCTACCAAACTTGAATTAACAGGGAAACTAGGTGTTACTTTCTCTTCTTCTATGGATTTACTTGGTGGTAATTTCCAGGCTTTGCTTTATCTACAAGTAGGTCTGATTTCTAAAGAAAATCCTGAAATGCACACAACACTGTCCTAAGTTTGACAAAGAAAGGAAACATTTCCCTGAATATTTTTAGATCTAGGATAGAAGACATTTTCCATTAAGACTTCTCCCTGCTCTTTCATACCTTTTTTTCTTATACTGTGTCTACTAGAGCAGGAAAAGAGGTTTGTCAAGAGAGAGAATTTGGTGAAGCGCAGGGATCAGGGAAGATTAACTGAGAGGCATTGAGCAGGGGAAGAAAACTGCACAAGGCTAATCACCTTTTCAAGGCAAATAATTTCTCCAAGTTCACTCCCATCTCTTGTTCTCTCAAACTATGGAACCATATATACAACTTTCTCCAAGACTTTCTCCGATGCCTTCAAGGTTAATATAAACCAAATGTTGTGTTATATCTATGTGACAGATGGTACCTGCTGCTGTTAACAGTAGAGAGTAGTTTGTGCCAGCCTGATATCAGGGCCTTTTTGTGAAACATTAGCCTCTTCAGACCTTTTGGCTGCTGATAAGCAGGCATCCTCTTAAAATCAGAGCAGAAGGTGAAGTGTGTGTGTCGGAGCTGGCTGCGATATCCTCCTCAACAATTTGTGGATGGTTATAAATGAATTGAACACATAATTAAAGCAGAAAATCACATTGCTTATTTTTGGAACCAGTATTTCATTTCCTGAAGAACAGTCAGACAAGATGCATTTCTTATTATCTGTGTTAGCTTTACTTAAGAGTCACAGCCAACTGTAAAGTGGTTGCAAAACCAAAAAGTCCCTAACCAGTGAGCCTAAGGATGACAGTATGTAGAGTTGCTGCCAGGAGCGCTTTCCTCTAGATTTGTTTATGTACTCCCTCTGGTTTTGTCTGTAGAGTTAATACACATGAAATGTTTCCTGGAAATGATAATATACTGTAAAGCTTTTGTAGTTACAGTATTATTTCCCCCTCCTCCCACTCCCCTGCCCGCCCCGCCCCGCCAATTGATTTAGGGACTTTTCTGCTCTGAAATGCTAAATAAAACACTTTTCTTTAAATGATATCAGTCCAAGTCCTGACATCATTTTTTTTTCTAAGTAAAATGAAAGTTAAGAGAAAAAAAATCTACCTTTCTCCTCTCCTTCTTTCTCCATGCCACACACCCCACACTTTGATCTTATAGGTCCCATCCAACCATGTGATTCTATGATTCTATAAACTTTTTCTCCCAAAGAGTGGTCAGGCACTGGAATGGCCTGCGCAGGGAGGTGGTGGAGTCGCCGTCCCTGGCAGTGTTCAAGAGGCCGCTTGATGAGGAGCTACAAGATATGGTTTAGTACCTGTGGCAGCAATGGTAGTGGGAAGACGGTTGAACTAGATGATCTTATAGGTCCCATCCAACCATGTGATTCTATGATTCTCTCTCATTTACCACAAAAAAAATTCATTTTGCTATCAGTATGGGTCTTCTTTAAACTTTTTTTACAACGTATGCTTAGATTTACATGAGAAAATATTTACACACTAACGTCAAGAGAAATCAGCAGAGTCCTGGTCAGTTGTTTTTATCACAGTATTAGCAGCACTCTGGAAGAAATATTCCATAAAATATGTTTGTTCATAAAATGTGTCACCTTTCACCCTTACAATCTCCAATCCTATTTTAAAATCAGCTCTAATATCAACTTCCGAATGTGGCTAATATTTAAAAAAAAAAGTAAAGCTTATGGAATACTCTGTTAAATCCTTCCAGTAGCCAAAGTATTATATTTTAGCAAGAAATCAACAGTTACATAGACAACAGTAAAAGCTGAGTTATCTATTGTAACTGTCTTATTTTGATAAATTTTTAATAAAATATGATATTTCTGATTAAGTCTGAAAGGAAAAAAAGGAAGGAGAATCATTGTCCTGATTCAGGAAGAAATCAAATCCTAAAAACTTTAAATGTCTTAAGGAAGTTCTGTCTTTTACTTTTATCCATCTAAACTGTACAACTATCCATCGACTGTACAACAGTCGAATCATCTTCTTTATTAAACAAGAAGACATCTAACAATGCAGCTGCAATTTGCTTTCGTATATCCTGTCTAGAAGTTATGTTGATTGAAAGCTGAGAACTGCATCATACCTTAAGTAGCCCTAACTAATGTAGAAAGCTTAAAGATGAGAGTAAAAATCGGCCAAACAATTGTTGTGAAGTGATTGTCGCTTTGATAGAGGCAGTAATGGCCAGGGAAATGGCAGGGAAACTGAAAATGAAAACATTAGCTTAATTTCATGCTTTTGAAAGGTAAACTATTCAGAAATGCTAAAGTGTTGTGGGAGAGATATATAGACCTGGTGTTTACTACACAAAAGAAAGATTGCACACTACACAGCAGTGTTCTACATGTCTTTTCTACATATTTGGAAAAGTGGATTTGTACTTCAATATTGAAGCGCTTCAACAATTGAATTCCTTAAATCATAAGAATATTTGAAGTACTTCCTAAAAAGGAAGAAAACTTACTATTGCATCATTGGCAGTTTAAACAAACAAACAAAAAAAACCCCAAAAAACAAAAAAACCCCAACACTAAGATTTGTGAATTTTAGGGAACTTCCTGCCTATAGTGAAGATCATCCATCCAATATCTATAAACATTTTGAATAGAGCTTCTTGTGTATCACAATATCGTCTGACAGAAATGTGACAATGCTAGGCCAGGTTAAATAATTGAAAATGACTGGTTATTCTGCGGACTTTGTGACAAATATCAGATGTCTCTTGCCATGCTCAAGTCCTTTAATACCAAAAAAGGCATGAAGTATTTTTAGTGCTGACAGGTACACTTGTTTCCAAATCTCAGGAACTACAAAGTGGCCTTCATGATCGTGATGGCAATAAACTAGGGCTCCGGGAATTTTCTCACACTACTCACACTACTGTTCTCCACGGCCTTGCCTGGTAATGACCAGTGCTGGTGTATAATATGAGACTTGTGTGTTAGCATTTTCAGAGGAATTTCCCAGCCTGCCTTACTGGTATTTACCATAATGTTGTGGAGTAGGGGATTGAGGAGGAGGGGGCAGGGGAAAGAGTATTCTACAATTTCCTTTCAGCACATTTACAGCTATTTTTTCAAGCTCAGCATGTGTGTTTTGGAGGCAGGAGAAGGCCAGGGCACTGGGATTGTTGTCTTAAATGAAATTCCAATAGTCTGAAGGCTGGTCCTCTAGACAGCTGTTAACTTGCAGGTGTGCCGGACTAAAATGTGCAACATGGTTAAATAAATGAAAGCCAGGCTATGAATGTGTGACTTTGAAATGTTTCTTAATATGAGAAGGACAAAGAAAGATATCTATGCAAACACATTTTTGAATTACACACATAAAATAAAAAGAGAAATTATGAGGCTTTTGGCCAAAGCAGTTTAAAATCTGAAATGCCTACTGTACTTAAATGAACGTGCATCGGAAGAGATTACTTAAGCAGTAGAATCTGACACTCATAGAAATTTGCCTATAAAATCCCTGTAAAGTACCGTGTTTGCCACTACCAATTCACAACATCCCACTAGTGGAACATTAATTTAGAACTGATTTAATCTCCTGGCTTTGCTTGTTTGCTAGCTCTAAATTTTAATTATTCTGAAGTGGTGTTCCTTTCTGAGAGCACAATGAAAATTCTTGAATCCATTTAGAATTGCACAGTAAGTGGGCCTGAGCGGCTGACATTGAGTACAAACCCAATCTCAAAATACATACGTGCTTTTAAAAGAACGAAGAGATCTATTAAGTACAGAAGCTTTTACATATTAGGAGTATACTTCCCAGCCTAGGACAACATTACTAATCCCAGAGCTGGAGATCAGCCCTGAGATCTCCTGCAGTAATATGCAACGCAGCTGGCCTGCTGCTGAAGATAAGAACAGTTTTACTGAGCTAATACTCATTGAAGGATGTCTTTCTCTTGTTTTTGTTTGCCATCTGGTTACAAATAGTTGTATTTTCTCAATATATGTGTTATTTCAAATATTTGCCAGAAGAATTTTGATTCTTAGCTTATTGCCATATGTTGTTTCTGTCTGCTATCTGATTAAAAGTCATAAACCAAGCAGTTTGGTTCAGTTTCCATGTTAGATGGGATGTCCATAATCAGCACAAGACTTACAGGAATTTGAGAAAAATTTCTTAAAAACTTAAGGTAAACTTTGCTGAGAGTAAACACATTCCACATGGTGATGATACTGAGGACACTGCTTTTGTCTACGTGTATGTATGTGATGCCTCAACTATAAGTGAAGCTATACTGACAAAAATCACAGTAAAATGGAGATTACTTCCATGTTTCAGATTAAGAAACTGAGATAAATTCTGTGAACTGTACAATTTCATGCAGGAGGTATGCAGCGGAGCCAAGAACTGAACCAGAAACTGAGTCTTAGACAAGTGCCTTAGTCACAAGCATATCCATAATCAGAACAGTCTGTTTTAAAGACCCTTTGTATTTGTCTCTCTCCTTCCCATCAGTCTGCTTGTCATAAAAAATGAACCAAAGAAGGAATTGAATGCAAAAGGAAATACTGAAGTGGATTTTTTACAGTAAATTCAATTATCTTTAGTCTATAATAGATAAAACATAGCTTATTAGAGGAATGAAATGGTTACATCAAAATGAACTGATTTTAACCTATGGTGTAGCAAGTGGATGTTTTTGTACACTCTTGCCAGTTCTCATGTATTTTGGATGAAAAATGAGGTCAATACAAGGTGTTCTTAAATATAATTTGTTTTTTACTACATATCAGCCAACAGACACTGTGGATTTCTTCCCCTGTGCTATGGTTGACTGGTCTTTTCCCGCAATCAGGAAGAACATTACTTTCCCATCAGACTTTTAAGTAAGCATACAGGAGGTTCATATTTACTTTACTAGCTACACAAATTTGGAACTAAAATTAATATTCCCAGGCTATGTGATAGCTGATAGCAAAAGCTTTTGTGACAATCTCTTTGTGTTTGTTCCCCAGACAGAAGTTTGGGAGGGCATGTTATCCACCCAGGAAACATATTTTTCAAAGCCAGCACTAAAACTTAGATTTAGAATTAGCAAGTAGCAGCTGGACTTATAATTTTAAAGTAGAATGTTTATAATCCCTTGATAATATTCAGTGAAATTTTAGCCAAATGTAACTTTTTTATTTGATTCAAACACTGAACCAATGAAACACCTTTTCCGGAACAACATCTGTGAGTAAGACACTCTCTGACCTTTTCTTGGGATTCAAGTAATTTGCATTTAGACCCATACTCCCTGGCCAGACTGTGGCTTCAAACCATTGCACACGTCAAAGAGTAGAAGAATCCATCATGGAGAAACTTTGCAATAACAGCTTCTGGAGGTGAAAGCCTGAGTCTCCTTTGTGTACCACCTTTAATCACAGGCAGCTGTGCAGTGGGGATGTCCAGCCTCTTTTCTGGCACATTGAATCCTCAGGCTGGGGGCAGTGTTGACCAATGGTTGGAGCCAGGATGACCAAGCCCACACTCTGGTTCTACCTGTTGCTGGCTTTGTGACCTTGAGAAAGTACTTCCCTTCTGCTTAACTTTCCTTTTCTTCATGCAGTTTCAGCTTTTGTTGTGAAATTTATGAGATCATCCTGTAGACCAATCCTGAATAATAGGTCTGGAGTTCTGCTATTTTTTTTTTTTTTAGCAGGAAATAATGATCATTAATATTAGGATTCCCTTTTTACAGATCACACAGTAGAAATCCAGATTTTATGTTCACTTATGGAAAGCACACCAGAGGTTGCTTGATGAAGCAGGAACTGAATACAGATCCTCATGACCTGATCTAGTTCCTTAGAGAAAATATTTGAAAAAAGAAATATTGCTGGCTTTTGTCTCTTATCTGTTCATCTTCTCTTATCTGGCTCCTCTGGCATGTTTATTTCCCAGTCAATCTCAATTTCCCAATTCCAACCTCAACAACACTTTAGATGTTTATTGGGAGCAAGTACCAGAGGAGCCTAGTTCAGTGATCTGCTTGTCCGACAACTTGGAGGTACTGTTCTTCCTGTATTTAACAGCAGGAATGGAAAGTGGATGGATCTATGCAGAGAAGAGACTTAAAATGTAACCATAATGCATTTTAATTTAAATATTTGAACCATTTTTTCCTTTTCTTGTATATTTGTACAGTAAAAGAATCCAAACTATGTAAAGACTGGAAACAGCAAAGGGTAGGGGAAAAAGAAAATACAGGGGCTATGTGAGGAAGCACGTAGAATATAAGAGGAGACTGAGGCATTGTTCTGGTCTGTCCTAGGAAAGATACCCATTGCTAAAAGAGGGCATCAGACATTTTCTACCTAATTGTATCTAGACAAGCACTATGGGTAAATAGGCAGAAGTTAAAATCTGCAAGAGAAAAGGAGTAGGTCAAAAGTTTCACTTTTCTTACACAGCTATAACAAGTGAGTGAAAACAAAGAGGCCCAGGGTAAAAAAAAAAAAAAGATAGAAGGTAATCTTCCAAAATCAGGAAAAAGGAATTCTGATGTAGAAGCAATGACATAGGAAGCACAATATTGAAAAGTCTGCTGGTGTTGACATCCTGTGCATCTAGGAGCTGTTAATCTGAGATATTTTTCCACTGGGCTTTACTTCAAGAAACTTTAGTGTGTGCTAAAGTACTAGCCTTCATCCATTTTTTTCAAGACACACTGGAAAAGTTGTTCATGCTTTTTATTCCCAGAGAGTAAATCTAATGTAATCTCTAAATGGCAGTGCAGCACAGATCCCATGGTTCTCTGCTTCTCAAGTGTGTTAGTTTGTCCATACATTTGCACTCAAGTCTTCTGAGTCAGTCCAACAGTGCAAAGTCTTATTGTCATTTTCTAAGTATTTTCTTCTTATTAGACAGTGTCAGGTACTTCATGACAGGTGCTTTCAAGAACAATGTATACTTTGAAGGACTTGAAAATTATTTCTTGAAGGCATAAATAGTCATTTTGTTTTCCAGATTGTGGGGGATTTAGGTGACTAAGTTTCGTTTACTTAATTTTCTCATTGTGCATCTCTTCCTGAAACGCAACAAAATTAGAGCGAAGGGAGTTCAGTCCTGAACCACAATACATTTTCTTGTCACCAGTTGATATTAAAGCAATTGTCAGTATTCAAACAAAGTGCCAGCATAGTATTTCTCTCCTATTCATCTTTCAGTATGAATAAGAAAGGCAATGTGGTAGACTGCATAGGCATTAAATTTGGACTCAAGATTAATTATTTTTTCTGATGCAACACAGATTTGGAGTGTCCTAAATACTTCCTGTTATTCGTTCTATGTGATTTTGAGCATTTTGTTAACAACTCCAAAAGTGTCAGTAGAAGACCACTAACAAAACAAGATGCATACCTTGCAGGACTGAAAACGTTACACAGAATGAACTAACCCTTCTGCCTGGATCATTAAAGTTACATGAGTTCATACTAAAGATTGCCATCAGGTGGAAGATTAGTATCAGCAAATGGTATAGAATTGCAGGTAGTAAATATGAAGCACCACCCAACAGCTCAGGTTGTGAAAGAGATGTCTATAAAGTAGTTAGCTCAGGTAATTAATAAGAGCAAAACAAGTCTGGTGCAGACTATGCTATCTTGTTTCTTAGTAGATGAGACTACCAAAAGACTGTAGACTTTTCCTCAGTCTCTTGGATTCAAAACATTATGTCTGAATACATTCTATGTTTATTGATACAGAAAAACACTAATAATATGGAGATTTGGGCTTGAGAGTCTTGTCTTTGCTTCTTATTGGAGAATTGCATGGGCAACTTGATGTAACACTACAAGCCTTGGGTCATTGAGGGGTGCAGAAGACTTTTATCCTTTACTGTTCTTACCTTTCTGTTATCTTCCAGTTCTGAGGGATCTTTTTTTCAAACACGATGCAAAACAGGATCAGATGGGAGGAGAGAGGGAGTGACCTCAAATATGTTCATGCAATGGGAAAATAATTTCCTACTTGTATCCAGGAAGGATGTAGATTTCTCCCAGGTGTGTTAATTGCGTACATTAATAACAAGAGAGAAAAGCAACGGTGAAGGTTGTGTTTATCTTGTTTCCTCCACCTGTACTGAACATTCACACTCTACAGTACTGAATAAATTGGGAAAGAGATTGCTGGGAAAGTGGTGTAATCTTATATACACATCATTATGGAGTGAGTTAAGATACTAGACTTCAAATCACTTTACAGCCTAAGGGGGAAATAAACTTTCTCTTCTGGGTGAGCAATTGTATGAAAAGTAGCCTTTTTGTGCAAGATTTTTTCCCCTCTGAAAGATTTTTTCTTTGTTTCTTTTTCATAAATCCCAGATGAGACTTTCAAATCCAAGTTAGTTTGAAAACACTGAACTTTTGTAAGATTTGCTCTAGCAGCTTATTTGCACTGAGCACAGAAGTCTGAGGCAAGAATGACTGCAGACTAGAATGTACAATATTTCTACGCCAGAAGCTTTGAACTCAGGTACAAGTGAATCATTTCCAAGTAATCTGGCCCACACAATGGAATATTTCCTGTCTGGATGAATTACACACTGCCTGGGTGGGCTTGTGAATGATGACAAAAAAAAAAATACCCAAAGATTAAAAAATCACTGCTCCACTTAAACTTGGGGAGGCAACTCAATGAGGATGTCTGAAATGCTAAGGACTACCATGAATGTTTTGGGTGTTGCTTGCCATGGGCTGATCAAAGCATATGTGAAATGTTGCAGGGTGTTTTGTTTTAGCAAAAAAACCCCACATTGTCTCCTATTTTGTACCAGATATATCATAGCAATCATTTTGTCTTGTCCTGTCAGTGTCTACATGGTAGATTGAAAAGAAATAAAAAAGTATACTCTCTTAAGGTTTTACAGTGGAAGTGTGCCATTTAAATGTCTGCAACCATTAGGTGGAGGTCGGGGAGGGAAACCAAAAACTTGTGACAGCTTAAGATACTCATATTTCTGGACTTAGAGTATTTGCCACCTGACAAGATGTAGAAAGAAGTTTTCCTGGACTCAGTTCTCCAGGTGCCAACCCCTGTTGAGTGTGCAATGTCAGGCCTCAACTAGTCACTGTGTTCAGCAGGGCAAACTCTTGCTGCAGAGCATCTTCAAACTGCTCTGTCATACAGCCTGGAATATTCCATGTGGGAGGAACGATCTGAGAAGTGGTTCAGCCCATCGGGCAAATTTCTGGAAGTATGACTGCAGGAAGAAAAGCTTTATTTTGCATAAACGGCAATGAGTCTTCCTTAGTGCTAAAAGTGAATTACTTTTCATGACTAACTTGCAAAGTGCTTCCTCTGGTGAAAAGCTGAAGTTTCTCAGCAAACTGTTGCCACCAGAGCAAGACTAGTTTATTCCTAACACTGTGCAAGCTAGTGATGGGAAACCATCATACCCCACAGCATCCATATAAGCACTCAGAAACCTGTATGTGTCATTGAGACAGCTGTTCTGTCACCTTCCTGCAAAAACTGCCTCCTACTTCCCAAAATAATCAAATATGTTTTGGATTCCCTTCCCACAGTGGAGACCAGTCTCTAAAGTCTGTCATCACTGAGAGAACAGGAACACGCAGGAGAGAGTTCCACTGCACCGTCATTTCCAAGGGAATGGGTTGAAGTCATTTTCTTTAACTTCTGTGAACCAAGCATACAGATCAGCTCATGATGTCCTTGAGGAGTCAGGCCTGTGGGCCCCAAGGCTCCAAGCCATAATGTTATCCTTCTCCATTTATTATTTTTGAGCTAAAATGTAATGTAACTGTATAGTTTTACCCAAGATTAACAAAAATCAATCCCTCATGTAACTCCATTAAATTCACTGGAGTTGCACCAAGAATGACTTTGGCCCATTATATGTTTTCTCTGAAAATGTGAATCATCTCTAACATAACTTCACTGATTTAACATTTTGGACAACAGTTTGGTGCAAGTAGTTCTACAAAACCTCAGAAGACATCCTCAAAAATTTCCATAACCTCTTTTCTCAAAACCACATAAATGTCTTGCAATTGTGCAGAATGAAACATCACACCACAGAACTTACATAGCAAATTCATAAATATCTGATTCTAGCTTTAGTACTGAAGTTTCTAGCAGTAGTTTTCCTCTGAAATAAGAAGGCTGTTGTTCTTAGGTGTCGTAGTTCTGCCCCGATCAGGACCAGACTACGCAGTCTCTCTCTCACTCCCCCCACCCTCTCAGAGAACAGGGAGAGAAAATATAAGAAAAACGGCTCGAGGTTTGAGATAAGGACAGCGAGAAATCCTTAAAGTTACCGTCACGGGCAAAACAGACTCGACTTGGGGAAAACTATTCATTTATTACTACAAATAGCAGGATAATGAGACAGAGAACAAGATAAACTCCATCCACCCCTCCCTCTTCCCAAGCTTAACATTATCTCTACTACCATCCCCCCCCGAGCGGCACAGGGGGGGAAGAGGGAATGGGGGTTGCGGTCAGTTCATCATATGTTGTTTTACGCCGCTGCTTCATGGTCGGGGGAAGAACTCCTCACATTCCTCCCCTGCTCCATCGTGGGGTCCCACCCATGGGCCACAGTCCTTCGTGGAACTGCTCCGGCGTGGGTCATCTCTTCCACGGGTGCAGTCCCTCCAGAACAGCTGTCCCAGCGGGCCCTCCACAGGCCACAGCTGCCTTCAGGCATCCACCTCCCCTGGTACGGGGTCCTTCACGGGCTCCAAGTGGATCTCTGCTCCTCCGTGGACCTCCATGGGCTGCAGGGGGACAACCTGCTCCACCATGGTCGTCACCACAGGCTGCAGGGGAATCTTGGCCAGGAGCCGCATTACTCCTCCCCCTCCTTCTGAACTGACCTTGGTGTCTGCAGCCGTTCCTCACAACAGGCTGGTAGATGTCTCTCAGGATCTTTTTACATCTTATTCACTTCTCATCTCCTCTCCACTTCTTACAGCCAGGCCGGACCGAGTCGGGCCCAGTCGGCCGCCTGGCGAGAGGCCAGAGGGTAAGGCCTGCAAGGCCCATGAGGCCTGCGCCTCCCCCTCTGCACCTCTGCCCCCGCTCAGCTTCTTCACATCTTCTCTTCTCTCTCTTTTTTTTTTTCAGTTTTCCCCTTCTTAAATACGTTATCGCAGAGGCGTTATCACGGAACATTCTGCTACCAATCGGCTCGGCCTTGGCCAGCAGCAGGTCCGCCCTACGCCCGGCCGAGTCCACTGAACAAAGGGGAGCGACTTCTAGCAGTTTCCTACAGAAGCTACCACCTTAGGCCCCCCCTCACTAACAAAACCACGACATTAGGTCTTACTGCTGTGACTTTGAATGTGATCTATCAGGTGCCCTGTCTAAAACATTCTCATTCTGTACAGTTTTGGTACTGAATGTGATCTACACTGTGAATAGGACCTTGTTTAGTCTAATTTCCCAGAAGGAACTGGCTGCAATTAGAATGTAAAATGTTGTGCAACCACTTAAATTCCATTTTCTGGTGACCAAAATTTGCAATATTTTTGTTCTAACACATCGGTTAGGTTTTCTGAGTCTAAACAGACTTCTGTTGTTTTCTTGCAAAGTGCTATGTCAAAATGCTTGAATTCAGCCTTCATTTACAGTGACATCATCATCGAGTTTGATTCTGTATGTGGATATATATAAAATAAGGTGGCTGTGTTTATTGTAAATATTTAATTACTACTTCAACTAAAATTATTTGTATTGTATTTGGAAATTTGAAAATTAACCAGGACAGTAACACAATTTCTCACCACCCGATGTCCCAATGACCAATACAGCCCATCCCAAGCAGTGATCATGGAAATGAAACCGAGCAGCAAGCAAAAGAGACAGAGGGAGCCAGCAAGGGATGCCAGAGAGAGCAATGCCCCCTCCTTGGGCAGCCTCCACTTATATATTGAGCATGACATTTATGGCATGGAATATGTCATTTTGGCAAACTGTCTCTTTAGCCAGTTTGGGTCAATTATTCTGTCTGTATCCCTCCTAGCTTCCTGCAGGCTGCACATTGGCGAGACCTGGGAAGCTGGACAGTGTTCTTGGTCTCATTAGCAACAACTCATAATATCAGTGTGTTTATCAACATTCTTCACATACCAAATCCAAAACACACCAGCTACTGAGAGGAAAATTAACTCCATCCCTGCTGAAACCAGGACAGTAACTTTTCTCTGCTCTTTTTTACTGACTTATTTTCATTTCAATCTGTCTATAGCCTGAGATGGTTCCTAGTTTTAATAATGAACAACATATAATTTAAATGGGTTTCTAAACATTTCTAAGTACAAAAAACAGTATATTAACAAAATGATAACTTACCAAAAAGGTACACATTAGAACTTGAAGTCATCAACAATTATGTTAGAGAAGATTTTTAGACTGAGTTCTCTAAAGTTGAATGTCTTTGGCAGAAGGAAATCTTTTATCTTAGCTATTAGAGTGATAAGTATGATAAAAGAATATGAAAAATAAAACATTTTGTTTGTTTTAGGGCAATATTTAATAGAAGCACACTGGGAAACAAGTGTTTAGAAACCAAAAAAATCTCTATAGTAAAGTGATTTGAAAAATGACAGAAATTATTTAGAAAAATCATCAGACAATTTAGAACTTTTTTTTTTGTAGAAAGAGGAAATATTTATCCATGGAGCTGACTGAAAATTCGCCATCCTTGGCTCCTTGAAAAGTTCATCCCTTCTTCTTGATATAGCATTGAAAATTATAGCAAAAAGCTGTATACACAACAAAGCATGTTTTGTCATGATGAAGGGAAAAAATAACTGTAGATATTGATTTTTCAGACCAATCTACTACTTTGAGGGAAAAAAAAAAACCAAAAACTGGTAGCCCTATGTCTCATTTCCTCTGTTACTTCAAAGATTCAGTGAATAGTGAATAAAATATCTTTAAATGGTATCAGGTTGTCCCAAAAGCATTACAGCTCTGCTGTAAGATATGGAGTTTTTACACAGATCTAGATGCTTTTTGTCCTTATGAGGCATTTTGTATGAGTAGAAAGTCTAATAGGTTTCTTCTTATATCCAGAGGAAAATATGATTTTTACCTCCAAATTAGAGCTGGCCAGTAGTAGTTCATTAAATCACTGTTTAGTTACGCAAAGATCATTCCCTTTTTGAAGGAACGTCCTTAATTTAGAAGAAGATAGATTCACTATATATCCCAGAAATTTATCTCTGAAGGGGAAATCTTGTTTTTTCTTAATATGCATGTATTTGAAACTCTTCTTGTATACTTATCTTTGTTCCTATAATGAAAGAGGAATTCATTCAGCACTCCTTATTCAGTCTTTCAGTGTCTGTGGTGAGTCACGGTTAAAAATATTGAAGAGGATATTTATGAGAAAAGCGTATTATTGGGATTATTTGAGACATCAACCACAAATTTAGGTTGAATTACAATAAATGAAGTCTATGTCAGAACCCATTCAGACACTGAATTAATTTCATTAAAAAAAAAGATGAGCAGCTAAGGAACCCTGATGTGCTTCTGCAAAGCAAGAGGTGAGAAACAGCACTACTATCTCAAATTAAATAAGTGAGAATTTATATTCTCAGGTGAAATTTGCCTTGTCCTTCCTCCTCAGTACTAAAAGGAATTTTAATTTAAATTTAAAAAATTGTTTACATGCCATATGCCATTATATAACCATGTTGCAGTATAACCACCAAAACCTTTACAACTTTTATTTTTATGGTTCAAAAGTACCATCAAGGATGGTTTGGCTTTTGTTTGTTTTTTTTTTTTTTTCCTCAATAGTCCCCCTCACCTGCACCGAAACACTCACAGACTTGAAAGCAGCAAAATTAATTTAAGCTTGTATTAGGTTATCTAATACTGTACTCTGTTTTTTTTTAAACCTTTCCCTGAGACATCTTTTAACAACCACTATATGATGAGATTTTTATTGAACGATGTGGATTTATCTACACATCTTATGTTAGTCTCATAAAATTCTGTTTACGTTTGCTTAATTTTAGCAAAAATGTCTTTCCCGCTCTTCTTTAGGAGAACACTGTTGACAAACCATAATAATAATCTGAACACTGAAATGTCAACCATATCCAAGACCCATGGTAACAGTCTTTATATTGTGCATAGATAGTACTATAAAGAGTTTCTTTAAGCAGTTCATTTTTGCCAGCTGTCACTCCACCTCATTCACTGCAAGAAACATAGCACAAGACATATATTCAGATACACAACTGTACGGAAAGAGTAAAACCAGTTTTTATTAAGCTTTAGCTTGCCTGATGTTAAGATTCAAGTGCTACTTAGATGTATCTGATTATGAGAATGATAATAATGATTATTCCAAATAGTGTATTATGGTTGCAAGTCAAAAGTTCATAATTCAGTAATCACTAGACCCAATACTAATTACATGACCCTGCTTCACCTTTCCTTCCTTTTCCTTTTTCACTTTCTGACCTCCTGTCCCCAATGATTCCTTTTCTCAGTATCCTCCTTCCAGCAAAATAAACTTAGATATCTCTTTGGCCCCTCCACTTTCTGCTCCATCTTTTGCTAAATTTATTAGCAAACAACAAGGAAGCATCTGTAGCACAGACATTCCTGCTTGTGCTCTCAGTCTGTATATCTCTGATGTTACAGCTGGGGGGAAATTCCAAGAGAAGACTTAGAAAATGTATGAAACAAATTAGCAAGTTTTTACTAACTTACTTGAGAACAGGTGCTTCCTAGATTTAAAATGTACCAACACCTCGGACAGACTTTTATGGTGGTGTCAAGACCGGTACCAAGATATTCCATTAAGCTGTTTGTGTCATGACCAGTGCCAAATAGTGAAATTAGTGAGCTTTTGCATAATTTAAGAATTGGAGGTGGCACTTTATTGTCCAGCACTTCTTTAGACAACAGTCTTTTCATCACATGCTGGCCTAATCACTGGATGCCTGGGTCAACTGAATGCCAAGGTCTGTTATGATGCCTACTGCCAACCTAGGTGCCATCTTGAGACTTGTTAGAGCTCTTTCAGCAGTCATCAGTGAGATGAGCCCACACAAACAAGGAGATTGCACTTGTCATAGTGGTGTTTGTTACACCAGAAGGATGGGAAGAAGAGTAGGATACAGACTTGCTCTTTTCATCCACTTGCTTTAGTAGAATGGAGTATGTTGGGAATACCACAGTCCTTGCTAGCAGCCAGCTAGTGTTGCTACCACATTAGACATGGAAGGTGGTGGATCTTCTTGAAGTACAATTACATCCACAGCTTTTACTTGTAACCGTTCACAGAAGCCTAGACCCAACCCTCTGTATAACCTCTCTGGGATGCAAATGTGATGGAGAATTCTGGACTTCAGTAATCCCTCAAAAACATGAAGATAGGTGGTAACACATAACTGGAGTCCACTGAGAAACATTTCACTGCTTTTGCTTGATTAAGTGAAAACAGAACTGTCTTGAGGGGCTCATTATAATGATATCCATCAGATGCTACAGAAATTAGACCGGAAGGGAAGAGGGTGGTAACACTAGCATTCAACGCACTGCCAGTCCAACCGGATTCACAACAGCTGCAAGCTAAAAGTTATTCACACT
Organism: Chlamydotis macqueenii; assembly: GCF_036417535.1. Classification (NCBI taxonomy): domain Eukaryota; kingdom Metazoa; phylum Chordata; class Aves; order Otidiformes; family Otididae; genus Chlamydotis; species Chlamydotis macqueenii. The sequence continues at coordinate 114,091,146 of NC_141556.1, read as the reverse complement.
GTTCAGGCCTTGAAGCACTTTTCAGATATGTCAAGTTTTCCAGTCCTTAAAAGCTAATTCTTCTGACATTTGGTTACTGGTTTACACTGGAGGCAGCTTGACTCATCACTAAATTATCTTCAGGTTGTAACACTGAGGGGATTATAAATAACTTTCTTTAAAACTGTTAATGTCATTACATATTGTGCTATTTCTCCTTCTCAAATACATACATTTTACTGTTTAAAAATCCCATAGATCAGTAAAAAAATATATATGGATGTCAAATCAGATGTATACTGTACTTAGGGACAGCTCCATGGATCTTGTAAGTCGGCATAATTGCAATTAAATTTTCTGAGTTAGAACTCATTCCTATTTTACCAGACAGAATGCAGTTTTGGATTTGTCAGATCCATCTGGATTAATCTTAAACCCTCCGACACTGTATTTTTTACCAATTTAATTCTAATACAATAATACTCAGAAAGAAGTTTTTCTTCTTACTTGTGCTTCTGCAACTGTGCTGAAGTTTGATAACATTAGCTGAATAAATTGTGAGCTAAAGGAAACATGGTCTGGCAGAAAACTATGTTTATTTGATTTATTGGTGTTTCAGAATCTTGCAATAACTTACAAATTAATGTTATTTTGTATATTGACTTGAAAATGTGAATTTTGCACAACTTTACACTGAGAGAGTTTTTACAGTGCATTTGCAGGTAATTGGCCATCTTAAAAAAATCTGATACATCTATCTTGATAATGAGCTGATTTCAATCTAAAAAAAAAAAACCTATGATGGAATCTAAGTTAAAAGAATGTAATGCACAACAGGACAAAAGACACTTATGATGATGATGATCTTGAAATTTAGTTACATCATTCATTTTGGATATTATAAATTACATAATTTATTTTCTGTCTTTTTCCAGTACTTCTGTACACTACTACATTGCTTGTACTTCATGAAGAGGGTTGTAGAGCACTGGAACAGGTTGCCCAGAGAGGTGGAGGAGGCCTCATCCCTGGAAACATTCAAGGCCACCTTGGATGAGGCTCTGAGCAACCTGATCTAGTCAGGGATGTCCCTGCTTCTTGCAGGGGGGTTGGACTAGATGACCTTTGAAGGTCCCTTCCAACCCTAACCATTCTATGACTCTATGGTTCTATGGTGGATGGGTTTTTTTTGTTGTTTAGGTTTATTGAAGAAAAGCTGCCTCTGACATATGCATAAAAATAGAACAAATCAATTAAAAAATCCCATGACATTAAATAGTACTAGGTGTTTAGATCACCTACAAGTAAATCAATAGGTTATTATTCTGGAACAAGGAAGATTTGCCCTTGGTGGAGGAGGATGACATTAGGAAATACTTAAGCAAAATGAACAGTGAGTGAGGCCACTCAACTATCTTTGAAAGGTTGTGGTGATCAGGAGAGGTTCCTAAAGACTAGAAGAAAGTAAATGTCACCTCTATCTTCAAGAAGGGCCAGAAGTGACATCCAGCTGGAGTGGTCAGCCTGTGCTCAATCCTTGAGAAGGTGATGGAGCAAGTAATCCTGGAGCCCATTTCCAAATACATGAAGGACAAGGAGGTAGTTTGGAGTAGTCAGAATGGTGGGGAAATCATGCTTTTCCAACCTGATAGCCTTCTACAATGAGCTGACTAGCTTGATGGATAAGAGGAGAGCATTGGATGTTGTTCACCTTGACTTTGGTAACATTTATGATACTGTTTCAGATACTGTCCTCATAGACAAGCTGACAAAATATGGGTTAGGTAAGTGTATGTCCTGATGGACTCTGAACTGGCTGAATGACTGGGCCCAGAGGATTCTCATCAGTGGCACAAAGACCAGTTGGAGACCAGTCATTGTCAGTGCATCATAGGGATCGATACTGTGGCCCAATACTGTTTAATATTTTCATTAATGGCCTGAGAGATGGGACATAGTGCACCTTCAGCAATGATGCTATAAAACTGTGAGAAGTGACCGATACTCCAGATGGGTGTACTGCCATTCAGGGGGACCTCAACAGGCTGGAGAAATAGTCTGAAAGCAACCTCATGAAATTCAACAAAGGGAAGTGCCCAGTCTGGCCCTGGGGATGAATAACCCCATGTTCCAGTACAGGCTCTGCACTCACCATTTGGAAAGCGGTTCTACAGAGATGAACCTTGGTGTCCTGGTGGACAACAGATTGACAACCAGCAATATGCCCTCACAGCAAAGAAGGCCAGCAGCATTCTTGGCTGCATTAGGCACAGCATTGACAGAAGACTGAGGGAGGTGACCCTTTCTCTTTGGCCAGGATTCAAGGATTTGTACTGAATGTACCTTTGAAATAGAGCTGGAGAAAGAGGAAATAGGTAATAGCAACTATAAAATACCTTGGAGGCATAAAAGTTCAGGAATCAAAATTTATGCATAGTCATATTAGACATGACATTGTCTGGGGACAAAACTAGCCAATGTGTAGCTGTCCAACGCAGATTATAGTTATATATTGACAAAAATCAAAATAACCTAGTCTGGGTATCAATAAAATGTTCATTTTCTTTCAGCTGTATATGTGGATCTAAGCAATACAAAATGCTGGGAATTGAATGTTTTTCCCTTCTCTAAATTTTCTTATGTAAACTGTGAACATCTAAGCTAGTATTAAGAGTTTCCTGTAAGGGGTAATATGCAACTTCTACATTTATATGCACCATAGACTGGACAGCTGAGCTATATGACTTCCAGAAAGCACAGCTCATATAAGAATAGTAGTTTAAAACTATGTACAGTTTAAAAAGAACATAAGATCTAAATATGTGATATGTTGGTCACATTGGCAACAGGCATTCTTTTAGTAATAGTAGTTTATTTCTTTATTAAACCTAGATTCTGTACCTACCCCTGTATGTCATTTGCTTTGATCGTGTACTGCCACTGGTTTAATCATTGTTGACTCTCCATATTGTTATACTGCGATACAATAGATGTAAACAGATAATTTGATTAATTTATTTTCATCAGAATTGTTAATCACAGAGCATGTCTCACTGAAACCAACTTAGTTTATTTCAAAACAGAAAAACCACATCCAGACAATTAGAAAGAAAGAGCCCATGACCCTTCTACTTCTTTTTTCTGTCTTCTTCGAATTTCAGAAGCTGAGTTCTTCTGGCTTTTTACCTCTCTCCATGCAACCTACATTGTTTTCAAAGAACGAATCAGCCCCTAATTTCTATGTGCTTCATTAACGACACAGTCAGATTCATAAAGCCTGACTTTTATTCTGTCTGTGTTGATGGAGTGTCTAGCAGCATTGTGTGCTTGATTTCATTCCGTAAATATAGGCACTTCAAGTCCTTAGCTATCCCTTCTGGCTCTCAGCTGCTGCTTTTCTGCAGGTCCTGTGCTGCATCTGGCAGCCCCAGGTTGCCTCAGGCAGCCCAGAGCATCTCGAAGAGAGTTAAGTACCTATGTTTGGGCAACTAATTGATCTCCTGGATTCAGTGTATGAAAGTAAGGCTTCTTTCCATCTGTGACACTTCTCTCTTCTTTTTGTAACATCACTGCAGTTTCTTCTAGTCTTCAGAAACCCAGTGCTGACTACAATAGGCTAGCTTAAAGACAAAGGCAGTTCAGCAGAACTGTGAAGCCCTGAGGAAATTATTTGGCACAGTAGTCACAAAATAGTAGTACCTTAAGCAGTGTCATTAGAATAGATACTGAAGTTTCCAATTCCATTTCATAATTATGTAAATTTACTGACAAAGTAGAGGAGAAAAAGTGAAGAGCAATACGAAAAATAATCATGAAAGTAGTAACATCAGTCTAAATAATTTTCCAAGCTGATCAATTTCAAATGTTAAAAATGCTTTTTGTATGGTTAAGTACAACTTGTACTACCTCAAGCACAATCATTACAATTTTTGTACTATTACCTGTTTCTGAAAGTGGAATTATAGGTCACATTATTCTACCTCCTGATCAACTTTCTTTACTATTGAGTTGGCAGGATGTCTTATGGTTGAGGAATGAGACTGAAAATTGATAAATGGAGGATATTTTTTTCAGTTTGGTAAAGTCCTTCTCTCTGGCTTTGCTCAGTGATTTGGACTGGGAACTCCATCAGATTAAACTAGCTGTTTGCAGGATAGTTTGGGCCCAGATCTGGAAAAATTGCAAGTATACAAATGAGACTCCAACTAAGCAAGCTAAGCAAAGATGATAGGCAGGAGGCGAAGTTTCTTAACTTACAGTGCAACTCTGTAAATGACACTATGACTGTTCATTCTCTAACCTGAGGTCAGCAACACCTTACGGTAGCAATCCTCACTAGATCAAGTTGCCATTAGGCAAAGATCCCTTCATCTAGCTTCACTAACCAAGTTTAATCTCCTCAAACCTCAACTCTCAATACAGGAAGTGAGAATACTACAGATATCTGTTAATTAGCAAAACACAAACTGTTTAAAGGAAGGTTAGTGCAATTTTCCAGTCCAAATTTGCACCACAGGTAGACAGCAATTTCAATGTACTTCCACAAGCGATCTGAGAAGTGAAACAATATTTTTAATAATGTAAGAATTATGAAAGCAGTATAAGCATTAATGAGCAAACTAAAAAGAAAAGCTGTGCAGTTGAAGCCATAGGAAAGCATTTCACTTGGCCAATAAACAACAGTTTCATTGAGTCTACTAATTTACACGTCAATAAATACACTTGAATTATCTGAACAAGTGCTGGTATTTTCTACTGATATTTCCATTTTCTTTGGGAGCTGGCCTTTCAGTCTTCCAAAGCATCTAGTTTCATAGCTTTCTACTTTGGAGTCTGAAACATTACAAATGAGAGTTTCATCCTCAGAATTAGTCTCAATACAAATTTAGAATATTTAAAATTTTTGAGTGTGCACATTCTAAAAGAGACAAAATGATTCACTCCTTTCTTTATCAAATGGATAATTTGTCTTCATTCAGAAAATAAGGTCAAGTATGAAGTAATCCACTAACTATTGCATACTGACCAGAAAGGTTGGGGTTTTTTTTAACTTTGAGTATTTTATGGTACTAGGTTGTAAATCACAGGAACAATAAACAGTAACATTGCCCTTTAATTGGGGACTAAATAATTTTAATTATTAAATATGAATCAGACAGTAGATGAATGGCATCATTATCCATTGCTCCAAGTGAGCAACTTCCAACGTGAAGATTGTATGGAGGTTTGGGAGGGTTGGTTGGGGAAAAGTAGCATGCAATGAGACAAAGCACACACTGTTATGTCCAGCTGACATAATCTGTTCTCTCAACTAATCATGAAGTGGTTACTGCTTTGACTGAAGAAAAGAGCAATTTGTGATTATTAAATAAGACATTCTTGTCTTGTTCTGCTCCAAAAGTCTAACGATATTTCTTGGATTTATAGAAATTATAAAATGTCAATAGATGAGGTTGATTACCAAACAATAGATTAAATTATGCCAGTCACAAAGCTTGATGTTGCCACATTGGTGCATTGATTAATGGTATTTGGCAACTCTCTGAATGGCCATTTGCCATTCCTTCATGAGTGCCCTCTGGAGTACAATATGAAAATGACCTGTTGGGAAACAGATATTTATTTTTTTTTGTCTGTTCATTGTTTCTACTGCAGTAAGAGAAACACTGGGGGTGGGTGAAGTTAAGCCTTTCAGTTAGCTATTTCTTAGTGCATATAAATTGAGAAGGGAGAGAAACTAAGGAAAGATTTGTTGCAATCAAGAAAGTACAATGTGATAGTTTAAATCATGATTCTAGACAATTGTTTCTTCCACAGTACTGTGAATGTCATATGATTAAAAACAATTGGAGCATCAATAATTTCTTTTCATACAGATACATAAATTTCTGGTGGAAAAATTTTCACAACACTTTGTGGTTCTAATTCAATCTTTCATTGAGGACCCTAGAAGTCTATGAAAAAGATTACATCAGTTCATGTCACAGCTTAGAGTGGTGGGGAGAAATACTGCTTGCATTTCCCTCGACTCCTCTCATCAGCAAGGCTGAACATCTTTCAGACATGGTCTGGGTGGGATGTAGAGGCTTTCTTTGCCCTTAGGTCTCTGCCTTAATGAGTAGTGAAGGCTGGAGCAGAGACAATTCCAAATAGTTTTGCTCAGATGAGCAGCTTGAGTCTACTGGGCTTTCCTCCTGTATTGCATGCTCTGACAGTGAGTTTGGATCAACCCTCATGAGCAGAGAGTTATTGATTTAGTAATATGGCAAGTTTGAAAGAAAAAACTACATATCTTGACCTGAAGAAAATAATTTTATCCCTGGAATAAGACAGATCTAATTTTACATTTATTCATTTTTTTCAAGTTTCATGCAAGCTTCTGCCTTAAATAAAAAAAAAAATTACACTCTAGCTGAGATCTGAGATTGAGCATCACTTATTTGAGTTGTGTTCAGCTGACATTGTGTTCAGATGACATTTCATATACTTCTAGGTTTTTCAAAGAGCTGGAGATAAATACTCAAGCCAGCTGGAATCACAGTTCCTTAGAAATCCATATCAAACACAGAAGAATCTTGCCATTGCATGAGCACTTTGAAGGATGAGAAAGGAGGCTTATTTAATGGCATTATTTCTTCTTATCCCCCGCAATTCTTCTGCATTTCTGTTCTTGTTTTGTTGCCAGTTACATTATTACTCCATTCACTCAGTAACACTGTCCATAGAGATTTCACTTATTAATTCTCACTTTCTGTGCTTCCCTGGGCTAGTTATTATTCTTCCAAGGCATGCTTAAGCCAACATAAATCTAACAATTAGGGTCACCCAACTGACATGCTGAAATGGAGAAGGAACACTTACTGTGTCGAGGCATACCGGAGGGTTACTTTGCAGTAACTTACTGAAAGTTACTTAAGTCAGTTACTTACTGACTGGAGGAAGTCACAGAACAGCTTTTTCCCTGAGCTTCTAGAGCTTCTGTTCAGCTTTCCGGGTGGTGCTTCTTCAGATGGCATCCACATTTGTTTCTCTCTGTCTTAACTTAAGGTGCTTCTTATTCTTAATGGTGTTCTAGTAGCCAATTTAAAAAAGAGGTGAACAGACCAGTCCATAGATTTTTAATTATAACTAATGTATCTATTTGATATGGTTATGTAAGATACTGAATGGAGCAAGGAATGTAAGTGGATACTGCTGAAGGCATTGCCAGTGACACACTCAGAAAGACTGAGGAATCACTTAATTGCACTCTTCTTGAAGGCGTACAAATAAAATGGGTATAGAAACAGAATATACAAATTGCCTGCTGGGCTAGGAAAGAATTGAAAAATTACTCTTAAAATACTTTCCAGATACCTAGAAAAATAAACATATGAATTCCTATGTTTACTTTCACCCATATGCTTCTTCCGGAGGAAAGTAGCTATACAGGAGCTATTGAGGACAGAAGCTATGGTCTAGATGGCTCTCCAATATCTCTTCCGAGTAGGCTGACAATATTTCTTGGCAAGGCAGTATTTCCTGTGCACCACTTGCAAAGTCAATCCCAATGAGTTTTCCAAAGTCATCTACACTGCTGTCTAAAAGTTACTTTTAACACACCTATTTTTCTTGTTGATGAACGCTTTTTTTTTTATTCAAAACACAATTATTTCTTTTGAATGGTGTCTACTATATCCTTCTTCATTTCTTTCCTTTATTGTATTTCTTACAAAGAAATTTTGGCAAAGTCAATTCAGGACTTGTTTGGTTTGCAGCTTATCACCATGAGCTTTTAATATATGCCTTTTCAAAGCAGTTCCATACTTCTTAGTTTTATGAAAAGCTGATTTGTACTCCATGAATTCTAAGTGGTCATGGTACAATTGTCACTGCTTTTGAAGGGCATTGGAATCTGCAAATTTTGTCTATAGTGTATTATTAATGAGAAATCCATTTGAAAATACAAGTGTATTTTCAAATGGATTCTTGATAAATCTAAACATCCTCTATTTTCTCAGAATGTAAACTTATCAATTTTTTTTACTTATCTGATTTTTTCTCTTTTAATCACCAGAAATCTGAAATTCATATACAAGAAAAAACAATTCCACTTTAGAGGTAGACTTTTCATCTGCATGTATTGGCACTTGAAGGGAAAGCTGCAAACTCACTACAACCTGTAGCCATTTTAATATCCATCACACCCTGAATGCTGTGGTGCGACCACCCAGCACTTCCACTACTGTTGTAGTTTCCTCTTCCACTGAGGTCTAAGAGATTCTGTGGTTTAGCTGGTTTGAGAAAATTTACTAGTAAAAAACAAACTCCTTCATCTCCTGAAATTAATGGCATTTTATGGGAATGCCTTGACTTCAGTGGAAGCAGAATTTCCCTTACATTTCTGTATCTGAGTGTGGGCACCTTGTCAATGAATCCATGCTTTTCTGTAACTTCTAGTCACTGTGTAAAGTCTTAAAAAACAATACAGTGTAAAAAGTTATTTCCATATAGATCCATACCATGAGGACTCATAAAAACTGATGTTTAATGTTCTTCATTCATAGTTTTTTAAAACACATCTGAACCTTAGCAACAGATATCAAGATTGTCTTGGTTTTTAATGACCCAGTATTAGTAATACCACTTACACCTGTTCATTACTTCATCTCAAGGGAATGTAGGCAACATGTAGATTTTGCCATATTTGGAAATGCTTGACTTTCGCCTATGTTGGTTAAAAACCTGCTGCTGGCAACAATAGCAGCCCTCCACAAAGATCATCAGGTGCTTCTAATGGAAATATCTTGAGATTTAGAAAATGTGAAAATGCAGAGGCCAAAGAATCACATAGGAAATTTTTGAGTATTTTTGTTATATGAATATTTGCAGGGGTGGTAGCAAATATTAAAGGTATATTCATGTTTTGGAGTCTTAAGCATTCAGCTGGACATGTCTTTTGAAGGGCCTTCCAGAGGACTTTGAGACCTGAGAGAACAGTGTGTTAATATGTTTAATAAAATCAGCACGAGCTGAAAATATGAAGAAGGCTGCTAAGTAGTGTCCACAAGAATATTTTTAACGAAATTATGTTAGAGCCTGCAGTGTTCCTGAGTTTAAATCTGCTCGGGGACGTAGACATGAAAAAAAAAGGTAGCTTCAAGCTCTTTATCTTCTGGAATGTCTGAGGTGAGCTCTTAAACTGATGAGGCAAGCCTGATTTCCTGAGGAAACTGATTGGTAGCCTGCCTATACCTTGGGGAATGGGACTGTCCTATCCTTACCACCCTTCTGTGAAGCAGTAGCAGTGAGAAGGATGCGGTTTCTCTTCCTATGGACAAATATCACCTGACAAGTTGGTGGCATGCTGCCAGAGTGAGCTCCCAAGAAATTAAAAAAAAAAGGAAGGAAAGAAAGAAAAAAAATCTCACAGCTTCACAAATGACTCTCTTAAAGCTAGCATTTCATTTGTTAATAATTTGCTGACAGTCTTGTGCAATTGATAGGAAATAGAAGGCTATCCAGATTAACAATAACAGTGATATCTTGCAGATTTAGAGAAAAAGAAATTAAGACATTAGGTCTTCAAATCAATCTTTGCTGACTTACGCTGAGATCTCCACCAAGGTTTTTTTAATTCACTCTGATTCCTCTGGGATACAACTGCCCACTGACATGAATTGGTTTACAAGATCTGGACACAAAAATTTGAGCCAGTAGAAAACAGCAATGAAAATCTGAACTATCTTAAGAGCCAATTAACCTTCATATTTATGCAGCTGAGATAACTATACCCAGATTTTTGTTAGTGTAATGCTGTAATTCACATTGCCCAAAAGGAATGAAGGCCTAGGAATTTGTCAGCCACAGGATGTCTGATGGAAAGTGTGGCATTTAGGATGAAAGAACTAACTGGCCCAAATCAAAACTATCTTCTGACAGTTTAATCATGTTGATGAGAAAGCTCGAGAATGGACTGTCACGGCCCTCTCTGATTTATCAATACAGATGTAACTGTAGCATCCAGTGGAAGGTTATTGTCAAGCTAGTGATACAATAATATTGAGTCAATACACTGGTAAGCTTCCTCTGGTCAATATGTTGTCTATCCCAAGTTCACCACTAGTACAATGAGGGCACATACTTTCTCCTAGGTGAAAGGTGGTGTTTTGTGAAACATTTAAATACAAATAAAAAAAAAATCAGAAAATATTATCTTCCAAGTAGCAAGAGCATGCATATTCTCATAGGTTGCATCATCAAATAAATACAGATACTAAAAATATAGTATTTTGGATGACTGAATCATGTTTTCAGATTTGAATAGCACGAAAAAATGGGAAGAACGTTACTTGATGTGAAACACTTGCCATCATTTATAAAGAAAATGTTTCTTTTTTTTTTCAGGAAGCACATTTATTCCTGCTAGAAGTATTTTGTGTTTCTCCAGGCTTTCAGAGGAATAGTCCTATGGGCTACTTTTTGTCTGTAAAATTCCTCTAACGTTGGTCATATTTTTCATATGACTTTTTCATAAGTCTTTACAGGGAAATCTGTGGCTTCTGCTGTTTGGAAATTTCTTTGGAGTTTGTGATCTGTAGATACTTCTAGAAGTCAAGAGACCTATACTGAGTTATTAGCTCTGTTATAGATATAGGCAATCATCTAGGACTTTATCCAAATCCCTCTGAAGTCAATTCACAGACAAAATAAGGATGGTGATGATAAGTATCTTTTCCTCATCATCTGTGCTTGTAGTCTGGAAACCATAAGGCCAGGACTGTCTGCTACATTCTCAGTGCAGAGAATGTATTGTAGTGGGACACTGATTGTGGTTGGAGACTGCAGGTGATGCAGTAATAAGAAATATTCTATCCTGTTAAAGTCAAATGGATGGTATTAGAAACCTGCTCTATCTATGGAAGCATGTGGAGTTATAACATTAATTTTGTGAAGTTCAGCTATTTTCATGGGATATAGTCTCAGAAAGCATTCCATCTTCTTAAAAGATAACAATATTGAAGCACTTAAGATGTGTACCTCTCTGCTAAGTAGATTTTTATTTTACAGTTTCCAGGCCTGGCTGTGTCCCAGTTCATTTATTTCCAACTAGGTTCAATTTCCAGGGGAAGGCAACTTCCAACGATACTTTTTGTCCAATAAAGGTGAAAATAATGTTCTCCAAACAGCACTATTTAAACTGGCATGCACATGTGGCTAAACAGTTTAATTCGATTTAAATAAAAATGTACACTGGCTGGAAATACCATGAAAACTGATATTCCAAACGGGGTAAAATGTTAAGTGTTCAGTGAAATGTAGGTTTTTAATTGTCCTTATTATCAAGCATCTTTTCCAGTTCAGATTTTTTGCCCAAGTGAGCATATTTTCAAGTATAAGTTAAGAACAGAAATATGAATTCATATAACCTCAGTTCAGAGAAGAGTTTACCATGTTCTTACATTGATTACCCAATATAAACTCATCTCCCTAGTTTTGAAGTGTTGTACACCATTTTTTTCATTCTCACTATCTAGCCATTTTATTTGTATAGCCCATATTGCTACAACATGTCCGACAGACCAATTTTGAAGATTTAAAAGTAGTTACATACTTGACACCACTGTGGGACAGGGAAGAAGCATTCCCACCTCTCATTTCTAAATGAGAAACTGAACTGCAGATGCAGTTGTCTGAGTTCATAGGAACTGTCAAGTCACGGCAAGTCTCCCTGAGTAAAAATGCTTGCCTCAGATTGCCTTGGAAATTAATCTACACTAACTCTAACTTCCTCAGAAATGTAATTGCACATCAAAGTGAGGCACTTTTTACAGAGAATAGGATAACTCTGTACAGAATTCTCACATTCTGTCTATGGAGTGAAAACTTCAGAATTTAATTAGTTGACTTTGTCTTAACATTTATTCTGAAAGAAGTGAAGGACAATTTAAATCCATACAAAAGGAATAAAGCAGGCTCCTTCCTTAAAGCAGACTCTCACTGAAATTAAAAACTCAGTCATCCCAAACCTTAAGCCTAATAAAAGCATTGTTTTTTTTCATTGGAGAACAAATCATATGCACTAAATCTAAGGATCTCATTATTCTTTTTCTAATTTAATTTTTTCTAATTTCCTAATTTAAATAATTTAGTTCCATAACCCTGACAGCTTATTTTGTTTACATAGTGGTAGGCAGGAGAAGAAAAAAAATCATTGAAGAAAAGCAAGTTTTCCAAACACATTATGTCATTGAAAAGGACCCTACATGAGATTTACATGGAAGTAGGAAAAAATAAGTATCTAATGTTCTCAAATGAAAAACAATAAAAACAAGGGAAAAGTTGCTAAACTGACAAAAAAAAAATTTCTTTTAAGATGTTAGTGTGCCACTTGTAGCACCTAAGCCTATATTTAGTATTAATTATGGTGGCTTAAACATAAAATGCAGTTTTTCCCTTGTTCTAGATGGAGTGAGGTCTGCTTGGCACAGCTGAGAGTAGATGGAGTGCAGCTGTTGTAAATCACTGCAAGTTTATTTCTGGGGGAGAATCTTTATGAAGCATCTGAAGTACCTCTATTGGTAATGGGAATCATGAGCTCCATAAGGTAAAAGCAAATTGCAGTGTCTCTGACTTGGTGTTCCTGGAGTATCCTGCTTTCTGCAAGTGAATTTATCTTCAGAAACATACTATTCTTTAAAATTAAACATAATCCTTCTTTTCTGTGCTAATATATATGATAGTTCTAGATTACCTTAATACTGAATAACTATGTGGATTTGTCCATTTGGTTGTATTTTTATGGGATTAGAAGTTCTGAGGAAAAAAAATCTTCTACTGTTCAGTTATTGTGGCTTCAGATCCAGTCAGATTTTTCCACTGGCCAAATGGGTCAAAATGTTCTTTATCACACTCTTCTCGATGATGCAGGAAAAGATAGGAAATACTTTTGCATCCAATTATAATGTTTTTTAAATTAACACTTCAATGAAAAACAACATTTAGGCACTGAAATATCTCATATGTGATAACAAATATATATATGGTTTTCATTCAGAGGAAATTGATTTTTCCCTCCTTTTTACAATATACAGCATACAAATATTGTTTTGAAATTTATTTTTTTAAAAGTCTAGAGATTTTCATATCCCATATTACCAATTTGTGTCTTTTAAATAGTCCTATGACATAGTTCTCTGTGACCTACCAGTTTCTAGATCTCAGTATTAGAATTAAAAGATAGCAAAATAAAGTTTGATGGCTGCTGAAAAAGAAGGACCTAGTTTAATTGTAATGAAACTTTTACCAGCTCTTTCTTCATACTAGTAATCAGTCAATTTTACATAGCACTGCAAGATGCTGATCCTTCTGACCTTTCTCATTTTGAAGCAGGAAATATTTAGATTTTCGTTGCATTTCCAGTTCAAATAATGTCTGTCCATTTTATTTAATTATATTATTTCAGACTACACTACTGTGCACATTTGTATATTTAGTGCAGTGTCCCTGAATCATCCATGACCAAGAACTGTGAGGTCAGTTGTTGTAAAAATATTTGGCTTGAACTAAGCTTGCAGTTAGGGAAATCTTTGCCTGTGTTTTATTTGCTATTTAAGTAGTTTCTGTTTATTTTCTGTGCTTAACGGATACTGTACTTGACCTCATTGCTGATAACACCATGCAAGCTGACACAGCCATATTTACAGTAATATTGTTTTCATTCAATCTGTCTATATATGTAGAAGGTTCTTTTTCTCTTCAAATACAAACAGTGATATTAAGGTTGATATAGATTGTACTCAGCTGTTCAAAATACTGCTCTAAAGGCTTATTGTCTGTGTAAGTGAGATGCTACTAGTGAAAAGTACATCAATATTAGAATCCACTACTCCCCATGTACATATTCATATTGACTGACTGAGGATATTATATATCTAGAACATCCAAAGAAATTTTGCTTTAAAGGAAAAAATAAACACTCTTAAAAACCGAAGGAGAAACAATGTTGCACAGATTTTGTCCTCACTACTTCTGATGTAAAGCATTTGAACTCAGCAGAGAGAAATGGAAAGATTTTATTTATTTATTTATTTATTTTAAACTCTAGTAGTTGGTGATTGAATCAGGGCTGCCCAATTTTCTCCAATATAGCCATGTTTCATCAGGACAGATATAACATTGTAATTCAAACTCTAGAAACTTCCAAACATGATCAGAAAGCCATTTGCCTGGGATAGAAATAATTTCATACTTCACACCATAGCCCAATCTTGGTAGTAAGGAATCTAAAGAAAAAATTCCTGTAAACTTCTCTGGGAACAGCATTTCAAACAGAGGAACTGTCTGCTGCTTCTTGTCCTTCCAATAACTGTTTGTATTTGGAGTTCCTGACAGTATGTTTGCAGAAGTAACTTAGGGAATCAATCTAGTTCCAAAAAATACAATTAAATTCATGTATCACATAGATATTGAATGCTGCATATGCTGTAGTCTTTGAAAAACACCACTGGAGAAGAAGCTGTTGCAGTTCCATTGGACACTAATCAGCCTAGAAATACCAGAAGCTACCCACTGTGAGAGTCCTAGCATTTCAGTAGTGCACGTCATTGGCCTCTGCACAATACATGGCTGTTGTTCCAGCTATCCCTTTAGAGAATTTTTTAAAGTGATGCCCAGAAAGTGTTGACATTTTCTACTGTGGGTGGCAGTGAGCTTAGGAACTGGCAGTAGTGTGAGGAAATGCAAGTGCATTACAGGAAAATCTGGCCTCCTTTTCTTAATCTGCAGCACAGTTTCCTCTACATGTGATGTACTTGGAAAAGATTGAAAAGTAGTTGTTGAAGAGAGGGTGAAAGGATACACAGTACTGTCTGCACAGGGTGTTAATTCTGTGGGTAGTGTAAAGCTGTTTTGTCTATAAGGTTGTTTATGTGGAACTCTTTATTAAAGCAAACAAAACAAAATTTTTCAAAATTTATGAGTTTTAATGCTTTTTTTTTTCCCCCTTCAATGACAGGAAAAATACTTTGCAAGGCTAATGTAATTCTTATATAAATTTACATATAAAATTGTGTCTTCCACCCAGTTGCCAAACCACACCATTTTTAAAATGAGCATCCTATTAGTATATAATGCTGTAATATAACATAGGGAGCTGTCATTAGCCCATATTTTCCCACTTTGATATGCAGACACTCCTTTAGCAGGGAATTAGAACTTCACAAAACGTTATCTTGTAAACAAAACTAAATGAAGAACAGATTTAGAAATAATGCGAAAAAAACATTTGAGGTTTCTCTCACCCAGTACTTGGCAGATTGCAAATTAAGATTTTGTTACAAACTGTACAGAATATTATGTATAAATCTGCTGGTTGAGAATGATGCCAGCTCCTCCAAAGTTAAGAATCATTCAAGAAAAATGTTCAGTATCCTTTACTGGCATATGTGTATTTATCTATCATCACCTTTCAAATATCTAAATTGTGAACAGTTTTGTTTTTCAACCCCTGTTTAGTAACCAGTTTTCTCCAACTCTGGCAGTGAATTTTGTAGCCAAACTGAGATCACTGGCAAAATAGAAAGGAAAGAATTATTAAAAAGCTTGGCCTCTGCCTTTAACTGGACACTGCCTCATAATCTTATGATTAGGTGTCCTTCTGGTAGGATACAGAGTAGTACTCTCGAAACTGAGAACAACTTACAACAGCTGTACTGAACCGTACCAGTGAAGATATGGTCTTAATTCCATGTGTTCCTCATCTTATGTCAATAAAACTGTTATGCAAACCTTCATTAGAATTATCTTAACATAAGAAAAAGTAAAACACAAAACACATCCAGCAGTTAGGAACATTAATGGCCAGTTGCTGTGCATTGAGACTTAAAGACTCAGAGCACATCAGAAATGTGCACTGCAAAAATGCCA
This sequence comes from Chlamydotis macqueenii, assembly GCF_036417535.1. Taxonomy (NCBI): domain Eukaryota; kingdom Metazoa; phylum Chordata; class Aves; order Otidiformes; family Otididae; genus Chlamydotis; species Chlamydotis macqueenii. The sequence continues at coordinate 114,075,261 of NC_141556.1, read as the reverse complement.
GATTTGGAGCTAGTGTCTACAGGGCGGATCTCTTAAAAGATCAATGGCAAGCTCTGAACATCTTTGTGGCATTTGTGCCACTTTGAGGTCTTACAATGGGCAAAAACAAATCTCAAGCTTGTGTGTAATGGAGCATCAGTTGCCAGGGAAGTTCTCCAGCCTCCTTGTGTAAGGACTCAGTAGGCTGTGCTTCTTCAGAGGTCATCTAGCAATTTTCTCCTGATAAGTCCTATCCTAACAATGCTGTATGGTCTCTACAGTTTCCTAGAAAAACCTTTGTCTTTTTGGCACTACTGCAAAACTCCTAAGTTCAATGCCAGAATGTCAATTTTACACCTTGGCTTGATGTTTAGTAGCAACACCAGGGGAATTAGTTATGCTGCTGGCTACACCCTGAGTTCACATCAGGGTGTGGATCCCTAGCTCATCCTGTTCAGTGTATCGGTTTTCCTAGCACATAGCCTTACTGCAAATGGGTAAGTTGCCAATCTGAGTAAGAGCTTATGGCCAAAATGTTATACCCTTCTGCATGCTATTTCAGATACAGCTTGTATGACGGCAAATCTTTTTCTGTGGACACTGTAGCATCAGTTGTTATATCGGAAGGTTCTTAGAGCAGCTGCAACAAAACATGGAAAGTCTTGCAAGAACATATGCTGCTCTTGTCTCCTTTTTTTTACTGAGAAGAATCTGTACTTCAGCAAAATATAAGTATAGCATGTAGTAACAGGAATGGGAGCCAGAAAAATTTTTGAGTGTTCATATCTGGTGTTCTGTTTCAGGCTTAGCAAAAATTTTTCTTTTAAAATGTTTATGCTACTGCAGTTGGTATCAGATAACATGGTAAATATAACCCATAGTTTAAAAATATATTTATTAAGGGACTGAAAGAAATAACTAAGGGAAACAGGATTGTAATACACCAACCAAAAGCTGAAACACTTTTTCAAGTGCTTACCTTTAGAATACCTCGCCCATTACTGATGTTTTCTGAAAAGCAGTGCTTCCAGTATAGTTTTTACAATATTTTAAATATAAAGACTCAATAAAAGCTAGGGATTCATAATGGTTGGAAGGTGGAATAGAACTCAAGAACCCTTGAGTTAAAACTTTTGGGGTAAAGCTAAGAGCAGAGCCTTGGTTTTTTTTCTGTTTATTAATTGGCTGGTGAAGTGAGAAGGTCATTAACCAAATGAACCTGTCATGTCAACAGTTGCATGATCCAAGTCTTTCTGAGCAGTTGCTGAAAGAGAGAGGATAGCAGAAATGGCTAGACTTGAAAACTATTATCTAAATTATTTTGGTTTTGGTTTTTTTTAGACAAATTATCAACTCCGGTGCAGCAGGAAGGGGAGTAGAACTCTTTTTACTGTGACTATGCTCCCACTCAAAATCAGGGGTAAAATTGCTGTAGGCTTCCTCTTCCCTAAGCAGACCCTAGGGTAAAAACAGTAAGTGTAATTTTGTCGGTTCCCTTGCCTTTGACCACTCAGGGAAAGCATAGGAAATGGTGGCAAAAATATTTATGAGCAAAACAATTGCTCCCATAGACACTCAAGTAGGCTGTGTTTCACTTAAAGCCACTGCTATTAACGTGTTGAGGGGTTGCAACATCCAGTCAAACTCAGATTCTGAGCCACGGTGTGGGACCACACCGAAAGAGATCCATGCCAGTGTACAACATCAGTGATCATGCAACTGCTAGAACTGATGGGTAATACTGCAACTTCTGCTTTCTCCTCATCTTTCCCACTTGTAGATTGTGAACTCTGAATAACAGGAAGTTCATAGAGACTTGTAGGAACACTCCCGTGTCGAAGGGTGCATTTGTTTATTCATTCTTGATTTATCCATCTGTACCAAAATGGAAGGAAAATCCAACACATGTTAATAAGTGAGAAGAATTTTTCTTTACATAAAACTATTTTGAACTGTTTATATCAACTTGTTCCGGGATCCATGACTTGATCCATTTGTACACGATTCATCTGTATTTAGCTTGGACAGAGTATGAGTGTGAAACTTCTTGCAGGCTGCATATAATCATGACATCATCCGAGATTTCATTTTGGGCCAGATGCAACATTGCTGTGCCCTCCCTGGATCCAGTGCAGGTTGAATACAACTCACTGTATGACTGAGTGTCTCCTATTTAAGGCTACAAGGCTTGTCCTATGATAGCACTGGTGAGGATCTGAATGTTCCATTCTCTTCCCTGATCTGGCAGGAATAGCAATGAAGATATCATCTAGTCCAAGGCGTGACACAGGCTTTGCTAGGGAACTGTGAATCCAATTTAATTTGTGCACAATCATGAGGACAGAGCATATTAAAACTGAAGCAATCAGTTCTTTTACCAGCTCTGATATGTGAAGAACAAAACTAAAGAAGCAGATTTTTTTATAAACATGACTTAGTCTGTATGAGGTGATGTTGTGGCAATCAATCTCCATCATGGACAGATATTATTTTTTAAAGTCTGCTATCATTTGTATTTATATAAGTAAAATGGGCAGTGTGGACTCTAATAAGAACATATAAATTTTCTGAACACATAGTATCAATACTATTTTTTATGCTGTCATTTGTTCTCTGTAACACCTTTAACACATGCCTCTGCTACTGGTATCTTGTGCAGGGGATACACAGTGGCTCCAGTTTTGAATACCATATAAACAAACCTTATAAACACTTAACTTGGGAAGGTGGTCGCTACTTGCTCTGTATTCACCAGTATGGAAAGAAAAAAGTAGATGGGTTAACTGAGTTCAAATACCTAAGGGCAGAACAACTTATGCCAACTGTAAAAAGCTCTAAGATGCTTCAGAAGCCAGCATGTTCATAGAATTCTCTAGCTGCTATGCCTCCTTTGACAACAGCAGTTGATTAGCAGTGTAGGAGGTGTGTGCTGGGTTCTCAGTGACAGTCTGTTATGCTGGAGAAGTCCTCACATGCTGAGTACACCAGCATAGTTTAGCTGTACTGTCACCTGAGAATGAGCCAGAGTTACTGCTTTTGTTGCTATAAACATATCTACATATCTGAACAATAATGTATTTTATATTCATAATTATGGATGAAGAAAAATGCATTTCTGATGTCTGCTCTTAACATGTGTGCATCATGAGGTCTGGCTCTCTAACTACGCAAATGAATTGAGGATCTGAACTAACAATCAGCTTGACTTCATACATACGAAGATTAAACTGACTTCAATGTGAAGGGCATTGTGCTGAGCTGTTTGCCGATCAGGATTATGATGACACATGATACAAGGACCTAAAAATTACCTTGCATATCAAACTATTATATATATATATATATATAATATATGAAAACAAAATTACACATCCCACGGGAACCTAGATTTTTACACACAAACCCCCAAATGGCCAGAAACAAAATCACAATTGCAAATTAAGTGTTTGCTTGTTTCTACTTTTACATTAACCAAAAAGTAACGATTTCTGGCAAAACTGGTGATGGATCTCCTTCGATCTTCAACCCCAAGCCATGTGCACATTTCTGGAAATAAGCATTTGTTTATTATAATATGTATGATTGCATCACTGTACTGTGATGTGCAATCTCTGGCACTAATTCCATTATACACTCTTACTTATAGGAGCTTTCAGAAGCAGATGTGAAAATTTTAACTCTGAGTTGAAATTTACTGAAGAGTTACTGGTCCAAAAAAGCACTTTTCTTTACAGGAACACCTTTTAAAGTTGTTGATGTTGTTTTAAATGTCATGCTCTAGTTCTGCAGCACTTTTGCTCAAATTAATTTTGATGCCCTGGGTAACTCTAACACCTTTTTTTGTTCTACTCCTCGACTTCCCTGGATACCGGTCTTGAACCCTATAATTAAATTTCCCATACAAGTACAGTGTAAAGGTATGTGCAGCCTAATCTCCTACTATGTGCCTAAATATGAATTTACATGGATAAATGTCAGCCAAAGCAAATAAGGATTTTAATGGTGCTAATATACATACCGAGCATGTGGCAATTACAGAATTTTCCATAAAAGCATCAAGTGGCTTCTGGACTTCATGTAACCATACAAGCCCCATAAACCAATTGTTGGGGGTCTTGCCCAGCAGGTATCCACCGCACCCAGCCTCAATGTAGTTTCCTCTATTAAACTGCTGCCTCCCTAATTGCTTGCCTGTAGCATGTGTATTTGCTAATGACATAAGCGAAGAAAACATGCAGTGTTTTACGTGCAGAACAAACAAACAAACAGTAGTGATTCCTGCTGTGAAAACGAAACCGGAGAGGTGTGAGTGGGTGAGACAATGCCACACACATAGGTCTACCAAAGCAGGAGAGAGAAAATGGAAGACTGAAGTGATCTGACTGGGATTCCTTTGTAACAACTGTGCTGCTGCACATGGCTATGGGCATTACAGTCCTTTCCAAAGGCATTCTCACCCTCCTCTCCAACAGTTCTGAAGCTTTGTATAGGCCTTGCTATTTTATTGTGTGAAAGGATATTTGTGTTTCACATCCTGCCTCGGCAGCTCCTGATTGTTTTTTTTTGTTTGGTTTTTTTTTTTGTTGTTGGGCATAATCTGTGCAAGGATAAAGTAACAGTCACAATCCTGACACTCTTGGTAGGTCTGTCCCTTGCACCAGTTGCACTTTCTTGGTTTCTCAAACCTTGGCTAGGAGATGGTGGCCAATGGTGATAAGCGCACACTCCTAAATCTGGTAAGTGTATCTGAGAGGCTGGTGACACTGCATCATTAACAGATGATGATGGTTGCTCCTTTCACCTAGGTGTAGGGGAAGGCTGTATTTGGATAGTTACTCCCTACCTAAGTGCCAGAACAGCCCTTCATGTGACAAAGTGAACTGACCTCATGTTGGCCTTTAAAGACACAGCTGGCACTCTGCAGCTGGAGCTGATGAGGCAGACACGCTGCTGCTGGGACACCCTGGTTTTCCCACCTGAGCTTCAGGGGCAAAGTCCCATGGAGGTTACAAACCAGAGCCAGGGCGGGAAGGAAAGAGGTGTTGCTCTGTGCTGGACTTGGACATCACTATGGAAATAAAACTGGAAGTTGTATTATTTCCCTCTGTGTCCCATTAATCATTGTTGCTAGGCAGCTGCAGTGAGACCCAGCCAGTGTGGAGGCAGTTCCCACAGAAACCCTACATGACTTTTAAATTGGGCCATATGTAATCTGTTAGCATTAGAAGTGGGGAGGGGGTGGAGAAAAAGGCTCCCAACTGAAGGCAGCCATGCTGAACTCCAGCTAGATCTGTGGTTTTGCTCAGAGCTGATGGAGACTTTAATGGGAATATTGACAGATGCTTTATTTAAACTGGGGTAGTCAAGAGCTACCGGAGCACATGGACAAGCATACCACAACACTTCAGATGGGTGGTGTGGTATGAAAAATAACAAGGCCTATAAAAACCCATGCTTTGTCTTAGCGTTTGCAAGTTGTCCTTCAGGTACACTTCTAGACCTTTATACCTTGTGATTCCTTTATGTAAGGGCCTTAAAAAGTTACAGTTGTACCCACGATAATCCCATCCTTCAACTCGGCACAGTTTCAAGAATGTTGTGAATAAGATGCATTTTTGCCGTTAATAGTCTTTATAATTTAAATGGATATTAAAATGGGTTATTTACAGTCTCATTTCTCTTCCATGTAATTGTTCATTAGTGTTCAGAAAGGATATTTTATTGTTATTACCCTTTTAAACAAATGTATCAATCCAAACAATCTGAAATACGGTATTTTCTTTGCCAAAAGCTACCCACTTATTATTTTCCTACAGATCCTCAGACAGCTGTTAACACTCTGTATTCTTCTGAAGGAACATGTACTCATGCCACCATTTACATCCCTTTTGGCTCTGAGACTTGTTTTCTTTCACTGTATCCTGGAGGGAAGATCATCATGACTTCTTCTGTGAAACTGCTCTTCAAAACACATCTCTGTGCCTGCAAGCCAAAGAAAGCAGTTTGCCCACTGGATTCCCAGCTATATGCAGAGTTACTACATTTTTCTTTGGCTATTCTAACTATTTGAGCTAATTTTGCACTTTTGGACATGATGAAACAGCTGCCACCTGCTAGGAAAGCAGAGGGGATCCATAATAAACCTAACAATATCACTAGCCTCAAAACTTTAGTGGGAAACTAAAAGCAATGTGATTCCTTAATTCTATGCCTGGTGGATAGGGAGAAATTTAAAGCCATTTTGTCTTCAGTGTGGCTTACTATCTATCTACTTAAGTGCCCTTTCCTATCTTAGGTGTCCTTTATCTTAGGTGCACATTTCACAGCACCAAATTCTCCTCATTCATTCTTTATAAAATACGAAGATGCCTAGAAGGGCTTTATGAAATATAGGTCCTAGGAGGTAAAACTCCTCTCATTTAGGTGGTCTACCCATTCTCCTAGTCCCTGATACACTACTGCTTTTTGTTGTATAACTTACATTACGTGTGGGCAGGGCAAAGATGCTGCTTGTGATTTTGAAGGTTAGTCCCACTGTCTTATTGCGTTTCTATGTTGTCCTAATTCTCTGATGTAAAATGATAGGAAAAATTAAAGAAACTATCTATGACTGGGATTACTCCAGGTAAAATGTTTAACTTGATCAATAAGAACACTGTGAAATTATTTAATTCTTTCTGTTCATTAATACTTATTGTCATTTTATCTTTTGACACTCTATATTGGCTGCTTTATAGGCCTACTTGTGATAACTGCACACTGCTGCTGATATATCACAGTACTCCACTACTGACCAAGTAAGCAGTTGAGAGAATTTCCAACTCTGAGAAAACAAACAAAACAATTAAAATCAGAAAGCTTTTTGTGAAATACATTTCTAATTAGCAAGCTAAAACACCAAGGAAGAAATTAGTTAATCAGCTCTGTATACACTGATTTTTACAAACAAAATAGAAATCTTGAAAACGTAAGATTTAACTCTGAGCATGTGTGTATATATATATATGTATATTAGCATTTAGTTACAATTAATTTGCTGCAAGTCTGTAATTAATTTGTTAGATGTACCTTTCCATTAAGACTCATTCATCTCCAAACTGTTTTGTCCCACTCTGCCATCCCACATTCCCAGGTTAGCCTCCCTTAAAGAGAGAAGGAGGGATGATTTTCCCCATTATTTTAATTAGATCACTTTTTAGGATATTGATTAGCAAAGCATCTGCCATCTGTGAGAAATGCACTTCATCTGAAAGAGATTTCTTTAGCATAATAGCATTAGTGTGATGCCAATGAGATGTGAGATGGAATAAAGTTGATGCCACATGTATCATTATATGTTGAGGGGAATATCCTAGCACCACAGTGTTAAAAAGCATAGTTCTCAGGGACTGTAACAGATCCACGCACTAATTGATAACACATTATCTGTGGCATGTGGTCAATATCAAAGCCAAAGTAAATAAAAAATGTGTGACTTTAGATGCGATGGGTAAGATTTTAAATAAGTTTTGCTCTAACTGTTAGTGATGAGTTTCACCATATTCTTGGTTTGATAACTGTATATACCATATTTTTAATGTATTCATCTACTTCCACCTTGCTTTGCTTCAGCTGGAAAGAGTGGCTTCATGTTAACTGCAACAACACGCCTTTGCCAGCCTTTCCTCTCCAAAAAATAAAAAGTTAAAAGGTTGATCACAATCTTAGAGATACTGTGATCTGCAAGAGAGACTTCCATATGTAATTAATACCTTGTATGGTGATTAATCTGTTTGCATACATTTATACAAAGTTTTGTTTTAAAGGTAGGGACAGTTAAGTGATATGTTATGCCTGTGAATAGTTATGCAGTCAGCTGTTCTTGCTCCTGAACCAGAAAAGATTCCTACTACCTGATAGAACTTTGCCATGAGTAGGAGGAACAGCATGTGCAAAAGCTGAAATGGCAGCACTGAGCATAAAATGAAGGAGTGACAAAAAATAAGCAAGTCCTGGTAAACATAAAATTGTGGCTGCATAAATAGTAACAAATGCAAAATAAAAATATTAAATTATTGTGATGCAGTCGTTAGCTGCAATCATACTTTGTTTTTCTGTAAATAAATTATGTGTCAATTCTGTACCAGGACTGCTGGTATGAATAAAATGAGGAGGCATGGCACCATAGATTATGTTTCTGGATAAAATGTTATTTTAAATATGTTTTACCTATTTAAAATCCTTAAGACCAGAATATTCATAAAGCAGGCTGCAGAACGAATCAACAGTCACAGTAGTCTAGTCCATATAATGAAATTCATGGTATCTTCTATTTGAGAAAATATGGTAGTTGGATGTGAGGGTACAAATGCACCCAATGGCTCAAAGAAGGCCCATCATAAACATTTGCTGAAAGCTCTGTTCAGTATATTCTCACGTAACAGGAAAAGGAGAAAAATAAACAAACCACTGTCCTAGCTTAACTCAAAAAAAAACAAATCAAAACAAAACAAAAAACCAACAACCACCAAACAAAACCCAAACCCTGTCTGCTCACATCTGCATGTCATGGTTTGGATCCAGAGTGGAAGCAGAAGTGTTGAAATATCATGCAGGTGGCTGTCAGAAGAAGAAAGGCTCATTTCCAGTACATCTGGGTCCTGGGGCTAAACTCAGAGCTGTTGAGCTCCTCTCTGCCTGGTGTGACTCTGCACGTCAGACCAGACAGCGCTCTCTGGTTACTGTTCCACAAAGAGAGCTGGTGCTCATCAATGAACACTGGTCAGCAATATTATGAACTATAGCAGGTGCCAGGTGACATCTTAGCCTTGCTGATATCAGTAGGGAAACTAATTTAATCTCTGGGTTCACAAACAACTTGGGCTTCATTAATTTTAATTCTGGTGTTTGATTTACTATGTACTGCTACGGCAGGCGAAGCAACAAAAGCAGCAAGAAGTTCTTTGATTTTGGAAATCCCCTTATAAGAAGAGATATGTGATGAAGGGTGACATATCCTTCAGAAAGGGTGTGTGCCTGCAGTTAATTTTCTCTGCGATCTGCAGTTCAACTAATGTGCCAGGTTCTGCTCTAAGGGGCTTTGGGATGCTGTGATTTATGCTAGGGGTGAGTCTAGTCTTCACAAAATGCACAAGACGTACAAGTGCACATCAAGCAGTGTAAGCATGTCAAAGTGTCCAGGTACAAAGCCAAAGTTAGTCTGATTGCAGTAAAAGTATCTTTTACAATTCAACTTCTAACCTGCATGATACTGTTAGCAGGGATAAAAGAGAACTGGCAGTGTGGACTGTTGCCTGTTTGGTTAAATGGTCCTGCATTACACAGTTTATTAAAAGGAGATAAAGCATGGGTATTGGATATAGCAGTGTTGTGTAACTGTTCATCTATTTTCTGTTGGCAGTAGTTCCTCATTTTTATGATTAATCGTTTTGTTTTCCCACTACTTGTGCTTCTGCTGTGACAATGACTATGTATGCAACAGATAAAAATTAAGTTTCATGGGGACTGAAAAATACTTTGAGGTTAAAGTGGAGAATATGGTGGTCTGGGAGAACAGAATCATGTGATGACTCCTAGAATAGCACTATTTTATAGCTATCCTCTGATTCATTCTTTTATCACCACCATTTGCTTGTATCTAGTTGCTGCCTTTGCATTTCCCATTCTCCAACTTTTAACTCGGCTACCTACAGCTGCTTTCCATTCAAATACCATCCATCTAGTAGTGGTGCCTCAAAGATCTTTATCATCTCTCTCCACAGATAAGGATGTGTAAGTTTCCAGTGGCTGACCAATTAAACGCCAATCATGGAATTTCTTCATTTATGATTTGAAACTAAAGCATGTGAATTCATGTTGCTGTCCAATCTACAGATTTGAAAAACACTGAGGGAAAAAAAAAAAAAAAAAGCGAGCATGGTGTTTCAGTTATCTGCCCGGATTTTTTTTTTTTTTTTTAATTTATTTTGTGGTCAAAAGAGAATTTCAATTTCAGTGTCAAAACTTAAGGCCCTTGCTTCCAGGAAGTGCATGCAAGGGAGCCCTCACTCTTTCACGGATATCCTTTACTACAACAAAGACCTGAGAGTATAGACCTCTTTGCAGAGTCAGGTCTGTGCTTTCAGTGAAGAAGTTAGTGTCTGCAGAAAAGATATTGGAATGAGGGAGAAAAGACAGTGAAATGCTTCTTACACATGTCGAGGCAATCTAGCATTAGAGTTAATCATATGGCCATCTGTCTTTTTGGAATAAATGTACATGTTTATGCAGCTCCAAGCTATGCAATTTAAATTGTAAATACTGCTGCAATGGTTACCAGCTTCAGTAAAGCAGGGATCTTCAGCACACAACTTGCTTATAAGAAAAGCCGCAAATTTTAATACAAAACCTCCCATTCCATTCTTTCCTGGACAGTTTTTTATCCTAAATGCATCAGAAGCATTGTGAAACTGAATTAACTGCAACAGATACAGGAGTGATAAGTAAAAGAATCAGTTTCAAAAAAAAAATCCTACCTTTAAAATATGTGAACTTTTATTGTGTTTTCTTAATTGGTGGAAAGTATAACTTGACCTGTTTGGTTGCCTAAAGAGGAATTACATACATAGCTGGGGATCATCTAAACTGTGTAGGTGGTTCCCCTCAGAGCTGAGACTTAAAGTCAGAAAGGAGAGTTCTCCAGATATAAATGGGAGGCAGAGGAAGGAAGGTTATTCATAGGACATGAAAGTTACCGAAGTAAGGCCTTTTGTCCTTGTTGAGTAAGGTTTTACATAAAGTGGGCCATCTGTAGCCAACCATATTCTACCATTAGTACGGTAGAAACTAGAGAAATGAAGGCAATGAATGCTAAAATCCTGTATTGTGAACAGCTTTGCTTACCACTCTGAGTCTGTGATGGAAGAACAACAAAAATTGGGTCTATTTGACATTATTCACCGTTTCGGTTTTGTACATGTTTCATCATAGTATTTCTTATTCATGGCCTGTCTCAAGTTTGAGCTTTTCATTTTTCATTGTTTTGGTTTTGAATGCTCAAAGAGATATATTTTTTGAAATTTAAAATAACTGTTTTCTTTTGAATTCAGTGGAGTCCCATGAAATGATTTCCACTAGTGTTTCGTTCGATTAAGGCTTATTTATTTGGAAAATTAAACAAATTTAAATCAACAGTGTTCATTTGGTACATATCCAAAAATAGCTTAGCTTTGCATTTTGGCTCCTTTGTGCAAATTATGGGCAACATAATTCTCCAGTATATCATCACACACATGTTATTTACAGCACTTTAAGAAATGATCTGCTATTATCTTCTATGAGCTTGCTCTTCTCCCAGTGTATAAGAAAAAAAAAAAGGGAATAAAAAATATGCTGAAGCAGCACTGGCTGCATGCATGTTACCACACAATTTATCTCACCAGGAAATGTGAAGGCAGTCAGAAGTATCCCTTTCTATGCAACGCTTTTCTGTACTCACAAGTCTCCCATATGCTATATGCCCCCTCAGTAAAAAGAGTGTGGACAGCATGAAGCAGCTAAAACACTAACATGAGCATTTAGAAGGGTCTCTGTGATTTCCTCCTCTTCTGGATAAGTCATCAGCTCATATATTCACAGAGCCCACAGAGCTTACAACTATGCTGATCAGAAAGGCTCATTTTACTAGTCACCTTCACTCAGCTCAGCATCATAAAATGCCTTTCCAAAAGCACCAGGCTGGTCAGATGGAGGCCGAATCCCTTACAAGAATCAATAATGTATGCTCATAGGTATCTAAAGAAGGAGCACGGCTGCAGGGTAAGAACTGAGAAACAGTTTTTTGCATCTTCTTCGTTCACTCTTTTTTGTTAAAAATAAAACATTGTAAAGATTTTTTTTTTTTTATTCTTGACCACTCTTTCTGTATTTCATCAGTCTGTTACAATAACTTTTGCATGCATTCAAGTTGGGAAAGACAGACTGAAGATCTAACTGTTCTCCAGTCGTATTGACATGATTCTCCAGTTGACACGCCGAATCAAGTCAACTCTGTGACAGTGGCTTCAGAACATATAAGCCACAAAGAAAAAGTTCAAGCAACTTCAAAGTCATATACTACACCTGACTGTGGAAGGGATGTAGTTCCAAATAAGTGTTTATATGACTACAAACTATTTCAACAGTCAGATAATTGATTTGAATTTTATCTTGCTTTTTATGTCTTTCTCTATTTTGATCAATCAGCCTTATGTACTACAACAATTAATTTTTTTTAAGCTTCTGCTTTTCTGTCCACCTCTGCATTGAACAAATGCCCAGCAAATGTTTTATGTGGAAAGTGAGATCCAGGCTACTCAACATTAAGGAATTAAAGAATCAACATCAAAGGTTTCTCTGAGCAACCTGACCTGGTTGAAGATGTTCCTGCTCCTTGCAGGGGGTTTGGACTAGATGACCTTTGAAAGTCCCTTCCAACCCAAACCATCCTACAATTCAATGAATCCTCCACCCTTTGGTAAGATGAAAGATTTTTTTTTTTCTGATTGGTTTGGGTAATTGTCTTCTGCATAAAACTTTTCTCCTGCAGTTTCTAAATTTGTGTAGTATTACATCTGCTTTCTTTTACAAAATTACTGCCTTTTTCTTTCGTACCATTTGGCAACTGTGTTCTCGAAATTAGCTGCAGATTCCTAAAGAACTAGATACACTTGTAGATAAAGATATATGTGTCAAACCTACCATAGTCTACACTAAATTATTAAAAAAATAAATAATACAACAAATAAGCTATAATGTAATCCTGAAGAATTCGTCTCCTCAGACCAGAGGTAAGATACAGTACAGTGTGAGAAAAATTGTATCACAGATTGTCCCAGCTCTGCCTGCTGGGTGAACATAAGGCTGCAGCCTCTAACACTCTGTCTGCATCCTTTCACCACAGTTAAAACTGAGACAGAAGAATGAGAATGGGAAATTAACTTTCATTCGAATAATTTATACTAATTTTTCTTTCGTTAAACATTTATGTAAGTGAAAAGAGTATATATGGAGATACCTGAATTCAAGATGACCAAAGGATTCTGTTTCCCAGAAATATTTCTGGGAAAAATCCACACTTTCTATTAAAATCAGCACATCGATTAAAACACCAAAATGGAAACAGCAACAAAAACCCAAACCAAATCACTTCCTTTTCGTGTACTAGTGATAGTGGCCACAAATTTAAAAAACCCCACACATCCTGCTGCTTCAGCTGCTGCTGAAAGGAGTGAGTTTGGAAAGATTTCTAAGCCTTGCTGAGTTCTGAGGTAATGTTTGCAGTTTTTAATATAATTGTATTTTGGCATTTATGAGAATACTGCCAGCATTACTTACTGGACAGTGTCTTTCAGCAAGGAAACTTTAGAAACCTTGAAATTTCCCAGTACTGTGTTGAAGTAATGTGTAATATTTTGCTTTGATTTGTTTCATTTCTTATTCTTCTGAAAAGATGGAAGTCACATTTAGTTGGGGATCCAAATATAACAAATCTACATTACTCAGAGCAGAAAAAAAAAATAGTTATTACATCCAGGAAATAAGAATTTCTTCCCATCAGAGTAAGTATTTTGAACTATTTTTGCATGAATTTGTTTTCACTGATGAACAGTTCATATTATGATTAATTGACCACACAGGTTTAATGTGTGGTCAATTGTTTGGTTTTTGGTTTTTTTTTTCATTAGCTTCAATAACACCCTGTGCTTGTGCCAGTCATCTTTCCTGTGTAATACACCTCACAGTCTGAGGGTTTAGATACCCACATGTTGGTGCATTTCCTTCTGCTTGTAAGCAGAAGAAAGTTTCTGATTTAAGTTTGTTGACTGATGTGGTGAAATTCTGTACCATTCAGACACACCTTGATCAACTGATATTTATCAGTTCTGATGAGTGATTTTGATTCCATTTAAACCAAGTTAAACTTCGTTAATCTCATCATCATTAATCTCACAATACCCTTAGAGTAAAATGGCGGCCTCACTGAATTCAGTGGCAAAACTGCATGTGAAACCAATAGTTGAAACAGCTGAAAGAAAAAACCCATTTCATTAACTGGAAACATTTAAAATTTGGTTCCAACCTGAATGTGCTGGCTAGTTAACAACGTGTCTGGAAGTGCTGGGGTCACCAGCCTGCTTTCCAAGCACCGTGTCAGAGCTCTGCAGCAGGGAGAGTTGGGGCTTTCCCAGCTCTGTGATGGTGAGAATGGGTGCCCTGGAGCAACTGGGTTGCTGTAGAGCCATAGGCCTTGGAAAACCTGGAAAATCACTTCAGAATTGGATATCCCACAAGCGCTGATAGTGATGTATGAGAAATCCCAGCAGCTTTCCACAAATGTATACAAAGCTTCATGGACATCCTTCCTCTCATTTACCTATCGTTTGTGCTTCAAACAGCAAGTCAGCATTTTTCAACATAATCCTGTTTCACTAGCCTGAAGGCCAGGTCTTATGCTAACAAGTATCTCAAGCAAAGGTCTCTGATGATCTTACACCAATCAAAGCAGAGCATATCAAACCCCGATACTGTTCATAGTTCAATGAAAGGCAGCTATTGATATGTTAATCTTCTAATTTTAACAATATTTCTTAATTTTTTTTTCTAATTTGAGACAATTGGATTGTGATGATATATGCATCCAAAATTCGTTGCAGGGTGCATTATTGGAGTGAAAATATTTGAGTCTAGTTTTGAGGAAGGATATGGAGTTTTAGTTTGGACCAGTCTATCACAGGGGTAAAGTCCCTGAACAGGAAACAATCTGGGTTTTAGTGTGGCTAGATTGCTGTCAGTACTTTATCAGGTAGTTTAAGCTCAGGTTCACTGATTAGGATATTACACTGCAGTCTCATTTTCTGAAAACTAGTTAGAGAAAGGATTTCATATTCTGTTTTGTATAAAGCCATCACTGTTGGGTAATGACTCACTCTTGGGACTTCTAAGAATTATTACAATATAAATAATAATACTTCCCATGGAGCATCAATCATCTCATGTTCTCTGTAGTTTAAGTACTTTTGATAGAAATCAAAATCTTTGTTTATAATGCTTCCTGCCAATTAATACCCCAAGCAGCATTTACTTTTATAACTTTTAAAGATTTTCTACTGTAAATAGAACAAAAATGCTTATAGTACTTATTCCAGTGTAGAGCAATGGCACATTTATAAATATCTTACAAGTCATTATTCAATTAACACATCATGAAAACTGATTCCTTTCTTTAAAAGTTCAAATTAAATTGAACTTTTTTGGTGTTTGGTTTTTTTTTAATTTGAAAAGGCACACTGTCTTTTTCTTTTCTTTCCTTCTTTCTTTATTTCTTTACTTGCTTTTGCCTCAGGCCTGGTATGGAGATGAAAACCGGACACTTCATGCAAATTCAGCTCCTAATAGGAAGCACTTCAAATTTTGTGAATATCTTGGTGAGATGTAACATTGTACAGAAAAAAAAAAAATATAGATACTAGTGTAAAAGAAATTTTTTTGGTACCCATTTAAATGAAAATGAGGATGTATTGCTAAACAGTATAAAATAGTTCACCTCTTTGTCGGACAAGACTGTTCCGTTTATCAGTCATAATGGATGGAGATATTGAAAGAAGTCGAGAAAATAAAAAGACTCAACTTGGAAGGAAATTTCGAAGTTACGTCAGCACAAATATTTCTGAGCAATGCAGTGTACTAAAGAGCTTTTGTATTGACTTGAAGAGACAGGTCATGCATTTTTAAAAAGGCAATAAAATATGTAACATCATGCAATACATATGCCAATGAAGCACTAAAGCTATCTGTACTCTTTTCAAGTTTTTCTTGCTACTATATCCTGGCTAAAGGTATACTCTGTACCTAAGTAAAAATCTCATTTTCATTCCTGACTTCATCTGCTTTGAATGCAAAGAGGGTTAGAAAACTTTTGTGCCTTCAAAGCCAATAGAGGATATTTATTCTGGAATCCACTATGGTGATAGATAAAATATCTGGATAATTTAGCACACCACAAAAGCAAAGAGAAAGAAAGGACAGATTATCGTAACCAAACTATTAGTTATCAAGATACAGCTTTTGTCTCACATCCTGTAGTTGACTGGGACACTAACAGAGAAGTACATGACTTTTCCTGAGTTACTCATAGGCCTGTGCCAGCTCACTGTTTGCTGTCACTAGAAAGAAAGAGACCAGACTTTGGTAAGAATCAGGAGGGAATCATTGTGAACTCTTGAAATCTATGGGCATCAGGGAAAGCATCTGGACTTTGTAGTAAATGTTGTGAACACAAACTTGAATTGTCAGAACATAACCATAGTTAAATGAAGAGCAGAAAGCCAAGGCTGACAGAAAATAACATGTCCAATTACATGTATTCTTCTGGAAGAAATGTGAAGGGCAGAAACTTTTTCTAAACATACACAGAGACAGAGAGAAGTTGGCTAAGCTTCCTCTGTCCAAAAAAAAAAGATACTGATTTCAAACTAATTTTCAAATAAATTATGCCTGTCTCTCACTCTGCTTTTAAATTCAAACATAGCTGTGATTTCTCATGACTGAGTTGTGTGATTTGATTAAAATGTCATTTTTTGAAGATTAAATACTCTGCATGAAAAGTGTTTATATTGTCTACTTACGTGTTTTGGAGTACTTTCCTGATACTCCTCTTAGGGGACCAGTAGATGCATCTGCATTTATTTTTCAGCTATTCTCTCAAATTTACAAAAATACTAGATTACATAACTGAAGAATTCTCCATGAGGTGTTTTAAAAGGAATTCAGAATATTTTGGGGGAATCTAGAGTAAACATTACTTTATTTATGCCAGCAGAAATGATTTACATTATTATACGTGGACCAGTTGGAGAGGGTCCAGAGCAGGGCCACAAAGATGACAAGAGGGCTGGAGCACCTCTCCTATGAGGACAGGCTGAGAGAGTTGGGGCTGTTCAGCCTGGAGAAGAGAAGGCTCCAGGGACACCTTATAGCCATCTATAAGGTGGCTGGGGGGGGGGGGGGGGGGGGGCGGAGCTACAGGAAAGACAGGGAGAAACAGAAAAAAAAAAAGTGAAACAATTTCTTCTGGGCTTCTTAAATCCTGACAAGTTTTGCTGCATAAACTTATAATGTGACTTTTCCAGAAAACTGGTGCACCAAATGACTGTGCAAAAAATTATCTCAAGCAATTACCTAAATAAAACAGAAGTTTAGAAGTCTTGAATTTTTAAAAAGGCTAAAAATTTATTTCATTGACATCTAGGTTAACAAAGGGGGCAACCTGGAAACCTCAGTATATTACTAGAATTTAATATATCTGATTCCCCCCCGCCCCCAATTGGATTTTTTAACAGAATTTTTTTTTTTTTTTGTCTCCTTGTTGTAATGACTTATGTGATACTTTAATTGCTGTCCTTTTCTTTTTTTTTTTTTTTCAGGACTGACATTAAAATTCTTTTTCTAGTCTTCAAGATAGATAAAAATATGTAAACTTAAACATTATTGACTGGAATGGACCTTAAAAATGGCAAGAAACATTTTTTCAATTTTTCCTTATTTGTTGCACATGGGAACCAACTCTTTGCCAAAGAAAGAGTGACTGTTTATAACATAAATATAGAAATAACCTGATTTTTGTGCAGATGTGTTATATGCATTTTAAAAATATTAAAATAAATATATGCGATTTTGAGGGTTCTCATTCTGTTTGAATTTATCACTCCATAAATTTATTATTATGAATATATGAATAACGATCATGATTCACAAAAGCATAGAAATATAAGAAAACAAACAAGAAGCACAATTACCTTAAAAATTAAAACAGGCATTGTGCCTAAGAGATTTCTAAAAGTTCATCCTTTGCTATGATTTTGATTAGAGGCTTTAGGTACCTTGAAATATAATTCGGTTTGAAATGTCAGTCATTTTTAATGTTATATAAAGTATATTATATAACTGATCCTTAATGTTCCCTCAAGTTTATAATTTTAGTTACTGTTTTTAACAAGAGGTGATGGCTGAATATTAATTAAAAACTTCTGATAAAGAATCCAAATAAACCAACCTGGAGAAAAAGGAGAGATCTTAAAACACAATGAAAACAGAAAACAAGAGAACAGATGCTAATATATTGGAAAGATTGAAGCCTTGAAAAGAAGCTTTGCGACTTTCTGAAGCACGGTATATAGCAAACAAACTGTCCTTGAAAAGGGAAAGAGTGAGTTCACAGTATATCTACTATATATTTTTGTGCACCTTTGATAACTCTGCAATTTAGCACAGTACTTAGACATTGCTTCTGTGTTACCGGTAATGCTTATTTACTATCCAAGGTGTGACACCAAAGAATTTCTTAACTTAAAAGTCTCTCATCTCATTTATAGAGTCAATTCTCTGTGGTCTTTTTCCAAATTTCATGAGACAAATATGTACTTTTTCTTCTACGTGTATTATAGCAGTGCATGAAATTTACCAAACCCAACTGGCTAATCCCTTCAAAGGCATGCATGCTGAATCCCAAACTCAGCTAAATCCTTGAATGTGCTTTACTCTACTTCCATCTGGAAAAAAAAAAACACACATTTGAGATCATGTGACTTGATTATTTATAGAATGTTGTTTTCTAGTCAGGCTGGAAGTTGCAACAGAAACGTTGAGGCTGTGACTCATTGCACTTGTTGGTAATAAACAGGATATTGCTAATATTGTACAACATTTAAAGTAACATTTTTAAAAGCACAGTTTTCCTCCTTTCTAAGAAAAGAGATTGACCTGTGCTCAAAGGAGGGAATGGTCCCAGTGGAGTCAGAGCTTTTTTTCCTTCTATGCTCATAATGATCTGAAAATTTCTGTCTCTAAACACACTGAATATATAGACAACTTTGGTAGACAGGGTCACAGACTAATTTGAGCAGTCATAATCATTACTACTTAACAGTTCTATGTGATCTTTAGATTATTTTGGAATTCTTAATTGCACTGGCAACAAAAATTATCCCTATGAAAGTCAGATCTGTTACTTTAAGAGGGCTTAACTGTCTACTTGCATAGGTAACAGAGGATAAAGGATTGTAACTCTTTGAAATGGAGGTGAAATATGACAGTACTAACAAACTAGGTATTCACATTTTTAAATGTACATTAAACTAAATAGCTAGAACTTTATGACCCCAGAATTTAATTAATTTTTGCAAGTAGCAAGAATGATTAATACATATGGAAATATTGAGACCAAATTTTTGATGTATTAAAACCAAAAGGGAAAGTTCCTTATTTGCAGTGTCAGAATGACTGAAGCCCAGCTGTTTATGCCATCTTTTATCTTCTGTGCAGGTACTGTACTTGTAAGTTTTCTCACTTTTCCACATGGCCTGTGCCAAGGCATCTTGGTAAATTTTGAGATATAAACTGATGTTTTGATGCCTATTTTAATAACACTTTGTGCATTAAATCTCTTTCTTTTACCTTTTGGGAGTTTTCTTTAAGAAGCAGACAATAAGGAATGCTTTGCTTTTTCAGAGAAGTAGTTTCAAGGTTTACCTAAAATTGAGAAATAAAGCAAGTTTTATGACAGAAGCTTTTAACATATTTTGTATTTTGAACTATGAAATCCAACCTTCCTCAGACTTTCTACATCAAACTAACCTATGATTGTTATTATTGCATATTTGTGAAACATGTTGCAAGTAAGGTGACATGTAATGTTTAAAAAAGCTTTAAAACATCTGTTCAGATACTTCCTCCTACTTCCTGCTTCTCAGAGGATGCACTGAATATTGCACAACACTTTTTTTAGAACTATTTATTTTTCTTAGAGGAGAACAAGTCTATGATGGCATAAACACAAAAAGATCAATTAGGACCACACTCTGGAAAAGGAAAAAACTTGTTTAGCACAGTTTATTTCCTATGATTTTGGGTTAGATACAAAATACTCCACAAAGGAAAAATTATATATATAAGAATAAAATAGATATGCAAAAGATATAAAAAGATATACAAAGGACAGCTCAGCTTTTTATTCTGGATCAGAGAAATGTTCTACCTTAAAATGACTTGTGTTACAGAATCTCCTTCTTTCTTTCTAGTGTGTATGCAGACTAACAGATTTTACTGCATCTGTGGCCTGTATAGTTAGTGAAAAGAAACAGAATGAAACTGTGGCTCAAGAATATTCAGCTCTTAGTTCTATCGGAAATAATTAATACTAAGGTTTGACTGTTTTAGCAGCTGAAGTCCTTATAACTAACACTAATTTTAGTTTTCACTCCTGCAGGTTCTGACTTCCTTTACATAGAAGTGGTTTTTTTGTTGTTTCTGAGGTTTGCAGCGATAAACATATAATTTAACATATAAACATATAATTTAACACTTCTGCGTTCTTTTGAACCAAAAGTAAATTTGTAAAGTTTATATACAATTTTGGTCACTATATCTGAGAAAGGGAAGAATTTAAAAATCTGTTATTTTTTTAATATTGATAAACACTGTATCAGATTTGTCTTTGGTAACTGTTCTGCCAGTGATAGAAGACATCCATCAACATTAAAATGATTACCCTTGGAATCAAGCTTTAGCATTTTTGTAAAGGTAGACATTATTGCTGACCTATTCTATAGTAACACTAACTCCAGTAAAAACTGATCTTTTGAGATAACTTGACTCTACATAAATTGTGAAGACTACATTGTTTCATATCTTCAGACTTCTTAGATTTTCCTAGTGCTAGATACAGTCCAAAGCTTAATAAAACGTATTTCAAAAATATATTTACATTATTTTTATTAAGTGCAACTCCAGTAGAAAATGGTTAACAGAACTCATTAAAAAAAAAAGGTTTTCATCAGTATTTGACAACTCAACCAAGATTTTCAAATTGTTTATTCAGCTGATAATAATTTAATTTCAAATTGTTAAATGGTCTACCTAGTGATCAAAGTAAGTTGATTGTGATGTCCAAAATTGACTTGTTATGTCCTCCTCGCATTAGACAAAGTGTATCTGTAAGCTTGTGTTTGAATTATCACTTACTCAGCAGCATGAAAATAGAGTGATTTATTAGGATTGTATTTAAGAAGTAAGAGAATTAGGCCTTTTACCTTTTTTTTTTCCCTAACCAGAGGTATCTAATTTTTTGAAGACACAAGGGATATCTTCCAAATCAAAATGAGTTATCTTTCTAAAATTTTTCAAAGTTTCTGAAGGAATAAAATTTCTTTACTGAAAGTGACAAAGATTTTTTTCTCAGTTTTTTTGAGTAGTCCCCAATTACCTTCCACAGGGCATCCTACAAGGCACAATAACCATCATATGCTCAGTTTCCCCTTCCTTTCCAAAGATCTCATTTTAATTCATCTTGTTTGAGAGCTCATGCAATGTACAAAACCTGATTGTTCCTTGAGCTTTTCCACAATATTATCTCTTACATGGGTAGATGAGTCACTTCAGAGTTGGATGAGAGGATAGTGGTTGCTTAATCTGTAAAATTCAGAGTTGTCAGGCATCTATAAAAAGCCTCATTATTGCTCAAACTGTATTGAAGAGATAATGTGACTGCACACATAACCTTAAACATAAATCTTGGCTAAATTAGTGTTCACCTAGCACCTGCCATAGCAACAGAGCCACCTCCATAGTATCATGCTTTCTATTTACACTCTCAGCATCCCTTTAAATTCTGTAGGTGTTTTCACAGTAAAAGTACTTTCCCTTCTTTGTTCTGGATTCATAATACTTTGTTTAGATTGATCCATACAAAAACACGTAAAACACGGAGCCTTTGCTTTGGAGAGGGCAGCTGTATTCTTTTTTCCTTAAATGTGGAGGGCACCTACTTGATAGTAACTTGAAATAAGAGGCAACAGTGTTCTCCAGTGTAAAAATTACTGTTTATTGTTTAATTCTACACAGCTACACCTAGCTTTTGGGATAGGTGCAGCTAAAAGAGCAGAAAGCCAATATAAAGCTCAGACTCATTGCTGTATCCCACAGCCCACTGTCATTTCCCACTTCAGAATGAAGAATGTGCTTGGCCTGTGCTTTGGCAAAGACAGTAAAGGAGAGGTGTTGTGATCACCTCTGTGCATACTTGGGACAGAGTGGTAGTGCACTGCCTAACAGTTACAGCCTCAAAAGAGGCTAGCCAGGATATTCTCAGTAAGCTCACGATATGCACGCATGCCAAGAGTGCACAACGCATTTCAGAATGATGGTCACCGTAAGGTAAGTAACTGTTTCTTTTAATATTGTATAATGTCATATAAGTCTCAAATCTGATTTCACTTATACGACTGTAACTTGATTCTGCAATGAGATCAGATTTTAATCCAAAATACAATAGACTGCAATCATACTATCAATTACAGCTGAAAATTGAAACCTACAAGCTATAGACACATAAAGTACAGATCTCAGCTATCTTCTAGATGCTCATACTTGTATGGATGTTTTAGCCTTTGATAGAAAGGGAAGCAAGTAATTTGTCTAAACGTTGAGGTCACATGTAGGACATAATTTCCTTCTACTTGAGTGGATCTGCATACAAATAAGAAAAATGTGAACCAGGACCAGGAGGAAAAACTTCTATGCTGTTTCTGCACTGAGATGTGTAAGTATACTATGTTTAAACCTCAGGAAATTGTACCGGGTGGGGAGGCAGGGTGAAGGAGAGGGGCTTTATCTGTTTTTCAATGATAAACTGCATAAATGCTTTCCAGAGGTCAGAGACTAAAAGTTGTAAAAAAACTTTTGCTCAGATACTACTGCTTAAAACCAGCAAGAGAATTTACTAAATGCAAAAACTACACATTTGTACTTTAATTTTTAAATGATCATACAGCAATAAGTCTCCAAGAGTCATAGATTCATTAAACAATAACCTTTTAGGATAGAATGTAGTCTTCTTTCAACTGTTTTATAACCTAAAGTTACTAAGTCCTGGGTTTGTCAGGAGTTACCAAACCCTTGTCTTTAAATAGAATAACCTGCAACCCATTCAATATTTCAGTATGCCCTGATGTAAGGTTTTACTTGTAACAAAAAAAAGTGCATGAGTTAGCTATAAAATTTGCAACTAAATTTAGATCCTGAAACCTACACCTTGTCCAAGAATATTTGGCTTTGAATTATTTTTTAAATTTCATTTCTAGTTCTTATTTATACATAAATACAGATACTTTCATAATGGTGATTGAAAAGGATTTTAACTTAATCTAGTAACATATGTACAAATATCTTAAAGGATAGTAGTATATTAAGGTTATTTGCTTATAAAAATTATTTACTTATGTAGGTGCATTTTTAAATCGTTTCTATATTTTTATCTCTAACTTAAATTTTATTTTGCATATCCAAAGATCCAATCTATGCTTATGTATATAACATGTGACAGAAAAATTCATATGCAATTCAGAAATTCAAATATGTGAAGGAGATGCAAAGGCAGGCCCAATATGTCAAAGTGTAGGATTTAGGTTACCATTCAGTCTCAGGGGAAATTGATTGACAACGTCTACTGGGAGATGTTTAATTAGTGAAGAACCAAAGTGAAACAAGAGGCTATGTAAAGGTTATGCCTTTTCCATATTTAAAAACCAAGAGAAGTATCAGTAAATGTTCTGAAAATCAGTGAATTGCAATGCAAGAAAGGATACCAAGGTATATTCTGGTCCATTCCATTGCCTTGCCTACAGGTGGGGTTAAGAGGTATTTAGATTGTATTTTAAAGTATTCTGCAACACAAACTTTACAACCTCTCCAATGATTCTGTTCAATTGCTTTATAATAATTACTTTGAAAATGCTGGCATTTAACCTTTTTTCCTCCTTAGGCCTATACTGAATACATCTTTCTACAATTTATATCTGTTACCCTAAATCCTATTTCCTTTAGACATGGAGGACATCTTAGTCTCTTTCTTCTTGCAATGTCCTTTTATATATTTGAAAAACATTTGTGATGACCCTCCTCATTACCACAGTCTTTTCCAATGCACCTTGTTCTTCTTGCACTCTGCATGTCATTGTATTATTTATTCTGTACTCGTCTTTGCACAGAAATAAACAGACCTTTCCATATTGTTATCATCAGTAATGGTGAAAAGCATAATTTACATTCCATTGCTTACCTATAACTTCTTTATAGACCAGCCTATACATACTCTTTCGTGTATTTGGTAGCCAGGAGGGAAGCTTTAAAACATAACCATGTTCAAAATACTGTCCTCTTCTGTGATAGGTGTGCTCATCAGATTTAATTAAAGTGTTTGCATAAATGTGTGTATTGCAGAGTGGTCTGGTTTTTTAAGAATCAGAAGAACATGGTCTTCACATAATTTACAATGAAAAAAAAAGGAAAGGTCTGCATTGGTTCTCCTACAGCTCTGATCAATTGCTCCCTTTCAAAAGACCAGACAGGGAGGTCTGTGGGTCAAGTACTGAAAAGCTTCACTAGGGTGAAGCTAGTGTTCTCACTAATTTAAAAGTGTGAGTTCCTAAATATTGACTCTATTTCCAGAGATAGAGCCAGAACACTTAAAAATTTTCTAGGGACTCAAAAGGCAAGAGTTTAGCTCTGAAGGGATAAAGCTGATTGAAAACACTGTGTACACAGGTTTTTCCTCCTACTCATTTATATTCCTTATAACCACTTTCTAGTCTAAAGTTTTTTTCCTCCCTAGAGCAAAACCGGTCCTGATGTGGCCTGGTCTCCACCATAGATTTTACCACTTTTGTTTATTCAACACTTCTATAGACAAGGGCAGTCCTTTCACTTCCATATGTGTTTAATAGAGCCACAACCAGTTTCCTGCCCTCTCTGTAGATTTATTTTATACTTAATTGTTCTTTAAAAGAACTTTTCTTGTTTTACTATCAGTTCAAAACATAACCAAATTCAAGAGGGCCACCAACATATTTTATAGAATATGTATATAGAATTTATAGAATTTAACTTCTGGTACTGAATAGCATGGGTTTTATCTGAAGTGGGATTCACTTGTAGAGGAAGTCAGGGAAGGAAACAGGAAGATGAGATAGCCGTAGTTTCTTTTGACTCACACCCAACAATTTGTGTCACTTTGTACAATGAGGAACTCTGCTTGATAAAGAACTGAAAAGTACCTCCCTAAGTACCTCCTAGTCCTAGGAAAGAGAAATGTAACCTGTTACTCATCTCCAGGCTTTTCCTCAAAACTTACACACAGGGAAAATGAAGACTTCAAATAGCATGCCATTGAAGTCCTGCTCTGGATATACACAAACATCCTCAGTGTCAGCTAAAGTTTGTGCTTTGTTCTTCTGATCCTGCCGTTTCCTGAATACAGGGCCTTCTGTGAAACAGCAAAACTAGATCAACTGCCATCATGTATTTGTGGCACAGCTGTCAATGAAAGAAGAGATGTCTCTCTCAAGCCTCCTTCCTTTTTACTTTGAGTACTAGTTTTTCCAGAAATCTCTAGACAGCTTATACTACAACAATTCTCTTTGGCATGCCTCTGCTGCACATCATTTAAGCCTGACTGCCAAATTTACTCTACTTTTGGAGTCTTGCACATGCAGTTAGTCTTGGGAAACTCCAACTAAACAATTGGCATTTAATTTTATTGGCAATCAAGAGCTCTATAAGCTGAGCCAGGCTTCACTACTTTATTAAAGGTGGTGAGCTGTCCTTTATTGGAAATGTAATGCAAACACTGCACTGTTCAGAAATTATATAAAATGTTTCTTCATTTCATTTCAGTGAATGAGAATGTGGGAAGGAGAGAGCTGTCTTCCAATGTTATGTCAGAATCTGTATTGGAAAGTATGGCTTACTATAGACTTTATCTCCACTTAAGGGCAACTGAAGTATTCTCTTCCTTCTTTTGTGTAATATATTGTAATCTCTACAATATTTATGACATTTCTTAAAAAAAAATTGCAAATTTGGCTATGTTGGCAACTGAGCCTACAAAGTGAGCAGTAAGATCAGAGCATCACAGATGTTTTCATAGTTACACAGAATTGAAATTATTTTATTATCCTCATCTCACCCAGTTATCTTTTTTTTTTTTTCCCAGTATGTAGTTTGCGTAATAAGTAGAGGGACAGAGCCACAAGAGCTATAGTATGTTACCTCCTTCTGTCAGTGGATTTGGATTCATTTCAGCAACAAATGTGTCCATTCTAAACCCATAAAGATGCAACACAACATTTTCTCTTCTTTTAGTGGTTATCTAAAGTTCAGCATTTCTATCTATGTAGTCGGTGTTTTCCTCTCTTATAATCTCCTCCCTTAAAACTAATTCATGGACTAGCCCATAATTATATGTACTTCCTCTTCCAGTAAAGAGGAAGGAAACTTCCAAATCAGATGGACGTCAATTGGGCTGCAACTTCTGTTGAATAAATGTGTATCTACAGCAGGAAAATATCTTCTATTGCCAAAACATGGATAGGAACTGGTCTTCCTCTCTTTAATGGGCAATCTAAAGGTCAAGAGCCTGAATGGAGACAAATGGTGACATTATGCCTGATGATTACTTTGTTGATTTGGAATGTAATACAGGAAGTTACTGAAAGCTGCCTGCAAGCTGATTATTACTATTCCATTGACCCCCTATCATTAAAAAAATCAACATAACACAAATATATTTGCCTGGAAAATAATAGTTATTATGAAAAAGTTCTAAGAAATAGTTTTCCCACATGGTGCAGTGGAAAAATTGTTTTTCCTTTCCATACAGAATTATATATAAATCCATAAAAATTTAGACTAGATGGCAGTCAGAATATTTTTAAATTTGCCATTATGTTTGGATTATGGTCATGCAAATCTAAGAGCAACAGTAAATGAAGTGATCATACTAGTTTGAATATGTAAAAAAAAAAATAAATATTCTGAAAGGTTTACTGAAGAGAAAATATTTGTACAGAATAATTGTTTATTCACAGTGTTTAAATATATTTTATTTTTAAATAAAGAAAAAAATATAATTTTGTATCAAGCTCTTTCCAGACTTCATCTATATTTAACCACTTTCTAGGCTGTATTAAGCTTTTCTTTTTTTAATCCCTGCTACAGAGTAGCACCACAGAAATTCTTGTAGGATTTTCACATCTGCATTAGTTTTACTAGCTCACCAGGGAACTCTGGGAGTTTCAGTATTGCTTTCGCAGAACCATAGTGTCTATAATTAATCACTCTTTACTTGATGATGCTCTCCTTTGTAACCCCCTCTTACGGCTGAAAAATACAGTTTGCTCACTTCCTATTCTAATCATGTCCAGTTCTGTATCCAGGATACAAGGAACAAGTCTCCGAAAAAGTATTTTCAAGAGTTTTGACCCCTTTTCTAACGTCATGAAAGTTTTGTTGGAACTGCACTGTCATTCACATTAGGAAAATAAAGTACTGTAAGAAGAGAAACTCTGGCAAACTCCAAAATTCCTGCTATTTGTGCCAGTAACACCCTTTGTTAAGGGAGCAGTGGCCTTTCTGAATACAAATGAAACATCATCAGATGCATCAGATTATCATAGATGAATGCAACTTCATTATTAAGGACAGACTCCTGCTCTTGGATCACATTAACACCACTTCTGTCCCCACTGGCCTCTGGCTGCCACTGGATTTTGAAAATGAGCAACAAAATTCCAACAACAAACTTTGTGTTTTGATGGTTGATAAAACGTATAAATAAGATGTACACGGAACTCATCTGAACCCCCAATCTTTTCACTCAGATAAAAAGCCAGGCATTCAGTTATTTAGTAATTAATATACTAATTCCACAATATTACTTCTTTCACATTACAAGATTGGGAAAAGCTATTACATACAAACCACTGCTGCTTCTCCCTCATCTCCTCCAAATTAGCACTGTATTTGGAGTTTCAATTCATCGGGGATGAATTTTTACATTTAAAATACAAATCTGAGTCTTATAGACCTAAGAAGTAGAGAAATTTCCATATTTTTTGTCTATTTAATTATCTTATAATAATGTATTAGGTTTTATTTATTTACGGATGTGTGGGGTAGGTGTGTTCATAAAGTCTTCTCAGTTTGTTTTCAAGATGATAAAAAATGCGTCATACAGCTTTGAGACCTCCCACCTTCACTTTGAGTTTACACAGTTCTTCAGTTAAATCTGATAATAAGCCCAAATGATAAGAAAGAACTTGGCTCAATGGGACATACTGCTCTACTCTGAAAAGCAGAGATCGGACTTATGATTGATAGAAGAAGCAGAGTTTCTTCCTGCATGGGAGGGAGGGAATGAGATAAGGTTCTTTTGTAGTTGAAATCTCAACCTACCTGTATTCCTTAAGTGTTCTCCTGGTGAGCTAGCTGACTTATTTGATGGGGCAATATCAGTTAGGAACACAGCACAGTGAGAAGAAAGGCAAGCACTATATACTATTGTTCTCCCTAGAAGTGAAAATTCAGGAGGCTAGGCATTAGTAAGATATTGCTTTATTGAGACTAAATGCTAGCACACTAGAAATTTCCCTGTAGTAGAGCATTAGTTCTCAGGGTTCATATTCTGGCTGAGTGTGAAAGAGGAAAAGCCAGTTCATAAATCCACTGCCTACATTTATCTTTCAGAGTATTTCACAGCCTCTCAAATTGCTTGTCTCCCTCTCTGCATGTATTATGCACTGGGAACTTACATCGTCCAAAGTATTGGATCTGGCTGAGTGCCCCAGCCTCTCCTCTGAAAGACAGCTCTGTCTGGAGGGCAGAGGGCAATGTAGCACAACCATAGGAATGTTTTTTAACAACTGGGCAATGTTTTCCTGCTCTTTTTCTCTCTCCAGCCAGCAGTCACATTCTGGGGCTGTGTGAAATACAGATTGCAATTATAGTCAGATGCGATTTCCCACGATTTGGGGTTTCATGAGCATTCATCATTTTGCATACTTGTTTGTCACTGATGAGCTGCCCATCAAATATGAACTTTCAGTGCTGATGCCTTTCAGGCAATCTTCACATTATAAACATCTGCCTGTGCTTTAACACCTGTGCACTCACAATAACCCAGCACCTGCTAGTGTCCATGCAGTGTGATTTATGGGCCCGGTTACAGGATCCTGAGGGCTTTCTGTGCCTCCAACCAAGTGGCACGCCTGTGCTACAGTGTGCACCAGAGTGCTGGGGTCTCATTTACACTTGGGTAGTGTGGCTAGAGGTCCCTAAAGTGACCCGAGTGGGCACTGCAGCTGAGACTGGGTGGCATACCTCCTCAGTGACACTGGCATGGTGGAATCATGTTGGCAACAGGTTGTAGCCTTCTCTTTGTGTGAAGTGGGTGTAAAAGGTCTGGTCTCTGTGATTTCAACACACTGCAAAACTCTTAATTACTAGTCTTCTGGGAATTTTTTTTTTAATTAGTCAGCCACTGATTTTATTTGGCATTAGCACTCATTCAGTACTCAGAAGAACTGAGCATGTGGTAGCTTCTCATTTCAACACTCAGAAATTATTATTCACTTGCTTTTGTGATTCAGTACAGAGATTATTAAAAACTATTATTAAAAAATACTTTCTATAATTTCTAAGGAATTATAAGATGTATTGTATTTTATTATACAAATATCTACTTATTTCAGCAAAGTCTATCAAAATGTTTATATAGCTTATTTTTCATTATCTGTTTTCATAGCTTATTTTTCATGTTTTATTTAATTACGATCTGCCACTAAGGAAAAAAAAATGTGAGTGACATTAATATCTAACTGGACTGTCCAACTACAAACTCGTCAGAACAGCTGTGAGAGAAACACACCTGCTATTGTTTTTTGAGGATTTTTCTTTTCCTAGCTTTCCCTGTTTTAGCACTGGACGCAACACCGGCCTCAGCCTAAACGGAGAACTGATTGCAACTGTGTTGTCACTAGAAGAGAGAAGACTGCCAGCCAGACACTCCTGAATTTACTGGCCATTGTGAGCGATGGGAATAGGGGATGCAGGGGAAGGGAAAATGAATCTATTAGATTTATGAATGTAAGGTTCGTTTAGGAAGCTAGTGTAGACAGGAAAATCCCATTCTTCACATTTCAGTGTACTCTGGGTTAGTATTTATATACTGGAAAAGTTATCCAAATGGACTTTATGAACATCAGTTCAATGTTTTAATGACTTCAAATAGCTGGAGTTTTGGACAAGCAAGTGTTTGTGCACTCCAGTTGCAGCATAACTGTGTTCGAGAATACCCGTCAATCCACGTGACAGCTGTCTGCTTTTGGGATCAAAAAGGTTAGACTTGGAGAAATTTCTTTCCAAACTTTAAAAAATCTGAAGGGAAACAGATCTGCTTGTTTCCTGAGATGAAAAGTTCAGTGTTCAGTTTTCTCGATTTTGAACAGTGAAGATATTTGAAACCCCTGCATACCAATGCTTCCGCCCTGACGAAAGATTATTAGCTACAAAAAACCTAATCCTGAATCTGCTACCTCCAGATTTTTTCCTTTAGTGTTTTGTGGGGTTTCAGGCTACAAATGTAATAATTGTATAATACATTTTTTTATGTATATAACATATATGTAACATATGTAACATATATAAGTTCAAGAAGCATCTGGATGACACTTTCTGGTATATGATTTAGTTTTAGGAAGTCCTGCGAGGAGCAGGGAGTTTGACTCGGTGATCCTCATGGGTCCCTTCCAACTTAAGGTATTCTATGATTCTGTGACTCTAACTGATCAGCATCTATCCTTTTTTTCCAAGTGCTATATGAAAATATATTAAAAAAGCGTGAATGTATTCCAAATGTGAAGAGAGAGGACAAAATAAAACAGGTTAACAGATACTTAATATGATTGTTTTCATCATGGTTAAGTATCTGGCTGAATTGTTCCTTGTCATCAAAATCACCTCATTGGCTAGGAAGTCTATCCTTTCCTAATAGGATATATTTTCATCAAGTTGCAAAAAAACCTCAACATCTTTTGACAATCATTCATAAATAGAAAAAAAAATCCTCTTGTTTTTTTTTGCTATACATTTATTATTGGTTTCCAAATGTTAAAATTTTGGGGCAGAGAAGAAGCAAGTGAGGACATGGGGAGAGAGGGAAGGGATGGGAAAAGACAGATAGTAATTATTCCCATTTCACAGTATTCAAGAACTCTATTTGTTTTTTCTTTTTCCATTAACCCATTGTAAGGACTTTTTTTTTTTTTCTGTTGAAGACTGCAAAAGAGCTTCTAGTCCTTTGGGATCTCATAGAGTAGCTGCTGTCACTATATGAGGAAACAATGCACAGGTATTAGGACTGTTTTTCAGCTGGTAATCTAGAAGAAAATACAGCTATGTCCCAAGAGGAACGAAGAACATTACAGCTTTTTTTTTTTGTATTCTTTTTTCTCTTGCTTTTAAAAGTGATGCTACTGAAAAGGCTGTACACAAAGGAAACTTTTGTAAAGGATTTTAGTTTTCCTCCCATTTCCTCTCTTTTTAGTAAATAATTTTCATGCATTAGGTGATGTTGGTTGGATTTTAGTAGGCTACAGCCTGACAAAAATTTCCAGTAGTGTGGAGGCCAGGAGGTGGTGGTGAGCTCAGTTTAAAGGTCCCATCTCTGTTTAGCAGAGCCTACATTTTGTGTACTGTAGAGCACTTGCTGGCTTATTCAAAAATCTAGTGAAACACTGAAAAAGGGGACAAAGGGGGCAACTATAAGACACAAGTGTGACTGTCACTTAATTGCGCTTCCTATAGATTAAATCTCTAAAATTAAAGAAAATATCAGCATAGCCAACATTAACATCCTGAATAACCTCAGCTCATGTAGGTTACCAACCAAACATACCAAAACACACTCAAATTAGAGAAGGAAACTTCATCTCCTCACATGTCTCTATTCAGTTCTAGTGTTGAAACACTAACACGTTTCCGTTTCTTAGAAGTCAATTAGAAATCTCACTTCCAATTTCAAGTCTGGATGAAATTTTATCACTAGATAATAGTTTTCCGTGCTATTTTCATCTTAGAAAGTATGAGATTAATGCTAAGATTTAATACGTGACTATTTCTTTATTTGTACCTATTCCTCATTGTGTAGGAATTCCATCATTTATTTTTTGATCCTTTATGAATAATTTTGTTCCTGTCTCATGTAAAATAGCACAGAATTATATCAGTTTGAACAAAGTATTTAAATGCACCTTAGGCCCATTGAAATCAATAACTACTCAGATACTTAAGTTCTCGAAAATGTTTTCAAACTTAAAATGAACCTTTTTGACATTCAGTTGTATCTTTTTTGGATATACCAAGGATGGGGAACAAGGTGCAAGACAGACTGGAGTTAGGAAAAGAAAGGAATGAAAGAGTAGTTAGAATTTCCATCAGTGGAATAATGAAAATGGATAAAGGAGATTCCAAAATGAGGTACCTTTTGTGTAAGTTTTAGATCAATTAAATATGTTACCGATTAATTAAATAGGATCTTCTTGTTCTGCCTACTGGCTTCTTCTTTTTTTCTTCTTTTTTTTTTTTAATATTCTGATTGGCTGGAATTCTCTGGATGAAGGCATAATATTAAATTGAGTATTAAGTTCTAGCCTACTTTCTGTTACCTACAGGAACCTTAAGCTTCCAGAGAAATTTTTGTTATGGCAGAAATTAGTGACAGTTCAGAGCTGATCATGTAACTGAATTTCAGCCTGTCAGGGACTTGTCTGTAAATGCATATCTAAGGAGTCCAAAAGCTTGTATATTGTTTGTGCATTGTAACCTGAATGGTTTCTTTAGAGGTGTGAGCAAAAACGAATAGCTTGCTGTAATATATACATATATAACTTAAAATCTTTTTCAACTTAAGCATAATTTAATGGATGAGACAAAAAGTATAGTCTCACCTGATCTGAACAGGTTATATCACATTTGTATGACCTTTATCTTACAAATAAATATTCTTCTCCCTTATTTTTTCCGCTTGCAGAATAAGTATTAATTCTTAAACTGTGCAAAGTACTTTAAGCTGTAATAAGAAATACCTTTTCTGTATTAGTGGAGAACACTACTCTTACCAGCACTGTAGCTACTACTACATCTGAAGTAGATGACAATTTTCAGTTAGATTTTAGAAAAAATAATTCTGAGATTAACACATTCTATAATAGCTCTCTGCCCAGGAGTAGAACCAGGAGCTTGTAATTACAAGAGAAAGATTTTCAATTACAAGTTGAAAAATATTTCCCACTTTTGACTACTAATTAATCAAGTTTAGTTTCTAGGTTTGAAAAAGTTTGGTTTGGAATTAAGAAACACCATAATGTATACTACAGAAGTATACCTTTGAACATTAAAAGGTGCCTTTTATTCCTCTTTTTAAAAATAAATAGCTGTCTAAACATACATAGCAAATATGCACAGCTTAGTAAGTAAATATGTAATTTATAATAGTAGGTAACAGTTACACGTTTGTATATTACTTCTTGAAATGCTGATCTCTCTGGCCTTTCCACTACACGATCTTTCCACGTGTCATGGAAAAGTGTAGAAATAGTAACAACTGAAACAGTACACCTCTTTTTTAACCTTTTTATCTTGCTGAGTTGGATAATAAAACTGTTTTCCAAAGAGATATTTTTTGAGCTTTGCCATAATTCAGATTTATAGATGTCAAGATTATAGATGTTAAGATTATGTATTTTCTCCCTGTATGCTTCCAATGTCAACTGCTTGATTGGCATTTTTCAGACATGCCCAGCAGAGAGAGCAAAAGATCATCTGTGTTCCATAAAGTTATCAAGTGGACCTGTGGAAGGAATTAATAGTGTATTTTTTCAGTAAATTAATATGTAATTTCTATTCTGAAATACTGAGTTAATCCACTGTTTGAGGAAGAATGAAAAACAGGACTGGAAGACAAGAAGTCCACAAGTAATCTGAGAAATACTAAAATGTAATCACACACACATATTATGCAACCAAATTCTGTGTTTACGAGTCTTTGTCTGTACTTTACTCTAGAGAGATAAATGGGATATTTTATATTTAGGACAAGGAGAACAAAAAATGGAATGCATGTAAAGTGACTCTAGTTTGAGCCTTACAATTTTAAATTATACATTGAAGCTATACTACTGCTAGATTGTGCTCTCCCTGTGTGTTGTGCAACTAACTGATTTAGGCCTTTTCACTTTCTTCTACATACTTCTATTTAGCAAATACCTTGTAGTACTTGTACATTGTGGCAAGAGTGTGGCTACATAGTAAGAGTTGATGCATGCTGTTATTTGAAGTTATTTTTCAATTCCTCTCTCCCCAGTCATTAGAAAGTCCTGGTGGTTCTTTGTCAACACATCCTTCTGTTATCTGTAATGCAAAACACACAAAATCTGATCTTATGGACTTTGGAAGGGGAGCAGGAAGTAAAACTGTTGTGTATCACACATATTAACAGACAAAGCATTTTATTGAAGATGGAGGTCAACTTGAAATATTCTGCAACTCTTAAGTCAACACCACATCTGGAGGAAGGCAAATGAAGCTAAATCATAAGCAAGTTAAAATAATGGTAAATAAAAAAAAAAAGGGCATATATAAGCTAGCTTTACAAATAACTGGGAGTAAAACTAAATTCACAACACTCGTTGTAGATTTTAGGACCATAACATATCTCACATGTTCAGACAAAACAACATCTGTTTAGCAGAAATGCCTAAGTTATACCTTTATTGACTGATCAGTTTGGAAACAATAGAAACTGTAAACTAATCCAAGGGACACCAAAAAGGCAAGTGTGAGAAAATTTGTATCATAGCACTTACAAGCTGGTGCAATTAATTTTCATTATGTTTTAAATAAATTAATTTATCTTTTTCTCTCTTTCTTTTATCTTTGCTACCACTTGATCTTTTGTCAGAAACAGCTACTTTGAAACCTGACAAAAAATAGAGGGTGCATATTTTCTTGACATTGGAATAACTTAATGTTTCAACCATATGCTATGTCTTGAAATATCTTTGCAGAGTGGTTACAAGAAAAAAAAATAATAATTTCAGACACAAAATCTGCATAATAATGATGATAAAATACTCATTTGCACAGATTGTATGAAGTACATATCTAAACAATAGCCAGTCTAAACAACTATACAGTTAAAGAACTCAATATCTTCACCTCCCTTTGTTTACAGTTTAGACCAAGTGTACAGTCTGGCTCTATTATGTACAGAGACCATAGATATAAACACTCTTGAAATGAGTTTAAAACTCTCATATACATGATAATCTTGCATTGAGCAGGAGTTTGGACTAGATGACTTCCAGAGGTCTCTTGAAACCTAAATTGCCCTACGATCCTAAGTCTGGCTCATTAGGGGACTGCGAATCTGATAAGCCTGTACCTGTTTAGTTACCTTTCCAGGTGATAGGTGTTCAACAGGTTTTGTTTTGTTTTTATTTTATTTTTTAATATTATTTATGAGAGTGAGCTTTCTGGACTTGTAGTAACATGAAGGACTAGCAGAAAAGTGACATTCTTGTGAGATTAAGTCCTTCATAATAGTAGAAGTGTTAGAGCTCACTAGGGAGACAATCAGAAATATAATCAAGTAGACAATTGCATGGGAAGACCTAAAAAGAGGAGGAAAGTTTATTTTCCCATTTTGGAAGACAGACTACAATAGGACAAGCCACGCAGGAATCACTGACCTTAGAATCAGCCTGAAGATGTGATGTGTTGCTGTGCAGTGATTTGTCCCTATACAGACTACTTACGTAGAAAAGGTAACTAGCATGATGAACATTGGCAGTACAGTTAAGTCCCTAGGGTGTATCGTAACTTACATGCTTAAATAAAAGTTGTAGTGCTTAAATCTGAAAAAAAGGAAGAAACAGGCTTGCAGTCCTGTGTACCAAAGTAATCCTGTTACTTTCTCTTTGAACTTCAAGCTTTTTTTTTAAATAGGAGAAAACTGTAATTCCCTCACTAAAAAAATGGCAACCTCATTTCCAGCACCTAATCAAATCTCAACTAAGTCTTTGTTAAGTTTAATATTCCAAAGAATCCTTTGCTCTGAACTAAGAAGGCCTTAAAGGGATGAGATACCAAGAAATATCTCATTATCTGTCTTAAGTTACTGACGTCAGATATGATAAAGATTATATCCTACTGTTCTGGATGCTTTTTTTTTTTGTGATTAAGAATAGCAATGAAAAGAAATGAAGTGAGTGTCAAGTCTTTAAGTACACACTCTGGCAAAATTTTATCTTCTGTTCCAGTTTGCATACTTTCTAATGGCGCAATAGTTCATTGGCAACACAGAGGTGTGCAGCTTGTTAATTTACATTATGTTGCACTGTTATATGTGCTGTTACTGTATGTAATTGATTTATGACTGTTAGTGCTTCTGTCTTTAATGCTTTTTTCACATTAACTAGTAATTAGGTATGCAACACCACTAGACAAATTAGCTCTATATTCAAAAGAAATTTTAGTTCTGGTGTTCGCTATAACAATTCCAGTATAGTCATCCATATTTCTGAAAGCTATTAAGGTTCTAAAGAGATTATTATTTCTGCAGATTCCTAAGTATCTGTGAGAAGCATCATGTCAGAATTCTGATCTAATTGTATAATGCTGTCTTACCAGAAAAAGATGCTCTTAAAGACTGTCACAAGCAATTTTTTTAATACTTCTCAATTCACATAAAACCACAAATCCTTTCTATTTCATCAAGAGTAAGCAGAATCTCAAGAAAATTTTACTAGCAGAAAAAAAAAAAAGTAAAACACATAATTTGTAATCTTAAAGTTAGCTTGCATTCTTTCATGATTATTAATGCACAAAGACTACTAGCCATACATGGGCCTCCCCTTTTTCATCTAAACTAAAGCTAGCACCCTGGAAACAATATGTAATAGAATATGCCCTGGAGGTTCTCAGGTGTAGAATGAGCAAATTGCATGGTGGCAAAATCTAGTTTTACCTCCCATCACCCCACCCACAAAGAGAAACAAACAAACAAAAAGCACTGTGGAAAGAAACCCATATTCATATATTGAAAGATAAAGATCTGTAAATTGCAGAGTTGTGAGAAATCATGTCAATATAATAATTTTGTAATCCCTCCTGCAAGCCAAACAAATGAATGTAGGAAAGCCTGACTATGAGAGAAACTATACTTCCTGAGGTCTACATCTCTGATGTTCAAGTATATAAATTACTTGCAATTGAGGGGCATATCGTATTACTGCTATTACAATGAAAGGTGTATCGCATGTTCCCCAATTATATGCTTTCATTTAAAGGATATACAAACAGAGCCAGCATCTTTAGCAGACAAAATGCGGTTCTGGTGTCTTC
This sequence comes from Chlamydotis macqueenii, assembly GCF_036417535.1. NCBI lineage: Eukaryota > Metazoa > Chordata > Aves > Otidiformes > Otididae > Chlamydotis > Chlamydotis macqueenii. The sequence continues at coordinate 114,037,974 of NC_141556.1, read as the reverse complement.
TAGTGATAAATGTGGGGTATCATCTGTTGTTGCCCTGTATTTCATCACAGTGAAGACTAGTCACTAAGGTAATGTAACTTTAAGTGCTAGTGTACTGCTCTCTTATCAGACTCTACTTCATAATGCATAATCCTGAATTTCCTAATATTTTGCTGAAACATTGAGATCTTTGTCTGATTTTTATCTTATCACCCATGTGTCTGTTTTGTAATGCTCTTTAAATACCATGGAACAGGGTTTTAGAATCTTTGACTGGTCTTCCAGGAAAAAAAAAAGAAGGCTCTTCAAATAACTTCTTATTGTAAAGGTCTATTTCATCTAGGCTCAGAAACCTCTTTACAGTCACTGAAGTAATTGTAATACATAAGTAAACATAATACTGAAAGCAAAGAACTGAGAGTTTACTCTTTAAGGTGGGATTTGTGGGTTTGTGCCACTTTACACAAGTGCGCGTACATACACACTTGCACATACATCATGTATGTACACGTAGAAGAGTGTCAGAGTTTTGCCCAGGTGGAAAGAATGATGCCTTGGCAGATAAACTCCTGATAAGAAAGTCAGTGCCAGACTCCTTCACTTTCTTTGAGATCACAATGTGTTACTCTGTATTAAGTCAGTCTTTCAAAACTAGCTGCCAGATACAAGTCTAGGAAGTTTATTAATAGAACTGTTTGGAAAAAATGCTGATTCAATATCATCAAAACATGTAGTAACAAGTTGTTTTTTCTTAGGTACTCTTGACAGAAACTAGGCAGGTTTCCACGGAAACTTGCCTACCTCACCAGCAGTTTGCCTGTCTGAAGCCAGATTTCCAGCCACGAGATGAGTCTAAGTTGCTTTGCTCCTGGGGCTGTCAGGGTTCAGAGAGCTTGTGGAATGTCATTTTGAGTTTGTTTTCAAAAGCCAAGCAAAATTATTGCATCAATTTCTGTAAACAACATTTGAGGATTCTTGTCTGAAGAGATGTTGAAGTCTTTTTCCAATACGCAACATTTTTTCCCCTTTCTCAGATTTTCACTCAGAAAAGGAAACCGCTAGTTTCTTCTTGAAAGGCTGCCATGTCTCATAGTTCAGGTATGGACCTACCAAACACTCCCACTACTTTTACAAAAGTCACAAGCTAGCAAAAATTAGCCCGAATACTTGTCTGAGATGAACTGTAACTCGTTGACATGGCATGGTTTCAAAGGTGTTAGTGTAGGAGGAACACTGACTTGTGGTAAGACAGGTGTGAAGGCAGTTATTGCATAATAAACATGTATACTGTTCTTTGTAAGTGCTAGTATTGGTGTGCTGTAAAAGAAACCAGTCCTTCATCTGGCTTTTAAAATCTACATGAAGACTATTTTTTTTTCTGAAAATTTACGATTTTAAAGATTTTCAAGACACAAGTCTCTGAAGACAATATTTTTACTTTGTTCTAAGTTTGCACTTAATATAATATTAAAAAAAAATAAATGCTAAGTTTATTTTTAAACTTGAAAGGAGGTACTGAACTACTGATCTACTTGTTAAGAGACATAAACATAATCACTTTAAAATCATATTAAAAGTAAAGCATTTTAAAAAAAACCAAACAAGCACTCACACTTGATAGCTAAAATTTCTCTCATCTTGGCTGAGTTCAATTTTATGCTCTTTAGCTGAGAGTTCCTTTATGAGGAATGTTTTCATCATGTTCTTCCAGATGTAGTCTTTTTTTCTCATTGCAAAGAGCTGTTGTCACCCATTTTAGTCATCCTTCTGTTTTGTAAGCTCGGTGTTTACAGTGTGGTAAGAACATTAAAACCATCACTACACAGCAAAAAAAAAAAGCTAATGGAACAATCTTACTTGCAGCTGGGGAGGAAGCAGAATCGTGTCTGATCTTACATGTTTTAATCTCTAAGTAACAGCAAATTGTTGCACATCTTTGTGATGCACGCAGCGTCGACTGGGAGAGGCAACAATAGTTCAGGAGCAATAAGAAGTTAGTGAACAGCCAAACAGGAAAGATGTATGTCTTTTTACTCAGAGGACAAATATATGTAATTATAACACAGCTGGTTCTTGCCCCACAGATCTTCTATTACACACTATAGGCTCATGTAGAGCTCTGAGCCTTCAAGTCACTGCTGTCACAAAGTACTTTCAAACACATCCATTTAACTAAGTATGATTGACTAGTCCTTTCTGGCCTTCTTTGTTTTACTACTTTAAGATCAAGCTTCATATTTGGATTCACTGTTCCTACTACTGTGGCATCCCTATGTCTTTCTACCCTAACGTGGTTGCTTTCTCCTATTAAATAGGAGCTCTTCTCTGTGTTTCACAGTAGACCACTAAATACACTGAGGAACCTTGAGCTGATGGAAAAGAACAACTCTCCATCTTCTCAGGAAGATTTGAGATGTAGCCTTGCTTCTTTCAAGCAAGAATGCAAAGCCAAAATGTTCTGCCTCTGTTTTAATGATGGGAGAAATTATTTTCTTATTGCCCTTTTCTCCTCCCTTTCTCCCTTTTCTGAGTTGCAACAGAGATATCTTTGCACTGTAAAGGTAGGATATCTCACATTTCTGACTACCTACTCTAGCAGGTCTTACCTGGGACTGGCTGCCATGCTAATACTCCACCTCAATATTTACCTTTACAACCAAAATGGAATAACGAGCATTTGATGAGTGTTTCTGTTAAGATGAGTGTTGATGAAGTACTAAGTACTTAATGTTCAGACTGAGACTATTGTCATTTTCCCACTTCAGAGCTTTAATTTCCCTATTTTCATTCTTAAACACATGTAAAATTATATGATCACACTCCTTTCAACTCTGACTGTATGACTTTTTTTCAAGGTCCCAACCTGCTGATGCAGTTAGGTAGAACTTTGCCTTTGGCATTCATCAAAATCCTTGAACTATTTTACCTGAAGGACTTGTCAGCTTTCTGGTCTCTCTCCAGAGTATCTCACTATTCATAAATCCACTGCTTGACTCACTTTTAAATCTGCCCTTGAGAAAAAACAATGCAATCTCCTGACTACCATCACTTACATTTTTACATTTAAAAATATATTGGTATTCTTCCTGCAAGTGGCAACCTGTGATTTTCACATTTCTTCTAATTTTTTTCACTTGAATGTTTCCTTACTGTCTTAAGGTTCTTTTCTGTTCTATTTGCCTCATCCTCTTATTGTGCACTAAGCAATGAGACTGAGTTTCTTGAGGCCAGAAATTATTTTCTATTTCTTTTACCACATCTAACACAAAATACACTTCTTTTTTTTTCCCAAGCTGTTTAACTTCTAATATAGTCCGATAACCCACTAAGAGTCCAAACTCTTGTGTGTTATCTCAAACTTTAATTTACTCATTTAGGAGAGTTTACCTACAGGGAAAGATAAAATAGGCAGCCTCTTCTTACTTTTCTACAACATGTGTGTGTGGAAAAGTTTGGACATTCAAAAAACCAGTTATAAAAGGAGGCTGCCTTTGACAAATGAAGTGCCAATGCCCTCAGGAAAACACAAGATGGAATAATATGTCAGTTATTAGCTGGCAGAAAATCTGAGGTACATTTTTATACCCTCTGTTATTTAACTGTGGATACAGTCACTGCATGTATAGTGGGCCAGATTATTTCATGTTCTTGCCTGTTTGAAATTCTCTGGGGTGGTATCAGGAAGCCAGATCTATCCAGCAGACTATTCCCTAGATACCTCACATGTGCTCACACACTGTGCTTTAGCTTGGGTTGGCAAAATATTGGGGAATTTTTAGAACTATGTCATCCTCTTACCTCCATCTGGCTATCTTTTCTGAGTGTTTGCTGTCAGATACAGGTTAGAAATTTTCAGAATCCTTACTCTATGCCATGGTGCATGTTCTTGCTAATAAGCTCATATCTATGAATGATTTATTGGTGATTCGTACCCTTTGTACTAAGAGTATTAGGGACTTTGCTCATTGCTCTTACCAAACTTGTTCACTAGGCATGAAAGATGCATCCTGCAAAAAGAAGGAAAGAAAATGCATCACCTTCTGAGATGACTGAATATCATATGCTGAAAGATGTGAGAATGTGTGCAGCAGAGAGAAAAGAATGCTTTCAAAGAAGAAACTGAGTTTAATAGTAAAGATTTATTAATGACGTTAAGGATAGCTGTTTTACAGTTCTACTTCCTTTAAAAATCTCTATGACCCAGAGGAAAATTGTCAACAAAGTATTCAGAGAAATGCAACTAATTTTCAGGAATTAAAAATCAAACTGTAATACTAATTCTCCTTTTTCTTCTGATAGACTTTATGGCCTGCTATTATACAAATGAAATAATACAAGCCTAAAGGCCACTACTATATGTCCTGTTTTGGCTTAGAATGAAACTGACACCTAATCAACATTTGATAGCCAGTTTGTCAGAAGTGCAATTTTAATTGTGACCTATTCAGTTTATGACAATGCATCATACCAAAATCAACTTACTTTTTTAGTACTTTTTGGGTTATCAAGTCCTTCACATTAACAAATCTACTGTTCAGAAAGTTGAGTAAAGAAATAGTTAAGGAAACCTTATGGTGTGTCATGCGGAAAGCGAAAGTAAGCAACTAATTTGTCAGTAGAGATCAGATATGGGGAAGAAACTAAGGAGAGGAAAAAAAACCAAAACAAAACAAAAAAACCACTAGAAAATCTTTTCCTAAAATTCATATTTTAGAGAAAGTATTCAGTTAAATACCGGTGTAAGACTACACTTCATACAGTCCAAAATGTAGTTAACTTCACTATGTGGTTCAGCCTAAAATCAGTTTCAGAATTCATCTACAGTGGATTGCATTACTTGTTAGATGATTAATGCTGTAGTGGTAGCATTGCAACTGTTGTCTGACTGGGATAGGATGATTGGCACACTAACACATTTTTTTTGTCATTTATTTTGTGTTTCTTTATCTTGGTCTGTGTTAAATGCTACCACATCATTCTGATCCAAAAATCAATTTTTTTTCTTTCAAAACTTGTGGTTACTAATGTTGCAAAATTCTGCTTAGTCTATACCTTCATAATCTCTTGCAGAGGGTTGGGACTGTTGTTAAGCTGTAGTTTCAGGTGTACCACCTGGTGGATAGAGGGTTCCTAATGCTGACGAAAAACTGTATCTCAGCAATGTGAGCATGTAACATTATTGGGAGTGACGAAATTCCTTTCCTTCTTTCAGGCCATATTAACCTTTGTGAATCTTTGAAACTATTCACTTCAATACTATTGGTTCACTTTCCAATTAGGTAATTATCTCTTGGGAAGGACAGAGAGAATGCTGAAGGAAGGCAGGAAACAGATTTAAAGATAGGAACTGGTGACAATAAAGTAGGGAGTAGACCAAGCAATTGAGACTGGAAAAAGGGAGTGGAAATGGAATGAGATTCTAACGTGCCCAAATGTAGTGTTATCCATAATTTATAAAACTTGATATTTCTGCAGTTAGAAATAGGATAAACATACTTATACCAGCTTTTGAAGGGGACAATCTAAATTGAGATAAGTGGTTTGAACTCCTCAAATTAGTTTTGGCAGCCCTACCATTATGAAAGTAGATCATGATTTTGTACCTTCACTGTTTGCAAGTCTACTCATTTAACTGTTTGGGTTTTAGGGGTTTTTGAGTATTTTGTTACCAACAATGCTTCTAAACCAGATGAAGACCATTTGTATAGACTCATTGCTTTCTCATTAGAATTGTCTCTCGTGCCTATCTCTTTTAAAAAAGTGTTTATCTATTATAGTCTTCCTTAGAATGGCTTTGCTTTAGCAGCATTTTTTATCTGGCCCTGTAACATATATGGATCATATCATCAGGCGCCTGTGCCCTGATCTGATTTACCAAGCACCACACTAATATTTGGACTGGCATAAGAGAAAAGGTGATATTTGCAGGGGAGGGAGATAGGAAAGAAGCAACTGTGCCAAGCAGCTGCTTAAATTGAAACTACTCCTGAAAGAAATGTATGTGAGATATTTGTTTTTGGAGACTTGGAACTGATTCCCTGTTCTGCCACAGACTTCCTTTCTAACTCTTTGGTGAGTTATTTAGGCTCAGACTGGCAGTTATTTTAGTACCTAGTTGCCACGGATTTTTATGAACATTAGAAGACTAAATGCTAACATGAGTCCGAACTTAGATCCTTATACCTTTGTTAGGTATCTAAACTCTCCAAAAATAAAGAGGAAGGAAATAAACATTATCAAGGGCTTGGATGTTAGGAATATGGGAACACTGTTGAATAAATGATCTCTTTTTCATTTAACTACATATATATTCAAATGTACTTGAGTAGGACAATTGCTAATATGTCCTTTACTGGGTAGTAGGGAGTGCAATTTTTCTTCTCTGGGGCAATACGACAAGTCAGGATTTTATCTTTTCGGCAAAGGAATTTTCAATGGATAAACCTGATTTGCCTTTTCCTTTGGAATAAAATGCTTCCTGATAAACAGTGCTGGTGGATCCTTTTCCAAGTTCCTTCAGAAAAGAGTAAATGAGCCAGCAAGCAAGGGTTTTGAATGACACTTTCTCATGAGAGTGTTGGAGGTCAATGAGATACATAAAACTTCCTCTAGCATGTTCAGGCTTAGCACTCCCTTTCCCTGGAATAGTATCAGAGATGAATATTTTTTCCTGTGTAAAGTTTATTGTTTGAGACCTGCTTCTCACCTTAGAAAAAAAAAACATCCCTTCCTCCTCCTTCCCCCTCCAAAAGCAGAAGTTTCCATGTCCAACTTTGTCCTGACACACCTTCTGAAATAATAAGTGGAAGTCACAGTTCTTCAGTACTGCTTTCGTCATAACAAAAAGGTCTATAGAAGCCTGGGAAAATAAAAGTGAGCAACTAGCATGTGTGCTTAAGTTCAAAGGGTCGGTTTCACTTACAGTGCTATTTTTTTGCATGCTAGCTATCCAAAATGCTGTTTGTTTGTTGAATTAGATGAATGAGTGATCAAAGCATTCATTTTCTGTAAGACAACTTCAGTTAATGTAAGTATGGGAAAACAGGGAGAATGTGATGTGAGCTGAATCAGAAGGGGCAGATAATTTGTAATTATTAAATGGGGACTTGAATGGATGGCAGGCTGTCTTTTTGCCTGTATGGGACAGCTTTATAAAACAATTTGAAAACATATTTCCAAATATTAGAATTAGCTTAGCATAAATCAGTAGCTTTTTTTCATAAACAAGAACTGCTTTTTCTGAGAACAGCAAAACTGGGATGCTTGAGAAAGATCACACTTGGTTTGTATTCACCCTGGGCCTCTGCAACTGTTTTTATTATGAAATAATTTTTTCCCCTTTGTTATGTAGATTATGTTCTCTCACAGTGTATATGTAACAACATTTTCCGGTAGGTATCCAAAATATTTTCAGTGAAATGAATAGATTATTTGATGTGTGAGTGTTTAGCATGCTACTTCTCATGCCAGTTATGGACGTATTTGCTACCATCTACCCAATTCCTGATAACAACTTACAGTCAAATTTCTGGGGATTTGTCACACTTCCTGCTTTAAAATGAAAGCACTTTCATACAAAAAAAAGTATTTACTCTTGACTTTTCATAATAATAGCTGGGGCTGGCTGGAGAATACATGTTAAAGAAACTGATTGTATTGAACTTCTTTTAGAAGATTTGGCTGTGGCTATAATTAGGTATATTTTACAGGAAAATATCGACGGACTGTACAGAACAAGCAAAGAATTAGATGTACGTAACTAAATACATGCTACAAAGTGCCTGTATAGAATATACTTAAATCTGTATCTGTATATTATTTGGATTTTTTAAAATGTAGAATTTACTACATTTTTAATGTTATAAATCCTGAATTTGGGTAATGGTCTCACTCTCATTGAGACTGTGCTATAACTCAAGCATTGTAGAAAAAGATTTACCCTAGAATTGAGCAAATGTTTATCCATGTGTAACATACCTTTTACAAGAAACTCTTGACTTTTTTGTCGTGGTCAGAGATAAAATTCAGAGAAAATGTATGCACATTATCCTTTCACTTCATGAACAGGTAAGAAATGGTTCTTTGATAAAAATTCTGGCACAAATAGTCTTACAGTGTTTCCATTCCCTCCCTACCCTATAGGTATTTTAGTAAAAGACAGAAGAAAGAGAAAGGGGAATAAGTTGCATCAATACTGTTTTCTTTCCCTTACTATACACCATCTGCTATACATTAATCTACTGCAAGTGTCAAATCTATAGGAAATAATTTTTAGAAGAAAAATTATTTTCAAAGGAAGGAAAGTATGGGGCTTGTTTCTTAGCAAAAGGAAGAATATATAACTTTCACAGAGAATGTGTCTATAGTACAGTTCAAAACAAAAATAAATTCACTATCAAAATATGATGACAATATTTTAAAAATATTAGCTTTACACAACTGAATATTTTATTGGCATTCCCTCCAATACATTTGTGATGACTCTATGATCTGAAGACAAACTAGCAAACCATTTTAACAGTAACTCCTATGAGTTTCATATGATCTAATTTATTTTCCATCTTTGGAATGAGTATGACACAGGCTAGTGATAAATCCCAAATGGAAATAGGTGGAGCCTCGTTTGTCCACATGAAAACACACTATACACCCTCTTATATTTTATGGTGGATAGCTAGCATTTGATTATTTCATCATGCCAAAAGCTCTGTATTGTTCAGTTTGCATGCAATCTGCCTGTACAACTGATGAGTCCCTCTGAATAACAGGGATGAACATGCAGAACTTAATCAAAACCATGAAGAAGCAATAACCTCATAATAAACTGACTTCGCTGAGGGACAAAAGTTATGTTTTTTATATGTACGGTGTATAATATGCCTAACTATTTCCCACAGAAATCAAAGATTTCTAGTCAGATATCAAGGGTGGAGTTTATCCATGTGCCTGGTAAACAGTACTTTCTGTGCCTTTTAGAAGAGGGCCTGATTTTAAGTACTTTTTTTCACTTGTCCTGTGTCCTGTGTTGAAAAGACTGATATTGAAAAGCAGAGAGTTACTTTATGTGATTCAGAAGGGTGTGAGGAACAATAACAACCACACTTCTTGGGATGGGAAATCTCCTCTCTTCCCTAGTGAGCAAGGAAGTCTATCCACACCCAGCAGTTTCCAGAGGCCATACACCACCACAGGAGAGTAAAAAAGGGCAGGGGAAACTGAATTCAGTATAGTGTAGGGATAAGATAAAGGGTGATAAAATAGATGATGTAATGTTTCTAAAGGTATATTTCTAACTTGTTAGGAACTGTTATTAAATGTATATTCACTGGTGATACTTTGTCAAGGCACAGTATTATATGAGTAAGAATTAAAAATAAAATTTCCTTTAATATATCTTGACTATAAAATATCTGTTACATGTGTATTTTTGTATGATGACTGAAAATATGGAAGCAGAAAAAAAGTGTGAAGAAGGGAGGTAAGTTAGCAAGGGTATATTTCTGCAAATTGCAGTCATTTTTCTGTTCTGCTGAGGTACTTACAGTTTCATAGTCTTATCCAAAAATATATAAAAAAACCAACTCCTCACCCGCTAAACATAAGTTATATCAATAGTCATGAGATGCAATCAGGCCCATGATATTAAATTCTTACTTCAAGGTTCTGAGCAACCCCACTACTATTTTAGTGGCATACCCTAGGAGTGTTTGTTCATAGGCTGCTAAAACTAGCTTTTAACTAGTCAGCTCAGATACTTTTGAAGTGGTAGTTGACTCAAATTTCCTAAACAAAAACATCACCTGAGTGACTTGAGGTTCTTGGCATTCTCAAGATTTTACTATTTCCTTTCATTGCGTAGGCAAACAAAGTCAGGCTGGCTACAAAGTGTATGTTATCTTGACAGATGAAGTCAAGGTCTTCCTAGGAAATACACCAGGCTGTTTTGTCTACTAGATATGGATCCAATACAGGAGCTGCAATGGAAAACAGGCAAACAGAAAGCTGTTGGACTAGGTGGCAAGGAAGATATTCAAGTTCTGGAAAAAGTATAGATTTTCCCCAGGAATACTAGCTAGATTACCCAAGCAAGCCCAGAGACTATTCAGCAAACAGTATATTCCAGGGGTAAATTTGACCTCAAGTCCACTCTTGAGGCAATAGCTGCGTATCAGTATAAATGCATCAAGAGACGCCAACCAGGAATTGTGGGATTGCTAATTGTGGACATCTGTTCTGAATGCCTGCCACTGACTGGTGATCACACATGGAATACATAGAAAAGAAAATATTTTTCCATAGACAGAAGCTTAGTGAAATCTCTCTGGATAGTCTCTCGTAACTTTCTAATGGCTCAGATTTGTTTTTGTTTCAGTTGGCACAGTGAAAGCATAAAACATTTTTAACCTTCTGTTTTCAAAAATCAGTTCAGAAGGGTAAAAAAAATGTGACTCTGACTGAGTTGTGATGTGAAAGAAATACCATGTTGTCGTGGTTTTGTTAGTGAGGGGGGGGCCTAAGGTGGTAGCTTCTGTAGGAAACTGCTAGAAGTCGCTCCCCTTTGTTCAGGGGACTTGGCCAGGCCTAGGGCGGACCCACTGCTGGCCAAGGCCGAGCCGATTGGTAGCAGAATGTCTCGTGATAACGCCTCTGCGATAACGTATTTAAGAAGGGGAAAACAGAAAAAAAAAAAGAGGAGAGAAGATGTGAAGAAGCTGAGCAGGGGCAAAGGCGCAGAGGGGGAGGCGCAGGCCTCATGGGCCTTGCAGGCCTCACCCTCTGGCCTCTCGCCAGGCAGCCGATTGGGCCCGACTCGGTCCAGCCCAGCTGCAAGAAGTGGAGAGGAGATGAGAAGTGAATGAGATGTAAAAAAGATCCTGAGAGACATCTACCAGCCTGTTGTGAGGAACGGCTGCAGACGCCAAGGTCAGTTCAGAAGGAGGGGGAGGAGTAATGCGGCTCCTGGCCAAGATTCCCCTGCAGCCTGTGGTGATGACCATGGTGGAGCAGGTTGTCCCCCTGCAGCCCATGGAGGTCCACGGAGGAGCAGAGATCCACTTGGAGCCCATGAAGGACCCCACACCGGGGGAGGTGGATGCCTGAAGGCAGCTGTGGCCCGTGGAGGGCCCGCTGGGACAGCTGTTCTGGAGAGACTGCACCCGTGGAAGAGATGACCCACGCCAGAGCAGTTCCACAAAGGACTGTGGCCCATGGGAGGGACCCCACGATGGAGCAGGGGAGGAATGTGAGGAGTTCTTCCCCCGACCATGAAGCAGCGGCGTAAAACAACATATGATGAACTGACTGCAACCCCCATTCCCTCTTCCCCCCTGTGCCGCTCGGGAGGGGAAGGTAGTAGAGATAATGTTAAGCTTGGGAAGAGGGAGGGGTGGATGGAGGTTATCTTGTTCTCTGTCCTTATCTCAAACCTTGAGCCGTTTTTCCTTATATTTTCTCTCCCTATTCTCTCAGAAGGTGGGGGGAGTGAGAGAGAGACTGCGTAGTCTGGTTCGATCGGGGCTGAACTACGACACATGTTTTATTTGTGTTTCTTCTACAGAGAGACTGGATCCTCTTAAAGACAAAATCAGATATCAGCATTTAAAGATCTTGTTCCAACCGTGGCCAAAAAAAAACCAAGCAAGCAAACAAACAAACAAACAAACAATTTACCCAGTAAAGAAGCATGAGGCACATATGTTAATCATCATTCTTGATTCCTGTACAGCCTATGGGGACCCATACTCTGTAATCCCATTTACTTACCTGTGACTCACCTCAGAGGGTTCGCAGAATGAGATTTAGGGGTCAGGTTCAACATTCCTTCATTTGCACAAAGTACAAAAAACTGTCTTACAATTATATTATTTTAGACAAATGGGTACATCCAAGTGGCTGGTCATCCAGGGAATATTTCCCCAAGCAAATCATACGGCTTTGAGCAACACAGCAGCAAGTTTTAGACAAAAGTTAAACGGATCACAACCGTTCTGCTGAGCATGTGCCTATTCAACTCAGCAAAGAAAAAACAAAATAAAACAAAACACAAAACCAAAAAAACCCTCACGTAATGTTAACAGTTACCAAAACTTAATGAATTATTTATTCTTCCAAAAGTGAAAATGTTTCCTTAATTGTTGAATGTGGGGTATGTACATGTGTTTGCTAGTTTTGAAGCCCAAGGATGTAGTGACAATGCTATCCTTAGACTATTTCTTCACTTCCAGTTTTCAGCAGAAATACAAAAGGTGAAGGTGAGTAGTTTTGTTAGGTTGGTTTTTTCCCCTTCATTCAAAACAAGTTAAGTCAACTTTCATTTTAGTCAATAAGAGTGCAGCTATCTCTAACGCAGACTGGGCAAGGTTTCTACAGTTGTGACACTTAATTACATAAAGGCTTTTTTCATTGTTAAATGTAACTTCTGATGAAATGGAGGGGCAGTGTTTAAATTAATTTTCAGCAAGTAGGTCAAAAAGGAAAACTGTAGATGTTTTATAAGAAAAGATTTTCTGCTTATTCAAATTTTATGATGCATATACCATGTCCTTTATCAATATAATTTTCCTCCTAAGTGGTGACTATGTTTAGCTTAGATTCTTTTTTTTCCTAGTTTACAGACTGTGCCTTTGAGATTCAGTGGGATGTCTAAGGAACATAGGGCAAAAAAGACTAGAGTTTAAGACTTACTCAGATTTTGAAATAGTTCCTCAAGTGGATTTTTCAGGGATGATGAACAGGTCCTCTGTTTTATTATTCTCTAAACATTTCTTCTATTTCCTTCTTGTCAGTGGAATTATTTTTTAAATTGCATTTTGTACTTGTATATAAACGCATTATACAGCCTTTTAGACAGATGCTTAGTTTACCTAAGGCTAGCAAAGGATTACTGTGGATTCTTTTCCTTCACTTTTTTTTTTCTTGTTTATCAAACTAACACAGAAATGAGAAACAAAGAAAGTAAAAGTAGCATGAAATTTTTCCTGTACATGATTTGTAGAATATTTCACTATTTTTCTTAAACCTCAGGAGGAGCTGCAGCTGGAACTCTATGAATCCTTCTATTTAAGCAATACATGCCTATTGAATTTGGGATTATGTGTTTATCTGTAAAACAATCTTCCAGGTGCTTCATAATCTTAATCTTATGGAGTTTTCTAAGCAACATGGCTTTTTCACATATTGTATGGTAACAACAGTGAGACCAATATAATCATTTTAAAATAACTTCCAAAGTTGAGACATTTATTTTCCATCTCATTAAGACAAATTTTGTTCTGTGATGTTACCACTTGCATAACAAACACATCTTAAAAGAACTGCTCTATAACCACGGTAGAATCATTCCCCTCTTTGGAGGTAGAAGATAATATTTCAAATTCTGCTACATATACACCTGATCATGTGCCTTCTATGCTTTTCAAAGAATTTCTCCCCAGCATTTATGTGCACGAAACCTGTACCCACTGAAAAACACAAATGTGAGCCCTGGAGGATGAAAGGCTATGAGTCACAAGGGAAATCAAACTGTATTCCTTGCACACAAACTCAACTCATCTGTATCAGGTTATATTTAAACATAAGAAGGATTACTTTCCTCTCATTACTTGGTGAAACTAGTTTCATGAAAATAAACTACAAAAATAAATTAAAATATCTTTTTGCTCAGTGTTAATTAAACCTAAGGAACATACAGAGGTGATTTCAGATAGTTTAAGAGAAATAAAAACATCCGTTTGGTAGATCAGAAACATACATATTACGCACTAATGATGTTCACAAAAAAAAAATGTCCTCAAACCATAATTCCTTAGGGAGGTGATACTAAAAAACACCTGAAGCTTTGGCATCAAAGTTAGTGCCAAGGGCCAATTTTATATGTACAAGAAAACCACACAATTTATCAAATTATTTACATACAGTGTTATGTATGATTTACCATAAGTAGTATCTACTTGATTTTACTAGTCATCACTTCTAACTGCTCCTTCGGTTAGATTTGAGATCAGCTGTTGGTTCTGTTTGTTTTCCTGTTGGCCTGTGATTTTTTTGATGAAGCATATCTTCACTTGTTTTTCCTCCTTTCTCACTAGAGTTAAGAACGTAGGGGACAGGCTTATCTGCAAGGTCCTAGCTCTTGACTTGCTAAGCTCTTAAAAGCCACAGAGCACTCTGGAATATATTTATCAAATAACTAAGGCTCAGGATGTAGCAGGTTTAGAGGGAAACTGAAATTCTGTGATTACCTGCTGACAAAGTGTATACAGATACAAGAAGGGTGACAGAAGCCATTGAATCAGTATCTTCAAAACTTAATGGAACACATGAAATGCAAATCCGTTCTTCTTTCTTCGTCTCACTCAGTACAAGTGAGATGGCTCCACTTTATGAATTCAGTAATCAAATGAGTAACGAATAGATAGTACTATTCTTTTTCTTTTGTAGAATACATCCAGTTTATATTACTGGTACTATGTAGTTTATCTCTCTTTCTATTGCATGAATTTGTATCCCATAGGCTACTTAGTAGTTGCACTTGGATGGCAGAAGAGTGATTATAAGAATGATTATTTAATATTTTCTTATCCTCTGCAGTTTTTCCAACACTAAAAAAAAAAAATAAATTTGTGTAAATAAATTTGATGCTGTTTATGCAAAGAAATTGTGTTTTGTTTCTCAGAGTGGAAATTGTGCTATAACTTGGAGCAGAAAGGGAAGTAACAGATTACTTTAGAAAATTTTAAGCCAGTAACATCTCGCTGTATATATAATTAGGTAACCTAAGGAATTACAGTCCTGTTGTAAGATTATTAAAAAAAAAAAAAAAAAAAAAACAACCTGCAGAGAGCTCATTTTCAGTTACCTGACTTATTCTTTCTTTCTATGGTTTCTTTATTTACACTTGCCAAGTTCTTCTCTAGTTTAAACCAACTGAGATACATAGAAGCAGTCAAAACACATTCTGTTAATACTGCTTTACCACTGCTTGAATAAGTTATAAATTAGCACCGCTTACAAAATGAATAGAAGGTAGGAATGAGGAGAATGGAGATCTGGAAACATAACTACCTAATTTGTTCTGTTTGTTCCTAGGGAGATTTTTTATTTACCTCTTTAGCATGTTTGAATATTGTAGCTAAGAAATAAGAAGTAAAACATTACTTGCCTTATGCTGAAGGGAAAACCATTTTAAACCAGTAATGGCTTAGTGGTCTCAAATCTCAAAAATGTTACTTGCTTTCTGTGCACTTCTAAGTACTTTTTTTTTTAATACTCCAAGTATATAATACCTCAAATTAAAATACCATAGAGCAGGATGTGATGCTTTTGTGTAGGCTACAATATATGGAACCAGCCGGAATGTAGCAAGGACCTCAGTAATCTTTATGCAAGGAAGTCATACTTCAGAAATTGCTACTACATAACAGACAGCACAGTAGCACAAAAATATTCCATCAACAGAAACTCTTACTGATAGTCATGTTTTCTTTTTACAGTTTTCTGTTTTCAGGCCAGACATACTTAACTGGGCTGTGGTTGCTTCCTTCCATTTTCAAAATATCTCTTCTCCTTGGATAAAATACTGGGAAAGTAATAACCTTGGGTCCTATAGTTGCAAGGATGATGTGTTTAATGCTTAAGGTCATGTTTCTCTCCAACTAACACATTCATATCCTCTTCAAAGCTTTTACTAGTCTCTTGATATGAGGTAACTGAAACTACTATGTCATCAGTGCAGTACAGTTAAGAGTAAGTCCTGCAGCACTCAGTCTGGTGAATTAGACATTCAGATTTCTGATAAAAATTTTGGCATGAATTCTGAAAAATTATCATCTTCAAATGAATAGTAGTTTGTTGGCATCTTTTTTTCTAGAGCTTAGCAGTAAAACCTGATGTCATACTCTTTCCCTTCAGATTATTAACGCTCATTAGAAACTATATTTTGTTTTAAAGATTTGCTGATGACTTATTTTTATATGCAAGTTCAGGACTGCAGTGGAAGGGTTTCATGTGTACCCTCTAGACAAAATGTAAAAAAGTAGTATCAACTATTCTGATTTTCCTAGGACATACCAATTGCAACATTGCAGATCTTGGTGTGAACAAAATTTAGAAAATCCTAACTTTGTCCTAGTTTCACTCAATACAACTAGTATTGGTTGTGGCTGCCATTTTTAAAGGATGTTCAATGTGCATATTTACCTGTAGCTGACTGATAATTTATCACACTGGCTTGACTTATATAAATAAATACACCAGCATCATTGAAACATGACAACAACTCTTGTATCCTCTGCTTCTGTGTACGTTCCCTCGTATTTGGTCACAATTGATTCTTCAACGTGTGATTCATGCAATCATACTAAGTGAAGATAAGGAAGTTGTTTGGTGGGTTTTTCAAACTTTTTTAAAAAGTGTTTTAAGAAGTGTTCTGTGAGCAGTATCTGATGCTTTCCCATTGGTCTGTGGGAGAAAACGAATGCAGATACCCAAAGCATCAGAATGTCATGTTACAAAATTTAAGATATTCATTAAGCAGGTGGGTTTTTTTTTTCCCACTAAAGAAAATCTAAAATAAGTTTTGATGAAGAAACTTCCTTTGAAGCTGTTGTAGCCTAATGGTTGCACTCTTTTAATACAGCCCGGTGTGTGGCTGGCTTTCTTCACCAGAAGACCACACTGCTGACTTTTGCTCACCTTTATGACTCCTTAGCTCTCTTCTGCAAAGCAATTTTCTATCTATCATCTCATCTACTCTCAGCAGACCACACTGCTGACTTTTGCTCACCTTAAGGACCCCTTAGCTGTCTTCTGCAAAGCGATTTTCTATCTATCTCATCTCTCTCTCAGTTGCAGGGGGTTATTCTGTAAAGGAAGATGAACTGCAATGACAACCATTGTTATCTGTTTTTTAATGTGAGCAGAAGCAAACATTGGTTTGATCAGCTTAATCAGTCTTAGTCTACTGCAGCTCAGCAATCTGAAGCTTTGTCAACAAATGTCATAAGTAATGTGGTTACAGCACTCTCTGCCATCTGAATAAATTCATTGTCTCCTTCAAGAGTAAGGAAAAAGGAAAAAAATAGCTGAATAGATTAGCAGTCATACAGACTCTGGTGGAGCTGCTCCAGCTGTCGAAGGCAGATTTGGTAAAGGTCAAGGTACTAACTCATAGCATGGTCATATAATGCATTTGACAAGTAAATGGAAGCTACCCTGATGCAAATTAATTTGGAATGTGTAGCTTCAAAATTCATAAGTTATTATATGCAAATCATCAGATTGTATTAATTTTAAACTATTTTTTTCTGAGTTCATGCTACAAGAGTACAACAGTTTTTCTTGATTACCACTGTTTCTGGCAGTTGAATGAATCCTGAAAGTTTGCAGCAGTCTAAGATCCTGCTTCATTTTTCAAGAAAATATCCTAGAGTACAAAACAAGCCAGATGGACATTATGTCCACACCCTTGTTTGATTCAGGAGATGTAATTTGTTTTCTGTTACAGAAGGCCTATTTATTGATGCATTTTTGAACATTGAATTCTCTTTGGCAAGAATCTGTTTCCAAAATTGAACTGCTTTATAGATTTTAAGCTGTCTTTGTACAGACAAGTGGATTCTTCAGTTCATAAATGGCTTGTCATGGATTGTCAAGTTATTACAAGAAAAATTTCCTTTGTTCCATGAGATGACTGCATGTTTTTAATTTTATTTTTCCTGTGGCTCCTGCTGAAGCTACTGACTCAGAAATTTGCACTCATTTCATAGATTAGAAATGAGGGCAGCATAGTATGTTTAACTGCCTTTTTCCTGCTGTGCAGGCCAAAAGTGGCATAAATCAAATTAATATACTTTTCAAACAGTCAGTACTCAAATAAAATAGTGGCATCTTGAATCAAATACAAGCAAAAGGCAATATGATTTTCACATCTTCTCTTATCTTCCACTTGAGGACAATAATAATAACAAACACTTCAAAATTGTCTACAAATACAGCTGAACTTCTACTGTTTCTTAACATAACAAAACCACAACAGTTTGCTAACATGTTAACGTATTTCAGGGCCTTCTTAGAACCATGTGAGCACCAGAAAAGTTAGGATTCTTCCTATCATAAGCCTTTATTTGCACTATATTGAAATGTAGGAAGGGTAGTTCAGCTGTATTTGTATACAATTTTGAAGTGTTTATTATTGTCACTATTCATATTGTGACTATTCCCCTTATATTAAAGCTGTTGCAAAGGAGTACTGTTGTAGTTCAGCCCTTGGGACCAAGCTACATAGTCTCTCACTCACTCTCCTCACCCTCCGAGGGAATGGTAGAGAGACAATATAACTAAAAGGCTCGAGGTTTGAGATAAGGACAGGGAGAGATCATTCAAGTTACTGTTATGGGCAAAACAGACTTGACTTGGGGAAAATGACTTCAATTTATTATTAATAAAACCAAAGCAAGATAATGAGAGATTATAAAAACAACTTCCCCCACCCCTCCCTCTTCCCAGGCTTAACTTAATTTCAAATTATCTCTACCTCCTTCCCTTACCCGGAATGGCACAGAGGAGACAGGGAATGGGGACTGCAGTCAGTTCATGACATGTTGTTTTTGATGCTCCTTCCTCCTCAGGAGAAGAACTCCTCACGTTCCTCCCCTGCTCCAGCGTGGTGTCCTTTTCCATGGGGTGCAGTCCGTCAGGAACTGGCTGCCTCAGCGTGGGCCCTCCATGGGCCACAGCCTCCTTCAGGCATCCACCTGCCCAGACATGGGCTCCTCTATGGGCTGCAGGTGGATCTCTGCCCCTCTGTGGACCTCCATGGGCTGCAGTGGGACAGCCTGCCTCACCATGGGCTGCACCACGGGCTGCAGGGGAATCTCTGCCAGGAGCAGCATTATTCCTCCTCCTCCTTCTTCACCGAACTGGGAGACCGCTGTCATTCCTCTCACAAGAAATTCTTCACAACAGGCAGGCAGACGCCTCTCAGTTTCTCCTCGCATCTCATCTCTTCTCCACTTCTTGCAGCTGGGCCGGGCCAAGTCAGGCCCAGCCAGCCGCCCAGCGGGAGGCCAGAGGGTGAGGCTTGCAAGGCCCACAAGGCGCACGCCTGCTCCTCTCTGCCTCCGCTTCTGCTTCTTCACTTCTTCCTTTTTATTTTTCCCCTTCTGAAATATGTTTTCGCAGAGGTGTTATCACTGTAACCAAGTAGCTTAGCTCTGGCCAGTGGTGTGTCTGCTCTAGACCCATCCACGTCCACCAGACAAAGCGGAAACTTCTAGTAGCTTCTCGCAGAAGCTGCCACTGTAGCCCAGCTCCCCTCCCCTCCAACTACACAAAACCAGGACAAGTACAAATATCTTTCTAAGGTAATTTTTAATGCAACAAAATGTTAGGTGAAATTCTCTACTCTTCCTTAATGCAATAGATCACTAGAGTGTGCAAATTCCTGTATATGCAACTTTCAATGCAAGTGAAGGAAGATGTATTTTGGAATTGTCAGCAAGTTATAGGAAAATAGCTCACTTAACGGGTGGTAAAGCTTTATCACTTTTTCACTTTTGCCCAAGGACCAGAAAACTCTTTTATAGTGCCTGCACCGTATATCTACATATATATGTGTAAATATCTACGTATATATGTATGAAATATAAAATATTTTGCATAACTCAAGTAAAGGTATCCTTAGCCTCAATATAAAAATATTTCTGCACAAGTCTTGGTAGTTCCTATTCCCATAAAATAAAAAGTGTTACAAAGCAGACAAGGCAGGCAGTCGGAATAGCAGTAGATTTGGGTAGAGAACTGGAAATAATTTTGAAACAAACATTGCTTCCCAACATTTGCAAGAGTCAAGCTGATGAAGGCAACTGTCATGTGTCTAGATTGCCATAGTCTGTCTGAGGTCGGTACACATTATCATAACATACGTAAAACCTCTCTCAGAGTACGTGTTGATTCTTCATACTATTACATGTAATTGTCTTTAGGAGTCTATCTGTCCACTATAGACTTTGATTTTTTTTGCTTCATGGAGCATTTTTTGCAGACATCAGAACCCCAGGGCCTATCTTGACAGGCAAATTAAAAGTTCTGTTAAATCAAAGTACCTGATTATTTTATCTATCTGTCTGATGTGTGAAGAAATGATACTCCTCCATGAGACCAGAGTACTCCTCAGAGAGCTGATAGAGTCCTTAGCATTTCTGAGACCAATGAGTATTGCACTTCCTCCTAGTCTGGGCTAGCTTCAAGTAGGTATGATGGAAGACAATTTGTTCTTTAATCAAGCCTTGAAAGATCTGTTATAATATGACCTTGAATTTTGGTATTTCTAGTGCCTGGGTAATAGACCTTTTTCATAGGTATGAAACAAGTAAACTGGCTAATATAGCTCTCTTACAACACACAACAGTATTGTAAGGTTCCTCCCTATTTCATAATCTAATGATGGGCAAGTAACTTTAATGTTATTCTAGTGTAGTTGAATAATATACGTATTTATTAAATTTTTCTAATAGAATTTTTTCAGTCTTAAGAACTCAAAGGGAGAAAATTCTTAGTATTCCTGTGGATATATTTTTCAATGTCTTGCAGTTGTATTATTAAATCTGGTCATTTACTTGTTTTCTTCAAAATCAAAACCATTTTGTGTGATTTCATTTTCCCATCTGAGATGACATCATGCATAACAATATAGTGACACTTAATTGCTACTCTAATTGTGAAACGTATTTGAAGTACGTGGCAAGCAAAAATGTCTCCAGCTTCACTTGTCATATGTATTTATTCCTGCCAATTGAAATACCATTGTTATGTTATGCAAATATTTTCTTTTAACCCTAACTGTAAAAATAAAAACAGAAACTAAGAATAATAATGATATATCCAAAGTGTTCCCCTCCCTCTACATACATAACAGCCTCAACACTTTCTAACTGAGACTGATTTTTTCATAATTAATTTCTTTCTGCAACTCCAAATCAAAATGTTTAGATTTATAGGATTATAATATAACCCAAATAATCCAACATCCTTAATTCTGTAGCAATATTCTTTAGATTTCCTTGTTTTCTCTTCTTATCTCTCCAGAAATGTGAGCAAGAGAAAAAGGTTTGTGTGACCAAATATTGTTGGCTTTTCAAGCGCTGCTCTTGAAAAAAAAACAAGCAAGCTTACATTTATCCAGCAATATAGTTAAGACTTGGGATTTAAATATTGAAATAGTTTGGCATTGTAGTAAATTATTAATTTCATCCTGGATACTATGAAACACATAAATATGTCTTTGGCTGCAAACATGTCAGATAATACGGAGGATTGGTAGACTTAAGGAAATACATAAATTTAAGCGTGTATCTATACAAGAAACCTGAAGTTAAAGGCCATATAGTACTAGAAAGAATACATAGAAGACTGTGCTGAGAAACTTTTGTTTTCAGAGTTTCCCTAGTAAAGTCATGGTTCAATTGTGAATAAATTTACCTTGTGTGCTGACAGAAAAATAAACTTGTACTTCATTAGTTGGCCACAGGGGACTGAGTGATGAACATTTGGCTCAGCTCTAAACTGCAGCATTCAGTTTTTGGCAGGTGACATGGCCGTTATTGGTCCAAGGTAGTTTTGAGGACTTTAAGCCTCTCTGAACCACAAAACTTTCCATTACATAAAAATATCCGTGCATAAAACAGGAAAGAAAAGCAGGAAGCAGTCTTGTTTCTTACTTCTTTTTTGCATCAAATGGTGAAAGGACAGTTTACAAGGATAGAGATTGTCAGCAATCACACTGAAAAGAGAAGTGAAATCCGGAGTCAAGAATTAAGTTTTCCTCTGAATGAATCCTGTAGAAATAAATGGTAGAGATGTGTCTTAGTGCACTAAATTTTTCAATGGAACTAATTTTACCAATACTACATATTTTGCAATTAAAACTCCTTGTATTTTACAAGGTAATTGCTACAAAGAAACAGAAAGCATATCATGTCTTTAAGATATGGGTTGTGTAGAACCTTAAATCATGAGGAAATACAGTATTGTACTTTAGACACACTCAACTAAGAACATACAAGATCTGATCACAGCATTTGTAGCTGGTGTTAACATAGATTGTAGATCCCTACTGAAAATAATGTTGTCTTAGGAAGCCTATCTTGGTAGCCAGACATCTCTTGCACATCAGCTCTGAAAGCATATCTTTTAACAGTCTTTCATACTGTAAAACCCTCAAATGCATAGTCAGCAGAACCACAATCCAGTTGCCTTAAAGCAGTAAGACACCTAAGAAGAAACGAGACTCTGATAGCATATGCCAATGTTGCTTATACAAGAAAAATTAAGTGATGGCAAGAGAAAGGCTAGTCTACCTGTCACTGTTGTAGGGGGTTTGGGGGTTTTGGTTGTTTGTTGTTTTGTTTTGGTTTTTTTTTCCTATTTTAGAAAAAGTAGAGAGGAAATTGTTCACATGGAAGCAAAAATTACTAATAAAATGTATATTAACACTTTGAGGAGGAAATATCATCTCCTGTAACTTCATTTTCAGTCTTGTAAGAAAACAGATGTTCCCTTAACACAATTATGAGTTCATTCATCAATGAAGCTTTGGATTCCTGTAGCTGGTTTAGCAGCCATCGTTCCAGATACAAGGCATGGATGAAGTTCAATATTGAATGAGAGGGATCCAAAGTGAGAGGAGTGGGAGGAAAACCAATGCAAACATAGAGGGTATGTAATGTTCATTCTACCTTTGAACACTAATTAAAGTTAATATTATGATGTTTCTCATGCTCAACATTTTTCAAGGAATAGTTCTTCTAGGACACTGAGCCATTTTAAATTAAATTTATGAACTGTTTAATGCAATGTATACAATAGCTGTACATAGTTATTCCTCCAAAGAAAAGGAAATACCTGACTTCTACTTGACTTACCACATTTACAAAGCCTCTTCCTTTAGAGTAATTTTTAACACAAAGAGTACTCTCTGAAATATGTTATTGGATACAAACAGATTTACTCTGTGTTTCATTATGTTTTAATTTACCTACATTAATGGAACTTTCTTATCACTGATCCAGGCTTGATTTTCCTCCATTATTTCCTATTTAGATGCTTCTAGGAGCGGTCAGATATCTCTCCCTTACTACCTTCAAATCCTAATGGAAAATACTGTGTACCTGGCATCCTTGCTGATGTGTCAAAATAGTTCAAAATACTTAAGTATGTGCAACTCTGCTAAATCAGAATTACTGAGCTGTACGTAAAACTCAGAGGACCTGTAACATTTTTGATTCCTGTGGACTTGTTCCCTAGTGTTTCTCCTTCTGCTACTCAGGCTTCTTGTAAAGGCTGCTGCTGCTGAAACACCTCCCCACTGATATTTTTTGTCTTCTCTCCTTAGACAATAGCTGAAACACTCTTCTCCTAATGGTGTAACTTTGCGTGGTTTTTAACCTCTGTGTTGACTGTGTGAAAATTTCTACGAAAATGACAACCCAAGATCAGCCAGAGCCCTTAAGATTTTATTGCTCCTTTTAATGCTTTCATTTTTTTTTATTCTCACTATTAATAGCAAAAGGAATGGTGCGTTCATTTTCAGGTGTAGATAAAAATGACCAAACTCTGTTCAGTGTATTCCTCACAGGGTAACTGATATACGTGAAACATCAAGTGTGAGCCGATATCAAGAGGATGAATAGCTAACACGCAACTGTGCTCTTGAATTACTTTCTATATTAGCGTAGGGTTGGACTTGGTGGCTACACACTGACTTAAACTTTTTATAGAAGCAGTGGAAGTAGTTTGAAACTTCTAATCTCAAAAAGGAAGCAATGGTCTTTCACCGAGATCATAGGGATTAGTTATAACAGCTGTATTGATTATTAAGGTGGTCCTAATAACCAAGGAGCTGTTTGCTCTTGTTTTTCCCCCACTTCTAGAGAGTGAAGAACCTGATTATTCCTCAGCCTCAAAAGATGAGTAGTCTAACTTCTCTGTTTCATTAAGATTAGTTGATGTAAAAGGATCTTAAAGTTGCCTCGGTGTAGCTGAAAAAGAAGCACCAAGTGCTGAATGGCAGTCTTCTGACATCGGCGTAAGCAACGGCCAGATGTTATAAATAAAACCTCTAGTGAAGGCCAGCAAACCAAGACAAAAGAAATCATGCGAGTCACAAATCACTTCAGTAATGAGTAGATGGACAGAAAGACAGAAAGGAGAGGAAAATAGTCTAATTGTAGGCTGTGCCCTTTGCCTTTCTTCTCCTAGCAGGTGGTACCCCACTATCCCATACTTTCCTGTACCCTTCACTTCTTGTTGATAAGCAGGTAAAAGGAAGGCAGGCACAGACCTAGGCTGTGCACCCAGCTAGTGGAGACAGGAGATTTCGTGTTTTGAGCCCCACATGGATGGCATTGTTTGGAAGAACAGAAGTAATGCTGTTACAAAACTCACCTCCTGCACTTCTGGGAAACACTGAGCCAGCCCTGCTGAGTTCCAGGATTCTTGTACAACGTTGGAAAGCGTTCACTGAAAATGTTGGGAGCTCCATGCATCTGCAATTACCTGTTGGTCATATCAATATTTATGAGTGAATTTGTGTCTGTTGAAAATCCCAAAACAGTACTATAAAGCTATCTTACAGCATAAAACCACTATATTAAATCACTATGACACATGGCCTCTTTTTTTTTTTTGTTCTTGTTTTCCTTTTGTAAGATATTATTGCATACAAAGAAAGACTTTTCTTTATGCAAAGAATAATGAGCTGTGTAGGTATTCATCCCCTTAAGACCGTATTTCCTTTCAGAACAGTGATGCCTGTCTTATACACAAGTAATTCTGTTCCATTGTTGCCATGTATAGAAATGCATATTTTAGTATGAATAGGCTGAGAAACAGTGAAGCGTTTCACTTGTATGTGATCTTGTAGGGCTCCTTGTATTAAACCACTCTTTGTATACTTGACTATCAGGATATCTTCCCTGAAACCATAGTAAAGTGGCTAGGCCAGGTTCAGGAGCTAGTCAGGAAGGTGATGGCTGATTTTGATGACATTTAAGGTATCGTATGTCTAGATTTGATAATGAGTTTATTTCCGTGGAATGTGTACGAAATATGATCTGACCAGATCTGATCAGATTCTGGTTAAAAGTGTCAATCATCCCTAAAAAAAAAAGTTAAAAAAAGTGTAGGAGCTTGCAGATGGTTACTAATGACACTTCATTAGAGTAACAAAGTGAGTATTTTCATAAGTTTCAAGTAGTACACAAGTGTTGCATGTCCACATCGAACATAGGGACCTATGAAAACTTACGTTGTCTACAGTTCTATCTAAGGCAGTGGTGTTGAAGGATGTTTTTGTTTTCCTGTCAAAATGGAAGTTACTGTTACTCAAATGAAATACCACTTTGCTGCTGCATAGTGGATGAATGAATATATTTGCTTGAATATATTTGTACCTTTTAAAGGAGTCATTACCTACTCTTTCAGACACTTCTATATAGAGATGCTCTCTAGCTCAGAAAAGCATTGTATAAGTAGCCTCAGAACTTTCTCTCTGCAGGTGCTCACTTGATGGTGAGGTAAGCCTGGCTAACACACCACCAAGAAGAGAAGAATAAACATTCCTGTGTCTGAGATGCAGGATAATTCATCCAAGCTTCCTATAGCTGTCACGTGCTCTATGTGGTTCTTCCTCAAGGTGCGCAGCGACAGATAAAAGAAACTAATATTGTTTCTACTAGAGGAATATAAAATGATGGATCTCTTTGAATAATATTGGACTATTTTTTTCTTGAGAAAAGGCTGGAAGACTTGTTAATACTGTTTGTGGTTCATTTGACATGGACAACGCAGACTGGGAGGGACGTAGGGGGAGAGGGAATTCTGGAGAGCTCCAAGTGGTAACTGAGGAAAAAATAAGTAAATGAATACTCTTATAGACCAATAGTGAAATGAGGCTTTCGGTTGGAAACACTGATCTTCTGATTGTATGGTATTTGTGATCATTTGTTTGGAAAAAGTAAAATAAGAGGAGTCCTTGCCTGCATTCCCGTTTAATCTTTGACATTGCTCATTCTGGGTAAGTATTTGTCTAGTGGTAAGCTGCAGTAAAACCTCAGAGGACAAAACTTTTCATGATCATCACGATAAAGTGCTTAAACTGGAAAACATGCGTGCTTCACGTGGAAAGGGAGGCAGTGTTCTAGAATGATTAATATGAATAAATACATATGCTGCAGTGGTGTAAACCAGTACAAGTTTGCTGACTCTCATTCTCTGATCCTTTAGCTCAGATTGTATTCCTTTTGAACATTAGCCCAGACAACTGGTTCATTGATACTCAGTGACTGTGTCAGCAATTCTGTAGTTTACAATCTGGCTCCAGTGGCTAGATGCAATCCAAAGGTTAAAAATAAACTTGAACACTGCTTAAGATTCCATTCTCTCTCTTCCCTCAACCATAACTGGCATACAGATATTCTGGTGTAATTTTTTCTAAGAGATCACTTTATCACTTTTAAAAGCAGTTTCCATTTTCTTTACGTCTTTGCAGTTGGGTAACAGCTATAAAGAGGCAAAAAAAAAAAACCCAAACAACTTGCCCCCTCACACAAAAAAAAAAAAAAAAGAAAAAAGAAAAAAAAAAGAAAAAGAAAAAGAAAGGAAAGTGGCTCTTCATGAGAACTGTCTTAGCCCAGCCTCCTGCAAGATCTGTACAATATGAGTAGGCATCTCAGCTTAGTACAGTAACAGAAAGAAAATAGTAGATGTCCATTTGTGGATTGTTTTTTCCCCATATAATTAAAATCTTTGTTCATTTAAGAGACCCTACAAGGAACATTTCAAGACTAAACTTGAAAATACCTGTCAAAATCACTGAAAATAAAGCTAAGCATCTTGTTGACATCAGTGGTTGGAGAAAGGCAATAAGAAATGCATGTTGTCATGTTGAAATTGCATATCCATTGCAAGTCAAAATGTCTCTTGACTCTGGGTATAGGCTAGAGAGAAAATCAAGCATCACTTTCTTAGACATATGTCTGACGTGGGGAATATTTAAATCCAGTAAGCTTTTGAAAGCATTCTCTTAAAATACTACTGTAGCATTGACAATATAAAAACAACTTCTTTGAAGTTGATTGTTCTTGCAGATTTTGAACTGATATCTTTACATATACATAAACTTATAATGAAAGGAAAATCCTGTGCAAAAATAGGACTCAATTCCTCATAGCATTACTTTGGAGCATCTTTCTCTTTAAGCAAATCAAGTGTGTAGTCAAGTCCATAAACCTCTAACTAGAATTTTCAGCATTCTAAAATTCTTGGACTATATTCTGAGCATCTGATTGACTTCCTAGTGTAGAAAATCACACTCTGTAATGTTTGCTCTTTCTAATTGAACAAAATCTTCCACATGAACTGTGAGACATTGTTTCCTCTGTCAAGAGGGTTTAGTCCCACAAATCTATACTTCAGAAAAATTTCCGTTTCTGAAAACGAGGGGTGGAAAACAACCCTGCAACCCTTCAGTTAGGGGAGATGAAAATGTTGCTTTTGTGGTCACCTAGTCTGCGATAATGATTCTTCCTACAGTGCAGTGTTTATTTCCCTAATCTCAAAGTGCTAAAGAGTAGTGATTATTACTTTAGAAAATATTAAACACAGTTCTCCTTCCCCTCTCCTTAACATTCTGATAAAGACAACTCTGATTTTAGGCATGTAATGAAAGGCAACCTGGAGCTTTGTTTTAATGTACAGCAATGGTTAATTAAGCCAGGGGAACTGATATATGTCTTGTATTACACAAAGGCTAGCACTATACTGAGGAAGCATCTGTTTGGTATCTGGAAATTTATCCAATCTTGGGTTAGCTTAGCCAGGCTGGGGTTGTAGTAGCGGACATTCAAGTATTTCAGAGATAACCATACAAAACCACAGATCTGACTGTATTTTTCAGTTATATTGCATAGCTAATGAAAAAGTTTCCTCTCAGAATTTTTGTTAACAAGCAGATTTTGGCAAGATGCTTTGAGTTTTGACTTCATCCCAGGACATGTCTTAGATTTTGGTCAGATATGTATTTTGAATGGTCTTTGCAGGGTTTCTGATTTGGAAGTGTGGTGTGAGTGGTGCTAGAGAGTGCCTGGGCAATTTAGCTAATGGTTTCAATTTGTCCCTCTCTTGTGCATGAAGCACTTGAGCAACAAAGACATGCTTTCTAGATTACTACTCTTTTCAGACAATCTCCATGAGCATGTTATAAATGTCAGATGGTATACTTCTAGGCCACAAATTCCCAGAGCCAAAGACAGAGGCAAATATAATTCATCTTTCCTGTAGGGAGTATAAGGAAAGTAGAGAAGATATTTGTTATGTGAAGAACAGCTGTCATAACATATCCCTGCCTCACTTATCTTTTCCACAATATCATGTTTGCACTTTTAATAGGTTACAAGTACAAAGCTGCTTTTATCAAAGATATCAAATACTACTCACAGACCTGCTCAGTCCTTCCGTGTTGGGAACACCTGTCTTCGTGTTACACTGTCATTACAACATGAATAAAAATCATACTGTGCTGAATATTATACAAATGCACTATGTAATTCATCTGACAGATTATCTAAAATTAATCAGGCTAATGTACCAAATAAACTAATTTGCAGAGTACAGGAGTCTAAGGAAATGAGGAGAAACACTAGTCTGTGTTTTCATCGTTTAGAAAAACTAAACACCTGGGGCCCCATCCCCTGATGACTGAAGGCTGGCGTCAAAAAAGTAGCCACATGTCTCTCAGGAACCTGACTTAATAGGTGGGCAAGTGTCATACTGAATTATACAGGTGCAGAGGATGGAAAGGCTAACCCTAGCCATGTCCCTTTGCCTGTCGCAAGTTGTACACTCCATACAAAATCCAGAACTATTTGGTTAAATGTCTAGGATTTTCAAGCTTCACAGCTGTTGAGATTTTTGAAGGTAGGTGCTAATGTCTGTCTCGTTTTCCTTGTGCATTTCCTTTGATGTATCAAAGGCAGGGTTAGGTGGAAGTAGATAGAAAGCTACTTGTTGAGGTAAACATTTGGTAAATTGTGCTGGAAAAGCTTAACAATGGACTGTGATCCTGACAAGTGATACTTTTTTTTTATATTGTTTATATGTTCCCATTTCCCCTGCTGTCCCTACCTACTTCTCATCTCTGCTTTCTAACCTGTGATAAACATCCTACAAAAGGTAGTTATTAGTGCATATTGCACTTTGACCTTGTGTTTCTCAGACATTCCCTCTAAAGATTTTTGAAAAACAACTGAAAACATTCTGTTTTCATCAGAATCACAGTAGTGGTTTGTTGTCAAAGAAAATGAAAACAAGTTGGTAATATAGCACTTCTTATATGCACTTTTCTGTTGTTTGGGGGTTTTGGTGTTTTGTTGTATTTTTAATATTGCAGAATTATTCCCCCCAGGTGCAGGGCTTTGGACTTGCCTTTGTTAAACTGCATGAGGTTCCAATCAGGCCATTTCTCCAGCCTGTGAAAGTCCCTCTGATGGCAGCACGACCTTCTGTTGTATCAGTTACTCCTCCCAGTTTGGTATTATCAGCAAACTGGCGGAGGGTATGCTCTGCCCAATCATCCATATCATTAATGAAGATCCTGAACAGGGCTCAATACAATATTGACCCCTGGGGTACACTGCTGGTTACTGGCATCCAGCTAGACTATCTGCCACTGATCACAACACTGAGCTCAGCTGTTCAGTCAGTTTTTACACCACCTTGCTGCCTGCTCATCTAGCCCTTACTTCATCAGCTTCTCTATAAGGATCTTATGGGAGACAATGCCAAAAGTCTTACTGAGCTCGAGGCAGACAATATCCATAGCTGCCCCCTCTTTTATTAAGCCAGGCATTTCGTCGTAGAAGGTTATCAAGTTGGTCAAGCATGACCATGTGAATCCATGCTGATTCCTCCCAATTACCTTCTTATCCTTCATGTTTTGTCCTTGTGACTTTTCTCCAGCCCCATCTGTTCTTTAATTCAGACTCCAGCCAGGAGCAGAGAGTTTTCTAGTTCCTGAATGCTTCCCTTTAAGGCAATATGCTGTCGCTTAGTACTACTTATCTTCTTTGCATCTGAACTCCATTCGCTGTGACCACAATATCTGTTTCTACTCTTCTGCTTGCCCAGCTGAAACCACTGGAAGTGGACATTCAAATCCTGACAGGGAGTAAGTTAAACATACCACATGAAGTTTGACAACAACAAGAGATATTTTTGTTTAAAAAAAGGTCACCATTTGATGTGATAGTAGTAGTATGTCACATGTAATTCATTTAATGCTGCTTTTAAATTAAACAAGCTGTAGTCCAGCAAGTCTACTAAGAAGTATGAACTATTTTTGTTTCATTTTGTAAGATATTATGATCTTTGAAAATTCTTCCCGTTTTAAGATGGAACAAAATATGTATTTAAAATGTTGGATCTTCATGGAAGATAAATGATGTTCAAAAAAAAAAGTCATTGGGGTTATTTTAAATACTCAAATTCAAATCCTTGGAACCTCAGACACATAATTTTGTTTTATATTATCTAAGACAAGAGAAAAAACTTCTACTTTCATAAGACAATTTAAATATTTGTTCTTAATAGTTGGAATATTCAGATAACAATATATCAATGTTTCAAACATTTTTAAAAGTTCAACTTCAAAATAAGCAATTTATCAAAACATTTTAAGTTAAATAGATTTTGGGTTTTGACGGTTAACTCAAATAGAAAATATCAATGCTAGTCAAATTTTACTAATCTATTCTCCTTTTTAAATTGCTTAGATTATGTATTTCCTTGTTAATTAATCATTGCACAAAAAAAAGCAACTTGTAAGTTAAACCTCTGACATGATCGTAAGAAAGAGGGTAGAGGATGGAAGGGAGCCGGACTGTAAATCTGGTTATAACAGTATTTGCACTTACTGTGGGAATATTATTAATTGATTAAAAGACTAATATAACTTAAAGATAAGCATAATAGAAAGCTCTAAACTCATTTAAAAAATAAATAAAAACAA
Organism: Chlamydotis macqueenii; assembly: GCF_036417535.1. Classification (NCBI taxonomy): domain Eukaryota; kingdom Metazoa; phylum Chordata; class Aves; order Otidiformes; family Otididae; genus Chlamydotis; species Chlamydotis macqueenii. The sequence goes on along the minus strand of NC_141556.1, from coordinate 114,006,935 downwards.
TAATCTGAGTCTGGCTGTTTTAGTGCCCAAACTGATATAAATATACATATATAGTTTTAGAATTGCATGGCTGTCTGCTTATCTGGGATAAACCAGTGCTCTACTGTTGACATAGTAATTCTCTCCCTGTAATACACTGGTTCTACATCGGATCTTTGAAGCTTAAATGAATTGTATTTGGCCATTTGAAAATAAGGCACAAATTTGATACTGTACTATCTTAAATATCATTTATTCTGCAGGTAAACTTTATTATAAGAGAAGGAAGTTTTGTTTGCCAGGTGATGCTGACATAGCCCTGGAAAAAATATGCATAAGCAGGAATTTGAATATGATCTGTCTTAAGTATCCTGTCTCTTATTTTCACTATTGGGAGAGGGATTGGGTTTTTAATGGTTGCTCTCCATTTTTTAAGTTCACTTTATATTTAAGACACATTGAAAAAGAGTAAGAAGCTAAATTAAACTTTATGGACTGGTAGAACTTAATGAGTTCTTATAACTTGAGTTTGTATGAAATAAAAAAAAATATACAAACAAAAATTTATTGAAAATAAAATTTTATTTCAAATTTAAGTTGAACCTTTGAAATCCAAGAACATAAGTGTAGCTGATGAGAGAACTGTTTAGAGACATTATTCTTGACCCATAAGAAACAATGATCTCCAATACAGTTATGGTGTCTATGGCATAGATGTTTCTTGCCTCACCAGAGCAGAAAGTAATGAAACCAAGGGAGAATTCTGTTCTATCACTTAGCATGGCGTTACTTGTGCTCATTCTTCTGAATGAGCACATGGCTTTTAAAAGTAGAGAGGCAACAGCTGTCTAGGAAGGAAATGCTAACTCAGCAGTGAAACTTTCAAATCAAATATAAAATATCTGGAGTTAGGACAAGCTTCATAAGATTTCCTGCCTTGGAAGTGCATACCTCACTGGAAATCCTCTCCTCTCTGAGATGGTGGGGTTTGATCTTCACTGCTGCCAGGGGAAGAGTAATTTACATCTGCATTTTCTCTTATGAAATATAGGAATGATGAAGAGTCTTCCTGTCAGACAATCCATGTATACCCATATGAATAAAAAGAAAAAAAACAAAACATGATGAAGCCTGTACTTGAATCATGCAAACACAAAGATTGATTGGTATAGTGTTGCTAGGTAAGTCACCTGAACATTTGTTGTGTTACTGCATCCTCTCTAGAGGTATAAATGCTGATTCAGCTGTTTTATTGACATAAAGATCGTAGTTCACTTATAATTTATTAAGCCTTAGGAGGACTTTTTAGCAAGTCCATTTGGCTTGCTGTAGGGAAGCCTGTGCTACAACCACTTAAACAATATTTGGCATACTTGTAGTACAGTAACATCATTACCTGCATTGCCAGGGTCTTGTTCCAGAGATTTACATGTTGGGGGATCATAGAATCATAGAATCACATGGTTGGATGGGACCTATAAGATCATCTAGTCCAACCATCTTCCCACTACCATTGCTGCCACAGCTACTAAACCATATCTTGTAGCTCCTCTTCAAGCCACCTCTTGAACACTGCCAGGGACGGCAACTCCACCACCTCCCTGGGCAGGCCATTCCAGTGCCTGACCACTCTTTGGGAGAAAAAGTTTTTCCTCACGTCCAAGCTAAACCTCCTCTGGTACAACCTGTGGCCATTTCCTCAGGTCCTGCTTGTTGCCTGGGAGAAGAGGCCAAACCCCTGCTCATCACAACCTGCCTTCAGGAAGCTATAGAGTGCAATGAGATCTCCCCTGAGCCTCCTCTTCTCCAGACTAAACAATCCCAACTCTCTCAGCCGCTCCTCATAAGACTTGTGCTCCAGACCCCTCACCAGCTTTGTTGCCCTTCTCTGGACACGTTCCACGGCTTCAATGTCTTTCTTGTAGTGAAGGGCTCAAAACTGAACACAATACTCGAGGTGCGGCCTCACCAGCGCTTAATACAGGGGGATGATTACCTCCCTGCTCCTGCTGGCCACAGTATTTCTAATGCAGGCCAGGGTGCCGTTGGCCCTCTTGGCCCCCTGGGCACACTGTCGGCTCATGTTCAGCTGAGCATCAACCAACACCCCCAGGTCCCTTTCCTCTTCACAGTCCTCCAGCCACTCAGCTCCAAGCCTATAGCGCTGCATGGGGTTATTGTGGCCAAAGTGGAGGACCCGACACTTGGCCTTGTTGAACCTCATCCCATTCATCTCAGCCCAGCGATCCAGCCTATCCAGATCCCTCTGAAGGGCCTCCCTACCCAATGATGACATCATTGTGATTGTTTAACATTTACACCTCATCTGCTGAATCATTCTGGAGTAAGAAATGTACCTTTAGTGTAAAACTCTCAATTATACATCATTTGCCTCCCCATATTACAAGAAAGGAATCATCTTATAGGATTATTCGTGATGATCTCCTTGGAATCTTTATAACACCTCACACTGTAACACAGCATTTCCGTAACACTTAATCATGGTGTCATCACCTAACAGCTTTAATGATTACTTAAGAAGACCAACTCTGTTGGAGATGAGTTGGCAAGAGATCCGGAACTTTGGACTTCTAAAGTTGTATTAGCCTATAAATTTGTTAATTACTAAGCAGAGATGTACAGAGGGGAACTGCAGAGCTCTGGTTTGTATCTGTGATATATGCAACCTAGCAACATTTCAATTCCAGTATTACTTATGTCAATTGAAAAGGAGTTTTAGTATGTGATGTGTCAATGATAATGCATTTGGCATGGGTTAATACTCTGGCTCTGCTTTCTGTACCATTCTGTATCCATTCCAGAAAACAACACTTGGAATGGGGAATAGTTGTTGTCCTTAATTATAAGCTGTGGACATAGGCTGAAGTATGTAGTGACCTCTAATATGGTCACTACAGAAAAGGACTGAGACATTTGGAGGGTTGTGGTAGATTGCATAATCACTATTCACTTCAAAGGAATTTATCCTGTTTTGAAAGATTTTACTTGTTTTGAAAAATTTCCTATTGGTTTGGGCAATATAGATGAAACAATATTTCTCAACAGCCACTAAACTTTTAAATGTGGCCATCTGATTTACTGGATTTCTAAAAAAGACTATGCTCCCTAAAGACTTAGCTTGGGAGCAAGGGACTGCATGCACTTTTGCTTCTGATCTTTTCTGGGTGTGTTCTAGTAAAACCTATTAAAAAACTAGTGACCACTCTCCCTTTCATGAAAACCAAGAAGTTGCTATTTAGCTTGTTTCCCACACATCAACAAAAACATAAGCACAAATATTTTTCCTCTTGTTTTCTCTTACTTTAACAAATAGTTTTAAGAAATCCTCAGATACACTACAAGCGCAGATCTGGCTTTATGGATCCAAAGGTTCATTTAGATGTTTGTAAAGGGTACTTTAGGAGACCATCTTTCATTTATTGAGAAGGGCATTCTTGTAGGAAAAGAGTGATAAATTTCTATCTCCCTTTTCCCATTTCTTACTCATCAAACTATGGTGTCTACAGCTTTAGACTTCACAAAGCTCAAAAGGCATAGAGGCAATAAGCAAAAAGACTTGATTGTACTTCTGGAAGGAAGGGTTCAGTACCCTTAGTTGTGTTTTGGCATGATAACACATGAACTAGGCAGGACTGGAGGACATTTAGGTTTGGAAGAGGTGGTTCAGGATTGGCATGATTTTGACCTGGGATACACCTGTTTCTGATATGCAAACTCTGGTTTTTTTTCCTGGAGATAAACTCACTAGTTCACATTATGTTAAGGATAATCAATTCTTGCCAACAGAAGCACAGTGCACCACAGCAACTCCTCCTTCAAGTTAAGACTAACAGAAAAGCAGACTAGATTTTAGAGACTTAAAATAGTAATAATGATTATGTCCAGAGGACAAGCTCTGAACAAAAACAAAGTAGTTTCTCTTCTGGAGTTTCTAACACTTAAGCATCTGAGAATCCTGGGCAGTTACATTAATCATTACTAGTGTTATTATGGAGGCTAGAAGCAAAGTTATAGTAAACCAGACACTTCCGGGTAAACTTTGGAAATGCATGATTGTGGCCAGAAGGAATAGGCAAACAAAGCCATTAAATTCCACCAACCTCATAAAAAGGAAAAAAAAAAAAAGTTTTAAACCAATCTGTAGAAATGGTTGTCTCTTATGTTCATACAGTTCTGGCCCTAATGTCACTAGGGGTGTCTAAGCATTATTGTCATACAAAAAACTAAAAAGGGATGTGGAGATGTGCGGAGTTTGGGTAAATCTTTTTCCTGAATGATTTAAGCTTTTTGCTATGCTAAAAGACTGTGCAAAAGGCTGGAAACAGAATGTCCCTTGCTGCAGGTAAAGAGGAATACTTGAGAAGTCATTAAGTTCCTCTCTGTTAAACAACCTTCAGCTTCAAGACTCAGTGCTTGTAGCATTAATCTTTTCCTACAGGTAGGTGTACGCAAAGCTGCTGCACCAGCCCAGGGAGTTGGGTAAAAAGTTTCTGGGCAACATTCCAACCTTCATCTCTGTGACGTATCATTTTCTACTCAGTCTAAAGCCTTCTGATCCCTTGCCTGTGACTCTGAACGTGTCTTCCCAAATAAATCAAGCTATTCTTTGAGGAGTAGGGAATGTTAACTACTTGGTAGCTTTTATTACTTGAATTCCCAGAACAGGTGCTATTGAGCTAAGTAAAATACATAGAGTCAGGTATAACAGATTTTCTGTACCTTCCAAACTGTAACTTGGTAAAATCAAAGATTTGGCACATCAAGCACTACAGTGTAAACTGGTAACGATTTTAGCAATTCACTACTTTCATTTTACTTTTCTACCATATTACAGGTTGCTAGAAATAGTTTTCTACAGGCAAAATAATCCTTCAATTACTTTGATTTGCTTCATGGTTCAGAATTGAAACAATATTGCTTTTTCAAATATTAAAAAAATAACAGATTTCAAATCCTCATTCCTTTGCTACACAACAAATTTTCCTGAAGTCTATTCAGTATCACCTAGTTTCACATCCAAACAGTGCAAAACCACAGATTTTTGTGTTTTCTGGGGACAAAACCATAAGCTAATTCACATTCATTTGGGACCAAGAACATCTGGTATTAAAAGATGATCAAAACTGGCTAAAAATTTTTGCTGTTGTAAGAGGTTTATGACTTTCAGCGCCTATACACAGAAACTTCTGACTAACAGCATACAATGATGTGATTTGGTCTGTAAAATCCACAGGTTTAATTCTGGTTTTAATTTTAGGGGTGTAACTCAAAGCAATTCTTGGGATTTCAATGGGATTAGTACCAAGGAAGAAAGTAAATGAGAACAGACTGTGAGCTGTTCTGTTACAAATCTGTTGTTTAATGACTAAGTCTTCTAATTCCAATGTAACTCATCTGAATCATTTCCAATTAGCTTCCTTTTCTTTAAAAAAAGGAGTGAAGAGGGGGAAAAGCTGGGAACAAAAGTGGTTAGCTCAGCATCAAAGGCCTATCAGGGCCAATGAATCCCGTATCTACAAATGAATATTAAAAAAACCCCAGTATTTCTTTAAAAGAAAAAAGGTGGATCCACTGCTTTTGGCTTAATCTAACATAAACAGCAGCAGAAATACATTTTTTTTTTACATGGGTACAAACTGGAGGATAAGTAAATGAATGCTTTCTTTTGAAATGGGTACAATTCTTCAAATTCTGATGTTCTGGGTTTAATAATCTCAATTTTGCTTTTGTAAAACCACGCATATGAAAAAGGTTTTAAAATTCATATAAATTATAAAAAATTCCACTTAAAACTACTTTATAAAAACTTACACAATTAATTTTATTTACATATTAAACTGTGTATATGCATATGTATATGTGCAAATATGCATATATGTATGTACTTATGTACATGTATATGTACATATACACCCCCCAAAAATTAAAATTAAATATATAGATAAATGAGATACTTTTGTAATCTTTTTTTTCCCTATGTATAGCAATATATAATAGCAGAGTTTTGTTTATTTGTTTCTGGAGCTTTTGTGTTTTTTAAGGACCTTGAGACCTGCTATGCTCTTCTCCCATTGCATTTTTAATAACAGAAAAAGCAGCAATTTAGGCCTGTCAACAATTTTCTAGTTCTCAAGCAAAAGCAAATAAACATAATATTTTTGCTGATTATAGGTCTATTATCAGATAACTTATCAAACTCTTCTATTACATCACTTTGTGGTTAAAGTTTGAAATATAACACACCATACTGTGGCTTGCATTCAGTTATGCAATGGACAATCCTGTGCATTGTGAACTCTGTATCTTCAGATTAGCTTGGTTACTATGAAACTCTCAACAAATAACTGCTGTAATAATAAAGCAGTCTCGTCTCCTTAGTCCTGTTGACAAGGTTATGTCCTTCTTCCCACTAATCTGAGTCTAGACTAAGACTAAGAATCATTCCAGTTGACACCCACTGTCTTCATTTGATCCAATAGCTTAAAAGAGTTTGAAGTAGATAGGAATAATGTTTTATATTTGTCCTGATGTATTTATGTTTCTTTAATTTCTTACCCTTAATTATGAAAATAAAGAAGTCAATGTTCATCCAGTAACTTCGCTGTAAAACAGACTTGGATCAGTCTTTTCTCAGTGTTCTGTCTTTGAGCTGTTGGACAACATTGTGATAAAAAAAAATGTTATATGTACATAGAGAAAAACCTGTTGGTGTTTACTTTGTTAATAGACTCATGGTTTCAAGCTTGTCAGCCTATTCCTAATGGAAACAGTTAAAAGTTAGAAGAATTTATAAGTCAGAATGTTCCACTTAGGACACTAGTGTTTGTCAGATCAAACAGCAGGACACTTCCCTTTTATTTGATTTTATTATTTTTCTCATTCTCGAAGGCCCAATCAAATACTATTTTCAGTGTTTTATTTTCAGAACTATGTAAAGAGTATAACATTTAGAAACAATGAAGCTAAATAACCAAATACAAAGGTGAACCAAAACCAAAATCCAGTTCTTCTATATCTAAATCAGATAGTAAATGTGTTTCTAGTGGATTGTTTAATGTCTGTAATAGCCATAGTCACACCCATCCTCTGAATTCAGCACTGCTTAGAGGACATGCAGAAATGTAGCTCCCAATTAAATTCTCAAAGTGGAAATATGGGAGGTCTTCTTTGATACAAAGACCTTGTATAATTCTTTGATTGAATTGGCAATCCAAATCTGTTATTGTTTCCACATTGGTGTTATGGCAGGTGTAAGGAACAAAGTAAATTCTTTAGTACTGTAGGTTATTTATTAGGAGCAAAAGTCCCCATGTAATTTTTTTTTTGGACTTAAGCTATACTAAAAGATGCTAAAATGTAGCCCTTCACTTTTTCATTGTGTACAGAAAATCTGTAAATAGTTTGTGCCATTATTCAATTACTCATAATTAATAAGAAACAGAAGTCCTATTTCTGACCCACTAGTAGTTCTGGCAGAAATTAACTTACAATGTCTTTTGCAGACATATCCATACAGCAGTTTCTGAAGTTTGTATGAATGTTTGTGCCTGTGACTTTAATTTCCCTCATACAATGGCATCAAAGAAAAAATTACTCAAATATGTTACAGTGAAAGAGCTAACTCGTGATGTATCTTGTGACCAGTGCAGAACAACCAGTGATGAAGACAATAAAACCCCATAACCCTAACACTGCCCACAAAGTATAACGTAGGGACCATCCAAATAGAAAAGAGCTTGAGCAGGAAGAAGCTCATTAGTAACTTCCAAGGGATCAGAGACCTGTTTCCTCTATGTCTCCTTGCTATCTTTTCTTAAACCAATTTCCTTCCAGAAAGTGGATAGCTTCAGAATCAGCACAAAGTGAAGGTCCTTGTTTGAATGCTACGGTATTAGTGTGATCTTTATAAAACCCTATGTCTCTTAGTTTTCAAATGTATTTTTGTATTGCTTCTTGATTTTTCCGTTTTTACAGTGTTATCTGCCAGCAGTAAGAGACCACTATGGTTAGATTTTTTTTTTCCCCACCAAATACATTTACAAAATATTAATTTGTGTTTAAAAATAAAGAGAGGGAGGCAGTTATTGGGGGAAAAATGACATGTAAACCATGACCTTTTTTGTAAGTCTGCATTTCCAGAAGAAATATCATGAGGGAAAACTCCTAAGTCAGCCAGTATAAATTGGATTGGGCAAGTTCCAGTGGAACAATCTGGAAAAAAAGGCAACACAGGCAAGAATGTGTTTAATCTGGATGTATCCCAGGTTTACGTAAGTATACAGAAAAGTGCTGTATGAGAGGAACAGGATAATTGATGTCACAGTGATATAAAGTACATCCTTGACTTTCTGCATATTTAGCTATATTTACCCAAGTTATCTTACAATGCAGTGTCTTTTCATTAAACAAATGCAAACCACTGCAAGAGAGCACATTGTTCTGTTTTACCCCTATCTTCAGCTCAGAGCTTTCAGCAACCAAATATGTTCTGGCAAGAATCATAGCACCAGTCTATCTGTTGGTGTGATGAGCCAATATATTTCACAGGTACATAAATCTTCCATTAAAAAATGAAAAATGTGGATCAATACAGTGTCCCAAGACTTCTTGAAAGCTAATAAAATTTGCCTGAACCCATTCAGTTGTCATCTTCACAAACCATGGTTCGTGCAGTGAAAGCTGGCTTATCCTTGACTCTAGTGTATTAGTGCTGCTTAACTCAGTGCAGGACAACTGGATATTTTCACAGTGTTCAGAAGCACACTGCGTAGTGCCTTACACAGAATGCAGGAGGTGTATTTTTTCCCTTAGGAACCTACATCCAAAGGGCTAGTCTAGACTGCAGAGCATAACTGTGTCTGCAAGCACAGAGACTGGACAAGAGACTCAGAGGTCCAAATTCTACCATCCCCTGGACATTTTTCCAGCAACCACAATCACTGGGATTTATAATCCCAGACACTGCTGAATTCTAAAAGATGTCTAATCATGTATCAGTGTGACCAAAACAGAAAAAAAAAGGGTAGGTAAATGCCAGAATTGCCTGTCAGACTGCTAAGTTTGCAGTCTTGGTCTTATCTTTAACCTAGGCCTGTGTTTGGTAAATATGAACTGTTAGCTGCTTCCACTCACTCTTTTGCCTAATCATCTGCATGCCTTTTGTGACAATGGGAATATGGAGGGAAAAAATGTAATTTTCGCTCTCAGCAGAAAAAAAAAAAAAAAAAAAAAAAAAGATTTCTCATCATATCTGCCATGATCAGGAAAGAAAGACGGGAGACAATATTCAAGTTTTCTGTCTCCAGGTCTTGAAATTCCCTCTTTGGGTTTCTCTGGTCAATCACCTAATAACACAGCCCTAACTTTTATATATACATGTGTCAAGTTTGCCATCTGGATTTGTTCTAGCACTTGCTTACTTGATTTGGACATCATTTCCTCTGACAGAGAATATCATCCCAAGGGCTACCTACTAAGGCAACAAAAAACAGAATAGCAAATTTCTTTTGGTCAGGAAGGTGCTAGAATTCCCATTCAGGATTTACTTTACAGTAAGTGGTATTGAAGTGTTTAATGTGCTCCCTTCCTTTGTCAATTGTCCAAATGCTCTTTTTGTCTGCCAATATGTTGAAAGATGCAAGTGTTTCCAGTGCTCCTTCCAAAACCTTAGGGCTCCCTTGATTTTGGGGTTAATCAGAACACGGATACTCTTAGCAGCTTGATTACGGTTGAAAATGAACAGACAGAGCTTTCTGATGGCTGTATAAAAGAATAGAATTAACTTCCTAGAAATTTCACAGAGAGCTGGCTGGATAAGGCTGAGAGTTTTCCTACAACACCTGGACTGCAGGAAAGATCACAATCTGTGGTGACATTCCTAGATATAGAAAATAAGAAAATCAAGATACGAGAGGTCTCCTCTAGCGTGGCCATTCAGCAGAAAAGCTTCGGTTAGAACTTCCATGGTGAGTTAGTTGTAAGAGTAAGTCCAGAGATAACCTCGGTTCCCAGAGTGTCCTGTTCTTGATTTTCCCTCTGTCCTTACTGGAGTACTTTGCCACTTAGCATAAAACTGATGCCTCTACAACAAAGTAGAGCTGTGAAATATATCTTTTCACAAAGACCATTGGAAAGAGAGAGATCTTATGCTAACTTCACCTACTACCAAAATTATAGCTAACTTCAAGCATTAGATATTAAGAAACTCCAAGACTGTGGGGGCTAAACCCCTGAGAAATTTGGAAAATATTGTTTAGATGTTCCAATTACTTTTAGATGGTTACCTTTAAGTGAAGGAGGTCAACTTTATTGTATTCCTACAGACTTTTTGTGTGGACTTTTGTTGTTGGAACAGTCAACTTGTCACAGTGAGAATCTGAACTCCTAAGGTAAAGATGTGGACTCCTGCCCCTCTCCACAAAGCACTTAATAAAAGGAAAGCCTGTATTTATGGTACTCACTTCTGTTGAAAAACAATGCAGTGACATTGCAGGGGGGTTGGACTAGATGACCTTTAAATGCCCCTTCCAACCCAAACTATTCTGCGATTCTGTGATTTTATGACATAAAGTAATTTCATCTGAGATTCTTTTCTAGCCAGAATATGAGATGTCCTACCTCCTTTGCTGCAGCTGCCTGAGGGCTTTGTTCTGCTGTAGAATACAGTAGTAACAGAGATGCTCTGCTGGACACAACAAAAGTACATAAAATGTCACTTTGCCCAAATACCTTATCATCTACAGGCTGAAAAAATTCACGTCACATGACAGCCTAAAAGCAGCTTTTGTACAAGACTACATGAAAGCATCTGTTTGAGCATGGGTGCATTCATGTTATCTTAGACATAAGGATTTTTCTGTGCAACAATACCGAAGTACCATAATTTCCAGGGTGTGTATTCTTTCCATTAATCCAGCTGACAGCTATGTATAATTTCCCCCGACTCAGCTGCACCATTCTATTGTGTACTGGCCAAGACAGCTAAGACATCAGCCAAAGAAGGGGGAGGGAGATGTCTGACTTTTCCAACACAGATTAATATGTCAAAGGGAGAGGAAGTAAATATTGAAAATATCAGGTGCACTTCTGAATTCTGTCTGCCAAAGGGTGGATCTGCATAACATGTCCCACAACCAGCATTATTACATCAGTACTTGCAAGCCTTAGCTTTGCACTTACAGCCTCTAAAATCGAGTGAGCATTTGGAAAAGTCTGTACCATACAGACATACATAAATGCATACACCCATATGTACTGTAATATCTCAGGAAAGATTACATCAGCTGAAGGTTTACCCAATCCATCTAGCCATCGTTGTATGAACCAAGGAAGGATGTTTTACTGAAAGTCTCAAATTGCTGCAGCACATCACAAACTATGTCCAGAAGCATGGAATCTGTCTTTGGTGCTTCTGCTGTCTTATGGTAGCTGCAGAAATGAGAATCTCCCTTTCCCTGTTTTTCTTTGTCTTTGGTATTACAGCAACAAGAAATTACTTAAAGAAAAGCACAGATACTGAATATGTTCTCATAGTTTGAATAAGCTTGGCTCAGGAAACCTGAGCATTATTCCATTTTTTCATGGTCTTGTAACTGGCTGAAGAGCAATACCTGGAATTTTGTGACCTTGTGACCAATGGTAAAAGAAAATGAGATCAACCTTTAACTTTAATTACTTTAGTGGGATTTTACACAGTTCATTACCACTTGTAGCAAAGAATAGCATCTTGTACAGTGGTCCCTCAAGCTACCTCCAGTTGCTTTCAGTAGATCATAAAACTTTATGTGCAATGGTGACCCCTAACAGTAGAATCAGAAGTCAGGAGGTGAGAATGAGCATTTCAGGGAGCAGAAGAAGATTGCTGGGCTCCTTGTGACACAGCTAGGTGGTCAGATGCATAGCAAGGGACCCCAGTACAGTGTTTTTGGTGTACACCTTAGATCAAGCTAACTTTGCTAACAAGTGGGTAAAAATGCAACAATAATTATCCTGCTAAGCTCCTCAGTTTGATCTCTACTGACGTTTCATGCATTATCTTGGCTTTGCTAACTTGGACACACCAGCATAATAAATTGTGTGTAAATAATAACTTGGTCTGAGAGTGTTTAGATTTAGAAAGTTGATGTTTAAACTAGTGTCCACCCAGGCTGCCAGCACATCAAGGCTGGAAATTTGACATTTTAAGCAAGGCTGCTGAGCCAATACTATTGCATGGTGGATCTGTCACTATTATCAGGAATGTTTTTGTAATGTATATGACTTATTTCACAGTAGTAAATCTGTTCAAGTGCAATTGCCATCTTTTTTCTTTCCCTGACAGATTGGTGGTTTTTTCCATGATACAGATGTTTTGTTTTGTTTCATTTTTCAGATGAGATATGTTAGTTGTGAAATAGTTGTTTATGGTTTTAAAAAAATCCGTAAACTTAGATTAACATTTAAATCTGACCCTGACATATTTCTTTCTTCTGTCTTCCAGAGACAAATCTTAATATTTTGTAAAACACGTAGCTCTAAGGATTCCATTGTAATTCATTTGAAGAAAAAAATATTTTCCATGTCTAATTCTGCTTCCAAATACCATCTGTCAGTATGGAAAAACAGCATGAGATACCATAGGACCTACATCCCTGTAGATCAAGCTATAAATTCTGTCTCTGCAGAGACCAGGAGAGGAGGAACAGAGATAATAGAAAAAATGCTTCTGCCTTTTGAGCATCCCAGTTATATGGAGAGCAGTATTAATATTTGTTTGTATATAGGCAAGAATGGGTATCAGAAAATACCCCTCATTTTCTTTCTCTTTCCCTGTTAAAAATGTGTAAGAATGATGTGGGAAAAATTATGAGATAAGATAGATGACAGCACGGGAGAACACAGACTATCTGCTGGTTTGCCTATGTATTCATAGGCAGCCTATTCAAAATTTAATAAAACCTAATTTGCAGATATACCTAAGCTATTCTTAATTGCATCATACCACGTTTACAGTATAAACATGATACAGATGCAACATAACATAACTGGGGAAGTAAAGGATAATGGTATCAGCTAACACAAATACTGTCAAAGACAGTGTACACATATTTTGGAAACTGAGGGGATAAAGATGCAAACCACTTTTTTTTATTTTGCAGGTGCTTTGTATGATTACAAAATCAGCATTAATTAATCCATTTGTAATTTTTTGTTGTTTTAACATAGAAAAAAAATTATTTCATATACATATTTCACTTAGTTTATTATCTTCTTAGATGACAGTTTTCTTAGAAGATAATACTTACTTCTACATCTCCCCAGGCCTCAAGGGACTTTTCACTGCAAAACCTACTTTATCATAAGTAATGTTTTTAAAATGAAATCAGTAATACTTAGAGAAAGAGGAAGAGTGTTCAAAGATATACAACACTTCCCACGTACTTTATTTTAAGTAATCAAACTGAGTTTATTTCAGGTGTACTAACTTTTTATTTGGTGGGAGGAAAAGAGGTCTTTTGGTTTTCTCTGTAATCCAGTAATATTCTCCTATTTCTGTGGGTCCCTTATGAAGCAGCTTGGAGCTCACTTTTCAATATGTTTGTTTATTTATCTGAAATTACAGAGTAATATAGTATTTCCTTCTGCTGCTATGTTAAATAATTATATTGATATTTGGTTCTATTGATGAAAATCAATATCAGCTTCTTAAAAGTGGCAACAGTAACTTCCTTTACATTTTAATACTTAAATGAATTTATTGAAAATTCTAATTAGATAAGATGGGCCAAACGAGCTGTACAGGAATCAGATGAAACTACACCCTGCTGAATTTAGAACTACATAAGTTTCTCTTTTTTTTTTTGTTGTTGTTAAATTGAGTAGATAAAAGCCCTAGACTGTTACAAAATTGTCGTTTGCTGAGCTTTTTTTTTTATTTATTGATTGGCAAATTGGCCAATATAACACCGATCAAAATACTTTTTCTTCTGGTAAAAAATGATATTTCCTAAAGAAACATGACTCCTTAGGAAACATTATTTTTTTCAGAATAGCAAGTTAGTGTTGTATTAGATACTTCCATTCTATATGTTATAAATTCGAAGAAAAATTATAGAGTAATGAAAAGACATTATGTTCCATAATATTTTGATTTAAAATAAATCCTAAAAATCCTGCTAAGTCAGATATTTTCTGCTGTAGCTGTAACAAATAATGAATTAATATAAACATTTTTGGAACTAAATCTTTCTTCAGCTCAGTTAGTAATCTTTGATTGTGATACGCTTGACGATCTTTCTGAAAAGCCAGCTTCATTAGAAAATTTGAAGCAACACCAATCTGCTGATCATTATAAGTAGTATTATCAGTCATTGTTAACAAAGGTGCTAATTTGCAGCAGAAAATGAAAGACAAAAGGATGATTTAATTTAATTTTCACTGTTACAGTATATACCACAGTATGTCTGAAAGTACTTCATGCTAAAGACAGAAAAATGACCATGCCTTCAGTGAGAATGGAATCAGAAATGTAAATAATGTAAATAATTTTTGCCTGAAATTTGTTTAATTGGAAAGTATTAAATCAGTTAAATATGATATGGTCTCTAAATAAGACAATGCAAATAGGGAATGCCATTAGGCATGACTGATTCTGCTCCCTAGTGTGTGAGTCCTGATACTAAAGACACTCTGAGTGAAACGAGGACATAATTACTGTATTATTTAGATGTAAACTGACTTGATGTACAACTGCTTAAAACAAACAGCTTAACAAAACCTCCCTGCTAATAGATCTGTTCATGACATTTGTGACAGTCTTTCGCTAGGAGTATCTGGATTCCAAGAGGACAGTAGAACCTCCAGAATGCTCTGTCTGCTGCAGATACCCTTTAAGCTGCAAGTGAGCTCCTTTCCTTTGCCCTTTACAGGAAGTTAGATCTTTTGGCAAATGTCCTATGTCTTGTCCCTTTCTTCTTTCTTTTTTTTTTTTTTTTTTTTTTTTGAGGATAAATAAATACAAAGGTACTTTGCCACTATGACCCTATTAGGAACCTTTCCTTCCTTCTTAGCTCGCTGAATATGCGTGTACGAGTAAAGGAAAAGTCCACTGCTTGATTAATAGAGTTAATTTAACTTTTCTTAAAAAAAAAAAAGGGCAATTTTTCTGAGTACCAGAATGAAAACAACAAAGTTGTTAATCTAGTTATAGCTATCTTGTCTTTTCATTTTGAGGACAAACTGGTCATTCCCTTTTTCACTTTTTTAAAGACAATATTTCTCTTATCATAACTGACTATGAACATTTTTGCATAGTATGGACTTCTTTCTAATTCTTGTGTATACAGTTGATGACTTTAGCAGCCTGAGTTTCTGACAGTGTAAAATAGGATTTGATCATGCTAAATTACATACGTCATATGGCTTAGCTGCTACAGTAAGTGAAAGAATAGGCAGGGCACAAAGTTCAAAATGTAGAAAAAACAGTGAAACTTTGTAAATTTGCAGAGTGATGTATGGATCAGAAATTCAGTAATGCAATAGTATTTTGGAAGGACAATAAAAAATTGAAAGGTTTCTACATGTTAGTTAAATAACAGCCAGTATAATCTATACATAAATCTGTAAACAGAGAACAATTTAATTTGAATTTGAATCAGATCTTCCTCAGGCTTTTTTTGGTCTACTATCATGTTGGTGAGAGAATAGTAAGTAAAAAAATAAATTCCATAAGTACTAAATTAGCGTTCTTGTATTTCTTTATGCTCTGAAGTACAACAATGTAAGTCTCCACAGGAAATAATAGCAGAAGAAATATTGAGACAAAATAAAATTATCACACCAGACTGAATCTTACTTTGAACATTCAGGAGTCTTGGGATGTGAAATTAAGTAGAACTCATTAAAATAACCTGACAGAAAGCCAAATGGAAACTTATTACTTTCATGGAAAATATTACTTGTATTGGTATACAAAAGTCTGATGCAGACTCAAGTAGGAAAAAAGAAAAGTAACTCATTCATCAGCGTTAAGAGCAGACAAAGACCATGCAAGTCAAGTATATGAAATAGGAACCTGATGGAATGACCTACTTCATGGTAATTAACAGGCTGAATAGAAATAGTAGTATAATATACCCTTTATCATGTCCAAAAACATGAACAGATCTAAACATTCTTCTGACTATAATGGGAGTTTCTTTATTGTTCATAAAGGAGCTGTCAAACCAAGCCCACAACGGTAGTGTGTATGTGCAGTGTATCTGTTGAATCAATTGTAAACTGAATCATTTCATATATTTCATATACTCATTATAAAGAAATGATAAACAAAACTCTGCATACTTAGGGTTTTGCAGTACTCACTGTATGCTTTTTCTTTTTTTTCCATTTGTTTGTTTGTATGTTTTTCCAGGTGTCCAATTCTGAAAATATTGAACAGTCCTTGTCAAGAAGTAAGTAGAATTCAATAGCTCTGCAATTCTACGTTAAGTGTGAGCATGGCTTTATTTCCTAACATGTTGAAGTACTGAAATGAAATAATCTTAGCAAGAAATGGTAGTGTTGGTGCAGGACACTTTCTGGTATTGCTTGCATCTCTAAATTTTAGAAAAATTGTGAGTCACTTCAAGCTATTGAGCTTTGCAGGTTGGCCTGTTTTTGTTGGGTGTTGTTTTTGTTTTTTTTTTGATGCCTAGACCTGCACACCTGTAGCATGTTGCTCTGTCCTGTGGCCAGTATACCATCTTGTTTACTAGTAACACATCTGCTTTGACAAGGTGACAGTCTTATGGTAAGTGGTTTGTTCCACCTGAGCAGTCACTGGTAGAACTTTCTAGAGGAGTCACCACGGGATTTTCTGTTAGAGAGTTACACCCTTCTTGATGACCTTAGCCGGTGCTTTGAATCACTATTTAGCAAGATACAAGAGTTCTTCAGTAGCTTTGGGATCTGGATCTGGCTATTAGACCCTAACTACTCCTCTAATGATGGCTAATCATACATCCTTTCTCTTATGTCTAAGATTTTTGTAGATTGTTGCTAGCAATTAGATTTGTACTGGCAATTGGCAAAATAGGTAGATTTTAAGCCAGGAATAAATCTTTCACTTTGTAATTATGAAAAATCTTTCTGCATAGCCTTGAATATGGTGCCAAAAGAGCGTATGCACTGAAAAGACAAAATTCTCATTTCAACCTCAGGGCTGTGAGAAAGGATAGCTTTATAAGCAAAGGCACATTTTCATGGGTTTATTTGGTTCATTTGTTCTTTTAGTGTGCTAAGAAGTCTTGTGATCTAATTATAAGATCAGGGAAAAAGGAAGATATACCAAAAGCGTTGTGTGGAACTGAGTCATAGGGAAAAAAAGGAAGCGGCAGGATTTTGCAAAATGTTCTTTCAGTAATCTAAACCAAAATGCAAGATCAGCTTAATTAAATCAGCTCTTGTCATCAGTATGTTACCAGCACTGCGGTTCTGAGAAATTTTGGATACCTGTACAGAAACTGAAAGGGCAGATTTTACACAAGAATGTAGTTGCTTGTCTGAAGCTTTAGTAATTAAACAGATCTGTGAAACATGCAGTTTACTGTGGTCATGTTTTTCTGCTGTGTAGATTATTATTACTTAAGTGCCAGACTTGTCATCTTCAGGATCATGATAGACATCTTTTAATTTTTCTCCTGATAATGAGATTATGTTGATTTTTACCTCCTTTATTTTTCTTTCATGCTATTGTTACATAGAATATTCGTTATTTAGATTGTAGTTACATAAAGCAAGTTAATAAGTAGGAGATACAAAAAAGCCCCAAAACATCCAAACAAAACTTACTTATGTATTCCAAACTGAATATATCTTTGATGTAGATTTAGTAAAATTAATTATTTTGTTTTTCCAATTGTTTTAGTATTATACCAATAGTACCATTATTTTATTTGCCTTTCAACTATCACCTCCCCAATATTTCTCCTGAGTTTCTGAAAAGTCCATATTTAGCACATAACTGTCAGGATCCTGAGTTGCCACATCGGTACTCTTTCAACATGGACAAAAAAAAATACTCTTCCCTTACATTTGTAATCAAAACATTCCTTAGGCTTTAAGCATTCCTACAGCCCTGCAAGGAACCAGCTCTAAAGAAAAACTGACAGGAGTGCTGTCTTGGTGCACTTTTTCTGATCTTGAGGCCCAGTTAGTTCCTAAGGATGAAAGGCAGCTCCCAGCAGGAGCACAGATGGCAAAAATAGGAGCTGACCTACATTAATGTGAAAAGGCAGTGGTTATTTTGAAAAAATTGGCCTCACTGAGCCTTCTTGGTTGCAGACGTAAGTGGGATTAGTGCCTTGCCAAATAAGCAGTCAGTTGTGATTTTTAAAGGAAAATAAATCTTCATTGAACAGAGGTCTGGATGATGATAGTGTTTCATCCTCTTCTTCCAGCTAGATATGTCATTTTTCTCTAGGAATACCTATGGTAGCAATGAAATATACCCAGAAGCTAATAGACATCTGAAAAAGCATTGCCTATGACAAAGTCTGTTTATGGTAAAGCTTTCAAAGTAATTTCAGAGTGCTAAGTAAGGAAGAGACCAAACATTTTGGCTCTTCTTTCCATGCAATGATAAGTTATTTCTGGGGTTTTTTTTCCATTATATAAAGGGACCTGTTTGACAAATGCCATTACAAGTGTGAGCAGTCATAAGCTAAGACGAATTGGAATTTCTGAGAGCTGCATGGCTGAGATCCACTAGTCTTAGGATTTGTTCCTCCTCCTCCTGCTTTTTGTAATGGGGAAATTCCTCATTTATAGGAACTATGGGTGGCTGTGAAAACACAGCTTTAGTTTAAAATCATCAAGTTTTATGTCTCTGAAGTACCTAACTATGAGTAGGGAAGGAATAATAATAAAAATAAAGAGGTTATACTTGGCTCTTTTCCTGCCAAGTTTCCTTGAAGATAGGTCTTTTCTTCCATGGTTTGATTTACATTTTTTGTTCAGTCTTTTACCTTGCTGCAAGCTCCTCACGCTCTTCTGCTTCCCAGGAAATTTCTCACAGTCTCCTAGGCACAGGTGAGTACTCCTTCCTCCTTTCAGTAGTCAGCGTGTGAGCCGGAGAATTTGAGAGCTTTCTTGAAATTCTTGTAGCATTGAGTTCAGCCTATCACCCCTAAAGCGTCTTTCTCCAGCCATGCTTATTTCCCCCGAAGAAGGCACAATCTTTTCCTTTTTTTTTCAAGAGATACTATCTGATCTGCTCTATACTGCTTTAAAGAAACGTTAAACACAAGCTGAAAACACATGAAGGAAGCAGAAAATTTATTATGAAAAAAAAACTTTGTCAAAACAGAAGGGCAAGAAGTCTGTCTTCTGCAGGTCAGATTTTTCAGATTTAGACAAATCTAAATGATTTAATAAAATCTTTCTAAAAGCTATGATCCTACTAAGTCATTCTGAAACATTCCAGCTGAAGTAGTTTTGAACTGATGACCCATCTAGTGGGACGATGACAGTTTAGTCATATTGTACCCTAAAAATATACATTCTTGATCTGACACATTTGAGTGATGCTGAAGGGTCAGCCACAAAGGAAACCTGTTGAAGTCATTATGTGATCATTCCAAAGACCAGAGTTTACTGAAACTTTCGGTATAGCTTGGACAGTAGGAACTGTTATCTTGAGGGGGGAAAAAAAATGTGTCAGTGACGTGGAAACAATCAAAACGGTCATTGAGGTCAGACTTTTGTTGAGCACGCAGTCAGATCTTGCATGCAGCATTTTAGTGTCACCACGTGCTGTTCTAATGACAGTCCCAAATCTGACTTTTGTTGAGAAAACAAAATGCGCAGGTAACAGTAGTTAAAAAGACCACTGACGTTAAATGTGGGTTTATTCAGAATGCATTAACTAATCCAATACCAGTTGGAATATTTAATGTAGAAACAGGTACAGAGGACTGATGAGGTCTTAGAGTTACAGATTCTCCTTCTGCTACTTCTCTTTCATTCAGTTTGGAGACACAATGGCATTTCTTTTCACCTATAAGAGGAACTTGATTTAGCTTTGGGGAATACTTGGTATATTATAGTGGCAAATATTTTTCCCTTCCTTGTGGTTGCTTCTGTCTTTAGTACTCTCCTTATGGAATTATCTTACTTTCTATGACTTTGATTACCGTAACCATAGAGGAGTTGAACATTTTGTGCATCTTGATAAAATCCTGAAGAAATACACTTGTTATTTTATATCTCTTGACATTTTAAAAGTAAAACAACTCTAGACCACTGTTGACAACTGTAGACAACTGTAGACCATTATTTCATAACTGCGATTGTTTTAGGTCTGTTTTTTTTTTCTCTAAGTGAGGAATTATTTCATAAGTGATTTTCTGTCCTAGGTTAGTATGAAGCAAGTTGTGTAGAACTATACAAAATACTTGGAAGCTGCCAATTTAGAATTGTCTTTAAAATATTAAACTTTCAAGTATTTTAACTTAGTTTACCCATTTCATCATTGTTCTTTTCTTTACTAATGCACATGCCGTCTCCTAAATTACTTTGAACCTTTAATTTCCTTTCTTGTTTCTAATTCCCATTTCCCTATACCTGTGCGATTTATACTGAAGAGCCTAGATCAAATAACAACTACAACTTTCAGCTTCAGCTGAATTTTCTTTACTTGCACTGAAGTGAACGAAAGTACGGTGTGTATACCCTGTGCTTTACATAACAGCTATTTTTAGGCCTCATTCAAGTACTTGACAGAATAATAGATACATAATTTTTGAGAAATCTTTGCTCAGAAACATTTATTTTTTAACCCATTTTTGGTAAACAGGCTGTCTATTCTTCATACTCCTTGTGTACTATTTGCTGAACACTTTTTAAGAGTTAAGGAAAATCTTCTTTTGTGATACATTTTTTGGTACAGACTGGGAGACCCCTGGGGCTACCAGGATCTCATATCTATACACACTAAGCAGCCTTGAAAATAAGATTTGTGAAGGGAATTCAGAGCTGTAAATGACACTGTGTGTCTTATAATGCAACTGAGATGACTAAGTAATGAATATCTTGCAATTATTCCTAAAAGTATTCTAGTGTCTGGGGGAAGGGAGGAGAGAGAGAGATGGAAACAGAGAGGGCTGGAAGGAATGGCATGGATGTCTTTGTATAAAACATCAGATTTGTCCCCTTCCCTGTTCCTTTTGGATTTCCATCCTTTTCAAATAACTTCTAAGAATATTGGCTTCTAACAAAAATATGCTTTGTGTTAACATGAGGAATTTAGGTCACTGAGCATTGCTCATGTTTTCTAATCCTTGAATTAGATGAGGTTTCTAATAACCACTGCAGCTAATGAAAGTTGTTTCTGTTTTCATACCAACTTCCAGACAAAGAAATGCCAGGAAAAACCTGCATGATTGTAGTTTGCTGATAGATTACAATCCTAGAAGGAAAATGTGTTGTTATCTGACAGCAAGAGTGCTGTCCTAACGAGAAATTGTAATTACCAGGCATATAAAAGATTGATTGATTGATTTGGAATAGATTCTTCTGTCCAGAAAACAGATGTGGTAGAATTCTTCAAGTTCATCATTTTGTTTTCAGATGTTAAAGTAGGAGAATGTAGTCTAACAAAGTTCTTACATTTTTGGCTGAAACTAGGCAGAACTTGTCTTTCAGTGGCCATGTATGTGGAGACAATATTGATATACTGGAATAGGGATCTGCAACCAAGCAGGGGGCCTAGAAGCATTCGTGTTAGGACAATATTTGTTCAGATTCATAATATCTGGAAGGATTGCAACTGCTTGTTTTTCCTTTTTTTTTTTAACCAGCTATGAAGGCCAAAGAGCTGTAGATACACTAAGGAGCAATCCTCTGGAAAGTCTCCAAGCACTATCTTGAGGGTTATCTGTAGTCATGGAGTCATTCTGTAAGGCAAAGAATAGAGTTGGGAAACACTTGTATAGATCACTGAATGGCAACTGCTGTTCAGAGCAGATTTTCTGTCAGGTCAGATGTCCCCGTGTTGAGTGGAAAAGGCACTACGTTAACAATAGACCTAGTCCTCTCTCTCACAGTACCTTGTGCACAAATTCCACTGCATCAAATGTAGTTTACATAAGCAAAATCAAGAGGGTAAAAATCAATATTGTTCCAACATAAATAAGCAACCTTCAAAAGACCCGTGTAGTGTATCCTACACCCAGATGGTTGTGTGCCAGAAGTCTCCTATAACATTGTTGAAAATAAAAATGTGGATTTGCTAAAGTAGTTGCACCTGCCAGTAGAAGTTGACATGCTGCAATTCAGATATTAAAGATGACCAGTTGGTAGCTTGTTCCCCTGTAAATTATATTGTCCACAAGTGATGGGAAGAGTACAAGAAGTAAAGACAAATCCTGAAAGTAGGGAATGTAGAAACTGAAGTTTCCTATATAAACCCAGTTGCTACACCTCTTCTGCACACACACTCTGAGATCTGTTTTCCTCTCTTCCCCTTACAAGATTTCTGTGTACTTCTGTGGGATATCTCTACTTGGATGAATTAGCAACTGTTCAATAATTTCTCCTTGCTACTCATTGTGTGGCCCATTTACTGCGTACTAGTCAAACCCACATCTGAAAACAAAAAGTTATTCATTTTCTCTGGAGATTTATTTTGGGATATGTCAATGGAAAACAAACACTTCACAAATATTTCATTTTCATAGTGGATTATTACAGTCATTCCCACAGTGCAAATTGCAAACTACAGTACAGACATGAAGGCTGACAAGTTGCTAATTTTAGGTGTGAAAGTTAAGACAAGCAGGACCTGGACTTTTTTCAGTAACTTAGTATTACGACAAATGTGGAACATTCAAGGTGCAATCTCTATCATCTTCAGTTGTCATTGTGAGGGTCCTTTTTTATTTTTTTTTTGTGGGTCACATCCGGGAATGTAAATCCAGACAAACAGAAAACGAAGAACAGTCCATTAGCAGCTGACCTAGGAAAAGTTCAGCTTCAGGGAGTTGTCCAGCATCGCATTGAAAGTCTGGAGCATGTTATTGTCTCATCCCTTTCCCTCAGGCAGGATTCGGCTGCAGAAGTCATGAGACTAGAACTTGGATAAACTTTCAAAATCAAAAGGCTTCTTAAGATTATATCTTTTTTCTCCAAGGTCTTTGCTCAGAACATGGGGAAAAACAGAATAAAGTTTCAACATTTAGCAACAAGTATTGTTTGATGTGTTTGGATTTAAGCATTTCATTTTTTTCTTCATTAATTATTTTTGTAGTAAACAGCTTCTCAACATATCTTTCATCCTCTTTAAATAATATCTAACTGAACAAAAAGGGCAAAAGGGTTGTAATCGTCTTTTTTAAAAATGAAAAATGTTGTGAATTTATTTGAAATCAGAACTGAAACAACCAGAAAAGACTATTAGGTTTTTAGGACATTGAACTTCTCTTTTCTTCACTGATATTGGCATTTATAACCAGGTTTCCTGAGATTCTCCCTCATTCCCCATTTCACCTTTGTAAGTAAACATTGTCTTCAAGTTATGACTGTCACTCTCTCCCAGAGCAGGTCCATTCTTTGTTCAAAATGACACAGCAGTTTTATAAACTGTACCCTAAAATCTGTGCACAAAGGGCTGAATTAAGATTACGTGGGAAACGATAATTGCACTATTTCCCAGCTTTCATCTGCATGACTTGTCAGATTTAATTTTACTCTGTGTTTGTGTGTGTGTGCACGTGTGTGTGTGTGTGTGCATGAGGAAAAGTGCCACAGAGAAAGCAAGTGGGACCTTCAAGAAACAATGTGGAACAGCCTGGTGGTTCTAGTCTATGGGTATCTCAGTGACATGAAAGAAAACCAGCATTGTGGAACTGTAAAATCCAGAGGACAATGCTCTGCTGCTCATTCTAGAAGTGGAGCAGGGAGCCTGGCAGTGGTGAGCTGCCCTGCTGTGCAGAGAGTAGGATTCCTGGGGGACACTTTTGCCATTGAGTTAGTAGCAGCTGTTATGCAGAAACAAATCACAAGATTTGGTATAATTTAGTCTCTCTTGCAAGCTCCAGGAAAGAAATGTGATATAGAAGTGTGGGACTTACTGGTCCCATACCAGATCCACGTGGTGTTTTCTCCAATAGATCTTTCACTTTTTTCCTAACTCAGTTGTCTGCTGCCCTGCCTTTTTCACCACTCATCTCAGTCCTTCAAACTTCATTTTCTCCTTCTTGTCTCAGTCTGTTTGCTTAGCTAGTGTCAGTTCTTCCTGACTTATAATCCAATTTTTTTCTCTGCCTTATTGGCATGTGGTCACCCTTCCAGCCACATGTGTGCTCTCCATTCCCACTGACTCCAACTGTTAGTTTCCCTTCTGGGCTTCTTGTTTAATATTCATGTCCCACCCTTGTCCTGCTACAGTTCACAACAACTCAGAGATCTTTCATTTTTTTTTCTGCAATTCTGGGCTTTCTGTGGGCAGTACAAATGGGGTGTTCACAGAGTCTGAAGTGCTGATTCTCTTTTGCCAGGAGGGAAACTTTCTTTCACATGCACAAATCTCTTGTTGGCCATGTTGAGCTGTGTTTGTAAGTCTTCAAACTTGTCTAAATTTGGCTGCATCTTACTGGGAATGACCAAGACAGACACATCTGGACTTCAGTGATGTTCTTGTGAAATTGCTTTTCAACAGTGTCTTACGTCAGTTTTTTTCATCTGTTTTGTTTTCTTTTTTTTTCCTTTTTTCAATCAGTATTATTATTATTACTACGATTAATGTGGGTAAACCAACACATTTTCTCTTGTCTTGTTCTCAGAAATGGCTTAAGTTTCTCAGCTGAAATGTAAAATAATAAATCAACCTGAGAGTGGCATGAGAAATATCAGCCTACATCTTACAGATTGGTAAAGTTTAAGTATCTGAAAATGGGCTTTTCTAACAGGAGTGTCAGGCAATCTTCACAAGCAGTCACAAGCCACCATGTCATGCATTAGCAGAATTAATTCTAGATTATTCCGCTGTATCCAGAAGAATAAAGCAAAACATAAAAGCTCTTAATGTGCAAAGTTTCCAATCCTAGAATCTGAACACATGGCAATTTCAAAAACAGAATGAGATGTAATTAGTTTTTTATGTGCCTATAACACCCACTGTTAATGATTTATTATATTTTCATTACTTTTATGATGCAGTACCTTTGGTAAGTGCAGAGCATTAGTATGTAAATAACTAATGCACAGTAGCATGCTGGAAAGTGTCAAACAGTTGGAAAAGTTTTCTTCTTCCTCCTCTATGCTTCTTTTTATATTTGCTTTGGGCTGGTTTCAAAGAATTTGGGATCAGTTTAAGCTTTTGAGGGTTTAACCCATTTATGAACTTTGGAAACATGTCTCCACAAATTCTACTTGGCTGTCATGTTTTGCAAGAATGCTAGATTTTTGTTAGATTGTGATAAATACTTTCTTATGGCAATAAGCTTGCAGGCTGTTAATCTGGGAACACAGCAAAAAAAAAGAAAATTAGATTAGAGCTTTTAGTTTCCAAAACTCTTTAAATAATTTAAGCTACATGCTTCTCTTTTATCTTTCATTTTTATAAAAAGTATGGTTATATTAAGGACATTTTGAGACTCTGGGATTTTCTTTTAGTGAAAAATAGACATCTTAAAGCTAAAACACAAACCATTGCTGTAAATTGCAACTTGTAGTTTCACAAATCCTGTTGACTAAAATCTTTACTAAAATACTGTTATGGTTTTAAACATCTGATGCTGGTCTTCTGGTCTTGTGAACTTTACATGGATACTAAGACACTGCAAGACTGAATGGAAGAGTTCTCGTTTTGTTGTAAACATGTGCCAATCAATTACAATTAACTACTTAACAGAACTTTTCTGTTCACCTCTACTGTTATGTTCCCGGCTTTCCAAACTGAATTTATCCTTCATGTTTATTGTGACAATGAAAGGAAGTCATGGGTGTACTTTTTTAACTTCTAGATGAACATTTAGGAAAATAATTTGATGGTTTCTGCAATCAAGTATTAAGTCAAGGGCATCTTACAAATTTGGAGCTCTAGTTAGTGTTAAAAACCTCTAAGTGCACCAGCTCTTTAGGGGAAATTTATACACTGTCTTTATTGGCTATTATCTGACTTATTCTGGAAGATGTTCTGGTGTGAAGAAACTCCTCCTTTTCGACTCTTAACAAAAGTATTAGCTCAGGAAGAATCAGAAAGGGCAAGTCTTTCAGATCTCATCAGTTGTTTTTTTTGCTGTCACAAGGTATTTTGTCCATTTACTCTGAACTCAAGATCATCCAGATTGGTTTTTAGTGAGTCTCTCACCATTCAACACAAAGAAGAACATCAAACTATTAGAGTATGTTCAGAGGAAAGTGACCTAAGATCATGAAATGTCTCAAGGGAAAGACTTACAAGGAGCAGCTGAGGTCACATGGCTTGTTCAGCTTGGAGAAGAGAAGGCTAAGAGGTGACCTCACAGCAGTCTATGTCTTCCTCAAGGTGGGCAGTGGAGCGAGAGGTGCTGATCTCTTCTCTCTGGTGATCAGCAATAGGACATGAGGAAATGGGATGAACCTGCATCAGGGGAGGTTCAGCTTGGACATTACGAAAAGGTTCTTCACTGAGAGGTCAATAGGTCACTGGAACAGGGTCCCCAGGGAAGTGGTCACTGCCTGTCAGTGTTCAAGGAGCATCTGGATGACACTCTTAGTCATATGGTTTAGTTTTATGTGGTCCTGTGAGGAGCAGGGAGTTGAACTCTATGATCCTTATGGGTCCTTTCCAATTTGAGATATTCTATGATCCTACGATTCTATGACATAGTTACAAATCCAGCAAGACTAGATCACACTGTGTGAGTATTCTGAATAAGTTGGCCTGCACATTGTTCACACTGGAGAAGTAAAGGGTAAGTTCCCAAGTCCTTTCCTAGGCAAGTAGGTAAAAACGGATCATGTCTTCAGTGTACTGTCTTGTAGAGTTTAAATTTACCATATCCACTACTCAGCACTTAGACTCATCAGAAAATATTTTGGACGTTTTCTCCCCTGTAAAACATTTCTAGTTTTGGCAATGAAGAATTGAAAAACATTGACTAAAAATAAAAATATTTGGATACAAGTAACAGAAGCCTGAAAGAAGGTTTCTAGTAGAATATTTTTGTTTTCACATTAAAAGCTTAAGTTTATATGTGAAGTGCTTGATTTTTCCAAGAAGATTTTGTATAGTAAAAAATAAAGTTTTGGGTAAAACATTTGGCAATCTCCACAACATGATTGAAAATCAGTCACTCTTTCATCTAAGAAATAATTTAGTTTGCTGATTTTATATGTCTCACTGCAGAGGAAAGATTCATCAACAATTAGCTTGACCAACTATTGAGAAAATCCAGGGACGAGTGATGCATGTAATAAAATACAATTTGTGCATTAACTTCTCTATCATAGTATAAAAATATATTATCATTTTATAGTCCAGTAAAATGAATAATGTTCTTAATTTACTCTTAGTCTCCTCAGCCGTTTGACATTAACTCTTTTCCTCCTTTGAAAGGTAATTTTAAAATTATTTTATGATGTATTTAGGTATACTTATTTTGTAAGAAGTTAGTACTAAAGCTGTACATTAACCAGATTTTATTTACTTAACATCCTCTGTTAACCTCAGGTTCAAAGTAGTGTAATAGGCAATTATTATTAAAACAACTTTTAACAGCTTTTTAAGAAAAATGCCTTCTTCAGTTTTGTTCTACTGCTAGGATTTATTCTGTGGCTAAAAAAAAAAAGCATTCACGAAACTCAAAATGTATTTAAAATTGCACATAGGTGGCTATATTAAAGATATTATCTGCAGAATCTAAACTGAAATAAATTCAATAACTTGCCCCTGCTTGCACAGCAATAAATTTATTGTAGAGTTGAGAAAAAGAAGGCACAGAGAAGCTGGCAAGAGTTAGTGGTATGGTGGTGGTGTTTGTGTTTTTCTGACACCGAACAGCCACTGTGTAGTAAGCCTTATTTTCTTGTCTCAGAAAAGCCTTTTCTTAAAGCTTGTCTCAGGACGTTTCTACTCTTGGAGGTTCAGTTTCCCTGAATTGTTACCACATTTTAAACATTTTAGGCTGTGATTTTAAAATTCACCATGTTGCATTTTTACAATCACGACATTAAGAGTTTGCATTGATGTACTTGCTTCTATATACGGTTGCTTATTGGCATTTGCATGTTTCACATACCTGTGATTTTGTTGCAATTTCTAATCATGCAATATGTACACCAGTTGACAAGTCAAGAGGATTCAAATCATCATCTTCCTCACTAGCTGACCATTTTTTCAGGAATATGTTCAAGGTAAATGTGTAAAGAGTGCCCAAAGGTTTGACACTGTGACAAACAAAACCAGTCAGTCTGACAAGTACTTTTCAAAAAGCTCATTATCTGAGAAAGCTATGAAATTGCTAGTTCTTTTGGCTCGTAAAAAGATTACTTCTAGAGGATTACTAAGCCTGGTCAGACAGTACACTGCACCTGCACAGGTGCAAGCCCTCATCCAGTGATTCTTTTGCTACCCCCAAAACCACAGAGATGGACATGCAGCAAGTCAGGCTGAGCATGAAAGCAGCACATAGAAAAAAGTAAGAAGCTCACGATACTTTGCTTTTCTTGTGATTTAATTCATGAGGTGAGTAGTGACAATTTATATTATAACACTGTGCTTGAACCTTCCTTTGCCATGAGATGACTTAAGCAGATTATTTTGTTAAAAAACAAGTTCAATAAATATTTTGAAGTTCTCATGCAGTCATGTACCTTCACAGCAGCACTTAGTGGACATTTCACTGCTTGTCCCCAAGGGGACAGATGGCCACGTGGCAGATCAGACTGACAATGTAACAAGACCCTTTACAAGGTAAAGGACATTTTCTCTGTTTCTAATGCACAACAATTATTCTTGGCTTATTAGTGTTACTGCAATACTACATAACCTATACTGATCCTGTTTATATTGTTTTCTTAAACCTCTGTTATAAGCGTGTTCATTGATGCACGCATACAAGACCATACATAACCACAAACATATGTCCATGTGTACCTGTTCACACATGCGTATGTGCACGTGCCCATGTACATACATGCACATGCACACATGCACTGCAGAACTTTCTGCTGAGTTCCTCACCAATTAAAAAGCATTAGAGCCACAATGGATTTTTTACCTCCCCGTGCCTTTCGGAAAAATTTCACAGTGTGCATAAGGCAATTTTTTGTTCTTTTAAAAAAATTTTATTTGAAAGTACTTCTGATAAGTGCTTTTTTTACTCCAGGTGGAAAAAAAAAGCAGCATTTATCATTCCTGGTCTGAGCTACTCTCCTACCTTGTTTGGAAAAATGGGTAACTATGTAAGCCAGGAGCTGTGAATACTGAAAAATTTACCACCCGTCCACACAGGGAGATGGCTCTCTGGATTGTAGGGAATACAAGGGAAAAAAATAGGCCTCACTGATAAGTAGCCACTAGATCCATGGTACTTCCCTTGTAAAGGATAAAGAAGACAGATGGCTTTCCTTCTTTATTAAAGAATGCTATTTTTTAACCACTAACACTCCACTAGGGATTTTTGACAATAAAATGTTGGAGAGAGGGTAACAATTTTGCCAGTTATGTAACGTATTTCTGATTGAGTTCAAGTTTGTGTTATGCATGCTGAACTTCTTCAATACCTTTACTGAGAGAAATGTCATTATTATTAATGCTGGTAGTGTTATTGCAAGGGGAAAAAAGAGATACTGCATGTTTGGAACAGAGAGGTTTGATGTGATAGTTTTAAAGCACGTCTCAGCAAAACCAGACTGAAGCGCTGAACTGTTTCTCTGATAACACTGATATGTCCAGAATCAACATGGAAATGAGTCAGTTTAATGGTTTGAGAAACAGTGAGCCTGTTTCTACCCATGAACCTATAGAACAGTGTGTCAGTCTTAACAAAATTTGATTGAACACATATGCCAAGGCAGAAAAAGCCCATGCATATTTATATTAAATTGTATTCTTATTTATTTTAATTCTTAAGGTTGGAATATATTTTGAAATGTTGTTTGTTGAGCCACTGGAGAATGGCAAAAAGATGGAGCAGATTTGCAAAATGAAAAGTGACATATGTTGTTGCTTTTCCCAGCTTCAAGAGGGAGGAAAAAACCCAAAATAAGCAGATAAACAGAGGGCTAAATGATAAGATTTTTTAGCTGAACATTTGGCAGGCAGCTAGAATTTGTAAAAGGAATTGATGAAAAATGTTACAGAGCACACTATCAACCCTTGCATTTTAGCAGCTTCAAGTAATGAATACATGTGTTTGGATGCCAAAAAGAATTTCAGAGATGCCAGAAAAATAAAAAACAGTTTAATGAAAAACATTTAATGACTTACTTTATAAAAGGTTACATTTGTCTATATGTAGATCATCAGTGTCAAGGTATGTGCAAAGTTAAGCATGTACTTTTCTTATTTTATTAATGTATTTCTTAATATGTCAATAGCAGTATAAGCCCATGCTTCCAAGGACTTAGCAAAATTTTTAATTAATTCATGGACACCTCTTCTATCCACTGGGAGAACTATAGATGAAAGAGAGCTACAGTGCACCTTCAGGCTAAACTCAAAGGAAGACAAACATCTTCCAGGAAAAGCAGGTCTCCAGCATGTTACACGTACACCTTCTTGATGGTGTTTTAACTCTTTCAGAATTGTGTAAGGAATGGTTCATGTACCTGGGAACAGCATTCTGGCTGACTGCTTTGAGGCAACCATTGCAGAGGAGACGAAATAAGGAACCCTGGAAACTCCTGCACTAGTCTCAGACCTTTCCTCCTCCTCTGCATTATCTGGTATTTTTGTAACTCTGCCTAGCAGCAGGGTCTATGGAGTGTATTGTCTCTGGTGCCATCACAGCACCTTTTCATTTGCTCCTTCTGCTGGAGTGAAATCTAGAGAAAGTTGGACGCTGTTGAACAAGGCACTCTCTCAAGGCCTGTTTCTTTTCAGAGCTTTAATGGTGAGACAAGAAAACCTTCATAAGGACCCCTGTTCCTGGGGTCCTCACTCCTGTCCAGCACTGCAGAGCAAGAATAGAAATATATTATTGGTGTCTGTCTATATTACAACAGAATCACTGTTCTTCCCTGTTGCAGAAACCTGAACATTTTCTTCATGAGCAGAATGATTTGCCAAAGTTCACTTGTATGGGGGCAGCCCTGGCCTTTTGCCTTTGAAAAGTGTTCGTATAGCTTGGGTATGGAATATTATTTTGATAATATTCTGCTGTCTACATTAAAAGATACGTCTCAAAATGGATTGTAACTGTTAGCTCTTGATAACGAGCTCATCTTTCTCTCAGACACAACAAAGTCATATAATGTCTGTAGCTATTTGTAATGGCTGCATATTAATTAGTATTGTCAATGTAGAAGTAAAACTCTCAGTCCACTTAATCTAGGTCATCAGTCATAAGTATGTCTTCACTAGGTTTGACATTGTTTGCCAAAGGCATGTCATGTACTTTGTAACTTCTGTGCTTCCTCAGGAGCCGTTGAAATTCAGCATGCAGCTGGATGGATATATCTTGATTAAGAAAACTGTCTTTTGGAACCTTTGTTTATTTGCTCAGCAATGTGCATAAGCAGAGGGCAAGTTAAAGGCCAATGTCTTTAGAATCATTGAGAAGAGCACAAAGTGCTAAATAAAGAGTCACCAGTGAAATGAAAGGCCTGCTGAGAATGCGTATGCTGTACATGCATCAAGTACTGTATTTATCCCCCTAAAGTCACATATCCCCCAAAACAAAAGCTCTTTGTGAATAGTTTATTTTACCAGTTAATTTTTTATTAAATCAGATTATTATATCTTTAATGGAATATATTGAAATACTCCCTTTTCAGGGTAATATTTCAGAAATTGAAAGGAACATGAACAGGAAGAATAAGAAATTATATTAGTAGTTGTGCACCTATTTCTCACCTTTGCTCCTCAAGCTATGTGAGCAACTCTCCTCAGTCAGCTGGCACAGAAGTTGTTTGACAGCTGATAACACTTATGCTTGCCTCTAGACTTATGAGGGCCAAAGTTTAAGGTGCCTTAAGTACAAACACTTCTAGCAATATGGTCTTCTAAGACGGGAAAATGCAACTTTTGGTATATGGTAAAGCCACATTACTATTGAATCTATGCATGATGCATGGGCCCCAAAGTTAATGACTTATTTAGCAAAATTTTTCAAGGCTAAAACTTCTGTGCTTTGTTAAATGGATGAAGCATTACGTATTGTCAAGGCTATTTTAATTAAAAACGACACTGGAAACATTTTAGCAGGACACTTTTTTTTTTGTTTTTCACTGAATAGCTGTTTGAATCTTTCAGCCACATGGCTTCTAACACGTACACACGTCTAGCAGAAGTTGCCCTTCACCTCATCCTACTTCATTATCTAGTCTGTCAAAGAAACACTATCCCAATAGCTATGAAAAAAACACACACAACATCTACTGTATGTTATTGTTGGCATCCTGAATTGGCATGTCTTCTACAATTAAACAGAAGTTCTGAAAGATTCCCAGTTCAGTGCTCTTTGTAAAGACTTTGACACTGGGAAAGAGTAAAGTGTGCTCAAGAGAAAGAGGGTAATAATGCTCATGTACTGTGTGGTGCAGACTAAGTACATTGATGGGCAAGAGAATATCCCATGGAGAAATACAAAGGAGAAAGACATTTTTACACAGAAAAAAAATCTAGCAAAATTAGATTTGCTGTTAGTGATGTATAATATAAAACTGTAATGAAAACTTGCGTTTGCATTAAAAATGGCAGCGTTACAGTTTGCAGCAGATGGTTAAAAAAAAAAACCCAACAAATAACAATTACTTTCCCTACTTCACCCACTCACATCTCTGATCTTTCTGTTTTTTAGCACTACCCACGGAACCTAGGAATATGAATAAAATCATGCTCTACTATACAATGAAAATATTGCATCTACTCAAAAGGCAGTATGGTCTCATCACATCTCTGCAAGTGTCATGGGATGGGAAGTCAGTAGAGGAGATAAAACAGGGCAAACAAAACAAAGAAAAACTGGTTAAAGGAATCAGTACAGGAATAAGTTTTTTATTAAATAAATAGTCATATTTTCGTTATTTTAAGAATAAATTTCAAAGAAAAATCTCTGAGTAGCAGTAGAAGCTCAGTCTAGGCTCACTGCTTACCCAGTATAATTCCCACTCATTCAGCTAAAAGACTTTGAATACAATTTCCATCTGTAGAGTGTCAAGGAGAGGAATGTGCATGTGTCCTAGTCAAAATGCTAAATCAGGATTTGCACAGAAGTGTTCCTCTGCAGGACTATTTGCATTAAAACTGGCTTTTCTAGCTTCAGTGATCCTCCACACTTATACACAACATTTGTATTCAAGCTGAAGTCTCACTAACAACTGCGGAAGAAAGCAAACTCATAACTATTTTTGAAATGTTGTATTTGAACAGAGCATCTTGTTTCTGGGAAGATGGTATATGGGTTTACCCATGTAATGTTTGTTCCCTTTAGC
The DNA here is from genome assembly GCF_036417535.1 of Chlamydotis macqueenii. NCBI lineage: Eukaryota > Metazoa > Chordata > Aves > Otidiformes > Otididae > Chlamydotis > Chlamydotis macqueenii. Next base: position 113,973,338 of record NC_141556.1, on the reverse strand, counting down.
TTGTAGCATGTTAGAGGGGGCTGATTCATAAATCAGGACTGAATTCCATCAAACAAAAACTTTCTGCCGTAAAACAGATACCACTCTGTATGTACCATACATCTGTCCTGTGTGAGGGCGAACACAAAGGGCTAGCTTTAACAAACACAGCATTTTTGGTAGAACACATTTTGGCCTTCTTGAAGTATTGCCATCTTTTCAGTGTTCTACATGTGGTGAGTTGTTCTCTTAGTTTAATATGTATTTTTTAACTCAGTTTTGCCATTTGCTCTGAAGAACTAAACTTTCTGTAGTATCTATACAATCTTGTTGAACACTGTATAATCTTTTGGTTTCTAAATATCCACATCATCCTAAGGTAAAGTGAAATGTTATTCTAAAGAAACCATCCTCATCTCATAATCTTAAGGTTTTTACTGCATAAGATAGCTACAGCAGAAAGTGAATACTTGAGAAGTATTCGATCCTCCCTGAAGTTTGACCTCCACAAGGTAATCTTTTTTTCCAGATTGTAGTTCAATAATGAAGTGTCACTTAAAGTACTTTTGATTTCAGTGATCTAAAACTTGGTATTGTCATCAGATTTCTCATGTCTAGCTCATAAGCAGCACAAGATGGTGAATCCTAATTTGAATCAAATAACAGCATGTTTACTTTTGGCATTTTTAACAAGAATGTACCTGAGAATGTGCCAAGAATATATTTGTTGATAGTGGTATTTGGCTGATGAGGCATTCACTTCAGTCTGCTCTTTGTTCTCAGTCTACTCCCCTACAGTCGTGGATGCTTCAGATGAACCTTGGACTAAAAAAAGTAAAAAAGTATTTCATTCTAAAATCCACTTACTGTAGTGAAATTGCTACTGTAGTTAATACGCTGCAATGGTTAATCTGTTACACTTTAGTGACAGACAATGAATCCACTTCAGTTCCTGTAGTGTAAGAATAGTATAATTCATACAGAATTATTTTTTTGCATTACAGACATGAGATTTCTAGCTTCATTCTCTTCTCTCTCACTCCCATACTTACAGTAAACAGAAAGAAAATCACATTAATATTTTTTACTTGATTTAGTTTGTCTGTTTCTAATTTATAGTACAGTGGGACAGAAATGTATGATGGAATTTTTTTCTAAAATAGTATGTAATTTTTCTCCTCCCTGCCAGGAAGCAGATGAAACATGCTAGTGTCTATGATCTTTTTACTTCATATGTTTCTTTCTTAGCAGAAAAAAAAATAACTTTTTAAAGAAAGAAATTTTTCTAAGAAATAAACTCTTGTTTGTCCTGAAAATCAGGAAGATATAGAGTAATAAGCATTAGAAAATGAAGAGACAGCTCTATTGGGAAGTCAGAAGTGGCTACATAGTTATGGGCAAAAGCCACATAAGTTAAATCTATTCCAGCTCAATACTTTGGCTGTTCATAGAAATGTGTAAATAAGCATGTAAACAACCATGCTGACTTTTAAACTATTTGCAGCTGAAAGAATGTGTTGTTCTGTCAAAGTCTTTAAAACTTGAGAGCTACAAATTTCTTTCTCCTGTGGGTTGTACAACTAAGAAATCAAACTTTTCATGCCAGGACTCAATTTTTTTTTTTTGCTTCTTTTCTGCTTTTCTGCACTAACTAAGCTACATGAGAAAAATTTCTAGAAAGAGATGAAGGGTAAGGTTTGGCAAGGGCACTGTTTGGTGTTTGATAGAAATGTTCCAAGGCTTGAGGATGCTAGATTGGAGGGGCTTTTAGGTAGGCAGGCATGTCTGGCAGATCTGAACACTCTCTCTTCCCCCTCTGCCCCTTTAAGCCCTGTCAGTTTGTGCATGCACCTCATCTCTCTCACTCACACTCTTCAACTCATTTGGTCTCTTTTGCTTCCTCTCTCTTTCTCTCTTCCTCTGCCACCATCATGCTCCTACTAGGATGGAACTGATGTCTGGACTGCTAACCCTCATCTCCATCCTCCAGATATAGATCATTTATAGATGGGTACGCTGTCTGCTGCCATTCATGCTGTTTCCATAGCTTGACACAGACTGGGAGTAGCTGTAGATTTCTGGAGGAGATTTCTGATCTGCAATCTGTCCTCGGAGTGATATCTGTGTAACAATTCTCTATACCACTCCATTCAACATTGTGAGAAAAGATGAAGACGAGGCCTTCCTGAAGTCATTACGATCATAAAGAAGACTTTTAACACTAACAAATACTTGTTAAAGTTGAACAGTGATGGAGAGGCAGAGCTACAGTACTGATTTTCAAGAGTTAATTAATTAATAAAATTAAAGGAAGTGTTTAAAAGTGCCTAAAAGCCATTCACAAATTATATTTATGATCCTAAATTTTACCCTGAATGTGTATGACTTAAGCTTCTAAGTAGCACAGCCCTTTTAGAAAAATGTGCTCAGCCTAAGGCCTCTTCAAGTCTCCTACACTTTGATTTTACCTAAATATAACCCGAGTAAATACATTTTTCCTTAGTTTCATTTTTTTAATTCTGAGGACTCCATAAGACTTACATATCAGTGACTGACACATTTGAAAGGAAGTATATTTATCAATAAACAAACATCACTCTGCAGGATGTCCCAGCTAAGCAGGTCTCTGTGCAAAGGAAAACAGCTAAATCTACAAAAAATGACCTTTGCTACCACAGCAATAGACAAGTCAGAATTCTTTCATGATAACAAAGAATTGGAACAAGGCCAAGGTTGAGGAATTTGCAGATATGAAGAGGTGGTTATCTTCTTCTGTGCCTCTGCTATGTGTAGACCCAAAATACTTGCCATCAATGATGTGATGGAATGTATAGATTACACTGAAATTCATAGTACAAGAACCTTCCTAGGCCGGAAAAATTGTCTGACCTTCTCATGGTCTGAATAAACTATTGCTTCACCTCACAAGGAATTTTTCTTTGGCATTGATCGTATTATCTCAAATATTATTCTGCCTAGACACATGATAAAGAGCAGGTTAATATGCTGTAATTGGTAAGATATTCACTTATTTCAAAATGTTCATTCTGCATTCAGCTGGGTATGACATGAGGTAATAAGCTCTGTGTGTCCCCTGAGTATTCCTTCTCTGAAAGTGTATCCCAAACAACGGCCACTGTCTTCCAGGAAACTTTTTCACAGTTAACTCCCAGCAGGGTGTGACAACAAAACTATATAACTGTAAAAGTAGTTTATATAACATAGTGTTTGCTTTATTTGGATGAATACTGTGTAAAGAGATTTTACAAACAAGATAACATAAAACAGTGTGTTTTGTCAAATACAAGGACTTCCTCTCAGTATGCAATTTGAAGAGGCACATTAGAACATCTACATTCCAGTAGCTAGATATACTGTAGATTTTAGAAGTGTAATGGATGAAATAAGACAACTGTAGAAGCCAATATCAGAAAACAAATTGAAGTATAACGAAGAGATGGGGATAAATCCATAACACTTCTTCCAGGTTTTGAGAAGATAAGAATATACTTTAATAATTAATTGCTAAATTTCAGTGAGAATTGCTAGATGAGCTACTACAATCTTAATGTAAAAATGAATTATTTGGCAAAAGTTACTTGGTAAGGAAGTACTCAAGTCAATGCATATGTCAATGCATATTTTACTTCATAAATACCTGCCTCCAACATTTTTATGTTATATGAAAATCTATGATATTCTGCAAAATCTAATGTGTCCCTGATGGTGGGTTGCAAACAGCATTTTCAGAAAAGTAAGAGGAAACTGGCAAAAATATCTGTGAAGAGTTTACAGTCATGTTAACCAATGTTATCCACAATGTTGTTTCACATTGATTTAAATTCAATTGGCATTAAAAGCAACAATTTTAATCACTGACATTAAATATTTGTGATACCTCTAGATCACCATTGATATGAGAGGTCTGTTTAATGTGGAGTTTATAACCGATACAAAAACGTTTCACTCAGTTTAAATATTTGGCTAGATGAAATGACTGGATTTTTTTTTCCATTTTAGAAGAACTGAAATGTATATGAAATGATTTGCCTCAGATGTCCAACCAGTACTTGCCCCCTCAAAGTTACACTCTCAACAGTCCAAGCCTTGCAACCAGTCTACCTTCTATGGGGGATTTCACAGGAATACTTTTAAAATTTGTCTTTTTAATTTAAAAAATATTTTTGAAAAAGAAATGTAGCTTTTTTTTAGCTGATCAGAGGTTGTGAGAAGGAATTAAGGTTACCTCCAAAGGGTCAGTGGTTGTTTTGTTTGCCTAAAAATACAGTAAAATGTCCAGCTTGAGTCTCTTCTAACAGGTAAGGAGACAGCTGTGAAAAGAGTAGTAGCCTGTTCTGATGGTAAAGTTCCTGTCTGCCACCTCACCCTTCAATGCATGAGTTTAAATAACTATGCTAACGTATCCAATATTTTTTTTTTTTAATTTAAAGATCCTCAGGTAACATCATGTCTGTTCTCTCCGTGATCTGAATATACCAGGAGGTGCCTTTTTATTCAGTGGGGAGGGATTAGCCCACAGGGACACAGTCATTATACTCACTGCCTTTTATAAATACAGCAGTGTCCAGTTTTGAGTTGTGCTCCGAATATGTTTTCATTGGCTAAACAGAAACTGTCCTGATTGCTTTGTGCCCCAAAAAATGCTTTTATTTAAGATATAGTCGATTTCCAGTATTACCTTTGAAATATGTGTACAATAGCAATTAGAAAATATCAGTGTTATTTTGACTTGCTTTTCTGCTCATGGCCTTTGACAGGCCAAACAGACAGCCTCTAGAAAGGACTATTTGCATTTTTTTGAGAGAATATGTACTGGAAGTTTGCAGTTGTCGAATCTGGCAAGAAGCAGATGCGGGGTAGAGATGTGTTTTGAACATCAAAGGCCAAAGGTGCAGTTTGGCTACCCCAAGCTTGTGATTAGCCACAGGACCACAATACTCAAATGAAGCTCTTACACCTTGAGTTTTGTCTGTGGGTTAGGTGGCACAAAACTGTCCCAGTTTTATACTGTGTTGATATTTCCATTTGTGCAGCTGCTAATTATTTTATGATGTGCAAACAGCACGAAAGATATAACTGAATTATTTTTCACTTACATATTTTCTAGTGTTTCAGTAGTAATTGGCAAAAAAAAAAAAATGCTGATTTCCAAAATGATTGATCTTTCCTGCTGGTAGTGGTTTCTAGACTGTAACCGGAAAATACAATTGCACTCTCTTTACTTCTTATTAATTGCTAGCAGGTTTGGCACAACATTCTGGTGGCCTCAAGAGCTGAATAAAGATGAGGTTCCTAAAGTCTCTTACTTGACTCTCAGTTGGTTTTGTGGTTAAAGTTGTCTGCCAAAGGACTTTACGCTACCCTGTATTGTTTTGAATGCATCTCCAGAACAGTCCATTTATGAAAGCACATAAATATCATAGGCCTCCAAGTGATGATGTTGAACACAATCTGATGCACATTTAAGTATTTATAATTGCTGATGAGTGTCTACAATGTATTGTCTTTTTTTGGTTAGTCGCTTAATCAACAAATATTGTGTCATATGTAAAGCAGTACTTACTATTTTAATTTTTAGAGCTCCTCTTATGAAAAATTTTCACTATGTTATCACTCACCATTTCCATTGTTACAGAAACTATATACTTGGGAGCTTGGCTATATGTACCTTTTCAGTCTATTTCCCTATGGAAATATGCTAAATATAACATATGTAATGTCTGTAGTGCGTTTCCTTTAGACTTCAGAACACTTTGGTTTAAAATTCACATAGGCATAGATGTCCTCACAGTTCTTGGAAACAGGTAGCTGAATAGAGACTTTTTCAAAACCAGAAAATGCAGACAAACTTTACACATGCTCTAACCATTGGACAGTTTCAGTCAGAATTCACGTCTTACACTACAGTCTATAATGAGAGTGTTTCTAAAACTACTATGTTCATCATTATGACATTTCAAATACAGGTTTGATAAGAACATAAATAATGGTGATTAACAATCATAAACAAATTAATATTTTCTACTGCAACATCAAGAATCAAACAGGTTAGCCAAGAAAGGAGGTGGTGAAGGCCATAATGGACAGAATTCACCTTGGCACATTCCACGGAACACCAGGGAGATTCTCTTACATCATGGTTGTTTCATTGGCCTGAAAGTCATGTGAAGGACCTGCCTGTTCTTTCTAGACCTTCAGGGTCCAATACCTGTTACGCCAACAGTTATAGTTGCCACTTACAGTAACAATAAGTGAAATTCCAGGCATATCAGTTAGTGAACACATTGATCTACTGATTCACTTAGCAGAATAACTAAATATTTCAAGTTACGCATTGGATGAATAGTTTGAAGTTCGCAATCTGCCTGGACAGATAAAGAAAGATGCTGGACAAAGGCCTGAGATGTTGGTTCATTAAGTCTGTAACAACTTTGCAACTTCCCTTCACCAGATGTGAGGGAATATATTTTTTGCACACAGTAGCTTACTTCATTTTCATCAGAAATGTTTTAAGCAGTGCAAACAGTTTTTCCCATGGGGATACTTGCAAAACAAAAGATAATTTTTGCCTGAAGTATTTGAACTGGAGTTGTCTCATATTTTGCTTTAGCTAATCTAGCAGATATGTTGTTTCCACATGTATATCTCCTGTACAAATGGGAAGCCTTATTTTCTAATTTAATCCTCTAACTCATTGGTGCAACCATAAGAAGATTCAGTGTTTTCAAAATACATTCAAAGGTTTTTGGTAATGTTCATAGACAACTAATTATTTTCCCGGATGACTGAAAAAGACGAAAGCAGGCCTCTCATATGAGTGGCTTTTGCAGTCAATATTTTTAATTGGAAAAAATATTACTTTTAATGACTAAGTAGCTATAAAAATAATACCTTATATTTATCCTACAACAAACAATAGGATAGTGTGATAGTTAAACTCTATTTATCAAAACTTAAATATAGCATTATTATTCTAAAATTAAGAAAAGCAGGATAGCTAGGTTTTTAAAAGAATACTTTTGATTATCCTTGAATCATTATTTCAGCTTGTATGATAATTAAAATTAAGATTTGTTACCTGTGCTAAAGGTAAAAGCAGAATCTCCCTCAACTAGTTCCAATTTGTGTCATCCTGGCAGGAATCCTGGCTTCTTGTAAGTCAATGGCATAGCCTCATCAACTTCACTTGAGTCAGGATTTCATCAAATGACTATTTGGGGTAATTAGGGATGAATCATGAGACTCTTGTTTTTCGTTCTTAATGATCACAAAAAAGATCCATGAAATGCCTACTGAAGTTAATTGGAAGATTAATGTTGCTTTCAATAGCCTTTAGTTCAGGCTTTTTATTTTGCACACAGAGACTTGTGTACATTTTTTCAGAGTTTTTTTAAAGGCTTTTGGATTTGCTATGGCACTTTCCCATCTACAGAGTTCCCACAGTGTCCCATATTCCTGACAGTATTGAGTCAATTATATTTCTTAAACTATGTCAGTTCACTATCAGCATGTGTGATGGTCATTGTTGGTCACCATCCCTAGTTTAGAAGAACAAGTGAGATGTTTGTCCTCTGATGCAAATTTTCCTCCCGCATATCTGCTTGGTATTGGGTTTAGCAATTTGGCTCCATATGCTCTCCTCTCTCATTAATCAATAATTAATTTGGTCTTCCAGTATTTTCTGCTTATCTGTTACATTTTGCATCATTTCTTGCTTATAGTGTAACCTCAGCATATACTTCTTGGAGTTTTACTGGTAATTCCTCTACTTCTCTCTTGTAGGACAGCTTAGCATTGTACGACAGAGAAAGGAAGTAGCTGAGCAAACTGAATTTTACTTTTTTATATAGAAGAGGAGAATTGCTGAAATCAAAGTCTTTCTCAGGACAGAATTTAGGATGGACTTTCCCTTGTGGGGCTCTAGCCTTGGCTGAGGTTGTATTATGGTTTTAAGAATTAAAGTCAGAAAAAGTTAGCAACACTGTATTGCTGTGGTCTTTTGTTATTGTTATGATGGAATAATTATTTCAGCACTAGCATCAGCCTGAAGAACTTGGTCTATGGTGTCATGGTTTAGCCCCACTCAGTAGCTAAAATATCATGCAGTTGCTCACTCACTTCCCTCCTCACCATCCCCCTCAGTGGGATGGGAAGGAGAATCAGGAAATAAAAGAAGGCAAAACTTGTGTGTTGAGAAAAAAAAAAACAGTTTAAGAAAACAATATAGGAAAAGAAAACAGAGATGGAAAGCAAAAACAATAACAGAATATATTTAGGCACATAATTTACAGGACCATAGCTCACAGTGGATCCTGATGCCCAGCTCCTACCCAAGTAGCAAAAACACAGCAAGAAATAATATGGAAGTTACTTTTTTTTTTTTTTTTTTTTAGCAGAGATAATTAGGGTGTTTCTATTAGCATACTAATATCAGTGATCCACAGGCAACTATCATATTTTGGTTGATTTGATAATACAAAAAGATTAAGAATAGAAAAGATCAAACTAAATCTTGAATATCTAATATAGTCACAATTCTTCTTACTTAAAACAAATAAAATGAGGGAGGAAAGGTGAAAGTGTTCAGGCAGGCAAAAAGTAAGTAAAACCTAAATTATTGTTTCCCAATCACTTAAGTATTAAGAAATGGCTTTATATTTGGCAAATAATCACAAATGTATTCTGGTCAGAAGATGTTTAAATACCCTGAGGAGCACTGAGTCAAACTCAGCTCGGCTTCTATTGGTGCAGCCTCTCCAGATGGACAGCTGATACAAACAGCAGCTATTCTAATGTGTGGAACCAAATCATTCCTACATTGCATGCTAATGGAAATCTTCAAGTCTTTTTTTTCTCTTGTAGAGAGAGGAACATGGTAAATGCCATCTCAGCTGTGGCTAGAGGCTGTTCTTTGTCTAGTCAAGTCTTGAAATCTTTCAAGGATGAAGATTCATAGCTTCAATGGGTTACAATTGTATTAATCTTAGACTCGTCTTCAGAAAAAAAAAAAAAACAAAACCAGCTTAACATGCCTCCCCCATGTAGGTCATATGCTCCAGACTCTGCTCAGTGTGGTCTACTGGACTATCTGTAGCTTCTACACATTCTTCTTGAACTGGGGGACACAAAACTGAACACAGTATTCCATATGTGTCTTTGTCAGCACCAAGTAGATGAGGATAATAATTTTTCTCAATCTTCTGTCCATGATCCTCCTACTTTAACTCTGAGCACCATTTGCCTTGTTCACAGTGAGTTCAGCCTGGAATTCAGTTTAATTCCAGGTCCTTTTTAGCAAGATTATTAAGCAGCTCTTTCCCTGCCTGTACTGACACACAGGGCTATTTTGCTCTCAGTGCAGAACTTTACATTTCTCCTTATTGAAAATATCTTTTTACCTTAGTCCTCAGCTCTCTCTGGGTACCTCTGGATTGAAGCTCTGTGTTCATTGTGTCAGCCACTCCCCTTGATTTATTGTCAACCACTACTTTACTGATGTTGTACCCTAAGTCATCATTCACATTGTTGATTAAGATGTTGGATAGTGGGAGCCCCTGTACTAAATCCTGTAGTATTTCACACATCACCATGTGAATATCAAGGAACAAATCATTATCCTTCAAAGTTCAGCAGGCAGGTCAATTTTTAAACCACATATCAGGTGATATTTCCTCAGCTTCCAAAAGAAATTGCCATAGCCCATCAGTTTATTGCAGAAAGAAATCAGGCTGATCAAGCGTGATTTTCCTGTTTTAACTCCATTTTGACTATTCTCAATTACTTTCTTGTCTTTTGTGTGCTTGGAGATGAATTCCAGGATGATGTGCTCCATGACCTTTCCAAGGCTTGAGATGAGAAAAATCAGCTTGTTGTTTCCTGGGTCTTCCTTCTTGCCTTTTTCAAAGTTGAGTTTAACATTAATCTTTCTCTCCAGTCTTTAGAAACCTTCCCAGCTGGGTGTGATTTTTCACAGGTGTTAAACAGGGGATGTGCAGCAGCATTTGCCAGCTATTTTTTCACTTACAGATTGATGTCATACAGTCCCATGCATTTGTATATACAACTTCTCCAAGTAATCCTTAGCACGCTGCTCCCTCACTGTTGGCTGGTACTCTCCATCCTAAACTATGCTGGCACACGCAAGGGTCAGAGAGCAGATTTGACATCTCTGTCCATCATGATAGATGAAGGGCTCAGACTTAACAGACTTTTGTTGCCAATCCTTTTGTTGCTAATACTAGTTTTCAACTCCTGTATACCCACTTTTTGTGGTTTAGGCCACTGGAAAGCTTCACATTTAGCCAAGCAGGCTGCCTTCTAAAATTCCCTGTTTTCCTCCAGAATGAAATGAGAAGTTTCTGAAGTTATTAACAAATGTCCTTTAAAAATTGTTTGGCTGTCCTGGGAAGCCTTTCCTTCTCAGAAGAGACTCCCTGCTTCACGAAAAAGCCACAGTCCATCGCCCTAAAGCAGAGTCCTGACTCTGCTGCTTACCTTCCTCCTTTCCTACAGATCCAGACTTAAGCATCTCATGGTTGCTTCACTTCAAGCTGATTATTTTGCTTTTTCTACCTATCCATTCTAACTCTTACAGTGATTTTACAGTGTCAGGATGGTATTAAAATATGGAGAGTACTTATTTTCATTGTCAAACAGGTGTTCATGTCTCTTTAGTTTACCAATTCTGGCCCTTTAGATGATAGTGGTTAACAAAAATAAATTATTGAAAATACCTAGGGTGAAAAATATAGTCAAATTATACAGTAAAATCTCGGCCTGTTCCTGTTAGTTTCTATTTGAAGCATCCAGATTTCAGGGCACTGAATGTAGGTTTGTGTTAAAAAATGTATACCTGGGTATTGAAGAAATGCAAGATAGCCTTAGAAGGAATTTTTAAAATTTACTTTAATATTGGAATACTGGTTTCAGATTGGTTTAATTAACTGAAATAAGGCTGTTGGTGCTTTGCCTGTTCTCATTTCCAGCACTGTTTAGACTTCAGCAGATTGCAATATCAGAATAAATATTAGGGAAACAAACACTGATTCTTCTTTGCTTTGGTTAGAGAATTTTAAATGTTTTAGGATAATTTAATAAAATAATGTTGTAAGTAATTACAATACAGCATTGTATAAATGTCAGTAAGTTTTCTAGGCCAGAACAAAGCTTGCACACCATAGAGGTTTTTTTTGTCTAGTAACCATGATAGGGGGAAATTCTTTTATGTCAGCTGGAATGTTTCATTTGATCTAAACAAAATAACATTTGACTGATTATTATCTTTAAGATTTTAACGTGTAAGTTACATTTAGATTGAAAACAACTGTTTTGATATAAAAAGACAAAAATATATTTCTCAATGTAAAAAAATAAGTAGGGCTTTCAAAAATAGAATTGTGACTGAACTATAAACCTCTGCAATGGAAGAAGGCTCAGAAGAGATGGGCAAGGGCCATGTGCTGGTGAAGTTCAGTTAGGAACGTAGGGAGTAACTGACCACAGTTGTTGCTAAGAAAGTTGAACTTATCTCATTGCAAAAGGGACCAGAGAGTGGCCTTTGTTTTACACAAACAACTGTATCTGTTGAGTGGATCAACTGGTTGTGTAAATGTTTTCTCTCTGACTTAATCAAGAGTGTGAAAGTCTTCCAGAACAACAAAAAGAACTTTGTAGACAGCTATGGCCTTCAGCTAGCTTCAACCCATCTGTTCCTTCCTGGCTATGTGGGATGTGCAACATCATGACAATGAGCATGTAGAGACCGGTAATGAGAATCATCGGTGTACTGTTCAGCTGCAATATACAGGAACTGATATATTCTGCTAAGTGTACTCATAATGTGACTTCAGTATATCACTGTGTCATTCTGTTAAATCAAAAATTCAGTGTAACATCAAACATCTACAGATAAATAAATTTGGTCTTAAACATTAAACCTTCCTCAGGTGAGCAGAGAACCTGCTAAGAGGTTGTTGGACTCTGACAGGCTTCCATAGACATTCCCAGACAAAACCAGGTTTTGACAAGGTGAGAGCCTGGGCAATATGCAAAGTGATTGGATTATAATAGATCAAAAGAAAGAGGAGAGCGCTTCCACTACCTGCTAGTGTAAAATTAAAGTAAAATAAATGAAATAAATCATAAAGAAAGAAACAGATTGACTTCTGCTCTGAGGAGATTTTTGTCAATTGGCGAGAAGATAGGCAAAATTCATCCCATTAAAACCCCACTGAAACTCTACTTCGATTTCAGTTGACAGCAGATGAAATTTATAAATAATACCACTCACTGTGAAGTATGTGTAATTAGTTTCATTTTTTTTTTCTTTTTTGGAAAGCTTCTTCCTCTGTTTCAGTTACACTTGGACAAGGTGGCAATACTTTGCTCAATTCGTTTCATCCAAATGGGCGAAATTACTACAATGATCTGTACTTTGAGGTTATTTTGACTTGATGCATCTTGTATGCTTCACAACTGAGATATCAATATGGAAATGGCATTCAAAAGTGTACAGAAGTCACTCCCACCCACAGAAAACAAAACTATTGAGCAAACTCAATACAACTACTTTAAACCCAAAGTGAGAAGTATCTTTTGTGTGGCTAATAAATAAACCAAGGAAACACAGCATACTTATTCCAACATAGAAAACCACCAGGATCGTTGCTTAGCTAGTATGTATGGGAGAACAACAGTAAGGTTGGAGTGTGGGGAGATTCAAGCACCAAGCAACAAAACAAAGATGAGCAGTGTAAGGACAAAGGATACTAAACCCCACATCAGACAGGAGTCTCTTTTTGGTCCTAGCCTCCGAGCCCACACCTCTGCATTAGCTGGTTATTGCCAGGCTTTCACAAAAGTCTTTTGCACAGATTTGAGAACTGGATGCAGTAGGTGTTAGAAGGAAATAACTCAAGAGCAGAATGAAGGGAGAATGGAGTCCAATGTAAACATTTCTTTTTCTGATTTCTGCACAAATACTAAAGACTTCACACTGTTGGAGAGTTTGTTCAGTATACTTTTATACACCTTGTATGAAGCTTGTTCAGTATACATCTATACACCTTGGCAATGTTTTAGGGGTTTTTTTTCCTGTATTTTCATCTTTTCTTCCCTCTTTTCTATGTGATACTCCTCTTGTCCCAGGTTTCTTATGACCTGTGTGATGGGAAAGTATGTGACAACAAAACCATTTTTGAACTGCCTTGGTTTTGGATAGCCACAGCTAGAATGAGCTAACAAGTTTATGCTTCAGTTGCTTTCCATTTACAGAGAAACAGTGACAAAGAAAAACAGTAATCTGTAAATGGCTGCAGCTGAGAGATGAGTTTCCCCAGTGCTTTTAACTTTGTCCCTCTACTTTTACTCCATACCTTGTAGTTTTGGAGACATTTTTATAGAACTGTTTTGTGATTCTATTTCTACCTTTGTAACTAACCTGTATTTTCCCCAATATATTGTTTATCCAGATTGAATAAATGTCTAAACGAACCATAGTCCTAACTCTGGTGTAGCAAGGAGCATTGGTTGCAGAATGTCCAATAATCAAACATTTAGTCTTTGGATAATATTATTGAAAAATTCTATTGAAATCATATGATTTGGTACAAACTTGTTTTAAACAAAATTATGTCACAACACGTTGAAAAGAAATATTATGTTTCCACATCTTCTGCATTGGCTAAATTTTAATTTCCTTTTATTTTCTTTCTTTTGTTCTTCTTTTCTTTTACCACCTCTACATCTTCTATATCTCATATCTGTTCCTTCATACATCCCTTCTTTAATATAAAACTTGCAATATCTGTCAGCTTTATCCCTACACTGCCCCCAAAATATTTCACTTTTCCTTAAGACACTGTACATAACTCTACCTAGAAATAGCCTTACTGGTAGTCCTATCAAGTAGTTTTACAGTTACTCCTCCCTTGTTTGCAGTTATCCATGCTAATATATTCTATTTACCTTCCTCTGTTTGCAAAGATATAGATCTTTTTCACTCTCTTCACTCACATGAGCAACTATTGCATATCCACAGCTGACTTTCCTTTTCTCATATGGATTCCATTTTACTTCTTTCTCCTCCTCTTGTTCATTTCCTCTCTCCGCGTGTCATAAGCTCTATCAACAGAGTGATGCCTGAATTGCTTCTCTGCCTTGTCATTTCTCATACCAGAAAAAGCGGGTGACAGAAGAAGCTTCTCTGCTTATCCTTTGTTGGTCTTTTCCTGCCTAACACTGATGGCTAGAGTTGAAAGCAGTAATGTATGGTAGAGGAATGAGGTTAGAATGGCATTTCTGTTTATTATCTCTTTAAATTTTTTGTCATGTGAAACATGAAATGATTCATACTTATTTGGCAAAATATACTTCCAGCTAGCACTGCTCAATATTAGTTGTTCCATACAGTCTCAGCATCCAGCTTTTTGATAGGAAAGTTTTATGATCTACTCATGGTCATACTTTGGTAGAGGGGTATGCTTTCAGGTGAGAACTAGTGAAAGACAAGGTCAGAATGTACTGCAGATGAAAGATTTAATTTAAAAAAAAAAAGTGAGATTCATGAAAGACCAAAAGCATTTTTTGTTTGGTTTTGTTTTTGTTTTTTTTTTCACTGATATGGGGTCAGCCACAAAGTTACCAGCAAGAAAAGGGAACTCAGAGAGGTTTTGGCCTCTTAGGCCGCTACAGGTACTGACTTGCAAATTTCTGTAGTAAAAGAGGTGGATGGCTCTAGTTCCTCTCCTTCGTTCTGTGTGTTCCTGTCTCTATGATTGTTTGCAGGACTGTCTTGCAGTGCTTTACAGTTACAGGCAAGAACAATTTGACAGAAGTTATTTTGTTTTTAGTAAAACAGCTGCAAATATTTATGCCTTGCTTTGATTTATGTTTATATGATACTTTGGTGATATAAACAGATGCAACTCCATGCAAGCATTAGTATTAGATAAAAGCAACAGCGTTGGAAAAGAAAGCATCTTACATAAATGATCAGCACTGAGAATACACCATTGTACAAGAAAACTATTGCATCACATTGAGTTTGTTTAAGAAAGCAATTAAGTGTGGTTTGAATCAGCAACCATCAATGCAATTATTTGCCAATTATTTGTCTTAGAATACTTCTATATTCCTGAAAGAATTCCTCAGCTTGCTAATTCAGCAGCACAGAAATCTCTATAAATATATTTCACCAACATCTTCAGGAATATGAAACCTGTAAGTTCAATTCTAGATTTCTTTCTATTGTCATTAGAGTTTACACAGAATGTTTGGATGGTTTTTTATTTCTTGTTTTATAGTGCAGTTACAGATCATGCACAAGTGTGAGAGTCTAGACAGTACTGAGTTAGACCGATACTTAGGACTTACTCTGGAGTAATAAGATCTTCTTGCAGAATTGCATTTTAGGTCCGTTCTAATATTTCCCTGTTCAGAAAACCTCACTCCTTTCTGAGTGAACTGACTTCTACAGAGGTCTCATCCAGAGATTTAGGAACTCATCTTCACAGAAGAGATGCAAGAGAAGGCAACTAAGTCTGAAAGCTACGTAGATCATGCCAGGTGTATTACATTATTGGTTTTTGTGTTATATACAGTGGTACTCTAGATTTATTTTTAATTGAGCATTAATATTAATGCTCTCCATTTTGCAACCAAAAGGAGTATCAGAAAACTGTGTAAAACCTTCTAAACTTTTCACTGAATTGTCTTTATATGGAAAGACTACCATTGGACGCTGGTAAACCAAAATCTTTCGTTGCAGGTCCAAGCTAAACTTGGCATTTGAAGACAAAATATAAACTGAATCACTAGAGCTGACTGCACGTATATGAAAAGGAAAATAAGTAATACTCATGTACAGAATTCCTATGGCAAAACACTTTATGTCCTGCCTATTCTCAGCTTCTTCATAGCTTCCTACTACTTTACTATATCATTGTTAGCCAGAACTATGAAAATAAAAATTTGAAATGTGTAAACAATCTGCCATACTTAAGGTACAGTATAGCAAAAATACTGCAACGTGACATGATACAGTTCCCTGAAATATCCATGTTACCAGTCAGTTATATCAAACAAGGATCTGTGCTCTTTTCAATTAAATATATCCTGGCATATGTTGTTGGTTTTCCATATGCTTTTCCCTATGTTACTGTACTCCATTTCTCATCCTAATCTCTGCAACGCACACTTTTTACAATGTTTTATATATATATGTATATATGTTTATGTACACACACAGAAGTCAGAGAGGCTATTCCAACATACTGTGGTACTGGGAATCAAGCTGCTGTGAGGTAGCTGGAGCAGAGAAGGAAATTTAGCTGGAAGAAGGTGGCTGTGGCAAGCTCAACGGCAGGAGAAAGGAGAGAACTTTCTTGGATTTGAGTCTTGCTTTTCCTACTGTACTTTAGCCTGCACTTCCTTGCAGCACAGCCCCATGCCCAGCATTACCACCAGCAACACCCCATTGGTGAAGCTCTGTATTTAATACATCTTTGTATCATGATATGCCATTTGAAGAAGTGCTACTGTAGTTGGTTTTAACAGTTTTGGTTGGTGTACATGAGAAAGCTGACAACAAGGGCATCAAAAGGAAGAGGGAAGGTGATAATGTAACATTAGAATCTTATTAAAAATGCCACAACCCAATTTCCCTTAAATAAGTCTGCCATCATTTTAGTTTCTAATATTTTGCAGTTAACCAGAGCTAGAAAAATAATGGTCTGATTCTACCTACTGATGTCGATTGCAAACATCCTCATGAACTTCAGTGGGATCTGGAAGTAGTCTTTCATGCCTTGTACCTAGTAGTCAAACATGGAGAAAGTTGGCTTTCCTTGGTATATGGTTTCTGGCACTAGCTCTGGTTTGTGTTTTGTTTTGTTTTAAGGTTGGGTTTTTTTCCTCCCCAGATATATAAACCTCAACTCTAAGTTTTCCATCTCAGTGTCCAAAGTATTTGCAAGTACCATGCTAGGGAGTGACTGACAGCAAAGATTTCCACCTCCCATAAAAATTAAGCCTCTCTCTGAGTGGGGTTCCTATTAACTGATGAGCTTTCACAAAGGAGCAACTAAATTTAAGGGGCTGGTGACTTTTGTCACACTGGGAAAAATTGATAGTAGCAGCATCAAGTTAAATACCGTAGTTATTCAAGAAGTAAGTGGAGAGAATATTTTTTTTGTCAATGGAGTCTTTAATCATCTTTAAATGTTTAAAATGTGAAAAAAAAATAGAAAATTCAATCATCATTACTACATGGAAACTAGAGAGACCATATTTTTCTTTCAGGAAGGGATTTTTATTATTTTTAAAGGAAAAATATTACGATTTCTGTGTCTTGAGGGCCATATGTAAAATTATACTTTAACCCATAAATGAATCAATTTATTATGAACATTACTTCTGTAAACAACAAAAAAAATAGGATTAATATTCTTACTGGAGACATTCTGTAGTCTCTATGTGTCATAGCAGGTATATTTGTTCACTATGTGTGTAAAAAACCTTACCTTTAACCAGACAACCATAACTAGCATGTTCATGATACTTACAAGTGATACTCACATAGCGTGTTTTGTCAAAGCACGTTCTTGAAGTATATTTTAGAAATCCATCCTGGTACATAGACAGTATGACAAAGAAAAAGGAGGAAACAGTTTTATAATTCTAGGTTGCTGAGGAGCAGATAATGGCTATGATGCTGTCTTTAGTGGGAGCAGTTCAGATTCATAAATTTTGAGTTTACTAAAAGAAATAATGGTCTTACTAAAATAGAATAGAAATAAATCCAGATGTACATTGGAAGTTTCCACGTTTTTAGAAGAATAAGGGATTGTGAGATTAGTTATTAGAAAAGTATATTAAAATTACTAACCTTTTACTCTTCAAAGACAAATATTGGCTAAAATAATTATTTCAATTGCTGCAATATAATTTTAAATTACTTTTTTTTCCTCTTAATATTATTCTATACTAACTTATTGCTTTCTAAAAATGAAGGCTTAGCAAATCTAGTTTTAGTTTTGTGTTCAAACTGTAATTGGGATTTTGTATTAATGGGAAAAAAAGAACTCATCAGCACTAACTCATGTACAGTACCTATAGCTAAATAAATATATGAAGATAATGAAACTGCAAGGATTAATAGCCATACTTTTATAGAGTAATTTGATACAATAAATTCTCAATCTGTAATTGAATATAAAACAAATTACTTCATTTAATTGAAAGTCTCAAACATGCAGCAATCTCTGTTAAAATCAGTTGCTTATCTTAACACAGCTGACCTATTAAATATTAAGATGTTACAGAGCTTAAGTCAAAGAGAGTATACCTTACCCCTACTCTGTTTATCTATCTCCATTTTCCACTTAATCAGGAGTAAATGTTTTAGAAAGATTGTCTAGCTGGATGGAGAAGATGGAAATTGTCAAGGATTGGGCACAATTTTTACAATCTGATGACGTTCTTTCAGCTGTCTCGATCTTTCAAATTTAGTAAAATCACAATGTTATGTTTCAAAAGAAGTAGAATATAAAAGAATAAAGAAGAATACTGATGAAAAAGAAGATAAAACAAAAAAACACCTAAATTAGTTTTAGTTCCACCTCCTACTTCCAAAAACACCTATTTGGAAATAGCAGCATGCCATGTATTTTGTATACTGTAACAGTACAGGAAAGAGTTCAGTGAGTCTTGATGCGTGACTGTTTCCTATCTTGTAATTATTTATATCTTCTTATCAGTAATTACATGCCTTAATGCCTGCAATGTCCCCATTTAGAGGTATGTTGTTAACTGTAACTCTTAATATCATTGAAGTTTCCTGCTGTAATAGAGTTTTTGAACACAGAGAAATCAGGTCATGGGAGACATTTACATCCTTAAAGATCTAGTCAAGATTATTCTGTATATATATCCTGTGTATACATGGCCTATTTGTGCAAATAGAACATTTTTGTCATGGGAAAAATGTTTGGAATGTACTTTGCTTCATAAAGAAAATATCACTACAATTCATCAATTTCTTTTTCTCTTGGAAACTGAATCTTTTTTGAGTTACATGTTGCAGAAGTTTATAATCCAAACAAAAGCAGAATTGCCGTAAAAGGGGACATTCCAGACCTTTGCAAACAAAGCACACTTATTAAAAAAAAAAAAAGGGGGGGGGAAATGTTTTCAAGTGTTCCCAAAAGTAAAAGGACAGAAGTTATTTGACTGTAAGAGCACAGTAAAAGAAGTCTTGGAAACATGCAGGAATATCGCCATATACCTATAGGACAAAGATTGTTGACCTATTAGCTTCATGTAGCATTTCTACAAAAGGACAAACTCATCAAAAGAATTAAAAAATCTTTAAAATCTCCTTTAAAGATTGCAGTTTAGGAAAGCATTTTTCTTAGACACATGGAATTAAATGTTGTTCTAAAAAGTAAATCTATATCTTTTTTATTACTTTTTCATATTAGAATGTACTTAAATATAAACTTAAACTTGTGATTCACTTGGGGCCAATGTATTCTTTCAGATGAGGAACAAGGGAAAGTTCCAATAATTTCTGTAAAAGAAACACATAACTTCCATTTTCTTGCAGGTAGATTATTAGTTCTGTAGAATTTAGCACAAAGTTTCTAAATCATCATCACAGCAGGGGAAATTAGAATCATAGAATACTTAGGGTTGGAAGGGACCTTTAAAGATGATGCAGTCCAACCCTCCTGCAAGGAGCAGGGACATCCTGGACTAGATCAGGTTGCTCAGAGCCTCATCCAATCTGGCCTTGAATGTTTCCAGGGATAGGAAACCACCTCTCTGGGCAACCTGTTGCAGTGCTCTACCACCCTCATTGAATTTTTTTTTTTTCCTAATATCTAATCTGAATCTACTTCCTTCTGTTTTAAAAGCATTACCCCTCGTTATATTACAAAAGGGCCTACTGAAGAGTTTTTCCATGTCTTTCCTATAAGCCCCCTTGAGGTACTGGAAGGCCGCTATAAGGTCTCCCCGGAGCCTTCTCTTCTCCAGGTTGAACAGCCCCAACTCTCTCAGCCTATTCTCATAGAAAAGATGCTCCAGCCCTCCCTATCTTTGTGGCCCTCCTCTGGACTCACTCCAACTGGTCCATGTCCTTCTTATGTTAGCGGCTCCAGAGCTGGACGCAGTACTGCAGGTCGAGTCTCATGAGAGCAGAGTAAAGGAATCACCTCCCTTGACCTGCTGGCCACACTCCTCTTGATGCAGCCCAGGATGCGGTTGGCCTTCTGGGCTGCAAGGCTCATGTTGAGCTTCTCATCCACCAGCACTCCCAAGTCTTTCTCCTCAGGGCTGCTGTCAATTCATTCTCCGCCCAGCCTATATTTGTGCTTGGGATTGCCACAACCCACGTGCAGGACCTTGCCTGGTTGAACTTCATGAGGTTTGCACAGGGCCACCTCTCCAGCCTGTCAAGGTCCCTCTGGAATTCCAGTCTTGAAATGTGTCATTAAAACATATGTTTGAAAACATCCTCCAGAATAATTGCTGAGTGTAAATGGTAAGAATTCATCAATGTTTGTATGGGTGAATTTTTGTCTTGTGTACTCTATTTTGAGCTGAGTTACCCATTCTTTTCAATTCACTGTGACAGATCCTCATTGAATAAAAAATTTAAAATGTAAAATACAATTATTTTCAAATTGTGATTGCTTGTTTTCAAAATATTTTAGCTTAAAAATATAACAGGGACTATATTAAAAATAGTATTTTCAGATATTCTGAAAATGTAAATAAAATATTTCAATATTAATATACCATTTTCTCCAAGTCAGAATGAAATCTTTAAGGTTTGTTAAAACTAAACTATACTTGTTTCCCTGTCTACCTCTACTATTCTCTCAACAAATGTTAAGAGGACTGCATGACCAGACTTTAGTCTGTGGTACTACTCATATGCAATATTCATGCATAACTTTTTGCCGTATTTTTTTTTTAGATTTTCAGCTATGTGATGGAAAGCTCTGGGCTCAAAAGTCATGAGGGCTTCCCTGCTTGGAGCCCAGATTGTGAACAGAGCCCACAGAGCATCTCACCATCAGCTATTATAATCAAAAAGCCTACTGACAGAGATGCATTGACTGTATTGGCTTGACGTAGCCACACAGGCATAGAGAGAGCCTTCATGTTCCCTATTTTGCTCTTTTTCTGTGTCATTGGGACTGTTCTCATTCCTACTCCAGCAGAGGATGAGAAGTGAGATCTAATGGAAAACATGAAGATCTCTTTCTTATGATAAATGTAACCTTGATTATCCGAGTTCTGCTCGGATACAGAATAAAAGAAAAAGCAGGAACATTGGCAACCTAAAAATGTCCAGATAATTAAATGTCTTTGATGACTTCCATTGGAAGCACCTGCTTACCATGAAAGGTAGTATGGATGAAGGCATAAATTGGTTGGAAAATACAATGAGTGAGAGGCAGAGGTTTACCAGAATTGGAAGTCAATGCTTAGGAGACAAGGAGGAAGAGCTCAAGAAGGTATGGCAATGGACAGGAAGCTTTTGGGGCTTTGTTTTTTTTTTAATCAGTGAGAAATTGTTGATCATAATACTATGCTTGAGAGCTAAAGATACTGATTCACTTAAGCTTTTTTTTTTTTTTCCTTGGATAAAATATTAGATCCAAGTAATAATAAAGTATGTTCCCAGAAATGGGTTCCAGAGATACATTCCTCCCTTCAGGTACTTTCTTTAGGAATAGAAATCTAAAACAAATTTAAAAGAGCAGAAGTAGTTCACTGTTAAGAATAATATATTGTTAAGAAAGTATCTGAATTGAAACAACCTAGCCAACTTTTTTTTCTGTTGTGAAAGTTGGAAATTCTGAGCTGTAAGTATGAAGGCTGACCACTCTTGCCATTTCTCAAATTCATTGAAAAGCCTCTTTTAGCATTCTTCAGAAACAATATTCTAGGAAGTCTAATTGTACAGTATCTAGCCCTCTTCCTGTTCTTTTTAGTGTAGTATTTAATGGCAAGTAGCCAGCATCACTAGCTAATTTGCTGCAGTATTTCCATGTTCAGTGACCTCCTGTTTCAAATAACTTTTGAAATAGTTATTAATTCAAACAATGTTTCATATTAAGAAAATATTTAACTAAGTCTTTGCTTTATCAAGTATATATATATGAGACAGCTATTCATTTTAAGATGTGCATCAACGTAGCAAAAGAGTAATGGCAAACACCAAATAAAGTCTTTGATATAAAATCCTCCACAGCAAACTCTCATTAATAATTTTCTGGTCATCTTCTGTTCTAACTTCCTTTAAGCTGTAGGATTTTTCTTTGGATTACAGGACAGGCAACAAATAGTGCAGAATTGCAGTGAGCGCTTTTTGGAATTACAGTAAACTAATTATCCATTAAACTGCTAATAGGTTTGGAAAATCCAGTGTTCTTTGTGTCTCAGTTTAAAAAAGATCAAACAGAACATAGCATAGCAAATATAAAAGAGCATGTAAGATCTCAGAAACTGATCTTAGCTGGAAATTCAACCCCCTGACATGCTTTGTATTCCACTGGAGTTTATTTATTGACGGTTTTCCAACAATGAATGAGTTGCATTAAATGTTTTGTGGTTTGAACTTTCTTCAGACATATAATGTACGAGGAGACAAATCCTGTAATGGTGGTACTTTTTTTTAGTTCTTTTCTTTGCAGTGATTCCCAACACTGAAGCAGTGATGGGAACAGGGTAAATGTGACAAGTAAAAGAAAGGGGAGAAGGAGGATGGGATGGAGGATTTTAAGTCTTGGAAGTGTTGCCACTAACAAACCTATGGAACCTACTCATCGGTGTTCATACACTGGGAGAAAGATTTACCCAACCACACTTGGGGGCTTTTATGCTAAAATAAAAGTCATTGTTTGCTTAGTGTTCTATGATATGAGAATTTAGGGAAAAACAATTCCCTCATCATATTTTCATTTATAGTTTAACAATACCTCCAGTATACCCACCAGAAAAAAAGGGTTTTCTTTCGTCAAAATATCAAATATCATGTCATTTAAACTATTTTCAAACAGTTCTGAAAACCTGCAAACTTATTAACTTAATAACTTTAAATCTGTAGCAGATAATGTATACAGAAAATAGGTTTATTTATATTTGGGAGGAAGGAAAAATAACCAAAATCTGGATGGGAATTTTCATATTTTATCTGTTTCATAGTCTCTGGTTTATTTATTTGGACTTGTGGAACAAGGTAAGAGGGGAAGAGCTCTAGTCTGTGGCACACAGTTCTAGCAACTCATTAGCTTGTTTTGTCTTGCCTGTCCAATTAGATCTTGGTAGAAGGCATCATGACAGCTGGTGTCTGGAGAAAAACATTCTGATAAGGTTTCATGAAGCTGGTAAAACAGAGATTACTCAAGACATTCTAAGGTCAATTAGAAAAGTGCCAAATAGATTAGCAACCACCTATGAAAGAATGTGCTAGCCAATTCATAAAAACTGAAAGATGTAGAATGTTCTTTCCTTCTTGCTTCTTTCCTTCATTCTCCAGGTGTGATCAGACTCTATAATCTAGTATAATTGATCTGCAGGATATGTATGGGCTTTTATTATTTATTTTACTGCCTTTATTTTTTCCGTTTACATTTAAATGCCTCAAATTGAATTAATGGAGGTTTCCTAGATTTCTCAAAATCAGGGAAAGATTGATTTTTCTTTTTTCTTTTTTTCAGTTTTTCCTTCAATGAAGAAGATAATTCCTCAGTGTCATAGGTTATCCAACTTCTGAAAGATGATCGATAGTGTAACTGGCTCTTTGTTATGTCAAGCTTTGGATTTATTCCCCAAGTTCCTTTGAAATCAAATGTGAAATACATAACTCTTAATATGCATTGCTCAATGTTAACTAACTTTAATATACAAGTGGTTCATCAAGATTTTAATCTGACCTCCAAAAGTTTATTAGCCTACTGCACTGTTCACCCAGGTTTATTTTTTTACTCTGGTTTCAGTAACAGAAAACTCTCACTGGTTTCAGCGACAACAGAGATAAACATTTTATAATGTCCTTTCCTGTTTTACTGTCTATGATACTAAAAACATGAGGAATGCAAAGAGGCAGAATTGGGTACCAAACGTATGTATTTACTGACAGTCCACAGACACGGAAAAGACAACTGTGTATCTTTACTCAGATTGTTTCTAAAACATAGAAAGGATTGAACATTACTGGTGGGCCTGGAAACTATTTCAAGCGTATAGCTGTCTCACATACCTTTACAATCAGTTAGAGAATGCATATATATTGGGGGTTTTTAGTGTTTTATACTAAATTACCAGGCTTTTTTTTTTTTTTCAAGATTACTGTGTCTTCACAGATAAGTGATGTACAGAGGACTTCTTAAGTTGATTTATGTATCTTTTCCAGACTTTTATATGCCTTATCTCTCCCACGGTTGGTGCCACCCTTGGCATTGCTGCTTCCCATCAGGACTTGAAGGAGGAAGGGAGAAGGATGGCAGTCTTGCTGCATTATCTTCTGAAATGCTATTGCTGGAGAAGCCTTCTCTCTGAATAAATAGCTAAGATTTTTATATGGTACTTCAGGCTTTAACCAGATTTCTAAATTGTGCTCTCTGTGATTAGGAATTCACCATATGCCTTATAAAGTATGTGATAAGTCATTTCCATCAACTGTCTTTCTAATGCCTTATCAAAGGCCTTAATTTTGTTGTTTAAAACTAGTTACTACATAGGCAAAAATTAGAAATCATACCAGTATATAAGTGAATAGGAAATTCATTCTCTCCTTTTACGTCCCTGTTTCTATCCCTGCCTTCCTCTTCCTTTTTCTCCCTCTCTCCTTCTCTCTCTATTTGTATATATGAGATATGAGGAGTCACAAATAGTATGTCAGAGAAATTAATGATAATATTTCTCAATCTGATACAGGATTTGCTAGAAAAGAGACTGCAGTTAAAATAATATATTGTCCATATAGGGACTTTAGTAGTGGCATAGAGTTATTTGTTGGCAGTGTGTGAAATAACCCCTTATCTATTTATAGGTGCTGGTGATCAGTCATATCTATTTATTTGACATAAGTCAGATTTGTTTCAGTCAATGATTTGCTTGTAAATTTTCATGTCTGTGCTTGCTTTACAAAATTCAGAATATACACCTCAACTCTTTGTTAGGTTACAGAAGATCACCTGGAATTAATATTTTTCTTCAGGTTTGTGACAGAATTATGTTTTAGTGTAAATATCCATCATCATAAAAAATAAATTCTATATTGGTAAATACTCTTCAGTATCAAAGTTATCTTCTTGAAGCTTTTCTGTCAATAAACTTTACTGTTAGGAAATTAAAGAATAAAAAGAAAGGAGATATAAAAACAATTAAATGACTGTTAAAATTCATATTTTACAGTATCTACCCAGCAGCATTTCAGTACCACATTTAGAAATTGTCACATCAATACTCCATTGTTACATAAGAAATTCTCACAGATAAAAACCTAGCAATGTGTTCTTTACAAAAATATTATGCAATCAATGGGCAAAACTCCCTCAATTGGACCCTATTCTAGGACAATAAGCAATTATTTTCAGGACAAGATATTGATTGCATTGCCCAAAAGTTGATTAGTCCTTACTTCTTTCATATATAGACTGCAAAAGTTGGATATTTGAATTGGAAGTGATCTCATCTTTTTCTTGGATCCTGATTGAGCGAAAGTCCTTTAAAAGTATTTAAGAAGTACTTAAAATGTGGAAAAATACCTACAGACAGAATTATTTTCTGTTTATCTAATATTGTTATATGATGTTTAAATGTAATCGCCTATGGCATTTGTGGTATCTCTAAATAAACAACTGAGAATGGAGATATGGGCCATATAAACATCAGGGGAAGTTATTTGGCATGAAAAGACACTTTCATTTAAGCTGTAAAGAATGTATCTTGTTTGACCTTCCTTGAGTCTCTAGTGGTTAGTTCTGAGTCACTGGGAGAATGTGGCTTGGAATTTAATTTTGATTGACACATGGCCTCCCAGTGAGGGAACACTGAAAAGTGCTGAGGAAGCAACATCCCACATGAGTGAGCTGGTTTTGTGGTTTTGTTTGTGACAATTAGGATAACCAAGAGACAGAGCAGATTAGATGGTTGCACAAGCACTCCAAATAGTCAGGTTAGGGCCCCAAAAGATCCTCTGTCTGCTTCTAAAGAGCATTCAGACATTGGTATCTTGTTGGAGCCCTAAGGTGTACTGACAGTAAGAGGGAATCAAGAAGGCTAAGTTCAATTTGAAGGTTTGAAACATGGTAGTTTCTTTGTATGTGTCACCTTACTGCTCAATACAATCTTCCTCCTGGGGTCCTGCTGATGCACAGTGTAACTGCCAGCAGGTGTAAACGAGCATGTTGTGCAAGTGAACAGTGATGTCTACGATGACATGAATTTGCCACTGAGGAAGCCAGCATTGGTCTGTAGAAATTAGTGTGCATTCGTCACTATGGAAAGAGAGCTTGTGCCCACGAGACTAACACAATGTGGTGAACTTGATTTTGACAGAACAGTTTTAGTGAAGTATTCACCTGCAGTTATTCCTCCACAGGAAGCGTGCTGAAGCAAAGGATCATGTCCCAGGTCTGTTTTCTATGAACATGTGAGTTTGCAACAGAAATAAATCTCTCTGGTGCAAGAAAGATTTGACGTGAGCAATGTTGATAATGTCTTTACTTACTAATGGATTTGGGGTGCATTTTCTTACAACTTAAGACTTGATACAGCAAGTAGCAATCTTGGAGCACTAGAAGACATTTGAGAAGAGCAAATAGAGAAGACGATGATTTTTTTTGTTGTGTGCATTTATGTAGGTAGGTCGGTTTGTCTGTGCTTGTAGCCTTACTATAGTATTTTTCATTGCTTTTGAAGGGAAAAAAAGTAATCATATTAAGGAGTTATGGAATCCACTATGCTTTGCTTGGCAGGCTTTCATATAGCAACTTGAACCTACCTAACTTCAGTCTATCTTTAACATAAATCATCCAAAGGGCTTTAGAACGACATAAGCTATTGAAAATACACAACGTGCTCTTTTCCCACAAAACTTCAAACATAACAGCTGTTCTCTGTTTTTTTTAATTCTTCTGAGAATGCAGTGATTTGACAAGCTGCAATATAGATTGTATTTATTTAGTTCATATTCTGGTTTTTAACAATTATTTCAATAAGTATAGAAAATACTTGAATTTACACTTTGCACTTTACATTTTCTTTCCCACTCAACTGCATAAAAAAAATAATGACCTGTGATACAATTGTCCAAGAATATTTCATAAAAAAATGAAAAAATATGTTCCGTCCACCACAGTTTTGAATTTATTTAAAGGGATATTCATATTCAGCAACAATTTACATCTAGCTTGCCTGGAGAAAATAGAAATTAGAGGCACTGTTTTCTACATGTATTAGCATAAAACTAGTTTATGTAATTAGTAGCAATATTGAACATCTAAAATACAGAAGGAGTCAGAACTGATGTTAAATTCACCCAGTTTCTCTGGTAACAGTGTTTTTTTCTTGTTAGCTCTTGCTGAATAATTGCAGGAAAAGCTTGACTTTGGTTTAAAAATGGGTCATTCATCTGTCCTTCTTCCAAAAGGATCATCACATAATTCCTGACATGAAATGCCAGACGTTTACAGTTAGACTATCAAAGACATTTACAGCATCATTCACAGCACCTAAAATTGCTTCTGTAACTATTTCCTGTGCTAAGTATAGGGAAGGCTATATATGCTACAGCCAAGGTAAGCACACGTCTAGGATATGGTAGACGTTCAATTCTGATGGAACCCATTTTCGCAAAGTAGTTTTTTGCTTTTAGAAGGAGGTCAGCTTTCTGTAGCTCCATTGTGGTTAGTTGTCTGGATTTCCCACAGACTTATTTAGAATAGGTCCAGTAGGGATATTGGTGCATAGCATATTATAACATGTATTTCATCTGTAGGGTCATTGTGAGACACAAATGAGATACAATAAGAAGTAAGCAAAAGTTACAAATATGAATGTATAGAGAGCCACTTCATTGCAACAATTAAAGCTTATATTGTTTCTAACACCAAAGTACAAGAAGCAATTGTGTTCTGCCTGCTTAAAAAGACTAAACTACAATTCAGTAACCTGTGTTTACACAGTTAATGTAAGCTATTGGAATACAGTAACACTCCTTATGTATTTATAAATTGCTAAATATCCCTCTAGGACTATGTTCCCAAGTAGTCCCTACAGACATCTTCAAGAAGACACTTCTGAAAGTCAGACTCAGTTGTTCAATTTTAGTGGTGAATTGGCTCAACAGGCCTCTCTAAACTGAGAATAGGATTATTTACCCTTCACATTTAATACATAAAGAGGAACGAATCCTTTGGAGTTGGTGTCAGCTCTTGAAATAGGACCAGAAAAGTGGCCAGAGCAGTTGTTTGTTGCTGGTTGTATAGAAAGCACTTCTCTTACACAGTTATATTTCACAGCTCAAGACAGTCCCGGCAGGCTCTTCTCAGAACTGGAAACTTCTGACCGGTATTGATGATGTCTACCACGTTGGCTCCAGTTCTTGCTTTATTCACAAATTTTCTTCTGTTTCTGTATTACCTCGACTCTCACAGGAGTTTCTAATTTAGTATCTCAGCTTTCCCAAACCTTGCAACTATTGCACACTAATTCTCTAGCAAGAGCAATGTTGGTTACAACAGGTCTATATGTATGTTTTCACCATGTGTTAGAGTGCTGTGTAAAACAAACAAGTGCAGTGTGGGGCAAGTGCTAGAAAACCTGCCTGGGAATGGTATGTGGGCCTGTAGGGTTTCTAGTGCTCCGCAGGCTGCTTCAGGAAGATGCAGCACGGAAGTACCTCATGGAGTGTAAGTCTGGAGCCTGGGTTTACACAGGTGTTTTCTTACAGAAGATAGCCCTCATGACCAGCCTCATAGAAGTGAGCAACTTAAAAAAGGCTGTACTTAAGCTAGGGGAAAAAAAAAAAAAAAATCAAGGGAGGCTTTAATGTATTCATTATTTAAAATATTATTATTATTACTACTATGAATATTCTACTTAATTATACCCTTAAACAATCTCCTGAAAGTATAATAAATGTACACAACTTCTGTGGTTTGTATAATCATATACAAATACATCATATTTGTACATAGCAGCCTTGACAAGAAGGACTTGGTAGATAAGAAGCTCAACATGAGCCAGCAATGTGCATGTCTGCAGCCCAGAAAGCCAACTGCATCCTGGGCTGTATCAAAAGAAGCGTGGCCATCAGGGTGAGGGAGGTGATTCTGCCTCTCTACTCTGCTCTCGCAAGACCCCATCTGGAGTACTGCATCCAGCATGGACTCCCAACATAAAAAGGACATGGACCTGTTGGAGCAGGTCCAGAAGAGAGCCATAAATATGATCAGAGATCTGGAGCACCTCTCCTATGAGGACAGGCTGAGAGAGTTTCGGCTGTTCTGCCTGGCAAAGAGAACGCTCAAGAGAGACCTTATAGCAGCCTTCCAGTACCTAAAGGGGGCATACAGGAAAACCGGGGAGGGACTTTTGATAAAAGCATGTAATGATAGGACAAAGAATAATGGCTTTAAAGTGAAAGAGGGTAGATTAGAAATAAGGAAGAAATCTTTACTGTGAGTGTATGGCATGGAATAGGCTGCCCAGAGAAGTTGTGGATGCCCCATCCCCAGAAGTGTTCAAGGCCAAGTTGGATGGAACTTTAAGTGACCTGGTCTAGTGGAAGGTGTCCCTGCCCATGGCAGGAGGGTTGGAAACAGATCATCTTCAAGGTTCCTTCCAACCCAAACCGTTCTATGATTCCATGATTCTATATGTATATACAATCATCTCTCAAGGAAAGTACATGTGTTCTGGTTTTATTTAGTGAGGAGGGGCTACAGTGGTAGCCTCCGTAAGAAGCTGCTAGAAGTTGCTTCCCTTTGTTCAGTGGACTTGGCCGGGCCTAGAGTGGACCTGCTGCTGGCCAAGGCCAAGCCAATTGGTAACAGAATGTTCCGTGATAACGCTTCTGTGATAACGTATTTAAGAAGAGGAAAACAAATAAAAAAAAAAAGTCAAGATGTGAAGAAGCTGAGTGGGAGCAGAGAGGGGGAGGCGTGAGCCTTGTAGGCCTTGCAGGCCTCACCCTCTGGCCTCCCACCGTGCAGCCAACTGGGCCCAACTCAGCCCGACCCAGCTGCAAGAAGTGGAGAGGAGATAAGATGTGAATGAGATGTGAATGAAATCCTGAGCGGTGTCTGCCTGCCTGTTGTGAAGAATTCCTTGTGAGAGAAACGGCTGCAAACGCCAAGGTCAGTGAAGAAGGAGGGGGAGGAGTAATGCAGCTCCTGGCCAAGATTCCCCTGCAGCCTGTGGTGATGACCATGGTGGAGCAGGTTGTCCCCCTGCAGCCCATGGAGGTCCACAGAAGAGCAGAGATCCACCTGCAGCCCATAGAGGACCCCACATCAGGGCAGGTGGATGCCTGAAGGAGGCTGCGGCCCATGGAGGGTCCGCTGGGACAGCTGTTCTAGAGGGACTGCACCACCCTGTGGAAGAGATGACCCACGCCAGAGCAGTTTCACAAAGGACTGTGGCCCATGGGTGGGACCCCACGATGGAGCAGGGGAGGAATGTGAGGAGTTCTTCCCCCAACCATGAAGCAGCGGCATAAAACAACATGTGATGAACTGACCATAACCCCCATTCCCTCTTCCCCTCTGTGTCCCTCGGGGTGGGGGGAAAGTAGTAGATATAATGTTAAGCCCGGGAAGAAGGAGGGGTGGAGGGAGGTTATCTTGTTCTCTGTCTCATTATCATGCTAGTTTTAGAAATATATGAATAGTTTTCCCCAAGTAGAGTCTGTTTTGCCCATAACAATAACTTTAAGGATTTCTCCCTGTCCTTATTTCAAACCTCGAGCCTTTTTCCTTATATTATCTCTCCCTATTCTCTTGGAGAGTGGGGGGAGTGAGAAAGAGACTGCGTAGTCTGGTCCCAATCGGGGCTAAACTACGACAACGTGTTATAATATGAATGTGTGTGTGTGAATGTATGTATGTATATATACACAGAGACCATCTTGATATATATTGCTGCCTATCAGGAAACATATTGCTATTTATTTGTTGTATAACGTTATTACATACCTCAATTATACTTAAGACATGTTAAGTATCTTGAAGATACATATAAACACAGTCCTGACAATAAGTACAATTTTTAAAAAGAAAGAAAAAAGGTGGGAGAAATAGCTATAATAGGAAGTTGCAGGTAAGATGTATTCATTAAGTTTGTTTTGCATTGTTGAATACAAGTGTGGATATGTATTTACAAAATATATACATTGCCCATTTTTAAAAACTGCATGTTATGTTTATTTGGCTTTCAATACTTATCACCATTGTTTTTAAAATTGGCTAGGATATAGTGCAAGCATAGTCCTGAAATCAAGTCATTAAAACTTGGTACTGGAATACCAAATGGATGCCTTAGTCATTCTTAGCATGAGTATAATGCTTATTAATTATTCTTTTTATCCAGCATAGAATTTGTCCTCTAGCCTTCAAAAGAAAACTTAGAAAACTGACAAGCAAGGTCATTAAAATTTAATTGAACGGATCTTCGAGATCTTTCAAATGAGGGCACGGTGCTTGCATAGCTTTGGAAATATGTTTTGACCACAATGTTGTTTACAATTTCATGCATACTTTCAATATCATGTATGAAGATAACATTCCTTGTGTGGGGAACAGGTCTCTTCAAGCGAGACTCTGATCCCACAAATATTCATGTGCTTGATTTTATGCAACTGGAAGTAGTTCTGCTGATTTCAGCAGAACAATGCAGAGGCTTAGATTTATGTGGTATCTCTTTATAAGGTCAATCACAAAGTAAATAAAGAACAGAATATAAAGAATGTGCAGTCTTAGGAAGAGGAAAGAATTTTATCACCTTGAACAAGGCCAAAATTTTATCCTAAAGCTATCTTCTTGAAACAGTATGCATCATAAACCACCTGGGATGAGAATGGTCTCCTCACTGGCATTTATAAAGGTACACCCCATTGGGAATTTGAGGCATTTCTATAATATTTTTATTTTTATTTACCATTTTTTTATCTTCTATATGGTAAATAGTAATAAACAAAATAGAAAATCTGGAGAGCATTACTGAGTGGAATAATCTGTGTTGGACCCAGTAGAACCCAATATGGAAAAATGAATCTGATTTCAGTACATAGGAGAGTACGTTTAAGGTTATAATTGTTCACAGCACCTCTAGGAAAATTGGTGTTCTAACAATATATTTCCTGAAAGAAGATCTACAAAGAAATTGAAATTTCTAGACTAACTGTAGACTGTCAGTGTCTTAGTTTCATGACTGGGTGACATGATACAATATGGAGAAGCGGACTTCACTGGAAATCCAACGTAGTTTGGAGACATAGCTTAGTAGTGCAGATGAGTATCAAGTTCAGAAATACTGATTAATGATTAACAACATAATTATTTATTCTTTCTACAAAAAGTTATCAATATCACCCATTGAGATACTGAGAAATAAAGTTCAAAATGTTAAATAGAAAGAATAGTATTTTCCATCATCAATAAAGTTCCAAAAATTACTTTTGTATTTTGCATATATTGTCTCATTTATGCAAAGCGCTATGCATTTATTAACTTTCACTAAATGAGTTGTATTGCTAATATCAGTGCTAAGCATCTGCACGAATCTTTCCACAATGAAGCATTGACTTTGAATGTCAAGCCATTCACACACCAAGTTAATTTTCCTTACCATAAATGGCAAATATTCACTAATATCACCGATAAAGTGAAATAAATACATTTGCAAGATAAGAAGTTAAAAATCTAGGTTCCTTGACAAATTCACTGCCCTTTGAGACAATCTGGTACATTTTAGTTATTATCCTTTAGAGGAGCTGTTTGGGGTTTTTTGTTTTGTTTTGCTTTGTTTTTTAGCAAAATCTTGAATCACTTTGTACCACTAAAAAGTATGTCTCCCCACCTCACTTTCAGAGACACCAGTAATTCTTCCAATAAGTGTTAACTTATTTTCAGCCACTCCCACATTGTCTTTTATTATTATTATCTCTCTCGTGTAGCTTTAGGCACCTATTTTTGTATTCATATTTAACAACTTAATAGATCTTATCTGACTGTTTTCTTAAGGAACTTTTATGTGGCATCTGTTAGGCTGGAATGTTCAAAAACACTTCTGAAAGAAGGGCCAGCTCTTATATAATGCCCTGAGGGAATCAGTGGCTCTCTCTTTGGAGCACTTTTGAACATACCACCTGTGGGTGCCGTTTCCTGGTGTTTAGCTGTGCTCACTGTGCAGGTGAACGCTTACATATCTTTTATTCTAAAACTCAACTTTTTAAAAGTCTTCCATGGCAATTTCTTAGTAGTGTCTTGGGATCTGATCCAGCTATGTTACTAAGCACGAGCCAAGCTTTACATTGACTTCAGCAAGACTACCCCATGCTTAAACTTATTCATGAATTAACATGCTTTCTGAGATTGGAAATTTGATTGAGGTGATTTCATTAGATTAGATATTTGGTAGAGTTAGAGGCATCAGAAAAATTTGCTAATAAAATATTTTAAGTAGAACTTTTAAATGGTGAGTGAAAATAACATAATTAGGCCAAATTTTTGTCCTCTGGGCAACATAACAGAGTACACTCTCTGCATTCAGAATTTGTGTACTTTTTGTTTGGTATCAGACATGTTGAAAATAAAGCAAAAAATGGCAGAATGTGATATGGAAAGAAAATATTTCCTAATATTGGGAAATACACATACAATTCCAAATATTGAATTTAAATCAACTCTTAAATAATATCAGAGGTAATAAATGTAATAAGTCAATGTCTGCTAAAGTCAGCAAGACTATAGTCTTAGAAACATAGAGTTTAAAAATATTCATATTTTAGTCTTATTATATTCTGCATAGCATTATGCTGAACTACATGATAGTTTTATTAAGTACTAATGGAACTTACTCCAAGAAGAGTTCAGCACTCTGCTGCTTCTTCATTAAAGTTTGCTCAAATCAATTTTAATGCAGTTTAAAGATTTGCAGGATGATATTCCATGTGATAGAGAAGACAGAAAAGCAGGAGGAAAAGAAAAGGACTACAAGATGACATTTAAAAAAAGAGTAAATATCTGTATAGGGAAAGTGATATTCAGAAACACAGTGGGGAAAGAAGTAAAGGAGGAGACTTGTATTGGAGGGCATACAACAGGGAGAAACAAATTTGTAAAGGCTTGGCTTTCTAAAATCCTAGAAATCAAAAGAAAAAGTGGGTTACAATGAAGGCTGGAAAAGTAGTTCTTCCACATTTTTAAACCCATGTAACTACTAACTCCACAAAATGTACCTACAGTCAGTATGTATCAAAGAAGAATCAAGATTTTTGTTTGTTTGTTTGTTTCAAATCACTTGTAAAGATTATTCACCTATAGCAGTGTTACAGTATCCAAGTGCAAAAAGTGCAAATATTTCAGTACTTTGAGCAGGTTTACACTTTTTTTTTTTAACCTGGGCACTTTTATTAATTTCTGAGCAATAAAATTACTTCATTGATATGCTTTGAGTCACTTGATACTCAAATAGTGTATCTGTATCTGCCACTATTCATTTTTTCATATTTCAAAAATTATTGTAAGATGTTCATAAAGTAGAGTTATAGAACACAGTATGCATGATAAACAAGTTGATGTTTGTAGAATAATGGATAACATTAGCTATCTTAGTGTTTCCTGTTCTATTTGTGGTAATAGCTATCAGTTTATCTTTTTATTTCCTGCTTATTTATTATCAATAGCTGACACTGTTCAAACAGACAAACCTTAAAACTGATTAAGTTTTCATCAATCAAAGATGTCACTATTTATGTTGCATAACATCTCATTTTCAATTGGCTCTTCTTCAACTTTTCAGCTCTTTATGAAAGCCAAAGTCTGATAGACAAAGAAGAAAACAAAATAGCAAGAATCTGGTCCTTAGACTTAGAGATTAAATATCATTAAGGCAATCCTTGTGTTATCAAGGATTGTGTTTTCAGCACAAATCCAAAACATAGCCCCATGTTATCTACCATGAAGAAAATTGGAATCATAGAATGGTTAGAGTTGGAAGGGACCTTTAAAGGTCATCTAGTCCAACCCCCCTGCAAGATGCAGGGACATCTCCAACCAGATCAGGTTGCTCGGAGCCTCATCCAACCTGGCCTTGAACGTTTCCAGGGATGGGACATCTACCACATCTCTATCCCAGCCAAAACCAGCACAAGCTGTAACAATATTAGCGTACCTGCAGTGCCAGGGGAACACATTTCCACATTGTTCTCATTAGGGACACATTCTCTGAATACAGTCCTGTCAGAAAATGGTTTTCTTAGCCTATGGAAAATATCCCATACAAGATCAAACTTTGCTATCCTTAAGTGCCTTGACATATTTTAAATTATCCTGATATTCATTCTAACCTAGTCTTCCATTACATTTTTTATTTTCAAAAATTATCAAGTTAGGTCAGAGCCAGATTCCTGCCCTTCTAGAACCATGTGCACCTATTTTATATGGGTTTATTTTACATAGATTTAAAATGCTGAAATACTGTGGGTTCACAAGAGGATACAGAAACAGGTTTTTGTACTGATTTTTGATTCACCTGGAATTTCACGAGGTTTGTCTTCAGTTCAGGGTTCAAAGAAAATTTCAGTGACGCCTTCCAAATTTGGCTTGGGTGAGATCCAAAACCATAAATCCTTCATCCTTTGCACACGTGTATTAGAGTACTCTCCTATGCTCTGCAAGGTGGTACACTCAGAACTTGGCCCAGGTCTTTCGAAAGTTTGTTTGAAGCAAGGCCAAAATTTGAGGCTGTAATTAAACCAGAATTGAGGTAGATTTAGCCGTAATATGCATTCAGTTGTGAATGATTTGCAGAATCCTAGGAGGTAGTATTAGGCTTTACTGTTACTCTACTTACCAGCCATTAGCAAGAGGCGTGAAAGAGGAAGTCATGTTGGTCTGATTTTCCCTGGTAAACGTAAATGCATTTTCTTTCAGGCATCTATACTGTGTTAGTGACCTTTGTTTAGAGGAAAGGTTATTCTTACACAGAAAAAGATAAACTTGGTTGCATTTGCTTTTGAATTTAATAAGAGATATCAGAATACAAGTTACGATAAAATCCAGGAAATAAAGAATACATTTTAATTACTTTCCTTCCTTATTCTCTATCCTTTTGATTTCTTGTTACAGCAATAAAATTCAGTATTTTTGAATCTGTAAACATACACTTTTGATTTTAGACCAAATATTTGACCAACTGTCGTAGTTCAGCCCCGATCGGGACCAGACTACGCAGTCTCTCTCTCACTCCCCCCACCTTCCGAGAGAACAGGGAGAGAAAATATAAGGAAAAACAGCTCGAGGTTTGAAATAAGGACAGGGAGAAATCCTTAAAGTTACCGTCATGGGCAAAACAGACTCAACTTGGGGAAAACTATTCATTTATTACTACAAATAGCAGGATAATGAGACAGAGAACAAGATAACCTCCCTCCACCCCTCCCTCTTCCCAAGCTTAACATTATCTCTACTACCTTCCCCTCCCTGAGCGGCACAGGGGGGAAGAGGGAATGGGGGTTGCGGTCAGTTCATCATACATTGTTTTACGCCGCTGCTTCATGGTTGGGGGAAGAACTCCTCACATTCCTCCCCTGCTCCATCGTGGGGTCCCACCCCTACGCCACAGTCCTTCGTGGAACTGCTCCAGCGTGGGTCATCTCTTCCACGGAGTTCAGTCCCTTCAGAACAGCTGTCCCAGCGGGCCCTCCACGGGGCACAGCCGCCTTCAGGCATCCACCTCCCCCGGTACAGGGTCCTTCACAGGCTCCAAGTGGATTTCTGCTCCTCCGTGGACCTCCATGGGCTGCAGGGGGACAACCTGCTCCACCATGGTTGTCACCACAGGCTGCAGGGGAATCTTGACCAGGAGCTGCATTACTCCTCCCCCTCACTTCTGAACTGACCTTGGTGTCTGCAGCCGTTCCTCACAACAGGCTGGTAGATGTCTCTCAGGATCTTTTTTACATCTTATTCACTTCTCATCTCCTCTCCACTTCCTACAGCCGGGCCGGACCGAGTCGGGCCCAATCGGCTGCCTGGCGAGAGGCCAGAGGGTGAGGCCTGCAAGGCCCATAAGGCCCACGCCTCCCCCTCTGCGCCTCTGCCCCCGCTCAGCTTCTTCACATCTTCTCTCCTCTCTTTTTTTTTTTCAGTTTTCCCCTTCTTAAATACGTTATCACAGAGGCGTTATCACGGGACGTTCTGCTACCAATCGGCTCGGCCTTGGCCAGCAGCGGGTCCACCCTAGGCTCAGCCGAGTCCACTGAACAAAGGGGAGCAACTTCTAGCAGTTTCCTACAGAAGCTACCACCTTAGGCCCCCCTCACTAACAAAACCACGACACTAACTCAGAATTAATATTTTAATCGTTCCTGTACTATAAGCAGTCTTTTTCTGTGTGTGGTTAGTACTCTTATTATACAATGAAAGAAAGGAGGTATTCTGTTCTGTAATACTTATCCTTTGGCACTAGATTCTGTCACTTATTACTGTATTACTTTAACAAATAGGTGTTCTTTTCAGATTAGGGCGTTCCACTGACATAAAATACATAAAATTCAGACAAAGAGTATACTTTCCTGTACTGTATTCTTATTCAGCAAATATCCATTTTCCTCATTTTAATTTCAGCACCAGGCAGGCATGCACATGATTTTTTTACTGTAGTTAATTTTAATTCTGATATATCTAGTTGAAGTCAAAAGGTATCTTGTAATTTTTTCCAGAACACTGATCCACATGCATGTTTTCAGTCTTAGCTTGTTTGAGCTTTCCATCACAAGAAAGCTCCATGGCAACTCAGTGTATGGAAACAGATGTGAGGTCACACAGAGCCTATGGAGTGAAACCTGAAGGCAACGGAAAAAAAAAACCACTTTCAAGTCAATACACTTTGGCAATCAAATAAAAACTCACAAGTCAAATAAAACTCACAAGTTAAATAAAAAACTCACAAATAAAAAACTTTAAAGATGTTTAATGTAAAAGTTCAGAACATTTAAATAATCATTAAAAGATTCAACCTTTTCTGGTGTGAAAAGATAGAATTTTGGAGTACACTCCTTTCTTACCTTCTCTTCTTCTTCCTCCCTCAGAGATCCTCTATTTCATACTCATTTTAAGAATCTTCTTAGAATGGCTTGTTTAGGTAAACTGAAATGTTGGCTAGAGAAAATTTTCTCCACTTAAGAAGAAATGAGTAAAAGTTTCAGAATCAGTTAAGTTTTATTGACTATCAAAGAGATAACAGACTTCAAATCACGTAAGCCACTTTTCTAAAGAAGCTGTATGTTCTTTCATCGTATGGGTACTTTGAAGGTCTCACTGCAAGATCTCTTGCTATTCAGAATATTCAGAAATGTAAAATGAGGTTTAATGTTACCACTCATTAAGTCTGTGAGTCATCTTTCAGAACCTACTCCATATCCTACGTGGTAGATTCTTTGCAACCGGCCAACAAAACTCACTCCCACCTGCAGCACTATTTCATTTCCTAAAATTGCATTTTTTACACAAAGGTAATCTGAGTTTAAATTTGCGTTTTAGTTTTGTATGCATTCTTGCACTTATGTGTTCAACTGCCTTTACAGAAAAGATCAACATTTGCCTATCTGTAGTTTCAACATAAATATCAGTGATTTTATCTTTTTTTCTGGGCTGCTTTGATGCTGAGGGGTTTTTTTTCACCTGAAGTCACAGATGTGTTTGCGAAATACTTACCTGACTTATGTTTAGTGTCCTTAAAAAGTTTTAGGCAAAACCAGACACCTGCTCTTCTTTAAATCAAATGATGTGACAATTATATGATTAAAGCCTTGCGTTCCAGGTAAAAAAGACCATTGCAGGCCCTTGGGTCAATAAAGAAGTAACATTTGGATGTGGATGGAGTTTATCTAGTGGAAAAAGATGGGGAAAAGTCTTTACATTATTAAGATATCACTTCTAAAGTGATAAGAAACCATTAAGAGTAAAGGAATAGTAGTGACAGCATCACTAGAAAACTGTATATTGTCTCAGGTGAAGACAATAGGGTGCAACAGGCATTAAATCTGTACTGTTCACATCAGAGGTACTCAGATTCTCTCAAGAGAGATCTGACCGTGTAAAGGTAACATAATGATGATCCAAGTCCCCCTGAGACCTTGCCAAAGCTCCTAAATGTATTGTTCCCACAAAGGATTATTTCCTTTTCACTAATACTCCCATAATGGGAAATCATTGTCAGATTTAAAGCAGCTGCAAGCAATAATAAAAAGTTTCCATTCTCATCTTTTTGAAAGAGGAATGAAGAACTGTCCTTGATAAGGTACAGGCTCTTTATCTGTGGAATTGTCCTTGTTTCAGGAGGTGACTACTGATCTTCTGCACATCACCGTTAACACTAGTGCAGAAGTACAGGACTGTAAGGAAGTCTTTGCACCCCAAAATTTCCTAAACCTGAAAGGATGGCAGAAATAAAGGAGTTCCAGTGCTTTATGAAGGCTGGGATGAGGGGTCTCTGGGCCACTTTACCGAGCCCAGAGGCTACCTCAAAGGCAGGATCCAGCTTTTGACTTGTGTTTCTACAAATAAGAAATAATACTTGGAGAGCCCTCAGAAAAGCCTGGAGCTAAAGGAAATCAGTGATGTGCAAATTAAAAACATTTAGAGGAAGTGTGACTAGTATAGATCAAAGGTAATTACGTAAACCCAGACCAAGTATTCCTGGGGTTTTGTCCCTTTAGAAAGAGAATGTGTTTCTATATCTGATCAGTATTTGAACAAACTTAAAGGCTATAGAGACCTAGCAGAATAGTGTCTTAGAGAATTTTTGAGCATGTAGAAAATAGATAGGCAGAAAACCTAGACAAACACATTTTCTGGTCAACTGTGCATATCAATAATTTTCTTCCTAGCTTTCTGTATTTGCAAGAAGTATTTTACTTCAGCAGCATTGGAATAGAAGAGCACTAAGAACATCCTTCTGAATAATTTGCCAACGGCATACCAGAAGCAGTTTGACAAATGACATTGAAATGTGTATATAAATAATGCTCCCCAGGGCTTGCTATTTACTGAACATCTTCAGGTGATTTATAAATATCTAAAACAAAGCTGCTTCCCTTGTGCCTTTCTCCACATTTCACCAGGAGTTACTTCCTCTAGAAGGAGACTCTCTGTACAGCATCTCACAGCAATGTTAGGCCTTCTATAAAAGTGAGACAGGCAAGTCAGCTTCTGACACTTTGTCCTTTCTTCCCCCACACAAATCAGCATAAGCACAGTTTCAAACCTAGGTACCAAGTAGTATCCGAGGTAATGAAAAAGAACAGTTTGTTTTCTAGAAATGTAAAGCTTCTGTACTAAACCTATGTTAAGCCTCAGAAACCTCTGAAGCTTAACCTCAGGGTCTGATCTGAGGCTTAACCTTTGAGACTTAACCTCAAAATATAATTAGCAACATAAGCAAGATTGAGAAGTATTCCTATTCAGTGTTCAGAAAGGGATTGGGAAGACACTACTCCTAGCGTGCATCTTCTTCAGCGAACTGGAAAAAAAACTTAAAAAAACATTACTAAGTCTAGGGAAAACATTTTATCAGTAGTCAGAACAAAGAGATCAGTTTTCAGCCTTTAAGGAGTCTGGGGAAGTGACTGTAGATTTCTCAATGCTGGACCCCACAGGAGTAGGGCAAACACTGAAGACTTTGGACAGCAAAAATAAAACAAAAAAAAAAAAGGTTTCTTCAGACATTAAGTTGCACTCCTTTTTCTTCTTCCTTTTTTTTTGAAGTGATACTAGAGATACCATTGTGACTAGTAGACCTGATAGTACTATCTGCTACAGAAATTGCCCTTTGCTTGCATTGCAAAACTTTGTCTTCAACATTCATAATGTTGCTGAAATTCTTTCTCCAGTGTTAGATATCCAGGTTTCTACAGAAAACCTGATTTTTTATTTCACATTGTTGATTTGTTCTGGAATACAGGAAAGTATAATGTGTGGGATACACTTGCTAGCAGGAGGATAATGAAAACGCCTCCTGAGCTTAAAAAATGTGCCAGCATATTTTTCACTGAAAAAAAAAAAATTCTAGCTCTTTCTTGTTTCAGAATAGAAACTCAAAGTTTTACAAACTACAGGACTACCTCTGGAGAGTTTTTTGGTGCTTTGTTTGGTTGGGTTTTTGTTTGTTTTGTTATGCCATGTGCATGAAAATCATGTTTCTTATGATTTCCTTAGTTCCAATAAAATAATGAGAAGAGGATTTACTTGCTACCTGTAAATCATTAGATCAGCAAAAGAGAGCTTTATCAGTTTATAGAATCATCTAACCTGAGAAAGATGAGTCTATACTGACCCTAAACCCATTTTACCAGAATATAAGATAATTGCTAACCTAGTCAATGTGGTCAAGTTTCTTCAACCAGAATTATCGAATATAAACACAGTCCAGCTACAAAATAGAAAGTAGAAGCATTCTCACTATTCTTGAGAGCTTAGCAATGGTCTTATTTCTTTATCAGCCCTCCCTTTGGGACCAAAGAGCACCAACTGATGCAGTGGAGGATTTGGGGGAGGGGGGGGGGGGGGGGAAGAAAATCATCATTCACCTTGTACAAGTGCAATAGGAACAGGAGCAGGGGAATCTTTTACTTCTGTCTCTCCCACCAAAAAGGTAGCAGAGCTGTTTTCTGCTATCCTTCCTATGGAGAGCTGAGGATAGGGAAAGGGGGATATGAATAATGCCTTGGAGTGCGGTTCTGCTGCATTCCTGGCAGACTAGGTGAAGTGATGGTGAGGTGTGAAGGGCCCACACAACAGGGAGCATGGGAGAAGGAAGGAGACTGAGGATGCTTACAGAGACGCTTGGATTTTTACTAGAGTGAGGCTTCTCTGTGGAGAGGGTGATGCTACAGGGATCCTGGATTTTGTTTTACTCCTTTTTTTTTTTGCATTTACTCCATCAGAGCCTGTTGATTGGAGTGAGTTGAGAGACATTAATTTCTGAACCAGCATTTTCTTTTGTACACTGGCTCCGACTGCTGCCTTGTACCTGTGTCTGAGAATTCTGGCACAGACATCAAGGGGCAGAGCAGGCTGGCCACCCCTCAAAGTATAAGAAAAATCTCTCCTGTGAGCCATGCAGATAAATACGAATGCACAGTGCAAGGCATGCAGTGACTTGCACCTCTGGTGCATGAAAGCCAAGAAGAGCTATGTGAACCTGAGATGAAAGAATCCCCAAGAATTCCTGACATTAAGAAGTCAATTCTCTTTAAGTGAAACCTACCCTTTACTTATCAACCACCTCTAGGCTTGAGGAAATCTTAAACTGGCATTTTCCTGTCTGAAAGGCTGGGAAGCATCGACAGCAACCTGACTACCTCACACTCCTCACAAGAGTATTGGACAACTTTATTCAGTGGAAGGAGATTTTGAAGAAGGTGTCACATAAATTCTAAGTGGTAGCACAGCAAGTGCTGCGGCTTGCAAAATATTTAAGTGTATATTTTGCAAATGTCCTTTGGATGAAGTACATGCAAAGAATACAGCAATATGTGCGCTAGATAATTTGCATTTATACACTTTATGAGCCTTCTCAATATATCCATCAAAAAGAAGTGAGGAATGTTGGTAAATTATTTTTCTCCCCTTCAGTTCACTCTCCCGCTTTGGTGTTCTGTAACATAAACAGCTGTTCCTGGGGTAAAAGGTGTGAGGCTTGGCTGTTTGTTTTGGAGTTTTTAAATGAAGTTTCAGCATCTTGAATCAAGTGAGTAAATTCAAAGATAGATCCATAAAATAAAATGAAGCTACTGCACAGTATATTGTTTTTTAACCTACTTATGCTCACTGCCTATTCATGTTCAAATTTTTGTTGTGCTGAATTTATATTTTAAGATTTTGCTGTAAAAGCGTTGGTGTCTCTGTCACAGAAAGTCTTTTCATTCTTTGTTTTCATGACATCTGGATTGTGACTGCAGCTCCTAGCCAAAACCAGGACACCTTCTTGTTAAAACTGATTTTTTCCTGTTTTTTTCCCAAAGAAAAATACAGGAAAAATGGGGGAGAGAATTAGAAAGAGTCAGGGGTTGAGATAAAGACAGTTTATTAGGACAGCAAAGGAAAAGATGATAATACTATATATGTTAATAATGATAATAGTAATAATAAAATACAATTACAATAGAATATACAAAGTGAATGATGCACAATTTCTCACCACCTGATGATCCGCTGACCATTACAGCCCGTCCCGAGTAGCAGTCATGGAACAGAACTAAGGGTGATCTCTGAACAATTTTGAGAGATTGAGAAAGAGAGAGCGTGTTGCCCACTGGCCAACCCCCACGTATATACTGACCATGATGTCTATGGTATGGAATATTTCCTTTGGCCAGGTTGGATCAACTGTACTAGCCATACACCTCCCAGATTCTTGCACCTGCATATTAGCAAAACCTGGGAAGCTGGACAAACTCCTTGATCCCTTAAGAACAACTAATAACATCAGTGTATTATCAACATTCTTCACATATTGAATCCCATACAAAATCCAAAGCACAGCAGCTACTGGGAAGAAAATTAGCTGTATCCCAGCCGAAACCAGGACACTCTTTTACACATGGATTGCCTGTATTGTTTATTTTTATTAAATGATCTTGCTTGTATGTTGAAAATATTGGGAAAGAAATTTGAATACTATTAATATGTATTGTCACTCATTTATCAATTCTGTACTTGAAATGGTGAGTCAGGAGCGCAATATTTATTTGTCCACGTTGCTTTGGAAGACAAGAAGGCAATATGCCAGAATATCTATTCCCCGACTACATTGTTGCTTTTGTTTCTGAATTCTTTTTGCCATGCAAATATGTTCACAGCTGTTGCTTGTAAAATTGGCTTGGATGCTGCTCAGTTCAGAGAAATGGTATTTTACAATTCATAATTCTTTCGTCTTAAAAACACAATGGAATTATTTGTGTTTAGATTGGGATACTTTATTAATAATCCATGGTCAATAAATCACAAAACTCTCTCTTGTAGAAATAGTTTTCAGGTTATATAGCAATGATTTGAACAACCTATATCTTTCATTATTGTTCTCCTAATGATTTGTTTGTAAGGGATGAATGCAATTTTCTACATCAGTGTTGATTTCCATCCTAATACAGGATAATTTGCTATATTTTTTTCCTACTTTTTAAAGACTATAGATTATTATATATATTTTTACAGATTTTGAAAACAATAACTTTTAAGTGTCATCTTAATACAGTCTTTTAGTA
Source organism: Chlamydotis macqueenii (assembly GCF_036417535.1). Classification (NCBI taxonomy): domain Eukaryota; kingdom Metazoa; phylum Chordata; class Aves; order Otidiformes; family Otididae; genus Chlamydotis; species Chlamydotis macqueenii. The sequence goes on along the minus strand of NC_141556.1, from coordinate 113,928,826 downwards.
TGTAGAAACAATTTATAACAAAAAAAAAGTAACAAATGCTGAGAAATCTCATTAAAAGACTTACTGTTAATTTTTTTTAACCAAACAAATTTTCTTCCCCTTCTCTCCTAAGTATCATGTTTCTTATGAATATAGGCTTATAAGATGCTCATTAACATTGACAAGTTATGAATTTTGTTTCCAGTTTTGAGACATGCAATAAGCATGCCTTTACTGATGCCTGTTATGTTCTGTAGAGGTAGCAAAAATGACGCTAAACAACAGCAATCACCACCAAAAAGCTGGAAAATGAGTTTTACTGAACCTTATTCTGTATAACTCTAGTTTGTGGTACTCAAACTAGCCAAAAGCCAGAGCTAAATTTGGTATTTTTTAACTACATCACAAGGAATCACATTTAAATATTCATACAAGGCCTACAGAGCCCATAGGCTCTTTCCTGATAATATGGTCCCTGAATCTTGATTTACTTAGCAAATGTTTGGAGACTGGGCCTTTCAGATACAATCCAGGAAACACTTTAGACTGTGTTTGGGTCTATTATCCTTGTTCAGAAAAGTACTTCAGGCATGTAGTTATACACATCATGTATGTTAAACACTTTCCTGAATCAGGATAGTTTTCTCAGGATAGATCCTAATTGTAATTAAATGTTTCTTGCTAAGAATAGAAAGGCAAGCTAAACAAAAATACTTTCAAATTGAGACAATACATGGAAAATACTTGTTTCTTCAAGTGAAAAGAACTATTCCAAAAAGTTTGTTTGCTTTTTTCCCTCTAGTTCTATTATAGGACTTTTCCCTCCTCTCTATTGTTATGTAAATAATCGCACAATTAATCCTTAGAAAATAAAAAGAATGTTCATAGATTGCCGGTGTGGCATCTCGGTCTGTTTATAGTGAGCTGCCCAGTCTCAGCTACAGCTTAATTCCTTGGAGAGACTCATTCACCCTTCCAGGGCCTGCATGCAGAATGCTTTGGAGCCCTTGGCAATGTTAGGCTTCCTGGCAGAGACCGTGAGAATTTTTTTAATGTATGTCTATACACAATTTTTGTCTGTTCTGCTTTTCAATACATTACCTAATTATTGGAGAGTTCATACTTTCCATATTCTTCCTTTTCTATTATTTTCTTCCCATTTTTTGCTTAATTCAATATACCCATGCTAACCCACCCCTTTTAGTTCCCATCATGCTAATTCAACCTGTGTATAATTCTGATTTATCATTCCATGTATGTTAGAATTGCAAATTTATGGCAATTTATTTTTAGGTGATAAAGAGTCATACTACTTACGGTTATTTCCCTTTTCTTCCTTTTCATTTCCTCAATATATCAATAGTCATCAAAGAAACCAGAAGCCATGAAAAAGGGAAAAGAAGTAAATGATTTTGAGGTTACATTGCTGATTAAAACTATATAATGTAAAAAATTTTTAACAAAATTCAGACCTATTTTGCATAATCTCAGCTAGGAGAGTTACAGTAGAAATTGTTTTGCCTTTAATGATATCTGAAATACCAATATGTAAATATCCACTGATCTGATTAATCGGATTTTTTCCCTGAAATTGTCAGGTTGTTTTATCAACTCATAACTTCACCAACCTATTGAAAAAAAGGTAGATGAATATATAAACATATATATATATATATAAAATACATTTGAGAACGGAGATTCAAACTACATGACTTGTCGGGAATTCCTCCTTTGAAGAGGAAATATTTATCTGGTCAGGAATATTTTGACTAAACTAAAGGTGCTGCTACTGAAAGGTTATCTTGTCACTGGCGTAAAGGAACTCCCTATTTTAGTGACTCCCAAACAGAAGTCTGTGAGGCCATGGCCTATTTCTGTGCTATTATATGCAATCCTCATCATGGACAGCAAGCTGCTGAGAAGACCTCTGAGCATCTGGAAGAAGAGAGAGGAGTGATTTTGGAGGTGACATGTTGCTTCAGCAGCATTCAACCGTTCTGCCATCTCTTTCATGGAGAAGTCTTGACTCTCAATATGTAGAGGGTCAACTGGGCCAAGTGTCCAAAGTACGGAAAAGATGGCTTGTCACAGGCCTTGTTGTGCTCAAGCTTCTCCTGCAGAATGTGGTCTTCAGAACTTGTGTTGTGTACTGAAGACCATAGGTACAGGATTCCACTGAGGAGCAGTTCCAAGCAGCTGTCATTGATATTTGGCCAGAGCCTATAACTTCTTGCCAAATATAGGATATCTAAGCAATTAAAAGATAAAAATTATTTATTCAGCTTTTCTTCCCTTCAGTTATTCTTTCCCTTTATTCATCAAAAGCTACAAATGTTTTTACTAGGATAGAATCTTCATAAAAATAAATGTTCATTACTTGAGCAATACACACTCAGAAATCAGTGCAATAAAAGGAAGGCATTTTTTCTTTGATAGCCTGGGACAAAAAAATTATTAACAACATTATTGAGCTGATTTATTAAAGATATCAAGCACAAATTACACGATATAATCAATCCATTATTACCTTTCAGTTTAGATCCTATTTTATTGGAGAACTCAGATTATCTTCTCAAAATTGGCATTACAATGTGAAATAACTGCATCTGTTTAAAATACGTCTGTTTTCTTCAATCAGTTCATCCTTCCATGAGACTGTAAAGACTTGGATTATTTATCTCTGAAATAAAATGGCTACAGGGAATCTATCTATGTCAAATTCCGGAAACTACAGTGTCAGATAGAGTGACAAAACTTGTCATTTTATTTTGCACCACAAAACAAGAAATTTCTTTATGAAGCCAGAGGTCTACCTGTTTAGCAGCAAAATGAGTAAGCAGAAATGTAATACAGCTCACCACTGGGTCTCATTACCTTAAGGAGGTGACTGAAAGAAATGATGCTGCTTAACTCTTTGCAGTGGACTTGAACTAGGCATGATAAAAGCCTGACCATGCAAAGTACATTCACAATGCCTGCTTTCACCCTTGGAAAACTATCATGCCTTAAGAAGTGTTTTGTTACAGTTACTTGCCACTCGTGTCCAGGGGCACAGTGCCTCTGCTGTTAAAAATGCCAGTGTAAAACAGCATTGCAGAGTTAGCTGAGAGAAAGATGCAGCTCTTTGCGCCAAGCAGTTAGAACTACTGGCTCCTAATAAATCAATAGAGCACCTGGAACAGTATGAAAGGCAGATGGTAACAATAAATGCTCAATTTTTAAATACATGAAGAGAGGTTCAATGTAAATGTAATGCCTTGAGAATTTGAGGATTTGTTTTAAGTTACTCAGCAATAAGGTGCTTCAGCAGATACTTTGATGGATTTGAATGATCTTAAAGAAATCTTTAATGTACCCTTCTGAGGTTACCAAAGTGCTCTCTTTGATATCTGTTAATACTGACCTCTGCCAGACGAGCAGGGCCAGCTTCTATCTAAACTTTAGGTATTTGCTTGGGAAGTCTGTACTTGGAACATCGTACTGAGCTGCTTATCCTATTCAGATCCTTCCTTGAAATCAAATTTATTTGATTTATTTGTTTGGTTGGTTTTTTGTGGGTTCTAGGGCAAAACTTTGTAGAAAAAAAAAAAACACCTGCCATTCTTGCTGCAAATTCTGATGTTATGGTGTTTCACCATGTAAAAAGTCATATCTATAAGATTAAAAAAGAGCAAAACCTTGGTAGGTGGGAGGACTGATCTTACGAAAGGAAAGCAGCAAAGAGTTAAATGTGAAAGCTTGTAATATTTGCAGTGGTAAGGAAAGGAAGCAAAGACACTTGTCCTTAAACACATGTGTCATGGTTTTGTTTAGTGAGTGGGGAGCTAAGGTGGTAGCTTCTGTAGGAAACTGCTAGAAGTCGCTCCCCTTTGTTCAGTGGACTCAGCTGGGCCTAGGGTGGACCTGCTGCTGGGCAAGGACGAGCCGATTGGTAGCAGAATGTTCCATGATAATGCCTCTGCGATAACGTATTTAAGAATGGGAAAACTGAAAAAAAAGAGAGAAGAGAAGATGTGAAGAAGCTGAGCGGGGGCAGAGGCGCAGAGGGGGAAGCGCAGGCCTCATGGGCCTTGCAGGCCTCACCCTCTGGCCTCCTGCCGGGCAGCTGACTGGGCCCAACTCGGCCCGGCCCGGCTGCAAGAAGTGGAGAGGAGATGAGAAGTGAATAAGATGTAAAAAAGATCCTGAGAGGCGTCTGCCAGCCTGTTGTGAGGAACGGCTGCAGACGCCACGGTCAGTTCAGAAGGAGGGGGAGGAGTAATGCGGCTCCTGGTCAAGATTCCCCTGCAGCCTGTGGTGACGACCATGGTGGAGCAGGTTGTCCCCCTGCAGCCCATGGAGGTCCATGGAGGAGCAGAGATCCACTTGGAGCCCGTGAAGGACGCTGTACCCGGGGAGGTGGATGTCTGAAGGAGGCTGTGGCCTGTGGCGGGCCCGCTGGGACAGCCATTCTGGAGAGACTGCACTCCGTGGAAGAGATGACGCACACTGGAGCAGTTCCACAAAGGACTGTGGCGTAGGGGTGGGACCCCACGCTGGAGCAGGGGAGGAATGTGAGGAGTTCTTCCCCCAACCATGAAGCAGCGGCATGAAACAACGTATGATGAACTGACCACAACCGCCATTCCCTCTTCCCCCCTGTGCCGCTCAGGAGGGGAAGGTAGTAGAGATAATGTTAAACTTGGGAAGAGGGAGGGGTGGAGGGAGGTTATCTTGTTCTCTGTCTCATTATCCTGCTATTTGTAATAATAAATGAATAGTTTTCCCCAAGTCGAGTCTGTTTTGCCCGTAATGGTAACTTTAAGGATTTTCTCCCTGTCCTTATCTCAAACCTCAAGCCGTTTTTCTTATATCATCTCTCCCTATTCTCTCAGAGGGTGGGGGGAGTGAGAGACTGCATAGTCTGGTCCTGATCGGGGCTGAACTACGACAACATGGCAACTCTTTAATTTTTTTTTTCTTTTTCTGAACAACAAATAGAAGAGTGGAAGGATGATGCGTGTCTGGCACAGTATCCCCTGCCCTATGATTTTGTTGGCAGGCTAATTGCTGCGACTGACATCAATGGCAGGTCAGGTAGCTTACAAAAGAAGAGCACTGAATCTTGGCAGTTCACCCAGCAGTAAGGACACAGACATTTCTAGTTTAATTAGGGAAATAAAGTAGCAAACCACTCTTTTTCCCCAGAGAACCTTAGACTAAGTGACTCATCAGATCATTGTCAGAGCTTGTGTCGTCATTCACAGTTTGAAAGGTTGATGACCACTATGCTTTTGTGTGCTGTGCTCTGCTGCTGGGAACAGCAACTTAATTCCCCTAAGAACATTTTTAAAGTATTGTTACAGAAACAGATGAATAAAAGGGAACCACTATCGTAAGTTTACAAAAAGGTTGGACAAAGAACAAAAAGTCTTTCTGGAGATTCATTTCTAAGGATACTAATGTAAATAAACAAACATCTCCCACGAACACGTACACTTCATTATTTTCTTTGTTCTACCATTTTAATACACTGATATTTAAGAGGGAGAGCTTTTACAAAACCAAAGGGCACTTAAAACTTTAAAACTTGCTCAGTCTAGTTTCTACCAAACTGATTTTCTCCTTGCACATGCATAAAAAAAAAAAAAAAAGGAAAAAGGAATTGCAATGTGATTTTGATCACAGGAGCTATTTGTGGATTGTAGCAATCTGCTTCTCTCAAACTGTCCTCTGTTTTATAAAGTCATACTTCTGAGAATTTGTAGGCTGACGCCCATTTTATTGCTGGTTTTTTCCTGACAAATGACTGTATCATCCTCGAGAGCTGATTTGGTGCTTACAACACAGTTGTAGTGATGTGTTATTTTGTTTTAACTGATATTTCCTAGGTATATATACACACAGTGAGAGAACCAGAGTAGACTCGTGACTAAACATGAAATAAACCTTAGGTATATATTCACACAGTGAGAAAACCAGAGTAGACTCGTGACTAAATATGAAATAAACCTGTGTCTTAAGACTCTCATGATACAAAGAAAGAAATATGGTAAATTATAGCTGCTGTATTAATACTTGCAGCAGATAATAAGATTTCTTTTACATTTAGAGGTTAATGAAGCAAAAAATGTAGCAATGCTGCACATACTATTGTCTAGAGAAAGACATTACTGCTATAAAAAAAATTAATGGACTGCTACATTTGGATGGCTGGCAGAAGTAATGACAATTACACTGCTACTGTAATTAGGTTGTTTTTTTTTTCAAAATCATTATATAATGTTCTTAGAAACATTGTAGTTTCAAATACTAATATCATAGAACAATGAATGAGACCCATGGATTTGCATTCATGATGCAGTCAAAGCTGTTTGTTTCTTGTCAGTCAGCGGCACTGAGGAGATCAGGCCAGAACAGCCAGTTCCCAGAGTTCCTGCCATGCTCTGGCAGGCCACCAGACACCTGCAGACCACAAGGTGAGTGACGCTGCTCCAGAGAAGGCTTGCCCACAAGTACATTTTTAATATAGAATACCTTTCCTGAATATTACTGGATAAGGACATCCTTGCTATAATCAGTATTATTTACATTACTGTCTCCAAACAATGTGACCGCCACATGGCAAGGAAGGTAAAAGGTAGTATGTCTGTCTCAGGAAACGTTTGCAGGAAGTCTCCAAGTGGCATCAGTAAGAAAATGTGTGCAACAGATGACATATAGAGTCTAATTTGAGACACAATATAATCAGATACATTAAACAAGGACTGGAACACTCATTTGCACTGAAGAGGAATATAAATTGACTTGGTTGAGCCATGAATTAACCAGAGGGAGAGGAGACTGAAGACAAAGAGTCATAGAATCATAGAATGGTTATGGTTCGAAGGGACCTTCAAAGGTCATCGAGTTCAACCCCACTGCAAGGAGCAGGGACATCCTGGACTAGATCAGGTTGCTCAGAGCCTCATCCAACCTGGCCTTGAATGTCTCCAGGGATGGGGCATCCACCACCTCTCTGGGCAACCTGGTCCAGTGTTCCACCACCCTCACTGTAAAAAAAATTTTCCTAATATCTAATCTGAATCTACCTCCTTCTATTTTAAAACCATTACCCCCAGTCCTATCACAACAGGCCCTACTGAAGAGTTTCTCCCCATCTTTCCCGTAGGTCCCTTTTAGGTACTAGAAGACTGCTATAAGGTCTCCCCAGAGCCTCCTCTTCTCCAGGCTGAACAGCACCAATTCTCTCAGCCTGTCCTCATAGGAAAGGTGATCCAGCCCTCTTATCTTCGTGGCCCTCCTCTGGACCCTCTAAACTGGTCCATGTCCTCCTGATGTTAGGGCCTCCAGAAATGGACACAGTACGCCAGGTGGGATCTCACCAGGGCAGAGTAGAGGGGCAGAATCACCTCCCTCGACCTGCTGGCCACACTCTTGATGCAGCCCAGGATGTGGTTGGTCTTCTGAGTTGCAAGGGCGTATTGCCAGCTCATGTTGAGCTTCCCATCCACCATCACAGAATCATAGAATCATAGAATCATAGAATGGTTAGGGTTGGAAGGGACCTTCAAAGGTCATCTAGTCCAACCCCCCTGCAAGGAGCAGGGACATCCCTGACTAGGTCAGGTTGCTCAGAGCCTCATCCAGCCTGGCCTTGAACGTTTCCAGAGATGGGGCCTCCACCACCTTTCTGGGCAACCTGTTCCAGTGTTCTATAACTCGCATCGTAAAAAATTTTTTCCTAATTTCTAATCTAAATCTACCCCCCTCTATTTTAAAACCATTACCTCTCGTCCTATCGCAACAGGCCCTACTAAACAGCCTTTCCCCATCTTTCTTGTAGGCCCCCTTGAGGTACTGGAAGACCACTATCAGGTCTCCCCGGAGCCTCCTCTTCTGCAGGCTGAACAGCCCCAACTCTCTCAGCCTGTCCTCATAAGAGAGGTGCTCCAGCCCTCTGATCATCTTCGTGGCCCTCCTCTGGACCTTCTCCAACAGGTCCATGTCCTTCTTGTGCTGGGGGCTCCAGAACTGGACACAGTACTCCAGGTGGGGTCTCACCAGGGCAGAGTAGAGGGGGAGAATCACCTCCCTCCACCTGCTGGCCACGCTTCTCTTGATGCAGCCCAGGATGTGGTTGGCCTTCTGGGCTGCAAGGGCGCATTGCCTGCTCATGTTAAGCTTCTCATCCACCAGCACTCCCAAGTCCTTCTCCTCAGGGCTGCTCTCAATCCATTCCCCGCCCAGCCTGTATTTGTGCCTGGGATTGCCATGACCCAGGTGCAGGACCTTGCACTTGGCCTGGTTGAACTTCATGAGGTTGGCACGGGCGCACCTCTCCAGCCTGTCAAGGTCCCTCTGGATGGCATCCCTCCCTTCCAGCGTGTCGACGGCACCACACAACTTGGTGTCGTCGGTGAACTTGCTGAGAGTGCACTCTATCCCACTGTCCGTATCGCCGACAAAGATGTTGAACAGGGCCGGGCCCAGCACGGACCCCTGAGGGACGCCACTCGTGACCGGTCTCCACATGGACATTGAGCCGTTGACCACCACTCTCTGAGTGTGGCCATCCAGCCAACTCCTTATCCACCGAGTGGTCCGTCCATCAAACCCATGTCTCTCTAGTTTAGAGAGAAGGATGTCGTGCGGGACAGTGTCAAAATCAATCTCACCCAAGTCCTTCTCCTTAGGGCTGCTCTCAGTCTATTCTGCACCTAGCTTGGGATTGCCACGACCCAGATGCAGGACCTTGCACTTGGCCTGGCTGAACTTCAAGAGGTTGGCACGGGCCCACCTCTCCAGCCTGTCAAGGTCCCCCTGGATGGCATCCTTCCCCTCCAGCGTGTCAATGGCACCACACAGCTTGGTGTCATCAGTGAACTTGCTGAGGGTGCACTCTATCCCACTGTCCATGTCGCTGACAAAGATCTTGAACAGGGCCGGGCCCAATACTGACCCTTGAGGAACGCCACTCATCACCGACCTCCACTTGAACGCTGAGCTGTTGACAACCACTCTCTGAGTTCAGCCATCCAGCCAATTCCTTATCCACCGAGTGGTCCATCCATCAAACCCATGCCTCTCCAGTTTAGAGAGAAGGATGTCGTGCAGGGTAGTGTCAAATGCCTTGCACAAGTCCAGGTAGATGGAGAAGTCTAGATGATAAGTATTGTCTTGTCTGATAAAGCCAGTGTTTTCACATAAACTATTGAATCATATTGCCTTGAAAAAGAAGTATGATATATTGCAATGGCATCTGTAGTGAGGATCAGATGTGACCTGAGTGTCATAGCACACAAGTGCAGTGGTCCTACAGTTGCAAATTTGTAAAAAATCAGTTTTAAAGCTGGTCGTCAATTTGAAAGGGGTAGAGTCATGGCTAAGAGAACAGAAAGGCAGTTTCACTTATACTTGGGTCACAACACCTTTAATCTCTGTAACCCTTACAGTGAACTGATGTTTTGATTCAAGTTACTGGCTGCTGCAACTTTGAGAGAGATGGGGTTTTATGTCCTTAGTCTATTATTGCGCATCATGTATTTTATACACAAAGCTAAGAGAGCTGTAGTTCCTCTTCTGACAGATATGAAAATTACATTAGCATTCCTTCCCTGCATGCCGTCAGACTCTATCCTCTGTTTTTTAGCTAGGAAAGCCAATGTTTTACTAACAAAGTCATTCTGAGGTTACAGGTCAATGATTTAACTGTCTCCAAATCACTCCCCTGGTGATCTGCGTGACTAGCTCGCCTGCTCATGTGAGACAGTTTAGAATGGTAGGTTAAATTTTAATGAAACACCTCTAACTTGGTGTTTGACCTCAAATTGATGATATACTACTTCTGTGGGAATAAAACAAGTCAAGCGTCACCTGAAGCTTTATCTTCATTCTTGATAACAGCTGCAGACAAATAATAGACATATTTTTAAATGGCAATGGGGTACCGTGAATGACACTATTACTAAGCACTGACAGCTTCCAGAGAGTTTACAGCAGAACAAAAATCTTTGTGCAGCTAAATGTAACTAAAATTAGTTATGGTTCACCATTTCTCCCTGTGAGTGTGTATGGAGATAGGGATGGAGTTGTAGTGAATGCAGAAACCTTGAAAAACCTTTGTTTTCCTTGATATGAGTGCACGTAGAAGCTTCCTGGTTTGTGTTTAGAGATCAGACTAAAGGAGGAGTACATTGTGCCTCTTTTCTGCTGGTCTGAGGAAGAAAATTTACCCCACAATTTCCTATGATTTCTGATTTGTGTGGCAAGAGTACACCTTGAAGTAGTAACTCACTGTAACTATAACTGGAATTGATGGTGGCCTGAGATACATGTTTAAAAAAAAAAAAGGATATATGCAGCCAAAATACAGCTCAGTATTGAAGAGCACTACAGTGTTTGCTACTTGTTCCAGTAATTCAGCTATGGGGATATGATGAAGACACTGTTTAAAAATACTGTTAACAATTAAAAGAAAACACTCTGCTTATGTATATACCTAACGGGGCTCATTGCTGTGGTATCTGACTGCATTTAAATACAGGAGGAAGTCATCATCATTATTAAGAACTGGAAGAACTAGAAACATACTTCATAGCTAATAATTTTAAGAGATGCTTTTAGCACTGCTTTTGACTGTGAATGGTAATGTGCGCAGAACTAGGTTTCTGCAGGGTACATGCTCTTGAAATTGTTTGTCAAATATATTGTGCAAATATATTTTGTTCAATTTAAGAGGTTCATTGTGACCACCAGAAATGTGAGGTTTTACAATTGGATGTGAATCATTTGTTGTTGCTTCTATTTCTTGATTGGCTGAGAATAATTTTACCGTTCAAATTCTCAGAACCAGTTCCAACAAGTTCAATATTAAAAAGTGAAAATATGACACATCATTTTGGTAAAATGTCCAAGGATTAATTTTTTACTAATTTTAATAGCACAAAAATATATGTGGTTTCCCAACATTTAACATCTGACCGTTAAAATATAACTGAGTTACCGTACTTCATTGGGATATTAACCTAATTAAATGACTTTAAGCTAACCTATTAGAAACTGGTTTAGTTGACATACATGCAGCCTTTTGATCTGTCTTCTGCACTCTGTACCTCCCAGAAAACAGTGTCTAATTACCTCTGAAAGCAATATAGAAAAGAATTAGAAAGAGCAAACAGGTAGCAAAGAGAGCAACACTCATCAGCAAAAATGCCTCTCCATACGAGGCTGACAATATCTAAAGTTTGAAAGAAAAACCACAGCCAAAGACTAAGTCTTAGAATTCTTTACTGAGTTCTGCAGTAAAGAACTGCTTTCTTTAGACTTGGAATAACTTCCATAATCAGGTATATGGGCTGGAATGACTGAGAAAAGGAAATCTCTGCACAGAGGAATATTTCTAACCTTCATCACAGTTTATAATGTTATCACTTCAAAAACAATGAGAGCAAAGAGATCACTCACAATAGTTATAACCATAAAGGTTAGTTTATTTTAATATCAGAAAGCCTAATACTCTGAGAAAATCAGAGGTTAGCGTTCTTGGGCTACCAATTAAGTGAAATGCAGGATACAAGTTATTATAAACAAACTTCTGGAGTGACCAAGTACACTAACAGAGTATTTGAGATGTGCAAATTGGGTATTTGGATTTTCAAATAGGCAACTCAAATGGCAAATTTCTCACAAGTAAAGATTTATATCTGGTAGAATCTTACAGTACCACAGATGGACACCAGCTCTGTGCAATAGCCACTGTGTGATGTCGGTATGCTCTGAATCACAGTTATTTAGTAATATTAAAAGAGAATGGACAACTAACAACGCAAAGATCAATCACAGGTAGCAAATTCCTTTCAGATACATGATTTTTGTGGTGTCTATGTGTTCTGCTGTTGGTTAAAAACAAGTTGACCAACATTGTCCTCAAAATTTTTCAAAGCAGAGTCCTTACTTTAGTTTTCACTATATGTAGACCTTGAATCTTCAGTACTGAAGTGTTTTTAAGATCAGACAAATAGAGAGAAGCATTAGCCTCAAATTTTTTCCCTGCTATGTGAAGGAGAGGAGAGGATATTTGAAAAGCCTGGGCAAAAATATGAAAACAAATGGCCAACATTATCATCTGTGAACAATCTGTTTAACATGTTGCTCTGCAATGGGTGTGGCCATTCTGATTTTAAATTATATGATTAACTACTATTTTTTTTCACAATTTCTCTTCCTCATGTTATGCAAAGGAGGAACTGCTATGACCAGCTATTTAATAAATTATTTTCTTTCTGATTGCTTACAGTGTACTGCCAAGGTGTTCAGGATTTTTGCTTTGAATGTTTTTTTTTTCTTTGTTTGAATGTTTTTTCCCAATGCTTCCTTTAACTGAAAAGATTCATTTTCAAAACTTTTTACAGGTAAGATTTTATTTTTATATTATTCTAGGAGCTAAAAGGATATTATTCACATTTTTAGTAGAATATCTGAAACACAAAGAGAAACTAAGATCACTTAAATCTTTCACCTCTTAGCATTTTCCTACTCTACCTCTTACTCCCTCTTCTCTTACTGCTATTCTTGCTATCCAGGCTCCACTTCTCCAGTTATTGGGTTGAACTTGCCAAGTGATGTTCTGCCAGATTATGCCTGTTATCAGAATCCAAATGTGTGATGGGAACCTGCCCATCCTGAAGCACTGGTGCTTTGAGAATTACAGCTTCACAGTTTTTGCCACGTGGACTATTGCGTGATCTTCCCCTTGAGTGCTGCCAGCTCTTCAACAAACCAGAAACTAGTTACTGGTGTTTCCTGAAGTCTCAAGATTTTCTTTCCCTTGCCAAACCATAAGAGAGGCTTGCAGGACCGTTGCAGTACTATGGCATTGAAACAATTGCATATAGAAACTTCAAAATATGCTGTACATATACCATATCATTAGATATTTTGAAGCTTGCAGGACCGTTGCAGTACTATGGCATTGAAACAATTGCATATAGAAACTTCAAAATATGCTGTACATATACCATATCATTAGATATTTTGAAGCAAGTTCTGATTCAGACAAATGTTGTTCCAGAATCTAAGATCTAGACACGTGTTTCCTGTATTTCCTTGCTTTTTCTCAGTCTCCTAGCCTGAAAACCCCTAGTCTAACTGATCACAGTCTTAATTTACAAATCTCCACTCTTAGATAGTTCCCTTTCTCCCTCTCCCTTTAACTCTTTGATAGAAAGTTCATTTGTGTCTTCTGCCCACATTTATTCTCAGTCTTAATCTTTCCGAATCCCAGTTTCTTGCAATACACTAATTACTAATTGCCCACATCCCACTTTCTGTCTCCAATACAAGCTCTGTTTTCTATTTCACCTCTATCTGGTTAGGCTGTTTCTTTTCCTCCCTTATGTCAACTCTTGCTTCCAGTCTTTCCAGATCATATTCTCTGTCCTATCTGCAGTTCCATATTTTCTAGAAAAATTCTTGTCTTTCTAAAATGGCTTCTATCTCACTCTGTTGAAACAAGTGATAGAGAAACTGAAAAGATGGAAGCATCTGAACTTTAGTTGCTGTTCAGTGCCCAGAGACTACACAGACCAGCAGTACAAAACTCTAAGAAGATTTTCCCGAGCATGAATAAACTTTTAAAAAACATATGTCTTTGCTATGATGTGGACATTTTCAGGGGCTAGTAGAATAAATATCTTTGACAAATAGCTTATCTTCCTTTGTCACTTCACAATTCTACTCCAAACCTCTGATGAGTTTAAGCTTTCAGGAAAGGGTATGTGTTAAGAAGGGAGAAACCCAAGGTATTTCTCAGAGAAATTTGAATTTTATGATTTGTGTTTCCTAAGACATTCAGAAACCTACTATGGAAACATATTTTCAAATGGTTTGGTAACACATGAAAGTGGGTTCTTCTGTTAGGTAGTATTAGCTGACCTTAAAAAGAAGAGATGTCACTAGCTTCACCTACAAACTGTCAGAGGAAGGTTTTAATTATGGAGTCCCTTGTCATAATTTGTCCTTTATAGAATGCTACAGTGGAATTATTCCTATAATTTGCAGCAAACGGCTAATATGTGATTAGTAGCAGTGGACTGTCTTTCTTTGAACCTATAATCTCCCTCCATACATGCATAAAAACCCAACCTAACTAGGAAATGCAAGATCAAACATCTGTGAAACAGATTTTATGCTGCATGCTCCTAAGTTGTGCTTTGTTCTACCATTAACTACACCACATGAACTTAATGTTATTTGATCTCATAAAAATGCAAGGAATAACACATATCAGCCATGTATAAGTGGTGGTAAGCATCAGTTAAATCTCTAATGGATGCTCAAATCATTGTGCTAGCTGTTAAGAATCTGGTCTGCGTTACATCATTTACTTAGTGACAATAAATTAAATTGGCTGCAGGTGACACTTTTAAAGGTTTATTAGATCATTCTTCAGGGACCTATTTCAGTTTGGTCTTAAATAACTCAAATGACTGCTCATCAGGCTAGTGAAACAGATAGGTTTTCCTCATTGGCCAACTTCCAATTTTATATTCCCTCCATCCTTTCAGTCTTCTGAAATATGTCTCAGAAATAGTGAAAGATTTTTTTGATGGGATGCCAAGAGTAACTACGAAGGAAGGCAATAGACTGCTTTTAATATGGCTACTGAAGAGAAAGGGAAAGGGTCTTGTTATTTTCATGTAAAATGTTTGCGAAGGAGCAGTGAGTTTAGCCTTAAGAACAGACACAACAAATGTTGCTGGAAATCACCTTAGTGCAATGGAATTTTTCAAGTTTCATTTACTGACAGATATAATGGATATTATGGATATAATATCAACTGAATATGACTACATTCCAAGAACCTGATGCATATGCAAGGAGTAACATTTCACAGCAGCAAGGACTACAAAAGGGTCAGTAGGTTTGATTTGTGTAACAGATGGCATCTACAAGGATGAACTGACAGCCAGAGTTTGAGAGCTTTGAGAAGTATCTAGTGAAAAAAATAATCAAAGCATACAGCCATGTCTCTATGTTACATTAATGACCTCCTTTATTTGTTGGTGAAATCGCCCATGTGGACATGTGTATGTAAAATGGTTATTAACTTTTTAAATGTTGACAAAGACTGTGAAAAAAAAAAAAAAAGCTATGTGAGGAATGCAATTAGGAGGAACAACTGTTAGGATTATCACCAGGGAACTTAATGTTTTACTTTATTAAGAAAGATATTAATTACTTTGAGCCACCGAGAATATAATAATCTTGTTTTGAATGGCTAGAAGACACTACCTACTGCAACCAATTTTTTTTTTGTATAGTCTTTGTACTTTGGAAACAGTCAAATGACAGGCCACACAAATGAACTGAATAAACACACTTAAAGAAATCTATCCATAGAGAGGCTAGAAAGGAATCAACAGAGGTAGGCCTGTAGCATCCTTATGTTTAGCGGCAGTAGCACAGGTCTTTTCAGTGTCTGAAGAAGCTAGCTCTGGCTAGAAGTGGTGACGAGAAGCCTCAAAAGGCATGAGCAGCACATCCAGTCAGAGGGATGGTTGGGTGAATTTGTTCATACTGCCTGTGGAAGGAAGCTTTTCCTACCCATAGATTAGTTATTTAAAACTCTTCCTCCACTTTGAGGTAGCCTTTTGTCTCAGGACTACAAAGATATCTCCATGTCTCAAATTTTCAGGGACCTCTAGACACTCTAGACATTTAAATACCTTACTGTACAGACAATGTCCTTGAATTGCAAATGGCTAATGGTTGTTTGTATAGCTGCTGGGTAGGAAACAGACATCAGGAGCATTATTTTGTTCAGGATATTGCTTGTAGCTCATTGAAATAAAAAGGAGTTTCACCAGAAAAAAAGGGAGGGCAACCCAATGACTTTGGAGATATACAAATGAAAACATAAAATTTCTATTGGGAATTTTTCCTGGAAATCTTTAATAAGCTTATGTGTTTTAAGTATTAAAGGGAATTCCTTGCCTCCCCCAAAATGGATCAGTGTACAGATGTTTAAGGTCTCTACCAAAAGGACAGAAAAGGTAAATGGTTTAAACAGTCAGATGTTAGAGGCATAGCAAAGTGGAGAGAACAGAAGAAAGAACAAGAAGGGAGAGAGAACACAGACAGATACAGGGAAAAAAAAAGAAACATAAATAAAAAAGAAGATAAGGAAATTATTTATGGACATTGCTATGGCAAGGAGTAAAATAGGCTAGAACCAGGGTAGTAATAACATGTCTGTGTAAATAATGCACGATATCCAATCAAAGGAAAAAAATGACTGAAAGAATTAAAGAGGAAACTGAGAATTTCTTGGCTTAGTGTCAGTGCAGCATGCCTGAAACATTATAAAAACCCCTAAGATTTATCACTTTTAAGCAGCACTAATATACCTATCATATTTTATGTGATGATAATGAAAATTCAAAGTGATAAAGCTGATTTGTACTTTTGTTTTCCTATGCTGCCAGCCAATCAAGGTTTTCTAACTTTTGGCACAACTCAGCTGACTTGTCTTCTCTGATTATATGCATTGCATATTAAAATTAAAATATATCTAGCCTAAAAAAAAAACATTAAAAAGTAAGCTTCTTTATTCGTAACATATTCCCTCATAAAGATATTGGCATATTTTTACTTCAGTTTCATTAAATATATTTAATACTTTACAAGGAAAAAAAAACAAACAGTATATTATCTCAGAAAAAAATGTTATATCCTTTGTTCATCATGCTGGATTGTTTTTATTCTCAGAAACACAGGGATGATTGTTAGTCAACATTAATTGCAAATTACATACAAGCTCATTCCACTTTCTCAAACTATCCTTCAGCCAACTTTGCCTTTCACAGTGTATTTATAGCACTCTATCTGTGTATACGAAATTACCAGTCTGTGCACATGTGAGACTAATATGGAGAATATTTGGCCTCCATAAAACAAATATTAAGTTAAATAATGGCTACTACCCTCTAGTATTAGTCTTTTCAACCTTTAATTTAGTAATGTAATTTCTTCTAGAAGATGCAGAAATCAGGGACCTCACGACATCTTTGGTTGCCTTTACACTTCAAGACAAAGAAACCCTTGAAGATACTCTTTTCCTTTAAGTGGCTTGCCTTGCCTGGTCACACCTGGCCTGCTCTCCTGAGAAGTCTAGATTTTTCTTAGCAACGTTAATGTAATTCTCTCAGTATTAATCACAATAATTTCATTTTTCTCTCACTTTTGGTAATAAACTTTTCAACAAAATTATTCAAAAAAAATTATTCGGAGAGTCAACTATGTACACAATATCACACAGTAGATGCTTTTCAAACTACACACAGTTAAATGCTTAAATAATACTCTCTCTGGAGCAAAATTTTTACTCCTAAGAAAACTAATGAATAAAACTGAGTTATCTGCAGACATTATGGTATTAGGCAGATCTCAGTTGAGAAATTTAAATATTTATATGTAGAATTACACAATCAGTCGGGTTGGAAGGGACCTCAGGAGGTCTCTAGTCCAAACTCCTGTCCAAAGCAGGGTCAAACCTGAATTCAGACCAGGTAGCTCAGGGTGTTGTCAGTAAAGTCTTGAGTATTTCCAAAACCAGAGTGTGCACAAACTTTCAGCCGGGAAAATGTCCTCCTGATGGAAACATTTTTCCTTATAATCTCTCAGAATTTCCCATTTCAGTTTATGACCAGTGTCTGCCATTCTCCCACCATACATCATGGAGAAAAACTCCACCTCCTTGATGAACTCCCCGTAAGTGCTGGGAGGATAGCCAGTAGGTTCCCCTGCAGCAATCTCTTCTCCAGACTAACAAGCCTTTCTTCACTGAGCAAGTGCTGCAGCCCCGACTGTCTTGGTGGCCCTCTGTTGAACTTGCTCCAGTTTATTGATGTCTTCATGTGTTAGGGAGTGAACACAAAACTGAATGTGATATTCCATAGTAAAGAGGCAAAATCATATTCCTTATTCTGCTGGCTCTGCTCCTTTTAATACAGCCCAGGATGCTGTTGGCTGTCCTTGCTAATGCTGCACAGCTAATCCATGTCTAGCTTCCAGTTCACAAGGACCCCTCATGCCTTTTCAGGTGCCACAGAGGCCCTAGCCTATACCATTGTATGGGTTTCTTCTGTCCCAGGTTTCGGTCTTTGCATTTGTTCTAGCTGAATTTCATCAAGTTCCAGTTGGCCCATTCCTCCAGCTTGCCAAGGTCTCCCTGGCCCTGAACGTATCATCTTTTTGCCCCACCTTGGAGTTGTCGATCAACTTGACGGGGGCACATGCCTTCTCCTGCTCTGTATCACTGGCAAAGGTATTAAGTAGAACAGATCCCAGGACGGGCACTTGAGGAACTTCACATGTAATGAGCCTCCAGGTGGAAAACTAATCTTTAATCCCCTACACTTTGAGACCAAAAATCCAATCAATTTTTGACTGTTGTATTTCATCTCTAGAAGATGTTACTAGATTCAAGTTTGGGGGAAAAAAAAAAAATTTAAAGAAATTACTTGTGAATTAACTGTGTTCGGAAAGGATACTAGCCGCACAGTGCTGATAAATTATTTTAATTAAATGCAATACAATGCATTTAAAGTTACAAGTAAAATGAAGCTAGTGCTTGACTTCAAATATTCAGTATCAACAGAGGAAGCATTTTCTCCTTTGTTACTCCTCCCTGGTACTAGGTAATTTTCCATTATTGCTTTATCTATGATTTTACAGGAACAATTCTAATAAAATCAAAGATTTAGCAGGTAGGCAGTTCAGGAGATGAAAGAATAATGTGCTGTTAACGAGTCTTGCCTTATCCAGAAGGAAATATTACTGGGATACATAAGTGCTAGAAACAAATCTACAAAATACAGGAAATCCAGATGTGACATCAGCACATCTAATTTTGTTCAAATAGAAGCCAGAAGCTGGATGTGCCTAAACAGCCAGTGGCCAGACATACCTAGATTTACCTGTGTTTTGTGGTTTCAGGCATAACATATATACTTACTGGGTTACTGAGATTAAAGGGCTCATCACATGAAAAGACAAACCAGTACTCTCTGTTGCTGGGACTTTATTCCAAGTCTTGCACAATATCAGTGGAAGGAGTGCTAATCCTTATGCTTAGCTCCAGAAACTGAGATATTTCAAGAAGACCATAGTTTTCACTTTAATAGAAAAAAAATTATAAAAAACCCCACTTACGCTTTTGATCTGTGTAGTGACACAAAAAGTCCAAAATGATGACCAGATGGTACTTTGTCATCTCAGAAATAAGCACGCAAAACAAAGAGTCCACAACATAGCTTTTTAAAATTCTATTTATTTTTATTTTTAACACTTAGGATTTTTAAGATAGTATTTTGAGTATTTTGAGGCTTCAGTTGTGATTTTCAGTGCTTATGGCTGTCAATTTTTATGAAAATATTGAAGATAGAAAATAAAAAACAGATAAAAAGTCCAATTTGAATATGGGTTAACCTACCAACATCGCTGTCAAAATGTAGTGATGGTTGAGTAAGTTCTGATACACTTGAACTTTGTTCCATATATCAAACATGAAATTAACTTTTTATGGAGGAATTATATTACAATGTTTGGTTCTCTTTTTTTTAATTATTAAATTCATATTCATTTACGTTTTCTAGTCAGAGCCAGATCAGAGGCAGAATTGCCAAAATACATTAAAGTATGGGTTCTTATGGTATTTTTGGCCTCATTTGTCCTATTTTGGCACTTTAGAGTGACTGTAATGGATTTATATTTCTGTCCTTTAACATTTCTGTGGTTTTACTCCCAATTTGCAATTCTTCTACAGATGCATTTTGAACCACTTGTTCTCTCTCAGGATTTGTCCATTTCTGATTGGTTTACTTGCCACAGTATCTCACGTTACATACAGCATGAACATATAACAAACATTAATTCATTTACAAAAATAGATACAGGGGAAAAAATCATTTTTGCCATAGTTTCCTGACTTCTCTACCCTGTGTCCCCTTGATGACTCTCACCTCCTCAGCAGTTCAGATCTCATGAAGCACTTTCACAGAAGTATTCCTTTTAAAACCCACCTATTTATTTTGGCACATTGCAGAAACAGGAATCTGGTTCTTAGGAGAGGAAAGACTAACCACATCACAGAGCTGATCAGAAGGACTGCCAGCTGCACCGCAGGGCAGCCCTGTAAGCCACTCCCCATGCTTGCCTCCACTTGTGCACACAATTTACCTGCAAACTCTCTTGGAGGTAAGGTTAAGGAAAAGTATTAAGAACAGAAGAAAAAAAAATAAAGAAGGAATAACAGCTTCTTATAAATGATATCTTGAAGATTTTATGAAAGACTGAGGAATAATACTTCTGTAAAGTTCTATACTTTAAGTGATCTCAACTCACAATCAAAACACTTTCTAGACTGGTCTATGCTGAAGCGTTTTGGTACGTCAGTACTCTAGAGTCTGTATTTTTCAAAGTAGACTGGGAATTTTATTTTTTGTTACTGTGATAATATGCTTTAGAATTTCAAGACAGAATTAAAGGGAAGAAAGAAGTGGAAGTGTTGGTAATTGTGTTCTTTCAAATTCTCCATATCTTCAATTTAGAGCATGTTAGGGTATTTATAGATCATATATATATATACACACAAAGAACTACTTATGCTGACTGGATAACAACTGGAAAATAGAAAAGAATTTGTTTTAGAAGTGCTCCTGAGTATAACCTAGATCTTGTAAATTATTTCCATGGTAATTTTGATTCTAAGATCTTTGTTGCAAAATTGTGAGTGACTTGAACCCCTTACAGCATATTTTATATATATATATATCAGTTTGGGGTTGGACCAATGGCACCATGAGTCAAGCACTAGAAATATCTACATAGAAATGCAATTGATCTTAAAACACAACTAAAGGTTATTTTTTCAGTTCTTTCCTTCAACTACTTCAGCAGTAGTTCTGTATTTAAATAAAATTCTCCCAGCTACACAGAAGTTTTTGGACTCAGTGCCTGTTCCTCAATCTTCTCTATTCCTCTATTTACCTCTCACCACAGATTATATTTGCCAGGGCAGACAAGGAAAAGAAACCATGGAAGTTTTTTACTCCATTTGCAATCAATGACTGTGGTTCAGTCTGGAAGCTTGATTTATTCTCTTAAAGATTTGAAATTTTCATAAAAGCCAGCGGCACTCATTTGTACATTGACAACTCCATTTCCAGTTGCATCTTTGCAATGATAGTCTTCTAAAAGAGAGAGATATTAATCATTGCTTGACACGATTTGCCACCTTGGGTGAACTGTAGGATGCTTAATGCAGTGAACCAAGACACGCAGTGTTTGAAGAGAAGCTCTAAACATGAGTTAAAAAATACACTCAATGCAGTTGGATACAGCTAACCAAAACAACTCAGGGACACATGCTGGCAAGTGAGAGATTTTGTTTGGGAGCTATACTAAACACTCATTTTGTTGGATTCTATTCATTTTAAATAGTGAAACTGCTTCATAGTTTATTTAGCCATTTCTGTTATACTTGTACAACATGTGTTCATACTAATGTTGAGGCAGCAGTATTGTATTTCATTTTAATAGCCAACTGTTTTTCTAAGTCTTGTTTTAACATACATGGCATACTCACCCACACTATTCATTGCCCTGTCGCACTGCTCCTCAATAAGGGAAACTGGTTCTCCAAGACTCTACAGATTATCACATCTGTTTTTGTGTCACATAAGGAACAATCTTCTGAGGATTTTGAACCCAGACGGATCCTGACTTTTTAACTTTGTCAATGCTATTACTCAACTAGCTGTGTCATACATCATCACAAATGCCACAGAAACAAATATCCTACCTGGTATGGAGAATAGCTGACATCTGAAACAATTTGCAGAGATTTAATTAAGTAAATCTTATTTATTTCTTATTTTCTGAATTTGCCTTTCTCAAATCTATGAAGATATCTAAAGGACATAAAGGCTTTTTATGAGTGAACTTCTTTTTTATTTCCAAAGTTGATTTTTTTATTATTTATCTCAATATTCTTTTTGCGTGGCTCCATCTTGTTGACTGGGGACTTCTGTGGAATTTAGATTTTTAGTGGAACTAATTTGGGAAAAAAAACCGGCAAAGTGATCTTCAACAGCCTCTAAAGTGCTACTTAAGTGAGGTGAACAGGCAGTAATGAGTAGAAAGTGTTAGCAGATGGGGAAGACAAACATTACTAGCCTGTTATTCCAGCTCCTGAAAGTGAGCCAGAAGCATGCAAATCAGAGTTTTGGGGACCAGATATGGAAATATTGCCATTTTACTAGTGACAGTATGTAAAAAGAACAAAAGCATATATTATTTTATTTAAATCTGATAGCCAGTCAGCAGGATCATTACAGCTCCTGAGTGCTGTGACATTTTGCATCCAAGAGAGTTGCCTATGGGTGTGGGATCTAGCCTAAAGCACCAAGCACATGGACTTCTTAAAACATGGAGCATTTCCAGGAAAACTACAAAGTGAGTCTAGACTATGGAAGAAGCATGCTTCCCCACTCAGTCATCTCAGAGTATCCTAGGTACAAGTGATGTTACTGAAGATGAGGAAATACCTCATCAAGGTACTCTAGCTTCCTCAGAAACATTCTTCAAAGGACAATGCTAATGATGTCACTCTAGTTCTGCTTGGTTGTGATTCTACATGGTGATGCATTAAGTATCTTAAATTGCATACATATATGTCTTAAATATACTAAACACAATTTACATAGAAGAGCAAGAATGTCTGCATCCTGTGCTCTAAAAAGATAACATAACTGTGGCTTATATTCTAAAATGTATATCTACTATACAGTCTGGAGACTTCTGGTTGCCCCAGCTTGCACTCAAACCAAGAGAGACAGGGTTTTACAGGTCTAGATGTCAGGAATAGGAAAATAACAAATGGACACACACATTCACATGCATGCAGACACATGCATGACACACAGAAACACACATACATTGTTCCCGAGAATCTTCACTGTGGGCATGTGGAGACAGATGACATATTGGATGAATATTTATTTACTTAACCATAAAGTTTGTAAGTCTTAAGATTTTCTGGGGAAATAGAGGGGTTAGAAGAAGAAGACTGAGTCAAGAGTGCTTAGTTACAAAGTTGTGTATTCCACTGTAGTAATGGAACGCGACTGATAGCTGGAGAGAGACCAATTTTATTTTGCTCAGCTACTGACTCTACTCAGGCATAACCCCAAAAATGTTGTTTTGTTTTTTTTTTAAACATCCCTTCTCTACCCTCTCCCTCCTATTTTGAAGCCCTCTTTCAATTAGCAAAAGAGCAATTTTGTTGTCATGGTTTTCTTATGATAATAAAATGTCTACTTTCAACCCACCCTACAACTTTAGAAAATACTAATGTGATTCAAACGCTAAATCCAAAATTTTCCTGCCATGAAATATCCAACAACAAACACACAGATCAGACCACATACCTACTTAATTTGTTTCCTGGTTTGTTGTGAGACTTTCTAAGCATTGTCTTATTTAAAAAGAGTAGATGGTAAGCCAGAAACTGTGTATATTCCACATAAGACCATGTTCTGGAAGTAATAGTATTGTGAACTCTGGAAGTAATAGTATTGTGAAGAACAAAGCAGTTCAAAAAATAATGTTCTTTAAAATTAACAAAAAACTTTCACTTGCTTCTCATGTCAACAAGTTAATCTAACAATACACAGGCTAATGGTGAAATTAAGTCATTGTCAAGTATGCTGACCAGTCTCCCTTTCATGTACAATCTGTTGTATGTATTCAGCTGCTGCCAATTGTCTTGTTTCTAAATTTTACAGAACTTTGGATCTCTTTTCCAACTTTACTTTTAGCAGCACCTAGTACAATGGGGCCCAATTCCACAACTAGGGTTCATGGGCACCTTGATAATTCCAGTGGCAGTAATAATAATAAATTGCATATTTTCAATGTTCTTGAAAAAATAGCTAGCATAAGGAAAGCATATGTGTTCCAGACCACAGCAAAATGTTTAATATATAGTCATTATAAATCTCAGAAGCGACCAATTTATAATGAAAAATGTTTGTATATGAGCAGTGCTGCCACGCCACTGAAATGTAACACAATGATTCAGTATGCATACAGAACTGCAGTGGACAAATGCATACAGATTCATTCCATACTGTACAGACATTTTTACACAAACATTCTTAATTGCTAACAGAAATAACATCGTCTACTGTAACTTGATTTTCTTTAACTAAGTTCCTTGTGTTAGTAGCACATTTGCAGCAGTAGACTTCATCCAAGTTCTCGCCTTGTCGATTTTTGATCTTTGAAATTTATTCTGACGATGCTTCTAGCCGAAGTGCTTTCTTTTGCAGAAAACAAAGTAATCAGATTTCATGAGAGCTGGGTTATTGCACACTTGTATGTAGCTCTTGGAGGAAGCTCCTAAAGGAAATAGAAGTCTGTAACATGCTCCAAATTCCCTTCAGGGCCTCGGGTTCTTTTATTTAGTCTTGAAACAGTCAAGACTTTTAGCCATTCTTCAGACACAAATAGGCTGTGGCATCAAATTCACTTTAAGGAAGTACATTGTGAATTTGTACTGATCTCTGGTATAGGTAAATAGATTTCCTCCCACCTTTTATAAGCTTCCTCCCATATCATCAGTACTGAAAATTTAATTTAACAGAAGTGATAGCTGACACTTTTTAGAAAATGGAGGAATAATCTGAATGAAATATTTCACTCTCAGTCAGATATTTTGCTCTGAACCTCCCTATATTTGAGATTTACTTTGAAATGGCAAAAATGGAAGAAACCTGTTGGTAACTTGGTCTTCTTGGTAATTTTTTATTATTGATTAAATAGAATATCTTTCCTAGATATCACGTAAACTCTATTTTGCTTTTGAAACAAGCATTCCTTCTTGCAAATTCCTAAGAGACATATGCTGGCATTTTTTCATTATGCAGAGGGAAGTTACATTAAATTCAGGCCATATTTTTTTCTTCTGAAAGAATAGCATCAATACTTTTTTTTTTTCTTTTAAGAATAGTTCTTCAACATTTTTGTGTTATGTAAGTTTCATATGTCCTTAAAGCCTATACCCTGGAGGTTATCCAGGAGATGGTATCTTTCAATAGTTCCCAGGATTGCTTAGTTAAAGGGAAAGACTACTTTTTCCTCCTACCCCTAGGCTGTATAGATAGGAACCTTAAAAAGGACACACCTAGATGATAATACTCATGAGATATACTTGAGATGTATGGCTTTATATTTGCATGTATGCATGTATGTATGTTTTCCAGCAGACTAGCTTACACACAAGACTAGATTTCACACACAAAATGGTTGGGATTTTTTTTCTCTCAGGCACCGTAATCCTGATAAAGGTGTCAAACTAAAATGCTATGTCCTGCTCCATGCTCCTAATGCATTCCTGCTACCCTCAGTACTCACACTTGGTAACCTCACAATGAGGAGAGCTAGGGAAAAGTTTCCTCTTACTGCAGAAAACTCGTATTAAAATGATTTAATGATGTGCAGCTTACAACAGGGTTCTTCTCAACACTCTTTGTACCTTTTCAGAGCCTGAAAGTAAGAAGATGAAAGAAGAGCTAAAGAGAAGGTAGAACAGATTCCTATTCTAACATCTATGAGGTAGTTGCACATTTTCCTTAAATGAAGTGTCTATAACCAGGATGTCATTAAGTATCCATTGGTATTAGAACAGGGCAAGATATTTGTATTTATATTCTTATTCTCTCATTTTTATTCTTCTCCTTCAGGATGTTTGCACTTACATAGATCTACAGTTTCACCATCTTTGTGTGTGTGTGTGTGTGTGTGTTTCCCCTTAATTCATACATTCAATAGTTTCAAGACAGCCTGATCCCATTTGTAGGTTGCTTGCAAACGGTTTGCTTCAGATCTTCTAAGTGATTGTGGGCCATTTATCTAGGTCATGTGGCATGAATCTACTCCCTGAGTAGGTAATGCCTGGGTCACTGCAGAGGTCTCACAGGGAAGCTGAAAATGCCATTGTGGAAGAAATACAATAAGGTGAGAATAATGGTTGAGGATTCTTCTACTGCCTGTCCTCTCTTTGGAACAAATTTTTTTTGCTACTATTTTTGATGTGCCCAGCTCTGACCATAAAACTTGACTGTTTAGAAATAGAATAGAGACTGAAACCTAGGAGAGAAATTGTAATTTGAACTCATGTTTCCTTTATCATCAACCGGGATAAACTGGGCTACTTGTGGTAGATACAGATATCTTTCTGAAGATGTGTTCTTTATGTACTTCAGAAGAGTTACAATCAGGTTTATATTGAGTTAACATTAAGACAAGAGCAATGTGGTCTGATCTAAAGTCTATCAAAATCGAAAGGACTTTTCCCTTTATTCTCAGTGACCTTTGAGTGAGGGTCCCAGGACCCCTCAAGCTCCAGGAGTCACAAATCATTTCAGAAATTTGATTTTTAACAAAGTACATATATTTATGTTTATAGCCTTTAGACTCTCAGAACTGAAGGTTGAAACACTGATTCATGCTGGTGGCTTCTGCAGAGAACACAGGGAAGTACTGGAGACATGACTATCTGCTATTCTGGAGACACGACCATCTGCTTTTCTGGAGACATTACTGTCCACTCTTCTGGATCTATACTGCATTGAGTTTGTGAAGTGGGATAGGTGGGGAGGGTGGAGGGGTGTAATATGTGATTTCTGAGCAGAAGGGACATCAGAAAGGTTAATATTCTAGGTATCTTAACTTAAATGTGCATGCACTCAGAAGGAGCTATCCAGTAGTAAACGGCACATTGGAAAGGGCTAGAAGATTAACTTCTTATTCTGAGAGTTTCATTTCTGTGAGCACAGTTAAGATATTAATTGTAAATCTGAGATAACTGCACTTGTTGGAGCTCTGTATATCATCTTGTTTAAAGGCATGACTCAAATTCCAGTGAAGTTGTGAGATTCTTACTGGGATTTGCTTGAAGCCCTTCAGGGATTGAGTCTTACCTGATTTACTCCTGCATGCCCTAAAGAGCACTCTACTGTCAGTCAGAGATTCACAGCTGTTAAATTTGTCAGAGCTCCTATTGCTTTGTAGCAAACATTAGTTAGATTTACACTGACTCATCAGATCTCTTCTGATGTTTCTTTTATCCACATCAACAAGTTTGTTTCTTTCTGAATCATGAAAAAAATGTCCAAATTCTGGCAAGTGGGACAATTTTTGATTTTTATATATTTTTTTAACTGAAAGTTTCATTAAAAGTAAGATAATGCAGAGTTCAAAAGGCAAAGTCATTCTTCATGTTACTAAAAATACCAAGGAAGCAGTTTTCTGAACTCACTACTTCCTTGTGCAAAGGTGAGATATATATATAAAAAAAAAAGAAGGGTTTTTAATGGATAGAAAAATTGGCATGCATTACTCAATTTTTATTATGAACATATGTTGCAGGTACTATTAAGACAGAAGAGTGCAGTGCATCTTGTCTTTATATAAAAGGTACTTCTTTCCAAATAAGTGCTTTTCTTGGTTACAAGAAATAATCTGCAAGTGCACTATCAGAAAACATATGCACAATATCACTGCACAGCGCCAAGAATGGCTTAACATGGATACTTTCCCAGTCTTTTCAGAATACATACATGAAACTTAATTTTACAAAAAACTGTACTTTTAAATCAGTCATAACAGTAACCCCTAAATGCAAGATGCAGTTGTACATACTGATGCTTAATCAAATGTTGTGACTTATAAAAGATTAATATTTATCTGTCTCCAGAATTTCCACATCTATAACTACTTTGTTAAAAACAGGCATATTAGTTTGCTTCTTTTGAAGTCTTTTTATATAATGTGCACATGACAAACAGAAGTACATTATTTTATGCTTTGTTTTACATATATGTTTGTATATAAATAAGACTATATATTTGTCTCATATATTTTGTATATATACATGGAAGATTAACTATAAAAATATTGTATCAGTTGCTGAGACATTTACATACCTTGTATTTTATAGGAATTCTTTTCTCATCTTACACACCTTATATTATGTGTATGAGAGAGAGATACTAATAAGGAAATGTAAATTATAGATTGTTTTAAATAGCTCATTTTAAAATATTTTACTGCTATTATGATTAAACTCACAAAAATCTTTGTTGTCTCAGCTCACTGGATGGAAAAGATAAAATACAAAAGGTGAGCAGATATGCCAGATGTCAAAGAATAAAATTTGTAATCTGTTATACCTAATGCTATCCTAAAGCAAATGAATTATTCCTGCTGAGAAGTTCAGAAAATAAGACCAATATTTTAATTCTCCTAACATACCAGATTTGTGGGTTCAATTGTTGCTATAAAATTTAGAATTATTTTGTTTCTTCTACATAAATGCAAATGCATTATTTATTCTCAAACTTCTTTAAAAGTCTTTTTAAAGAAAAAAAAAAGAACAAATAAGGGCTATACTCTCATAGTATCTGTCAAAAGAAAGGGTGTTTTATGGGAAGGTATTGAGAACAGGTTTATGTGATGATCAATTCATCATGACACAGAGTTTCAAATGCAGACCTTACTCATTTATATACACCAAACTTTTTATTTCTGTATTTTGGGGGTTTTTGTAGCTGCTCTAAGCACAGCTCCAAGTATATTCACAGTCATTACCAACTGGGAATTTCATTTCAAGGTTCAGCAGAAAAAGCCAAAGTCCAAGTCAGAGAGAGAACTGAGCTCTCTTAGGAATTATTATTTCCATGAAAGCAGAGCTTAATCCTTGATCACAATTTTCAGTACATTTTGACTTTTATATAGTCTCAGGAGTTGATTGTAGTAATGGGCAGTTACCGTGTTCCAGAGCCAAGTAAAAAGTTTTAGGCTAAAGTTTTCTGAAGTGACTGATTTGTGAGACTTCAGTTTTTGAATGCTGCTTCACCTACCTTTGATGCCAGTGCTGCCAACTCTCTTGCTAGGTATTGAAGGCACTGAAAAACATCCCAAAGAATCAGGGAACTAACCAATAACAATCTGTTCTTAGTTTTCTTTCACTGTTTCCACATTTGGCAGTATATTCAGAACTGATTAAATATGGGTTGTTTGTAATGTCTGTTTGATAGCACTTGCAAAGTATTAAGATAACAGATAACTATGATTTTTGACCCAAGAGATAATCTATAACTTTAGATTGTTTTAGCTCCATGAATATCAATTAGTAAATGCTGTTAAATTTTACAGAAAGTACTGTAAAAATAAAATTTTGTAATTTGGGAAATCTGTTTTACACTTCTCAGGAGCACAGAAATCATAGCTTGAGAGAAAGGGAGACTCAGATGTCTTTAAGTCCTCTTTCCAATTGTGATACTCTGTTGAAAACAGTCTCTAGTGCAAAATAAGGAGCTCTTCTCCACAGATCTTTCCTCATAGACTGCTAAACACCCATCTCACAGTCTCTAGCAACTGTGGATGCATGGAAGGAGCTCATAGCCTGCTCCAAACATTACCTCCCCCAAAACCTAGCTTTCTAACAAGGCAGAAACTCCACCTTTGTTGCTATCCTGAAGAGAAGGCAAGCCCCTCCATAACCATTTCTCTACTTCCCATCCTATACCATGAAGGAGCCTCTGGGTGTAGTGGAACAATATGAAGTTGAAATCTCCAAGTGTTAGTCTGAGTGGGATACTCTTGATCTTAATTTTTCTGGTGCATGAAAGAACAGCTCATCAAAATTCAAGTGTATGACAAAACCAGCATGCCATATTAAAAAAAAAAAGTGGGGTTTGTCTTGATGTGCATGTGAAGTTCTTCTGCATCCTGCATTTTAGTTAAAACTGCTGTCTAAAATGCTATGATCAGACATTTCCACATCACATCTAACAAGCTGTTTCTAAAGTACTGCCAATACAAATGCTTCTTATAAGGGAATCATTCTCACTGTATTTCTGAGCAAGAGTGTTGCTGCTTGGTAAGTAAGAGCTATTTCATTCATTTAGTTTTCTTTTAGTACTGCAAATGGGTTTGAGCCTATCAAAACCTGAGCATCTGCTTACCTTCACCTTAGGAGTGTCTTAGTAAGTTCAATGGAACCCAACAGTTATCTGTATCCCAACTACAAATATAAGTGATGTGATTTGTTGGACAAGGAAATGTTAAGAGCTTGAAGTCAATGACCGATGATTGTGCACTTCCTGTCAGAGAGCATTAAACAATGCTGGACTAGGTCTTTATGTATGTGGTGACATTCCTTTGTAAGAGTGAGGTAAAATATGCCTTGATGTTGAGCTCTGTGTGATTAATAGTTTATTCTGCATAGGTAGAGCCTGCTTTTCTTCACACAGTACCTGTAGGCAAGTTGTGATTTCCTCAGATTAATTCCATATTACTTTTTTTTCAGGTTTTTGAAATGTTATGGATTGAACTTTGGTCTCTTTCTCAGCAATTAGTAGGAAGTGTGTCAGCAGAGGAGTATACAAAATTTCTTCATATTCATTGGAGAAATTCAGCAGTACTTCTGACATGAACACTTTTGTGTCTAAATGTAAAAGGTGTTTTTATAAGTAAAGAAGTCATCAAGATAGAATTACTTTTCCACGCTCACTCATGACAATAAGACAAGGTCATTGCAAAGTTTGCAATAATTAAATGCACTATGTAATTGAAAACATTTATTTCCAGCTAATATTTGTAGAATATATTAACTTTGAATTAGTCAGTAGTTTTACTCATTTTTCAATGGAATTGAGTTCAAAACCTTAGTTTCAGTGAAGTACTACATTTCGTTCAAAATGAAGAGTCATTGACCCTAGACTGTTGGAAAGGAATGCATACAAAAGAGCAATTTGACATCTGAAATATCTAGAGATCAAAAATTATGAAACAGAGATATCTGTTAAAGAACTATCACACTCAACATCTAATAAAGATTTTTCTGATACTTCCCAAATGGTCAAAGCTATGGAAATATTCACATGTTGTATGTTTAACTCCAGTTAATTATCACAACCACATTAAGTTATCTAGTGTTTGTTAAGGCTGAATTGATTATTTCTGAGAAGGATCATCCTTCACAATAGATCAAATTTTTTTGTTTACCCACACTGAGACAAAAAATGAGACAAAGAAACCTTTCCTTCTTATTATTATTGTGTAAGTTTGCCTACTGTTGTACAAGAAATAGCTTTGGGAAAGGCTCAAGAAAGCTGGTGAACAGACTTTGTATTTTTAGACCGTGAGTGTTAATGTAACTGCAAAACAATGCATTATACAAGTAACTAAATAGGACGCAGACATAGGAATATACAAATTACCCAAAAAGGGGACCAAGAAGATCAAAAATGAATTTTACAGATTACTCTGGAGAGGAAATTAAGTATTTTAGTAAGACAAAAATAGAACAGAATAAGCATTTGGAACTAGCGCAACTGCTACAGAATTTACTTGCAATATCCCTGCAGTGCTTCCATTAAATAGATCAGCATTTGTCTTTCTGTTTGTTCTGAACCACGGCATATAACTACTTCTTCAGGCTTGTAAATGGCCAGGTCAGGTGAGAACAGATTAAGGTGGTTTCCCGCATGATATGAATGACAAATAAAACACACAGCTCTTGAGTGCTTTGCTCATGAAACTTGTGAAACTGCAAGAAAGTTTTCAGCTCCGTTCCTTTCCTTTGATTTACACTTCAGCGTGTTCTAAGATGTGTATGTATGTACATGCAAATCATGACATAAAAATACAGGGTAAAAATAACCTACAATAAAATTGCAGACCATAGAGTTTTGTTTTGTATAAAGTATCCACTACATGGACTGATTTTCTTAGGATGGCGTTGTAGTTTAGCCTTGCTCAGGACCAAGCTATGCAGTCTCTCACTTACTCCTCCCACCCTCTGAGGGAATAAGGAGAAATAATATAAAAATAAACGCTCGTGGTTTAAGGTAAGGACAGGGAGAGATCCTTAAAGTTACCATTACGGACAAAACAGACTTGACCTGGAAAAACTATTAATGTATTATTAAATCCAAAGCACGATAATGTGGAAGAGAAGAAAGTAACTTCCCCTTCTCCCCTACCTCTTCCCAGGCTTAACTTTATGCTCAATTATCTCTACCTCCTTCCTCCCCCTGAGCGGCACAGAGGGGAATAGGGAGTGGGAGTTATGGTCAGTTCATCACTTGTTGCTTTATGCTGCTTCTTCCTCCTTGGGGGAGGAACTTCTCACATTCCTCCCCTGTTCCAGTGTGGGGTCCCACCCACAGGCTACAATCCTTCATGAAACTGCTCCAGCGTGGGTTGTTTTTCCAAAGGGTGCAGTCCCTCAGGACCCAGCTGCCCCAGCGTGAGCCCTCCACAGGCCATAGCCTCCTTCAGGCATCCACCTGCCCCAGTGTGGGGTCCTCCCTGGGCTGCAGGTGGATCTCTGCTCCTCTCTGGACCTCCATGGGCTGCAGGGGGACAACCTGCTCCACCACGGTCATCACCACAGGCTGCAGGGGAATCTCGGCCAGGAGCTGCATTACTCCTCCTCCTCCTTCTTCACTGACCTTGGCGTCTGCAGCCATTCCTCTCACAAGAAATTCTTCACAAGAGGCAGGCAGACACTTCTCAGGTTCTTCTCGCATCTCATCTCCTCTCCACTTCTTGCAGCTGGACCAGGCCCAGCGGGAGGCCAGAGGTCAAAGCCTGCAAGGCCCACAAGGCTTGCACCTCCCCCTCTCTGCCCCTACTCAGCTTCTTCACATCTTCTCGTCTTTTGTTTTGTTTTGTTTTGTTTTTCACCTTCTTAAATACGTTATCGCAGAGGCGTTATCATGGAACATTCTGCTACCAATGGGCTCGGCCCTGGCCAGCAGCGGGTCTGCCCTAGGCTCGGCCAAATCCACTGGACAAAGGGGAAACTTCTGGAAGCTTCTTACAGAAGCTGCAACTGTAGCCCTGCCACTAAACAAAACCAACACAGACAGTAATATAAAGAGAAGGAGATTTTGACACCTATGTGACTGTAGTTCAGGTGTGAGCCAGATGAAGAATACATGAATTCTTCTTAATACATGAATTATACTTTTTTTTTTCATGGTGCCTGTTGAGCCTACATGTCTGCTAGGGACCTTAAAGAATGAATAAAAAGACAGCTAAAAACTTTATTTGCCAATAAATTAATTAATAGGTAAAACAAATAAATATGAGAAAACCATCAAATTATTTGTGGAATTACCTAGACATGCATTCATGTAAAATACAAATTTTACAATTACTTTGAGAATATGCAACAAAGCTTAGAAATTTAGTCTACTTGGAACCTGTTGTGTAATCTTTTTAGTTATTCTAGTGTCAACCAGAATTCTATTGGTCTGTTTTGACTATCTTAAAATTGAGTAGTTAAAAAAATTCTGGGTCCATTTGTTACCTTTAGCAGCAAATGTATGTATTTCATAAGGCACATCAGCATGCATTGAGTATCTATACTCATATGTAGAATTCACTTGTGTTTTGTTGTATATGCAGAACAAGAAGAAAAAAAAAGTAAATATTTGAAGTAAAAAAAAGGAATGTAAAAAAAAGAAAACTATAAAAGTAAATGTAGCTTTAGAGTAAACATTTAGACAATGAAGAAGCTATACTCTGCTAGAGTATAGGAAAGGAATAGCATAGGAAAGGGATGGCATCAGGGTGTTTTAAATGGCATTTCATTTATCCAAATTCTCTTAACTATGACTTTTAAGATGGATCCAAGTTTAATTTTAGAAAGCAAATGCTTTAACTAGAAGCACTCAAGGGCTGGAGGATGGAGGGCTGCAGAGGGGGAAGAAAGAAGAGGGAAATGCTCCTTCAGTGCACTGCAAATAGCTTTTTGAATCAACAGTATGGTAACAATTAGACAGTGGTCCTTTTTTATTTTGCTGGATTTTGAAAAATCATAAAAATAGATTATGAATAAGCCTTGTGTAAGCCAAAAGTTACATCGCAACAGCTGCATTATCCTACCAATACATACTAATTTTATCAGATCTATTCACAACTTGCTGGTAATATCTCACAGGTGGTGAGAACATATCTCAGATTCCTCCTTTAGGGATTAATTCTTCTGTGATATTTTCAGCTTCCACCTTTTATTTCCCACATTTACATCTTAATGGCAGGAAAGTTGTATGGAGGCAATTCATTTAACAAAGCAATAAATTAAGGCCCATAAATACAGTTTCCTTTATTGTTTCAATATACATGGAGCTTTCACAGGCCTTTGAAAACAAAGCCTTCATCATGGGAGTTTCTTAGGAATTCTGGATTTGTTACACACACAAATGTAAGCAGTACAACTCTCCTACCAAAAGCAATTCCCAGTGCTCACATTCTTTTATGAAATGTGTCTTCGAAAGGCCCATCCTTGCAACCTTTACCATTATGTACTTTTAGCAATGCTAAAAGGTACACTGTTCATGACTGGCTTATAGAAATGGCATCTAATCTGCCTACGTGTTAATTGCTTAATGTTCAAATTCAGTATAATGTCCAAGCTCTCATCAGGCTTGGGGGTTTTTTGTAAGCTTGGTTTATACTTGGCCTGTATTTTTAATGAAAAATAAATGCCTATGGAAAAAATTTGAAATGCTAAATAGCAGAATGGTATTAATATTTGGAATCTAAAGAAAAGAACTCTAGGGCATTTCATTTGATGCACACTGGAATAAAATCAGTTTTCTTACTAGCTTAACTCTTTGGAAAATAAAACTATTAACATTAAAGTGTCTTAAAATAGAGGGTTTTTTAAGACGGCATGATTTGAAACTTATTTTAAGTAACATATGATCTGTGAGTCGTGTTCTTCCATTTTCCATTATTTAATCATTGAATTTGTATGGCTTTCTATTGATTTCCTCTTTAGCTTAAACTAGTACTTGGAATTTTTGTCATACAGACCTTTTTATTCACTAAATTAAAATGTTTAGTCTACTCAAATAAGGAACTGTAAAGCTGAACTAAAAACAGAATGCAAACTATTTAAAATAAATAATGATTATTGGAAAGGTCTAAATAGTTTCAAACAAGTTCCCTAGGTAAGAAAAAGGTCAATGTATAGCGGAAAGGAATCTTATTCTCCAGCTGTGGCTCAGTTTTTGTTATGCTGCAGAGTAGTGAAAGGTCATTCTTTAGACAGATACACAACTTCCACTGTGTGAATGCTGTCTTGAAAGACAGAAACATTGACAGATGCTGACTGCCTAAGCACTAGATGCAAGAATATCAGCTTTACTCCACTGTCTTCATGAAGAGAGGAGGAAGGTTAGCATGCACATGAAGCTGTAACACTGATTTCTACTTGGGAGCAGGAAGGACAATATCCTTCTCTTGGGAGCAGGAAGAAAGATATGCTCCCCCGTTCCTGAGGAAGATGTTCAGCTATTCTCTGTCACCTCAAGGGCAGAGAAAGGAGACACTTCCTAACAGCTAAAAGTCAACATCCAATGAAATTTCACATATTTCACAGTTTCTCATTTTATACAGTTGTTGTAGTTTAACCCCAGTCGATAACCAAGCACCACACAGACGCTTGCTCACCATGCCTCTCCTCAGTTGGATCAGGAGAGAATCAGAAGGGCAAAAGGAAGAAAACTCATGTGTTGACATAAAAACAGCTTAATGATTGAAGAAAAAAAATATTAATAATAATAGTAATGAAAAGAAAACCTAAGAGAGACAAAAAAAAAACAAGAAAAACACATCATGCAAACATTCACCATCCATCGACCAACACTCAGTCAGTTCCCACGCAGCAGTTGTGGAGCAGAACCAAGAGCAATTTCAGAATGATCCTGAGCAGCAATCTCAGAACAGTAATTTCCAGATTTCTGCCCAGTCCTTACTCGTATAAAGAGCATGACGTCTATGGTATTTGGCCAGTTTGAGTCGACTGTACTGACTATCCCCCTCCCAGCTTCTTACACTAGCACATTAGCAAAACCTGGGAAGCTGAAAAAAGTCCTCGATCTCCTAGCAACAACTAATAACATCAGTGTATTATCAACATCCTTCACTTACCAAATCTCATACAAAATCAAAAACACAGCAGCTACTGGGAAGAAAATTAACTCCATCCTAGCTGAAACCAGGATGACATTACACATATATATATTTACACATCACAAAGAGTGCCTCACAGCTCCCATAAATGTGTCATGGGTGTTCTTCCTTGTACTTCTAATTGAATTAGAATCGTAGAATGGTTAGGGTTGGAAGGGACCTTCAAAGGTCATCTAGTCCAACCCCCCTGCAAGGAGCAGGGACATCCCCGACTACATCAGGTTGCTCAGAGCCTCATCCAGCCTGGCCTTGAACGTTTCCGGAGATGGGGCCTCCACCACCTCTCTGGGCAACCTGTTCCAGTGTTCTATAACTCGCATCGTAAAAAATTTTTTCCTAATTTCTAATCTAAATCTACCCCCCTCTATTTTAAAACCATTACCCCTCATCCTATCACAACAGGCCCTACTAAACAGCCTTTCCCCATCTTTCTTGTAGGCCCCCTTGAGGTACTGGAAGACCGCTATCAGGTCTCCCCGGAGCCTCCTCTTCTGCAGGCTGAACAGCCCCAACTCTCTCAGCCTGTCCTCATAAGAGAGGTGTTCCAGCCCTCTGATCATCTTTGTGGCCCTCCTCTGGACCTTCTCCAACTGGTCCATGTCTTTCTTGTGTTGGGGGCTCCAGAACTGGACACAGTACTCCAGGTGGGGTCTCACCAGGGCAGAGTAGAGGGGGAAAATCACCTCCCTCAACCTGCTGGCCACGCTCCTCCTCATGCAGCCCAGGATGCGGTTGGCCTTCTGGGCCGCAAGGGCGCATTGCCTGCTCATGTTAAGCTTCTCATCCACCAGCACTCCCAAGTCCTTCTCCTCAGGGCTGCTCTCAATCCATTCCCCGCCCAGCCTGTATTTGTGCCTGGGATTGCCATGACCCAGGTGCAGGACCCTGCACTTGGCCTGGTTGAACTTCATGAGGTTGGCACGGGCGCACCTCTCCAGCCTGTCAAGGTCCCTCTGGATGGCATCCCTCCCTTCCAGCGTGTCGACAGCACCACACAACTTGGTGTCGTCGGCAAACTTGCTGAGAGTGCACTCTATCCCACTGTCCATGTCGCCGACAAAGATGTTGAACAGGGCCGGGCCCAACACGGACCCCTGAGGGACGCCACTCATGACCGGTCTCCACATGGACATCAAGCCGTTGACCACCACTCTCTGAGTGCAGCCATCCAGCCAACTCCTTATCCACCGAGTGGTCCGTCCATCAAACCCACGTCTCTCTAGTTTAGAGAGAAGGATGTCGTGCGGGACAGTGTCAAAAGCTTTGCACAAGTCCAGGTAGATGATGTCAGTTGCTCATCCCTTGTCCACCGATGCCGTCACCCCGTCATAGAAGGCCACCAAATTGGTCAGGCACAATCTGCCCTTGGTGAAGCCATGTTGGCTGTCACCAACCACCTCCTTGCTCTCCATGTGCCTTAGCATGGTTTCCAGGAGAATCTGCTCCATGACCTTGCCAGGCACAGAGGTGAGGCTGACCGGCCTATTAGTCTAAAATTAGTCTGAGTAGCAGGGAAATACATCTAATTAATGTTTTGGTTTGGTTTGGGTCTTTGGGGTGAGAGGGTGGTGGTTGAATGGGTTTTTTTCTTTCCTAAGGAACTGTGGGAGCAAAGTGGGTCTTATAAATTCTCTTCTTTTAGTGGAAGGGATACTATTTGAGGTATATGGTTGCTACCTGCTAATTCAGGTCAAGTACTTTGTCAAGGTTCCAACATTCTTGATTAATTGCAAATGGGAGAGGGAACCCTTGAAACAGTTCTGTAGCTTGTGCTATAATTGACTCAATACAGTCATCTGGAAACTCTTTTGTTTCTCCTGTTCAGCTGTTTCATAAGCACATGGGCCAAAAATTTTTTTATATGGAATACATTTAGGAGTGAGTAGGTCACTTTAATGTGAATCTTCCTCTTTTATAAGGACACCTCTTGCATCGCATCTTTGTCAAATTAAGAAAGCTGAGTATAGCTGAAGCAAATACTCAGAACAAATATTCAAAAGCATGTGTCTAAGGAGAGAGCAGAATAATTTTCAGGCTTCTGGGGGAATGTGTGACTGATGAAAAATGATGTCCAGCTATTTGACCTAGGATTAGGGGATGCTTATGCTGTGTAGACAAACACTTGAAAGGATATGAAGAACATCTTGACTGTAGCAGTTAGCAAAAAGTGTGCCAGAGTCTGTGTGCATTTTCAGGGCAGACTTCTTGAACAGTCAGACATGCCAGTCAGTGTACAGTGTGCTAACAGACTCTCTGTCAAAGCCGCGTCCTCCCTACAGTTGTTTATGGTAGATGTTATTAACATTGGTTGATTATTATGTAAAGGTTACTTTATCAGCAATGTACAGCAGCAAAGTAAGACCATTACATTGAAACAATTCGGTGTCCTCTCATGGCAAATATAATTGCTTCTTTAGTTCAGGGGAAATTACTAACATTGTAGCTGTAGTGAGGACAGGGCTACTGGGGGAACTGGTTATGCCTTTGTTTTCTTGTGAATATACTGATGTTTTTAATTTTAATCACAGAGTTGCTCACTTTCTCCCCTCTGTAGTTTTTTTTTCTGAGGATGCAGTGAATGAGGTTCTGGCTAGAATTTTATTTCTCCAGCAGACATTCTACGCTGAGTGTTGTCTATCCAAACCTTTGTTGTTCACATTCTCTCATTTTCAGTACTTAATGTTAAGTACCTCCATGAGGCAATGTAAGTAGTCAATTGAACTTCAGTTACAGAGACTTCAGAGCCCCATGAAGGCTTCTTTGATGATATGCTTAGCTTTTTCTCCTTATTAAAGAAGCCAGAGGTGCCAGCCTCAGTGTTCCCTGCTGTCTCGGAGAAAATAATTCTTGGGCTAATTGTCTAAGACTTGTGAGATAGTTTAACAAAATCTAGCACAAAATCTGTGTGATAGTATCTCCTTAACAGAAATCTTCATGAACTTGGGTAAGAATTACTTGTTTGCCTTGTCTATGGAAAGGCATAAAAATTTTGAATTTTATGTCATCCACAAAGCTATTAGGTCTGTACAAGGAAGCTTGACATTTCTCCATATCCAGTCAACTGGGGAGATCGCAGTCTTACCATTCATCCAGATGGGAAACCGGAAATAATTTTGACCTCCAGTAACTAGTTTGGATCTTACACATTTTCTGTAAGTTTCTGTAATGTTGTCTTCAAGGTAGCTGATGCATAAGCTAGGAAAGGAACAGGTCCAATCAGTCAAGTTGTGCAGACACATTCTCAGCAAGAGCTGATACTGCTGGAAGAGTAAATACCCCTTAAATTCTTGGGATAGATGCATATTTTTTAGGAATTTGTTGGAGATATTTGTGGAGGGACATGGTGAGTGGTTTTATCCTGTACTACTTTGTTACAGATATTAGTGAATTACCTAATATTCATATTGGGTAGATTTTTTTAAGGTTTTATAGATTTTGAAAAACATTATAACTTACTAAACTGAAAAATCAACATTCAAGGACAAAAAGTCTCCATCCAAAAGTGTGTACCAGTTGAATTAAGTCAGAGAGTTTTGACTTTCAAGACTTGTGTTTACTTTCTGGAAAATTGTTTCATGTACATGAAGTCACATACAGGTACAAATGTACCATTGTCACTGAAAAAAACATTAGTGAGTGATATACAATTACTAGTGAGTGTAAATGTCTACCAAAGTTCTAGAAAGAATTAAATCTTTGCTATACCAAATGCCAGGACTATTTCAGTTCTTCTCACAACTGGCATGATTGCTTGCTCTGTCTTGTGTTCTTTCCCATTTTAAAGAGTTTTTTTCTTTGCCATTTCTGATTGTGTTACAGTTTCCAGACTCTATTCAAAATACCATTTGCACATCTAAATCTATTTCAACAATTGCTTGTAGACAGGCTGAAGGAAAGAGTGCAACAGGAAAAACAATCCGTTCTGTCATCAGAAAATCTTTCCAAAACTGTGAGAAACAGCAGAGATCTTGCTGGAAATGAAAGTGCACTGCTTGAAATGTAATCAGTTTTCCCCTTCAGCCTTTACTTCTTACATTTTTTTCTTTATAGACAGTTATTTTCACTGCACCTTCAGTCACCACTTAGTCTATATGAAATTCTCTTTTAATTGATTTGTATAAAACAAATTGGGGGAAAGCATAGAAACAGGAAGATGGGATTTAGGCAAGAATAGTCTATTAAATAGTTTCTTAAGCATTGTAATTACTTTTGTCTACCAAATCCTCCCAGCCCCTCCAATCTGTTAAGACTTTACTTGACCTGCAATAGCAGGCTAGTAGGCCTATTTTTTTTACTTGCTGTGATCAAAGGTGGCAAACTATACATATAGGTGCAGATTAGCTATTGCGAGACCAAAGAAGTGGCTTGCTTAAACTCTGCCTTGAATATAAAGACTGTGAGTGAATTTCTCTAGCAGTTGGAGCTTAGATTTGGGAAAATCAGACCCAAGAAAAGAAATCCCTCAGCAGTCAGAAGATATCTGAATTTGTGTCCCTTCTTGCGCTGAAGCTGATATGCTTCTTCTGCTCTTCCAAGATTCAGAAGGCAATAGCATTTAAAAGGACACTCAGAAGTACGTGTGTCAAGATGTTAAATTTGTCTACAAACACAAGGATTAACCTAAGTGTTTCTTAGTGCCATCTATGCAAACTTGGAGGTCACAATTGGAAAATCACCTCAATTTATCCATGATAGAAAACTTAAAAGAATTCAATTTAAATAAGATCTTAAGATAAATATCTATGCAGGTTCTATCTACACAGGCTTTTGTAGGCAAATTGAAGTCACATATTTGTGTTAGGTGACACCATCTCTAAGCTAATGTACTTCACACTATCAAGAGAAATTGTTAGCTTAGACTTACAGCTACGTGCCCTTCGGCTGGCTCAGGGTATGGGCAGAACAAGCTTGGAAGAGCTTGCAAAAATCTGTAGGCGTGCCCTTCAACTTAGAGTCTGATATATAGCGAGGATGTTAGAACTTAAACTGAGCAGGACTACTCATTAAATTGATGTGACCTGTCACCCTGGTGCTTGGTGGAGAAACTGATAGGAGGTAGAGCTACCTTCTCTCTGGGAAAGAGGTCAACTAAAGCTTACGTGTTTGCATCACTAAGAGAGGGGGAGTGTGAAGGAGCTGTGCATGCATATCGAAGAAGGGTGATTTCTGGTTTTGACGCCAAACCTGTGTCTTGGTAGAAGGTTCTACCAAAGGAAGGAACTTGACACCACTAGGTGATATGATGCTGACAGTATGCAAGAGTCTGAAGATGTAATACACCTGATGTTTTCTGATGACTGAGCACTACAGTTTTTAATTTTTAACACTTAGTAAATCAAGGTATTTCCCTTTAATCATAGCTTTACTAGGATATAAGGAAACAGTGGTCCATACTTCATCAAGCAGCTCTGAAACAAATATAAATTCTCACTTCTTAGTCTCATTTCTTGCACCATTAACCTATTTGCTCTCCAGGAATTTCTCTTCATGAACACTTTTTCACTCCCCTGGCATGAGTTAAGAGCAACTACACAGCCTCATTCACATATAGTCTTTGTGGAATACTCTGACTTTTCTAAACTAGCCCTGTTGTAAGGGAATTTCTGTGCTTATGGGACTGAGTGTCAGTCCTCTAGTGGGAAAAGGCTGTGAAAGATTTTTTTGTTCTGTAAAAGATTTTTACAAGGCTCAAAGGTTTTGGGGGATCTTATTTTAGTACTCTGATCTTTTTCAAGACTGATTTGAAAGTTCAGGCAAAAGGGTTATTTACTACAAAAGTGATAAATGGAGAGAGGTTTCTGGCTGACCTTACAACAGGGAACTGAAGTATATCATTTATATAGGACAGACTAAAGCAGAAAATAGACTTTAAAGATTAGGATAAAGGCATAGGTACTCCTTTTCTTTACAAACTATCCCCTGCCAACTTTTCATGTCTAATGTGACGGACCAAGATTATTAAAGAAAGTACTGCTGATCTCTGTCTGTCCCTGGTGACTCCCATCCAAGAGAAAGGGTTTTCTGACTGCAGAACACACCAATTTTTCAAGCATGAATTGGCTGTTTAAAAAAAAAACAAAATCTGACATTATCTTGGGAAACAAATCTCTGCATTCCATTTAGGTCTTCAGTTGACAGGTTGTGGAAGCTGATAGATTTATTTTCTTCCTGGACTTTCATGGTCAACAGGCCTTTCTGCTGAATGAACTAATCACTTTTTGCCTGCAAGATAGGATACAGCAGATACTCTCTAACCCATTGAAAAATCATGCCCGGAAGAAACTATGCAAGTGACATCAGCTTTCCTTCCTTGCATTGAGTGGAATTAAGTTTCAGTGTAGTAGATCACTGTATATTCATTCCAATGTGCTTTTTCACTGTTGAGTAAAGTCATTCATGTGAGAAGGATTTTCAGAACTTTAGGAGGGATTTTTGTTTTTTGAACTTCTCGTACAAAACATGGCATAAAAGCTAACCAAAGGAACAGACTATTTATGACTGCATTTTTATTTATTACTAGTCTGACATTGATTTTTATTTATTTTGTGTAACAAAAATAGCAGTTTTCTACCCTAGAGACAATTGGGTTTATGCTCTGGAAAATTTGGTGCATTTTTGCAACATCTGAATCCATTTCACAGTAATAGATTCAAATGTCACAAAGTCAAAAGTTCCCACATAAAAGAGGAAAATTGTAAATATCAAGTGCATGTCTGTCACTTCTCTTATCTGCGTTAGCATTCCAGAAGACTTCTCAAACTTAAGCATCTGCTAGCAAAAGCTTTTTCTTTTCTCCCTTTTCTTACTAAAAGTAGCACTCTGTCTTCAATGATACAACATTAAAAAAAAAAACCAAAACAAAAAAGACCAGACTGAAATATCCCACTAGGTTGATGGCTGAAGTTTTCCACTGACTTGATCTGGGAAAGCAAAATGGGATTTTTTGCACTTTTCCCATATGGCTGCTAATTTTCCCCTTTAGTTCTTGGTATTGTAAATTAAAATAATATTGATTATCAGAATGAAAACTTATGGCAGCCAGGAACTCCTCTAATTTCCTGTGGCTAAATCCTTATATTTACTTCCTCATTGTACTTGAACTTGGCTCTAATAACCAAGTGTTTAGTTGTTGGATATCTCTGCAACTCCTACTAGTTCAAGAGGATTGTTGTAGAATCTAGCAGAGAAATTGCTGAGTTAGCATATACAGGCATGTCCACATTATACATAGATACTTAAACATATGCAGACATGTTGCAATGCTCAGTCAAAACTCAGAGCAAATTATTTCATCCTTAGAGCTTACTCTTTCAAGTTTCCTTATTAAAATGCTTGTTCAAGTTCAGTTTGCACCATAAGCAGTATCTGCCTTCAGAGGACAAACAACATAATGATATGATGACCTCAAAATTCACCTTTGGCTAAATCACAAAGAGTAGTGAAAGAAGTGACCATTTTTTAGAATATCAAAACTTA
The DNA here is from genome assembly GCF_036417535.1 of Chlamydotis macqueenii. Classification (NCBI taxonomy): domain Eukaryota; kingdom Metazoa; phylum Chordata; class Aves; order Otidiformes; family Otididae; genus Chlamydotis; species Chlamydotis macqueenii. Next base: position 113,885,269 of record NC_141556.1, on the reverse strand, counting down.
CGTTCAGATCTGTGGAGAAAACCAAACCAATTCCCCTGCCTTTTTCTCCTCGGTCTCATCATGTATTGTAGTGTTGTTTGTTCATCAATAGCAGTGTAAAGGATCCTGAGCCTTGGTGACTGTCATGTATCTGAAGAACATAATTCCTCTAAAGAGAAAGTGTTACCTATCTTCAACAGAAAATAAACCAATCCTTAAAAAAGTAATTGGTTTATGTCTTGCAGCAGAATTATCCCTTTTGAAAACAACCTGAATTTCACAGCCACTCAGTCTTGTGCTGAAAGGACTTCCTCTTCAGATGTCTACCTGGAGGGAGGTGTTTTACAAAAAGTCTTCAGAACTGACACGTTTCTAAACTACTATGTAACAGCATATTATGTTTTCTACTATGTTTAATGTTAATGGCTTGAATTAAAAAACTTTTATTGGGAATTTCTTTAATGTTTCATAGCTTAAACCTTATAACTAACTCTTCTCATGGAATTTGGTTCTAATATTCAAGTGTTTAATTCTTCCATATCTCTATATGGTTCCCATTATGACAGCAGGAGTTCCATAACGGTACATGATAAGTCGACTATGATATTATATTTACACTAAATTTTCTAGGAAATGTTGACTGTCCTATTTTGGTATGGTTTTTAAAAATGATAAATGGATGTTTCAGTTCTGGGTACAACTTTGTGATCACCAGGTTTTTCTGGATTGCAATGCTGGAGCATCGTGTGTTCTTACATTAGGATTTCTCAGCATAATGCTGGCACATTTAAAATTTTGCTGGACAAATGCTGTAGAAACTAAAGAATTATCACAACAGAAGAAGTGCAAGTGGGAGTTTCTCCATACATTTGAAAAGTCTTCACTGATCTCACTCTATTCATTCTGCCACTTCATTGCAGGAACAGATAGGATCAATGAACACAGACACTTTAACTGACAATAAGGCCTCAAGAAGAACACAGTTTATTCTCAGGGACACATTAAGTTTCTGAACTGGTCAGTGCTTTGCTAGAGTAGAGCACATGCCAGCAAGTGAGCAGCAAAGACTTACAACATAAGATTGGAAAAATATATATTCTTCTTGAGTACCTTTTCATTTTCTAAATCATACATCATGCCCGCACCCTTCTTAGCAAAATAAGAAGAGGAGAAAAAAAATCCATTATGTAGTATCTTTTGCTGTAACTTAAGAACTTGCTGTGAACTGTAGATTTGTTTACAGTTTCACTGAAAAAAAAAAAAAATTATAAATTACAGCCCCTCAAAAACAAATTGTTTGGATGACCTTAAATATTGTTTAGAATTCAGAATATTTTCTCAGAAGTGATCACTTTGTTGATATATTGTCAAACAAAAGTCTTTCTTTGGATTCAAGAATTAAAATCTCAATCTATTAATTTGACAGAATGATTTTTTTCCTTCATAGTATTCTGTAATAAAACATTCTATCAGCAGTGTGAACTAAGAACTCAGATGTATATAATTAAATTCCCATATTGCATTCAATATCTTGTTTGCCATCTTTTTCTAATCTGATTATACTTAATATGGGAGTCTTTGCAGAAAGCAAACGTTAAACTCATTTTTTTGTTTTATTCCTAGCTCATTATTTTTCCTGTAACTACACTTGAAACAAATGTTTATCAGTAAGGTCTTTCTCTGAAAAAAGTATAGAAAGCAAATACTGTTGTATAAAGATACAACAAATTTTAAACATCTGTATTTTGTGTTCTCTGTTCATTAACAGTCATGTAACTCAAAGCATTTGAAATGCATGCTGCACCATATTTTTTTTTACCTATAATGACTTCAGGTAGCTGATTGATTGTGGTGAAATTCTGTAAACTAGAGACTAGAGTCCAGAGTTTGTGAGTCAGGAATGAGGTACCACTTTGTGCTGGTTGTGCTCAGCACATATGGAATGTTTCACTTTTCAAGCAGATGCAAGAACATCAGAGACTGTGGACACTGCGTTCTGTTCACCTTTCCATCTTTGTTGGCATAGGTCTTGTTCAAATTGTCACTTCTGACTGGGAGTCCAGTCAAACCAACATGGCTAGGACAATCCTGCACTGTCTCAGGTTTCCAAAGTGGGTCTCTGGAAGCATTTTTATCTTGGATATAATCTGAAAAACAATATTTTCCCCGATATTTTTCAAGAAAAACTTGGACCAGGAAATTCACTCAGTTCTAGTACTGCAGGACTAACCAGGACTCCATATTCTGGCCTTTCATTAGGTCATGCAATTCAATATGTTGGGAACAGGAACGAAGCAAGTGGCTTCATTCCTAATATTGGACAGAAACAAGGTTATGACTTGAACAGGCTCTACAGTGATCATAATTACAAGTATACTCTATTTGTAACATGTAAATATATGTAAACTTTTCCTAAATTGGTGTTCTGAGAAAGTTTTACAAAAGACAATGTTTACTTTACAAACACTGCAGAACCCTTTGAAAATGTAATGCTGATGAGAAATCAGCTGTTTTCGAACAGACTGCACTCTTCATTGACTTCTAGGTTACAAATCAACTGCTTCGCACCAAGATCTTAAGGGAACCCAGAACAGATAAGTCCAGTCCAAGTGCTTGGACAGCATCCAAAGGTTCATACACCTTAGTTGATCCTTCAGGTATTCTCATGTAGGTTTCTCTTACTATTCCAAATATTGAGATGTAATCCCAAATTCTAGCTTCAAATTCCATCTGCAAATGTGAGCTAATTGGTATTTTCTAGTGAAAGTTCAATTTTTATTTTTAAAAAATCTTTACACTATCTGGTAGAACTGTTGTAGAAACATTGAGATTGTCTGCTTCCATTCAGTGAATGCTCCGATTGTAATAAACGATCCTCTTTAACATGAGTCTAAGATTTTAAATCTCTCCTTTATTTACCAGTCATTGAAAATCATTGTTTTTATCCATAAGAATTCCAGTATAATTTATTGATGGTTCTTTTTTTCTGAACAAGATTAAGAGATGGACAACGAGACTTTTGCAGTTGTGAACTGACTTTTAAATGTAATCACACGAGCAATGCCTATTTATGCTCTTTCTGAGGTAAAGTACACAACAGGTGTCCTTGAGCTAATTTTTCTATGAGACAGCCTGTATGTTTTCAATATAAGCTTCACAGTCTATACTTAACTGTAATGTTGACTAAGTACTTAAGAGTTTTCTACCTCAATTATGCTTCACCCAGAACCTAGAGGTGAAATTAATGCTAACTTGGGTTTGCAAGTCTACTTGCAAGACAACTAGACATTTGCATTGTCGTAGTTCAGCCCCGATCGGGACCAGACTACGCAGTCTCTCTCTCATTCCCCCCACCCTCTCAGAGAACAGGGAGAGAAAATATAAGAAAAATGGCTCAAGGTTTGAGATAAGGACAGGGAGAAATCCTTAAAGTTACCGTCACGGGCAAAACAGACTCGACTTGGGGAAAACTATTCATTTATTACTACAAACAGCAGGATAATGAGACAGAGAACAAGATAACCTCCCTCCACCCCTCCCTCTTCCCAAACTTAACATTATCTCTACTACCTTCCCCTCCTGAGCGGCACAGGGGGGAAGAGGAAATGGGGGTCTCAGTCAGTTCATCATACGTTGTTTCACGCCGCTGCTTCATGGTCGGGAGGAAGAACTCCTCGCATTCCTCCCCTGCTCCATCGTGGGGTCCCTCCCATGGGCCACAGTCCTTCATGGAACTGCTCCGGCGTGGGTCATCTCTTCCACGGGTGCAGTCCCTCTAGAACAGCTGTCCCAGCGGGCCCTCCACGGGCCACAGCCGCCTTCAGGCATCCACCTCCCCCGGTGTGGGGTCCTTCACAGGCTCCAAGTGGATCTCTGCTCCTCCGTGGACCTCCATGGGCTGCAGGGGGACAACCTGCTCCACTATGGTCGTCACCACAGGCTGCAGGGGAATCTTGGCCAGGAGCCGCATTACTCCTCCCCCTCCTTCTGAACTGACCGTGGCGTCTGCAGCCATTCCTCACAACAGGCTGGTAGATGTCTCTCAGGATCTTTTTTTACATCTTATTCACTTCTCATCTCCTTTTCACTTCTTGCAGCCGGGCCGGACCGAGTTGGGCCCAGTCGGCTGCCTGGCGAGAGGCCAGAGGGTGAGGCCTGCAAGGCCCATGAGGCCTGTGCCTCCCCCTCTGCACCTCTGCCCCCGCTCAGCTTCTTCACATCTTCTCTTCTTCCTTTTTTTTCTGTTTTCCCCTTCTTAAATACGTCATTGCAGAGGCGTTATCACGGGACATTCTGCTACCAATCGGCTCGGCCTTGGCCAGCAGCGGGTCCGCCCTAGGCCTGGCCAAGTCCACTGAACAAAGGGGAGCGACTTCTAGCAGTTTCCTACAGAAGCTACCACCTTAGGCCCCCCCTCACTAAACAAAACCACAACAGCATGTAAAGGAGACATGCCTATTCCTTTCATGTAATTAAAGTTAAGTTAGCATAGAACCCGGAGGTTAAGCAATGATCAGGTGAAATAAAGAACATATTACTATTGTATAACATAACTACTTAAGTGTTTTTCAGTGCTTTTCATGTTGCTCTCTAAATTATTTGCCACCATCATCTACTGAGGGCACGTTAACTGATAATGAGAGCTATTGATCTGTTTTACTATCATGATGGTTATGTTACTTCATCCAGTGTAAGTTACAGATTTTAAGAGTTTTGGGAGTCTATGTGCATCAATAATGACTATCAGTTTGCTGCATAAATGTCAATTAGTGCAGGAAATACAAAATTGCAGCCCACAGGATATTTGCATCTACAAAGCCCTCAGATGAAATCTGGAAAGTGAGCTTTTCACTGAGGCTGTCCTGTTGCTGCATTATAAATCAATATTTTTAGACAGTTTCCGTGTGTGGTCTTGCTTTTGGAAAAGTATCTGCGAACAAGACTTTGACTTGTCTGTATGGAGCCAGAAGTGTTTTTAAAGACCTGAGTCAAGAACTGTGCCTTAACTTGTCTCTTTGCACTCCACATGTCAAAGTCTATGAAAATGAACACAGACCAGACAGGACCTGAGGTATGCTCCACTCAAAACCTAAACTTGACAAGTAGGAAGCAGAGTGTGGTGGGTCCTTACTCCTTGGTTTAAAGCCAGCCTTTGAGAACCTCTTATATGGAAAGGACTTCCAAACACAATGTTATTCTTTAGAGATCTTCATCAAAATGAAATCATTGTTGTGCTCATCTGTGAAGGCTTTTGAAGGGAGCGGGAAAGGAAAAATAAAAAAAAAAAGGCCCTAAGTTTGCTATTTGACCTCTTTAACAGTGTTAGGTTTGGGGCACAACAGGAGCTGCCTTGGCAAAGAGTGAGTTCCATTCAGCGACCTGGATATGAGTGACTTACAAGTAGTTGGATTTCTTCACTGAGGCCAATAATATTGAATTAAAATAACAGTAGAACCTAGTGTTTTTAATGGATTGAGTAAAATGATTAGTAGTTTCCTACCTTAAAGGATGTTGCCCATGCATAAGAAAGGAATGTTGGCTGTTATTTATAAAACCCAAAGCATTAAGAGTATGAATGCCCCATTAAAGCTGGAGAGAGGAAAATAAAGAAAAGGTTGCATTTTTTTCTTGTGCTGTATTTGTTTTATCTAGCTGCTGCTGGATGACTGAGCTGACAAAGAGAACCAAATCTAGCTGCTGAGTGCTGATATGCTAATGGTTCTCTCCTGTCTAGTTGTAGAGTGTCTATTCCTCTTTTCACACACTTTTTGTCAAAAAGTGGCAGCTATAAATTGTAACTAAGCCCCAGAAGAAGCAAGTAGATAGCTGGCCAGTATCTGCAGCTGTATTTATCATCTTGGTGGGAATGCATGTGTGGGGTCATAGAAACACATACCCATGATTAGTAATTTCAGATTCATGCTGGGAAGAGCACAGACTAAGAAGAGATTGCCAAAGAAGCTACCAGGTAGTAGCAGATGAACTGCGTTTTGCATTGTGCATGTTTCTAGCCTCAAATCTGAGTTATTCCACAAGTCCCAGATCAAAACCTATACTTTTGTCCCGCATGGTCCCTGTACAAACTGAATTTCCCTGTTAAGACTGAGTGACCACACCATCTCGCTGTGTTTTTATCACAAACCACAAGATTATAACACTGTCATCTATACTGACTACTGCCTGACTCTATTTTGATGGGTTTGCCCTTGATAGGTCAGCTCACAAAACAAAGTATCAGGTAGTGCTGGTAAAGATGCCAGAACTGGATCTGTTGTGAAACGGTAGCACTAGCCATTCAAGGCATGCAAACTTATTTACAAATATTATTGCGTTGAAGACTGTGAAAATCCATTGCAGCAGGATCATTGCTTAGTAGGGAGATTCTGACTAATCATCTGACTAGTCATCTCCATCACTTATCATCACTTGAGTTATGACTGTGTCATGTATCTACACATGATGCTAAAACTGACCATAGTTTTTCTTAACTGGAGTGGAGGAAGACTCACAATGCAGTAGAACTGCATTATAGAATAGGTTTTGCCAGACACCCCTTATCCCACAATTGCAGACCCAGCTGCCTTGAAATGGCATGAAATGACATAATGGAACACTTTTTCCTTACAATTACAATATTCAGCCAGAACTAGCTATAGAATTCATCACCTACCTGTCTTTTGCACACATGCCTGCTCCAAAACTACATGGTTTAAAGCACAGAAACTGTCTTTACTAAAATATGCAACTTGATATGAACTCTGTTCCAAGAGTGAATTACCACATCTGCTAATCTCTCTGCCTCACGCAGCAGCTCCATCCCAGTATCTCTCCACAGGGATGGACGTTCCAGGCATGACATCACTGGAAATGGTGCCAGATTAAATTACACATGGGCAGATGGATAATACAGTATTCAGCAGATTCTTGACATGAACAGTCTTTGCTTTTTGAGTCTATGGATTTAAAGCTACATTTTCAACTAAATTTGCAAGCAGTTATTTTCGCATGCAAAGAATCTTCCACTTAGGTGTGTATATTTACCAGAGGAAAAGACAGGGAGCCAAGAGCACCGAGAAGAGCTGTCTATGTCAGATCGGGGCTTAATTCATCCTTAACTGTGTATACAAACACAGCCCCTAAAATGTTCACTGCACGGATTTTTTTTCAGAAGAACATGTCTTCTTGATCCTTTGACATAGGGGTCTCTTTTACTCCCCTGTAAGCAACAGTATCAAGAAAGTCTTTAAGGAGTGTTTCATAGGAATCTGTTTTCCTAATGCTGCTGAGATTTCAATCTAACTGTTGGGAAAGGTTGGATTTTTGGTAACACCTTGGACTTCATTTTTAGGTTGTGTTAGAGAAGGAGAGGTGACAAAGAGGATTCCATGGCAGTTAAGTGCCTGAAAGTATTCTTTCCAAAATTACAAGTGACTTCATGATGAGATTCTGCTACTATTAACTTTTAAAATGCTAAAACACATGGTCAATCTCTCCTAACAGTACTAGCCAGCACAGAGACACGGGCATAACTGAACCTCCACCCAGCTGCTCCCCACATTGAAGGATTAGGGTTGGTGCTAAATTGGAGCAGATGACTATTTCTAGAGGGAGCAAAGAATATGATCCTAGTTAGCACTTTCACAAGGCAATGGGAGTCAGGAAAACACTTTGCACTGCCTTCATCCCTGCCCTGCAGAAGTATACAAATGGGACCTGACAACATCTGGCTTTAAGCTTTGAAAGTCAATGGTTACTTTTCTTTTTCCTTTGTTCCACTTTTTAAAAAATTAAAATTTACACATACTCTAACAACTAGAAAGAAGCAATCTGGCATCCAGCCAACATAAGATCCCAGTAGGAAAACAATTGTGGAGCTGCCACGTTATCCTTGTATAGTGCAGATTACGAGAAACCTGGGGTTCAGAGTTGTTCTTTCTTCCAGAAAAAATAATCAGTTTTGCACTGTTGGCCTTCTTAGCAGTAAAGTGAAGCAAAATATGTGAGTAAGATTACTAATTATGCTGTGTCAAGCAAGTTCTATCACTTAATAGCTCCACTGGAATGGCATGTCAAAGCAAAATATTGTAGATGTGTGTTGCATATTCTGTGTCTGTGGCCATTACTGTTACAAGAAACATAAACATTTATGGAACAGCCGAGCATTTTGACAAGTCTAAGTCAACTTTTCAGAAGAGATAAAATGGTATGCCCTGACCGTAAATAACTACTTTGCACAGTGAAGTTGAGTCTTCAGAGCTGAAAAACAGCAAACAGGAGAGACATGAACAGGACTCCCTGTTGGATAAAGCCTAATTGTCCTCATGTCTGTGCAAGGACTTCAGTGCAACAATAATTCAGACAACAATGAAGTAGATTCTATTTCCTCCATGAAACTAATGACACATAACATTGGAGATCTTGTTCCTTGTGGCCTTGGAGGGGAGGATAGGGATGAAAAGTAACCTCACCTCCTACAGCTCCCATGCCTCTAGAAAACAGATGCCAACCATCCAGTTGGCAACCAAACTTTTATAGCAAGTTTTGCAACCAGCTTTGGGAGTGTTGCCTGATAGTGCCTAGAAAAAAAAAACTTAGAAATCAATCATTTGTGCTGCAAGAGTAGTCACATCTCAATACTCGGTGGTGCTTTGATTCATTCTAAGACACTATACCACATGAAAGCTGAGCTGAGACATTTTCACTCCCTAAAATGAATATATTGCAGTTAAAAAAAAAACAAACAAAAAAAAACCAAAAAAAGCAAGAAACAAAACAAAAACAAAAACAAAAACCACCATATCTATCTCAAAATCTAACATCTGGTGCTTGATTATTTTTTTTTTTTGTCATGTTCACTGCCATAGAAACAAAGTTCTGTCACAGAAGTAACTTATCTGTATTTCTTTAAGTGTAGTTACTAGTGCAGGGATGCAATTAGGTAAAGGAATCCAGAATATTAAAAAACTTTGGCTACAATTTTTAAGTGCAAGCTAAAAGCAACTGATTATAGTTTTCCTCTTCTTTCCAGCCCAGAGTTAATTTAGTAATAACAAATAAAGGTGAGCCTAGTGCAAGCTAAGTAACTCAAATGCTTTTTCCTTACCTAATGTTGACTTTACTTTCTTATCCTCATCCAGATTCAGATTTCTAAATAAGTCTTTAAAATAAACAGGGACAGCTTGGCGGTTTGGCAATGGACAGAAGGATGGTGAAGAAAGACTGCTTTACTCCAGTAAGACATTATCATTTTACTCTGTGGTAAATCTCTTTCTTTAGAAAGGATCAACTGTAAGAATTCCCACAGACACTGGTGAAACAAAGCGAAAGTTTCCAAACGTTGGCCCAGCTGTATTTTGCATACCTTCATAGATAATCCCTACTCTGAAACTCATTAAGAAGTAAAGAGTTAAAGTTAAAAGACTGATTGTAAGAGTACAGTTTGGTCTGCCAGAAATGCTAAGAGCTAGGAGTGGTCTGTTGGGCCAATAAAAAATTTTAAAAACACTAAAATGAAGTACGCTACAGGATACTCCTGATGGACACTTCCCAGAGCAGTGACCAAGGCACTAAGGCAGATTTCTATCTGTTTCTGTTTGCTTCTGTGGTTTAAGATCAGCTAAAGCATGTAGCAGTATATCTAGAATATTCAAGGTTTCTGTCTTTCTTCTATCTGAAGCTTATTACAGAACACTTTTTTCCCTCTGCCAAATACAAATCTATGTAGCCAGATTTCCAGTATTTTGTCAGTATAGCTATAAAGCCATGGAATGCCCCAGAAGCTTTCCCAGATTTTTCCCACACTCACATTTTCATGACTGGACATCTCTTTGAATTTTCACCTCCTGCTCTCTCTTAAGCTCACTTTTTACAGTGAGAAATCTATCACTCCAGGTGGATTTTTCTGAGCTGTCAAAAGCAGATTAGTTGTCATCTTCAGAAACCTTTTTCTATCTCCAGAGGTAGCCTTAAATTGTATTATAGTCTGTCATTTTCCCTCGTATTTGTTGATAGTCTCTGTTCCTTATTGCAAGAAAATTAAGGCAAAAAGCTTCTAGTTGACTCATTTAAAAAAAAAAAAAAAAGTCAGATCAATTGCAAATCTCCTCTTCTTAATACATGCTGCCCAACACAATTCTTCTCATTTCTAAATAATTTTTTTTCCTATTACATTTCACTTAGCTATCAATTACCCAGTTAAACTAAATAATAAATTTGGCACACATCTGAGAATGTTTTTGGCAAAGTTAACCAGGAGTCATACCCTACTTCTGTTCTGCCTGTAAGAGGGGGCCAATGAAGTCAGTTAAGTCAAGTGCAAGCCCTGCAATATGATGCGTCTAAGTGGGAACTTTCAAGAGTAATTGGGATATAAGCAAGTAGCTGCTTGTAGTAGTTGCAGCTTTTGGAGTGAACCAGAGCACAGGATGTCACAACCTGTTATAACTCCGAATAAGAATATTCTGACTGGGTTTTCCCTATTTCTTAACTTATCACATTGCTTCAGTTCAGTTCTGTGTAACTTAAGCATGCCATTGCCTGTATAACTTTGTGAGTTAATCCCTTAGTTCTCTTTTTTTTTCTTTTTCCCTCTTTGAAATCTGCTTACTTGACTCCTCCCAAAAATAAAAATTCCAAAAATGAGCCCAGTGTTTTCATGTAAGGCTTTCAGCAGTTGTGAACTTATATGGGTCTGTGAAAGTCTATGATGATTTACTTCGGTTGAACATCAGCACCCAAATATGGTAACACTGCTTATTAAAGGAAGTTAATGACTTAACACTTCTGCTTCGTGATTTTGTTGCAAGAGCAGTCTAGTCTTGTTCTGCCTTTTTAGTTGCTATTTCATTTTGCTTCTTAATGAGTAATTTGCTTTTTTATGTCTGCAGACATTTTTAGCATCCAGTTTTCTGTTCCCATTCAATTGTGTGTGTGTTTTAGATTATGCTAACACGTAGCACTCTCTCACTTTAGCTGAACATAAAACTGAATCATCCTGGCTGGGAAATATGAGTTTTAATTAAAGGAAAAATATTTCACAAGTTAAACCAAGCTTTGGGAACCCTAAAGGAGTCCGGAGTTTCACAAGCATTAAACCACATTGGATTTGACTTGTCTTTGATCCTGAAGCATTTTAAGATATATTAGGGATATTTTGATGTCTTTGAAGGCAGAAGGCCATGTACTACTCATCCTATGTGGAAGAATGAAAGATAGGAGCACCAACCCCAGTGTTGTTTTGTCTTTCTTTAGTTGAAATATCACATCTTGGTTTTAAGTGGCAATGTCTGCAGATTCAAGGCATGATCGTGCTAGTTTCCAAGGAGGCAGCATTCTGCAGAAGTCAAATACTGCATCTCAAGTCACTGGGATTCCCTCCATCACAGCTCTAAGTCCTCCTGTGGAAAGATCATCCAGTACCCAGCCATTCTTGCAGTTGTCAAAACACACAGTAAGTACATTTGATAGCCACATGAAACATATCATAGAACCATAGAATAGTTAGGGTTGGAAGGGACCTTTAAAGGTCATCTAGTCCAACCCCCCTGCAAGGAGCAGGGATGTCTTCAGCTGGATCACGTTGCTCAGAGCCCAATCCAACTTAGCCTTGAATGTTTCCAGAGATGGGGCATCTATCACCTCTCTTCGCCAAGAGTATTAGAGCAGTGCCTGCCTGTAGTGCTTGAAGCCAAAGGAGTTCTGATTGACAGAGCTCATCTAAACCAGGAGTGTTTCAACAAATATTTACTCTTAAGAACTCTCATATTAAAGCCAACCTCACTGACTTAGGTGGGGCTGCCGCTCGAGCTGCACCTTGTGGTACATAAAGGTTTATATTCTTTGGCTTTAATTCTCAAATAAGCTCAGCATAGAGGGAAGCATGTTCCCATAAAAAAAAAAAAAACCACCCTCTAGATTCACTAAGGTTGTTTGATGTGCGTAAGAAGGTTGGCGTTTCCCCCAAGCTGACCATCATTTTCTTAAGCAACTTCTCTTGAGTTAAAACCATCTCTGAAGATTATTGTGAAAAGTAGGTATGAATTGCCTGTATTTCTTTGGGGAAGTGACTCGTGGGTCTCAGTGGCTTTGATGGTGTCAGCAATGTCCAGTAGGTAGTCAACCACTAGAAATCCCACGGAGTACAAGTGATGTTTGCACTGTCTTTCTCCCACTGCCTTAAAAAGCAAATTCTCTCCACATCAAAAGTGTTTCTATTGAGCAATTACTGTGTGTCAGCACTCTTCAGCAGTAAGCTGTTTGCTGTTTTCTGAAACATGAGAAACACAAGATGTCACAAAATGAAAACAGTGTCTGCTTCCATTCTGTTGATTTAGGAGGCAAAGCAGAGAAATAAAACAAACATGCTCCGAAAACCTACGAGTGTAATCAGGATAACCAAAGAAGGAACAACTACACATTTTGATATGCCGTTCTTCTGAAACCTTTGCCTTGTTCACAAGACTTTTTCTATCAGATCAGCAAGACAGACAGCAAAGTCACAACTATTACCCAGTCAGGAAAATGTATTTTTATAACATAAGTAGGATAATGGCCCTTAGATACCACCAAGTAATTTCAATTATGCACATGTAATCCCTTAAAGTAAAGGGGAAATGCAATGATAAATGAGTCTTATTTGTTCTAATCACTGTGAAAGATGCCCTTCCATTTTTTAGTTTCCTGCAATTGTGCAGCCTGTGATCTTCTTTCCATATTTTCTACTAAATCCTCTATGATGATTAAGTATGTGATTGCAATGCTTCCTATCTTCTCCTCCTAGTTCAAAATGACATTCTTTTCACCATGTTTCTCCTTTTAAGGGTTGGATCTGCTTATAGAGCTAATGATTAATGAAAGGTTGATACAAGTCTGACAGAGAAGGTTAATTTAGCTGGACTCCAGTGGTGACACTTGCAGTTTTCTAAGCAACTTTTTGGAAGTTGCCAGCTGTTATATGGAGTGTGACCGAAGTGTTGACTTCAGAAATAAAACTGCATGCCATGCTTTGCATATTGCTTCTCTTTATTGTGATAAACAAAATACTAAGAGTGTTTTTAGTGATTTAGACCACTGAGGTTATTAGCCAAACTGGAGCAACAACTTTCTAGATTAGCAAAAACAGACAGATGCAAGTTATTAAATGTTACTTGTCACAAATTTGAACTCTGCATATCTACACAGAAAAGCAAAACAAAAACCAGGAACATGATGAACTGACCTAAGAACACCAAAATCATGTCAGTAAATCACTTTGTTTTCCATTTTCCAGGCTCTCAGGTCCTCAAAGTTTAGAATGCATCAAACTGAAGAGTGTAGCGGAGGTGATCAAAGGAGAAAACTGAAGAAAAATTTTTGAACAAATATATTAAACCCTTTTCTTCAAAACTGTTTTAATAACCAATAGAAGTGTGAGACTTCAGTTAGAGTCAGTCTATTTGAGCAGCCCGCTATGATGAGAACACCTTGCTTCAACTGAAGGAAAGGCCAGCGGCCAAGCACCCATACAGCCCCTTGCTCACTCCTCTCCCATACCTCACTGGAATGGTGGAGAGAATAGGAATACCAAAAGTGAGAAACCCATAGGTCCAGATAAAGACAGTGAAGCAAAACAGGCACGTAAGCAAACCAATGAGGAATTTGTTTACTGATTCCCATCAGCAGGCAGATGTCTGGCCACCTCCCAGAAAGGAGGCCCTCAGCACACGTAATAGTTACTTGGGAAGACAAACACCAACACTACAAACATCCCTGCTTCCTCTGCCTTTCCTTGAGCTTTTATTTCTGAGCATTATGTCATCTGGCATGGAGCATCTCGTTGGTCACTTCAGGTTAGGTACCCTGCCTGTGTCTGCCACCAGCCTTTTTTCCCATCCCCAGCCTAGAGCAGACTCACTGCAGGAGCAGATTGGGAAAGAGAGAAAACTTTGGTACTGTGCAAGCACTGCTCAGTCATAGCAAAAACACTGGTGTGTTATCAACACTCTTTTAGTCACAAATTCAAACCAAAACACCATATAGGCTGCTATGAAGAAAGTTAATGTCATCCCAGCCGGACCCAGTGCAAGATTTATCCTACTCTGTGTGTTACCACCAACACTGACGATACACATCATGATCCAGATCTCAGTCTTTAATAGTGGCTTAGAGATTTCTAAAACAAGAATTTGTAAACTATTCTTCTTTTTCTCATACTGCTCAGATTGTTACAGCTCCTGTTTTAAAAGATTGCTTCCTGCCCCCTCCAACCAAGAGGAATAGAAGAGAACATTTCTTTTAAAAAGCTATGATTCACATTGGTTTGGTAATTAAGGAAACAGTCAAATTTTGAAAGCTAAATAGCATGAGTAAAAACACTGAAAAGAACCTCCTAGAAGAGTGGTTTTACTTGTAATGCATCAGCAGGATGAACTGATGAGAACCCCAGGAGAAATAAGATTTTCTGGAATTAGGATGTTCAGAGACTAATACAGAATTCGTTCCTTAATTTGATTAAGGTGTAACACACTTAGGAATTCATGTTTTGAGTGGAAGAGAAAAGTATTCTATTTATTTAGCCTCAGTCTGACCTTCCTCATGAACTGCCAAGGGGTATCCCTTTTTCCTGTATTTATACACAAGTTTTTCCGTACCAGGTGTATTTGTTTTTACTTCTGGCAAGAAAGAGGAAAAATGAAGTGTACTGAAAAAGAGAGACAAACCTTTTACAAGAAAAAGTTATTTGGAAATGAGCAACACCCCTTGCTACCCTGTTTTGGGAGTAGAATTGAGTCCTACTATGGCCCAGAAATTCTTCTCCTGTTTGATTTCTGCAGGATAGTTTTATGAAAACCACGGAGAGAAAAAGGTAAATGAATTTGCCTGTATATAAACAGGAGTGCAAAAGCAAAGAATTCAAATGCAAGCAAATTTTATGAAAGATTAGGACAGTTGCATGGGTTTAAACTTTTTTCCCTTCAGAGGTCTTTTTAAAAAAAAAAAACCAAAAAAAAAAACAAAAAAACACCACCACAAAATCTCAAACTTCTTTACTGGTTAATAAGCAATGACCCTGAAGGATTCAAATGCCCCTCAGTAGTTCAGTTGTGGAGGATCTAGGTTTCTTAACAAAAAAATCAGCTTTCTAAATTGTAAAGTGGACTGCAGAGTATATCCAAATTTCCTTTTGGTCTTAAGGGTTTTGTCAGGAAGTGTACTGTGCTGAAAGCTATGAAAACTACCAACTAAAATATTAGTTTAGACCCTTGTGTCCTTTTAAAGACAATTGTATTTAAAAACATAGAAATGTTAAGACCAGGAAAGCCGAAGAATGTGATCTTTGACACAAAAATGGGGATAAAATCACTCCATATGAACTCCACAGTATGTTCAGCCCGTAACTGTTGGATGAGCTACAGCACGTCTTGCAGAAATATATCTTGATCTTAACACTTCAAGTAAGACAAAATGAACTATATCCTTAGTAAAATTGTTCTAAAACATTGATTGCCCACAGGATTAAAATACAACAAATCACTTTCTTGGGGTTCTTGGTATGGGTTTGTTTTTTTTTTTTTTCTTTCTGCTGCTTCTACATTGTTATTTCTTATGGCTGTCTTCCCTACAGAGATTTTTCTCTCCTCATTTCTTTTTTATTTGAAGGTATTCCATAGAGATTCTGTTTTGCTTATAATTAGAGAAGGTATGTACAAGCATTCAGGCCCTCATCTTACAAACTTCTGTTAATGCGGTTTTAACTTTGTTTTTAAAACATATAATGAGAAAAGAAGGGAGAATGTCAACTAAGTAATGCTGATGTGTTTAAACTTTTTTCAGCTAGCCTTAAAGAACACAAGGTTTCCAACAGCTGTGAAACCCTGGTAATTTAGGGGTCTGGCCTGCAGTAGCAAATTAACTTCCATGTAGCTCATATTAGAGACTGTTTGAACTACTTCACATATTGCTCAGTAGAGAAACATTCTCTGCTTTCAAAACAAATTGCAGTCGTGAGTATCCACCTGTGATTCACAGCAAAGACATTTGAGGCAAAAGAGTAACTCTTTTCCAAGAGGTGAACTGCAGTTAACTGTGTTCAAGTTGGAAATGCTCTGAGGAACTTGAAGTCATGCTGGATGATGTTAATTTAATTTGACGGCTGGTTAAAGATGTATTTCGCAGTAATCTGGCAAAGGGAAAAAAAAATACTTTTTTCTGTGAGGCAGTGCTATTCTTTGAACGTTCAGTTGGGGCAATTTATTTATCTTTTCAAAATGCCCAAATGTTCCTTTTCTGTTTCATATGGAATACTGAATATATTGCACAGGGTTGAAGAGAGGGCTCATTGTAATTCTAAATTGGTACCAAAGCTAAAATTTTTTGAGTGATGGATAGCAATGGATGATACACCTCTGTTTTATTGTAATTATACAAGATTTTATGTAGAACTGCTGCTTGGAAGCATGTGCATCAGGACTTGTCTGTCATCTTCTTCAACAATCAACTGCTCCTTTATAGAACTTGCCACTGTATTAAATGTCTTTTGGATTTAATTACGTTAAAACAGATTAGATACAGAGAAGGGTGCGCAGAAACTGAAATATGAGGGAGGAATGTCTTCTAATATACTGTGACGTATAATGGATGGCAATACTTAATCAGAGATACAAAGAAGTTGGACAAACAGACTGAAAATATCAGTGCCTCCAAAAAGGATTTTGAATGATAGTAAAATGCTTCCATTTTAGGGAGGAAAGCAGTGGTTTCATAGATCTACAAAAAATTTTCATGGAAGCAAAGCTGATTGTATAACTTTGACATGGCAACCACTGAATAGTAATATTTGCCTGTAGTCTATATCAGAAAGAATTTACACTGAAATTTTATAGATTTTTTTTTTCCAAGTGGTGTAATGTATTGTCATCACTGATTTCTTTAATTTGCTCTCTATGTTTGTACCATAAGTTTCTCAAAAAGGGAATAATCGACTCTGGTATTTGAAATTTAGCCCACAGTATCAGTTAGCTGATATTTCTTTACTCATCTTCACCTCTTTAATTGATGGCCAGAAAAGTTTCCATATTATTTGCTCTAACAGCTGCGATCTTAAATGTTCGGGAATAAACAATAGCATACATCAAGAATTTGAATATGTTTTGCTAGTGTATTTTAGTGGAACACTACAGTTAAGAAGTAAAGGAAAAGGTTTCTTTTCCAGTGAAATGTTTCTAGAGCTTCAGCTGTAGCTGGAGGTCAGCCTAAAACATTCCTGGACATGAACACCAGCAAAGAAGCCTCAAAGCTTCAGTATCATAATAGTACAACATAAGCTCAAGAGAGTTGTACTTCATAACTCCTAAAGAACCAAAGAAAGACTAATACTTCTGGTAGGGGGAAAAATTATTTAACTGCATGAACATTGTTTTTCTAAGGTGTATAGTCACTTTTTCCTGTGTATAGAGAAAAATGGCCACCCTTGGCCAGTTACCACAGCTAGTCTTGGGCTAGCAGGGCAGCTTTATAATGTGTTAGAATAAAACTGGGTCAGAAACTGTCCCAGATCCTAGAAAATGTTATCCTGTTAACAAATGCTTTTCTTTTATTTCACTGAGTACATAAAATATCAGTACAAGGTAGGTCTCTACTAATTCATACTTGTGCCAGCAGCACACAGGCACATCTCTTAGCCAGAATCTGCTGTCACTAAAACTCCATGGCATGTGTGTGCCTGGGTAGGTTCAGTCAGTCATAGCTACAGGCCCTCGTGTGCTCTTCTAGAGTCCTCTTCATCCTCCCAACACACTCACTGGCTCTGAGGAGTTCCTGCTGCAGTGTCAAGGAAGGGAAAACTGTTCCCAATGCCAATAGGTTAACAACTGGTCTGCTCTAGCCACCCTCACTGTGCAGTGCTCCCGGAGGAGCAGATGCTGAGGGAACAGGCCATCACGGCTAGCAGGTTGCTGTACAGTGTGTGCAGAATACAGGAGTCATTTTGAATCATGTGAGAGAAGGAAGATACAGAAGTAATGACTGCAGTCTTCCTGGTTGATTTTGGAATGGCTGCAAAAGCAGAGGTTGTGGATTATGCAAAAGTCTTCACAGGAAAGAAATTAGCATGGCTAACAAGCAACTCCTCTTAAAATCTGTCAGTAAATGTGACTATGTATACAGGTAAAGCACCAGCACTAATGTCTCTTTAGGATTTAAAAAAAAAATAGGACAGTTTCCTGCCAAACCTGTAAAGATTTTATTAAATTGAACTATTACTAGTCATTCCTTTAGTAACAGATGCCCAAGGCCAACTTAGCTGCAGAGTTAGCATGACTGGTTGAGGTGTGCTCCATTAGCTGTCAATGGAGAAGTCAGTGTTATAATGCACTAGTGAGGATGTTAGGATTTAAAATAAAGGATTAGGTTCAAATGGGCTTGTATGACATAAAGAGCACAAGAGGAGAAAGAAAGCTGACTTCAGAACAGATGTGGATAGGTGAGACACCAGGGGTTCTGAGTGGTCAAGAATCCATGGACAAAGTCTAGGCTCTGACAACAGTCTCACGGCACGTAGCATACAAAATGCTTTTCTGCATCTCTGCCTTCTTGTTGTAGCAGGTTTTGTCACTTTATCAGCTAAAATTTCAGGAATAAAGCTGAAAAAGCTTTTACATTTTCCTGAAATAGGTACTTTTTTCCCTTTTATTTTATTTTAGATCAGCTATCACTCTTCCAAATGGCCAAATAATTGCCAGACTCCTGTAAAGCTCATAAAAAGAAAAACAGTGAGTGTAGCCATTGAAAAGGGATGACCATTCTGATTTTATGCAGAAAAACAATTTCATGGAAAGCACAGAGATTTAGGGAGATATGGTGAAAATTAATTATTATATAGTTCAGATAGTAAAAGTGTTTATAGAGTATAAATGCTCAAATCTACTATCTTTTTTCACTGTCCAGGAAGCATTTGATTTCATTCATTGAGGAAGTAGGAATGAAAGGTATCTGGGTGTTCTTGAGGCAAAGGATGTAATTTGACTCTACTTCCAAGTAGCTGAAATAAAGCAGCAAGATGTGACATATCATTTATTGTCAAATGATGTCTTAATATGGAAATTTCTGTAAGGAGATTGAAGTTGTGAGATTTGGAAAAAAAAAAAAAAAAGGAGACTGGGGCAGGAGAGGGAGGAAGGAAGAAAGAGTTACCAGTTCTTTATTACATCTCCAAAGTTCGATTCATGTCTGTATTTAAAAAAAAAAAAACAAAAGGCTGTAGGAGGGTGGTGAATTCATTTGAAACAAGGAGTTCATTGTAGATATCCTGTTTCTTTTGAAAGCAGCATTACAACAAACAGTGGAGACTCATCATAATGCTTCATGCGTCCTTTACAGACTATTTGTTCCAAAAATGTTATCCCATGTCGTCCTGTGTTCTTCAGGTGGAGACACTGTTTGTTACGAAATCCTACACAATATTCTGCAGAGTTGTGGGAGCTATAGCAGTATTTTGATAAATACAGTATATATTTATTAAGATGAACTACATAGGAAATCAGATTGATGTAAATTTTCTTTCTTTTAGAGATATATTTCAGCATCTATCCTCAAGACTTATGAAAGAGCATTTCTCTTGCAAGTCATCCATCCCCTTTTGCAAGGCCAAATCTCATTATGTAGGTATCTACAGCAGTCTTTCTACTGGTTTCATTTGGACTACATGTTAGTGATTGAATAGTAAATATATGAAATAGAAAGTAGCCTTGTCTATGAATATTCGTATCTACTATGTTGCTGTATCATTTATATCTTTACCATTCCTTAAATGATATATAAAATCATATGTACCATTATTGTTTTGTTTTTTTTTTTACTGGACAGATTATTTAAACCTGCCTGCTGTGATTCTGGTTAAGCCATGGTCCTCGCTTCTGCAAGGCATCGGTTTCCATCTTCCAAACTAGATTTCCTTTTATTTGCATTTACATTGTTTTGCTAGCATGTCTATACCATGTGTAACACAGAGTTGAAACACAGCTGGATTTAATCATATCAAGCCAATTCAAATGGATGCATTGAAGAATCAAGTTAGAAGATGTGCATCAGATTTGTACTCTTCTCAGGCCTGAAGACTGTCTCTTCGTGTTACAGTTGCACATTAATATTTTCATACTGCTTCCTAAATTTTTAGTTTTCTTTTTTCTGTCTTTCATATCTATGTCTTGTTTGCTTCCCTTTACATCTCTGGAATGCCTTTTTTTTTTTTTCCCCAAATAGTTTCATTTTCTGACTGGTACCTATGGGTAGATTCAATCTTCAATAATTCCCTGCTACAAAATAGGGCTAATTATTTTCTATACTGCAAGAATACATAGTTTAACTCCATTTAATTGCAATGAAAGAATGTACTTCACCTCTGTGAGAATCCTCTGAAGTGTGCTGCTCAGCTGTAGCTCAAGTTTGCACTCAGAGGAAATGTGTCAATAAAGCAGCATATTGGTATGCATTATATGCAGGGTGGGGGTGGTGTTTAGTGACTTAAATTAGCCATTAAAAGATTCTGTGTAGTTCCAGTTCAAAAATGAATCTTCCTTTTTATCTGAGTGCAACTGTATTACCTTGCTTCTCCTTCCCGTGGAGTTCTCGGGGTGCTTGTCCACAACGTGGAATGGCACATGGTGCAGAAACGCTGCGACTAGTGCAGCTTTAAATGACATATCAACTCAGCTTGGCAGAGCACTGTGTAGACACAGTAGAGCAAGCTCTAACAGCAATACAGAGCACCGCTGCTGTGCTATACCCATGCTAGCAAGCCGTGTTCCTCCATGAGTCTCACTCACTCTCAGAGCTTTGTTGATCAAGACCGCAGACCATCACCTCATTGTATGTGGGGTAAACTGCAAAACAGAAGTCTTGAGAGGTATGTTAAATCTCTTTGTGTTGTACCACTATTAGTCTTCATTACAAATATCATCTAACCGGAAAAGTAAACCACATGCAATACTGCAGAAATGATGTTTCAATGCCTCATCAATGAGCATGATGATAATCCATCTTAAAAACATGCAGTAAAGAGAAACTATTTTGTATTATTTGCATTATTTAAAGTAGGTTTGTGCCTAAATATCTTAGAGTTAAAGGAAACACTATCCAGGCCAATAAAAGACATTATATGATTTCTGTCACATTTGAAGGCTTTGCTATAACTATTCTGTCTACCATCAAAAACTTAATAATGCTTGGCTCCATATACAGTACTCTTAATTCATTAACCTCTTCAGAGAGGGAAGTAGTTTGTGCCATTTCTAGACGGGGCAAATTTAAAACTAATTAATATTCACAGCACCTTATGAAGTAAGCAGTAATAATATTCCCATTGTGCTAATGGGATAACTAAGGTACAAAGAGACTAATTTATTTGCATGAAGTCACTCAGCAATCAATGGCAAATAGGAGAATAAATAACAGATTTTTCTTCCCAAAAACAATGTTCTAACCACAAGGCGTTCTCTTTTTCTTCAATAACAAACTTAAATATGTGAAGTAAAATAATGAAGTTGTTCTACAGATTAAATTCACAGTAATAACAGATGTTCAACAGTTTTTAATTTCTCTTTTTGAGTAATGTGGTCTGTGTACTGCCTGAAGCAGGATTTAATTTGTCTCGTTGCGTTATCAGACAACTAAGCTGCTGTCAAAACAGGCAGATCAGGAATTAATGAAAACATTTCTCCGTACAGTTCTGTGATTATAGTACAGACAGCTGTATATTAATTTCCAGGCATTTAAGGTTCACATCCATAGATTTCAGTCTTAAACTAAAATCAGATAAGAATACAGGCTAAAGCTCACTTCACATCTGGAAATCTGATCTTCTCATTAGGAGTGAATCTACACAGAGACCCATATAATACCCATTAATAATCACATTTCCCAAAACCCCTATCACAATTGGCGCTAACTGAAACCTTTCTTTGCTGACTAGTCTCAACAGCCAACACACGGAAAGGCAACAAAAGATCTCACAATCCACACAGAAGTACTTCAAAAACTTGTTTAAGCCAGAAGGATGAGTTAGCTGCCTAAATTTCGCTACTACACTTACAAGAATTTGCATGACTTTGACCAAGCTATCTTCTTGCTTATCTCTCGCTGTAGGCCTACGTCCTTCCATGCTGTACAGTGTTCAAATTAGCGAACTGTCCTTGGGGAAAAAAGGATGATAAATGTTCCTCAGGGAATATTTTGCTATCATCACAAACAGGAACAAACTTGTATTCTGGAATTACCTGGTTTGGTTCGTACATTGTACGTAATTCAGGAACAGTATCAAAGTCTAGTGAATTCTGTGAATGGCTACAAAATGTAGCCTTTTAAATATGGGACTTTTCATAACCAACTGCAGGTGATGATTTAAACCTTAGGTCTTCAAAATCAGCCTTTGGGAGGTGCCTCTCTCTATGTATTCACTACACTAAGAGTCAGAAGCATTTTGGTTACGTTATTATAAAGGGGAAAACTTTGGCTTTATTCTTCAAATGCATCTGCATATAATAGAGTTGATGGCTGTCAAGCTTCACAGAGACGTGCAGTGAGCCATCATCATAAGAACAGATTTAGTTTGAAGTTTTGATTTGTTTTTTTTTTAGTTGTAACGTTGCTTCTCCTCTAGTCCAAATTAGGAGTGTTGGTACAGAGATCTGTAAAGCCTTTACTGACCTGATTTTTGTAGTTCTTGGACTCCTATTTAAGCAATATCCCCTTTTTCCAGCTATGTATTCTTTCCTGCATTATCCCTTAGATTATTCTGCAGCAAATGCTTGTACTAGTACACAGAGCAATGTAATAGGAAACTAATCTCACTGAAATATAGTTCAATCTATCCCCTCCTTTCCTCCTCCTCCAAAAGAAGAAAAAAAAAAATTGTTTTGCTGGTACAACATCCTTAGCAAGAGTTAGAGAGCTACTGACTGTATATACCCATCCTGTCACTAGAAATACTTGTTCAACAACTTTCTCCATCTGCTTGGGTCAAAGCCCATTCCAGTCTACCTTTAATACAGTACTGGTGGACCTGGTATTCAGCTTCTTACTCAGAGTGGACAAGTGCACCAATCTCTGTTCCCTTTCAATTTTTCATTGTTTTCTAATAGCTTGAAAATTTTTGGTGCTTCAATCACCTGTAATGCTATCAGGATATTAAGAATTGGAGGCTACATATGATGCAAGTACTACTTCCCAGATATATTGCTTCCAAGGAGGACAAAAGAAAAAGAATGCCAAGTACCTAACCTAATGAAATATCTAGCCCCCACCTAATGCAGTTAAGTCAATGGAGCATATTTTGGGAGACAAAGAAACAGGGATGCTACTTTTTTATTTTCATGTAGAAAGGAAGGAGGCTGACAGAAGTAAATGTTGAGAGGATGACAGGTTACAGCATGTTTAGAAAGAAAAGACTTGTTTCACTGTGTTTTTTTTTTTTTGTTTACTTAAAAAAAACTGATTAGACATTTTGTATGAAAGTTCTCCAATATCATTAAGTATTCTCCTGGGAAGAAACTAATTAATAAACTGAAGTATTTCATTATCCTGAAGGTAGGACTTACTGTCGTCTTTCAGAAATGTGTTTCATTCACAGTCTCTCTCTTTCTTCCTCATGTATGCAAAAATAAAAAATATTTTAATTGTTTATTTATACCATATCTATACTGGAAGAAACAACATTATCATCATTATTATTTCTTTATTTTAGGACATGTTGAGTCCATGTGTTCATCCTGTTCCAGACAGCTGTTTAGAAACTTAACTGCCTGGCTGTTGACCAAAATAAATGGAATGCCCTTGATATAACATCCCTGTAAAATCTGCAGTCATGCACCAAAATCGATAAATCTTGAGCAGAAATGAAGAACTGAGCTTCAGGGTTGCAAGACATTTTAAAAAACATATCCTCTGTTTTTCACCCTTTCCACAACCTTAGAGTTTAATAAATGTGTTGGCTCCAAGTAACTAGTATATTCACTTTAAATCCAAAGGTCACAGCACTGTGGCTTGATAACATACCATTCTTGATTGCTGTTCGAACAAAACAAAAAATGCTGTTTGGCATAGTCAGAAGTAGAAAACCAAAATTATAGACCACAATAAAGTCTGTCTGTAATAATCTAAAATCTGTAAGAAGAGAGAAAACATATGCTGTGATTTCAGTACTCTCAGCTTCACTGGGGCGCACCAGCAAATGGCATTTCCCTTTTACTTTTCAGTCCAGTCATTTTATTAATATTTCATTATAAACCTGCAAATATGAAACATAGAAGTTGCTCTTCAACCTTTCCAGATAGTCTGGATGCTGCTGCATCGACTTTTTCAGGGCTTTCCACCACCCACTGCAAAGCCCCTGCCTGCAGGCACTCAGCTGTCTCAGAGGGAGTGGATGAGCTAATAGGCATGATCGAAACATTTAGTCCTCCTGGGATGCAGCTCTGTGTGAAAATCCTGAAGAACACTTTCAGCAAAGAAATTCAGGCAGATGAACTCAGAGCAGCCCTGAGGCTGCTCCAGCTATTCCAACTGGGTTACAAGGAGAATAGGAAAATGCAAGGAACTAAGGAAGACATAACCATCTTGTGAGTGAGGTACAACTATTGTGAGACTAAAGCTGGTTGCAAAAAGTTTCAGCTTTCTCTCAAACAGTTCTCTCTGAGATACTGAGGCACGCACAGCGTGACTAATAGACATCCCATCTGCACATCTCGATCCAGTGCAGTTGTTGTAGAAAAAAACCTAATCAATCAGTGATGGAAGTGGTGAGTGTTCTCTTTCACTGCACAGCAGTCACAGAGCGATGGATGCTGCAGACATTGTAGTCTTCCATGCAGGAGGCTTACACAATCAGAAAACAATACCAAAACCTTTTAAACCCCTCACAGTCTACCACTTAAATGCAGTACTCTGAGACATTTGGATATGTTGGATGCTCCAACATATCTTCCACTAAACTGTTGTTTACATTTAAATCGCTGCACCCCATACAAAGTATGGAATATTTCCAGAAATAAAGTATGAATTACTGAGGAGGCTGCGTGAGGCACGGAGTTGTGTGCAGTGGGAGACGGGAACCATGCAGAAGCTTCCAGTGGAAAGACTGAGGTAGTGATTTTGTTCCTGCTAATTAACTCCCAGTGGTATTAAGGAAAAGTTTTCCCCTTCCTGCAGTCAATAAAATAATGAGGATATGGTTATACAAGTCCTTCACAGCTGGCATACCACAGAGCTTAACAGATCAAGAAGATGCTTTCCAGTGGTCCAAATCCTTTCTCTACACCCATCTGATAGTCTTTAAATACTTACCAAAAGCTTGTGCATGTCTTTGGACGCTGCTGAAGGGTCTCTGAATTGTGGTAGATAATTTACCGCTAGTACCCATGTGAGCTGCAGTGACTGTGTGAAACCTAAGCCAAAGCTTGGGATGCCTGCTGCAGTCTCTTCCAATCCCCTAGCTAAGGCCGTATCTGCACGCTTCACAGCTCGTGTAGCCAGCACAGCACTTACTGACACATCCATCACAATAACACAGGTCTTTCTGTCCCCTGGAGCACCTCTGCAAACAGCTCTGGAAACCATGTGCCTAAGCTATGGCTCTCCAATAGTCACTGGGAAGCTACCAGAGAGAATGGTTACGTTGGTCAAACAGTAGCACATTGGCCAAATTTAGTGTTCTCTGCCACACCTGGAACCAGACCTCCCAAAGTGCTCAGCAGCATCTGTAATCTGTAATTTATGTTATGAAGGGTGCTGATTTTCAAATAAAAGGGCTCTGCTACCTGGGAAAACCAGGGCTCAGCTGTAGACACCTCCTGTGCCTATATCCTGTCTTCACGCACTCTCCCGTGGCTGACAGATGCACAGCATGTGTTGGAAGGAGCTCTGTAAGAATTTGGTGCAAAGAGGAAAACAGAACATTTCAGCAGCTTTGGCTGTTGTAACATCAAAGCTGTACTACAAATTTTCGTGTTTTATGATCTCCATTACATTCACTGCCCTGAAGCTTTAGAAGTTGAGCTCATTAATACGATGATTGCCTCCAACCGCTGCTGGGAAAGCTAACAAGCACGTAATAGATGGTGTCCAAGTCACCTGTTCAAAATACAAACATTGCATGTTTAATGACACAAAGACAGCAGATTAAATAAACCATATCTATTATATTTTTAAGCCTGATTTCCTGTGTATGCATAGGCCTCTGTATTAGAGAAAGCATCTTGTGCATTCTGTGCAGAAGCTGCAGTCTGTACAAGTAAGAAGACAAAATTCTTACCCAACCAGCATTCAGTATAATGGACAGATACCAATTCTCCAATTATCTTGTCCCAGAGTGTTTTGGATGAACTAGAGAAGCTCTGGATAACTGCCTTTTCTATGTGTAATATGTACGAGTATGTTGGGGAGCAAAGTTTCTGAGTCCTTGCCTGGAATCAGATTTGTTCTTGTCCACAGTTTCTTTATCAGCAGAATCATGTGGCTGCCTAAAGACAACATAGTCACATGCAAGCGCAATATGCACTCTGCACGAGTGCCACCTGTTTCATCATTTCGCAGCAGGCATTAACAATACCTCACACTAACTCGCAAGGGCAAGGTAAAAATTCAGTGTTACTGAGCTAAGAAAAGATCTTGTTTTGCTCAAAATAGAGGAAACAAGTGAAAGAATCAAATTGTTTTATGAGGAAAAAAACTGTTCGCTATTAACAGAAATTAGACATTATAATGGATAGCCTGATCATTTATAAAAGTAAATTCTTCTTATTTGTGATTGCCAGGACAAAAATCTATTAATCTAAAAATTCAGCAGATAAAAGAAAATTTGCTTTTCTTTTTCCCCATAGTAAGTTTGTTCATAAAGTGCCATTTAGTATAACTTAACTTTCTAGGGCTATACTCACACAACTTTGTGATACTTTATAAGTTATGTCTTCAATTCTGACACTTGTTTCAGGATCCTATAAGTAATTTATGAAGGGTGAGAGAAATAGAGTGGGGTGGATTATTTTTTTCCTATTCTACAACCTGATGGTGAAATTACCCTGCTGAATATCCTCTACAAGAAAATGGATTTGTGTCGTCACTTAAACGCTGTTTCCAATGCTTGCTACCCACCTTCAAAACACTTCCAGAAAATGGACAGAAAATAGTGTTTAATACTTCCTCTGCTACCTATCTCCATGCTGCAAAATCATTCAAATTCTGTAGTTTCAAGGTTCTCCAAACTCAGATTAAGATCAGCAAACCCAGATTTTTTTTTGTTAATTGTGAACTGATGTATGAACATATTTTATGGATGACTTTTATATGCAGGCAAAGATAAAATGTTTTCAAAGGAACATTAAGTAGTAAATTGTTCTTCTGCCAACCTGTTCAGCCCTGTCCTTCTGTGCAAAGCCTGGAAGTGTGGACCAGATCACACCTCCCTCCCCTCAGAGAGGACAGCAGGGGTGGAAATTTATCCATCCCCCTGGAAGCTCATCCCCACCCCAGGCTCTTCTGACACAGCAGCTGAAGGGAAGGGGAACATCAAGTCCCATCCAGCAACCTGACCTGGCCCAGAGCAAAAAGACCATTTCCCTTTCCACAGTCAGCAGACCATGGTCCACCTTACAGGCAGTGAAAGCTTCCCTTGTTAGCTTTCTAGGCTTCCCTTGAAAAACACATCTTTCTAAGATGGTGAATGGTGGGTTTTTTGAAGTTGTTTGTGTTTTTGTAAGGCTAGAAGCTATGGAGACTGAACTCACATGCCTCACTAGCAATGTATATGTCCGTGACTTGGGATATATTTGCTGAAGTCAGAGCTTGGGAAAACAAATCTGAAAACACCACCAAGAAAGACATGTGACATCTTGGCTTTCTTTATAGATAAGGTCAAAGAATGTACGGCTTTAATAAATAATGGCTATTTTAATGGCTTTTTTTTTAATTGCAGTGGTAGAGATAGGAAAAAAAAATATGCTGATATTCTGAAAGGGATCAAATACATAAATATAAACTACTGACCTGCTAAAGCGTGTTTCAACTGTTGGGACTAGACAGTGGATTTTCTCCAAAATATAACTCAGTTTTGAAAAATGTGTTATAGTTTGCCTCTATGCTATCTGATTTATAATTCAGCTACTTATGATAAATAGGTGTTAATCTTTTTAAGTAGATTGTATTTTCTGATAGGACAGCTTACAGAACGTGACAAATTCCACCATGCTAGTTGTATATTGGCGTGACTTGTAATTGTTAACCTTAATTCACAAAGGAACTGAATTCCTTGTCACTGATGCTCTTCCCTTATGAGTCCTTGCCCTCCAAAAATTTAAGCCTTTAGCTTTCCAACAATGTACTCTGCATTTATAAGGATTGCTCAAGCTGTGTCTTGGAAACATTTTTTCCTTCAATAATTTGTTAAACGTACTGCTGTGATTAACTCTAATGTATCAAAATATTTTAACATATGCTAAAATTATTTCTACCAACCTAAGAAAAAAAATGAAAATTTACTAAATCAGCTTTTCCAAATGTAAGGGGGAAAAGAGAAAGTACAATATCCATAGCTGAAATATTTCATGAATGTAATTCATTTGAAATGAGAAAGCAAGAATCTGAGTTTGGTTTTTTAGCTCATCTATTTGACCTTTTTGAAGTTAGGGCAAAGAACGGTCCTGATTTGATATTTCAGGTCTATGTTTCTCTGCTTTAAATGATTGCAAAGGAACAAGATAGAAGACGGTATCCATGGTAGTTTTTTTCTTGTGATAGTCTAGTATTTTCATAATAAAAAAAATATTTTTTCCAAAGCACTCCTTAGCCAGTGAAGCAGAATGGTGTCTTGTTGTCACAAAAGATCTGCAGGGATATTATATCTGGTGGGTTGTCAACTTGTTAATAAAAAACATACAACTTCATCAAACTTCCACTGAAATGCACAGGCAGACTTCTTCAGAGTTGAAAAATTCAAGACCTAGTGCTAGACAGGAAGACATCAACAGTAACAATGCTTTCCATTCAGTAGGTTTTATTTCTTATATAATATTCACTACAATCAAAATGAGATTTCTTCCTACTCTGTTCCTTTAATATTGACATACTTCTAGCCTTCAACTGGAAAATACACTGTTTAAAATAAAATAGAACAAACATTTTATATGCGTGTTCTAATTTTAGGCACACTAGCCATCCCTCTGACATCAGTGATGTTTCTTAAACAAATTTAAAATTAGGGTATGTATGTCCCTAGAAGACTGACATCTGGATTGACAGCTCTCCAGCTGTCTCTCTGTCCTTGCTAACTACCTTTACCTGTGTCCAGAGAACTGTTTACAGGAATGGAAACTTTGTGCTGACATGGTTGATGTAGCTGACTTATTAATGAAGAAATTTTTTTATGAAGTGAAAGGAGAGCTCTTGTCCTTTGATTTATGCTGAGCCAGTGTGAAATCCCAGATCAAAATACATACAAAGCACTTTTTTACTTAAGCAGCTTTCTCTTATTAAATGTCTTTTCCATCACAACTACAGGTTTCTTTTTATTACGAGAATGTGACCACTGGCTCCCCAAAAGGGAAAGGCTTGTTTCCATATTGCTTTCCAGACCACTCCCTTCACTGGGAATTAGGTTGCCTGCTTGCAACAGTAAAATAATTTTGAGCTCATGTGAAAAAGCCATTTGCATCTTGGATGAATTTCACAAAAATTGAGTTCATTGGGTAATAACCAGATTAAACAGGCCATTCTGCATCTCACAAGGCATGACATAATGGATTCCATATGTTTTTAGTAATCATCTACATCTTGTCTAATTGCTGTGTCAATTAGACAAGATGCAGTAAGACTGAAATGTATGAATATGTTGATTTAATACAAGCGAGTAGCTGTCATGTTATTGACAAAATTCTGTACTTTGGTTACCTACATTGACACTACAGTTGTCTCTCTAGTTTGATTACTTTGCAAGTACACATTTAACGCACTCACTTTGCTTGTTTCAGTAGAGACATATGTACCTTTTTATACTGTCTAGATATGTTATTCTTGATAATTGTTTTACATACTTTAATCACACAAATAATTTTATGTAATCAAAATATTTCCAATTTTTTGTTCAAAAATAAAAGTCTTTCTGTACAATTTTAGTGTACTTGTCTTCCTTTTCATATTTCTACAACTAAATAATATATATTAAGTTAGATTCAAATAAAAATCTTTTTTTTTTGTTTCATTCCCAGTTTTTTTTCCTTTTCTTCTTCCTGGTTTCTTTCCCGTCTTTTCTAGTGAGAAAAAGTTATGAGAAAATTACAAGGATTTCTAATAAAATGAAAGCTGAAGCTTTTCTTTTCAATCAAACCTTTAATATTTCTTCACAGAAAACTACCATATTGCTTTCCTTTTTTTTTCTTTTCTTCACAGAATATGCCCTCTTTCATTAATTTAAGCAATTCAGCATGTAATAGTGGTGTTCATTAGCAGGGACTCTGAGGCCATGATTGCACTGAGGTAGTCTAATTAAAAAGTACAAAGGCAGTGAATAACCAAACTTGTATAAGTCAGTAGTGTTATAAATCCTATGTGAAACAACAATAACAACAACAACAAAAAAATGTTTTTATTCCATGATGTATATTTAGTATTATTTTGGTTGTGCTAAGTTCATGAGCAAAAATTTTCACTTGTGACCAGTATTTCATTTCCAAACTCACTGGTGAGAGCATCAACACACTTCTTAGATAATAGTTGAAGTGATATCTGCTGTCGAATGTCAAAGAGTCAACCAAATAGTCATCTAGAAGACTTCTTCCTGCCAAAGAACATCACTTTAATTTTGTTTAGATTGGTGAGAGTCTTCACAGATTAAACTCAGCAACTAATCTCAGACAGCCATTGGGGACAGCATTTGATACATTTGGGTCTGATATATCTGAGTTTAACAAAATGGAGATGGTAGGAATGAATGCACTGCACCACCTCAAAGTCGCTCCCAAGGACACAACACAGCTGATGTTGGAGGCGAGGAGAACTGGGAGCTGAGCCCACCTTGGTCATAGTAGCTGAGAGCCCTGGGGGACTGGGTGCCCAAGGGCTCAGCTCTGCCCCTTGGCTCCTCCTGAGAGCAAGAAAGAGATTCATCCAATGGTCGTTCCTGTTCAGCCAAAAGAGGATCCACAGCGGAGTCAATAGCAATGGGCTGGAATGAAAGGTCAGCATAAGGCCAAGCAGTACCATCAAAACACTTTGGTCTCCCTCTCTGCCCCAGGGAGCTTGGAAAGCAAGCAATGCTGTTTCCCTGCTCTGCTTCAGTCTGTGGTCTGACTGATTGGGGTCCAAGGAATACAAGGATATAAAACCTTCTTCCAGAAAAGGTGGGTGAGATGCCGGGTGAGAATTGGCAAGGATATTAGTGTGCAAAGTTATGTTCCTGGTTACGGTTAGACCACAGCATGCTTTAAGGTTTCTACCTTTTTCACCTCGCTATAAGGGTATTGCTAGAGTATACCAGGCACAAAAATATATTTAATGTCTATAAACAAAAATAGGAATGCAAATGTTTTAATAGGAGTATAAATGTTTTAATGTGGGCAATTACTAATTTGTAGCCAATTCCTTTCCCATGGTGACAGCCTTTGGAATCTGATCATCTCTTTTTTTTTAATCCTAACTGTTTATCCTATCCACCTATGGCTTTTCTGGTTTTCAGTGTAAACTGAAATGTTGTGCACTATATTCAATTGTTCTTCTAGAAAAATAACTTTTTTAAAGCATTTTTTGTTCATGTTGCTGTTCCCCTCTTACAATTATGTCTGAACCTCTAGAGAACATATAAATTGCCAAAATATTTTCCTCATAGTCAACCTGACTGTGATTCTTTAGATTAAGCCCCTGGCTTAAAGCCTTTCCCTGCTTTTAGATCTCTGGTTCAACTGCAACAACCGTTGAATCATGCATGCTTTGTGCTACCATTCGGATGATTCCTCAGTTTTGAGAGGAAAAACTGGTACAGACCAATTCCCATGAGATGTTTACATCACAGAAAACACCAGCATAACTTGTACTAGCTATGACCACACATAAGTTTTTTCAGGCTTAATTAAAGAGGTCTGGAGATGGAAAGGGATTAGCCACAGCCTTTGAGGAATTCTTGATGTTAAAGCACTTCTGCAGGGCAGTGGAGAAAAAATCCCCTGCATTCCTCTGACTTGTGGTGTATTTGATCTGTGGGCAAAACAAGGACTCTAATTTAATTTTACAGTGTGCTGTGATATTTTTACTAAGGGTGTGATGCATGCGCTATTTGAGGTTATTCCTCTGTTTCTTGGGTTGTCAGTCTAACACCTTTCACAGGCATTAAATCCTCATCTAAAATGTGGAGAGCCAAAATATAGAGGATAACGTCCAGAAATCAAGCACTGTCAGTCAAGAACTGAGAGGAGGTTGTGCTATTCAGTTATTTTACCAACATTACTATGTCCCTGTTGCTTACTATGTATTATATAAAGCTTTAAAGAAAAAACAAGTTTGGGATTTTTTTTTCTGAAAATCTCATTTTTCAGGTAGGTTCTAATGTATTGCAAATAAGGTGAAATATTGTCTAAAGAGCGCTTATACTTCTTTTTTGCTGACTGAATTCTGCTCTGCTCAGTCACCATCTCCTGCTTTCTGAATCATGTTACAGTTGGATGAGAGTGATGACGTCTTCTACAGAAAAAAAAAAAGCATTTGACAGCAGCAAATAAAATCTATTTCTGTAGGAACACCCTACCTGCAGTTTCTACCTCCTTTCCTTCTCTCTTTTCTCACTGTTTTGGAGACAGTGTCTGCTCAGTGACCTGCCTCTGTGTCCTGGGTTATTTGCTCTCCAGTAGTCGGTAGCATCGTTTCTTCCTAAAATTGTGCTGTTCTGTTTCAGTCCTGGAGGAGACAGAAGATGGCACATGCTGCTTCATAGACTCCCAGTGCTCTGTTCTTTCCGTTTAAATTACTTCAGGTGATAGAGAAATGTATCAAGTCCTCTGACATTTACACTACTTACAGGCTTGAAGAAACAGGTAGTATCCCTCCTTGAATAAGACATGAAAAGATAAAGCAGTTTTATATACTTTTCCTTGACCACATTTGAAAACTGGATATCACAATCAGTATGCAAACTTAATAGCAGATACATATTTTTTAGAAAAATTTTAATAAAGCCAACTCACCAAGTGTATGGAAAACATCTGAGCACAGACTATTTGTATCAAAGCGTTAGTGCCTTTGCACTCACAGAATAAGAGGTTCTTCAGCACACAGACTCATAACATTTCCAGAAATAGTTCCACCCTTAAATTAGTGGGTTAGGAATTGAGCATTCTCGGTGCAAGAATGTTTTACCAGTTCCACTTATGACACAATCTGCAAAGATTCTGCTTGATGCAGGGGAAAAAGCAAAATGAAAAAGACAAAGCCTGTTTGTGCATAACAAAAAAAAAAAAAAAGAAAAAAAAAAGAAAAAAGAAAATAAACATGAAAGTGTAAACAGATACAATCAGGAAACATTGTATAGCTAGTCAAAATGTTATGTACTTAGGAGAAAAAAAAATGCTAAAACACATGATGGCTGGCCAGAAATGTTAAAGAACAGTGCCTCTTCTTTATCACTGAATTCTTTGGAATAAATATGTTACTGTTGAAAAGTTATAACTGTGAAAATTGTTACTGTTTAGCAGATATAAATGGTAAACTTCAGACCTACTTAATATTAAAAAATCTCAGATTTTCATTTGTAGTATTTCCACATATTCCTAAACATGTGGCAGATTTCAGGACAAAAAGCTAAAATATGTAACACATGTCAAGTTGGAACAAAATACATAGTGCTTGCTTACATTGCAAAAGGTGTTTATTTCATTGTTTTCACACTCTGAAAAATGAAAACATATTATCCTGAATGCAAGCCTTATGGTCCTGTTCAGAATAAACCTTTATACACATAGACACACACACACACACACAGACACACACACTGGCATTAATACATTGGATGGATTTACTATTTCACAAATATTTCATTCAAAATTTTCTCAATATTTCTTATCGAAATAATTTTTTACTAAATGAGGGGGTAAATTCCATTTTTTTTCTGAAAAAAAATCAGTTGAAATTTTCCATGATATTCACTGAAATGTCATACTCAGTTATGAAATTTTCTCTTCCAGTCCACTTCAGAATAAATTGTTGCTTGTGAGCTACCAGATGCACATTTCTTATTTGTTAACTCAGTGACTGTAGAAGACAAACTTTTAGGTATACCTCATTTCATGTGAGCTTTAAATGAGCATATCCACATTTCCAAACCAAGATGGAATAATGTGTTGAACAACACTTGCCTTCCTAATAACTCTTTGATCCTTCGATAGTTGGATCAGCTTCTGTACAAGCCTGTGATGCCATGTATGCGCATGCATAGGCTGCAAACTCTGGGTTACTGGCTAATTAATGCTGTATATTAGGACTTCGTTCTATGCATAAGGCCTTTATACAGCTTGGAGATAAAGTTTTAAAGCCTCTTTCCAGATCTCTAGCATGGAGGTAACTAAAGGAGCAAGATAAAGATCTGATTTAATGCTTATCCAAAAGATTGCAGCTATGGTTGCTTCATGTGATTATAAGGGCAGAAAAAAACCAAAACAAACAAAAAAAAAACAACAAACAAAAAAAAAACCAACAAATGAGCCACCCGTTAAACAAACTTACTTTTTTCATTTTGCTTGGAATGGTACTTCAGGACAGGCTGCTAGAGTCCAAACAGCACTGTAGTGAAGAGACTGCTTCAAGTCACACATACCCATTCCCTTCCCACTAACAATCAGGTAACATCCTTCAGGGAGACCTCCCACAAAAATGTAATACCAGGGAGGCCTTTCATGTATTTTTTAGGCCAAATGATCCATTTATGCAGTTGGAAACAAGGAAAAGCCAGCATTGTATTTCACTAGCAAGCTCTCTAAAGACTTTCACCAAGGGGTTTGGGGGTGTGTAGGTATCAATAGGCCACAGTTCAGGAACTGTTCCTTAAGCTTTAAAATACTTCCAATCTACCTATTTTTTGTCACCAATATCTTAGCTTTAAGGTACAAAAAAAAAAAGAACTCTCAGCAGAATTTCAGAAAGTCCCTGAAAGCACTGCAAGCCTGTTTGAACAGCCTGGATATTGTCAGCTGCTGCTTTGAACTCACCCGCAAGGGCTGCAGTTTCTTTCTTCCTCTAACTAATGTTCAGTCAAACCGCTGGAATCTCTTGTTCTGCTTGTACTCCCCCTCCTCTACCCACAGCTCCAGTTGTTTGAACAGTGCATATAAAGATATCTTTGTTACTCTTTCTGGAAAAGGAATAGCTTCTTCAGTCTCGTAGTTCTTTGAGAATTTATCCACTTTGAGTTTTTATTTGGCCCGCGCAAAGAAGATCACTGCCTTGGCAGCAGAACTAAAGTCCATTGACAAAGGTATTTAAAGCTTCCTCACTTAGGCTGGTGGGTCAGAGCTCACAGTTCTCCCTTTCTCAAAAAAAAAAAAAAATTGTTCTTTAATTAAGAAAAGTTTAAGACTATCTCACCAGGATGAGGCATGCAGTAGTAAAAGCTAGTAAAAGTATCAAGAGGTATGAAAAGGCCTATCCAGTAAAGAAATAAATGTGGTATATATTACTTTGTTGCTTCTGCAGCTGATAGACGCTCAAATAACTCAGCTGTGATTTCTGATATAACCATAACTGTGAATCTGAAATGCCAGTTCCATGTTAGAGCCTGGATGTAATCTCCCTGCATCAAGCTGCTGAGACACTTCAACGCCCAACGGTTGCTATGTCTATGCAGTGACTCCTCTTATCTCTACATCTTGGTGCCTAAAATGTCAGAGTTAATTTCATGAAGAAACTCCTTCCATGAAGCACTTAAGGAAACATTAAAAATTATTTCTGAATACAGAGTTTCCAAATCAGTAGCAAAGCCTGATCTTTGTATATTTCCAAGAAATATAGTATTATTGTTATGGCCAGATTTAACATGAACAAAAATCATCTTTGAGGGAGCCTTCCCAGAGGCCAAACATGGGTTATTTGAAAGACTGAGACATCTGTGTGTTGTATCAGTTAGAAAGAAATCTGAGCAATTACAATGTTTTATTTCTAGAGTTCCTACCGTGTCTGTTTTTCCATTCCACTGGCAGATCGATTTCATATTTCATTTCACATGCACCCCATATGCACAAAGATAATTTGTGTACCTTTCAGCTGACTTTATGGAGTGAACTGATTTCACTTTTCCTCAGGAAAAGGCATCATAAAAGTAGGTGTTGGTATGTTGTGTCCAAGTGTTTTTCCTGAGAGCAAGCTATAGCTTTTCCTGCAGGCGCTAGAGTCTGATAAGAATGGAGTTAAGATTCATTTCAGATTTAACCTGGAGAAATTTGTTTTCTTCCACAGCATTTGTTTCGCTCAGCATTGAGCACTGGGTAGCTATTTCAGCACTTTGCATGCCTAAGATAACCTAGTGTGGCTGTTCAGTCAATACTCATCTAATATGCCACAAGTAATGTTTCAGTCTTCTGTAACAGTGCCACATTCTTTATTTCTTTGATTGCTATTATTGAATAATTAGGTTTTTCTAAGTCCTATACTAGGTCCATAACAAATATTGAATGCAAAATCTGATGTTTCTGATTAGCAGCAGAGCCTTTACAATTAAGTGGAAAATACAGACTAACAAAAGACTGGCTTTCCAAGCAAGAGCTGTTCACATTGTAAGACTTATCTCTGTCTTGTCAAAATGCTGGGTTTGGGAGATTTGGTTTTGTTTCAGTTTAGAATAGTTGAAAAGGCCTCTAAAAGAATTTGGAAAGATGTTGTACTTTTTTAAGAGAAGCTGTCAGGTACAAAGAAACTTCTCAATCTCTTCTGTCTTGAATGTTGCTTTGATATGGATTTGATGATTCAGATTCATGATTCCATATAACAGTTTAATTTCTTCTACCGATAAGGTGGTGGTTTTTATAAAAAAAAAAAAAAGAAAAAAAAAAAGAGGACTTAAATATTCTTCCACTTTCTTTGCTGCTTTTTTTTATGCTCATCAGATGTACCTACATAGCATGATGTAGGCTGAATATCAGGGATCCTTTCCAGCCCTAGATAGTAAAAGTCTTGCAAAATACTCTGAGGTGATGCAACTGGAGGTTGCTGGACCCCTGAGCGTCTCATACCTCCAAGCGTGAAATTAGTGTTCTCCTGTTACTCTTTATCCATATCTTTGATTAAAAAAACCCCAACCAACTATAAATGAATTAAAGGCAGCACAGGGATATACTTATGTGTCAAGTCAATAAAAGTCTAAATTGAAAAGGACTGTAAATCTATGAAATATTTACTGACATGTTAATGTTATCCCCACTATTTCCAAGCACACTTGGAGCACTTCCTGCAATGTTAATTAAACGTTTCTCATTGTGTTTCTGCCAGTTAGCCCAGGTGGCTGCTAAATCAATCAAAACATGAGGCTGTGAGGGGGAAGCTGCAGTGTAAGGACCTGCCCCTCCTCACTACAGCTCATATGTATGGAGATGGATCTCCTGAAAAAAGACATTGATCCATCTCTGGAATAAACAGTCAGGGATCCATTAACTTCAGGGAGTTCTCCCACTTTGTGCCAGTTGAGGCTCTTGCCCCATTGAACTTTCAGTAGAAACCTTTTTTCAGAAGGATTTTCTCACTATGGTTTGAATTTGAACTCTGTTTTATTACCTTTACCTAAAATCCTTCCTTTTTTTTTTTTTTTGCAGCAGTGGTTAGTTTTGTTTTGTTGTTCTTAAAAAGAAAAGTAGTTTTCTTTTCTCCTCTATTGCATTTTATTTGAAACTGTGGTTTCCAGGGCCAGCAGCCAACTCAGCAATTGCCTCTTAGAATAGAGATTTAACTGCAATTTATGGAAGAAATATAGGTGTGAGGCCTGCGAGCAAGCTTTAGCTGGGCCTGCCTTTACAACAGACCCCTTTGTCCTGTCTGCTGTGGAAGCTGGGTATGTAAACTCATGAGATCATTGTGATGGGAGAGAAACTGGAAGTATATAAGCACAGAGAAAACAAGAAAAAAAAATGGGGCTTTTGGATATAACTTTTAAACATGCAGACAGAGCAGCCTCTGAATCTATTAGTGCCTGTGTTTTGTAGTTGGCTGGACAGGAGCCCTCTCTGTAACAGAGCTTGTGGCAGTGGCACCTTGCTCTAGACACAGAGTGGCCCAGATACCTATTTTTGCTTTAGAAATGAAAAATCTTCCCATAAATGGTATGAATTATACTGTATTTTTAATTTGTTTTTCTGTGTGGATCTCAGTTACTTGTACTTGCATTAGACAGGCATAAGGATTGTACCAGTTGTGCTAAACAAGTACCCATAAAATCTCTTACAGTGCAACTGCTCTTTACTGTGGTTGCATTTAGAAATGCACCAAAGATGTGGCGACATAAGAATATGGGCAAAATCCACCTTCTCTGTTTTGAAAGACCAAATAGCTTGACAGCACTTCATGAAAAATCTTGACAGGTCTCTAAGACAGTCATGGAGTTTGATGCCCGCCTACCTCCGAGCCAAGACCACAGCAGCTGCACTGTAGGATCAGAGAGTTGTCACTTACTCCCTCTCTCAACCCACCTCTTTGTGCTGAATAGATTTCAAAACAGGAGAGAATTCACACAGACCTGACAGCATCTCAGTTTAGCGACTGCTCCTCTGCAAGCAGTTACAAGGGAAGAGCGGCAGCTTGCTGCTGAGCTGACAGGTTGATGGAGTTACTCAGCGTGATAAACCCTGCCTCAGAAACAGCACAGTGGAAAACAACAGATTTACACTAAGGGTGAAAAAAATTAGGATCAAAAGACTTTTCCCTTGTTAGTTCACAGTTCAGGCTCATGCTCAAGCCCAAACCCTGACATTTCATGCCTCCCTTCACACTCTCAGCTCTCTGTAGCTTGGAGCAAGCCAAGAAGCAACCACTGTTTTAAGCAGTGCCTCCCTCATGATGCTGACCACATGAATCTCATATTGTCCTCTTTTCCTAGGTAGGTTTAATAGAACCATATTAGATAGAGTGGTAGACAGAGAACTAGAGCTCATGGCTCTATGCCTGTTATAAATGATGGTATGTATATAGCCAGGTGATCCAAGACTGTATGACTAGAAACACAGCATTTAATGTTCATTTCTTTCTACTTGTGGTTTAGCTTACAGGTTTTCTTTATTTTTGTTGTAAATTGCATTGTGAATGTATTATAGCTTTGGTTTCCCATTTATGTTTGACAATATTTTAAAATAAGACAACATTGATGTAGTCCTTCCGTAACCTCGGCTGCTCTTTGAAAACAAGCCTGGCCTTTATTAGAGTGATGTAAACAGTTGTGTGCCCTCAGACTGCTCTTCAACCACAATGAGCCTGTTTCACACTCAGTGGTGTGACATGGACCCAAAGACAAATTTCTATACACTCTTTTCATGCTTGACAAGGAAACTGCGGTTCTAGCCTTGGTGGGAGGCATCTTTATATAAATAAGATGTTTGTATTGCGGGTTTACAATCAAAACAAAGTGACAGAAAACTTTCTGAATCTAGCTGAGCTTTGACATTTGTTTGCAATATGCACTTGCTGTAATTTTAATGTTGGAAAAAAAAGATGCAAGAAGTAATTCCATGGGAGAACATGCCAATGAAGATCAGCAACAAAAAGAGCAGAAAAGTCCATAAGTCACAGGGTCTGCCTCTACATTCATATTCAAAAGCCTTGCCATCTGAGTCTGAGTCTTCAGGCACTTCTCCTTTCCCTGCTGAAGTGCTATTACAACTTCCCATTAACTCTGTTTACATTATCATCGATATTTTACTTAAAATTTTAGCTATCCTTCTCCAAACAAGTTTCCTTTTTCTTCAGTCTTCTCTTTTTTCCCATAATCTGTCCTGTCCAATCTTTCTCACCTACTTGTATCCTTAACCTTACTGTCTTCACATATTCTCACTTTTATATGAACAGTACTAACCATATAATAAAAACCTTGCTACATAGCTAGTCCTGGCTAGTAACAGAGCTGAAAGAGTAGTCCCAAATGAGAGGAAAGAATATGGACAAATTTAGTCTACTGCCGTTTTTTCATTGGAAAAACTTCATCCTGAGCCAAGGTTCCCTGTTCTGAGGCAATGAGAAGGGTTCTGCAGATGCACTGAAGTTGGTGGTTTGTCCATACCTAGGTCTATGAGAGATGTAACAGTTTCAAAAACAAAGTTATCTAGAGTATGGCTGGAATGGTTTGAAAAGAAAGGTATGAACAGGCCCCATCTGGACAGATTTAAAGGTACAGCATTTAAATCTGATTTGGTTTAGAGCAAGTTGGAAGAGTCACAATGCAGCTCAGTAGAAGGAAAACTTCATCTTTTCCCAAGAAATTGATAACAAAGAAATAGTGGTCCAAGGTTCTGGTACCCACCAATGTTATTATTTAAAATCTGTCT
The DNA here is from genome assembly GCF_036417535.1 of Chlamydotis macqueenii. Lineage (NCBI taxonomy): Eukaryota > Metazoa > Chordata > Aves > Otidiformes > Otididae > Chlamydotis > Chlamydotis macqueenii. The sequence continues at coordinate 113,844,779 of NC_141556.1, read as the reverse complement.
TGGAAAATACTCCTGAGTGACTAAATCTGTACAGAACTATTACTGCTGGTTATTCTTCCTGAGCATATTCATGTAAGGCTTGCCCACAGGACCTTTATTTTTTACATATACTTTGATTTTTCAAAGCATTTCTGTCCCTTAAATTTAGCGCATGTCTAGTTCTCCTATTGATTGTTACCATGCCCTTTTATTGTCTGAGTACTGTCAAAGCAAGACTGAGTCTGTCTTCACCTTGGTGCATTAATTTATTTAAACCTCATATTCTCATGTCTATTCAGCCTATACTCAGAAAATATACTGTTTATTTTGCAGAGAGTATCCTATATTTCATATGTTAAAGAAAGGAGAGCTCTTTCAAAATTCATCTCAACTCAGACTACGGCTGTTCATCTAGTGCTTTCTTCAGACGTTTAACGTAGGTTAATGTGAATCCTATTAAGCTGGCCTCCTCAGTATATCCAGCACTCTCAAGCCTTGTCAAAGCCATTACACTCAGTCTCATTTACATCAATACAGGCTGAGGCATGCTCCAACTTACAAATTGATTCAGTCAGAAGTACAGCTTTTGACAAGTGCTAAATGCATTTTACATCTAACAGCATTTGTCAAATGACTTTTCTCATTACATTCAATTTAGGTCTTATAAGAAGTTCCCTTGGAGATACTAGCTGTTCTCATCTTGCACCATCAGTAAAGGGTATAATAGTCTTTTAATTGATCCCTAGTGAACTATAAATGTGCAAAATTGCTAATTTCTCAACTAGATTCTCCCAGGAATACAAGCTCTTATATAAATGTAAAGCTATCTGATGAACACGACATTTTAAATATACTGTTTGTTTCTGTGCTTCTGTTCTATTTGGCCCAAAGGAAGGAAGAAAATCAATGAAGAGAGCAGGGATTTCTGTTCTGTGCTAGTACAAGGAAAACAGTAAAACACTGAGCAACTCCAGGATCTAGGAATATACATAAATTGATCAGGCATTGTAGGTTAGGAGTGTTCTGCTTGTTTTCCTGTAGCTACCTGTAACTCCTACTGTTATCCTCCTCACCCAGCTCTGGACCATCCTGGCACTGCCCACAGAGCTGTGACTGTGACTCATCCCACACCATGCTCGCCTACAAGACATGTTCCACTGTCTCATTGCATGGCATGGCATAGCATGGCACAGTGCATCACAGGGCACATTCATTCCCACCACGAATGTTGGACCAAAAAGGACATGACACTCCTGACAACTTCCAAATAGGACTTCTCGGGGAATACATCACCTCTATTGATAGTTTGGGGGCAGGGAAGGAGGTGATGGGGAGCAAATCCAGACTGCTTAGTAGCAGAAAAAAATCACTTTTCCTCCAGAACATCCCTTAAGGGTACTGAAGGATGAGGCAGATGGAACTGAACCGGTCACGAGTGGCGTCCCTCAGGGGTCCGTGCTGGGCCCGGCCCTGTTCAACATCTTTGTCGGCGACATGGACAGTGGGATAGAGTGCACCCTCAGCAAGGTCACCAACGACACCAAGTTGTGTGGTGCCGTCGACATGCTGGAAGGGAGGGATGCTATCCAGAGGGACCTTGACAGGCTGGAGAGGTGGGCCCGTGCCAACCTCATGAAGTTCAACCAGGCCAAGTGCAAGGTCCTGCACCTGGGTTGTGGCAATCCCAGGCACAAATACAGGCTGAGCGGGGAATGGATTGAGAGCAGCCCTGAGGAGAAGGACTTGGGAGTGCTGGTGGATGAGAAGCTTAACATGAGCAGGCAATGCGCCCTTGCGGCCCAGAAGGCCAACCGCATCCTGGGCTGCATCAAGAGGAGCATGGCCAGCAGGTCAATGCAGGTGATTCTCCCCCTCTACTCTGCCCTGGTGAGACCCCACCTGGAGTACTGTGTCCAGTTCTGGAGCCCCCAGCACAAGAAGGTCATGGACCAGTTGGAGAAGATCCAGAGGAGGGCCACAAAGATGATAAAAGGGCTGGAGCACCTCTCTTATGAGGACAGGCTGAGAGAGTTGGGGCTGTTCAGCCTGGAGAAGAGGAGGCTCCGGGGAGACCTGATAGCGGTCTTCCAGTACCTCAAGGGGGCCTACAAGAAAGATAGGGAAAGGCTGTTTAGTAGGGCCTGTTGCGATCGGACGAGAGGTAATGGTTTTAAAATAGAGGGGGGTAGATTTAGATTAGAAATTAGGAAAAAATTTTTTACGATGCGAGTTATAGAACACTGGAACAGGTTGCCCAGAAAGGTGGTGGAGGCCCCATCTCTGGAAGCGTTCAAGGCCAGGCTGGATGAGGCTCTGAGCAACCTGACCTAGTCAGGGATGTCCCTGCTCCTTGCAGGGGGGTTGGACTAGATGACCTTTGAAGGTCCCTTCCAACCCTAACCATTCTATGATTCTATGATTCTATGAAAGAGGGAGAAAACAATAGCCTATGGTGCAAGCCCCGTATTTCCATCTTCCCTCTTGTATTAGCGTGAATGAAACAGCAATTTTTCCTTTGGCCCGGGTTCCCCTGTTTGTGCTTCTCCCATCCAGCAGTTATAGCATATACTACTTGCTATCTCATCCACTGCCTACAGTGGGTGCACTGTGATGCACAGAGCTTCTTTATTTAGAAATTGTTTGATAGTGCCTCTTTGAAAGTCAATTAGGAACTATTCACATCATGTTAAAACTCATGAGACATCATTTCACTTAATGCTTCCTGAAAAGTTTTGGCACCTAGCCCGTGTTTCAGGAAAGAGTTAACCAGCGATACACAAAGAGAAAGAGCATACATAAAGCTGTCTCCACCTTTCCCTTTGCAATAACAAAGCACAGACTTCATTAAGGGGAAACTTGAGAAAGTCATTCAAAAACAGATCTTTCATAACATATTGGTACCTTACATCTTATATTCTACAGGTCTCACTGTGCAATCCTCCACTCTCCTAACAATTTTTATGCCAAACTGAGGATGTAAAAGGTCCATCTGAATTCTCCTCAGCTTTTCCTTCTACCGTTATTCAGTCTCTGTTTCTTCAATCTTTGTTAAGCTGCTGGAACATGCCCTAAAATGTCACTGATAAGACTTTCATATTATACACTGAAAAAAATTAATGAAATAGAGTTTGTAATACAAATACTGCCACTGACAGACACTTGCTGAGGCGAAGTCATAAGGGTCAATTTAGTAGCTGTAAACTGTTACAGGACTATGAATTCCTGTTCCATTAATGTTGTGCCACACTTAAATGGGAGCAGGGGGGAACACCCAACCCTCGGCTTTCTAGAGCAGCTACCTGCATATCCCTCTTTATAAAGATGCAATCATGGATGACTATGGTGCTTCTGCAGCTGCTTCTTCCACCTGTGACACGTAAAACCCTAGGCGAAAATCCAGCTCCTTGGCTTTTTACTTGAACTGTAGATTCCTGAGCGAGATATAGTATTTCACATGTTAATACCTCTCATGAAAACAGGTTGGCAAAATTATAATGTGGTACAGACTTAGCTATTACTGATGACTTACAGATTATTTGCCCTTACTAAATCATATTCGCTCTTTGAGACATCATAATCTATCTTTCATAAGACACAGGAAAGCAAAACTCTAGCAGAACAGAGCAGAGAGGCAGCTTTGACTCCAAAGCAGAAGAAATCGTTCAGTATAGGTCCTCAGGCCAGTATGTCAGGGGGTTGTGCCAAGAATATAGCCATTTTCTGCCTATGTTGACACCTCCACAGATACCTACTAAGGTGTGTGGAAAATACACACCTGCCTTTTTTCGCAATTTGTAGTTAAAACAGGGGCTGAGAAACAGGCACTCTTTCGCCTCCTTGGACATTTTTTTTGTATTGCAAAGGCCTGCCCAACACCTCCCAGGCTGCATGGGTGACCTGCATAAATTATTATCTATCATTTGGATCTCTTCCCGTTGAGTTACACCCATTTCTTGTTAGAATTAGTTTTCCCTCATGACTCAGTGTTCTTTCTGAGGCTGAAGACCAGAATGGACCAATGACTTCTGCACATCCTGCAGTGCAAATCTTTTACAAAATAATACATCTCATCATAATTCAGTCTGTGTTCTTATACTTTTGTGTTCCTCCTCTTTCCCACTCTGTACATGGCAATAACATTTATTTAATGCAAAGTCATACTGCTCAGCAGTAGGGAGTTAAATATTAGTAAGCTTTCATTTTTTGCAGAGGGTCTAACCTGGAACAAGAAAAGCTTGGTATTACTTAAAATGCAGTATGTTCAAGTTACATTTTCTGTAACCAAGGAGCAAGATGGTGAGGGTAAGGTAAGGCCTCTGTGCAAGTTGTGCATGCTATACAATTTTAGCTGAGAGAGATAGCTGTTGTAATGTATTTATTAGAAGGAGAAAAAAAAAAACAAACTCACCAGTCAGAGACAAAATTCAGCAACAACCCAATAGGCACCAGATACTATAGGTTTTATATTAGCAGCAGTCTCCAGAAATCCTGCTTGCTATTTGACTCCCATCTCTCTTTATGGTTCTACACAGTTAATATTAAGTTTGAAAGCAGGGTAAGATATTAAGAAGGAAAAAGCATACTTTATTGCCAGGAGAAACTGTTCCCTTTAAAATTAGGGTTTAAAAGTATTTGGTTTTTATATTTTTCAAGCAATAGGTTTTACAGATTCACAAGAATCAATCTGCTGAAAAGGGTAATTATTTGTGAGTGAAATAATAGTATTCATTAAAGTAGCCCAAAATATTTTCTGGCTAAAGGCATGCCTAGTTAGACTGAAACAGGCAGTCCTGAGCACTGAGCTGCGCTACAGAAACTTGCTTATGTATGGAGAAGGAGATGTATTAACTTCATAGAAACTTGCCCCTAAGGCCAGATCTCTAGAGTCTATCTGCTTGAAGTAGTAGGATTCACTCTTGAAAATGTTTATGTGAGTTAGATGCCTTTCAACACCTTTCTTCATCCATTAATATAGAATATCCTGTGGGGTAGAAATTACTATCAAAAACAGCAGCACAATAATGCATTAAGAAGTTCTCTGACTGCAGGGAAACAGAAATCTGTAGGCTGGTACTGGGAACTGTGAAAGCAAATGCTTTACATTTGCTCAGAAAACAGCAGAAACCTTCTTAGAGGTGCCCTGCAAGCCAAAGATGAAAGAATGCAAGACGTTTTTATCACTGTTTTAGGATAAAGAAGAAAAATAGATAAACTAATAACAACTTCCAAAAGAGTTTAAGGATGTATAATCTAGCCCTTTATAGCCAAATCTGCCATTAAACAACATGCTGACATAAAGTTTCTACTCCTTTTTCCTCTTCTTCTTCTTCTTCTTTTTCTTCTTCTTCTTCTTCTTCGAATCATAGAATAGTTTGGGTTGGAAGGGACCTTTAAAGGTCAACAAGTATAACCCCCCCCTGCAAGAAGCAGAAACATCTCAAACTAGATCAGGTTGTTCAGAGCCCCATCCAGCTTGACCTTGAATCTTTCCAGTGATGGGGCATCCACCACCTCTCTGGGCAACCTGGTCTACTGTTCCACCACCCTCAGTGTAATTTTTTTTTTCCTTATGTCCTCCTTCTTCTTCTTTTTTTTTTTTTCCTTTTTCTTCTTTTTCCAGAGCTTCCTTTAAAGGGAAAAAAAAAAAAAAAAAAGAAGAAGTCACGAGTCTTTTTATAGCACAGGAAAAAACATAAGGGTCAACAAGTTTGCCTGTCAAGATGTAACCATAGGGAACACTAAAGCCTTACCTCTCTTTCAGGAAGAAGGGAGAGAGGGTATGTATGTATATATGCAGAAGCATAATAGTTACTGTCAGCCAGGAAATGTCAAAAGCAAATTAGACATATCAAGAGTCCATCTGGAGAGGACCAGCCATGGAGCCAGTACACCAAGATGCACACTTATAGCTGTCCCTAAAGGAAGTTCCTGCTCCCACTGTCCGCATGTCCACCCCCTCTCACAAAATCCTGTTCACACTCATGCCACCAAATGGGCTCTAGGGTTTCTGGGCTTACACAGCAAAGTAGCAGCTGTGCAGCTCCTTTCATCCCAAGCATTTCAGCATAGCATTCTGCTGCGGCAAACGCCAGTGAAGTCAAGGTTTCCAACTGAGAAAGGACACTGACTACGCACGGAGAGGGCTTCTTCAAACCAATAAACATTAATTTGTCAGGAAGAATTTAAGACACTGACCACATGTACACTTTAATTTTCATGACCTACAGGGAAAAGAAAATCATTTACAGTCATCCTGTATCAGTTGTGTAATAAAACCACCCTATGGGGCGGATGTTTGAAACTTGGCTGTGATGTTGTCAAGTATTAACATTAACAAAGCTTAAATATAAGTGTCTTCTCAAGATGGTTTTGTAGGCTCCATTTAAGTAGCTGTGCATGTCACTAGACCTAAGAGGCGTGTTGGTGGTGGAGGTCCCTTTGAGAATTTCTCCAGTAATTTTTTTTTAATCCCTTCTTTGTTGGCTTATGCCTAGAAAACACAGTATAACTCTACCATGAAAATCCTTGTGGCTTGCACAAAATCATCCTCAGCAGGCAGCAGCCCTCCAGTTACAAGTTTCTTTGAAACCCTTTTCAAAATGGATATTTTCTCTGTTTCACCACCTCTTTGCCTTCCTGTACTAGATCAAACAACAAAGTCAAAATTGTGCTTATTGTCCTGGATGTTTTAGTTAAAATGTCCTCATGTTCACCCAGTGTATGTTTATATATGCATATATATTTATGATAAAGGATTGCTGAGAGGATAGTAGTTGTGAAAGTAAACGAAGATACTGAATGGTGCAAAAGCACTATAACATCATCAAAGAATTACATCTGATGCAGTAAAGACAGGTGGGTCAGTTTTGTTTGTGAGTTTTCCAAAGTAGTTGTATTTGAATTCATTGCTGCAGCAATGCAGTATTTTGTGCTTACTAAACTACTACCTCTGGCATTATATGCTTAATTATGGCATAATAAAATGAGAAGGATATCATTTATTACATAATCTTATACTGTAATATTTAAAGCTAACTATGTGAAGGTATTTCAGTACAGTGTTCCCACACTGAAACTGTCAAAAACTGAGCAAATGTAACTCTTCCTGAAACTGTGGGATGCTGTGTACTGCACCAAAGATAGCAAAACCAAGGGAGCACATTGGGAAAAAGTCATGGAAGGGGAAGGGAGGTTATGTGAATTTCATTTTCAAGCAGCCTGCACAGGTTTTGGAAAACTGTAGCCAGGAGTAAATGTGTGCTTTTACTGCTGGTGATCTTTTTAAATAACGGTTGGCTTTGCTGTGATCTGGGATTCCCCAGAGAAGTGAGAACAGTGCTTCCAGGAACACCGCTGTGGTACAGCCACATGAGCTGACTCATGTGGTGATGCTGAGCTGGTTAACGACACTTCCAGGCACAATGGCAGAGAACAGAAATATTTCTGGCTCGTTCCAATGAACGACGAATGACGCCTCCAGAAATGATGGCACTGTGCTGTGCAGTCATAAATAGCTGAGACCTTAGCAAATGCCTAGTGAATAATCTCCACTGGGAATATAACATTAGAAGGAACATTCACTCCTGCAACCTTTTTGTTAGATCTGAAACACTATCAGAAGTGCAGATACTGCACGGGGGCTTCTGTAAATTCACTTGCAATTTGGTTCACTGCCTAACTTTAAGCTTTTGAAAGGCAGGCAGCTAATCAAAGCCAGAGGGCAGTTCATCCCATCACAAAAATATCTTAGGTGCTGTGAGTTGCAGCTCAGTTGAGTTACAGCGGTATAAAATCAGCATCAGTGAGATGACAATTTGGGTGAAAAATTATGAGCGCAAGAACTAAGACTTGAAGTATTTCAGTTGCTAAGACATGCACAGCCTGGGCTGATGGCAGCAAAGCTATGTACATCACAGAAAGGCTTTTGACCATTTATGTGACAGTAGCCGGCAAGGTCACTTTTTACAGCCACAAAAGGATAATAGGAAACTACAGCAGACTGAAGCAAGGTGGCTGCTTGTGATGTCACAGCCTGTTTTGTAGACATGCAGTGAATTGGCTGTTGCAGTGACTAAGGAATCTAAAATATAGATGTCTCTGGGGCTATGCCCCTTAGAGCTGTCCTCTGAAGTGAAAAAAAGAATGAGCCTATAATAGCTGCAATGACCCAACGTGCTTCACTCCACAGACATCAGACTCAACAAAAACCAAGCTGGGTTTTTCATTACTTTCTTAAGGTTCCTAGCTACTGGTAATTGATGGGCTTGTATAACTCTGTAAACTTGTGTTGTACAATTTATAAAACATTGTTTTTATTTTAGGCCAGAACTGTTCATCTGCAAAACCTTGTAACAGAGGAAAAAAGTAAACAGTCCCTTTCAATACCCCACATGTGAGCTTTACATTACCATTTTGTGTACATACCAGGACTTGGTTCAGTAGAATTCTTTCAAGTCCTTTCTCTCCTCCACACACATTCATGCAACAGGATGCTATTGTTTTAATACAAATTTTCCTTCCTTTAGAAGCCTTTTTTTCTGGATGAGGGCTATGATTCTCACCATGTTCACACTGTCAGACAGACAATTGCAAAGCTGTAAGATACAGCCTGTGCATTGGGCTGTAAATATCTACATACATCCTTCATATAGCTGTCTTTCCAAGACTGAGTTGTGAGAAATTTGTCTTTTTATGGCACAGTCTAGCCACGGGGACATCTTTCCGAAGAGCTGATTCTTCAAATAAGGAGGATCTGTTCCAGGTAGCACTAAAGCCAAAATTCTTGCTGTGGGAATTATATTTTTCCTACAACATGTATATATTTATTTTGTCATGTAGAGTGTAAAACGGTTTCTCATTAGTATTCTTGTCATATCTTCCCAAATATACTGAATCTTTGCTAGGAGGGACAAGAGACCTAACTTCAGGCCATGTGGAGCCCACTTAGTAAGAACAGCTGGGCTGACTTGCTTTGTAACATGTTTCAGATCCCACACGTGAGGCAGTCTGAAATACTGATCTATACACACAGCTTAGGATTCCTTACTTCTTTTTCAGCATGTGTCCTGGTTCTGGCTAGGATAGAGTTAATATTCACTTAGGCCCCCCGTCACTAACAAAACCAGAAGAGCATGGTTTTGTTTTAAGTAAAAAAAAAAAAAAATGCTTCACATTTGCCTGTGTAAATTGTTGGCAAATCAAGTGGTAAGGTTATTATCCAGTGACTGGCTATGTTAAGCTAATGCACTGTCCATTGAATGTTATGCTGGGAAAGCAGGCTTTAAAAGTTCAGGAGAAAATAAAGGTGCTCATCTCATCACACTTGCAGGGTGAAACTCAGTAGTCTTGGAGTTATAGACAGCTGAGATAGTTTACTAAATAATATATTTGAAGGAAGATATATTTTTCATTAAAATTTGAATCTTCATGAAACAATAAGCACCTCATAGCAAATCCATGTATTTCATAAGAAAACTTCCAAGAAAATCAACAGGAAAAATATCACCTCTCAAACATAACTTACCAACGGTTAAAATCGATAGGCTATTTGAATATTTGATTAATAAAGTCTCCCCTATAAGATTCTCCTTCCGTTTCTCCTTTCCTTCCCTCTCACCATCACCTCCACCACAACCACCACATTTTTCCACCCAAAGAAGAGAATCATAGAATCATAGAATCATAGAATGGTTAGAGATGGAAGGGACCTTCAAAGGTCATCTAGTCCAACCCCCCTGCAAGGAGCAGGGACATCCTCGACTACATCAGGTTGCTCACAGCCTCATCCAGACTGGCCTTGAACGTTTCCAGGGATGGGGCTTCCACCACCTCTCTGGGCAACCTGTTCCAGTGTTCTACAACTCGCATTGTAAAAAATTTTTTCCTAATTTCTAATCTAAATCTACCCCCCTCTATTTTAAAACCATTACCCCTCATCCTGTCACAACAGGCCCTGCTGAACAGCCTCTCCCCATCTTTCTTGTAGGCCCCCTTGAAGGACTGGAAGACCGCTATCAGGTCTCCCCGGAGCCTCCTCTTCTGCAGGCTGAACAGCCCCAACTCTCTCAGCCTGTCCTCATAAGAGAGGTGCTCCAGCCCTTTTATCATCTTTGTGGCCCTCCTCTGGATCTTCTCCAACTGGTCCATGTCCTTCTTATGTTGGGGGCTCCAGAACTGGACGCAGTACTCCAGGTGGGGTCTCACCAGGGCAGAGTAGAGGGGGAAAATCACCTTCCTCGACCTGCTGGCCATGCTCCTCTTGATGCAACCCAGGATGCGGTTGGCCTTCTGGGCCGCAAGGGCGCATTGCCTGCTCATATTGAGCTTCTCATCCACCAGCACTCCCAAGTCCTTCTCCTCAGGGCTGCTCTCAATCCATTCCCCGCCCAGCCTGTATTTGTGCCTGGGATTGCCATGACCCAGGTGCAGGACCTTGCACTTGGCCTGGTTGAACTTCATGAGGTTGGCACGGGCGCACCTCTCCAGCCTGTCAAGGTCCCTCTGGATGGCATCCCTCCCTTCCAGCATGTCGATGGCACCACACAGCTTGGTGTCATTGGCGAACTTGCTGAGGGTGCACTCTATCCCACTGTCCATGTTGCCGACAAAGATGTTGAACAGGGCCGGGCCCAGCATGGACCCCTGAGGGACGCCACTCATGACCGGTCTCCACATGGACATCAAGCCGTTGACCACCACTCTCTGAGTGCGGTCATCCAGCCAACTCCTTATCCACCGAGTGGTCCGTCCATCAAACCCATGTCTCTCTACTTTAGAGAGAAGGATGTCGTGCGGGACAGTGTCCAAAGCTTTGCACAAGTCCAGGTAGATTATACCCGTTGCTCGTCCCTTGTCCACCGAGAGAAGAGAAGAGAAGAGAAGAGAAGAGAAGAGAAGAGAAGAGAAGAGAAGAGAAGAGAAGAGAAGAGAAGAGAAGAGAAGAGAAGAGAAAAGAGAAGAGAAGAGAAGAGAAAAGAGAAGAGAAGAGAAGAGAAGAGAAGAGAAAAGAGAAGAGAAGAGAAGAGAAGAGAAGAGAAGAGAAGAGAAGAGAAGAGAAGAGAAGAGAAGAGAAGAGAAGAGAAGAGAAGAGAAGAGAAAAGAGAAGAGAAGAGAAGAGAAGAGAAGAGAAGAGAAGAGAAGAGAAGAGAAGAGAAGAGAAGAGAAGAGAAGAGAAGAGAAGAGAAGAGAAGAGAAGAGAAGAGAAGAGAAGAGAAGAGAAGAGAAGAGAAGAGAAGAGTGGAGTGCTGGGAATAAAATGCTTAAGGTGTTTCCACTATGTATTCCTATACATTCCTTATACTTCACATCAACTCTTTAATTCTAGATTATTTTGTATCTTCTTGTGTTTTGTGCTGTTTCAGTGCCTTCCACAGCAACTTCTGTGTGTAAGAATTAGAATAGACAATCTGGTTTTCTTTCCATCACAATTTCTTGTGATTAGAAAATGGGATCAGACAATATAATCTGATTAGTACCCTGTTCCCAGTGATTCCTTGTTCTCTTAACATCTCAGTGTCTGTGCAGGCTCCTCACTCCTGAAGAGGACAGACTGTCATGAGAGAGATTGTTTTATCTCTCCTTTAAATTTAACCTGTAGTTAATAATGTACTCCTATGAGTGACCATGAGAATTAGTCTCTATGATGGGATAAAACTGAAACTAGTTTTGAGTTTCAAAGTTGCCAATGAATCAAGAAGAGTGAGAAAATACATTTGAGGAACCATTTCCTTCAAGTTTTATTTTTGAAGACAAAGTACATTTCTTACAACATATCTGCAAACTTTACTCAGTTAGTAAAATTAATCAAACTTTTCCTAGAAGTCTTTTTCACGCATTTATATGTTGTGGATTTTTTTTTGACTGCAACTTTTAGTGTGAATAAAAATGGGGGAAATAAATTTTCCTCAAAAGTTTTCACAAAGTTTTTATTAATATCATTACATTTATTAAAATTTTTGTCTACAATTTTAACTGAAATTATATTTTGCAGAAACATCTGTGGTAATGGATTCAGTTCAAAACTAACAGAAAGGAAAGTGCTTTAACGTATTTTGTTAGCATCTCTAGTTTTGCGCACACTTCAAAAACTTGCATTGGCTCAAATTAAGCACTGGTATGTTATCTGACTCTTACATAATACATGTGTTTCTTTTCCAAAGGAGTTTTGAGTTGATCTTATGGTTTGGGATTATTGATAAAGGAATAGTACTTATTTTGAGCAACAGCTGGAGCTGAGCTATGTTGATAAGAAGTCTTTGTATAAGGGTGATGTATGATTTATTTAGAGGTTGGGTGGTTTTTTTCCTTTTCTTTTTAAACTGCTTCTTAGCCAACTTCTTTGACGATAAGACTTTGTTCATTCTGAATCCCAGAAAAGCATGTTTTTATCCGGGCTTCTCTTCTCTGTTGAGTGGCATAGAACAGCTGCTGGGGAATTCTAATCCAGAATAAAAATGGCTTGCACACACTCCCTCACCTTTATTCCTCCCAAGAAGAATTACTTTGCTTTGAAAGTACACTAATTATTCTGGAATAAAGTAATATATATTCTATGATATAGTGTTCCCATGGGGGCAGGGGTATGCTGAAGTTATTAGCGAAGAATACTGCTACAGTTACTCCAGTTCGTTTTTCTATTCAACTTTACTTGCTTTGGAAACAAATCCTTTCCCCCTTCCTTTTAGAGAATAAAATAAGGCAAATGGAGGTCCTCCATTTTAACAAGAAGTCTGGTAGTTTTGTGAATTATACCTCATAGAAGTGGGAGTTACGAGTTTGCCTTAGCCATCAACTTGAAGGATATTTTTATTTTCTCAAAAAACATCAGCTCCTTATGACAGAGTAAATAAAGTGCAAGAGCAAGGAAATTAGTTCACCAGGTGAACTTTTGGCCCAGAGAGCAAGATAAAAGATTTTGCCTCTTTGCAAATGACTCTAGGTAGGGAAATCCATGAAATCTTGACCCCTTCTCAACTGATAAGAACAGTTACTGAAGCAATGAAGATGAGTCATGCAAAGCTGCCATATAGCCTACTGAGTAGTTTGAGGAAAAGGATTCCTATTATCTTATGAAAAAAAAATCTTTTATTTGGCCGTGGTATCTTAAGCTCTCATGAACTGGATTATGGTGATCTCTGCTCCCTACAACAATCTGGAGTTTTGTAAGACATTGTGTTTCAGCTGAAATCTGAAGAGGAGCTATACAGTTTCTACTGATTCAATTCCAAGTTGTTGGGATCTTGGAATTTTCCTAAATATGTTATTGGGAAAAAAAATGAAATCATTACATGTAGATGACACAAGTCATCTTGCTGGGGTATCAGAGGAGACAGATTTTCTCCTTAGCAGCTGCAACATATGGATGAAAAACACATCCTACTGGATCATATCTTGCAGGATTAAACTAAGCTGGGAGGAAACACTGTCCCAGAAGAAGGTTTCTTTACGAGTTCTCACATTGCTTTTATTCTTTATCTTCTCCATCTTCTTTCTCTCTGCAGAGCGTTTAAAGATTTTTCCACTGGTGTGAGAAAACAGTAGAACTGCTATGTACAAGCTTAAAATATAAATTGAATAGCAATTTTGCCACAACATTTGTGTTAAATCCCAGCCCTGATATCGCTCTCTAATTCTGGTGGTGTGCTGGTATGTGTTTTCCACTAACCCCACTCCCTCTAAAAGGAGCTATCAGTATGAAATTGTGGAAGGGGTATCACAAAACTTCTTATGAGCATGAGTGCAAATTATTTCTCTTTGCTACTTCATCTTCACCACTCCATGCCCTGAGCCTGATCCAAAAGAATGGACTAAACTTCATAAATGGCATAATATTTTTTACTGACAAAACTGTTCAGCTTAGAGGGCACATATCCTGCAGAACACTTGACCTCATGGAAGACTTCACAAATTACAAGATTAGGCTGACATGAGGCCAATGCTTCTGACTTCTAAATACAAACCAATGGCAAGTAGCACATGCATCCTATGAACTGTGTAGCAAAATTATGCAAAAATAAAAGATGAATGTGTAATAGCAGAAATAAATGGAATGAGGGCTCAGATGACTATGAGGGGAAAATGTCAACTATATTTTTTTATTTCTGTAACTAATCTTTTATTATTTTTAAATATATCAAAATGCTTATATAAAGAAATCCTGGGATATAGCATTAATAGGGCTGTATGTCAAAGTCGTTTCAAAATCAGAGTGTGATTTTTAGGTGTTGCCTGTTTGATTTTTCAAGGACTCATCTTCCAACTTCAGTGCCACGACAACAGTAACAGATCTGGTGATGCCAGCACCACAAGATGGTGCTGATGGCTGTCTGTCTGGGCACGTTATTTGGCTATGTCGGAGACCAGACATGAGGACTTCTTAGTCAGGCACGCAAACTATGCATACTCAAGAAGAGAGCAGCCAGAGGCCTTTAATACCTATGAGACTTTGACTGCATAAGCACTGAGGAGAAATTGCCAGGGAGACTTTGGAAGGAGAAATACAACCCGTAATTTGATGAGTATAGAAGATCCTGAATGTTGGCTCAAACTCAGATAAGAAGCAGTAAAATATTAAAAAGCCTCTCAGTTACTAGAGTCAGAAGACTGTTTAATTACTCCCATTTGGGGGTGGATTTTGATCACACTGTTGTGATTCTACTGATCTCGATGCATTTGTTTCTTTCTGTTCTCCCCAGCCCTCCATAAGCTGGATTAAAGGTTAGTATGATTGTTACATGCAAACAGTTGAATTCATCAAGCACCAGATTGGGGTCAGAAGGAATTTCCATTAAAAGCAAACTGGAAATAACTGAGGAAGCCTGGAGGAGGAGCTGAGGGGGAAGGGAGAGGGGGCTGAACAACAAAATATTTCTTCGGAACATTTGGAACGGATCACTCTCACATTCAAACTATAAGCAAACCACTCTGACTTTGCAATTTGGATTATTTTATTCCACTATTGTTTCTGAAGTACTCTGGTATTCTTTCTTAAGACATGTAACGCAGCATGGAGAGGCCATAATTTCAGGTCTCATTTTCCTGAGGGAAAGAAAATGTCAGGACCCAGAAATGTGCAGGGGAAATTAAGACAGAAGGCACCTATGTTTTATCCATTTCCACAGGAAGTAGAAAGCTCTAACCACTCCTTTTATTGGACAGTGACGGGAGGAAGGATTTGTTTTTCTTCATTTTTAGAAGATTGCTTTCATGAGTTTGTTTTTAATGGTTTTCAGTGATGTTTCACAGTTAAGTAATTTACAAATGCCCCTTTAGCCAGGTAAGTCTTAAATAAAGATACAACCTTTAATTGCAATATTATTATATGGCACATTTGTTTGAAAGAGTAATGCACGGTCCCTTTGAAGCTCACTCACTGCTTTAATTTCCTTCACAGAAACTGTGCCTTAGACAGGAGACATACGTGCAGTGAGATACTGGACCATATGCCAAGCTGACCTAAACTAACATAACTTCATTTACTAACAATGCTAGTCTAGTGTGCACTAGATGAAAAACCAGCCATCAAATATGACTAAAACATCGTCAGCGCTCTTTTCAATTCTCCTTAGCCACCCTTACACCACTTTCATGGCAAACTCTAGCAAATCAGCCAAGAAGGGGGTTTCCAGTATTGTGAGCTAATGTGGTCATTGTGGTTTAGTATCTTGAAATGCAGGAGAGCACAGCTGAGAATATAGCCTATATGAGAACAAAGAGGCTCTGTTAAGCCTACTGAGTGAAAAAAAAACTGTGAAGTTCTTCACATGATTCACTTTAAATCATACCTGCAGAACATTAATAATAGATTTTTTTTCTATTGTCTTTTCCGTTGTCATTGGGGAAGTTCAACCAGGGTGCTTCCTGGGTACTCTAGGGACTGGTTTTTACTGGAGTATCTATTCTATACTGCACAATACATGGCAAGAACTTTGTATGAATGGCCTTTTGCACCTATAGCATGTGGAAGGAGGGGTTAGAGACAAGTTAATACTTGTTTGATATCATTTGTGTTATCACCATCTGGTGTACAGTTAAGTAAGTACCTAAAATTATTCTCTGTTACCACCTGGCATTTTCTGGCAGAGTAAAATGTTGAATTTGGCCAATGTGAGAACTGCATAGAGAGAGTTTAAACACATTCTGAGATTCAACTAATGCCACATAGTCTGAAATGTCTTTGGTACTATATATGCATCCCAAAAGGAAAACTTGGTGGGAGGGTGGCGGAGACAACTGTTGAGGAAGAAAAAAATTTTCAAGAAATAGATTTGGAACTTCAAAGATGACCATTACTGGTTTTAATTTGTCTGCAGAAGGAATTTAAGTAAACAGAAACATAGTAAAAGTAAGAATTGAAAAAGATGCAGTACATTAAAAACAAGCAGTATCGAACATTGGCTGTTTTCTCTCAAAAAATGCAATAAATCAGTGGCTGATGAAACCAAAAAGCTCAGTTTACAGATCAGATTAAGCAGTCAGTACAAATTTATTGCTTTTGGATTAAAAGTAATCACATAACATTTGTAATCAACAGAAGAAAAAGAAAATGTGACGCTTGTAACCAGAAAAGAGCTGAATTAGTTGCTACACATGTTTCTGCACCCTTAGTGACACTAATCATTCCTGACACACAGGTATCAGGTCACAGATGTTCTTTTTTTCCAGTATCTTTACCCCCAAACACACTTTTGTTTTTAAAATGAAAAACTCCTTTCTGGCAAGTTAGTACTGAAGAGAAAAAGCATGTTTCATTTTAAAATCTGATAGGAAGCCAGTTTAGGGACATGACTGCAGCACATTACGCTGTGAACTTGGAGACCTCAGCTGTGGAATGAATCAATCTGGATTCCTCAGCCCCCTACTCAGCAGAGGGGAAGGGTGGAACCCCATTGCTTCACTTTCAGCATCCCTGGCAAAGAGTTCCTGGAGCAGCCTTCCTCTTGGCTCTGGGGAAAAGGCCCTAGCACTGTCAGCTTTCGGAGAAGAGGAACAGTGCTCATCAAAATGTGTAAGTTAAATAATCAAGTTAATGGAAGCAGGACTAATAAAAATGGGGAGACGATTGCCGGTACAAGCAGGTGGTCATGCTACGCATCTTACATACAATGGGGTTACTGTGTCTCTTGATGGAGAGAAGTTTTCAAGGAAATTTGCAGTCATAGAATCATAGAATCACAGAATCATTCAAGTTGGAAAAAACCTTTAAGATCATTGAGTCTAACTGTTAACCTAACACTGCCAAACCCACCATGTCCCTAAGTGCCACATCTACACATCTTTTAAATACCTCCAGGGATGATGACTCAATCACTTCCTGGGGCAGCCTGTTCCAATGCTTGACAACCCTTTTGGTGAAGAAATTTTTCCCAATATCCAACTTAAACCTCACCTGACACAACTTGAGGCTGTTTCCTCTCATGCTATCACTTATTACTTGGGAGAAGAAACGAACACCCACCACACTATAACCTCTTTTCAGGTAGTTGTAGAGTGCAATAAGGTCTCCCCTCAGCCTCCTTTTCCCCAGGCTAAACAACCCCAGTTCCCGCAGCCACTCCTCATAAGACTTGTTCTCTAGACCCTTCACCAGCTTTGTTGCTCTTCTTTGGACATGCTCCAGCACCTCAGTGTCTTTTTTGTAGTGGGGCCCCCAAGACTGAACCCAGTATTTGAGATGCGGCCTCACCAGTGCCCAGTATAAGGTGACAATCACTTCCCTAGTCCTGCTGGCCACACTATTTCTGATACAAGCCAGGATGCTATCGGCCTTCTTGGCCACCTGGGCACACTGCTGGCTCATATTTAGCTGGCTGTCAAGCAACACCTCCAGATCTTTTTCTGTTGGGCAACTTTCCAGCCGCTCTTCCCCAATCTAAATTCTCATTTCCCAGGACTAGATAGTTCTTCCTGGACCCTACCAAGTACCACTTTCATCTCCGATCTATCTCTGGCAAGTAGATTTTGAGCTGTAGCACATAGTTTCCACCTTTCATCCAAAGCTGCATTTTACTAGTGAAGGAAGCAATTTTTGAGTAATTACTAAATTGGGCTATAGAGCACTTTGAGATGCTTCTGCATGACAGGTGTTACATAAAAAGAAATAATTTCCGCCAAGTCATTAGTGACGAAGTCATTATTAGCTGATGGCAGGCTGGAATAAGTCAATAGGTGTGATATTTTTAATGGTCTTTGCTTGACCTCTGTTAATAGCAAGAGATACTGTGAATAAATAGAGACCAGTGTTGTATTTAGAAGGGAAAAATAAATGTTTGGGGTTTTTTTATTAGCTCAAAACGAAAGAGAGTGAATGAGGGGATAAGCTTATGCTGACATTGTATTAAGAGTATCTTTTTTCCACTGAGAGACTAGCAGACATAAACAAATGAGTTCTGCCTGAAATGAAATTCAGCAGGTGACTATAAGAGAGTTCAGATTTTCCCATTGGGTTGCAACTTCTGTTATGGAAATTGAGAACATAAATGCATAACTACTCAGGAATTCATGAATCTGATTTAACTCTGTGTGATTTATTAACAGCTGGAAATTGAAACAATTCTGCTGAGTGGCTTATTTTTATTGGGGGTGTGAAAGTCCTTCTCTCGGTTTAAAAAGTATTTGAAAAATGTAAGGTAGAGAAAGAATAGCTCAAGCTTTGACATTATCAGGAGAGAAGCCCATTCGGCTGTGATTCTGTACCAATAAAATTAGGATACATAACAGAAGCACCAAGTGAATTATCTTTTAAAATAAGTTTAATGTGCACAGAAAGAGGCATGTCACTGTCCAGAGCTATGTGACCAGATCACTGGAACCTGAGGAAAAACCCTTGTTTGAAATGCTTTCGCTAAGGTGAATTACAGCTAGCTTGGAGAAAACTATTTGTTTGCTGGTTTGTCAGGTTTTTTTTTTTACTCTGTTTCAATTGAAATCTCTGGCTTCCTTCAGAAGGAATAGCGAAAACTCCAGAAATCTTCCATCTGGAATACAGGACAACTTTTTACTTTGACTTGGTTAATAAACTATGTAAAAACAATACTGTTAGGGAGGAATTATGACCACTGTATAGTACCATGAAGGAGAATTTGAAGAAAAATTGGACCCCAGTCCTTGGATATGAACCAGATCATGTAAGCCAGGTTATACAACTTGCTTATGGACCGAAGCTTAGCTTGATGGTGCAACAGGTTCCTGAAACCTCCCTCTAAAAAATGAAAATGGCCCTCTCTGTATCCCAGGAGCTCAGCAGGCACTTGCAAAACAGCAAAAAAACAGGAATTATGCTGACATTGTGAAAGTACAAAAGCTACCAAAAAGACCATAGGATGAACTACATGAAATAATACAGATCAAAACAGATGCAAGAAACTCAGCACATACATGTCAATTGTTACAGTAGGTCTGCTGGCTTGGAAGTAAGATGGAATAACTGATTTTTGCTTCTACATTTACATTTGTGCCAAGGTATTTGTATCAGCAGATGTAAAAAGAAAAGAAACTTGTTTTTATTAATATACTGATTACAGCAAAAACCAGCATTTATTTATGTTAGTGCATAGAGACTCATGCTGACAGTGCATGTTCTGCTGAGCTAGAAGCTGCATAAACACTTACTGAAAGTCCATGAAAGATCTATTTGGAAACATGTGGTTGGGGCTTTTGTGGCTTTTCACCACAGTTTGTTTGAGAGAATGGAGGGAAAGCTGGAGCCCGTTCCATTTGCATGTGCTGTAACAAACAAACCCACTTTGGAAGATGTGCTGCTTCAAGTGCATTGGTAAGGTTAAGACAGCTTAATTTGCTTCTATAGACAAGACCAAGCCCAGTCCTGGATCCACAGACTTAGCTAACTAAGGGCCAAGATGGAAATGAGTGGGACAATGTAAAAAACTGGTATCCACAGTTAACAGTGGAGAGATGAGGAGACTTGGCCTCAGTCTTTAGCATTTAACTAGGTTACAACCTGAGCGGCTGAAATCCCAGGACTGCTCACAGCAGTGAAGTTAAGGATTTGCATAAGTGATTTCAGGAATGGGGCCTGAGCTATCTATTCAGTGTCACAGAGAAAATCAGTAGCAGTGTTGTGAATTGAATCCAGGTTTCCTGAACCTCCATTCAATCCCTCAACCAGATGACCAGGCCTTCTTCTTCAAGGGGAAAATGTTACTTAAAAATAAACACAGAATTTCATGTCATTTAGCATTATATCAAAAATATTTTGAAAGATGTTTTAATCATATTTTTTTCTAAAGGAGATTTTTACACTATTTTCTACCAACAGAAGACTTCTTCAACTCTACAGTTGCATGGTTTCTGACCTAACATAATAGGAGCCAACATTGCTTGAAACTCTTTCACTAGCAGCTAGAGAGCAATGGCTTGCAACTCTCAATCTTCCTGAAGAACTTAATTGAAGCAAGATAGCAAATATGCCAAATAAACAAGGGAAACATTTTTAAAGATAAAATATTTCAAATACTAGCAGATGAAACACTTATTGTGAAAAAGAAAAAGCCTTAGGAATTACAAAAAAAAAAATCCAGTTTGCTATATCATAATTACATTATTGCCTTGGAACAATCTATCTATTTTCTTTCTGAGAATATTTTCAAGCAGTTGTTTTTGAGCGATTTTTCTCGTATGAATAATCAGTCTTTTGAAGCATGACTCCAGTGTAAGGTCAAAGTTGTTTTTTATATTCTCCAAGCAGCTAAATTACTTTCTGCTTATGTAATACAGATGTCAAGCTGCTTGAAATACTTGTGCATTTTTGTGACTGCTAAGAAAAAGGAGCAAGTACTCTCCACAGCATCTGATTTTGTCAATTTGAAATTTAATTTCTTATTTAAAATGAATTTGCAAGTCTCACTAAGCTCACGCTCATGCAAAAACTACCTTCCTTACAAACAAAATGCAGTAATTGCTAAGCTTTTAGTAATGATTTTTTATCATGATTTAACTGTGCTCACAGTTCTTCAATTTTAGTGAGCAAATTTCAGGCAATTTGAAGTCTTCCCTGAAATATCTTTGAATGTGACAGGCAATTGAAAGTTTGGTTTTTGCATTGTGAAACACATACAGGTAATCCTGATCTGAGAGAATGAACTTTTGGTTCCACTAAGCCTGTGTATTTTTTGTACCATTGAGACTATGTAAGTTTTGTCTTTTAAAAGATAAAATAATAATAATTATGACAAGATTAGGAATAACAGGGATAGTAAATAGCATGTTTCAGCTGGGGCAAGTGCGAGACGAAGGTCAGATATATATGCTATATCCACTGACTTTGCGGAAGCTTTAATGTTTGCCTGTAATAGATCAAGACCAAATTTACAGCAAAGCTTCAGAGGTGGACTTGGGCTTGTACAGCCTGTGTATGCTGGGGTAATGCAATGTCTACATGACCAGAAGGCTTAATCTAAGATAATCATCGCTATTGTTAGGGGTTCAGACCCACCCTCTGGCAAATTGCCATTTAATAGTGCATAGACTGCTCCCCATCACACAGGGCTATTCAGTATATCACATGGAATTACTGGCTCAGATTTCCACTAGCTCAAGGATCTTTGCACAGTTGTCTGCTGTTTTGTGTAGATAATTGTAAGTTTTGCAGTAAGACAGTAAATATTTTCCCCCTATTCCCAAGGAATGAAATTCTAGAAAAACAAAACTAAGCAGCTTTCCAGAATCTCATAGATATCAGTGATTAGAGCTGGGAATAGAAAACCAGTTTGCTGGTAGAGCCACAGAGCTTTCAGCTACAAACACACACAAAAAAAAAAAGCTCCCTGTTTCTCATGACTAGAATATGGAATGTGTTTTGTGAACCTTACATGCACATTAAAAGCACCTTCACCTGTTTTGATGGTAAAAATTTGATCTAAATAATGTAATTGTAAATTACATCTTCTCAAGAGGATGTAAGAGTTACCTTTTGCTAGAGATCTGTAGATTTAATCTTATCAACAATCACAGAAAGTGGAGTTGCTTCGGTAATTTTTTATTCATTTTCACCTCATCTTCTTCTTAGTATGAGTTTGACTTTGACAGGAAATTAGGGAATTTGATTTGGAAATTGCTGGTGCCAAATTTGTGTTGTAATTTGGGTGGTTCCTGTCCTCTTTATAGTTAATATTCAGCTCAAAATGCATCTTCAATGGTACGCAAAATCTCACTTTTAATTTGGGAAGTAACGCATCAGAAGAGTTTCATTTTGCCACAAAGAATCTTGTTTAGCAAGGTGTATACTCACAATAAATGTCTACATTTGGTAGCTGAATTGCAATTAAATCAGAATGTCTGAATCATATATTTCCACTTTGGAAAAATGACAATCTTTTTCATTTTCTTTAAAGAACATTTCTTTGTAAAGTAGATTTCTTCATAAACTGAGCTTTCTTATCAGAAGTTTGTAGCTCTAACAGGAAAGCTGTATTTGTATAACAGCCTAAAATACATCTCATTTCTTAGCAGATGATGTACAGAAGGCAGTATCTGTCCGCTCTGGGAAGTTCAAAGAAATAGAATCTGCCATAGCTGAATGTAGCCTTCAGGCTGTAGAAGGAAACTAACTTCAGGAATAGAAAATTGACACAGCAGGGACAATGACAGGATTACAGAAGAAACAAACTCACAATTTGAGGAAACAGCATGGTTTCCAGAAATAAATTAGAAAAATCAATTAGAGATGGAAGACAGGGATATATGGGTGGATATTCTGGAGGAATATCTAGAGAGATAGGGAGAGAATAAAAACAGAAATAGAAATAGAAATAGAAAAAGGAGGTGCCATAGTAATACTGTCTTCATTTAGACCTTGAAATGAGATGTGCCTGCATTTAAGAGGCTGAATTCTGTACATGTCCAATACAAGGAACATTGAAATTGGCTGCCTAAGTTGTTGTCTAAAATAAGATTAAATATAGCCTGAAGTATCTCTGAAAAAGGGTCTTCAGGAGAGTCTGGCTGTGAGAAAGAAACATACTTACTCTATCAGCACTAATAGGTTGATGATGTAAACTGCTTAATGGTATTTGGTTACTATAATCTATGGAGGAAAACAGCAGAAGAATAGACTAAATTAAACTAGATAATCAGGAAAGAATTGATGAAAACTATGGTGATAGAAATGAAAAAGAATATATGCTCAAGACGTTTAAAGGCAACCAAAAAGACAGTTTAGGTGCTGGTTTGAGAACTGTTGGGTTCAAGAAAGCTATATGAATTGAGAAAGTAGACTCTGATGTTGCCCAAAACAAGAACAGAGAAAGCAGAAAAATTTAGGAGGGCAAAATGGAGGATGATATTTTAGTCAAATATCTTATTAAAGGAAGAGAATTGGAAGGGGAATGGAAACACAGAGAGGAGTGTGTTTTTCTCTTCAAAGCAAACAAAAAGTGAATACAATACAAATAAATAAAAAAAAAAAATGCTGAAAAAAAGCCAGAACTTTAAAGGGAACTTACATTCCCATATTTATAAGATTGTATCATGAATACAATTTGAGGAGCGATATTTCCCACTAAATCCAAAACTTTAAATGATAGTTCTTCAAAAGATTTTCCAGTGCTTTACATTTCCTGTGATGGAAAATGTAATCCTTCATTAAAGCCCAGCTAGACTGTCAGCATTTTCCATCATTCTCTATTTTCTACTAGTTCTATATTATAATTTAACAACATTCTTGATCTTCATTTTCCCATCAGTCCTGAAGAATTATACCATTTTTCCCTTCTATGTTTTCACCAGTATGGAAAAGACTCCTTTCCTCTGTGTGGAGCCCAAACCCAGAATACTTGCCAAAAACTCAAAGAAGTACAAAAAGGAGAGCTAAGGAATAGACATGACTTTTCTTTGCTATTTCTCCACCTCAGGTCAAACTGACAACAGAAACATATGTCTTTCCGAAGTCTTTCCCTAAATATCTCTAGCTGTGATGATCATGTATTCTGCTGCTGCTCATTAATCCTATTAAAGTATCATCTCATAAGCCCTAGTTCATATGAATTTTACTTTGACTTAAGCGTAAAGAGGGGCTGGCTTTGAGAAGGTCTGTTAACTCCAGACAGTTTTAAGGAAACTAGAGACAGAACAGATTAAATTTGACAGCGACAGGCTCCCAGGAATTACAGTATGTGTGTTGCTTCACCAAACCAGTCCTGATGCTTCAACAACGTTAATTCTGCCTTTCCTTGAGCACAACACATTGCAACTCACATACACATTCTTCAGTAAACTGCCACTCTTTATGCAGTCTGGGCTACTTACCCACCATATGTCATCAGCGCAGGCATTTCTTTTCACTCTGTCACTTACAGAAAATGTGTGGCACATGAGAAGCTACTCCTGTGCTGTGCCACTCTCAGCCCTAACAGGGTCCAGAATATTATATACAAGTGGTAAATTATTCTGGCTGCTGTAGTGGCTCCCTGACATAAGCATCTAGTTTGGATCTCAGTTTTGGGTATGGAGCAAAGCAGCAGTTCCAAATTAAGTTTATTATGCCATCAACACAGTTGCCATTTGAGGGCCTTCGGTGGAAAACTCTGCTTGCTTAAGTTCAAGTAATTGTTGTAGGACAATTGACCTAAACTAAAAAGTGGCAGATTCAAACACAAACAGAACAAATTATGTCAAAAAAAAAAAGCAAAACAAAGCAAAAATATTGTATTTCTTCACATATTACCTTGCTGAGCTGTGCAATTCTTTGTGGAACCTAAGAGTTTATATGGACTCAGAAAGCAACTGAGTAAAGTCCTAGAATAAAAAGCCCAGTGGAGGTCATTGTGCACAAGAACATCAGTGAAGGGTTGGGTGATGTTTCAGCTACAAATTGCCGGAGATTGAAAGGGAGTCCTGGAGAAAGTATCCTTACATATCCGTTCTTATGTTCTTGCCTATGCATTGACAGAATAAAAGAAAGAATTTTGGACAAAGCTTTAGTCTCATCTAGGAAGGCAATTTTTATGTAACAGAACTTCTCCAAATGGTGAAAATTTGTAGGAGGAGAAAATAAATACTTAAAGTAAGTAAATTGATCCTTTTCCCATCCTCTACTACATTTTCCAATTGCCTAATTTCACAATGTTCGGTTTTCTAATACAGTTCCTTTAAAGTAATAAACAAATTTTCAGTAACATTTAGGACAATGAACTAAAAATCATATGGGATTGCTTGTTTCCAGGTTGGTGTTTAAATGAGCCTTTTCGGGATACCAGCACGAAGCAGAACAGTGCCATCTGCTACTCTCTGACCAGCTTTCCTTTTCACTCTCTGGTCTGCTCACTTGCTCTTCTTGCTGTCAAATGCCCATAACCAAGCTGTCTAAGTGGGTGTAAGGGAGCACAATAGGGTATAAAACCATAAGTGACACAATCAGAGCAATTCAATACCAACTCAGAAGAGAAGGTGCTGGTAAAAATAGATTCTCATACTCCAATCTTTTTTCCTCTCTTTCATTCATAGTATCTACAGCCAAAGCTTGGAACAGGAATAGAATTCACCTCTGTTGGATATCTCCTTCAGTCTATTTCTAAATTAGCTGAACTGTTTTATATATTATTCACAGAGCTAACTGCAAGCATTTCCAAGACAACTTAGCTAGATTAGTCATCTGTGTTTGTGTTTGATGCATTGTCTTTTTTACAGCTTTTATTTAGGTTTTACACAGCAAGATGGAAAACAATTAATATTAGAAAGCGTATTGCGGGAACTAAAAATAGGCTGTAGCATGTATTAAGTTACAGGAACAATCCCATGAAGTTACAGAATTTCTATAAGTTGACATATATAAAGTGTGTTTGTCCTTTTGTCTTCCAGAAAGTTAACATGATTAGGTAATCCATTTTATCTCTCATGTCTTTTTGCTATTGAATCTGCATGAAATCTCCCTAAATTCTCTTTATGCCTTTCCAAAAAATAATATGATCTTTTTTAACAGGGTCTTTTTAATGTCTGGAATGTGTTTTTATTTTCTAAGTGCTTTTCAAGGTTTCAATTCATTAACTAAGAAAGTTTTGGTTACAAATACAAATCTCAAGAAGTGAACCCAAGTGAGTAGAGTAAGGGTCCACGTATGGCATGTCTTCTTGAAATCTGAGATCTTTATAACCTATTTCATACTAGATGCTGGTTTTGAATCCTACAATGTGAACTTCTTCCCTTTGGCAAAGTCAAACTGACAAATGATGTCACTGAAATGAAACTCCAGCACGTGTGAGCATGGAATTTCTATTACTGCCCCCGTTAACTCAAAGCGGGTTTTTGCAGCAGAGCCAGGAATGGACCCACACCCAACACAGAGGAAAGTTGAAGCTGTGTGTTCTGAATTTTCTCCCATGAGCAGTTTTGTGCATGAAATTTTGTGATTAAAGTCCAAATAGACAATCCAGGTAAAAACTGGGTAAGCTGGCCTTTAGCACATGCAATTGTCTCCATGCTTGATGCACAGCCTTTGAGAACTGACAGTGTGGGAATCATCTAGGAAGAAACTGGGAATCCTCACTGCAAGACTCAGACAAACCTTGCTGCCCTGCTGGTAGGGGTGGTCACCCAGCTGTCCATGAACTCCTCCCATGGATCCTTTACTGTTGCAGACTCAGAAGAGACGAAATATGTGACTGTACTTCTATCTGCACATATCTACACATGCCCAGTTCACAGTTTAGGATATTAATTTTTTGTAGTGGTAAAGATGGGTTTTCATATAGAGATGATGGGCAGATATCTGGGGAAACAAAAGGCCTTCACCTCCTACAGGTTTTTGCATTGCTGAATTCAGGGTCTTGAGGCTCACCTGAAGTTTCCATCCAGCCCACCGAGGCAATAACTGAAGCAGCATTTTGGCTGAAGTGTTTGCAACAAACTTCCTTGTGGTACTTGGAAACCTTGTTATCAAGGATTGAACTGAAATTCAAAAATCTGTTAGAGGAACAAGGAAAGAAAATTCCCAGCTTGCTAGTAAATATCGTCCCACTGAAGCAAAGTTGAGCTCCACAGCCGCTGGGGGAAGAGGTAAGCTTAAAACAAGAACAGTGCCCTGAAGTCAAACCAAAGAGAATATTCAGCCACTCTCCTAGGAAAATGTTGTCTGAACATGTCCAGTACTTCATAATACTGAACACACTGTATATTTTAAAAGAATACCCTAAAGCTTAAGTCTGTGCATTCAAATATTTGCTGCATTTTTTATCTTTGCACAGTTTTGAAGAACATCAGCATTAACTGTATTTCAGTAATGAATTTAGATGTAGCTAATGAGTCAATTATGCAGTAAACTTAGCATTTAAAATCCTTAAGTGTGCCAGTCTAATTTTGGTAGTTAATTTTCCCTTTTAGTGCATTTTAATCATTTCTTTTCAAACCAGCTCTCCAGATACACAAGTTCCCCAAACGCTACTTCCAGTGTAAACTATCAGCCTTTCCACATTTAAGCACTGGAGATCAAGCTTTGAAAAACAGCCCTACATAAAGAAGGAGAAATACAACTCTGGGAGTTGCAGAAAAGAAGTGTTTAAACTTTATGTCTTTGCAGCGTACTGGGGTTAAGCAAGAAAATATTTTTGGAAACTTTCTTTGCTTGGAAATCGAAAGAAATTGTCATTTCAGTAATAACTCAGGGGGGAAAGAGGAAAGTTTCTTCAAATATTCCTTTGGAAATTAGAAAATCTGATTTTCAACCTGTTCCTTACCATTCTCTAATCTCCATAAAAGACAGCTTATATGCTGTACTCTAAAACTGTTTTCCCTTTTTTCAGTGACTAGAAATAATTCCTGTAGCATAAAGATGCTAGAGTTCTCCATGGATGCATCTTGGTGGAGATGGTCACTTTCTTATAGGCATGGCTTGCATTGTCCATATGAGATACAGATGGGTGTAAAAGGAAGTCAGATTGGCCATGGAGAGCCTTTGGACCCCAAAGAATGTTTTCTCATATCATTGTTTATTATTTTGAGCAAATAAGGAACATCTGTGTTAAGAGAAAAGTTTATCATCGTTCAATTAGTTCAAATACATATTTTTATTTATCTTCCACCCTTTCTAGATGTCAAGAATAACATACAGATGACACAGTGGTTGTAGAACAAGCTGGCTAAGCTGTAAACTCTCAGAAAAGTGCTGTATCAGCTTAGACACTGTACATTTAACATTATACTGGTATTTATCATGGAATACTGTTACTCTGCTAGAAGCACTCAGGAGTAAAATAAAAAGTAAAAATACAGGAATTGTAATATGCTTCCCTTCTTGGAGGATTTTTTTTTTTCCCCCAAAAAAAATGCTTTCAGATCTACATTTTATAATTCCACATAATAAGGTTCATCTGAAAGTCAGACTGTAAGTGCACTGCTATTTGGAGAACTAATACAAGCATATATCCTGTACCTGAACCATCCCAAACTGTAAGTCATTTCTTGAAAACTTTATTTTTAGCTATCTAGAATATTTACTTTAGGGACCTAATTCAGTCATCCAGTGCCATTTGAGACACTGTACAGCATCGATCAGCACTGGACAGGCAGATGACACACAGGTTTTGCAGAAGACCTCTGCCCTTGAGCACAACAGAATGCCATGAAGGATACCCTCAGGAACTAGGTACTCATGTGTAGGACAGTGTGTGGAGCCCAGAGCATTCTTGTCCATTAGTAATTAACAGAGATGCAAACATATACAGTCAGATTTGAGATTACCCTGTCCCAGCCATACTAGCTAGACATAAACAAAAATGTAGCAATGTTGGTCAATGAAAAATAAATCATCATTGCAGGTTTCTGCAACAGGTTTCAGTGGCTCTTACAATTTCTAGGATACCTGAGCCAGAGTGCTTTTTAAAAATCAGTATTTTTTTCTTTTCTTCTTTCAAAAAAAAAAAAGTGATGCAAAATAAATATCTTTAGATTACTTCAAAGTAAATATTTCTACCATATCTGATCAGCTCTAGGGGCACAGAAAAGCGTAACAGGTTTCAATGATAAAATGACTATTAAATGATCAGTATTAAAGTATCTTTGTGCCCAAGAAAAATTGTGAGGAAAAAATAACAAGATGATGTACAGCTGGGTAAGAAGTGTAATGCTGCATTCATTTCTCTACTTCTTCTGTATGGGACAGAGTTTGCTTAAGAGGGCAAGTTCTCAAGGCTGGCTGAGATTTCTTCTTGTTCTGAAGGGAAAGTACTTATGCTAATAAAATAGATTTGGAGAGGAAATAAGTTACTTTTTCCTATGTAATCACCACAGTCAGTCACCAAAACTGATCACTCAAATTTTTAGTGCTTCTGTATCAGTTAAATGATACAGTTAGATTTCTGCCATAAAGGCTTCTTGTGCTCTCTAGAGACTCATAATGACTCTGACTTTACCATGTTAATATGGAATTTCTCTGATTTATGCTGGGAAGATTTTAACGGAAAGAAACAGTTATGTATCTGCACAAGATCTTCATCTATATCTTCATTTAGATTCAGTATACAAAAGCTTGCACTATAAATGCTGGAACAAAAAGACAATGTTTTATAATGGTATTTCATCACTGTAAAGTAAGATATTACTAGGAAGTCTTACTTACTTTTGGCAAATGTGAAATCGCAAGTCCAGCTGGAGCACTGGAGCAGTGCATAGAGCCAGATGGACATTTAAATGTACCCTGCTGGAATCAGAGCAAGAAGTAAAAGAAGTAGCAGTCTAATACACTGATTTCTAATTTCCATGTTTGGTTTGGTCACTACTTTACTCTGATAGGTTTCTTCTTCACCTCATAGCTTAGACAGTCTCCTACCACCTGTACAAGCATGGTGGCCATTCAAAACAGGCAAATATAATTGAGTCAAGAAATCTAAGCCCTAACACAGGATTTAGACCCAAGTCAAAAGGAAGTTTTTATTATTGTTTTGATCAGAGTTTTAATGTCTAAAACCAATTGTATACATACAGATATATCAGTTGAAGTATCCTGTTCCAAAACAGCCAATACAGTCGAACTTGACAATCTTCAAAGTCTTAGTACTGCTCAAATATGTATTTCCCTAAACAAGAGAAAATGGAAGTAAGCTAAGGAGAACTCACCCAATTCTACACTCTACATCTTATCGGGGAGCAAGGCTGTGAGGGCCTGAGTAAGAGGGCAGGAACTAGCTTGCTCAAACAGACAGATCGGTCAGTTCTCTGTCAGCACGTTTTGTATTTTGTGGGCTTTGAAGGCTGTTACAGCCTTTGTGCCGGTGCAGTTTCTACAGGGATAAAGCTAACCCATATTCTTTCCATGCAAGGATCATCTTGTCAAGTGCACACCTCATGGTTTTGGTCCCCTCTGCAGAGTGAGGGTCATCTGTTACATGATTCAGATCTCTTCTGTAAGGAAAGCAGGAGCAGTATCTGATGTTGTTTGCAACACTCCGGTTGATCAACTGTTCCTAATGTCCCCAAATCGTTCCTTTTTCCAGCCCCTTTTTCCTTTGTTCTGTAATTAGGCCCACATGTTCCTATTTTTAACTTCTCTACTCCTCAGGCCCAAAACATGTTTCTGATTGTAGGTGTTGCCCTTTTTTGAACTTTTGCCTCCCTGACTCAGCTGCTGAGTGAGCACCAAAGTACTCTGGTGCCATCGGTGGCTTTGCCACAGTCACTCTCTGAGAGCCAAATTCACTATTTTTGTGCTTTAACCACCTCAGCACCCCATCACAGCCAAGAGGAGAGAAGGACAATATACACGGAGGGTGGATGGGGCTGCAGTGATGGAGGCTACTGTGTCCAACTGTCCATCATTTTAAGCTCATCAGCAGTTATTGTGGGGCTGACGTGAGCCAAGGCCCTCTCAAGAAGAACAGAGATTCAGCTGTTTTAAGTCATCTGACTCTTTATGTAGCATGCCAGTGTTTTTGCTAGTATTTTGCTGTGTGTAGCCATGAAAAGTAAATTTGAAAACAAATGTAGCCATTACAGAGTATCTTTGCCATAAAAAGAAGAACTACCTGACAGGAATGAGGTGAGGATAACTGAAAAGAGGGAGTAGGAGGCATTGCAGCAGAGGTGAATGAATAATGCAAAAGGGAGGTAAAAAGAGAAAGTGGGAAAGAGGGGAGAGTACAGAGGGATAGCAGCACTGCAGTGAGCACGAAACAAGCGAAGAGATACCGGGGAGAGAAAGGGAAAAAGAAAGAAGGGAAAATCAGAAAGAAAAAAATTGTGGGGAAATGGATACAAAGCAAGTGAAAGAAATCACCCTGCAACTTTTCTTTGGAGCAGACAAAATGCCTGAAAGATTTTCAGGCTGCTCACAAGGTTGTTCCAACCACACTGCTAGCAGCAGCCTCACAGGCCCTGGTACTCCTGCAGAAGGTGCAGCCCCCAGCCATGATCACAGGTTGGATGTACCTGTGTGCTGGGAGGTCTGGTTCAATAGCAGCTGATTTAGGAACCAATGAGTACAGGATTGCACGGGAAGGATCTAACTATGTGATCAGAAGTAAGAAAATGGAAAAAGGGAAAGCAGAAAAGGAAACCCGCAAGACAGTTAATTCAGTCTCCGAAGCTGCGTGGCCCCATGCTTAGCATTACTCATCAGTCTGTGGGAGGAGTGAAGTTATATTTTTGTCTAAGAGGTTATTGGCTGGGGATACTGTCACTCCTGCGAGGAGGATGTGCGTGTCTGGAGCACGGGCTTGGGTCAGACCGTCTCGTTCCATCCCATTCCATTCCTGCTGCTCATCCAGCTGCTGTGATCTTCCTCGTAAACAAGCTGATTATTTGTTTGGTTTTGTTTTTTTTTTCCTTTTTTTCCTTTTTGCTTGCTTCCAGATCCCTGTTTCTTTCAACATAACAGGAAGGATATCAGACACCTCCAAGATTTGCATTTTTTCCAGTTAGCATGGTGTTTTTCCTACTTATTTTCATAGAAGGAATAAGGAAGAACATTTTCCAATTGCTTTTTCCTATGTCTTTTCATTAGTCACTATGTCATTGCCTGTCTATAGCCTTATTACTTGTCTCCAGCAGAGTATAAATAGTGTCTGTTTACCTGATTCCTACTCTTGTTCCTACTTAAAACATTTCCAGTAACCTGAGGGATGTCTGCAGTTCATTGTGAGCTTCATACCTGTGTTACAAAGGTTAGTAATGAAAGACCACACAAAAAGAGTCACTTTTGCCACAGCTTGTGGAGGTGTTCTGTGAGCCAGTCCCTCATTGCTACCTTTCTAAGAGGAGATAGAGTATTTGTCATGAATACTTGACAGAGACAAAAATAACTCTGATAAATTTTTCTTTGAGAGCCTTTAATAACGATTGCCTATAGCACATATCTACATTTAGCAAGTCAGCCATACACCTGAAGATTCTTCTAGGGGAAAAAAAAATCATTACAAAATAATTAAAATCGTAGAAATTCATGAAAAGACAAAGTAAGTGCTAGTGGGCTACTTCAAACAGAGAGAAACCACAGGAATGTAGTACCAGAGGGCAATGGGATCTGCATTATCCACAGATACGATATACACGTTTAGATTCTATACATGGGAAGAAAACAAAGTGTTTGCTTAGGATGAGCTGCAATGCATTTTTGCAATTGTTTAATGGGATAAAACTGTTTAATATGGAACTATTACTATCTTTGCATTTCTGATGTCAAGTTAAGATCATATTGTACTGATGTAACAAGCTGACTAGAAAGGACAAGACTTTTATATCACACATTTTTGCATCATGATGCAGCATTGTCATGTCATGAAACCCAAAACACAACTGAGGAGACTAATTTAAATTAAAGGTAGCAAATTTTTATAAGAATACAGAAAGTTTCCGATGCCACTCTGCCACCAGTGATGGGATTCAGAGCAATTCATAGAATCATAAAATCATAGAATCATAGAATGGTTAGAGTTGGAAGGAACCTTCAAAGGTCATCTAGTCCAACATCCCCGACTAGATCAGGTTGCTCAGAGCTTCGTCCAACCTGGCCTTGAATGTCTCCAGGGATGGGGCTTCCACCACCTCTCTGGGCAACCTGTTCCAGTGTTCTACAACTCGCATTGTAAAAAATTTTTCCTAATATCCAATCTAAATCTACCTCCCTCTATTTTAAAACCATTACTCCTCATTCTGTCACAACAGGCCCTACTGAACAGCCTCTCCCCATCTTTCCTGTAGGCCCCCTTGAGGTACTGGAAGGCTGCTATCAAGTCTCCCCGGAGCCTCTTCTTCTCCGGGCTGAACAGCCCCAACTCTCTCAGCCTGTCCTCATAGGAAAGGTGCTCCAGCCCTCTTATCATCTTCGTGGCCCTCCTCTGGACCTTCTCCAACTGGTCCATGTCCTTCTTATGTTGGGGGCTCCAGAACTGGACACAGTACTCCAGGTGGGGTCTCACCAGGGCAGAGTAGAGGGGGAGAATCACCTTCCTCGACCTGCTGGCCACGCTTCTCTTGATGCAACCCAGGATGCGGTTCGCCTTCTGGGCCACAAGAGCACATTGCCGACCTTCAAAGAGTTTCTTAACTAGGAAAATAAAATTTTCAAAGAGACAAATGGCTAATAGTTGTATAATTTCCAGTGCATTTCAGTGACCATTTTGTCCCTTCAAAAATTTTCCTGATTGGATTCTGGAAAGTTACTATACTTCTAAAAGACAGCAAAAATTCTTTTGTTGAGGCACATTTTTCTCTAAGGTATGCATAGAACAATTTTTGCATTTATACTTGAAATGTTCTTGTAAGGTAGGAAAAATCCTACCTAAAAAAAAAATCCCATTTCCCTGCCTATAAATCCAAGGCTAAAAAGTGAGAGTAATAACACATCTGTGCAATGCCATGCAAAGAGATAAAAAAAAAAAGAGATGGTAGTGCAGTGACTCGCTCAGTCTATATAGATGTTATCCCCCCCCCCAAAAAAGTCATTTCTTAAAAGTTTAAAACAAGTCTTTTGCTCTAATAGTTAGGCATAATTATTTAGTCATGTTTGCTGATAATAAGCTTACTCCTGCATGGTGAAGAAATGGGCCTGTGTATGAAATGCCAAATGCAACCATGCACCAACCTATCAGTGACTGTGAAATAAAGAGCAAAGACTGTAAGACTTTAAGTGGAGAAAAACTAGCAGGATAGAAATGTCATTGAAAATTCTTCCCTTTCTATTTAAAGAGGAGTTATCTAAAATCACAGAACCATAGAATGGTTTGGGCTGAAAGGGACTTTAAAGACCACCTAGTTCCAACCTCTCTGCCTTGGGGAGGGACATCTTCCACTAGACCAGGTTGCTTGAAGCCTCATCCAACCTGGTCTTGAACACATCCAGGGATGGGGCATCCACAACTCCTTGGGGCAACCTGTTCCAATCCCTCACCACCCTCACTCTAAAGAATGTCTTCCTTACATCAAATCTGAATCTACCCTCTTTCAGTTTAAAGCCACTATTCCTTGTCCTATCACTACATTGTGATATGTAGTCAAATGTCCCTCTCCAGCTTTCTCTTAGGTACTGGAAGGCTGCTATACAGTCTCCCTGGAACCTTCTTTTCTCTAGGCTGAACAACCCCAATTCTCTCAACCTGTCTTCATAGGAGAGGTGCTAGAGAACACAGTTTTAGCTGGACACAAGGAAAGTCTGCTTCACTGTGAGAGTGGCCAAGCACTGGCACAGGTGCCCAGAGATGCTGTGGAGTATCCATCCTCAGAGATTTAAAAATTCAACTGGACAAAGCCCTGTGTAAGTCTGCAATTAACCTTACTTTAACTGGAGTTTGGACTACATAGCCTCCAGAGGTCCCTTCCAACCTATTTTTTTCTATGGTTTTGTGATTCTGGAATATCTGACTAAAATCAGTTCCTGAAGAATTCAAAGTAGCAATAGGTACAGGTTAAATCACAAACGGACTATTGAGTGTGCTTTCCTTATGCTTCAACAATGCCATGTAATGAAGGGAGGGCAAGTAAAGTTAATATTTCACTGCCAACAGCTGGCATTGTGTAAAGAAGGGCAAAAGTGAATGGTTACTTCAGTTTGCCTAAATGAGTTGTTGGCATATGCAATTGCCCACTTCTAAAAACCAATGTATTTCGTGGGCACAATTTAACATTCATCTTACTCCATAGCTGTGTGTAATATTTTCATGGTCGTGCTGTCACTGGAAAACTTTTCATGGTGGCAGTCTGATGCTGAAATACATACAGTATGGCTACCACAGAGGTAGTAGGCCTTCCTTGCCCAGTTCAGGAGGGAGCTGCTTTCCAGTGACAGTTATGCTCGTATTTCCATCTCAGGTCACTGGGACTATGGAGCATTTGCTTCACAGATGGCCTGCACGTGCATGACAAATCTAATGTATTCTGGGCGTACTGTGCACACGCAGCAGCCATTTGTCCTGGACTTCTGGGTGTCAGGCAGCCTGGTTTCAGCTATTGCCCCAGCTGGCCTGCGTGCCATCTGGAAACCCCGTGACACACAGCCAGATTCTTTTCCTTCATTTCCCTATCCCCTTACTCCTTCCCTGCCCACCCTCTTTTGGTTAGCTGTGCACCGAGGAAGCTGCAGAGGGGTGAGCTCTTCAATTCCAGAGCATGAAAGGCCCATGATCTTGGCACACACGGGAGCCGGGCAAGTTTAGGGAAACAGCTCCATGCACCATTTCCTGCCAGGCACAGCTGTATAAAGACTGGGCGAAATTCACTTCTACACCACTGCTTAAAATGAGCAGTAGGCTGCTGGAGCAGGTGTTTGGTTTTTTTCGTTAAGGTAAGTGAATAGCTGTTTCTTGAAGAGCAGTGTTTTTCAAAAGGAGGGAGCTTATCTCTAGTAGACTGGTATGCGTAAACAGTCTATTCGAAATGAGCTTTCCTTACAGCAAATGATCCTAATCACATAGTCTCGTGAGCATTTTCTGATGTTTTTGCACTAAGCAAAGGCCAAGCTTGGATCTCTGCAGTTCTTGACCCTCAGGCTAACAGTGTTATTCTATGATTATACTATTTAATGTAAAATATTGATGACTGAAGAAAAGTTCATTATCAAATCAAGGTCTATGCTGTCTTCTGTCAGCATGTACCCTGGCAAAGATCCCAGAGTCACTGTGAATTTCGTGCAATTACATCCAAAAGCAGCTAAATCTAAACATGTGGTGCCTTCTCAGCTTTTCTGTTGAGAGGAAGAGACAGAGAGAGGGGTTAAATTTCAAGTCACAAAATTGTATGATAAACAAAGAAGGAATCCTCTGATTGACTGTTCCATTTCTGGGGTCTTCTGGCAGCAGGCATAATTTACAGTGTCCTCTGAACTCATCAATGGAAAATTGGCATGTCTGCCATCTACACTTATGCATCTGTTATTACATTTCTTTTGAGATCACTAACAACCATTAGGAATCTGGAATAAATGTATACCTAGGAGAAGAAGTAAGAAAAAATACTTACCAAGTCCTGACTGTTACTTGGAAACTTTTGCACATGTAACTAGAGAGAATATTACAATACAATTGTGGGTTGTTCTACGGATTTCAAAAGTGAAGAAAGCACTTGAGTCACCACCAAGAAAAGAAAAACAACCCAAGAGGAAAAGACCACCTACAACTGATGAAGGGCCAGACACCTGCCTTTAATTGAGTGCCTAAAGAAAGCAGTAGATGGCCACCCTTTAATTTGTAATGAGTTCTGACTTGCTTTAACACAAGCTATGAGAACTGCCATGTGTGCTGTTAGTTGACAGTAAGAAGGAAATTCTTATGCTGGAGGATGTTGTGTATCTGTGCAGACCTGAATCATGGTCCAAAATGTGAAAATGAGAATAAAATCCTGCCTAGCTGAACATAACATGTGAAAATGTGCAGTACAGGATACACTGAACAGGTATACTAATCCTATTGATTGAAGGGCAACAGAGTAAGTGTCTTTGTCACAAAACTGCTCATTC
Organism: Chlamydotis macqueenii; assembly: GCF_036417535.1. Classification (NCBI taxonomy): domain Eukaryota; kingdom Metazoa; phylum Chordata; class Aves; order Otidiformes; family Otididae; genus Chlamydotis; species Chlamydotis macqueenii. The sequence goes on along the minus strand of NC_141556.1, from coordinate 113,807,914 downwards.
TGTGTCTTTCTCCTCCTTCCTGAAGCTAATGAGGGAGAAGATAGTGATTTTATGATCTAATATAGAAAAATACATTACTTGCTTGGAATTTAAGAAAACACAGATGCAAGAATAGAAAAGGTCAATCTCAGTCCTGAATTTTTTTTAACTCAGGCTGGCTCCCTTCATCTTTTCCTACATCACTGTATTTCTGACACTTTCTCCTGAAGTTCATCCTAAATATATCATGGCTAAGATCCTAGCCTGCTTTGCATTCCTACCTTTCTGTCACTGCTAGAAATATTACTTCCCTTCTATCCTACTGAATTAGAAAAAAAGCTATCGTCTGTGACTGCTTTCTCCATCACCCCACACATCCAACTTTTCTCCGGTCTGCTCTCAAGCTATTTCCAAGACCTTGTTCCACTGCCCAAACAGCTTTTCTCTTTTCCCTCGTCTCTCCCCATCACAGCCTTCTATCTCTCCTTAAATGCATGAGTGCACACACACTTTCTGCCAAAATCATCTTCATAGCTGCTCATTCTGCCTGTCAAATCTGCCTCCTTAGGCCCTTCTTTGCCTTCCCTTCACTACCTAATCTGCTCAAGCTCTTACTGAAAGCCAGTAAGGCCTCTCAGCTCTGCTTTCCTGCCCTGCTCCCGCAGATTGCTCCATTGCCAGCCATGCAAACTGCCCTTTTAGCTACCTCGCACACCGGCTCGCCTGTTGCCATTGATGCTGTGGAATAATGTTTTTATATGACTGTACAAAAGCCATGTTCTTGTCCTCTTCTAAAGGGACTAAAAAGTAGCTTGATCGATATTGCCAGTACCTGGTCTATTAGTTAAATAATCTGCTACAGTTTGAAGAGTACACTACTTTTTAAGCCAGAGCCATCACATAACTCAAACAGTGAACCTACTGATTCATATTAATGCCATTACTTCACTTATGGGCTTTTTCCAGTCCTCCTTTCTGCTGTTGCTACACATCTGGCATCTTGATCTTGAAAATATTTTCCTTTTACTTTGCTATTGCAGTTATTGCTGTGCAGTATCTGCTACAGGTACCTCGACATAAAGAAAAGAGATGCAAATCCTGAGAGAGAAAACCATGACTCTAGAGTGAGCATAGCTTGGAGAGGAAACTTACCATCAGTTATTTGACATTAGGCCAGGTATAGATTTATTTCCTTTGCAGTATATTTTGTAAATCCAAAATTCCTGAAGGACTACAAGCTTTGATTTGATACAAGTATTTCTAAACCCGGACAATGATGTTACTTTATAATAATTTATGGTTATAGTCTTGTGTTAAATTGCTTTGGACTTACTTGAGAGAACAAATAATGTCAGCTGTTCATTGTACATGTTGGCTTACATGAGAAGGGTCTTGGCTAAATGCTGTCATGACATTTCTGGTCTGAAACTACTCTTCCTTTAAATCAGAATCCATCAGATCATAGTAGTATGGGATCAGGATGTGGAACAAAAGCAGCCCTACTTACTTATAATTTTAGGTCTGTAACAGTCACCAGATGACTCACTAGCATGTTGACGTTGCTGAGTTAACAACTAAAGCCCTCAACCTTTCAATTACATCTGTATGGGAAGATCCCTAGGATTGCACAAAGTTGCACTGGAACTGGAGAAGTTATTCTTGGTATATATGTAGGTGTAAATTAAAGTGTAGTTCATTTAAGGCTACAATTTGAGTGCATTTCCATACAAAGTGAGAAATATGAGCTTAGGTATTTAGAGTGCTTTGCATTTGCAAGCTGCTCTCATAAAGGCAATTAGTTTGCAAGAGATCTCCAGTGTGCTCAATATGAGAGACACTAACAGATCTTTCATCATGCTTATTATACAAGAGTAATCTTTATATCAAATACCAACTGATAATGTTAATAGCTATGATAAAACACAGTATAATGAGAAGTGCCTTCAAACTAACTACAGTAAATCATGCAAAGCAATTGACTTAAAAGGGCTATTCCAAATCCTTTCATTATACTTTTACAAAGCAACATCATTGCAAGTTGGATTTTGTAGTAAGTGTGCAGTGCAGGAGGCCTTGAGAAGGAGGGAAAATTGGGCTTTGCTAGATGAGGGCTGCTTAATCTTTCAGAACTTCCCAGACATGGGCAGAGATATCATTTTACAATGACTATTGTATGAGAACAAATGCAAAGGCTTTTAGATAGGCCTCTGTGTAGCAGTGATGCCAGACACTATTTTCTTCTCATCTTACAGCATTAAAAGATGATGTAAACCAGGATGTAAATGATCTTGAACTTTCTGAACATACTAGAAGGTAATTTTATTTAAAGAGAAAGCATTATTTTAAAAACAAAGGATAGATTCTTAAGACTTGCATGCAAGAGTGGTCTAACTGAAAGATATGGCAAATATTTTTAGGTTATCTTTAGCCTGATTCTTTGTTTGACTCTTTTTTAATAAAACATCCATTTCTTCTGCTGCTTTAGCACTTGGAAAATGGTCTCCAACCATTTCTTCTAAGAGTAAAATTGAATAGAGAAGAGATTGTAGGTCCCAAAGTAAGAGTATAATTATAAAGGAGAGAGCTTGTAGGACAGGTCTACAATTCCAAACTTTTCCCATTTTGAGACATTAATGAAAAAGGAAAACACTTTAAAAATGCATTGCATACACTGAAAATGTAGTAAAAGGAGTTTGGGGCAGATAGGTTTCAATGATTCAAAGTCCAGTGAACTCAACTGAGAGATTGCTGTTGACTCCAGCAGAATTATTGTTATCATTTATTTTAGATTAATGTTACATCTCATTTTATAATTATTTAAATTTTTAACTATAAAATATATTTTAATTCAAAATCAACACACTAAATCCCATAAAATCGCTATTTTTTTTTTAATTGCTACTGTAGGCTTCGGGTATATCTCAGTGTCTAGAGAGGTTATCATTGTTCATTCTGAACGTTCTGAAAACAGAAAGGATAGGTCCAAAGAAAAAGAATGTACTTTTCTCCATCTTCCACGCTGATGAGTTTTTTTGTACTCGATTCTTCTGTTAATGTTATTTTCCTCTGTATTATTTTTCATTCCCTGTTGCACAAATGCTGTATGATTCAGACGTCTCCCAAAGAGAACCCTTTCCCCGCTTCCAACTATTGAGAAAGAGGTATCAATACACAGAAGGAGGAACACACAATAATGAAAGACCCTTAAACTCAGACGTCTCAGCAGAAGAATCATCGGAATAACTGAGACAACAAGGAGTCCTGAGACACCCTCTTCCTCTGTCCCAGCTTTCTCCAGCATGTGCATTTCAGCTATTGCATGTCTGACCTCTTGATCAGTTTCCTGGGATACTTTGACCACATCCATGTAACTGCTTGGGCCCTGATGGGCCTGACTCTCCCTGTCCAGCCCTCCTGGATCTTCCCCCATGCTTCCCAGGGCCCAGGACTCCATGTCAGCCCTCCCAGACTATCGGTCTGTGCCCCAGCAATACTGAAGCAGGACCAGTCTCCAGCTCCCCACAGACTTGCCCTGCCTGGTCATGGGACTCGCCAAGCCAGACCCACCCACTGGCCCACGTCCCAGCCCATCCCAACCCCAGACCCTTGCCCATTCCTCTCTGGACCTGATGCTGGCCCTGACCTCTGGATTGACTTTCCAGCTTGATCCTGAACCTGCTTCATCACCATGATAGTGCCTTGTGGTCTGGACTCTTGGTCAGACCTGGTCACCACCTCCAGGTCCGTCCTGCTTCCTCACTCAGATGCCATGGGACAGGCCCTACTGGACCCAGGGTCACTCCCAGCTGCCCTCTCATGGGGAGCAGCCCACTCTTACTGCTCCCTACCAGTAATTTCCCCTTCATAAGGAACATAAATATCCTTTTGTCGGATGCTGAATTTCTAGCTGAGACTGTGTACGCCCTTGTCAGTGCTGGCCAAAGACCTTCCATGCTCACACACAGTGGAGCAGGTTAAGAGACCCATCCAAATTAAATCACATAGACCTCAAGAGGCAGGAGGATAAAAAGTCCAGGCTATCCTTCAAGGAACATCCTACTTAAATGTTTAATGATGGTCTATATGTTTCACAAAAGGTCCAGGAAGTCACTGTGAGAAGGGAGTTATGTGTTTTTGTGCCTAATAACCTGTGTTTTCTTCAAATGCACCTGCAAACTGACAGAAAATTAACCAATATTAAAAATTACATATATTCTTATAAAGAACAGTCGTCATTTGCAGTAGCCAGGAAATTAATAACACTGTCCCACAGGATTTTTTTCCTCAGAAGATGACAGTGCTGTTCCTGACCAAGAAGTTGAGTACTGTTTCATGAAAAGCTAGGAAGGAAATGAGACCTTTCCCAGAAAACTCTGATGCAGTTACCTTGCTGTTGGAACCCAGGTTGTTCTTCTGCAGTGATGGGTGACTGGAGCTGCTGGACTGGTTACCTCTGCACCGTGGGGTCTGTTGGATACCTTGAGCTGAATTTTTCATGAAAGCAGCTGTAAAAAAAAAATAATACTTGCAGGGAAAATAAGAAAATCAAGACAACTAAAACATGCTTCCAGACATTTCCAGGCTTTCCACTTTAACCAAGCTGAGTGCCTTACCAACTACCATTCTCCCAGATTTCTGCTTTGAATATGTGCTTTAGTCAGTATTACAGATTGTTACTGTTAATTATGTATGGAAAGCCTAAAGCTTCAACTTTGAGAAACAAATGAAGTTTGTACCTGACTGAAACAAAACATCTATTCTAAGCAGAACTAAATAAGAATTGGGGAAAAGGTATACAACAACACTGAACCTCCTTCTCTTCTAGCCAAGAGAGTGTCACTGTTTTCACAATTATATGGTACCAGAGCTGGGTTTGTCTGCTATAGCCAATTCATAGACAGTAATATTTTCCTTCTCTTATAAGGCACCATGTTACATGAAGTGTGTGTAAGATAACTCAGAGATGCAATAGCAAGATGGCATAATACCCTTCAAAAATGTGAGTAATGGAGCTTTAAAATAGCATGCTAAGTAAGTTCTGCCCTTCCTTTAAAAAATTTCTTAGGTGTTATCTTTAGAGCCATACTCCTAAGCTTCTGTCTATGCTGAAGGCTAGTGAACCATATGCGGAGAGTAAGACCATGCAGCTATGATGATTTAACTTTTTTTTTTTTATAGTGATCAGAAATGTGATTCAGTGGTGGCAAGAGCAGTAAGACAGTAATGCTACTAGCTTTCCCAACTTGCTGTATTTGTGAAATCCCACACCCTACACCAAGGAAGATTTCTGTTTGCCCGTGTTCCCAAGCCATACATGGAAAGCAGCACAATCAGAAAAAAAAAAAAAAATTCTGCAATAGAAAAGCTGACAACAGTTCACTGAAAAGTAAGGCAACTCTGACAGCTTTATCTCTTCTTGGAGTTAGGCAGTGCCTAATAAGGCAGGTTGGCAACTTGAGAAATTAATTTTAATTAAACTTATTTTTTAAACTATGTTATCAATTTTTCCGAGGCAGTTTCACATAGTGTTTTAACAGAAGATAGATTCTGCTCATTATTTAGTCTGACTATGATTATTTTTAATAGATTTTTTGGTCCCTATTTAATTTTCCCACTGACAGGTTTTTTGAATCATCCTCTTCTACTCTGCAACTGAAAACACTCTCTCTTTCAGAGATTAGATTACCATCAAGTGACCCTTCTTTGCCAGGGCCACTTGCCTGATAAAATGGTTTCTTGCTACAAGCACTGGTAGCAAGGCAAAAGTTATAAAGCAGGGGAGTTATTTGGCTCCATTGCCTAACCCTCTGCAGTTTCCATAAAGCCCGTAAGTCATGCCGATTTTCACTGTTACTAATTCTGATTGTTCTCACTGTCCTCTAGAAGGCACTAATCCAAGATTTAATGAAACAGTAGGACTTCTCAAACTTAAAACATAAAGAAAGCTAGATTTGCTGCATCTAGAAGATACCTTTTATTGCAATAAAGGTACACAAGTTAATGCTTGTTCATTTACCCTGCTTCTTTCAATGAATTGAAATCAGACGATAAAGGAGAGTGAATGATGAAGGTTTTAGTAACCAATGATCAGTATTCACTTTTGCAATTTTTTCTCATTGAAAAACAAATACTCTTACAGCTTTTTAGAATGGAAGTTTATGTTTTTCTGACTTATCAACTTAATGAATATCCTTTGTACTTCCATCACAGAGGTGACAAATTGAAAGCCAAAAGAGGAAGCTACCAACCCAAGGCTTCTGCAAATTATTCTGCACCTTCCTGAAATAATCAAATCACAATCAGAAATTGTACTTAAGTAGACCTACTTACACTCCACTAGAGTCACTTATTTACAATTTACAAATAGGCAATAAAACATGGAATGTATACAGAGCATAAAATTTTTACTAAAACTTCCATAAAACATGCAAGCTTTCCAGAAAACCATATCCTAATGCATCCAGTTCCTCTAAGTCTTGAGCTATATAAAGTAATGTTTGATCAGTATAGCACTAGTAGCTCCAGTGTTCCAAAAACTTGTGGGGTTTTTTTTTATCTTTCATATTGTAAGTTTTGCAATTTTTCTTTTTTAAACTTGTATCCTCTAAACTGAAGTACGTCCTAGAACATCAACAGTGAAAAAAATAAAAGCCTTTATAATTATAGAGGGAACCTGAAAAACACAGGAAGAGTGTCTTAATACATTAGCAACAAAAAAGAAAAAAGAAAAATCGGAACAAGATTGTGAATTGCTTTTTATAAAGTATAATGATTTCAAAGAAGAAAGTAAGTTGATTTATATGTTTAAAAACCTGGTGAGACATCAACATGGTTTACCTATTCACTTTTCAAGCCAATTATTTTCAGCCTATGGAGTAAAAAAAAAAAAATTGTCCTTATCTCATTAACTCTATCAGGAGTGGTATCAGTGTAAGTTGAATCGGAATCATGCCTCCTGGAATGGGAGTACTGCATTTCAGCACTGATTCAGTTGCCAAAACACAGGTGTTTAGGGACATTTGAGATGCCCTAGGGATGCCACCTGGCCTCTAACTGCTGATCCAGATGGACACAAGTTTCCCACAGGACCTTTGCCAGTGCTGCCAACCCTGCAGGGGTACCACAGCCACTCCAAAGCATTTCCAGTGACACAGTGTGCTTCTGCTTAGGCAACTGAATCCTGCTGGTTTTGGACTGCCCCTGCAGAGCACAAAGCCTTCTGAGTTGCTGTTGTAATCAGCAAGTAAGACTGGGGTTGCTTTTAGGTTTTCTACTTTTTAAGCCTTGAGCTTTTCTTTACGCAGATCACCTGCCTGTCCAGCTACAAGTAAAAAGATCTCAGTGACCTTGAATGGTGAAAAGAATTAATATAAGATCTTTAAAATGAAGAAATGTGCCAGGCAACAAAAGATTTTTAAGGTGCGATATATATGCTGCATACATCCTTATTTACGAAGTTCCACATGAGGAAAAAACATGCAAATATTTTATTGGTGAGGAAGGAAGCTGTTTAAGAGACTTGACTCCCCACTCTTAAATAAAAGTTGGAAAAACACAGCTGATCTGTTTAAAAAAAAAAAACACAGCTCCATTTTATGGACGTTTCTGGAGGCTTTTCATTAACTTCTTTAGGAAAGCACAGAAACACAAGCCTCGCACAGTGACTGCACATACTGAGGAACTGAGGCAGGTACTACTAAAGGGGTTTTTTTTATTTTGAATGTCATTAATTGGTGTGTGAATTAAAACAGCAATGTGCATATAGCTTCCAGATGTTTTATTTTCTAGGATTACATGGTTCTTCTGGGGACCAGCTACTTCTGTGGGAAAAGAAAGCTTGGAAGGAGGAGTTCTGTATGACCTTATTTCACTGAGCCAGTAAACCTCACTGGGACAGTGGCTCATGTTGGCCACCCTCCATCACAAGGAGGTCTACAGTTACATTACAGACTTTTTGCTTCACTGGTGGAGGGTGTAACTGCGTAGAAATCCACAGGAGAAAAAGAAGGAAAAGACGAGGAATAACAAGACAAGAACATTTGGAGCTGGAAGTGGTGGTGAGAGGAATGGCTTCCAAAAGATAGGTGAAGCCAGAGAAATTACTCAATCTTTAGGCTGCTCTGGAAGGCTTAAAGCAGAGCAAAGCTTCCCTCTCATTCACTAGATGCCTGTTGCCACACAACTGCATCAAGAAAATGTGCTAGTGAATTGAACGCACTGAAAGGAGACAAGGTTAATACATAGTAAAACGCACCTGTAGACAAGTACTTTAGTTATGACTACAAAAGTGCTTTATAGGGTAATAACTCTTCAGTAACAAACTTAAAATAAAAATAATGGAGGTTTAATAATAGCAATCATATCATTGTTATTATAGGTTTTAGTGTGTTTTAAACTGAAAGCTTAAACTCCCCAGCAGAAAACAAATTATTTGGCCAATTCTGCAAATACATGTTTAACACTTCCTGGCTACTTTACATTAGTTTGACACTTCGAGGGAAGATAGCGTTCAGACCCCTACATGTTCATTGTGTGCAACACAGTGGTTTTACTTTGGGCTACATTTAGCCTGGGTTGCTGGACAGACCACCCCCATCACGTCTGAATCTGCCAAAAGGGCACGTTGTTGCTCTGGGTTATTGTCTGCATTAGGAGCTAGAATGCGTTTGGTGTGCAACTGGAACAGCACACCATCTGCCTTAGGTGCCTCTGCAATGAAACCTGTTCACAGGTACTGAAACCACCCCCAGAACAGAAACAAAGTGCAGCAAGTGGAGACAAGCAGGGGAGTTTGCTTCAAAGCCGTACTACTGCTCTGAACCAAAACGGAGCAGTAGAAAACCCTTTTCTCCTTTTCTTGCTAGTTATCTTAAAGTCTGAGTGTGATCCAGTTTAGGTTACAAATGAGCTGGGGAAAGAGCCCAAATTGATGACAGTTTAGAATAGTTTAATAGCATAAGGTACTCAGAGTAATTCTTGTGTCTTTCTGCCTTGGCAGAAGGTCAGGACCGCATGGAGCTCTAGTCTTCTGCTGGTTACAGGTGCAAACAAACCATGGAGCCTGTTGTGGAAATAAAGGTGTGATGGTAAACCAACAGAGAGAAAAGCCATGAGGTGACAGACACTTCATTAGAGAGGCGGGGTGAGAAGCTAGGATGTGGCAAAGCCATTCTTGCTGAACTGATTCTAGTTCTTATGTATTTATCCTTACTTTTTCCTTCCTCTTTCTACTGGGAAAGAGAACAATAAATATGGGACAGATATCAGAAGGGCAAGAGAGAAAACTTTCACTCTCTGATGAAAACTACTGAGGCAAGAAAAAAAAATCAATGGAGAATGTTAACTTTTCATTATAAAATCAAATTTGAGTTTTGAAAAAAAAAAAAATAAAAGCAATATGCTGGCAGCCATAAAGAAAATGTCAACAGTTGAAATTTGTCAAAACCATGAAAAAAAATTAGTTCTCAGCTGAAAGTCTTTGTTTTTTTCAAAGAAATTTTTGTTATCCTTTTAAAAGGAAAGCACATGTTCACAGGGTCTGGGTTCATTCTGTGAAAACTCCCAACCTTCTGAAGGGACGGAGGTGTGGGAAACAAAAACCAAAAAGATTTGCTGGTAAATCTTGAGAAATTTCTCAGTGACCTATGTAAATGTTATCTTATACAGTTTTGTAACTACATTAAATGCTTTCACTACTTTTGTTTCTTCCCCCAAGAAAGCGTAAGGAAGTAATTTCCGAGTTAAATTAAATATGAGGACTTATTCTTTGGTCTTGAACAGCCTCTTGCAAGGGCAGTAGATTTGTTTGCAACCTATTGCAATAACTGGAAATTTGGAGGGTAAATTTGAGCAAGATATATGCTTATGTCTGTTTCCATTTAAATTTGAACATGTATTTCTGTGCTTATTTTTACCCAGTACTGCAATGCTAAGCGGTTCTCCTGTCTACAGATGTCAGGAGTTACTTGATATATTGGGATATTTGTGATGTTCATCTTTAAAGAGCCGGATTCCACCAGTCTCCCAGTACTTCAAGTAGTGTCATGGCTTCGCAGGTACTGCTGTTTCAGCAGATGTCAGGAAGCTTGTGTGCTTGTCAGGTACCATATGGAGATTCCCAGAAGAGGCTGAGCACTCAACTTTATTGCCTTCCTAGAGTTTCAGGTCACTGAGGAACACGCAAAACTGAACCCTTTAGCAGATTTAATAATGACTTTTTTTTTTTTTAATTATAGAGCCAAAAGAAGTAGCAACACATGTGCTGGCTCCAATGTTTCCATTTCAATCCAGCCCAGCTTCTGAGGATGTTAAGTGCATGGCCTCTTTTGGACTTTGGAATTAAAAAGAGTATCTGAATAAAGCTTCCTTTTATTTGAGAAGAGAAGCATTCTTTAGAAACTGTCTCAAATATCATACTTGGCTGCCAGCACGTTTTGGGAAAGACAGGTGAGAAGTGAAGAACATTCTTTCCATTATGCCTTTTGCCACAGTGTCCAGCTTTATCATCCGGGAAATTACACATCTTTGAAAAAAAAAACCTCAAATACCATTGAAGTTTTAACTTAAACCAAGACAGAAAAAAAAAATTATTTTAAGCTCATTACATTAAAACTTTATTTCTGGTTCACTTTGGTAGGACTACAATAGTATTTAAGGAAAGCAGCAGATATTTTACCTCTATATGGGGCCTGATTTTTTCTTCCACCATGGGATGGCTCTCAACACACCACAAATTCAGAACAAGAGGGTCAGAGATGGGAGCAATTTGTGGGGTTGGTTGAAGGTTGTTTCAAGTGTAAATAATTCCTTTAAATTAGTGAGTAACTTTCAGCTGAGTTTTGCACATCAAATAACTTATTTCCTCTCACTATTAAAAGTATGAGATGGTTACATGTTAAAAACCTCTGCTTTGGAACAATCTGGGCATAGAGTACTCTTCCTTAATTATTTACATCAGTATCCTATATTGAGTGCTCAGGTACCATAATAATAGGTGATTTCTGAAACGGCAGCAAACCACTGTGCTCAAGGAATATTACTGCCATCAAAACTGCTGCATACACCTGGTCTGATTTTCTTTTCATACATTTAATTTATATTTTTCCTCAAAAGTTATATACAATTATTAATAACTACTTAAATGGAAAGGAAAAAAAAACTAAGGAAAAAAAATTTTACAGTGAGGGTGGTAGAATACTGGAACAGGTTGCCCAGAGAGGTGGTGGATGCCCCATCCCTGGAAACATTCAAGGCCAGGTTGAACAGGGCTCTGAGCAACCTGATCTAGTTGAAGATGTCCCTGCTCCTTGCAGGAAGGTTAGACTAGATGACCCTTGAAGGTCCCTTCCAACCCAGTCTCTATATGAACACAGTCTCTATATAAATTATCTTGCGCACAAAATGTATTAAAGAGTCAAACCTGCCTTTGGAGGAGTCTTACAGTCATACCATATTTCATCACAGTGCTGAAGATGGAGAGGGCCTCTAACAGCAGTGGAGTCACTCATACTGTTCTACTTCACATGTTTTGGGGTGGGTTTTCTTTACAGTTTGCTAGGTTTCACTATCACGTGTAAGTGTTGTCATAGTACTATGCATGCTTCTGTTACCCTGTTTATGGTGCTTATGCTGTTTATGATGCTCAGTGTCACAGCAGGGATTAACAGGGTCTCCAGGAGGGTGTTCGTGTAAGAGGAGCAGACACAGGATCGTCACATGCTGGTTGAACAATGCTTATATTGCATGCCAGCTGTTCCTCAGGCTTTGCAAAGAGCTTAAACCTATCTTAAACTCCACTTAAGCCCTACTTTGATTTTTTTTGCCTACATCTCCAACTAGTGAAAACTGACAGTGACTAGCTGCGGAGCTAGTCACTTGATCTGAGAAATGTTAATAGCTGTACAAGAAAGTGACTTTTTAAGAGTTTGGGAAAGAAATGTATTACCTCTGGGACACTGAATTTAAGAACTGTTGTTTTTCCAGTTTTTTTCAAAGTAGTCTTGCTGAACAAAATGCAGATAGTCTCCTTCCCTCTTACTTTTGCTAGTCCTCCCTCCACTTATATTTGCTGTTCTCCTTGCTTGTATTACAGACGCCTTCCAGAAACAGTAGGTTCCTCACTGCATTCTTCTTAATTACCACCTCATAACACCAAAAGACTCATCTTTTCTGGGGAAAGCTTCTTCTCGAATAAAAAATTAGTCTGTGGTATGGAGTATCTGCTGCTTTTATAGACCTACCCCTGAGGGTTGTTCCTGCTTTGCTTGCAAAACCAAGACCTTGAACTGGAAAAACTCCTGTGCTGTTCTCGACAATGAGTCAACATGACAAAAGCAGGATTGGTAATTATAGTTTTCATAGTAAAATTCAGTTAGTGAGCACTAGTATCCTATACTTTTCACTTTCAAGACAAATATTGACACTTTTTAAAGCTGTAGCCGTGCTAAGCACATGTTGTCTTCTCACAAGCTCTCTTCTCCCATCCACATCAGACGAACTACTTGTAGATGAAACCAAGGGGATGAGGGTCTTACAGGAGTTTGGGGCTATAGGGGTCTTTTCATTTGGCTGGGGTTTTATTTCAATTCAGACTTATTCAGAAGAGCAATTAGACACTTTTCTTGAATCGGGACCTTAAAAATGTAATGTTCTTTTCGTCTGTAATCGGCTGTGTCTTCTTTAACTAAACTTTACTAAAGTGCTGTGAGTCATTTTGGAGGATCAGACCCTGGGTTTGTAGGATTTCTTCTGATTCTTGACAGATATTCTTGGTATAGTGTAATAATATCTCCAGGAATTTTCAAACCTCTACCTCCTTATGTCTGTCAACAAGTAGCCTGTGCACGAAAGCTCTTTGGCACATGCAAACTTGTAACAAAATAGTGAGTTTGAATGCCTGGCTTTCAGTCACGCCTTTGTACACAGCTGTGTTCATTCTGTCCATAGATAATGCCGGGAAAACCTGGAAAAAATTGCCATAGAAGGGGAAAAAGTTTCCCTGACAGATTCAATTGAAGGTGAGAACGGATGAGGACAAAAGGCAGGTTTACATTAGTTATGCCAGCCTGGATACAAAGAGATAAGTGTTATTTCACCAAAGCACAGTAGAGCCACGTAGCTGGCTAGCAGACAGGCAGCAGAGGAACAGAGGAAGTTCTGGATTTACTGAATTTTATGCTTGCATAGGAGAAGACCTTACTTCTTGTGCAACTCACTGAAAGAAGAACAGTCTCTTGCACACACCTAGAGTCTCAGCTTGATACAGGCAGCCTTGAAAGAGAATCCTCTTGAAGAGGAGCTGAGAGGAGCTTATATTAGCTCCCACTTGAATTGCAAGCTATTCCACCTGCTATCTGGCGGAAAGGCAGTGTGTATAATTAAAAGCAGACATTTTAAAGACTGTGAGTACCCAGCAGGGTTTTGAATGCTGAGGGTAGTGAAGGGTTCTACCTCATCCACACACTGTTTCCACCCTTTAAGGACTCTGGAGAAATTAACTAGTGATATTTAGTTATTACTAATCCTTTTTGCAATGGAAAGAGCACCTCAAATAATTTTTGGTGCCAATAATCTGTTGTTTCAAGCAGTTCACTAAGCAGGCTCAGGCATTGTGAGCTCTCCCTAGTTAAAGCTTCTTGGTTTAATTTATTCCAGAGACTGTATCAGCAACGGTGGGAAGGTGAAAATTCTGTTTCGGAACTCAGTGTAGTGGGAGTGAGAAAATGTTTTTCTTTCCAGACTCAGAAGATAATCCAATTGATGTAGAATAAGCTCTTCCTAGGGAAAAGGGTTTATTGCTATGAGAGACAAATTTATGTTTAAGGTTACTAATCCCAAATTACTTTTTCTTCAACAAAGACATGTTATTAGGTACTACAGATTACTAGTTTTTTCATCCCAAAAGTCATCTGCTTTTTCTCATAAATTATCTGTTCTGAATAACAGATAACATTGCTAAGCAAAGGAGTCTATAATGTTGAAAGAATATCTTTTTAACAGAATAAGTAGTAGCAATTAAACACAAATGAAAATATAATTACCTGTCCACTAGAAATTTTTCATACTAGGATATCCAGTCAACAAAAATTATCTTTGGTTCAGAAACAGAAAAGCATTATAAGCATTGAAAAAACCCAAGTATTCAAAGAAATCACACGCTGATGACATCCCTTATCGGCCATATGCTAACAGATCTATCTTTTTCTTCTAAGAATGTGAGAACTAATCATCAACTAGTAGAAGTGTATTTTATGTTAATAAACTTAATTAATACCAAACAAAATTTTCCTTTCATTCTTTCTCATTACATGCCAGTTCTCAACAGAAACATGGACTAGATGACCACTTCACACCTCTCCAAGGCTTGTTTCTATGCCTCTAAATTCAAGTTAACTTTTTTTTAAAGTATTCTCCCCTCACCTTAGAAATATTGTATTTGTCCTGCTTTCCCCATAAGAAAGAAATTCATGCATAGTCTCCCATTAGGTCATTTGAGCTTAAATAGTACTTTGCTGTCTTGATTATTTTGTCTGCAAACAATACTGTCTTTTTCTCAGAAGGTCTGATTCTGAAATGTATACACCATTTAATAAAATAGCATTGATTTTAAACAGTTATTCATATGAACATATGTATTTCCATATGAATAGGGTTGTAGAATCAAGCTAGGATCATGCAAGTCACCATGTAAAGATGGATTATAGGATTGGAGATGGATAACCGCATGAACCTGTAAACCCTATTGTATTCTTGATTGTATTTTGAATCTCCTTTTCTGTTAAAGGTTTACAAGTTATAAAGACACACTATGAGAATTGCCAGACAGTGCTTTAATAAACGTAGATCCCGCCTGAGCAACCCTTCTATACACACATAAATCCAATTCATTTCCTCTAGTGTCTGATTTCAGCTGAAGTTGAAACCTGTCAGTGCAAGAAACTAGCTAGCCCCCTGCACAACCAGGACAAGAGCAATGAAACGCATTTGAGTTAATCTGTAAATGAACAAATATAAATATACAGGTAATAGCAGTGGATTAAATGGGTGGCATACCAGTACAGGTCTTCCCTACTTCATCCTTTTTCTCTCCACCATCCTAGGTCACTTTCTACTACAGCCTTGTTTTTCTCCATTCTGCAAACTTGGAAATCTTACATGCCTGAATACTCTCCAAAAAGCAGCAAAACTTTAAAACTTGCAGTGATTCTTTCCCTGCTCAGCTATTAAGGAGCTATGTAAGAATGGTCAGTGGTGATGGAGAGAGGAGTGTTTATCATGGCAATTCAGGGTTGCAGTGAGCATTGCAACCACTTGCAGAGGCTCTCGAACCTTGCAACAGCACCAGGCTGTCAGAGTAACCTTTGGCAGCCTAAATGCCCTTAGATATATCCAAATAAGACACAAGGTTTATGCAGCTCCACAAGTGGGGAGAGTCCTGATGTTTCTTTTATGGAACCCTTTAAATGCTGGGACTTACTGTAAGAGTGCTCTATGTCTTTAGATACGTGAATCATGGATTAGTTGTTTATATATAGCAGTCAAAAATAGGTGGCTGGCTAACAGAAAAGTTCCTGAGTTTTACGAGATCTATAAAACTTGTTGTTGTACAGAGCACTTGGCTTTTGCTAGTAGTCTCTTACATCAACTTTAATTGGCTTTCCTCCTGCATCATTGTGGGGGAGGCAGTACTACGAGTTTGTTCAGCAGCTGTTACAGAAAGTCCAATCTAAGTCCAGGCTTAATGGCCCACTGGAGCAAATGGGGCTTCTGGATGCACTTAAGTACTTTACTGAGCTGGGGCCAGCCTGGGTGACACTCCCTTGCCATGGAGCCAGGCACTCGGTCTCACTTTCGTTGGAGGCACTTCCATGGTGTAAGATGATTTTTTTTCCTTTCATGTGTTGTTTTGGTTTTTAGGGGTTTTTGGGGGTTGTTTTTTGTTGGGTTTGTTTTTTTTTTTCCAGGAATAAGCTCTCCGGAATGAAAATGTGTGATATCCTCTTGTATATGGAAAACATCATAAATAAGAACAGATGCTTCTAGTGCGGAAGCATTAGAAAGGCATTTATTTTGAAAACAACAATTACAGACTCTTCATAACTCTCCTCCCTTTCTGGGATGATGAAATGGTTGAACACTGAGACCTGAGGTGGGAAGGCCCAGTAACAAGTTCCTTCCTCTATAAAATAGACACTAAAGAAGAATTTGATCCAGATTCTCTCTTCTGCACATTCCACCACACACCTTGGGTCTGAGCTCAAAACCACTGAGGTCAGCTGGATGACTTCTCTGCAGTTCAGGGAATATTGTATCTGGTACAGACTTGGAAAATGTCAAGGAGACATTCCCGGCTTTGCTAAGGACGTGGACTTCTCTCACTAGCCATAGCCTTAGAAACAGACAATCACTGCTATGTTTAAACTACAAATTTAGAGAAAAAAAAAAAAAAAGAGAGAAGAAGGTCAGAATAGACAAAGGGTCCATTTGCATTCAGATCTCATCTTTCACATCACCAAAATATAAAGCAGGGCCTAGAAAGAAGAAAGATTTAGTGCTGCCTTCCTTCTAACAAAGCTGTGACTAATGGCATTATACCTTTTTATTTTATTTTTTAAACCAGAGCTACAATGAGGGAACAGGAGAAAAAAATCTTTACAAATAGAGCTTACATTATGCCCATGGCCTCTCAGGCGACCTGCACAATGGGTGCCTCCTGTACGATGGATCTCCTCCAGTTTCCCTGGTTGCTTGTTCTTCAAACAAAGACCGCTGTACGCTGTGCATCTCTTCACTGATGAGACTGTATTTTGTATTATTTGGGAACCTGGATACAAGTCCACACCTCCAGCAAAACAAACAAACCAATGAAAAAAAAACCCACAACGGTCATTTTGCAATGTCAGCCTAGATAAAACACCCTTTAGAGACATTTTACTCATCCTTTTACTCTGAACAAAAACAGCAGAATGAGGTTCTGAACAGGCTGATCATATATACTGATGTCATTTCAACTGGGTTTGAGTTGATAGGTAGCAAAATTAATTTATTTACTACATTATAACATAAAGCATAGTTCAAGACTGAATGTAGCAAATTAACCTCCCTTTCACAAAAAGTATAACTTATGTTTTGAAGTATGTTAAAATTCTTCTTTTTAATAGTATATAATGGTTTAAATGACCTGATTTAGCTGGATAAAAACTGTTTTAGTTGAAACTCTGGCTTAGGTGAGTCAGTAAATATTTGTACAACCAACATCAGTAAAGGAAAAATTATGCAAGTCAAGTTTGCTTTTGTTTAGGCAAACAGAATGATAAAAATAAAATTGTGTCATGTAAAATTAATGCTTAGTGAAATCTCGCTTTTTCAAGTACTGTTATTAGGCAAAGCTGCAGATCTGACAGCATAGTCCTAATATCAAATGCATGAAATAAAAGCTTTTCAGTATCGTAGTAATAATATTAATAGATTCAAGAGGCACATGCTTTCAGATATGTAATTTCATATGTAAGAAAAACATTATTGAATTGGTTGGGTACCAAAGAATTCTTTTGTTCCAAGATTTGAGAACACATTGAGATATAGATGCAAGAGAAGAAGACAAAGTCTTCCAGGTCCTGCATGTGGGTCTGGGCAATCCCAAGTACAAATATAGGCTGAGCGGAGAATATATCAAGAGCAGCCCTGAAGAGAAGGACTTGGGAGTGCTGGTGGATGAGAAGCTCAACATGAGCTGGCAATGTGCCCCTGCAGCCCAGAATGCCAGCCGCATCCTGGGCTGCATCAAGAGAAGCGTAGCCAGCAGGTGGAGGGAGGTGATTCTCCCCCTCTACTCTGCCCTGGTGAGACCCCACCTGGAGTGCTGCATCCAGCTCTGGAGCCCCCAACATAAGAAGGACATGGACCAGTTGGAGCTAGTCCAGAGGAGGGCCACGAAGATGATCAAATGGCTGGAACACATCTCCTATGAGGACAGGCTGAGAGAGTTGGGCCTGCTCAGCCTGGAGAAGAGAAGGCTCCAGGGAGAGCTTATAGCGGTCTTCCAGTACCTCAAGGGGGCCTACAGGAAAGATGGGGAAAAATTCTTCAGCAGGGCCTGATGTGACAGGACAAGGGGTAACAGTTTCAAAATAGAGGGAGGTAGATTTAGATTAGATATTAGGAAAAATTTTTTCACAGTGAGGGTGGTAGAACACTGGAACAGGTTGCCCAGAAAGATGGTGGATGCCCCATCCCTGGAAACATTCAAGGCCAGGTTGGACAGGGCTCTGAGCAACCTGATCCTGTTGGAAATGTCCCTGCTCCTTGCAGGGGCATTGGACTAGACGACCTTTAAAGGACCCTTCCAACTCAAATCATTCTATGATTCTATGAACTAAAAAGGCTTGCCTTTTCACACGTTTTCCACAAATGATAAATCCACATTGCTGGGATTCTCCAAAGCATACCATTCCAAGGGATTAATAAACGTATTCCTAAATTATTTGGGGTTCTAGAAAAGTCCATGGCCATTTCTCAGTGACTTTCAATGCCATTTAGAATTTCCAGAACGGCCTCAGGCACTTATCTGGAATGTGAGTTATAAGAACCTGCAGAGAAGGTTTTGCTGCCATTTCCCAAAAGTGCTCATATAAGTAATTGGTAGATTATTTGTAATTTGTAGACTCCCTCTCATTGCAAGTTTGTATGCTTATAGAGCTTGGATAAGGGTCTGCCATATACAACACATTCTGAATAAGTCCAAGAACTAAAACAAAAGAAAAGAAAATCTGAGCTCTGAAAGATTCCTCACTTGTCTCAGTTCCAGGCCCCTCAGCGTACCAGGACGTCCAGCTGACATGACACTAGTGTGCCTGCTCACTTCTCTGTGTGTGCTTTGGTCACCTGTGAATCTGCAAGCCAAAGGGCTGAAAACCTGACTCCAAACACGGTTAAAAAGAAGTGAAGGACACGGCCCTGAGCAGTATGAAGTAACAGGAGGATTCGACCAGTGGTTAATGAGGGAGCCAGCACATCCTTAGAGGCATCAATGTTGCCCCCTTCCTGGCATCCACAGCTGGGGTGCAGCAGGGTCTGCGCAGCGAGCGGGGTGACTGGAGGAGATGGAGAGGCCAAGGCAGCTCCTCGCCAGCCCCAGCCTCAGGCATAGCCTTCCCGCCTCTCCCGCCTGCCACGTCCGGGACCGCAGCCCAGTCTTCCCCTCTTCTACAGGTCATCAGTAGGTATCGGAGGAAACAATTTATTATAATGGGGGTCACTGTGTTCCCAGGTCAGTCTGATATATCTGTTCTTCACTACTCATGGAGGTGACTTTCTGTTCCTGTTAAAATGAAAACAGCTGGGCTCACCTGGCCACAGCACCTGATGTTACAATAAAAAGCTTTTCTCAGCCACTTGTCTTGGAAAGAAGCAAAAGATGAACGCCCCTGTGCTTCAGTGCCACAGAGCAAATCACTGTGAGAACCCCAAACCCTACGATAAAGAAGACCTTGCAGAAATAGATGTCATCCACGCTCCTGGCCTGGTGTAAGTCCCTTTATGAAGAATTTCACCTGCTATTAGCCTGATTTGATATTTATCTACTGAACCTGTGTAGCTTCCTGCTGTGACTACTTGGTGGCCAGAGGAGTGGAGAAATTGGCAATAAAAAAGCATAGCAGTGGCAGGGTACAAAAAGCTAGCTTTTGAAAATGCTTATTTACAAAGCACAGCGCTAAAAACAGAATGTCTACAGATTTTTATGTATATACAAGAGGCACTGGATACTTCAAGACAACTTTGCTGTGGGCCTTCAGCTTGGAGGGTTGCCTGGTTTCCAGAACACCTCTGATCAAGAGCTGCGATCTCTTAAATCTTTGGAAGCAGAATTTAGCCTTTCCAGGTAGCAAATCTGTATTTTTAATTGAGAAACTTTTATAGTTGTCATGCTAAACAACAAGAAAATACCCCAGACCTTCAGAAAAACAAATAACCTGTAGCCATTAAGCTGAAGGCAGCTTCCTTATTTTGTGAATTTATTTTTCAGCAATTGGTCTTGTGCTTTCCAGCAAGAAATAGGTGCCATCTCATGCATGTTCCCTCTGCAAGTCTGTGACAGTGAAGGGCTTTCAGGTAGAGCAAAAAGTCAAACACGTCCTTCCCTGAGGGACACTGCTGGAAGCAAACAGCCTCTTGGCCATCAGACAGAGGTGGAAAGAACTGGCCGACTCACAAAACCAGGACAGTGGGAGGCCTCACTGCCCATGCTGCCCAAGCAGGGAACACTGCACGCCTGCCATGGAGAGCAATGGGAATCCAGAGGCAGCACCCGTTAGTGACATTTTAGAATCATAGAATGGTTTGGATTGGAAGGGACCTCCAAAGGTCATCTAATCCAATCCTCCTGCAAGAAGCAGGGACATCTCCAACCAGATCAGGTTGCTCAGAGCCTCGTCCAACCTGAATGTTTCCAGGGATGGGGCATCTACCACATCTCTGGGCAACCTGGTCCAGTGTTCCACCACTTTCACTGTAAGAAATATCAGCTGGAGGCAGGAGAGCTGGAAAGGGCAGAGTGTAACAAACGCACTGAAAGGTCACAGAGGTCTCCCAGCCTTTTTGCAAAGGTTTTGCAAAAAGATCTCCCAGCCTTTTGGAAGGATTTTCTTGCTACCTTTAGTGGAGGCAGTCAGAGGCAAAACAAAAAGCAAAGCAAATACAGGTTGAACATTCACAGTCACTAGATACTGTTAACAATCATTAAGCACCGTCGCCTGAGTCAGTAAAATACCAGTTGTCTCAGCCCTAGATTAAAACACTACCTAACAACCTTTTGGAGTACACGCTTTTACAAAAGAGAGGTTTCATTATTTCTGCTTTCATATTTGGGTGGGTTTTTCAAAGGTACAGACAATATCAACATAATGTGACAGACACAGTCATCTATGGGTCTGGCTTTTCAGAAGAAAACAGCAGAACAGTTTTTAAGTGTAACAAAATTTTCATAATCATTCAGCAAAACCCCCACAGAAAGACTTCCCACTACCACTTTCCTCCTACGTCCATAGAAATCATTGTGGAAAAAAAAAAAAAAAGGTGGTAAATGATAACTTCAAATTGCATTTGTTAAGGTAAGTAGGCTGCCAACAACAAGGAACTTTACTTAAAGTATCTTTCTGAGTCTCAAACAAAACAAAGTCTATCTTATCTCCACATCAGTTTACATACTGTAATCCAGAATGCTTCCACGTTTCATTTTGTTTGAAGAAGTAAAAAAAAAAAAAAAGTTTTACAGGAATTTCCCTTATTTTAAAATTACCTAATTAGTCCTAAAGTTTGCATAGATTTCAAACAAAAACTCAAGTGCAGAGAGACACAGCCACTCTTTGCTTTGTTTACCCATCTGTTTCTCTGCATTTGGAGCAAGGAGGAAACGTGGCAGAACTATTTAATGCAAAGGGTACTGAGAATATGGAACAAGTTACCAGTGTTGGGAGTTAGTGAAGAGCATACATGTGTTCAAATTACCGGAGATTTGTTTCTCTGGTAGGGAGGATTGAGGGATGAAAATGCAAAACCATGGGATTCAGCTAAACTAAACAAAGGAATTCGTACTATATTTTGGACCGGATGCCTTTTTCCTGAAAAGATTTTGCTTCCAAATGATTCAGGTGCAAACTTGTTGTCTGCAGAGATCAAGAGCCAAGAGCCCTCGATATTGCTTCTGGGTGCAACACGTGACTGCAGGCAGGGGGTTTCTGGTTGTTTTTCTTCTGATGCAAGTCTTACTTTTTTAATCTCTAAAGTATTTGCAGTAGGAAAGGAGTCCTACAGGCTTCAGCTGAGGACTGGGTTTTGGCCAGGCCTGAGTGGTGCAAAGGAAGGGAAAGAAAGACAGATATCTTTCAGGATATCTTGTTAGTGAGCTGCATCATGTTCACAGAGGAGGCTGCTGGGTGCAAGGAGGCTCCCTGAAACTGGCCATAGACTAAACATTGGTTGTACAGAAAAAATTGCTTGGGCAAGAGCAATGGTTTTGCCACATGCATAACAGAAAGCAGAAAAACACGTACTCCCTTACATGTTTTTCTTCTGAGGCAAAATTCCTCTGACATCCATGGAGGCAACGCAACTCTGAATCACCTGAGGACTGAGGTTTACCTACAAGGCATCATCTCAATCCAGATGATTGCAAGGGCTTTGATATTAGCTCAAACAGAGAACTGAGCTAACATGTCTGCAGGACTTCTAAATTAGAGCTGGCTCACATCCAGGCAGGTCGAAGCATAAGCAAAGGAGCCTCAGGTCTGTCTGAAATGTCCGTATAGATGGATTCTCAGATAGGATGCTCTGAAGTGTTGCCTCTTGTGGTTACAGTTAGAGTGTGGGTGGCTGAGTTCTCTGAATCAGACATTGTAAAAACAGCAGTTTGACAGTTCCATTAAAGATATAGATGGGTTTGGTTTCAGTATGAAAACCCTTCTTTTTGGAATTCCCCAGATCTGAGGAATAGGTTGAAGGAAAAAAAAAAAGAATCTGATTCAGAACTTGAAAGGCATTCATGTCTTTCCCAGAACATTTACTACTGGGAAACATTACTAACTTTTAGTATGAGAGCTATTGACCAATAACTCTCCTAGTGTTTCCCTGGTAGCCCAGCAAAGTGTAAGTAAAGAGGCTGGAGGATGAAAGTGTTTTGCTTTCTGACATTAAAGAATAAAATAAAATCCCCACCACGTGCAGGCAAATATACATGCACATACAGTGCCTTCAAATCTGCAGAAAAAGTCTGAAATTCAAAATAATGGCAGAGCTTACTAAAATTCATCAGGCCATGTGAACTCACACCACAACATAATGAAAGCCATCAGAGCTTCAAGTTCATGTGGCTTTCATGGACCCACAGCATCTGCTTGCTTTGTTTTGGAATTTTGCCTCTGCCCCATGCGAGTCACTGCTTCAAGAGAAATATGTAAAGGAGTCACTCTGGGTTTACAGAGCAGGAACAGCAGGAACATCTGAGCTGAACCATTCCAGGTGCTTGTTAAAACAGGTTTAGCCAAACGAGAGAGGAGAAAGCTCCATGAGGGTTATACTGCAGAGAACAGACAGTTTGATATGCCACTGCCTTGCGTTTCGTGCAGGCATTAATTTCCTCATGTGCAAACTAGGAGCAAGACTCTGCTGCATCATAATTCTTTGGCTATTTATAAAGGGCGCATATCACTGTAAATTAACACATAGATTGAAAAAAAAAAAAAAACATAACAGAATATAGGGCCTCACTTAGCCATTACATCCCAAGTAAAAGTACAGCTTATGCACAATAACATTAAGGCTTTTTGTCAAGGATGTGCAGATTTTCCTCACCCGCTAAATGCTTTCCCCTTAATACTTAAAACCCAACAGTAAGTGAGACTGCTATATTGCTTTTCACTAGAAATTTGTCTGAACTGGACCATGAATGAGTGGAATGATGAGTTAAAGTTCACACAAAAGTGTAGACAGATGTTCTAAGAAAGAGGAAAAGAAACTCTGCAATTAGAATTTACCAAGAAGAGCTCTTAAGAAGATGCAAATTGGAAAAGACAGAGGTTTTTATGTCTCTGTGAAGTACAAGTGGGAGCTGCTATCTAGGCCCTGTAAGCAGAAATGTGTACGAGCAGACAAAACAGAGCTGGAGTGAGGCCATGTCTTTGTCAGGGCCACTCAGGAAGCCTGACTTCACTCTGCAGGACCCCAACAGCAATGTTCTAGATGGCAGCCCTGGGCCTGAATGTCAAATGCTCCAGCAGACAGAGGATGAGAAGAAGGAAGTGACTATACGACACAGAACTATTATTCAGCCTTATTATAGTGTAGTTGCTCAGTATGGTTGACATGGATTTGCCTAGGTGCAGAAAATATGCAGCAAACTTTGACTGTATTGGAAGCTGATAGACCTCAACATGTGATTGTAAGGAAGCTCTCATTATCAAGCAAGAACACAATCCTTGGCACAACACAATTTAATATTTTTATCAGTGCCCTGGAAATAGACATAAAATCATAAAATTAGTTTGGGAGGCAGTCTAAGCTTTAAAATGGGCTGGACACTGACATGAAGAATTTAGGATCCTGAAGAATAAGTATTGAGCAGAGCAGTACATCTGGAAACAAAGACTATAAGCCATGACCTTAGAAAAGTAACATTCTCTCCAGAGAAGTAGGGACCCTGCAATAGCAAAGGGAGAAGCTGCTGCTGTTAATCAGCTAATGTGAGTTCCTGGTGCTGTTCCTGTTCTGCCCAACAGAGTTATGGCAAGTCAAGTTGTACGTGTATTTTGTACTGGCGTGAGCAGCATTGCTTTGTCCAGCTGCGATATCCACAGCTTAGAGAGAATTTTAACAAATTGAAGGAGACTAAGACACGGATTCTCAGAATAACTGAAATACTGAAAAACGTATCTTTGCATAGGCACAACATCCTTATTGTGTTTTAGCCTCCCAAAGAAAATGTTAGTGTTACATGGCTATTATCTATCATTTTACTAACTAGGAAAAAAAGAAGTAGCAGATTCTTCAGGCTAGCAGGCAAAAGTTTAACAAGGTGTAATGTCTGGGCACTGTGGCTAAATAAATTCAGAAGTCAGATGCAACTTTTTAACAGTTAAGGTTAATAAGCATTGGAACACCTTATGAAAGGCTGTCATTCCTTCCCTGGAAATACCAAAATCTTAGTTTTAATGAGTCAAATGGGTCAAGCTGAGTATTTTGGGTGTGAACTCATGGCCCTTCTTGAGCCCAAATGTACATTGACTCCAAACTTTATGTGCACGCTCCTGCACATATGCCTGGGGGCTCAGGTTTGAGAGCTTCCCAGCCGCAGCAGGGGAAGAGGCTCAAGCACAAACTACCCCTTAATGTCCTTCTGCCTTCCCCCTGCCTTGGGCATAAGTCAATGACCAAAGAAGAAGGTGGCAAGGATGACAACAGGCTGACTTATAGCTGCCAAACACAAACATGGTGCTAACACTCATGCTTTCTCACTCAACAGCAGCTGGAACCTTGTGGTAGACCAGGTGATTGCACTGGTCGGTTTTCCAGGATGAAAAGGGTGGGGTTTTGTTAGGACAGGTCATGGGTGGGACATTGTTTTGTTATGTTTTCTTTTAAAACATGTCACCATATGGTTTCCATGTTTTGAATTAGTGAACTCCTGCTCTGGGCAAAGAATAATGGTTTTCCTACACAGAGGATGGGCGAGTTTTTATGAACCATGGAAAGTGATGCTGTTCATTGGCAAGGGCTTGAGTACACACATTTTTCAGTTCATATTGGAGAATATAAAACCCAGTAAACATCAGGGAGGGAAAAAAATTGCGTGGTGTGGTTATAATCTGGACCACGACATGCACAATTCAAAATGTCCTCTTGGGAGAGAAAAAAAAATCTGAAAATATTGCAGACGAGGTAGCAGAGAAGTGGAAGGGTTCTGAGAGAGGATAGGTAATTTGGGAAACTGCCTTGAGGCTGTGATGAAACCTCTGTAACTCAGACTGCATAGAAGAGCAAAATTCTGGGTTGATTTAGAGGTTTCTTGCCCTGTTCTAACACCTTGAAAGGCAGGCTGCTTCCATGGGTGCATGTGTTTTATACACTGCTTAGTAAATCTATTGCAGGTAACGAGTGATAGGAAGAGTAGAGTTATATATAATGGAGGTAGAGTTCTTGTCTAGTGGACATGCTTTGATTTTTCTGCTGCTGAAGATCATGATAGATAGATTTTGAAAAGACTAGTTCAGATCAAGGTAAGAACAAGCTCTGATCATATGATAAATCTGTTAGGCACTTCATTTGTTTATTTCTTTGCAAATCTCTTTGCAGCATGGCCGCTGAAGATTTTTGAGACTCATATTTGATGATATTGTGGGTGTCCAGTAAAGAGGGAAATAATTTCCTGTGGTACATTGCAGTTTCATGTAATAGAGCTCCAGGGAGACCTACCCACTGCTTTTAAACACCCCCCTCCCGGAACAATGGTGAAAATGGAGTCATGATACTTAGCGATTTACACCACTTAACTTCCTGAAATGGAAACCATAATGGAATACCATGCACGCTATAGCACTGTATGGTCAGGAAAACTAGACAAAGTCTTCCATTGTACCAGTCTGGTTGTTACGAGAGAGGATCTGCCCACTTTGGTGTAACAGGATGTACTGCATATTTTGTAGTTTTGCCCAGCACTCCAATCCCTGTGGGCTAAACCTTTTCAACAACAGCAATAAAAGAAGAAAAGGACTGAGGCCCTCCTCTTATACCATTTTTATTTTAGGGGGATATTAAATACAAAGAGTTTCACTCTTGGTGGAAATTGTCCAACTGACTCCAGGATACTGTGTAATCATTAGGAACTGGAAAAACTCAAACTGCCTGTCTGTAGTGGCTTGGATAAGACCTGCTGGGAGCATTCCAGAAATTAATATTGCAGCTGTGATGAGACTTATGTTTGGTCTCTTCTTTCAGGGTGAATTGTGACCTTATGCCCAAGGCCAGCATAAGCCTTATCCACCATTTGAGACCCATTGAAGCCCTCAAAATAAGAGTAACACAGTATTTAAATGTTACATGGACCTCCTGGCCCTTTTGAGAGGAGATATGTGCTAATCATTAAAATGTATGCTTTTGACTGTGAAAAGACAGTAAAATATATTCAGAAAACTGCCTCCTTATCTTGCGTATGTGTTGTCTTATCATACAGCATCCTAGCCTGAAGAGGTTTCTGAAATATTTGCATCTGAAAAGGAATACTGAGTAGCCTTCAGCTGACCCTGTAGCCTGTTTGTGTCCTCTTGATGTTCCTCAACAGTAGCAGCATGGCTGTCTGCTCCAGGAAGGAGTGCGGCTGGATAGGAGGAGATAAGATAACAGCAGAACAGTTGGTGCTATCCAGCTGTGACACCCACTTTGTACGGCTTTAGGTGGATTTATTTGGTCTAGCTCTAGTCCAGTTCTGTCCCTGCTGTGCTCATGGGAGCACATCTTCTGGTTTAATTTCATCCCAAAGGAATCCCACTTGTGTGCTCCATGTCCAATGTGCAAACCAAAGCACAGTAAGTGGAGACAACAGGGAGAGTCACTCTGAAAGCACATTTGTGACGCTTCCATAGATACATCCTTTGCACACTTATGTGTCCTCTTAGACAAAGTATGAGATAAAGAAGTGCTCACAAAATGCTCCTACTTGTAGATTACTGTAACGGAAGCGTCTGTGGGGAGAGCAGACTGCAGGTTCTCCATGTTTCCCTTTCAAGGCAGAGATTTCTAATTCAAGGGAGAAGTCAGACAAAGTTTTGCGCCAAGCAGTGGTGCCACCTGACAGCACTCCCCTCAGCTCCTGCATCAGAGGACATGCAAAATTTTGTCTCCCCAAGTTTCAGGGCAACCAGGATTCAGATGGAAAAATCTGTGCACACGGCAACCAGAATTTGATACCTTAAGTGGTGCAGCGTGTGTATTAATGCCAGGTGAGATCTGGCAAGTCAATGTTTGTTTTAAATTTCTCTTTAATCACTCTTTCAGTTTTGACTTTGAAGTCCAGGGAAGTACATTTTCTGGTTTATGCCTCAGATGACATGGAAAAAGATATTCCACCTACAGAACTGGAATATCATTTATAGATGCGTAAATTCATAAAGCTATGCCTCTAACAGTTTGCCCACATGGAACTATCCCAACTTGCATCAACTGAGAGCTTGAGTTTAAAAAAAAAAAAAAAAAGACCATTTGAGGCATTTCTTTTATTACAATTGCCCCAGTATTTCAGAATATATCCAAGAACAATACCCAGCCTATGTGCAAAAAAGAACAAACAAGGTTTGGGTAAAAGTGAGGGAAGGCTATCTGCCTGCAAAATCAGCATTGAATTAGTTTTTGTTTAGATGTGGCTCATTAAAAATTTTAAGGGACATCGTTGGCTGAAAGAGTAGATTCACTAATGGAGCTGGGAGGACAACAAGAAGCTGAACACACAAATATTTGGAAAAATATTTAACAAAATTATGATAAAAAGTGCTAAGATTTGGAGTGGTACAAGAATACTTGGATTTATTCAAGTTCTGTTTTTCTGCTACAGATGTTCTGCTAACTAGAGCAGAGATGTTAAGAGACCACATACTGACTGTAAAATTCTAGGACTGAGATTAATTAAATGTCTGCTGCTCCTCATAGAAACTAGACTCTAGAGTTTTTCAGGTCTTCTAGTCTTCTGAAAGAACAGCTGTAGAATACATCATGTGCATATCTTGCACTCTTAAAATGTATTTTTATAACAAGTGCTATTTTTTTAAGAAAAGTTTAACATCTTACCCTTCCTCTGATTATCTTGCTGCCGTTCAGAAAAAAAAAAAAAAAAGGATAAGGGTCTGATACTTACTATGCTAACATCTGATACTTCCTGCAGAGCACTGCCTCCACCCAGCATATGTTTTTAAACAAAATTCATACTAAGTTCAATGGTCACAATTATTCATCTATGTTATGGTTTATATGAGTTCATTTCTTGCACCAGTTGTAGGAAAGTCAGGATCCCATTCCGGTCTATTCTCTAGGTCAGTACCTAGGAAATATAATTTGTCATTTGTGCCTCCTTTTTCTCCTCACTGGACAATGTCATAGCTTCTTTTGATCAGTAAACTCGGCTCTCGTCCAGATCCTGCTATGTGGGCAAGAGGTATACTTTTATTATGTGACATATTTTTACATATGATTAATCCTGCAGAAATCTCTTTTCCTCCTCCATAAGCAGAGAGCCTAACACTTTGATTTCTAGCCAGGCCTCAGACAGTTTCCTATTTTAATTTGATATGGTACCCACAAATTTGTAATATTCTTGTGTCATTACACTAAAACAATACAGCTATTTAAACAGCGCCCAGCCCAGCTTTAACACCATACCCCTTACGGCTGCCTCCTCAGCCCTTCCAGAAAAACAAAGCTGATGTCAAATGTAAAAT
Organism: Chlamydotis macqueenii; assembly: GCF_036417535.1. Classification (NCBI taxonomy): domain Eukaryota; kingdom Metazoa; phylum Chordata; class Aves; order Otidiformes; family Otididae; genus Chlamydotis; species Chlamydotis macqueenii. Next base: position 113,778,962 of record NC_141556.1, on the reverse strand, counting down.
TTTCAGCCTGCTGGAACTGTTGTATACTTGATACATTACTTACACATGCCACTTATAAAAACATAAACCCCAAGCCAAAGACGTCTCCTTCGCCCCCACATGGCTGTAGTTGAGGAAGATGTCATTGACCATAAAGAAGCAAGTAAAACATTTCGCCTTAAAGCTACAGTGCTTAACACCAAAGAGACATTTCTTACCAAATATAACTGCTTTAAGTTCATTATTTGATTGTAACTGAAGACATTTTTATTCTAGCACTGGCCAATTGCAGCAGTTACTGCTGGTGGTCATATGCAGTGGTGGCTTGTGAAGATACAACCCAACTAATGCTGTCCAGGAACTCGTGCACTGAAGAACATCAGCCTGCATCTTCATTGTGAAAATCCTTTTTTGATTGTTTGGGTTTTCTGAGGCAGGCATTACTTGACCTTTAAATAAATAATTTAGAGCCTAAGAAAACTTTGGACTGGGCTCCTTAGAAGTGCCAGCTGTGTGTAGAGGAAATACCAGCCACGGAAAGGAGAGAACGTGCAGCCCACAGCAGGCTTCCTGCTACTGCCTTTGCCACATGCAATATGAGAAGGAGGAAGAAGTTAGCTCAGTTTCCAGAAGCACTCAGTTCCCAATGCATCTGGTAAGACTGGCAGGAAGTATACACCAATAATGGTGATGTTGGCTCCTTTATCAACCACAAGCCAACTTCAATATCAACAAGTAAGTTAGAGTCAGTCAAGACAACTGCCAGAGGTCTCCATCTGAATGGGTGTTCATAACACTCAAGCCACGTAAAAATACAGAGTCCAAATAAGGGACAATGTTGACTATGTCGCTGTCCCAGCGTGGGGGTCAAAGGCTGTATAACTTATTCCAAATGCCAGTATATCCTGTCCTTCCCAGAACGCTAACCAAAAATATTCATCTTTAAGAGTTCTTTGCAAAATTACTTATAATGAGTATTTTATTTAATAATGAGCTCTTTAGAAAGAAATGTCTTCAGTGGTTTTAATGCATCAACATAGGAAAGATTTAAAATGAATAGACTTGAACATTATAATCATCATGTTTGGATTGTTAAAACTGCTGACAAGACCAATAAAACACGGTAGATTTGAGAGGGAGCAAAGTATCACTGATAGATTTCTGGGGGATAAAGATTGGAACAGCCTCCTGTTGCAGGCAAGCTTGATCTTGCTGACATGAGTATCAAAAATGTCCTGTAAGCTTAACAGAGGCTTTCGATTCTCAGAAGGGACAAAGCTGTCCCATGTTAGGAAGCGTGTTGTCAAAGGTAGATTCTTGGATAGGAAGTTACCCAAACCTGGGTCCAGTTCCCAGCTCCAGGCCTATGTCCATCACAAGTTTATCAAATGTTCTTTGGTTGATATTACTTTAGAACCTGTTGAGCAGGCAATTTTCTCGAGTTTGATTGGATTTTCCCATAATTTTATAGAAAAAAAACCTAATATCTCCCACAGTAATTGCTATCTCCCCTGCACAATTACGTAGAAATGTCAGACACACTAACACCAGAACAATAAAAGCTGAACAGAATTTTCTTCTAATTCCCGAAGAGAAAGAGAGAAGTCAGTGGTTAAAAACAGGTGGTGTTGTGTAGGACACCTCTGTTAGGCCTTGACTACTATCAAGGAGCTGTAGGCAGATACAGGACTAATTTGTTGACACCTTGGATTCATCTTTTTCTACCCCTAGTAGTGTGACTGAGAATTGAAGAAGAGGTGATGCAAAACAGGACCATTCTGTAAGACAGTCTGAAGGACACGTACATAAAATGATTAGTAACTCTGTCAGTATCTCCATGTCTCTCAAGCTATTCCTTCATATGAGTGGTTATAATGCAATATTTCTTTTGTGGCTAAAATACTATACAATTGGGAATCCCCAGCTGCCCAGGCTGTTACTCGAAGGATCCTGAAGGGTTTCACAGGCAAACGCAGGGGGTGAAATACAACCTTAACGAAAGCAGCTTGCAGCTCCCAGAGACTCAAGAGGACTGCGTCTTTTTACATCAGGATTGACTTTGGTCCAAAGTGTACAAAACTTGCGTTGTGCCTTAAAGCTAATTGAGGATTTGTGGCTCTCCATCTCTCAGTTGGGAAAGGTCAGCCTTGAGATGTCCAGGTCAGAACTGTTTGACAAGGATTTAGTGTCATCCACGACTTGGGACATGCTCACAGGCTTTCTTGTTTAAAGGCAATGCTGTAACTGTAAAAAGAGGCTAAGAGGGCAAAACTGGGAGGAAAAAGAAGACAATTTGTCGAAGTGATTTATCCCTACACTCCAAGGCTCTCAGACTAGAAGAGGATTCCTCTTGTTGTATGAGGCATGACTGACCTATCTTTCCGTTCTTGCACTGCTGAGTTATTAGTTTTCAAATGTAAATAGGGAAGACTTCGTAATCTATGGGGTAATCTGCATGGGCTAATTAGTACCTTCCTGGAAAGCCCAGATCCCTGCTCAGTGAAACAGGGCATTGTGGAGGCTTAGTCAAATTTTCCTGTCATTTGGGAAATCAAAGACAACACAAGAGATGAGCGGTGAGAGGCACCATTTAATTACCGCTAACCCTTCTAGGCATTCCTGTTTTTCCTAGGCTACATGGCCAGGCAGTTGGAATTAATGCCATAGCACGTGGCGACATTACACTGGCCTCTTGTGTACCATACATCTTTTCATGGACAAACTTAACAGTTTTTAAATGAGAGTTTCCAAGCTTGTTATCCAAGCTACATTCCTGATCCCAGATCTCATCTTTAGCACCTCTCCCAGAGGTATGCAGGAGTTTGGACCCAGGCATAGATGTGAATCCCGGGCTTGATCAGGTCCCGGGGAAGTCAGTAAAAATATTGTTGGTGCTGAACAGATATCACTAGGCTCAACTGAAAAGCAAAAGCCATCCAGGAAAAAGCAGGAGACAAATTACAGGTTCTTTTTAAAATCAGAATATGGCACCTTCTTAGCTCTTCCTCCCTTTAATTTTTTTTTACTGTCTTAACTTTATAACTAAAGTAACTGAGAAAATGTTTAAATTTTAAAATGTTTACTAGTCCTGGACTGATGCCCAAAAAATGTCATGCAACCTTCCTGATACAGAACTCTCAATTTTGGAGCTTACAGATTCCAGTCATGGTTTTTTGGTGATGACAAAATACTGAAAAGTAGAAAAAGAAATACCATGAGGTTGAGAAATTAACTTTTGTTTGCAGGTATCACCATTTCCGGAAAAATGGAAAAAGAAAAAGTGAACACCTGCAAAACTTTGGTGTGTTAAATATTTCATAAGCATAACCTCAGGGTTATGTTAATGCAATCATTTACACGGGAATATTAACTTTTGAAACGTTCGCGGCATGAGTTAACCTGTTCTTTCCAGAAGGACTAGACTCTCAAAGCAGCCTGTGGAAGGTACAGAGGCGAGTGCCAGAGTCCCGATCTTGCGAAATGTGACAGGTGCACGTGCCATTCCCTGGCAGATACGAAATGCTGTTTGCAGGCTCAGGACCAGGCTGGAGAGCCCCATCCCCCGGGGACCCCTCCAGCCAGAGAACACCTGTTCCTCGCACCCATCCTGGGACATGGGGAGGGAACACAGGACAAGAAGCGCTGCTGTTTCCCACGCATCCCTCGTCCTCGACTGGGTGGAAGAGAAGGGGGCTGGCAATGGTGATCCCTCAGCAGAAGGGACTCTTCCGGGGACCCCAGCTGCCTTCCAGCCCTCCATCCCGGCAGAGAGCGAGTCTCCCATCCCACGGGGCAGCGTCGAGGTGGAGAGGGGGGATGAAAAAGTGAAGGGCAGGCATCTGCCCTCCGTGGTGGCCCCTTGGGGAGGAAGACGAGGGGATGAGGCGAGTGGGTGGGTGGGGTGATCGAAGTAGCTGAAGTCACTCAAGGGGTCACGGCGAGCATTAATTCTTCCCCGCCCTCTCTCCTCCTCGGGGGCAATCTCCGTCCGCCCGAACTGGATGACAGCTTGCCGGGACCTAATGACAGGCTGGGCGCACACTGCCCAGACAAAGGCAGGAAGTTTTTGGCGCTGCCGCCGACCCCGGGAAGGTGCTGGGGCAGAGGACGAGCCGGGACGCAGCCGCTCCGCTCCCCCCGACCACCACTCCCCACCCTCGGAGGAGGCCCGGATGGTTCCCTTCGCCTGGGAGAGCCCGGCGTGAACCTGCCTCCTCCTCTGCCGGGCACGGCAGCGGGAACGGGAACGGCAGCACCGGACGGGGAAGGGGGGCCAAGGGGGCGGGGGGGCCGCGGGCCGGAGACAAGGGAAGGGGCGGCCGCAGCGTCCCCGGCCGGCGGTGACACCGCAAACCCCGGGTGACTGTGCGGCTTTAAGCGATGCCAGGGAAATCTTGACTTTTTCATACACAAACACTTCTTTTTTTTTTTTTTTTTTTCCTCCCGGTCTCTCTCCCCTCCCCGGCTTCCTCCCTCTCGTGCCTCCCTCCCTCCCGCTCCCTCCTTTTCTCCTCCCCCCCGCAGTACCCCCCACCTCCCCCCCCCCCGCCCTTTCCCCCTCCCCTCAAGTTTCTCCCTCTGTCTGATTAAATGAGAAGGAAGTGTGGGAGTGGTGGTTTTGAAGCTCTCCCTTTAAGAGGCAGCCTGCAGTGACGAATTGTTGAAATTGCCATTGCAGGATGGCATTCCGCTATAAATTCATTGTTCCACCTCCTCTCATCTTCACATTTCTCTCCCTTCTCCTCTTGTTCACATCGACAGACTGGGGATAACAACAACAACAACAGAAAAGATACAGGGAGGGGGCTTTTACAAAAATCCGGGACGTTTTCTGCTTCTTGGGCTTTTTCTTTTTTTTTTTTTCCTCTTTTCTTTTTAACCATCTCACCGGAGACGATCGAGGCGGGTTTTGGTGCCTGAATTTCTTCTCTCCCCTTCTCCTCAAAACAAAAGGGGGCAAAAGAAGGCAAGGGAGCCCACCGGAGCCCGAGAAAGTGCCGACTCGCAGCAGACCTGCCCCGGCCCCTGCCGCTGGTGATGGTGATGATCCGGTGACTCCGGCGGAGAAGTGGAAGAGGAGTGGGAAGTGCTCAAACTTCTCTGCTTGCCGGCTCCGAGCCTCCTCTCCTCCTTTTTCTCCCCCCTCCTCTCCTCGCCTTTGCCTCCCCAACAGCAGCTGATTTGGGATTTTTTTTTTTTTTTGCCTCTCTCCCATTCCATGTGCTGCCGGCTCTTCCCTGCAGAGAAACACAAAGTTCACACGCCAGCGGCTTTTGTTGACATTTTTTTCTCTCCCACTCACACTTGACTCGAATTTGGGAGGGAGAACTTTTTTTTTTTCTTTTTCTTTTTTTTTTTTTTTTTTTTCCCTCCTTCTCCCTCGTCTTCTTCCCTTAACTACACTGCTGCACTCCGCCGGCCGGCTCTTCCCGCCTCCCTCCCCGGCTCCTACCATCATCATCATCATCATCATTATTATTATTACCGCTCTTAATTACCACCGCCACAGTGGCCGCTGCTGAGGGGGAGGCAGGCATGCTCCTCGGGCTGCTCTCCCTGCTGCTGGCCGCCGACCTGCACCTCGCAACGGCCCAGCCGCCGGCACCTGCCGCCGGCTCCCCCCCCGCCGCCACCGCCTCCTCCCCGCCGCCGCGCCGGCCCCGGCCCCGGCCCGGCCCTCCCCCCGGGGCCAGCGGCGTGGTGCAGCGCCTCGACCCGACCTACGCGGGGGGCGGCAAGGCGGGCTACGTCCTCTACGCCGGGGGCCAGCGTTTCCTCCTCGACCTGGAGCGGGACGAGGCGGCGGCGGCGGTGGGGGGGCGGCGGTCCGGCGGGTCGCCGCGCTGCTACTACCGCGGCACGGTGGACGGCAGCCCGCGCTCCCTGGCCGTCTTCAACCTCTGCGGCGGCCTCGACGGCTTCTTCGCCGTCGGCCGCTCCCGCTACACCGTCCGGCCGGCGCGGCGGGGCGGGGAGGCGGCCGGCCCGCGGATCTACGGGGAGGGCCCGGCCCGCGCCCCGCACCTCTTCCGCAGGGACCGCTTCAGCTTCGAGACGGTGCCGGCCCGCACCAGCTGCGAGACCCGCGGCCCGCCGGCGGTGGCGGCGGCGGCGGCGGCGGGGGGGGACGACCGGCGGCGGCGTCGGCGTCGCTCCGTCTCTCGGGCCCGGCAGGTGGAGCTGCTGCTGGTGGCCGACGCCTCCATGGTCCGCAAGTACGGGAAGGGGCTGCAGCACTACCTGCTCACCTTGGCCTCCATCGCCTCCCGGCTCTACGCCCACGCCAGCCTGGAGAACCACGTCCGGCTGGCCGTGGTGAAGGTGATGGCCCTTGGAGAGAAGGAGAAGGGGCTGGAGGTCAACAGGAACGCCGCTACCACCCTCAAGAACTTCTGCAAGTGGCAGCACCAGCACAACCGCCTCGACGACGACCACGACGAGCACTATGACGCCGCCATCCTCTTCACCCGCGAGGTAGGCATCGCCCCCACCGATGGCGACTTGGTGCCCCTTGAACGACATGTCATGGGGTGGCTGGGCCACGACGAGGTGGCCCTGGCAGCTCTCCAGCCACAGTGCCCTACTTTGTCCGGTGGTTACCTCCCTTGCTCACACCTTCGGCCCTTCCGTCGGGTTGCACCGCCTCTCAGGGACCGGCACCCACACGCACAGCCACTGGGCATGGAAGAGGGCTTGAAAACCCAACAAATTGTGTATGTGTTTGTGTGTGCTCCCCTCCCCTGCAAGGTCATCCCTACTAGGGGTACACAGCCATTTGTGTCCGTGCGGTGCTGGGACTCCTGCCAGGGTGGAGAGGTGGTAATTTGCCTGATTGGGGTCTCGGCTGAGGCCGTCTGACTTAGCTCTGCTTGAGAGATGATGACGTTCCCAGTCGGGACATCTTTCCCAGTGAGATGTTTCACACACCTCTCTCCAGGAGGTGGTCCGGCCAAAGGGCTGATAGTGCTCCCTAGCCTAAGTTAGTCCCCAGACAAACCTGCTAATGAAAATGGTGGAGAACACCTTAAAAGCACATGCGACTTCCTTGTTGAGCGTATTGAGATGGTGTTTCCAGCGAGAATAAGTCCGCCGCACTGGAAGCCAGCAGCGCTTGTGGTTCAAGGGTAGGACGTGAATGCAAACCGCAGGCAAACAGAGCTGCAGAAGTTGAGTGAGTTGGGCTGGTGGTAAGGGGATGCAGTCTTTTTCTCGTTCCCCAAGTGAAAAGTGGGTGTCCTGATCAACTGTGAGTTGGATCCGGCCAGGCTTACCCGTGCAGAGCTGTGCCTTACTCCCTGCCTGCTTGCATTGCCAGAGGTCGTGAAGGGACATTGCTCTAGTAGACATGTGGCCGAGTTTATGCAATGAAGTTCTTCTGTAAGAATATCCCTTCAGTGGTTTGGGTTTGGTGTTTTCTTTTTTTCCCTTCCCCAAGTACGAAAAAAATAACTGTATGACTTTCCGTTCGTTTGAGTTCTCCTGCTTTTTCTGCATCACAGGAGCTTGCCAAAAAGGATGCTTTGGATGGTTTGTGGAAGGAGTCGCTCCAGAAGGGGGAAAAAAAGCGCCTGGCTTGCTTTTATAGCTGTAAATAGTTGAAACATTAGGTTCTGTGTCAGTCAGGCATCACTTGTCCAGCAGGAGCCTTTTTTAGCAGTTTCAAACCCATCAGTCCAATTCTCAAGCTTTCGGTTTTTTTATCATTATAATCTGAATGAAAGCAGGCTACCTAGGCTGGGTCAGAATGCTCTTGCTTTTTGCTATAAACATCCTTTCTAATGGCTTATTAATTAAGCCTGGGCCAGAATCCATCACTTTCCACTAAAGAGTGTTTTTTTTGTCTGCCAGCGTTCCCATTTATTTCCCTCGGATTTACTACAATTCAGAAACTCTTAGGGTGGCAGACTGTGAATATTAACGCGGATTGCTAAATTAATTAGGATTGAGATAGGATGTGCATTTAAAGTGCACTTGCTTTACAGATGCTTATCTGTAATTCTTTGCATGAATGCCCTCCTGCCAGAACAGGAGTGTGCTGCTAATCAGTAATCCACTTTCAAAGACTCCTGAGCAATGCGTCTTCCATCCATAGGGTTGCTTCTTTCAAATGTAAGCAGTACCTAAACTAAACTAAACCTCACAGTTCCCGTGGTCTCCTTCCACTCTTAAGATGCAAATATTGCTTGCACCGTTACTTAGGGATGTAAATGCTTTGCAGTAAAAAAGCACAGGCTTCCATTTTCTTGGTTTACATTTTAACACGTTTAACTATAGGATTAGCTCCTGAGTGCAGTTCAGCATAACTTAATCTGCCTTAATGATTTGCTGTGTGCACACGTGCATTGTTTGGCATTACATTTCAGCGTTTGACTCAACGAGAACAGGACTGTAGTTTTCTTGCTACATGTGTTCATGATGTTCTTTGCAGGGAGTATGTGTGAGTCCACACGATTTTTATATGCCTACGCTTGAAATGTCAACATGAATCTGTTTGCTGCTCTTGGAATGTAAACATGAAAAGGGTTAAAGGATTAAAAAGCAGTAGAGATGTTTCCCAGAGAAAACAGCCCAGCTTTGAACTGAAGAGAGATTTTTTCCAGCTTAGCTTTTCAATGAGAGTGGCAGCAGTTGGCAGGAGGATCCAACTTTTACAACTGTGTTTTGAATGTATGAAGTACGTTGCTTAGCTACTAGACGCCAAGCCATGGCTGCGTGTTTTGATGGGCTCTGAATACCGTCATGCTAATTTTTGAACATCCAGATGTCTTCTAAATGACTTGGGTTTTAGACATGGGGTATGTGTGAGGTACATTTTCCGTCTTTGTTTACTAACTGAGGCCACCTTGAACTTTGTGTCTCTGCATCAACAGAATAATATTTACGAATTGTTTGTCAGCCAAATACATGTCCTCAGCTGTATGTAACTGTGTATGTGTAGTTGGAATCTAAATTATGCATGTGTGTTGCCATACAGGTCTCTAATATAATAATTATCTTGGTTCTGGAGTGGCATTTACTGGGATGTTATTTTTGACACGAAAAGAGGCTTTCTGAAAAGATAGTAGCTTTACTCTAATTCCTCATAAAGGAATAATCACATCGGGATTCAGCACCATCACTTCCTCCTCTTCTCTTATCATTACTTGTTTATAGATAAATTAATAACCATTGATAGATTGTGGTGGCACACAGATAGAGTGTGCTGGCAGCTCTCCCTTATTATAAAATTAGTACTGGTGGTTCAAATTATTATCAACATCATTCATACCAGGAAGTACTTCCCATGCAACAAGATTTTTAGAAGGAGATTTACTGATTCCAGATTAAAACATCCACTCGCTTTTGATCATAATCTGTATTTCATTTGATAAGGGCTTCAAAGTAATCATGCTGCAGAGCATGGTAAATAGCAAATGAGTAAGAACATGAGTTCAGTTCACAGACAACTGGTGTTAAAACTGTTTTAATGCTCTGTAGTTCTTATCAGTGGTGGCAAGGACCATGTATCTATCCATTAGCTGCAGTGAATCCTACGTTTTCTCTGTAACTGCAAGGAAAACCACAGTCACGTGTCTGGTCGTTATTGCCACCTGTGTAGGAGATTGTATTAAAAAATCTTCAGTGAGCACAGAAATTATGTATCACTAAATATTGCAGAAACTTAGTTGGGTTCCACAGTGATTATTTTAAATTCCCAAAATCTGAACAGGACAAGTATATTTTCCGAGTGGTCTCCATCTGTCATTTTCACCCACGATGGCCAGTACCAGGCCTGACAGAGGTCTGATTTGTCAGTACCCAAAGGTGATTATTTTCTAATAAATCCTGTGAGACCTCTCATTAAGACAATTTGGCCTTAACAGCCTTAGAGAATACATGGGTCCCCTGCTGTTCAACTACTTTGTGGCTGAGTCCTTGACAGCAGCTGTGAAATTTTGGGCTGCGTGCCTGCTCATAGCATCCTCCATGGAATATGGTGATGCAAGGATTCGATCATCTGGTGGTCAGGTGAGTCCTCCACCCCGTGCAGCGTTAGAGAAGTGGCTGTGTGGTGGGAAGAAGGAAAAGCTTGTAAAGCCCTCTCCCCCTGGAGATTAGCTTGCTTTGTTCTCAGTGTCAGTGAAGTCAACAACAAATTTAGAATTTAGTCTGTTTCAGTTTTTTTTTTTTCTATTGTGAACAGTTCTCGGAAGCTGGAAACAGGTTATCTTCAGTCTTCAGGTTTTTATGGGTGCAACAAAATACTTGCCAGGTTATTTGTCACAGTAGAAAAACATTAGATGTGACTTGCAACCTGCATCTGAACTCAGACTGTTCTTCTCTGAGGTTTAGCCTGTTCCGCAATTATCCTCTAGTATTCATCGAGTCTATTTCATGAGTGACCCTTAGTTAAATTTCAAGTGAACTATTTGGACGAAATCCAGTTCTCTTCCTTTCCTTTCCCTCCAATTCTGAATCATGTGAAAATTAAAATAGATATTTCTCACAGTAGATACAGGCAACAGGAGCAAGAAAAAATACTTTCCTGAGTGCTTTTTAGCATCATCCCTGATAGTACCATTGTGCCTGGCTCTAACAAAAAGTTCATCCTAGAGCCAAAGGCCACTGTCCTGCCTTTTTCCACACAGTAATTGTATGGGTCTTGTGTGTGTGATTTAGTTTAACTGTCAATCTGACAGTGCTGTTGAAATTTAACAGCGAGCTTTGGATTATCTCGGCTCTATAGATGACAATTTCAGTGCGTGGACCACATGCTTTCTTTGGCTCTAGTTCTTTCTTCTTTTTTTCTTTTCTGTGTTATCATCTTCCCACAATTATTATCCCAGATTACTGAAACAGGTCACTGTACCAATGGTCAGTAGAATATATTTCACTAATGTTTATTATTATTCCTCTAAAGAAATTATAATGTGATGTGTCTACCATTTTCATCACGTTGTAGCCAATTTTGTTGCAAATCTAATACATTTAGTTAATGTCCCTGGGGAGAACAAACTGGGATGTTATTTGTGCAGGAGAAGTAGCGTGATTCACGCTAATCTACAGAGATTGTGTGGAGTTCCCCACAGAGGAGCTATGGGTTAGGCAAGCTAAATCACACATTTTTTTCTTGTTCATCAGTCACCGGTTTCATTACTGAAACTTTGTTTGCGCTTCCCCTCCCCATGCAGGGTCCAGAAGCTTTATATGCATTTTGTCAATATTTTAAAATAATCTGTGATTTGCTTAATGCGGCTGTGTTTTCTTTATGTGCTTTACGAAAAAAGGTTGGTTTGTTAATATGTACATTCAGGGTGTAAAAGCTTAAGCCAGTTTAGGCTCTATTTCTAGTACTTTGTTGCAGAGCGGCCTTGGATGACGAGTGCCTGTGGTCCGCGTACCAATCAAGGGAGGAGTGAGGACATGCCTAAATATCCTCTAGCGAGGAGGTAGCTTCTGAAGCCAGGAAGTGTAGCATGTATGTGCTACACTTAGCCCAACAGGACATCACCCATACATTGCATTTTCTTGAATTTCACCTTACCTAGAATTCAGAGAGACAGCTCTCTACATTTGAGATTCACATACCCAAAACTCAGGCCTGTATTTATCATATTAACCTGAAAGGAAGACGACCTCAATTTTTAAGTTAAACTACTGGAGGAAAAGATGCAATTTTTGTTTTGGTGGGCATGGCAGGTACCATCACTCCTGTCTTTATCGAACGGTAACCGGACTTCGATCTTTCCTCTCAAAATATGACCATGGGAGGACAAATCAGTATCTCAGAGAGTCTGATGGGAGTCCTTCCTCACTTCATAGCGATGGCCAGGCCCTCTCCCTGGTGCCCTAACCGGCACATGCCCATGAGCGAGACCCCCCAGTGCCTCAGGAAGAGGACTTTGCACAGCAGGCTTCCTCCAGAGCAGCCTTCCACCATTTTGGCTGGTAAAGTCTCTCTGTTTAAGTGTCATAGTATCAGTTAAGGTGTAAAATAGACTAATCCTAATTGTTTTGTTCACCAGTTAGCCCTTATTTTCAATACCTTTTGCAGTCTTTTGTCTTGGGTCTTCTGCTTCTTTTGACTTCAAGACACAATGTACTCCTTGGGCGATACTCATAATACTTTCTGTTTGAGTGAACCTTCCTTTTCTCCACATATGCTGTTCCACTTTGCTGTGACATTAATAAACTTTCACCCACTTTGCAGAGCAGGGCACAGGAGGGTGGATGTGTGGCTCCCAAATACCGCCTGACCCCACCCTCCCTTTACAGGCCTGTGGTGGGAACGCTGCTGCAGGAAGTCGGAAAGTCATATTTAATTCCTTCCTCTGCTTGAGGGATTTTAGGTCTGTATCGCCCACCTCCCAGGAGAGGTCCTTAACCGGTAGGTTGTAAGCTGTTCCAGGTGTTAAGGAAACTTTCCACCCCTCTGACCAAAGCTATGTCACTGTTTAGCAAGTAATTCAAGATTCATATGGTGAGAAGGAGAGAAATCGTGACCTGAAGCGGCTGACTGGAGCTCACCGCTTAGAGCAAGGCAGCCTGTGTTCCCAAAGCACAGAGAGAAGACTGTTCCTGTATTTTACCGAAGGACTGTTCAGCATAAAATACAGAGCAGGCTGACGAATAAGGACCAAAAATGTAGTCCCTTCACCAAGCGCTGTAAGCACTGACTGCGGCCTGGACTAGGGAAACCTCTGGCACGTGGGCCACAACAGGAGGAGCCACAACTCCCTGCATGCGTGGGCACGAGCAGACCTTCGCTGTAGACCATAGTCTGGTGCAGGCCATAGACCACAGAGCGATCTCCTAAGAAGCATGCTTATAAGTATCCTCGTCTCTCGAAGGAATGTGAAGCTGGATCACCGTCTTATTGGGCAAAGGCTTTAACTGATGAGCCATGGTACAGAAAGCAGAAGAGCAAGTGAACAGAGATGTAAATGTTGTTAGCTGTCCTTTAACAGGTGATGTGCAGCTGTGCGTGATAGAAGGCCTAATCCTGTTGGTTTTTCATACATCTGATCTGAAGACGTCTGTAGGCTCAACTTCCCTCAGGGGCAAAGATCGAGAGGCATTAAGCATCTCAACCCCAAGCAAGCTTTAGTACAAGCTAAGTGCTAAGCTGCTCTGGACTGTAAAACTGTAGCGCTTTGGGGCCCATAAGGTCACAAACTGCAAGCCCTGTGAGAGGTAGATAACTCGAAGACCAGAGGACATGTGAGCCAATTCTGTTTTTCTGCCCTTACATTCCACCAAACTGTCCACTTTGGTGCTTAAATCCTGCGCTGGATCCAGTCCTTGCGCTCTGGCCTAATACCAGGTTTCACTAAAGAGTTTATTCTTGTTTTTAAGCCTACTGCACAAATCAAAGAATTTCAGGTAAAATAAATTAACTGCTCCAGCAGAGAGCCACAACAGTTATCTTCATTCACAACAATGCCACATATATGTGGCAAACAGCCAGCTGCTCTTGATGTACTTATGAATGCCAAGAAAACTTGGCCTTTAATAAGCTGTCTAATTAACTACTAGTCTTATGATGTACAGCTCAGTTTTCCTAAGTCATTCCTTTGCCAAATCTTAAGTCTTAGCATCTATTGCCTCCTGTGTCATTTCCTAGTCATTCTTCTATTTTGAAGCTAATGTAATATAGATCAAGGGCCACATTCTGCATTCCTTCTTTAGAAATATCAAGAAACGTTTATTCTTCGAAGCTTCTGCCGCTCTTTGGAGACAGACAATTAAATGAGTAGACAGATCGGAGTAAGTGATTAACTTTTTAAATTGAAGCCACACACTGGAGCGAAGTAATCATTGGAAAGTGATTTTAAGTATCATATGAGTCCCCACTTTCTTAGTGCTTTAGCTGGAGTATGAAAAGTTGAGAAGACCCACGCAGATTTTTTAGATTGCAGCATTACAGCAGAGCCTGTTTTTAAAACTAAAAAAAAAAAAAAAATATTTTCAAGGGAAATAAAAACTTTTCATGTACTTGCAGAAACTTTACTTCATAGAAGTCTGAGACTGCTTTGCAAGACTCTCCAGGAAAACTAAAAACATGACTATTGATGCTGGTAACAAATAATCCATGGCCAGTACAGCTACAAGAGGTTTAAGTCAAAAGAAATTTTGCCATATAAACAGGCATGATTCTCAATAACGTCACTCAAAATCATGCTGTTGGGAAAGACCATGTAGCTAGGGAATGGTGAGTTGGCCCAGTAGCAAACTTTTCAGAGTATTGTCTCAGAGATGCTACTTGATAGGCTTAAATTATGCATATAGTATATACTATGTGATGCTATGAATAGAAATATATTAAAGTTCAAATCATGCAGAGGCAAGAGAAATGAAGAATAAATGAGACTATGAGTTGAGAACATAGTGGAGCTGAGTCTTCACTAATCTGGCTAAGTAGTTGTTGACAGTGTCAGTATTAGCTTACAAAATGCATCCTCTTGCAGTTGCCGAGGACAGGAATCTGCAACGCAAACCAGGAGGCTCAGTGCATGCTCTCTGTTCAAAGCCTAGCCAACACAAGCCCTGCTCTACCAGCAGATACACAACCCATAGTCATCCCTCCAATAACAGCTTCATACAAAGAAGCTAACACCAGAAAATATTTCCTGTCCTTGTTTACAAGATCCTTTACAAGCCTCCTCCTCCGCTACCCAGCTGGGATTCAGTAGGCGGCTGCAGGACTTGCTCAGATGGCTGGGGAGGCAGTGAGGATGTGGTCACTGAGCTGGCTGGAGGTGATGGGGCTTTACTGTATCACTGTCCACCACATTCTGACCACAGAGCAGTCGCTCTCGTCTCTTCTCCTTTGTGGGGATCATTGGTCACACACCATCTGAGGACAGCTGTTTTCTAGCTGTCCGTGTGGTATTGGAGGAGGTAGGTAATTTTACAGTTAAGCAATTTTTGTAATCACTTACTTTACGCTGTGGGATTTCCTAGGAGCAACCATTAACTAATACAGACATTCAATAAATTCATTTCATCTGACCTAAAGTTAAGGTATTTCATGAAGAAAGTGTAAAGTCTGCTTTGTTTATTGTCTAGACAACTGTTAAGCAGATGGACACTGCCTTAAAAGCTACTAGTGGATGCTGAGATGTGTGGTGATGTGTCATACTCTGGGAAATGATGGAAATGGAAGAACAGTGGTTTGACAGAGTGATGAGTTCTGAGGAAAACCCGGGCATGCAGTGTGGTGAAATGTCAGTAACACATAATATACGAAAATTAACCAAACTTTGCTATGTCCATTGGTGCTTGCATATGTACATAGCTATTTTTTCGATGTCTAACAAAGGTGATGTAATGCAATCCTGTGCATAGCTTTGGAAATTTTGAGGGTGGGATTACTAACCAGCCAAGAGTCAGAAGAGCTGCTTATGGTTACCATCGATGTTGTCATAATTTTCCATACTCCACACATCCCAGCAGAAGTAACTGTAAGGAATTTTATGAGATTGCCTGCTTAGAAAGATTATATTCTTTTAATTGTACTTGTGTCATCAAATCTGGCGAATCAATGTGAGGTCTGGTTTTGTCTGCTGGTATAGCTTCATAGCCATATCACTGGCATAGCTTCTTGTATGTCAGTGGAAATAAATCATGCACTGACATAAGACATCTGTGTGCTGATATAATTGTGCCCATACTGGGAGCAGTACTGATGTAAGTATCTACGTAATAATGACGCTCAAATACAAGAAAAGACCAAATGACACAGCATCTGCATGCAAAGACAGGGCCTGAGTTGATGTATTTTCTACTATCCTTGGCACTATCAACCCGAGAGTAATTTAGACCTGCTCCAGGAACCTGCTTTCACTCTTATTTATGTGCTTTTTGGTACTTGTGTAAGAATTTCAGTTCAACAGCTTGTGTGGATACAGTTCAAATTACACTAGTATAAAGGTATCTTACTTCCTATGTAGCTTACACTCATTTATTCAGATTGATTATATTACCATGAAAAGGTATTTTTATTGGTGCTATGCACATGCATTTTTTCTGAGTTTTGTTACTCGTGCTGCTGTAGGTAAACCACCTACAGTTACATTTACATAGAGTTTACTCTGTGTAAAATGTACATGAGACTGAAAGGGCCAGAATCAGAACTGATACGTAAAGGGCTAAATGGATATGAACCTAAGCAAAAGTGACAGGAGTTTAAGTATTGCATCTTCCTTGTTGAATATACCCCAGGTGAGGGACACTGTAGTAACATGACCTCACAGAGGGCCTCTTCCAACATTGGTCCAGAAATGCTGAAAATGATACGAAGTTTATTTGCCTAAATAAAACTGAACAAAAAAAAAAGCATTTCTTTTAAAGTACTTCAAAGTGGACATCCTTGTCCAATAACTTCCAATAACCCATGCAGAGCCAGAAGCAAAGTCTGGGGAGCTAACTGGATGCCAAGGTTGGGAGCCAGTGGAATTAGAGAGAAAATTCCCTGCGTATTATCTGCATTGCTAGAGAATGGAAGTTTTTCTTAAAACATGGACTATACCTGTGAAAATTTGGGAATTGAAGTGCTTTTGAACTTTGTTCATTCTCTTCTTCTGGGACTGTTTTGTTCATTGGTACTGCGGCATTTAAATCTTGACATTAAGTAGCACCGAGTAGAGCCACTTACTGAAAAGAGTTCCCAGACACTGGAAGCCGGAACTGATCCCGAAATTTTTGCACCATAAATGCATTATTGCTATGTAATTTTAGCTTGAAAAGGTCTCTATTTCATCTTGGGGGGGGAAAAAATAATTGCACTTTTTTTTTTTTTTAAAGAGATGCTCTGTCACAGTATCTGTGAATTCAGTATGTTTTTCTTTGACTTCAGTGGGATTTGAGTCCCGTGCGTTTTCCAGTTTCCCTAAATTTGAAACTGTCATAATCAGTGAACATTCTTAACCTGGAGCCTCATACAGAATATTTGTTATTCAGATAGATTAATTATGAAAGGCTTCATGAAAGAAAGACATTATAAAAGGAGATCTCAAGGGAAGAAGAGAGTCATAAGAATGAAGGGAAAAATGGTACTCCTTGATCATTTTGATGATAACATTTGATAATACTGTCATGCCTTGAAAATTACCTCTTCATTCAATAACAATGAAATGTCTAGGAGTGTTCCAAATGGCATGGTTTCCTTCTCAAACAAAAAAAGGGCATATATGTACATTCAGACTCATATTCTTCCCTCTGCTTCAGTAGAAGCACTGAAAAGTTATTGTTGATTATTAAAATACTATGTCTGGCCAAAGCTACCTTCATCATTATCATTATCGTTATCATTAATATTATCATCCTGGAATGGAAAGAAAAAAGCTAATGCTGTCTGTATGGTTTTGGGAGACACCCCATATCTACAAGTAGGAAGCATGGGATGAGGTTGTTGCGCTAGTAAGACTAGAGATTTTATGCTCTGTCATGTCACTGACTCATTAAACAACCTCTGAGAATTGCTTAAATACTCAGTATATTGGCTAATACTTTATTAAACATAAGATATAATAAAGGTACTACTTGACAGGTGTGACATGAGGTTTAATGTATAACAATCTCATTTCTTTAAGTGCAAGTGTAAGACTTGCCTTTTGAAAAGAAAGGTGATCTCTGGTGCAAGGACTGATCAGGAATCTCAAGCTTTCTCTCTGTGCCTTGGTTCACCTTCAGTGAATAAAGAGAATATTTCTTCTATTTTGTTTGTCATTGAAGAAATTTTTCTACAGCATGTCTTTTGAGCACCCGACTCAATGCACGCTTGAGCCTCTGTATGTGTGGCAGAAATACAAATTTAAATAACAATAATTAATTACAGAAAGTATAAAAATCCTGTTAAAGGCAATGAAAATATTCCCACTAACTTTGCTGCATTTATATCTTTAGATGGAAGCATATATTGATGTTTTTATCCAAGTTCTGCTGTTTGCAAAGGGCTGGTGACTTTAACCTGTTGTTACCTATGGGTGTAAAAATTTATTTTAATGGTGTGGTTTTTTTTTTTCCTTCCTGGCCAGGATTTATGTGGACATCATTCATGTGATACTCTGGGAATGGCAGACGTTGGGACCATATGCTCTCCTGAGCGCAGCTGTGCGGTGATTGAAGATGATGGCCTCCATGCAGCTTTTACAGTGGCTCACGAAATTGGTATGCAGTGCCTTTTCTGTTCGCTTGCCAAATCAAACACTTGTAACAGCTGCATTAGTAACCAAAATACTTCGCAATTAATTCCAGATTTCCCCTGGTCCAGATACTCACTTGGGGATTAAGGCTGTATACATATGCACTTCAGGGTTAACTAATAAGGGATCAGAAGGCAAGGGAAGGCACACAGTAGGTGTTTCCTTTCTGACAGTGTCGCTTCTAAGCAGTAGTTGAAGTGAAAATTCAAAGGCTACTGCTACTGTCCAAAGATGTCAATACGTGTCCCTCCTGAGAAAGCATTTGGCCCATCTGCTGTAATTCGCGTGCATTTAGTGCATGCACAGTGTAAAATAACTCGCTGTTTTAAGCTACTTGCATGCTCTGCTGTTATAAGCTTTTTCTTGGGACGATCTGTTACCTGCACAGAAGGCTTCTGCGGAAAAAACACAATTCTAATATCTTTCTGAGTGGATAGAAAAATTTATGGTAAAACGTAGTACTAATGTGAATCCTGAAATAAGTTAAATAGTATTTAGATAATAAAGGTTTGGTCAAAAAACTGTTTAACTTTGTTTCAGTTTCCACCTCAGTGGACAGCATTTTAATGTAGGAGCCTTACATATACCCTTCAGAAGGATTTAAGATAGAATTAGTGACAGAAGAAAGTTCATATTCTGGAACATTATGTCTGTCATGATATATTCCTTGAGAGACACTGCTGCCATCTTGATTATTTTTAATTTACTATTGTTTTGTGAGATGTGTTCACTGGAAATACATTCGGTATGAGGGCTATTCACTTTGGTGAGTGAGCAGCAATTTAAAAGTGGAGAACATTTTTTTTTTTTTAACATTCTTGGAAGGAAATAACAAGGAAAGGAGAACTTCCAGAGAGCGCCAATTTCTGAATTGCCTTGTGCCTTATGCCAAACCAAAGTAAAGTTTGTTTTGGGAATATCATTACTGTAGTTCAATTTTCAAGTAGCTAGCAGGTAGAGCCCAAGAGTTATGTGCATTATATATACCTGGCTCAGCAAGCAGAGGTCACCAAGAATGAAAAAGCAGCTGGCATCTCAGTGACCTGACCCTTCAACGATTAAAGAACCTAACTGTACTGCTCTTATGGTGCCATAAAGAAATGAAATCAGTAGTAGCTGGAGAGGGATCGTGTGATGCATGAAAACATAAAGTGTTGTGGCAGAATGAGTCCCCAAACCAGAAATTTTATTTTAATAAACAATAATGTAATTATAAAAGAAAAAGCCCTCTGAAATCACTAATTCAAAGCACTGGGAGATAAGTACAGCAATACATCAAATACAACTTCACATCAGATGAGTTTGGTGGCATCAAACATGGATGCTGTGAAGCTTATGATCCATCATGAACCTGGTCTAGAACTGGGACAAGTAGATAGATTGTCAAACTTAGCCTGTCACTCAAAGGTCAGTCTGCTAGGGGGACTGCTTGTATCTTCTTGCACCCAGAAGTGATGTTTACTGCTGAATGTTAGTGGGCATTGGTGAGTTTGGATGAGGGATAGAATCACAGAATCATAGAGTAGTTTGGGTTGGAAGGGACCTTTTAAAGGTCATCACAAGATGTTCTTGTAATGCCAGTGTTGATATATCTGGTGTGTGATGAGATGAGTAACGTGTCTCTAAACTACCATTTTATCAGCGGCTAATACATGTTTAGATAGATTAAAAATGAAAGAACATAGATCAATAAAAATAGAGATGACTAGATTTACTACATGTTATTACTTTGAATTCCACACAAAGAAAATGTAAACACAAGTGATCTAGAAGGACATTTTTTAAAAAGAGCCATTTTCATACCTAGACGTTTACAGGAATCTGTAAAAGCCATAATTTTCAATGTAAAAAAGGCATGCATTGAAATGAATAATTAAATACCCTAATGGACAAAAAAACTCTAGTTTGAGGTTGTTTAAAATAATATCCTTTCTTTTTTTTTCTCCTCACAGTAAGATTTTAAGAAAGGAGGGGTGTCAAGTCACAGAATGATCTTTGTGTGTGTGGCCTGAAGTGGGAGCAGTTTAGAAGGAAACACAGCTAAAATTGCTTGAGTACTTATGTTAAATTAAAGGTCAAAAAAAGATGAAAAATAAAAGTGCGGCATAGATACCCTTTAGTTAAGCACTTTGGGGAAAACCTTGCTTTATTTTATTTGGAAACCAGATTTCTTCCTTCAATTCAGAAGTCTTAAAATTCCCCCTGTCCTGTGGGTAGGGTGTAGCTTTAATTTTAAGGTGACTTAATTATTTGATGGAATTCACCTGGCAACATAGGAGATGCCCTGCAAGCCAGAGGGGACGCTAAGGGCGCTAAGCCTAAGATGCTCCTTTTTGTCAGTAGGAAGAGCAAGGTGAGCCACAAAGCGAATCAGAGTCATCGTCTGCAGTTTTTTAAATAACCCTGCTGCGTGTGCATGTGTAGTAGATGCAGCATCATTAACATGGACTTGATCCAGAGAATATCTTTGTGTCCTCCCTTTGACTTCAAGGGGATCTGAATGCTCTTGTTTCCTCTCTGAAGGAACCAAGGGCATTTTTGAGGATCATGTTCTTTCTCTGGAAGGAAACCAAAGTAAATGGAATTGCAGCTCAACCAAACAGGATGATGCACAGCCCAGGGGCTCAGGCTGAATATGTGCACAGGAAGCCAAAAAGCAGCCTGCTACAGAATAAAGCCTACTGCTTTTGTTGCCGGGGTTTCTACTGTGTTATGTGTTAGATGTTAATTTTAGTTCTGTCAGGTGAAATAGACAGATTTTGATCAATGGTTTTTGAGAGAAAGAGTATGACTGAACAGCAATAACAGGCAAAATCTCCAAAGAGCTATAAACAAGAGCATGGAAAGAAATAGATGCAACCAAATTCTTAGTACAACTGATTAGTTGACAATAAGAGATGGAGATCCACATATAAAGATTGACAAGGTAGGATCTGAATCTTGTCCTACTTGTATGTAGGAAAATCAGGAATAATTTGTCTCCAATGTCAAATGCAGAAAATGAGGATAATGCAACAAAAAACCAAGAGGAAAGCTTATAACTTTGAACGTGATAATCCCGTTTCTCCTCAGAATGAAGGGAAGCCTTGCTAATAGCATAAATGTTATTTTTAAATCATAGTCAAGAAATCCAGACACTGGTACTAAATCCATATATGGTTATTTTCTAGCAGGAGACATGCTGCTATCAGTTTGGACAGCAGTAGCTTTGCTGTCAGAAAAATAGTTTTCTGGATTCTTGCCTGAAATTACCAGTTCAGCTTCATATTGTGGCATATAGATGTCTTTTTTCACTTGAAGAAACTCCTTCAGCTATGCCCCCATAGCTTTGTAGGGATATCTGAGCTAGCTTAGGCACATTATGTAGACATTCTCCAACTCTTAGTTATCATCAGCCTATTGTCTGTAGAAAAATGATGTTTCCTTATTTCATGCACTTCTCTGCTTCAGACACATTTGGAGAAGAGCATTAAAGAACCTATGATTGCTCACATCTCAAAATTTATTTAATGTTTTTCATAGGTCAGCACAAGCAAATTGCTTTTCCATATATCCCTTATTAAAGTAACCACCAGGGAACAAAAATAACTAGGTTCTCACTCTAATACCCTGGACGGGGTTCGAGATTTTGGTGCTTTTACACTTGAACTGTAAGGCAGTCTGTGCGTCCTGTGATCCCACATCACTAACAGACACAATCAATCAATTAGAAGTTGCATCTAACATGTCTTGCGATGGGATATATCCAGTACATGACAATTCCTTGTTTAGTAGCCTGGTGTGGCATTTTGTAATACAGTCGCGGTCAGAAGTTTCTGCCAACTTTGGCTTCTCCTGTCCTGGAGTCCCACATGCTTTGGGACGTAGAGCCTACCACCCTAAAGGGTTTGTCATGTACAAAAAAAAAAATGAAAAAAGTTCAAGAGAAAATAATTGGAGCTACTGCTCATTTTATCAATAGGTAGTATCCCCAAATCACAAACGAAGTCTCAAGGAAAGCCAAGGATTAAACTTGTCTCTTGAGTTTTGATCTAGTCCTTAAATACAAAAGCATCTTTCCTGCAGTCAACTGAAGCAGGCAAAGCTCCAGTTTAGTTCAGTGAGAGTTACATGGATCTAATAACTTAAATTATATATATCTTTATGCTTTCCAATCAATCTTTTTTTTTTTAAGACAAGATAAAGAGAAAGCGCTGCCTTTTTGCTCAGTGGTAATGTTCATTTGACCTTTTGCAAAGTTCTTATTTCTCTGTTGTGCAACCACACTGGCATGCTATTACTCCTTGTATCCTCCTGAGTAATATGGTTTACTGATGTTCTTTCCAAGTATTTTATTTTTAGAATATAGCTTTAAAATTGCTACATGGAACTAATTAAACCTCTTCATTAGTTTTCTTTTATCTTTTACATGTGACTTAAGAGAAGGGAAGGCCAAAGGGGGGCATAAAAGCAATCTTCAAATATATTTTTTAAATTGTTGCAAAAATTTACAGAATAAATCACTCTCCATGTCCACCTGGGACAGCACAAGGGGTAATGGCCTTAAATTGCAGCAAGGGAGATTTACTTTAAACATTAGCCAAAATCATCTAACCAGAAGGACACTTCAGGGCAGGAATGAATTGCTGGGGGAGGCTGTGAAATCTCCATTACTGGAAGTTTGCAGGAGTTGGCTGGCTAAAACAGCTGCGACTTAGGGGATGCTGATCCTACCCTAGGGCAGAGGGATGCACAAGATGGCTTTTCAAGGTCTCCTCTCAGCCTCATTTTCTATGAGTATGTGAAGTTATCACAACTTCCTCCACAGTTATACTGTGTAACACCTAAAATCAAGGAACTATGCAGAAACTAAAACTAGAAAATTCCGTGTTTAATACCGGATCTTTTTCAGCATGCCATCATTCTGTGCCGTCTGCCGCCAGTGAGGACAAAAACATCACGAGCAATTTCAGCAAAGTGCAGTGCTTTATTAGAGAGCGTGATTTTATTTAAAGACGCCATTTTAGAAGTGAGGTATCACTCCTGGGGTCCCTACTCAGGTGGTTCACTGAAAGTCAGCAAAATAACAATCTATTTATTCTATTTATTCATAGCAATTATTTATTCAGAGCCTGAGGCTGTATTTGAGTTGTAGGCCTTTGTAGAAAGAGGGCTGTGAATACCATGTCTAACCTTTGTAACCTTTATACGAAACTGTATGATTCTGACCCTTTCTCAGAAAAAAAAAACTGAAACCAAGAATATGTATGATATTTAAATGGTAGTCTTGTTTTTGATGTCCATAGAAGACTCAAAAAATACTCTCATTCCATATTTTACCACATGTGCTCATTTTGTATACACTCAAAAGTAACTAAATACAATCTTTTCTTTTCCACTGATGAACGTGTAGCCCTTTGATTTTAAGGCTGTAAAGATAAAGCAGATAAAGACAAGCTTTAGACTTGACAGGTAAGAATCTTTTTTAGCCCTTCATTTCAAGGAGGATACATTGCCAAGGGCACAGAATCTCTTAGGCACATGAAAAAATGGTGAAGGTTGTCTGACTTTCGTATTATGTTTCCTTCATGACAGATGAAGTTTAGGCAAATATCCAGGTAATCATCATTAGGCAGATTTGCTTTCTTAAAACAACAGAAAAGAGAGAGAGAGAGTATACTCATCCAAGTCTTCTCTGATGACACACATCAGGAAGATGGCTTGATTCCCTCTCTTTGAATCTTTTTCAAAGTTCTGTCTAAACTTCTGCTTGCAAAAGCTCTTGAATTAAGCCCTCACGAACATATCCCCTTTGATTAAGAGAAAAGATGGACTGTCAAAGCTAAGCCCTCACAAGAGGTGAAGAATAGGGCAGAAAATATAACTGATGCTTCAAAAAACACACATCAGCTGTACAAAAGGTTGATGGTTAAAATTTTGAGTAAAAATTCTTGGCTTGTCCAACAATACTTTGATTAATTTATAATGTTACATGTAATATATAATTGTTCCACCTGCAGCACACATGGTGCTTAAAACAAACCTTTTTCAGTGAAACTGAGACAGTTCATATGGAAAAGTGGAAGGATAGAAGGGGGAAATGGATATGATGTAGAAGAACTGAATCTTTAGGTCCTGCGTATGTTTGAGCTTTTCTTTGTCTACCACATACTTTTAAGTCTGAGTAGATCGGGGATCTTTGCCTTCTTAACATCTGTGAAGCAATTTCTGACAAGGCAGTGAGGAGATGGAGGGCCAAGTTCTCAACCGGAGGCTTCAGGAAGTGACTCAGACACAGCACTAATGTTGACCAAGTTTTCAGAGGTTTTCTGGAGTTGTGCTGATCTTTGTGTACATGTAACCTCATGAAAAATAAGGTTAAACAAGCTTTGAAAAGCTGCTATGGGTCCTGAAACATCATACCTTAAAGCTGCATATACAGAGTGAAATATCAGTATCTCTGCATCCATAAGGGAATTGAGCATGAAACTCCTTTGCTTAATGTTTCAGAACAATCATTATCAAAATGGAATTTAGATTTTTTTATTTAGGAGCAAGGTTTAGTGGTGGACTTGTCCGTGTTAGGTTTATGGTTGGACTCAATGATCTTAAGGGTCTTTCCCAACCTAAATGGTTCCATGATTCTAAAAGAAGTCCACTTCAGCTGTGTGTGCCTGAACCCCCAGTCTTCCAGATTGCAGGGGAAAGCAGGGATTGCTTTCCTCCTTGGCAGGTAAATACTACCAATATAATAATGTAGTTTTTGTGCAGAAAGTACTTCTGGTACAGAGGCAAAGGCAGAATTACCCAAAAAACCAGGGAGCAGGAAATGCAATTATTACATTCTTGCACTATCTACTCTCCCAGGGTTCATTCATTTGCCATAAGCTACCATGAATTATATTCTTCATGAGCTGTAAGTTGGACAGATGTGAAATGAGTGTCACCATCTCCTACTTTTTCATTAAAATTAATATTTATCTTCTACATGCCCCATTAATTAGCATAGCGGATGTAGCATGGACCTCCAAGACCACATTTTTTTAATGATTATTTGAGTCAATGTGGACATAGTGGTTTCTGATTGCCTACTCCGCACTGCCTGGCCAGAATCTTGCCTGCAAATTGTCTGTCTGACGGGGATGATGTATCTGTGATCTCCCACAGAAGTCTGTTATAACAAGCTGTTTCAGCAGAAGTTTGTTTTGTGTAAAGTCTGCAAGACTAGTGTATGAATGTCTGATTGTGGCTTTTTTTTTATGTCTGCTCCTAAAAAGAAGCTGCTCTTGAGACTATTGTTTCATTCAGTCTGAAGAACTCTTTTAAGCCAGAAATATTAAAAACTGCCTCTAGGGTGGAGAGTTAAAAGAGTGATTTCTTTTTTCTTTTTTTCTTTCGTAAGTGATGGATGGCAATCAAAGCAAAGAAAATTGGAAGGAAAGTTCAAGTATGAAGGAAGAGCAATAGCAGGTTTTATATTCTATGAATGTTTTTTGTAAGCTTGTGTAATTCAAAACACTTCTATTTTACAAAAAAAAAAACCCAACTTAATTAGTCATTATTGCTTAGGTCCATCATTTTTTATGCAAAATTCCCATGACTTCAAGAGGATTTCTGAGTGATATCAGCATGCAGTTCATAACGAGGAGTCAAGTACTCACCCAAGTTAGAAAAACAGTACATGCAGAAAGAAATTGTTTTATTTTAAAAGAGTCACTGCATGCAGTCTTTGTTTAGTAAAGGACAAAGCAAGAGGCTCGTGGAGAAGGTTGGAGAGGGCTGGTGATTAGACCAAGGAATGTTGAGCCAAGAGCTTCCTGAATCCTGATCCCATGAGAGCCAGTGACTCACTGGGAAACCTTGGGCAAATCATTTGACCTTCTTTTGTACCCCAGTCATCCCCACTGAAAATTAGGTGAAAGGCATGACCTCACTGAAAAACACATGTTTCATCGGATCTGAGCTTTTCTAAGAAAACAAATTACAATGCCTGCAGCATTTTTTAGCGTGCTGTGTCACTTTGCATGTGTCTTGTGGTCAGATTCAGTGCAAGAGCTGTACTTTGACATGCTGTTCAGTTCAAGCACTAGAGATCTGTGTATGTCCATAAACAAGGTTGTTAAGCTTTTTTTTTCCGGAAGAGCAACTACAATTTGTGTTTTAGCAAAAGCTGGGTTTTACTCGCTGTACATTGCAGATGCTTTTTTGTTTTCTTTAGTCCTATGCTTGAGATACGAGTGAAAATAAATGAGATGAGAGTACTTTTTGCATGCTCTACAGATAGTCTGGCAACATATTTGAAGAAAAGTCGGAAATAGCCAAACTTCTGTTACTTGACTTGTCCTAATTGCTTTGGAGTATTCCCACCTTATATTAGGAATATACACCCTGTTCCCACCAGGTGTACAAATTCTTTTTAAACTCATTGGGGATTTTATTTCCTCTTGGGCTGTAACAGGCATTGGCCTTCAGTAGTTGTTGGGGTAGGGAAGCTTGTGCAGTGCAAGGACCATTAGCAGGAACGCAGATGGTGCAGGTTAACAGGGATCCGGGGGCTGATGACTGCTGTTGGCTCCTTCATTTCTTGCTTCAGGATCTAAGCAGACTAAGCTGTGCCAAGAGCCCCATGCAGATGATGTTCCACACTATACTAGGGTCCAAAGTCTGCAGGTTGCTTTCATACTGCTTTCAACAGTTTACTGATGTAGTCACACTTTGTCTCACCTCAAGGGGAGAAGGAAGGTTGTGAGGAAAGGCTGTCAGTACATTGAGGTGGTTGGTCTTTTTGCTGTTTGGGAAGGAACCAATTTAAAAGAAGGCTAGCTCCTCTTTGCTTGCATGAGGGTAAACCCTGCCTCCTCGCCATCTGTTTCTTTTACCATTTTGTGCATTCCTACAGCATAACTTAACTAAACACCATCCTGCTGGTAAAATTATATTATGTCATTTTCACTCAGTCGGAACTGTCAACACCAATAAGATACTTCATTAAGTAGAAAACATCAGATGGTCTACTAACCCATTCTCAATCAGTCATCATTTTACACAGCTGCTGGGAGCCTTTTCTTGTTTCTTGTTTCTTTTTTCAATAGCCTAGTTTGAAGTTCATAGTAGTACAAAATGGTGCGATGCTAAAATTGCCATTATTTTTAAAAGCCTTCTTTGTAAGATTCGTGTTCCTTAAGTTTTCAGTTTTGCCCAAAGCTTCCTCTGGAATCATAGTTACATACAGGATCGCTTGAAGGATCACCTGTAACCTTTTCACGTCAGTTCTTATGAAAGGAAGCACCTCACCAGTACGTGCCAGAAACCACCCTAATGTCCTGAGCAATATGTGATAATACCAGCGTGTTCATGCATGTGAGGGGTGGGACAGGGGGAGACTTTCGAGTAGGAAGCGAAGTGTCCCTTCTTTAATTCTTGGATGCAAAAGGACGAAGGGCAGAGGTGTAGGAGAACTTTGTTATTCTCACTTCTGTGCTAAAAAGAGCATACCTTAGCTAGGTAGTATTTAGAGATTAGAGATTGCTGTGATATTTTGAATTTTGATTATTTTTAATGAAATGCATAAATAGTTTTAAGAGTCATTGGAAGTTTGTCATATGCTTTAACCTGTTTTAAATCTGGTCAGAATGTCTTAAAAGGCAAAGTTAGGATGGAGAGAGATTTAGGTTGTGATAAGAATTAGGAATTTTAGTTCCATAAAATTCTTTTAAAGTTGCATTTGCAGTGTTTGTAAGCATACATACAAAGTTAACTGACAAATAGGTATGACTGGCAAATTGGTATGGAGAGCTAGAATCCATATATTTAATGCTGTAAACAACTGTTACCCTCACTAACATCACTGGTGGCTAATTTCGAGGTTCAAATACTGATAATCAGAATTATATATTTTGGAAATTATTGGCTACTTACTACTTCTTTCCTTGTCATTGTTTTTTTAAAATTATTTTACAAATACTTTGGGAAACTTCTCCGCAAAAAGCTGAAGTCAGCCAAGTAAGTGACTTAGTTCTCGTCATGCATTAGAACAATGGCCTGATTTGATATGACAAAGTAGACACTGTTAATGAGGTGTGTCCTCAGTTCACCCCATTTATCATTCTGTAGAAGTTATGCTGCACTCTAATTAAAGATGAAGCCAGTAGCTTGACACTTTCCAGAAGATGACCCTGTTTCAGTTTCCTGCGCTTTGACAGAGTATTTGCGATTAAATGTTCTGTGCTGAGTAGTTGCCTGAGAAGCATTTCATTTTATTTATTTACTCTGAACTTCTCCACAGAGACTGCCCAGCCATTTCTGAGAGGGAGACTAATTTGCAATCATTTTTTTGGAAAAATTTTCAGTCTCTCTGCTCAAAATAAAGAGCTTAGTATTTGGCTGCAAGCTTTTTCGTATCTGAAGGATTTTTTTTTTGTCTGTATGAAGAAGGAAAAAGAAAGGAAGAAGAACAATTTGAGTCCACAGTTCAGCAGTTACATTTTCTGCAGAGCCATTGCATCCCTCAGAGTAGAAGGTGGTGTGACCACATCACTATGACAGTAGGTAGTTTAAGCTGAGGTTGCTTACTGATTGCACTGGAGGAGGAGCCAGGGCTGAAAAACACACGTAAGAAAGACAAAGAGGCCTTTCTAAAGCCAGGGCTGATTAAGTTGGTGCAAGGAGGAACTTACACACAGAAACTGCATTAAAAGAGAGTTGTAGACAGCAGAGAAACCCAGGGATGTCCAAGTTGCACATTCAGAAGCATCAGCGTTCACCAGGCCTGTATGTATCTACACTGTATTAAATCTTTTATTATGTGCTCATGTGGAAAGCCTGTCACGTAAGATGAACAGAGTTACAACATGTGAAATGTGATTATGCAAGAAAGGGATTCATATAGAGAGCAAAGTTGCATCTTAAATGGGTGGAGCATTGCAGAGTGGTATCAGAGGGTGTTAAGGTTAAGAAACTTAATTCTGCACTACAAGCCTGAATCTTTCTTACCACAAAATTTTGGCTAGTTCTGAATGGTGCTGTAAAATGTTGAGCACTCTGAAAAATTAACTTCTCAAATTGCTGGTTTGCACCCAACTATTATTCATACCCTACACTGAACATACATTGTGTGCCATGTGATGTTATTCAGCTGAACTTTTTAGAACAATTCTGCAGCTTTTGTTGTTCCCCCAGAGCTGTAGAGTACCAAGCCCAATGACTTAGAAATGAAGCTCCTTTTCCACTGACAGAACCTCATTACCTTGTTTCACAAGCATGCTGCAGTGAAGTAATTTCTTGCAGTGTTACAACTATACGCAGTCTTGGGACGTTAAATACAAAAGCATTCTTCCTGCAACTTTTAAGCATACCAGTTGTCTCAGAGAAGATTGCTATAGTTAGTCTTAGGTCTAACTAGCATGGTATTCTCTGGCTTGCTGGGCTAACTTTTTGCAAGAGGAGTCTGTCAACAAAAGCTAGGGGATGGGCATGAAGACCTCTCTGGTAAATGTTTGCTTAAGTTAACAGAACGCTGGTGAAACATGTCACAAGGAGTCATCTGATGTCAGCAGAAAATGGTTCTAGTTATATTACTACTAGGCATGCATTGAGGTTCATTACCCTGTCAGCTCCGCTCGTAGTTCTCAGACATGAGGTGTGACGTGGTGCCATTCAGCTTTGTGATAACACTGTGTAGAACCACAGCCAAAACCAACATCATCTTTGCGTTTCCTGAAGACATGCGTTGTCAGTGCCTAGGACTTTGGCAAAGTCAAAGGTGGTCCTCGTTGGCACAGTAGCTTCTGATTCATCAGACGCTTAGCCTGTGACACTTCCACAGAATTTGCTCTATCAGTTAAAGTGATGCAGTGATTATTTTGTTACTCTGTCAGGGGAATGTGTCTGTTTGAAATAATAATCTTACTAGTGAATTATTTTGCTCAATACCAGCATTTGGCTTAAGTAAGACAAAAATGTTGTCATCTCTTCAGAGCAAGTATTTATATAGGGCTATATCAGGTTGAAACTTGACGTGTACCTACTGATGCTCAGTTGTGTCTCAGTGCAGAATACAAATAGCATTACCTGGCCCATACATCGTAAGTATTGCCAAAGGAAAGTGGTTTTACCTATCAGAAAAAAAATAACCCCAAATCTTGCATATAAAACACACCAGTAATTAGACACGCCTTCACTATGGAAGTTTGATTCATAATGTTTTTGCAGCAATGCATTTGTGATATAGCGTTGCAATAGCAATTAGCAACAGTAGTAACAGGGAAAGGAGCATGAACTCTCATCAGTGTTAATCAAGTTCCTTGAATAAATTCTTACTACAGATTCTTCATAATATTATAGGGCCTTTTATTTGAATGATGTGGTAAATGTGTGTGTATCAGGGGAAGAGAGGAAAAAAAGAGAAATGTCCTCTTCATTCTCCTTCCCACCTCCCCTCCAGTGCAGATTCAGTAGCTGCAGAAGGCAGATTGTCTGTTCTCAGTCATCGCAGGTACAGCTAGAAGTGATAGAGCAAGGTCCTCTTGCCACTTTTCCTGTAGCTTGATCCTTAGGTCAGGAGCCCGTCATGGGAGTAAGGCTGCCAGATGATACCTTGGCTTCTCTCACAGGACAGAAACCCTGATTTCTGATCTCCTGCAGCCTTAACACAGCCTTCTGGTCAGATAGCTACTTTCCTAACCTCAAATACAGCTCAGCAGTGAGTGCTCCTTCCATCTCTTTCCTCATGGCTTCTCCCCCAAAGCAGATGAAAAAAACATAACCGCAAGTTTATATAAGGCAAATAGGTAAAGTTTGCTGATTTTCTTCTTTTCCAGCCTGTACTGTAGATATTATTATTGTTATTACTATTGTCATGCTATTATTATGGATATCAGAATATGATATCCTACCATTGGTGTCCCTACCTGTGTCACCTTACAGCCGTTACATCAAAACATGAAACCGATGATACATAGAAGGCTTTCACTTTTTGCAGAATAATACAGTGTGTCTCTTCAGCTGTTATTTGAGGGCATCAGGTTTATTTCTCTGCAGTGGCTTTGGTGGGTGGTCTTTATCCTTATCGTTAAAAGGCTCTTGGTCTAGCCCTGGATGTCTGATTAATCATCTCCTGGCCTAGGTTGAAGGCTGTGAGTGTTAAGTTCAGGCTTGAGCTCCATGCAGCTTTGTGTCCCATTCCATCTTCTACCTCTTGGATAGTCAGTTGGCTGTGAAATAATCCAGTGTGGTCATGGAAACTGAAGTTAAACCTGATGTTTACAGAGTGTGTTACCTGCAATCTATTATTGGTGCCCAGAGACTAGAGAAAAGACAGTGTTCTAGTTTAGCCCCGCTCAGGACCAAGCTAGCTATCACTGATCTACAGAAAAGGTTGCTGTCGCACTTATAAGAGCTCATCTACCACCGGACTGAACTCCCCTGGACATAAAGGATTTTTTTCAATGATTTTTCAAGTTCCATCATATACTGCTTTGTGTGCATATTATTTTGTGTTCTGGAGTATAAATACTCAATACTATATACATTGAAAAACAAAAACCAGCAAAACCAAAACCCTAACTAAAACAATACTAAAAAGCGTCCCACAAAACAAGGCTCTCTACATGGAAGATGCTATTTGAAAACTATACTGAAATCGTTTCATGTATTGTAGAGGGTACACGCACGTCAGCAAGGAGTGCTCTTTAAGAATTTACATACAGTTTGTTCAGTTGCTCCATAAACACTAGCATTTTTGTCCATTTAGAGAGATCTGGTAGAAACTTTCTAGACAGTTGCAGAATATCTTTACAGACAGAAGTATTAGTCTTTATTGCTGAAGATGATTGGAAAAACAGAACTAAATTGTTGACTAATATAAATAAGTACAATTCACTTTAGTCTTCATCAGGTTTCAGTTAGCACAGTTTGATGACATATCAGCTCATGGCATTACTTCCATGCTATATATAATGGTGTAAACTTCACAGCTGTTGTGTCTTCAAGCAGAGATACCACATTTCAAGTGGCCTGCTTTGAGCTGCTGTTCAAAATTTGAGCATGAATTATACGGTTTGTTTTACCTTGACTGTGAGCTCCAGCTGGTAAACTCTGTTATGGATAGTCATATCATTTTATTTATTTGATTCGTTTCTATAGGGCACTTGCTTGGGCTTTCCCATGATGACTCCAAATTTTGTGAGGAGAACTTTGGCTCCATGGAAGATAAGCGCCTGATGTCCTCCATTCTGACTAGCATCGATGCTTCAAAGCCCTGGTCCAAATGCACTTCAGCAACTATAACAGAATTTTTTGATGATGGTCATGGTATGTATTATCACACCTTGTGTCAGCTACATGTTAGTTTTTACTGTGGTCTGGTTTTTTTAGTAAGAACATTTTATGCCAGTTTGTTCTTCATTGCTCATCTTCAGGACTACCTTGGAAGTGCCTGCAAAACAAGGCAAAGGTCTAAAAGGTTGTCAGAGTCTCACTCTCCCTTTGCATGGTTCAAATGCAAGAGAAAAGACAGAGTTGATGGAGCATGTGTTGGCAATAATTTGGAGAGGTTTTTCTAAAGCATGAAATTAGTCTTGTCTTCCCAAATGCCACAGGTATGAGCTCAGAGGGTGCTTTAAACAGAGGACACAAGGGAATGCTTTTTCCTCACAGAAATTAAAATGGGTAGTAGGGTCTACTTAGTGTTAGACTACAGATATGAGCAGAGTGTATGTGCTTTTGTTACCATTAGTGACATTTATTATGTTTATAATGCCATTATATTTATTACATGTATAATGCCATTGTATTTATTATGTTTATGTAGAGGGGCTGTAAGCAAGAATTAAGACTCCTCTGTGCTGTATATAATAAAAGATTACTTCTGCCGCAGGAGCTTACCTTCCAAGTTATGTAACTAATACTTGTTAAATATGTCATTTACTCTTTGGAGAATAAGTGAAAAACTTTCACTTTCCAAAAGCAGTAATAAAAAAGCATAGTCTTTACTCTTTAGTGAATTTTAAAGTCTTCATTGTGCTCCCAAAGCAACTGCAGATCTTAAAGAAACCATTCAAATTCCAAAATGTTGAGATAAAAATGACATAATTGAGTGAATGGATCAAGTTGTTATGGTAACTGAAATGCTTATAGATAAAAAGTATGGTATACCTGCTGAATGTAAAGGGGTTTTTGCTTTTAAATATTCTGTTGGCTAATTTCAGTGAAATATTTTCTCCTGTTTTCCTCCTTCGGAGAATGACTTCATTTTTTTCTCTCAGTTTTATTAGATCCATTAATCTGTACCGGCCTGTTTTATGGTCCATATTGCTCTGGCATTGACTTAGTATTACCAAGTTAGTTTCCACATATGAAGAGAACTTTCCTTTTTTAGTTTAGTTACTGAGGTACAGTACAGTTCACTGGCATAAAAAAAGGGACCTCCCTCACCATCCATGAATGACCTCTTAGAGAGCGCAAGGAACTCTGAACTATAATTCCTCTTCTGTTCTTCTCCTGCTGTAGGCAAGTAGAAAGGTTTTTCTCATTTTTTCTGCTTTTTTTTTTTTGTGGCCCAGCTTCTCTTTACTGTGCATCCAGCTAGCTATTTTAACAATAAAGAAAGCTGAGAGAACATTTCTCCCACCCACCTCACCTTTGGCTTGTTTGTACCTAGGGGGACACTTGAAATTTGGACCTTTATCCATGAGCTGAACCCAGTCTCAATGTGGGTGGACCTCTCAAGAGGGTCTGTAACGATCAGTCCTACAGGTCTAAGAATATAACTGACAGTTTTCTTCAGTAAAAGTTAGTAGGAGCTTCAGGTCCTTCAGAGCTGTGTTATGGTCTCCTTGTTCAGCATGAGTGCTGTTTTCCTGGACACGAAGTTTGTCAGTCCTCAACTGCTGACACTTTTCACAAAGTTGTGTATTCTTTGCTGCATGTAAAGGGCTTAGGACCTGTCAGTCTGTTAATGCATGGGTTAGGGTCCATTGGCCTTTCTAATACTCATGAGTAGTTATCACTCAGGCATGTAGTCTCAAAGAGTTATCAATGTGATGAAGTAATTCACAGAAAATTTGAACCTCTCATCATAGAGGTCCATAATCCTCTGGAAATTAATTTTATTACTGATGGTATTGGTGTGATTTCAAATATACAATGTTTAGGGAATTTCTTTTCTTGATAGATCAGGCCTTCGAGACCTCTTCTAAGTAACAGTCTTCCTTTTCTGTTTAAGTTTATCATTTTTCAGTTATTCATTTTAAATCAAAATTTGTCTTAACATAAATACTATCTGTGAAGTAAAAACGGAAGTCGATTTAAATTGCACTTTCTTCAAATTATTTTGCTGAAAGAACACGGCATTGTTTTAGGAAGGGAGCTGCTTCTGGTTTTATTTTCTTCTTCCAGCCAGTGAATGAATCAAAACTCCCTAATTCCCATTTGTAATGTACGCTGCGTGTACCAGAAACCACAGGTTCCTAGTAGAGCATGATGCTGCTTTGGGCTGGTAATAAAACAGCGCAAATGTGCCATATTTCTGTGTTTCCTTCAGAATAAGCATGTGCCTGCTTTTTGGCTGCTCATTTTTTTCCTTAGCTGGGGCAGACATATTCTTATGTAGTTGCAGTGTTTTCCCTCCCTTTTTGTTTTCAAGAATGTGCTCCCCTGCAATCTTCCCATAGGAAGAAGAAAATCCTATCTCTCTCAGGTGCTGCTAGGCAGAGGAGAAAACCATAACCATTCAGATACATTTTTGAGCAGTGCTGAATGTATAATGTAGATGAGGAAAGCAGAAAGTAGTTACAGTGAAAGAATACAGATATTCAGATGTTAGGCGTTCTTTTAGGATGTTTGTGACCAGATTTTCAAGAGTCACAGGAAGTTTATGTGGGAAGCATGGAACAAGAGGAGACTTTTCCGTTCTCTGATAGGCAACATAAGCAGTTTGCACTGGGCTTTCCATCTGAACAGGCATGAGTTTATGACTTGTGCTTTGTGACAAGCAGACCATGGCAGCATTGGTGTGGGGAAGTAAGTAAAGTGCTTCATCTGCTGCTCCTTATGGCTAAGCATAATGAAATGTGAAGGAAGTCCGTAAGTTTGGGTCTGTGAACAGTATTCTACTACAAAAGAACAGTCAATGTCTTATTAAAGCTTTAAGTAAGTTTCCCATGTAGATTTAGATATTCACTCCATGCTGCTGTAACAGAAAACATCACAGTCTTGACTCCCTGATTCCTTAACATCACTTTGTCAAGTACCGATGTGCCTATTTTCTATATTTGGAAAGCAATGTTTTATAAAATGTAGGTATTTAGTATGTAGGTAGCTAGTCCTAAACTGGGTATTTCAGTTCCCATCGTAGTGCAGAGAGGTCTCATCAATGGCATCAGTGGTTTGACTGATCTCATCAGTTGCATTAGCAGTGCTGAATTACACCATAAACTCATTTGCCAGCGTAGGGAAACATCTGACAGCTGACTGAATTGCAGACACCAGCATTACATACAGTTAAAGTCAGCTAAATAAATCCCAATATAAATGTCTCGTCCAAGGTCAACCAGGAGGTCTGGGGAGGATCAAGGTGCTGATCCCTGTCTCCTGAGGCCCACTCTGAGAACTATAAACATAATTGTCATGATATCACCATTTGTTTTACACTCATGAGATGACCCCAGACGGCAATTTGACATTTAGGAAGAAAAGGCTCTGTTAGTGTCCAGAAGACACTGACATTTATTTCCATCTGCTTTTAGCCAGCCCTCTCCTAAGGTACTAATCGCCTTCACTGTCATGCCAACCACTCGGCTGTGGTGTGATTGCTTGCGATTTATTGTGTTTAGTCAGAGTGCTCGGCGCTCTGTGCAACCTGAAACAAAGACTATTTCTAGTTTAATTAATTTATATTCCGGTTATCTGCTTCCTGCACGGATCTTATTCTGCCTTTTT
This sequence comes from Chlamydotis macqueenii, assembly GCF_036417535.1. NCBI lineage: Eukaryota > Metazoa > Chordata > Aves > Otidiformes > Otididae > Chlamydotis > Chlamydotis macqueenii. Next base: position 113,742,882 of record NC_141556.1, on the reverse strand, counting down.
TTCCCAAGATATATGGCACATAACATTGAGGAGAGATAATAAGATGGCTTAATTAGCACTGTCATCAGCCAACAATGTCGCTTTATCCCAGGGTACACAGATGTTCTTTAGTACTCAGGATGAAAAATGGGAATAGCAGTATGTACATGCTCTGTATGTTGCAATGTAATATAGTGAATTGAAGCCCTCTCTGCCCTCACAACCAGGGGGGCCAGGGCAAACCGTTCTCCAACTTCTTAGTTCTGTCTTTTCTCACCATTACAAGTAGGAGGTTGGACCAGCTGGTGATAAACACACCTGCACTTCACTGCAACCTGTCTAAATGTGGACATTGCTACTATCTGTAAATAAACTTTTTTTTTTTCCCTGTGAGGAACCCTTAGGGGCCTTTGCTATCTTCAGTTTTGAATTTACCATGTGAGATCATCTGGAACACCGGACTTATAGAAATTATAGGTGTTTCCTTAGAGCAGCATTGGTTAAGGAGAAGTTTGGATCTCATTCCCCTGTGTCTGGGAGAGGAGAGATGCTATATTTGCAATATAAGCTTGTGAAACCTGTTTATTATTCACATGTGAGAGGTATTCAAATGGCTGCTAACTGAAATGATTGACAGAACAAGTATGAGCAAGGTTGTGACTTTTTTTTTTTTTCTTTTTCTCTAAATTTCTATCTCCAGTGACGGTAGATCTCAGTGATGGGCAACAGTGTCTGTCATGGCAAAATTAAGTGTTATCACAATGTTTTAAAATACTGAATAATGGTTCCACTTGGGAGTTTGATAAACTGCAGTATATATACAATAGTAGAGTATACGACGGAATGTTAACATGCTGGTGCCTTCCTGTCACTGTCCTAACACTGTCCTAGCTTCCTCCCTCATCACAAGGTATATGAAGTAGGACTTCTGCTATTCACAAAGTGTATTTTTGACAGCAATTTTTGCCAATTTTTTCCTTTTCAGAAACTCCAGGAGAAAAAAAAACCAACAACTGTGCTTTCTCACTCCTCACCATACCTCTAGTATTTTACACTACAGCAGACTTTGAATGCTAGGGTTCTTTTAATTATCTTTATCTCACGGCACTCAGCGTGTCGGTTAGCATTGGCACATCTTGTCTGCATTTAAAAAGTCAGCATAATCCAGATTAAAGATAAGACCAGGGCAAATCAGGCTGAGCAATGGAAAAATGGAACAGGTTTAACAAGACAGAGAGTTTTTTGGTAGTAAGCGACGCAGAAAGAATTTTTGGCTGATTTGGCTGATTGGCCTTAGCCTTTAGAGGAAAAAAAGAACATTTACAGTAAGTGTGTGTTCTGGAGGGAAAACCCAAGCCATTGAGAGATGGGGTATTTGGTTTGTTTAAATTCACTGCCATAGCTTGAAATTCTATTCCATTTTGTGTTAATAGTGAGGTTTTTATAGATAGCCTTTTTTAACCAAGATCCAACGGAAGAATACTGGTGTAGGTTCCAAAGTGAGGTAAATTGTGGTAAGTTATTTTGGCCAAGGATAAGTGAAGCTTGCCCAGACCACATATCCCTTTCATGAAGTGTAAAAGAGGTTACATTGAATAAATAGTTCTGCATGTCAACAAGTGAGGATTTCAAGAGTAGAAAAAATTCTATCCTCTAGATCCTCTAGAACCTAAAGGTGAATTCTCATTTTAATGTGTCAGACAAATGTTGACCTCTGCAGTATATCTCAAAACACTTATACAGCTCTTTATATTTATGCTATTTTTTATTTTCTTTCTGTTATTTATGTATTTTTATATAAAATGGATAGCCCTCTTCAAACTAATTCCAGAAGCAGCCAAGTATCATTCCTTACAAGGAAAGCCCAGTCCAGATTTCCTGCCAGTATTAATTTTGATATGCAGCTTATATTTTTCCTTTGATCTGCTGGAGTTTTTTTTTTCTTTTTTTTTCTCTTTAAGTGCCTCATTGGCTACAAGTCTGGGGTTTGTGATTTTTTTCTGGCATTGCTTTAGAAGCTTTATCATTTTTGACATTCTGTCTCAAAATTCAAATGACAACTTTGCTTACTTTGCCATGAGTCTTGATTATTCCTTAAATCATAAACTGATAAACAGGGTGGAATATGGTCAGAGTCAATTTGAATAAAGGAAACCAGGATGAAAGGCCAAAGGGACCCGAGTAAAACTCATTTACACCCTCAGATTGGAAATAGGCAGCTCGACACCTGGTGCACTGCTCAGTGAGAACACAATTGCCATAGTATGTTCTTTTCCAAAACCTGATGACACCTCAGAGAGGCTTTCCATTCACGTCAGCATCCTCTGAATGAGTTTCACTGTCATTATCAGTCTGCCTAACTTGAATGACAGATTTGCAGCACTGCAGAGGAAACTAGGAAATGAGTAATAATAGGCTGGTTTGCTCTTTTAGGTAACTGTTTGCTGGACCAACCAAGAAAGCAGATCCTGGGTCCCGAGGAGCTTCCGGGACAAACCTATGATGCCATTCGTCAGTGCAAACTGGCATTCGGACCCGAATACACAGTGTGTCCTGGTATGGATGTGTGCTCTCGCCTCTGGTGTGCAGTTGTTCGCCAAGGTCAGATGGTATGTCTCACTAAGAAGCTGCCTGCTGTGGAGGGAACACCATGTGGAAAAGGGAGGATCTGCCTCCAGGGAAAATGTGTTGACAAAACCAAGAAGAAATACTACTCAGTAAGTTACCAGCTGTGACCCTAGGGAATTCTAGAAAGCATAATCCTCAAAGGCGCTGATTTTTGTGGGAGTGAAAGGAACTTTATGGAAGTCAGATTGAAAGCTGCTTTGTTTTTTAGCATGTAATTGGAGTGTTACTGGTGAGTGATACAGAAACAAACGCTGCTGAGTTCCAGGAAGCATGTTTTCTTCTTGAAGTATGAACGCCTTCATTCCCGCAAAACTAGAACATCCCTTCAGAGTGGAGGATTTGCCCATTCAGTAAGTCAGGTTTTGGGACATACAGGAAGATTGTCAAGGACCTATTCATAACTTCCTGACTTCTTGTCAATGGACTGTGAGATAAATTAAATCTGTAAATTGAATTTACAGCCATTATCCAAAAGGTCCCAGAACCCTAACTCTAGTGAAGAGAAAGATCAATGAAGTTCATCCAAAATATAATTTCTGGAGCAGAAAAGCTCTTACCTCCAGTGACAGAGTCTCTCCTCTGTCAACTTTATACATCTGAAGAGTCCCCACGCTCTTGAGAACTGTCATCCAGATAGATCATCTGCTTCTAAATTTATTGGGTGGACAGTAGCCCTGCCCTTTCTGTTATATCCACAGGAGAGGTACAGACTTGTAGAGCTTTGTGAAGATACATACGCACTATCAGAGTCGTTCAAATAAAGCTACAGCCCTTGTAGCACCCTTTTCTATGAATTCTATACTACTTCTTCATGCTGTTGCAATACTCTTCTTAGGGAGCCAAATTAGCAGAGTTGGAAACTGTATCTGGTAACTCCATCTCTTGCCAGTAATTCAGAGCAATACCTACGTGTCACAATAGCTGCATCATAGATAATTAACTGTTAATCATAGATTAGCCTCATGAACATATCCTGGCAGCCAAATACCCTGGAGCTAGTATAAGGGAGCCTGTCGGTGGGAATAGCAAAAAAAAAAAAAAAGAGAGCAGCACATGAGACTATGGACACTATTTCTGGTGCATGCATGTCTTCCATGAAACAAGCTGAAGTGGACTGCACAGAGCAAGGGCTAGTATTGCCTTTACATACACAGTGCCAAATGAGATGTCATCAATGTGCAGATAAAAGGCAGAAATTAACTCTGCTGGGAGAAAGAAGGCTCCTAAGGCCTTTTATCCCTGATTAAAATGACCAACAAAATGCCTTCAGTTGAGGAAAACATTATCAGTGTCTTTGAGATGTAGCACATTTATTCACATGTGGATGATGTCCTTATGTCCCACTTTCCATGTATTTCAGGCTTCAAGCCATGGTAACTGGGGGTCCTGGGGACCCTGGGGACAGTGCTCCCGCACTTGTGGTGGAGGAGTTCAGTTTGCTTATCGTCACTGCAATAACCCAGCTCCTAGAAACAACGGCCGGTACTGCACTGGCAAGAGGGCCATCTACCGCTCCTGCAATGTCGCACCCTGTCCAGCAAATGGTGAGTGCCTTTGTGACAAAGTGCCTTCATGCTCCAGGTTCCATTGTAGTTTCTGCAAAATGCATTTACCAAGGCAAGCCGATGGTCATTAATACAATACCGTAATTCTTCCCCCATCCCCACCCTTACACCATACAGAAAGGTACTGAAAAAAAGTACTGAAAAAAAAAGAAATTTCAGTCCTGAAAAATGAACCGTAATGGAAACTTTATTCCTTTAATGCTTATGATGTCATGGGAATATTTTCAAGCTAAAACAGCTGAAGGATTTGAAGACCAGTTCTAAGTAAAGAGACGAAGTGACATAACTTAAAAATTATGTAAAGAAGAAATGGAAGTAATAGATGGGCATAATGATATTTGCAGCCTGGTCTGAAATAGTCACTAATGATACGAATAATTCTACAGCCAAATCTTTTCGACAAGAGCAGTGTGAAGCAAGGAACGGCTATCAGTCTGATGCAAAGGGTGTCAAGACGTTTGTTGAATGGGTCCCTAAGTACGCTGGAGTACTTCCTGGAGACGTTTGCAAGCTCACCTGCCGAGCCAAAGGAACCGGCTATTATGTGGTATTTTCTCAGAAGGTAATGGCATCTTTAATCATGATTTCATGCTCCAGTTTAGAAGAGTCCTGTATCTTAGAAATCTTTCCCTACAACAAGGGAAAAGAAGTTAATCATATGATTCAAAGATTTAACTGTGAGATTAGATTAAATGGTTTGATCCACTGGTTATATATTAGGACCAGAACTGGCCTCTAAAATGAGGTAAGTTTTTCCACATCTCTGTATGTGGATTAATGGGCCTCGTAGTGCGCTCTGCACTGATTTGTTCTCAGTAGTGGATAAAGTGGTTTCAGCCTGGAGAGTCATCTGTCATTCTGGGGTTTTTTGCAGGGGAAAGAGTACTATGAGTAAAAGTTTTACCCTGAATTATGTTAAGGAACTCCAGAGAAACTCTTATGGAGCCAATTAATTTAGAATAATTAGCCAGTTAGTATAGATGTGACTTGTGCTCAGTTTGTTATGTCAGTTGCAATTCAAACTGAAATGTCTCCTGCGCTTATACTTGCAATTCTCTGCCTCTAAATGTTATGAGGGTAACATTTAGATGTAGATGGCTCAAATGCAAGGCTATCTACAAGTACTGTTATTAATAAGCTGTGAGATGATCATTAAAGCCAGGGTCATTTCAGTGTCTTACGGTGGAGTTATCTGTCATTGCTTTCAACCCTTTGCTGATTTTCATCAGCTTTTGTGCTGGGGCTATTAGAGAAACTCAGTCTGGGCTGTCAGGGTAGGCGCTCTGTTCTGTATGGGTCACATTAATATGTAACTGGGTTTTGCCAGTCAGATTCAGAAAAGCAAATCTTTTCCATGGTAGTTTTAACTAGCGATAATTTGATTGCCTAGGTAACTGATGGTACTGAGTGTCGACCATACAGTAATTCAGTCTGCGTCCGGGGAAAATGCGTCCGAACTGGTTGTGATGGCATCATCGGTTCAAAGCTCCAGTATGACAAATGCGGGGTGTGTGGAGGAGACAATTCCAGCTGCACAAAAGTCATGGGAACCTTCACCAAAAAGAGGTATTGATCCTGACTATTAGTAAATGTATCCTGTGCAAATAGTAATTCTGCTGTGTGCTTGCTTTCTTTCTGTCTCTAAATGCAATTTACTTTCGTATGAAAATTCGGCAAAACAAGTACATTGCCTGTGCTTTATTGCACTTTCCAGATGTTTACAGCTGGCCTCTTAACAATACCCTGAAACTGGCAAATAGTCAACTGGCAAAACACCATATCCAGTCCATTTCTGACACAAAGTGCCAGTGATACACATGAGCACCCAGTAACAGGAAGTTTGCCTAGAATAAGGCATCGCATCTTGTGCTGCTTGCTAATTTTACTGGTCAGATGGCTTGTGGTTTCTGGAGGAGAGAGGAAAGGGAAGAGAGGAGTGAATCAGAAAGTTGCTGGGGTCAGAATAATCTGGGTGTATCCGAAACTCTGCATTTCCCAGATGATGCTGCGTTAGCAAGTACACGCTGAGAACCCATTTCCTCTCATCTAACTTTAAATTACAATGAGGACATCCCACCTGATTTAGTGAAACAGATTCATTGTGTAGTTAGTGGAGAAAAGCAGACAGCATTAGAGCACAGCAGTAGAAGTCTTCCTTAGTAGCTGAGAGGGATTGTACCCTAAAAATACTTTTTCACACTGCTGAGTATATGTGAAGCTTAGATGTTTAGCTGAGATGTCAGAAGTAAACATTGACTTAAACGGGGCATTTGCTATATCCCTTCATGTCCATTGGTGCTATATTGATCTCCAGATGGACTTTTTAAAGTCAAAATATTTATAGCAGTTATCCATATGACATTTTTCTGTCAGAGTTCAGCTTTTAACTATAATAAAACTCAATACAAGTAAAATAAAAGGAACTGCCCCCATGGTTTTCCCTGACCGCACTGAGGGCAGCAGTAAGCTTTTTACTGAGATACCAATCAAATAAATTTGCCTTTTGTCTGACCTCTTGTTTCCCTCCCACTTCAATTCTTAAGATTCATAGAAAAATGAGGATTTTTAATTACTATTTATGTAGATTCCAAGCTCTCGCAGGACTGCTGTAGTGATCTACTCTTAGAAGCTTTCAGTTCTACTTAGTATCTGTGACTGCATTAGTGTACTGTCTTTTCAAATGTACATAAACTTGATTTTGGTTTATATCTTCCAAATTCTTACATAGCATATTGAAAGCTACCAGAAGTTGAAATTTGATTCCTGAAATGACCTTTTATTTCTATAGCAGTCAAAAATGGCTTAGAGAGTGAATTTATTCTAAAAATAAACATAAGTAATCTTCTTCCTGGTAAACCAATGATTAGTCACCTAAGGATGCCAAAACACCTCTGCCAAAAAGAATGTCTTTCCATCCTAGTAATTATATAAACCAAATCTTTTCCAATCTGTAAATGTTGAAATGTCTGGGATATCTAAATGAAGAAGACAGTGTGAGATATACTTCATGTGATTCAGTAATGACCCTTGTGCTGAAATCCAGGCTCCAGTTAAAAAGTTAAAAGGACTCCATGAATTTCAGTGAAGCCAGATTTGTAGCATAGATATACTTGGAAATGATGAGTTTCTATTATAATTATTCCTGGAGCTACCATGGTGGAGCTACCATCTTACTCCTCAAATCGTGCCTTTAACTGAAATGAGACTGGTCAGAGAGTAGAATATTTATTCAATGTCAATGCATTCAAAACATTGTCCCATTTAGAAATAGTCAATCTGTAAGTCACAAGTATGTTCTAACTTGATTTTGATTGAATTTTGGGGTGATGAGGATTTATTTTGTTCTAGAAATATTGTTTAAGACAATTCACTTACGTGACTAATTTACTTTAAAATAAACCCCTCATTAACATAGTGAACTCTTAACTTGTCTGTAAACTATTTTTTACATATAAAAGGGCAGTGGCTGTGGTAAAATGATCTTTTCTCCACTGAAAAATAGCAGATCCTATATTGCTGTTCATTATGAAACAAACCTGTATGTTAAATGTACTAGGAAACTATTAAATGTACAAGGGGAAACTGGTATTTCCCATTGCAGACAATTGCCATAACAACATTTGTTTGTACTTTTTTTTTTAAAGCAGTCAAACCATAATCTTCTGGGAAATTTGTTTCCTAAGAACTTTTTTAAAAGGCTATTAACACCAAATAGTCAAAAGTTGGGAAACAGGAGAATGAAGGCTGCGAGTGCTTCTTTTTGCACGTAGAGTGTTGAAGTTCTTTGTGCAGATGACTTGAATTCTCTAGCATTCCTTTTAGGTTTTGAACAAATTATTTTGTAACATTAATAGCATGTTTTAACAGAGTTATTTTCGCAAGTTATGTAAAAATATTTGTGCAGAGCAGAGTCCCCCCAGCCTGTTTTCTGCACCATATTCCTTCAGGTTTATGGAGGTGCTAAATCAATAGAGTTTTAATGATTGTCCCATAGCTGCTGGAAATAGCAAGGGAATAGCACAAGTGTTTAATGTGTAGTCTGTGCAGTCTCTGCTTCTGCAGACAAAAATTCTCAAAATTAGCAGTCAGTTCTTTAAACAATAACCCCAAGGGAGATCCCTTCACTTTCATGTATTTTTAATATATTTTTCTCATTCCTTTTTTTCTAGAAGTTTCAGCACTAAACTTTTCAGATACGAGATACTTGTAGGATGGTTTTGTCACAGGTTTAGAAATGAAAATGCTTGTCTCCAAAATCCAGCTGGTAGCTTATAGCTATCTATAGTCTTTAGATTTTTTCTGTATATCAGTAAGGTTAAAATAAATAGCGTACTGAGCTAATGATACATTCCAGCACACTTAGAGGTTTTGAATGCTTGACACTTTCAGTAGAAGAATTGGGTATCTTTTTCTAAATCTGAGTTATGTTACTTCGTAAGTAGCAACTGAGAGGACTCTGTGATGGTACAAATTAAACATTCGGGAGCACCTCCTATTAGACACTTGACAATTAATCTTTGGCTTTACGAATTTCAAAGTAAACAAATTTTTTCTCAGTGGTCAAGATTATTTTTAAATGTTCCCAAGGTACCTCTATCCAGCTGTTATTCCGCTCATGGTTTCCTTAATCATCATTATAGCAAAGACAGCAAGAAACAGCTGTAACCAATGGATATCTCATTATCTTTCCTTGGCAGGCCATGCGTGCATCGTATTTCATATCTCCCACCCTTTGCTGAAATAGATAAGCTATCTGTTATTTTTCATTCCTCTTGTATCTGACTCACATTAAATCATTACAAAAGCTAAAGATTAAGCAATTTGAAATAAGTGCAGCAGAAATTTCTTCAAGAACATAAAGAACAATGCAATAGACAAACAGTGGAACCTGGTTAAATTAATCTTAGATGAGCCTCAAGCCAGATGGATTCAGGGCCCGAACTAAAATGAAGCAAGATGTGTCTTACCAGTGACTTCATTAAGCTTTGCAGTAGAGCTTGAGGTTTATTTCATGCTAGCTACTGAATACTCTTTTTTTTTTTAACATCTCTTATTCAGCAAGGGCTACACAGATATAGTGAAAATCCCAGAAGGGGCAACCCATATCAAAGTTCGGCAGTTCAAGAGTAAGGACCAGAGCAGGTTCACTGCCTACCTGGCCCTGAAAAAGAAAAACGGTGAGTACCTTGTCAATGGAAAATATATGATCTCCACTTCAGAAACAATCATTGACATCAACGGGACTGTCATGAACTACAGCGGCTGGAGTCACAAAGACGATTTCTTGCACGCAATGGGACACTCTGCCACGAAAGAGGTTCTTATTGTGCAGATACTTGCAACTGATCCAACTCAACCAGTGGATGTCCGCTACAGTTTCTTTGTGCCAAAGAAGCAAGGACAAATGACTAACTCTGTCATCAGCAGTGGCAGCAGCAGCAGCAAAGTGACTCCACAGCTCATGCAACCCCGCTGGGTTACGGGGCCGTGGCTTTCTTGTTCTCGAACATGCGACACAGGATGGCACACCAGGACTGTCCAGTGCAAAGATGGGCATGGAAAATTAGCTAAGGGATGTCTTCTCTCCCAGAGACCGTCAGCATTTAAACAGTGCTTGTTGAAAAAGTGTTAACCTGTGGTTGTGATCTTCTTTAAAAGAGGTTTGATTAAGCCATTGTTGACATACTGGTATTAGGTCTGCCCAGACAGAGAGAAGCAAAGGCTTCAATGTACTTACATACAGCCTCAAATTATGGGCAGAATCTGCCTATTTGGACCAAATGAAGATGTGCACTGCTTTAAATAACAGTAGGGTGATCTTAATATGTCCAAAAACTAAGCATAAAAGTTGTTAAAAGCCCTCTGTGTCTGCAAAAAATATAAAATAAAATAATGCAAAAGAAGAAAAACTAGTGAATGGAGGATCATGGGATATTTGAAGGTTACAGAATCATCTTCCCTTTTTCACCTACCTCTAATACAGTATGTCCTTAGAAAACGTCACATGTACCCACAATACCACAGTAGCTTATTTTATACTGTTTTGTAAATAACTTTCATTTGGTATGTCACTTTATATCACTTGGTTCTATTAAAAAATCAAAAGGCAAACTACGTAAGCAAAGTGATTGACCAAAGTATATCTGCAGCCCTTGTGGACTCGGTCCGTTCTTCAGAAAGGGCCGCAGATGTTTTACTGGAAAATGAAGAGCTTGCTGCTGGTTTTAAAAAGTAATACCTTTTGGTTTCGACAAAAGGAAATACATTTTCATGCTAGGAATTTCCTGACAGCAGATCATTATTCTATGACAAATACTGTGTTTCCACCAAGAAATTCTCAGAAGGAGCATTGCAGCAGCTTGCAGATCAGGGATCCCCACGTGTGCATTGCTCAAATACCAGCACCGTCAGCGACTCCTCACCATGTGTATGTCAGAGGCACACAGGAGGAGGATTTGGCTGCTAGAAGGAATTTGTGTACATTTTGCTTGTAAACCTTCCACTAGTTCCAGCTGTGTCACAACTTGGGGTCCTTGTTGTCGATGAACAATAGCTGCTAGCTTCTTCTTTCCGTAAAACAAAGGCATACTGTATTTTGTAGAAACTAGTTAGAGAACCAAAAATTACAGGTGAGATAATCAAGTGTCTTCTAACTCAGATATTCTGAGGCTGTGTTCAACTGCTTTCTCTGTTATTTTCTCTGTGGCTTCCACCTTGAATCTAACAACGTGTAATGTACCTACATCTTTTGAAGAGGCTATAAAGGTCAAAAAAACACAGCAAGCAGTTAATATTTTATCACTGTTTTGTCCATCATGTCTAACTCTGGTATTCATCTTACCAGCAAAAGTTTGTAACTATTTGTCTTTTTTGATTGTTTTGTGTGTGGTTTTGGGTTTTTTTAAAGCTATAGAAGGCATTCATGTTTTGTGTATCTACCACGTTTGGGAGGAAGAGGGGTCACTAGGCAGTCAAACCACATCAGGATGTGGAGGACTTGCCCAATATCCATAAGACTGTTTCCACAGTACAGGCAGTAGCTGGTAATAGTTTTCATTGGCAGCAACTTCTGAATCCTATTATTGTCTGCTCCAAGTTCTGTGACCAAGGATGGGCATTTCACTTTATGCTGGTAACAGGTGGAGGCCTGATAGCAACCCTGTTAAAATTCCTTCCTTTTATAACAGCAGGCTTTGAATTAAGCCTTAGGATAACAGGTACCAAAATAAATGGTTATAATATGCTGATGAAAATAGAATCCCATTTTTCTTTTATTCCTACTTTCATCCACACAGGAGAGTAGGAGACTGCAGGAGGATTTTCAGACAGAGCCTCACAGCTCTAAGTCAGTGGTACTTGAGCACTGAAATACCCCAGGCTCTTCTGAAAATCCCAGTCATGAAATCAGTAGAGAAAACTTGTTGGTATGTGTAGCAAGAAGGGCAGGTCACACTCCAGACTGACACAAACATGTTTTTGCAACTGTGGTATGTTTCTGTGAACTCTTAGAAAGCATGTGATGATTTCAAAACAGCTCAGAGTTGCTACATCTACAAGTATGAAACCTGGAGATGTATCTGGTTTTGTACCGGGTTCTAAATAAACAGTAATATAGGGGCAGGGCCTCCTCCTCTGTCAAAGTGAATTACCAACAAGTGTTACTAGTCAGCTTCAGCTTTCAAGAATGGTGCGGCCTTCTTGTTAGGAGTAGTCCTATGCAAAACTGTGGATCTTGACGAAAATTCCCTCCTTAATCTGTGATCCCACAGTAAGAACTGAGATCAAGGCTCTGAGTATTTGCAGAGTTCTGGAAAGTTAAGATTTATGCCTTCTCTATGTGTTAACATAAGATCACTTTGAAGTGTCTTGTTTTCCGTTCAAGTAATCTAATTTTTATACTTATATATGTATTACACATGTTCTAGAACCTCTCAAAAAAAGTTCATAACAAATAGAAACCATCATGAGAGGAAAAATAAGGATTACTATGTCTCAGCATAGACTTAACATTTGTCTCTGCATACAGCTGCTGCATTAAGTGGCATTTGTTTTTCCTGTGTTCTATCATAATAGAGACAGAATGTGCAAGTATTTGTGTTTGCATCATAGTAATAATTTATTATATATTCAACAGGATGAGTAAAGCTTTTGGATGTTGTTCAGACTCCAGAAGAGTAATACCATACGCGGGTATAATTTTGAAGCTTACTTAGATCAAGAGTATCTTTTTTCGTAGAAAGAGTTTATTTATAAAAAAATAATTAAATATGAGAACAAACCACTATAGTGCTTTTTTTCCCTTTTCACCAGTGCAGTAATGACGCAGATTAGCATGAGAAAAAGCAGTTGTCTTTATGTGGTGAGAGGGCAAAGGGGACAGACCAAGGAAGCAACCCTGAAAGTGTAAGATAAACTAGGTCAGCCTGCTCTAGTTAACACTTGCTTTTTAGCTGTTCTTTGTAATCAGATTCCAATACCAAACCTTGCTTTTGGCAGTCATAGCTATCTCAAGTAACTGAAAAATTGGTGCAAGGTATGTGTCTTTGTCACTCACACTGTTACGTCATTGTTTACATTGCTACTGAGTGTTGCCAAGCAGGATTCATAGCGCATCTAGGGGATATAAACTCGGGAGTGTTGCTCTTTGCATAGACAGAAGCAGTCCTCAGTTTTAAACTCGCTGCTGAGTTTAAAATTATTAAATTTTGGGACACATCTCCAGTGCCCTTTGGTGGAGTTGCACCCCTCAGCATCAGTGGTTTTTAGAGCATCTGCTTTTCAAATAAGACATTCTCATTAGGGAAAAGCCTATCATCTTTGGTTTGACTGTATACAAGAAATTAAATTTAGCTGCCCTCCTGTGGAAACAGTTTTATCACAAGGGGGAGAGGGAATAATCTTGTGGATTAATCACAATTGTAAAAAAAAAAAAAAAGCAACACAGCACTGAAAAAAATAAAATAATTTATTGTTTTTACAACTGGTATGTGAACGGATGTAATGAATTTATTTATTCTTATTTAACAAAAATATCAATTGTGCGAATTCTATATTTAAAATGTTTTGCTATCGTCTCTGTCTCTCTCTTTCTCACTCTCTTTTAATTTATGCTTCAGATTTATGTTGAAAGTACGCCTTGTGAGTTTACATGATGTATGGCACTGTTTTTTTTTTAATATGTTTTAATTTAGAAAGCTTTCTGCATGGAACAGGAGTGTATGTGTATACATGTGTGCACACTGTATAGATGTATATTCTTTTTCTGCTACCATCTTTTTCTTAGAGAAGTTGTAGATTTTTTAATTTTGTGACACCTCATGCTCAAAGCTCCTTGTTACACTTCACTTTGAAAATCTCTCAACTAGCAAGTCAGAAAGGTCTGTGGACCAAAAAACAAAACCCAACCCCATACTAGCTCCTAAAGAAGTCAGACAACAGATTCGCATTGCACAGATGGATGCAGTTCATGCTGCATGCTTCAGTGATTTACCAGCTGGTAAGAGCTGGTAGGACTCTACCCTTTGCTTCAATGGGAGCAAGTTCAGGCTTGTGGTAAATGAGAGTCCGCTACATGTGAATGAAGTTTCTCTGAGTTGTCAGGGTGGCAAGTGAGTCTTCTCTCATGCAGCTTCTTATGTTTGAGTTGAAACACTACAGAGAAACTCCTATGTGCCTCTTAAAAATATAGCTGAAACAATGTTTGATTTGGTTTATGAAGACTGAACCATTAAAAAAGCTAGTTTTTCAGTCTTTCCACCGTTTATATACATTTATAAATATGTATATATGGCTAAAATAGTCAAAGCTTTGCCATGTTTTACTTCATTGTATTCCAGCTCTTTACACCACATCATGCAAAGGTAAACGCAAAAAAAAAGCCAGCAAAGCGTGTGTTCCCAGTATTTCCTTGAAAATAACAATATCTGTTTTCTTCCACTTGTCCAGTCCAACTACCGGCGTACTCAAGGGAACTTGTATTGGGTCCAGTGTAAGGAAAAAAATGCAATATAGACAAACCTACAACTTTTCTTCAGTCATTTTTTTTAACCCTACAAATGACTTCTGTAGCCACTTCACAGTAAGGGCAGTACTAGAAACAGCAAATAATCTATTTCAAACTGGTGACAGTTATCTTGCTTATCAGTGCCAACGTTCACACAAGTTGCATTCCAGCTCAGCTTCTCTGCCCAGTGTCTGCTGCGGTCCAAGCACTATCAAAGACCCAGAGCCAGCACAAGGCTTTACATGAATTTTTGATGGCCAGTGGGTGATGATTCCTCACTTAAAGTCCACTCCAAAATGCCAGGGAATTACTTGACTTACTTTGATGATCTTTAGGGCAGGCTTTAAACAGGATTTGTAAGGATGGAACATTCATAATTGTGGTTTTTCAGCAATATGTTTAGGAGTGTGTTTCTCCTGCTGGTAATGCATGCTGAGCTGTTCTTTGTGACTGAGGAAGATGGAGCCTATAGCAAGAGCCCAAGTTACATTCTCTGAGCATGGGCTGCAATTTTCAGGAAAAAAAAAGTTGCTGGTTTGGAAGGGTTCATTCCTTTTTTTTTGTTAAGTGGTTAGTTTTTAGAGAGTTGCCAGAATGCATCATTGCATTCGTACTTGTCATTGGTAACATTTTCAAGAGAGTTTTTTAGTACACTGGTGCTAGCTTGTATAGTAAAGCTAGTTCAACATTCTTGTTTTGAGTAACGTTTTCTGGTTTATCACGTGTACCGGTAATGACTGTTAACATGAGAGAAATTGTCAAGTCCTCAGTTGGCACCACAAAATGTAGCTTTGGGGTTTACAAGATTTTATTAGAAGTGCAAATTTTCAGTGATAGCATACAAAATTTAAAATGCCCCAAACATACTCTTAGTCTTCCAGGTGAGTGGTGTAAGAACTTATCTCCAGACACGCTGTACCAGACGTCTTGATACTGTCCTGCTGCCTTGAGAAATGCAAAGTTACAGCTCTAAAACAAAATTCACAATGTCATTTGCCCTGAAAGTTGCCTGTAGAGGCTCACAGTCACTGTAAGGATGCTAAAATCATTTCCACGTCCATCAGCCTTGCACAGGCCATGTTGAAACACAGACGCGGGCCTATGTAGAACTTAACTGTGGCTAAATGCAAATGCATATTTTTTTTGTGTGTGTACATGTGTATACTTGTGTATATATAAGCACATACATGTACATATATAAACAAATGAGTATTTGAGTCTCCATTACTCCCATTCACAGGGCAATATAGTTACACTGGTTTTAGTTATACCTATGTAAATTCAGAGTAACTTCATTACATTACATTTGGCTTTGCAGGAGCTGCTTCAGACATATACCACTTTAAGTGACAGCACAATTTGTCTTTTAATTTATAGGAACAGGTTTACACAATTTGTCATATGAACTGTGAAATTTTCAGGTAGTTTATGGTATGAAACATACTAATTGACAGTCAAGCATATATGCATTGTTAAAATCCCATCAGATACACGAAATAATATACTGAATTCAAGTAAGTTGGAGATGGCTTAATACTCCTGTATAGCAATAAATCCATTTAATTTCTATTGCCAGGTCGTCTGCCTAACATCAGATAAGATAAAACAAGAGAGGTATTGTAGGGAAGACTAACGGGAAAGCACAACGCTTGGTTTTGCCGAGTTTATGTCATGTGCCTCTTTATACACTCGATTGATGTCCGCATATTCTGGGAAGTGTCACTTTGTGGGTTGCAGATAACTTGGCTGAAATAAGAGTACCCTTTGAAAAACCAAGATGTATCACAAAACTTTTTTTCATCCTAGTATGTGTCTAATCGAAGAGAGTTAACATTTTTAGAGCACTACTATGTCCGCCAGTTTACATCATAAATAATATGTTATGCAAAATATAGATTCATTTGAACTGAATTGTACAAGGTCTACACTGTACTATGACACATTGAAGGCCAATATTTTGTTTTGTAAACTATTACATATGTATAATTTACCAGTTGTAATCTTAAAACATTTGATTCTGTGATTTCAGTAAAAGTAATAAATACAAACTGTTATCATAGGTCCAAAATACTTGTTCTATATGGTATATTTCTGGGCTACCATTTGCCATTTGTGCCCCGCTGGAGACAGACTAGCAAAAAGAGATTGAGCTGATCCCTACATTAAGGCATAAATATGCTGTCTATATGTAAACATTGCACTTTAGTTGCGGTGGGGTAGAGTTCTGTCAAAGTGTTCTTGTCAGTCATTAAATAAAACAGGAAAGTGCAGAAGTTTGGTGCCTCTCCAGAACCTTAGACAAAGTTCCTATTTGCCACAGTCGAGAAAGATGGCATATACCAGTGATCTCCTAAGCCTCCTCAAAGCCCCCATGAAATCCATGGCATCTGTCCAAAAGCAACGTCCTGCAGAATTAGCAGATTAGATAGTCAGAGTGAGATTCATTATGAGCCATACAAACCAATCTAAGAGTAGAAAAAACCTACCAGAACGGCTAAATCAGTGTGTGATGTGTGCAGAAAGATAAAAGCAGCAATTAGGGGACTGGGCTGGTGAGACAGTGCTGTATACACGCTCCAGTTGAAGTGTGGCTCTTAGGATGTGTTATTACCAAGATTTACATTTGTAATAGAACCACATTATTATGCCTTATAATTCAGTTTTCATGCTTATTTCTTGCTTATCCTTTCTCATTCCACAACACTAAGCTGGAGTTTTTCTTGTCCTGAAAACGGTGCTTTCTTTTCAAAAATGAAAGCAAACTCACCCTGTCTAAATCTTACCCCATGTGCGTGTCTAATCTGTTGATTTCTAGCATTTTATGAATATTGGATTCTCCTTTTTTTTAATTTGGAGTTTTTGCTTTATTTTGTTTTACAAATTGTAAATGAAATTGATTCTTATTTACAGAAACAATTTATATATGCCTAGGAATAGCTCTTCTTCCTAGTTTGTTCAAATAACGGCAGGGAAGCTTTACAGAGCTGCCTGTAGCTATAGAGAAGCCCAAGGTCTAATAATCTGTTACACTACATAAAAATCTGCTTGAATCGCATTACAAGAGACCTGTCCTGCTACTGCTTGGTACAGGATATGTCTACCTATATGCACTATATTACATATTTGTAGTATTACTATTACATATTCTATATGTATATAAAGATGTTTCAGGAAACCTTGCTTATACATTTACGCTAGATGGTTGTAAGACTGGTCGCTGCCCGTCAGAAGGAATACGATGGTCAACATCAGTGAAGGGTGCAGTGAAAAACCTGTGCTAGATGGCAGTTTTACTGTTTATCCTGCCTAAAGGGTTTAGGGAGACTGTGTTGCCTGCTACACTCTTCTGTAAAAATTGACTAACAGGTTTTCATCCCATCCTCAGTCAGGATACGCGAAGAGCAAAACCTCCACCAAGTCCTTCTCTCTCTCTGCCCACCTGCAGGTAGAAATAGCAGATAGGCGAACTATGCCACAACTTTGTCCTCTACTTGTAGATACTTCTTTGTGTCTCAGAGAACTCCACAAGTGTTACCACCTCAGAGACACTTCAGCACCTCCTCTGTATTTTTGTTTGCGTAGCAAGCTGCAGTGTCACCGAGTAATTATGGCAGGTCCCATCTTCCCAAAATTCCATTTTTATTTCCCATCTTACAGTTTGCAGTAGCTCAGAGAAAGACATTACTGGGAATGGAAATCCATCTGTATACAAATCAAGTAGAGCAGAGACAGCAGTATAGACTTTCTCAAATGTCCAGTGCTGTCATAATCCCATTACTGTGCAGGGACTGTTCTGTATCAGGAAGATGAACTCATTCTCTCTTAATGTATTTTCCATCTCTTCATAATGTGACATTTCACCTCTTCAGAAACTATACGTAATTACATGTGAGGAGGGAGACTTCTATTCCCAAGACTCTGAACTTGTACACCCAAATCTCATTTTTAGGTGGGGATGTAAGATGGATTTGATCCAAGTTCAGTCCTCTAGCCAAATTGATGCTTTTTTAAAAAAACATTAAGTTTTGGAAACCTCAAAATATATCCAATAATTAGACTAGAAAATGTTCAAGTCTTTCCGCATTGCTTACACGGTTATCTCATTCTCCTTATGCTGTGTTTTGTGAAGTTTCAAGTAGTACATTAATCATACTTTGACCACTCGGCATTCTAAGCTTGACCCAAGGATACAGTCGAAGAGAAAATGTGTGGGAAAAATCATTTAACAAAATCCAAGGCAAAATTATTATTTTCCATACTTGGAGGACCAGGGCAGCAATCTCTTTTATTTCCCTTGATTATTCTGGGAAAAGTATGTCTAAGTGAAAGCACACAGACATTTTCTTAGCAGCTGCTCAAGAAAATTTTGTAGCAATCGTGCAACCTAAGGATGAGTTTCTTAAAATGGCCATTGTGGCCATTGCCACTGTAGTCTCACTACTCCAAGTGTTGCTAAACAACTATAGTAAGACAGGCCAGTTGGATGAAATTCTGGAGAACGCATGTGCATCGAGGTATAGGAGAGAGAGGGGTGCCTCAGAAGGTGGCTAAGAGGGCTAAGAAGTGTTACTTTCTGTAATCTTTGGCAGCTTTAATGCATTTTGCCACAGGAAGCTCATAAGCGTGTATTTTTGCCTACCTGTAATTTGGTTCACTGGTGTGTCTTTACTTTATTTCTTCCACCTATTCCTCTGTCTCAGTAAAACTTTACCTAAAGGCGTCGCTTGCCCTTGCAACTGCCAGGAGAAGAGGAGAGCAGGGGGTGAGCCCGGCAGCGCAGCGTGGGAGCCCTGCTGGCATCGTCTCTCAGACTGTCTCACGTGCTGAAGCCAGCTGAGCTTTCAGATCCTGCGTATGAGCAAGGACATGCCTGT
The DNA here is from genome assembly GCF_036417535.1 of Chlamydotis macqueenii. Classification (NCBI taxonomy): domain Eukaryota; kingdom Metazoa; phylum Chordata; class Aves; order Otidiformes; family Otididae; genus Chlamydotis; species Chlamydotis macqueenii. The sequence goes on along the minus strand of NC_141556.1, from coordinate 113,723,833 downwards.
CTCTAGCTCATCTGAGCACTTCACGCAGGTGTGCACCAGAAATTAATTATTTTTATAGCGCTGGCTTTGCTAGTTGCCTTTTTTCTCCCTTACACCTTTGTGGTGTTATTTTGAGACAGTGCAGTCAAAATGGCTTTTACATTTTTTGCTCTGGAGGCACCGAGACATTTACTCTTTTTAAGCTTTGAGCTGCTGCGGTGGCAGGTGTTGTGCCTAGGCCCTCTGCTGATGAGGGTTGGGTGTTCTCGTGCCTGTTGAAAATTTTGCTTATCTGCTGTAATGATTGAAGTCCATAGGCCCTGGTGAGGTTTGCTGATGTAAATCCTGCCCTAGCCATGCTGGTAACCACAGAAGGGCTGTACGCATGTGTTAGTGCACATAAAGTGCACATCTTGCAAAAAAAATGTGCAAATTGCCCTTGACTGGCAATCCAGCAGAGGCCCACTGGAAACCGACTCCATGCAGCCATAAAGCTGTGAAGGTACCACAGGGAAAGATCTGCTTGGTAAGCAGGAAGTCACCGGCACAGCAAACGTCGCAACGGTCCTGCAGTGCCTGGGAGCATCAGGTAACGCACATCTTGAAATAGTTGAAAGCTGGCGACAGGCCACCTGGGCAATTGCTTACATGGCAGCTACCCAATGGGTTGGCAAACGAGCTTAGCTACCTAGTAAAGGTGGTCTGTAACTAAAGGGTAACGAAAATTATACTGGAAACTTTTCAGAGCACTTTAAAGTGGTCAATTTAAGACAGGGCCCTGCCCACTGGAAGTGGTCCTTTGCTGAAGGCCTCGCTGTACTTAGGGCTGGTTTTGTCCAGAAAAAACAGTGTTAGATGCATTCTGTGTGGGCTGGGAGGAATGTTTTCACACTGATATTTATGTGGCATGCTAAGATCTGACAGCCATCCAGAGGGGTTTCCGCCAATATTTCACTTTAAATATATGCTGCACACAACCAAATAAAAGCACATGAAACAGCATTGCTTCTGAGGGGTAATCCAAATGGCAAAGTGGCCACAGATAGCAGAGACAGACTCCATATGGTAAACCAGCGGCCACGGAGATACAGACTCTTTTGACAGGAATTTGAGCTATGAAAGGATTTAAGGGGAAATTACCAACCAGTCTGGCATTCTGATGCCAAAACACACACTCAGGCTCTTGGCGGTACAGGCACGCTGTAACGCTCTTCAGCTTCGCTTCAAAGGGAGCAGGGAAGTGGCAGGACTTCTCTGTGTGAACCTCAGCCTCTTCATGTATGCAGGAAATCACCATCAAAACGCTAGCCCTTCATCCGGTTAAAATGAAACAGTAAACTGAAGTATTATATATGAAGAGCTTCTCCTTCAGAGGAGAGGAGAAAGAAAGAAAGGATGTTTTACTTCCCTCTCCATCAAAGTAATTATTATTTTGGGATGAGTTCATTGTGTATTTTTGGCTATTTTTTTTTCCCAAAAATAGTTTCTTAAGGCAAATCAGAGGCAGAGCCAGAACCTAAGACAAGTTGTGAGGTTACTGTGGAACAACTTTGCCTCCAAAAGGTCTCTGCCTGCCTCAGCCTGCTGAAGCCCTTTCCAGTATGACTCCAGTCTTGGGCTCCTCTTCCCCAGAGCCTGCACCTTCTACCCGAGGAGGCGTCTCCTTTGGCCGCAATCATAATATTTCTTTAAATCATAACCTGTTTTTTTTTTCAGAGCTAGAATTTCTAGAAATATGTAAAAGAGGATGATAATGACCTAGTAGATCAGGAAAAAAAAAAGACATTGGCAAAAAAAAAATTAGGACACGTAGTTACTTCTCATTTACAACTAGAAAAGAAAAAGAGGGGGAGGTAAAGCTCCAAGAAGGAACAGTATCTATGAACAGTATCTCTTCTATTTTGAATCTGGATGTAAGCCATAACCAGGCAGCATCCAAAAACTTTGGAATTAATTTGGATCTCATAGAAATAGATTGGGGTAAACTTTAAAATATAAAGCAGATCAGCCAAAATGAGAGAATGGAGTAGCAATAGAGTAAAAAAAAATGCCTTCCTTTTCAGTTAAATACAGCGAGGAACAAGAAGTAATAAGAAGGGAGCTTGGACAGTTTAGGATAACTTCATACAAGATTAAACTTATCAGATAAATGTAAGGAACAAATCTTTTTTATTCTATAAGGATAAATACAGATTTCCATTAGAACCAGTAGCTGAAGACTTCCATAGCCCAATTATTTATAAGAATGTGGATATTGTTTACTAAAAAAACTGAACATTGTAGCCCACATGGGTTTACCATTTTAACCTTTTTTAAAGCTTGAAATAAAGTCTTAGTTGATTTACTTAATTAGATATGCCAGCAGGTTCCTACTCTTGCATGGAAGCAATTGTAGCTACAATATCCATTACAACTCACAAAGAGGTGGGAGTGAATCAGTCATTCCTAATGTACTTCCTAACATAACCCTTGCTTTTAAAGCGAAGAGTTAGTAGGTAGACTGGAAAGTTTCTTCGATACACGTGCTCAGGTCAGGAAGATGTACCATAGGAAACGCGCCTCACAGACAAGGGATTTAGACTTGAGCTTGATTAACAAATACCCCCAGGGCTATTGGTGTCATTACGCAAGAGAAAGCAAATGGCTGGACAAAAGAGGAACAAGAGCACTTCTCCTCTCCATGGGACCAGAGTAAGAGTCCTGGCTGACAATGCACCATGGCCATGGGTTGCAAAGGCTCGTTGAGGGACAATCTCCTGGGTGCTAGCCCCAGAAACTTGTGAGAATGAAAGGATAAAGCCTGCCTGGGAACCAATGTTTAAGCAGGGCTATGAGTGCAATTCACCTGACTAGTTCAGTAAAAGTCCCGCGAGTAAATAAATAGGTTGGTCATTTGGAACATGTCTCAAAGCACTGCAGAAAAGTAGCTAGAGGACCACAAAAAACTATGTTGGTATCCATATGGCAATAGACAGAGGTTATTTTAGCAATGTGAAATGTCTTCTGATTCCAACAGTGCACACAAAAAAAAAAGTGCCAAAGCAATTTGCCAGTGACAATAATGTGTGGTGTAATGTTGAGGATGAAAAACCTTTGGCTGGGTTTGACCCAGTATAAACCATCCCTGGGTCTACTCCAGTAATATTCAGTGTTAACCAACTGTATCTTGGCTTTTTGTCTGAGTAGCATCTGTCACTTGAATACAGATAAATATTAAATTATGTCTACACTTAAAGCAGAGTCCTTAGTGTTGGCTTAAAATGTAGCTCATGTTTCTAAATCATTTCAGTGAATTCGTAAATCCTATCCATAAAGGTTTTGAAAAACATATATATATATATATATATTTTTTTTTTTTTTCAGTCTGCTATTTAACACTGTAGTATGATTCTAGCCAAGCCCTGAAATCCCACGCAAGGCAGATTATGTTCACTCCTCTGGCTGTCTACATATTTTCCTCCCCTATGTACCTTACAAGCCAATGCCTGAATATAGCCTAAAAGTGTATCCCTAGCATACACCCAAGAGACCACATTCAGCATCCTGTCACCCATCATATTGAACTGATTGATTCTACCAGGAGTGTTAATAAAAGCATAATTTCAAAAATGTCTCTTTACTCTAAGGGCTTTTTTTTTTTTAATGGTATAGTAGTTATGGCAACTGCTTCCTGCCACCTCTGCTGCCAAAAGCCACAATCCGTCCATGAAAAAGAGCTCCTCCATCCAAACACATTTTTCAGTGGACAGCAGCATTCCCTGGCTTGAGCACACTCTTCCCTTCCCTTCTGGCAAACTGGAAGCCAAACAAAATCTGTAACAAATGTGAGCTGAGAGTGAGGAATTAAGTGAACTTCTTACTAATGACTTTGTATCTTTACACATATGTGCAAGAAAAAAGAAAAAAAAACCTCTCAGGGAGGGGCACAGGAGGGAGAAAACCAGCCACCTCCCAGGGCTGTTCAATGAAAGAAAATGTTTTCCTTTCTTAGAATGCACCTTTGAGATTCAAACCCTTATAAAAGTCTTGGCATAATAGTAATTAAAAAAATTGATGAGTTATTTCCTGTTCTCTCTTCGTTTTACTCTACCACAGAGGTCAGTGGCAGGATTTCTTAAGTCTGGTGTATGATGATCAAAGTTTGCTTTATGAATTTGAAAATAAAATGTTCCTGTTCTTTGCTAGTACCAAAACTCTGCTTCTATGAGTAAGCCTTTCTGGTCTTGACACAGAATAATTCTTGTATTTCCTATTTGACAACATGGTGAAGCTTTTAGAAAAGCTTTACCATTATTTTTAGGGACTGTATTTATAAATATTATTATCTTTCCCTAGGCATAATTCCAATGCAGAGTTATCTGAAGCTTGCTTGTCTTTCCCTTTCCCCGTTGGCTGTGACCTTTTACCCACTCAGAAAATAATTAGCACATTTTCCAACAGAGTCGGATGATTTCATGCTCTCTTATTATGAGAAAACATTGTAACAGACCACTTTAGCAAACAACCTAATGTGCTGCTCTTTCAAGCCCCTGTACAGCAAATGAATACAAATGTACAAGAATGACAAAAAAAAATTGAATGACTCAAGAATCATGATAACAACGAGATGAACAACTTCTTACAAAGCAGGAATCCTCCTAAAGACTGAATTTGGAAGTTTTCTTAAAATACAACACAACCATCATGGTACAAGTCACTCTGAGATTTTTGGCTGCATGTGAGAAGAAGGTAAAGCTGGAGTTCCAGTACTAATTAGTCATTGCACCCACTGTGATCATTAATAATTTCCACCACAGTAACTTCAGCCTACAAGATATTTTGCAAACAAATTGCAGAAACACGACGTAGACCGTGTAAGTACCCAAAAGCAGATACAGTACACAAGCTTGAAAGGAGAAGGAAAAGTAACAGCAAAGACACAGGTCCAATCCAAAACTGTGAGGCCAATATTACTACAGTTTTGATTCCAAGCTCAGCAATGGGACCACATCGCCTAGTATTCTGTGTTGATGCAGTTCTCACTGAGTAAAACTCTTTTTCTCCCTGTGAAGTACCTACCTTACAGAGACTTTTGCCTTCAAAATTATTTTCACTGTGTCTGTGGAAGTGATGTATTGTATAACTATGTTAGGAGTTTTAGCTTCTTTTATACAATAAACGCAGAGAGCTATTGCAATAGCACTTCAGAGTATTTAAGAATTCTTTCCCACTGATCAGCTTAATGGCAGGAGTCATCAAGCAGCCCCCTCAGCCATGTTCTTAGTGTGCAAGTGAGTTGTGTGGCTGATGATGGAGTTACACAAGCCCTCTCTGCAGAGTAGTTCCAAAAAAGAGGAAGGCTGTACACCAACAGGGATACCTGCTCCCTGCTTTTGTCCACCGCTCCCAAACTTGACCCAGCATTGCAACAATACACAACGGGAGAATTACAAGAAATGAGAAGAAAAGGCAAAGCACGTATGTGTGATGCTGCAAAATAGAATTCAAGGATTCACGGATTAATTCATTGCCTGGATTTTCTCCCAAACAAGTTATGCTGGCTGGGTTCATCCGGGACTAAGCTACTAAAAGGAAGTGTCACGATTCGAAGCATAATCCTGATCAAATATCCTCGTTTCCCTTAACTGTGAAGTTGAACTGCAAGATTTCAGAATTTGCGTGTGCTTACACAGGTCAAATGAAGTGCTGACGAACAAAGATGCACCAGAAGATATCCTTACCCCTGTTTCCCAGCTGAAGCAACGGGAAGATATAAAAGTCATAATTATCCTGTTTAAAGTCACACAGTGAATAGAAGCACAGCCAGGAACGTACTGTGGGCCTCTAGGCTCCAAAAATAATGATAGAAAACAACTGTTCCTCTTTTACCAGGATTTTTTACAGCTGTTTTCAGCATCAGGTTGATGTTCTCATTTTTTTTTTCATTCAAGTCCCCTCTTGCAGCCACATCCACAGCAGCAGTTCCCCACTGCAGACAGAAGCCCTGGTCCTGCCTACAGCAGCTCTTGAAGAGCCTTTAGTCAGTCAACCCAGGCACCTTTGCTAACTGACAGAGAAAAACAGGCACCTGAGAGGTACAAGACTTGTGGCTTTTCCCATTGACCTTAGGATAAGATGAACAGTGCCCTGCAGGCTCTTGTTTCTCTCCATTGATCTAGGTTATTAGATGTGGAGAAGGCTTCCATCTTTGACCAGACAAATCCAGCCCTGGCTTCAGGCTGCTCTACAGACCGCTTTGTGGTACAATTGTCAACTTCTATGCAAGTTGGTCCATGAAGACAGACACTGCTGTCGTAAATTATTCCAGCAGCATGTTATCTGCCAAAAGTGTATTACACTGCTCCTCTTATTAATTTTTTGAAGTCTAAATACACAAAACAGTAGCAACTGTTTCACAGTATTTCAAAATTTTAAAAAAAGAAAAAAACTAACACTAGGGAGGGGTTTCCTCTCATGGACTTTTGAATCTGCATCTGAAATAGTCTTTATAGGTGCCTTTCAGCTTCAACAGAGAGAAAACGGCCACTTCACACATGCTATTAATTTCACCCTACAGTAGACGTCCATAATAGGTTAGATGAATTGCACATTACAGATGTGTATTTCTTTCCAGTGACAAAGGGACATAGGGTTCAGACGTAGACAGCTACAGTGCAGATGTCTGAAGCTGAGTGAGATGAATCTCATTCCAGGTCTCAAAAGGGCTGAAAGTGCTTGAGAGCAGTATCCTGTTTCCAAAGAGTTTTCAAGTAAAAACTCAGTTCCAAATGGCTATAATACTTTCCAAAAATTGACTAGATGAAGGCAGGTTTGTTCTGCAGCATTTTTTTTCACTGAGCTACCATTGTGAGAATTAGTAATGTTCCAGTTCAGACTCTCTCCCTCCCTATCATCCCTCCCCCTTCCTTCTTCCAGCTCTTACTTCATTGCAAAGTTATCTTCAAGCTTGTGTAAGAAACTACACGTTCCCTTTGGTATAGAAAATATCTACAGCGAATTCAAAATCCCTCAGAATGTGAAGGTTACACATATTGCAATGATTGTTCGCAAAACGCTTTGCTCCCCTCTCCCCCTAATATATTCTTGTGGAGTGATCTGATTTTTTTTTGCTAAACCTTGTTTGCAGAATTTTTTACTAATATGAAGTTGTTTAAAATCAAATTATGAAAGCCTTGGAGAGGCATGAAGGTATTTGTTTCACTTAGCCTTAATACACAATATTAAAATTGTATGTTACTACAGACCTTTTAAAGTTAATTATTGAATTATATATTAGTATTGGCTATTACAACTGAGTATCGCTCTTACACATCTAATCTTGGTAAGCCTGTAGTTTCAACAAGCTATGACAATGAGATCCAAAATGTAACTGAAATACGTGGTGGCTTTGAATGCCATGTGTTGTGCAGAATCTCCCAGGGAGCAGATCTCGTTCCTGTGCTGCAAGCACAAAGAGAACCCATCTCCTTGCTCATTCATTGTGTGCATGTGTCCGTTGTCTCTTCTTTTTTGTCTTCTTTACCCCATAGTGAATAATGTAATCAAGCCAGCTGGTGCTTCTGTGTCTGTGCACAGGTGCTACTAAATTCTCTTGAATATGTTCCAGCTCATTCCTTGTATAAAACCCTGACATCCGACTCTCTTTTTTCAATTATATCAAAATACTGGTGATAATATAACCCTATTATAACCAAATTATTATATGAGACAAATGCCTTAACTGAGCTGTCAAAAAAAAAAAAGAAAAAAGAAAAAAATCTCCCCAAATATAAAACGCTGGCTCCCTTTTCTGAGCTGATACAGTTGATTTATATGCCTTTAATTTTATAAGTGCATAGAGCTAATAATCAGCCCTATCTGTTTAAAAAAGGTAGTGACAATAGGCCAGAGCTTTCCTTGCTAATACTTGTCATTCCGTGTAGCTCTGTGAGCACTGGTGGAATGACTCCACATTGCACTCACACAAATAAAAGCACTTCTGGCCCAGTAACTAGAGATTTAGAAAGGTCAATATACAGCAATGGCATCAGTAGCTCCCAAGAAACCAAATATTTTAAGTTCAGTGCCTAACTCCTGAGTAATTTTAACACATTTGCACTGCTGACCAAATGTCACATTGCCATGTTTACAAAAATATGAATGCTTTCATGTGGGTATAGAAAAGTAATATTTACAGTACAAAGTTTATCTGCTTATATAAAAGTGTTTGTCCACAACTTTCCTGTTGGCCTAACATAGAATTATTTAAAATTACTTCTACTTCTGCACACAAAATTACAGAATTAAGCTAGTGAACTATTTATTTGAGTATTCTTAGCAAATTTTGTGTGTTTGTGTCCATGGATTAGGTACAGTGACTAAAGGTTGTTTAGTGCCATCTTTTGGGTGGTCCTAATACTACAGAACAGTTTAATCAAATCAATTACACATTTGCCATCATTCACGTAGCTAGGAAGCCATGTGTTACCAGTTCCCTAAACTTGTTTCTAGAGAGTTTGGGTTTGTTTTTTTTTTTTTTCCTAGATTACAACTCTCTGTAAGTTTTTCCTTTCTAATCTGTATGATTAGAAAGAACCTGTGTTTAAGCTCTCTAAAGAACAAATGGACAGAGATGACGAGGGCTGCGCTAGTTTCAGGCTGTGCTAGTTGGGGGTGCAGGAGCAGGGGCACTATTTTCCACCTTCAGACCAACGTGCCAGAATCCATGAAAGGAAGGGAAGGAGGTACAACCAGTGACAATACGTGTAATTACACCACAGAGGCAGACTGATGCTCGCCAGCTGGGTGAGAAAACACATGCTTAGGCCTCTCTTGCTTGGCGCGAGACTGTCGTGGAGCTGCTGAGGATCGGAAGTACCTTTATCAAACTCATACTCAGTAGCTCTTTGAAACAGGATAGATCCTGCAGTTTCTACAAGATCATAGAATCATAGAATCATAGGATGGTTTGGGTTGGAAGGGACCTTTAAAGGTCATCTAGTCCAACCCCCCTGCAAGGGGGGGGGTCTGGATCCTACCAGATCAGGTTGCTCAGAGCCCCATCCAACCTGGCCTTGAATGTTTCCAGGGATGGGGCATCAACCACCTCTCTGGGCGACCTGTTCCAGTGTTCCACTGCTTTAATTATAAAAATTTTTTTCCTTATGTCTAGTCTGACTCTACCTCCTTCTACTTTAAAACCATTACCCCTCATCCTGTCACAACAGGCCCTGCTGAAGAGTTTCCCCCATCTTTCTTGTAGGCCCCTCTGAGGTACTGGAAGGCCGCTATAAGGTCTCCCCGGAGCCTTCTCTTCTCCAGATTGAACAGCCCCAACTCTCTCAGCCTGTCCTCATAGGAGAGGTGTTCCAGCCCTCTGATCATCTTTGTGGCCCTCCTCTGGACCCTCTCCAACTGGTCCACATCCTTCTTATGTTGGAGGCCTCAGAGCTGGATGCAGTACTGCAGGTGGGGTCTCACATGAGCGGAGTAGAGGGGCAGAATCACCTCCCTCGACCTGCTGCCCACGCTTCTTTTGATGCAGCCCAGGATGCGGTTGGCTTTCTGGGCTGCAAGCATGCAGCCAGCTCATGTTGAGCTTCTCGATCCTTTAGGGCACTCCTATGGTGTGGGAGTGTACGTACACCCTCATAAAATTAATCAGATTTCATCCTCTGCTTGCACTGTTTGGTTCATGATAACTGCAAACAACCTTGACAGGCAGCAGACACCTATGTGGCAGCTCAAGTCTTCTGCATTTTTTTGATTTTTCAGGGGAAATTGTTTAAAAAGATATGTGCCTTTAATTATGAGATTCCAATCTTCTTCCAGCATCAAAATTCTTCCAGTCCTCCCCACAGACACATGAAGACCATACACAGCTGAGTGGCAGTAGTCAGATGACAAAGAAACTCAACGTGAGGATGAATTGCTGGGAGTGTTTCCATGCTGCATAAAGAAATCCCCCAGCCCTTTCTTAGCACACAAATCCCCAGCAGCAAAATATTTTCCTACTTAGAGACACTGTTTTTTCCCAACTTTTGCCAATGTTTATGCTATTTTATAAGATAATTATCTATGTATCCCAGTCACGCCCTATATCACGAAATTTCTTTCTTCTGACTCCTAACATAAGACCAACACTAAACTCATTAATTGTTTGTATTCTGTATTTATTCCATATTCCCTGCTAGCTCTAAAAACAGATCCTATGTCAAAAATAAAAAAAAAAAACCCAAGCACCCAAATATCCAACTTAACACCTACAGTGATGCCACAGAAATAAAAAGGTACATGAAATATTATGCCTATAGTGCACGGTATGTGGTAACTAATCACCAAATCTAGCCATAAAACCCTACCTTTTCCACAGATGGTCTAAAACAGGATTAGATGACAATGTCCCTTGGAAAAGGTCAGTGGTCAACTGGTTCCATCTTAGACAAGAGCAAATGCAGTACAGTGAAGCAGATAATGCTTTCAGCAAGGTTTCCTTTTCTCTTAATGAGATCTTAACCTTATCTCCTTCTACCCCAGGAAAACGAGTTACTTCCAACAGTAAAGCCTAATTTCAGGTGTGATGGGGAGAGTACAAAACTTTGAGGTAACTGGGCTTTGGATATCCCCTTGCCAGCAATACAGGCCCACAAAGAGCAGGTCAGGGTTCGTACTGTGCTCCCTGACTCATGGTCCCAGAGACAGCACAGGCAGAGCCAAAGGAATTACTCATGTGTGGAACAGCGTTTACTGTACATATTTACAGCATTTGGCCTTGAAGTCTAGAGCACCAGCTGATCTTTTTTTGCTAGCTGTTATGCTTGAAATGACATATGCACACACTGCAAAATTTTGGATAAGGCAGCTTCCTCAACAAAATGCTGATGTCTGCAATTAAACTTATATCTGCGTGGAAATGTTCCCCAGGCACCACTTCCTAGGCCAAGTGCTTGTTGGAGGCTTTTTGGAGGTGTCAGAAGGTTTGCATTCCCCTACTCTTGGATAATCAAACACTGCTCGCAAGCTTGTTGGATGTTGAAATAAACCCAAGCAGGGAGTTCGTGTATGTATAGTTTGTAGCATTTTAGGGACATGAGTCCAGAAGGTACCTCCCTCATCAGTATATCCCTTCCTCTGCTGTGGGAGAAGATAGATATCTGTAATTCAGTTCAGAAATTCTTCAAGTTCAGTTTTACAGCCATTGCGCCCTTTGTCTCCATGCCTCCTGTTGGAAAGCAAGTCTACCCATGTGCACCTACAGCAGGCCTTATCATGAAATTTCACCTGCGAGAGACCACGTAGGCTATAGATGCAGTGGTCTCCAACATCAATAATCTGGTTTCTTTTCATTGGCACTAATAATGAAACATCTGGCTTGTGAACAACCACCATTTACCTTGCTCACAGCTAGAGTTTTTGGTACTTCTCACATCATAACTGTACAATCAAATGATCTAATGGGACGTAAACGCACAATGTATTTCCATAGTTCTTTGCAGAGTTGCAGTAGCCAAGAAGAATTGCACTGTGCTAAGAAAGTGGCAGGTGTGTGCTGGGACACTGCTGTAGACAGAAGCTAAGAGACTTCCAGTCACACAGATCAAAGCCTTTAAATGCAAAAGAGATGCTCAAATGACACAAAGTCAATGGGCCTCTGTTCAAGCACAGCTGTCTGCCGATATGTGCAAAATATTGCGGGACTGGGGCCACAGAGATTAACATAAAGCAACAAATGCTGGCAGTTTTAGCAGTGGAAATCCTCACCTTAATTGACTTTTTCTTTTCTGCACTCCCTGAAGCAAACAGGACGAGTTCATGTTGTCACTTCTTACAGTTTGTGAGCTTTTAGTGTCTTACATCATAGCTTGAGTGTTTATAGTTTTTCACCTTCTTTCCAATAATATATTTGAGTTTGAATTCTTTTGAAAAGGTAAAAAGAGAACATTTTTCTTGGAGAGCTTTGAAGTCCACATTAATAAAGCTGGCAGGGCCCTCTCAGCTAAATTTGGGTTCACTTTTTTGTCTTATTAGCCATTTATTTACACAACCTATTTTAACTCATGTATTCATCATCTAAAGCAATGACATCTCCGTTGGAATCACTAGAATTATATAAAAGTATGGTTTTATAAAGCAGGATTTTTTTTACCTCTCTGTTTGCTAAAATACCTAATGATGCTTTGGTTTTAAAAAGTGTGTTAAATGTGACAGCTGTGCATATTTGCGCTGTAGCACAGATTTTTATACTACATCCAGTTCATACATGTTACTGAGCAACAACCTGTGAGATTTTTTAAACAATCAAGAAAGAAAATGGTGAGAGAAGCAGCACAGGATAACACTGATTTTCTTCTTTCCAGTTGACTAGAAATTGTGCTGTTCTACTTTGTCAGTGTAATAACAAGTCCAGGGTCAGAGGGAGCCCTGCTACGGGACCTTGGAGCTCTTAGGGAAGGGGTTTCCCTAGCTACTTTTGTTTATGCCTTTGAAGCCACAGAATATGTAACCAGACCATGCTTCCCCTTGGGAATCAGCCTCAGAAGCCCAGAAAGTCTCTCCCAGTCCATGTGCCCCATTAGCTCCCACAGGATTATCCCAGGCTGCCCCTAGACCAGCCCAGCACCGCTCTGCTCTTGCCAGTGCACCACTGAAGAGAGCAGCCCATCAGTGGCCGCATGACTTTGGCCAGCAGTGCTACCAAGCCTGAAACAGCCTGGGTCGGCCACAAGCAGCTGGAGAACAATTCTCATGCGTCTTCACCCACACGCGTTTCACAAGGGGCAAGCAGACATCCCTCTGCCAAGGCTTTGGCGCACAGCTGAGGCAGACAGAGGCGACTGCAACCCAGAGAATTTGGGGTTGCCTCAGCCATACTCCCTGTGGATTCTAGGGAGCCAGAGGCCAACCTAGGCATCAGACCCAGGCTTCTTTCATAACAGGAGAGGGCATTGCCAGTGGGCAAGGGTGTATGACACCTGCCTTCCAGTTATACCCAGCCCATGATCAGAAATGATGATTGAGTTTGTGCAGGCAATAAAATTAATTATTCTGCTAAAAAAAAAATATTCCATGTGAAAGTATTATGCATTTTTCTGTCTGCAATATTTTAAGCACATATTTAAAGGTGTTTTGAATTAAAACTTATAATCCTCTAAATAAACAAAAGGTAGAACTCAGCAATAAGAGAATGAGTCAAAACACTGAGATTAATTGGTAGATATAATAATATCGGGTAAAGCTTTTCCCATGCCTGCTTTGCCCCTTCCCTCTCTTCTTAGGCTCACGTATTCCTAGAAGACTTGAGACATTTCAAAACCTGTGACTTTTTTCTTTGATTAACCCTAATGACATACCCAAGCCTCTACTTTTCCTTTAAGTATAGCTTTTAAGTTTTGCATTTGACAATCATCTGAACCATTCAGTCAAATAGGCGGTGACCTCCCCATGACACTCATGGAAATAAGACTGAATAAAAGGTTTCATGAGCATCCCATGCTCCCTGATTTTGGTTGTTTAGCACCCAAAGCAATAATGTGTCTTGTCCCACACTATGCAAAAAAAAAGAGTTGGTGGCACAGCCAAGGCAGCACATCAACAGGGGTCCCAAGCATCTCTTGCACACTGTGTTCACATCCTTAGCTTTATACCCGCTGGAAAGCAAAAGCCTGTCTGCACCCCAGCAGCGAAGCCTTTGCATATGGGTTTATGTATTAATGCCAAGAGGAGAAATTTAGCTATGATAAATGGGAGTTTAAAAAAAAAAAAAGTTTTGTTGATTGGCTTTTTGGTGTTTGGTCTTAAGCAAGAACAATGTTTTTCCAGAAGATCTACCAATAACAGGAGTGAAAATGCAAATCCAGGTATTGGTTTACTAGTGTCTGTTTATTTCTTGCCGCAGCGTCTTGTAGTGTCTATGGTATAAACTGACACAGAGGATGGATGGAAGGGTGTTTTGTTTTAAAAACTTCAGCATGCTGAAGCACATGCTTCCTCTTTATATAATTTGTAAACAGAATATTTGAACCAACATGTTATTTAGTTTTCAATCCTGCAAACACTCGAGGGGATAGCAAGATGCTAGAAGACAAGCCTAACCATAAATATTTCCAGGATTGGGGCCTACATGTCCACTCCAGTTTTCTTTGTTAACATTACACGATCGAGCTACGTGTTACATTGCTGCAACAAGGGCTGCTCACGTGGGCAAAGTGTTTTAATAGTCTTAAAATGGAGTTGTGCAAGCATGGTTATATGCCAGAGGAGCGGCTCACATCAGCTGCTCCAGATCGGCCTGGGACACAGCGAGCACGACTCTGCAGTGAACTATGATAGCGATTTAAAATCTTCCAAAAAATGGACGGAGTAGCAAAGGGAGGTCCATGCTGTCCCCCTGCTCAGACCCGTCCTGCTGGCCACTGCTGGCCTTGTCCAGCCCCTTGGTGGCCGAAGGCAGCAGGTGCAAGAGGCCTCCTCCTCACCTCCCCTGCCCTCCTCAGAGAGGAGCAGGGGAGGTGTCAGCAAGGGACAGCCGAAAATGAGATAGCATCAATCCAAGCCTAGTAAAAACGGTTTGGTCTATTTTGTCAAGCATTTAATTCCTGAACAGAGAACCTGGTATTAGATCTTTGCCCCCCTTCCTTGCCACCTCCAGCTAGAAGGGGAAAGGTAGAAGGAAAAGGCATTTTTAAGCTGAGTTTCTGTACGGGGTGCTGGTGCCCAGGGGCTGGCAGGGGGCTGCAGGGAGCCCCTGTGCGGAGAGGCTGGGGCTGCCCCATGCTGGACACAGCCGGTTGCAGCCGGATCCAACGGCCCCAGCGCAGGGCACGGCTGAGCCCCGCAGCCACGATGGCTGCACCTTGGGCAAACTCTGCGTAAGGGAGGGCAAAACGCTGCCCGGCAGTGAGGGGAAAAGTGTGAGAAACAGCCCTGTGAGCACCGACAGGAGAGAGGGAGGAGGAGAACAATAACAACCTCCAGGTGCTCGAGCAGAGATATTTTGCAGCCCCTGGAGAGACCACACTGGAACAGGCTTATCCTGAAGGACTGCAGCCCATGGAGAGGTCCCACACTGCAGCAGGGACAATATCTGAGGAGGAAGGAGCAGTAAAGAGGACTTATAATGGACTTACCACAATCCTCCATTCCCCATCCTCCATCTTGTGAGGGAGACAGAGGAGTCAGGAATTAAGTTACATTGAGCCTAGGAAAAAAAGTAGGGGGAAGAGGAGGTTAGATTTTGTCTTTGTTTCTGACCATTGTACTCTATTTTAATTGGCAATAAATTAAATTAATTTTTCCTAAGTGAAGACTAGTTTGCTCATGACAGTAACTGGTAAGTGATCTCCCTGCCTTTATCTCAATCCATGACTTTTCTATCTTTCTTTCTTTCTTTCCCCTGTCCTGCTGAGGAGGAGGAATGAGGGAGCAGCTGGGTGGGCAGCTGGCAGCCAGGTCAACCCACCACAATACATAGTTCTTTGCCTAAGATTAGTGTTTCAACCTTTTATTTTACTCATTTCATTGATAACATGGAGATATTAAGCATCCCAATATGTCAGGCAAAATCTGTGATGGAGTCTTGCCTCCAGCTCAGCTGGCCTTGGGATTAAAACAACATTTCAGCATTGACATATGGATATATCCAGAACTGAAGAAGACCTTTGAAGTGTCTGTTCTATCCCAAGATACTTAAACAAGTCTTACTGACTTAGGTGCCCTTGAACCTGACAGCAAACAAGGATTTTTCATTTACTTTTTCCCTAACATTAAAGAAGTCCAAAGAAGCAATCTGAAGTTCCAGACTAACATTAGAAAAGAAAGGGGATTGAAAGCAGAAAAAAAAACCCCAGGACATCTCATGTCCCCTTCAAAATGTGGATAAGACTGTCAAAAAGCAAGAACAGATCAGCAATATCATGAGCCCTGTCCTGAAGTAGCTGAAACAGTAATGTCAGAGCTAGAGGCTCTGCAAATGAATATCTATGAATTGCATTGATGTAACAAAGACATTTTGTCTTATTGCTAATAAACTGCTAAATATTTTTGTACCTCAGTTTTCCACCTGTTAAGTAAAGATAACACTTGCTAGGGGCTTTTGAGGAGATACTCCTTAATGACTGTGTGTTGCTCATTTGAGAGCCCAATAAGAACAATGAGGAAGTAAAAAATATAATGCGCAGATGAGGTAATTAATGAGGGCTCCTGAAAGACATAAGGCTTTTAAAAAATAGAGCTGACCCAGCTACTGGATTCTGTACCTGATATTTACGTATTTATGGCTTTTGTTGGACTTAAGCTTAGGTGATTTGCTCCTCATCTCAAAAGGAGCCTGAAGCACAGCTAGGTCTCCCAAAAGCTACAGAGACATCTTACCCTATTTTGGTATAAAGCAAATATTAAAGAAAGACACATACAACTGTACTTAAAACGATAACTTTGCATTATAATCTCTTGCGGCATTTCTGAAATATTTCCTTAGGTCATGGGATAAATTGATGAATGCCTGGGTTGAAGCATCTAAATAAAGATCCTGATGCAAATCCCCAAATTTGCTGTTAAGTGAAGCTGCCTTTTAAGGTTCTCTCTCTAGAGGTATGTATTGCTGAGATTTTTACTCACTTTTGCATTTTGTTTCTATCAGTTCCGAATAAAAGAGATGCAGACAAGAGTATGTGATGCTTGGCTGGCTAGCACTTTCTCCACTCGTGATACAAGTCCAGCTTGGCAGCAAGACAATCTCTGTTACAATTGCTTGCAGGTAGTGCTGAGATTGGTGAAAACACTGGAGCTTGCAACTCTTTTGGCCTCAAAAAAGTTGCACTGACATATCAAAACCCCTCTCTTTAAATGAGAAAAGCCTAAGCTGTTGAGGCTCATTACGCTTATTATGGATGCAGAAATGGGTAACTGTTGCTTGATTCTGTACGCTTTTTTCCCCAAAGTTTCACTCTCTTGTTCAGCAATAAAGGCATTTCCCCATTTACTTCTCAAATGGCTACTGTTGTGTGTTGGCTTGAAGCCTCAGACTTCAGAGGAAGAACCTTGACAGTAAGACTGTAAGTGCTGCTTCCCATTTGTGATGCAAGTCTCATGGAAGTCAGTGCCAACAGCCAGTATAGGCTCTTATTTAAAATCAAAACAGGACTTAAGATGGAAAACACCAACCACGACCTAGCACGTCAGAGTAGGTACTACAATATATGTAAAAAAGGTTAAGACTACTCATCCACCTCTGTGCCGACGCTGACAGAAAGACTAGGATCTTCTGGTCCCACGCAGTCTACAGATATTCTGGTCTTAGCAATGCAGATGTGAGACCACAGAGACAGGAAGACATCGTTATTTTATCAAAAGGCAAGGGAAGCAATGTCAGTGCCTCAATAAATTTAAGGACTGTGTCTTCAGCATACTGAGGACCACAGAGGTGGCTGACATATTTAAAACTAAAATTCTTCTTCTTTTTCATTCTTTCTAGAAGGCAGCAGAGGGCTTCTGGCCGACTTATTCAGCAAAACCTACCATTGGCTGTACTGAGCAGGGTTTTAACTATGTGTCAGACACTAATGTGGCACAAGTTGAGCATTTTTTAATATCAGCAAAGGTGACAGTGATATTTGAATGTTAAAATACCTAACTTTTATAAAGGATACTAAATACCCGCAGAACTGGTGTCTGAGGAATTCCTTTTCATTATAATAAGTACAGGAAAAAAAAAAATTCACAAGGTATAGAAAGGCAAGACCCATGTCTAAAGAGAAACAAAGGGGGGGAAATTGCAATATCACATTCTGAACACTACCTTGATTATTGTAGTTAGTGTAATATCTCTGTCACAGGTGATGGAGAATTTGATAATGAATACAAGCCAGTACTTTAAACTGTGTTTTTATGTAACCTCAAGCAGTGTGTTGGAGTATAACAGAGAGCACAAAATACACTGATCTCCCACACATGCCTTTATAACCACAGTTAGAAAGAGTCTAACATTCTTCCCCAGAAGTTATGGCTATTCAAGAGGGAAAAAAAGCTGTGCCAGGCAAAAAGAGAGTTTTCACATGAATGCTACAAAAAAAAAAAAGTCATTTATCCAGCAGCAGCCATCTTCAGACACACATAGGAAAGGTGAGGCTTTTTGGAAAGGGAGAGGGAGGAAAAGAGGAACCCTCTCAGAACAAGTAATCTGAGACCCAGAGGAGCCCCAAGAACTGTAGTTCAAGAAGGTGAGCCCCATCCCCACAAAGCAAGAGGAACCCCCATCTAATCCAACTTTTAGCAAAGCAGAGAGAGAAAGGGTGAAGTAAAAGGGGATGAAAAGAAAAGTATGGATAAGGTAAAGCATGTAAATGAGGCTATTAAAATGATACAGGGAGAATGTGAAGAAGAAAAGGAAAGTTAGTAAAATCGATCCTCATAATAGTACCTCCTCAGGCACGTTAAGTTCAGTAGAATACAATGTGCATGTGGCTGTTCAGGTCTGGAAGCTGCAACAAGCTAATAGACCCAGTAACGGTAGGACAGCAACACCAGCTCAGAGGGTGTCCTGCCCTCCCCTGCCTGCCAGGCTGGGCTGCCCGTTTCCACCACTCGCTGCGATGCATCACACCCTCTGGAAAGCCAGCACCATCGTTTGAGTGGCTGTGCTAGAACTAGGGTGAGGTAACTGCGCAGCCTGAAATTTAGCTCTACAGAAAATATTTGATGTTTACATTCAAATTTCTGGACAATTTTTATAGGGAGTATCAGTATTATATAGGCTCTGGTCAGAGAGAATGACCAACACATGTCTGGGTAGACCAGGAGAGCAATAAGCAGAGCACTGCCTAGCAAGATGGAAATATCTTTGGAATTAGTGTGGCCAATGCTTGCGTCTGCTAAATGATGGTAATTGTCTCCTACATCACACAGATGTCTCAAAGGTAGAAAATTATTAATAGGTACAGTGATGAGTTTTCATTATGAGGACTTTCATGGAAACTGTAACACTTCTTGCAGTACTTGTGAAATCCTCTGTCCAAAGCACACGGAGAAAGTGTTCTATCTGTTGAAATCGTAGTGTGATAAAAATATCAAAATGTCATGGAGCTCAGGGTATGCATGAATGTGCTGCTTGCCAGTTGCCGAGGGACTTTGCAGCCAACATTACAGTTATATTTAACTTCCGAAACACTTTTTCAGACATAGTACAATGCAACGTTTTGTTTTGCCTGATTCTTTTTATTTGATCCCTTCTTTCCAGGGAGATTTTTTTTGTGTGTATTTGACACCTGCAGTTGTTTTGACCATGAAAATTTGGATTTAGGTCAGCTGTTCACAAGCAATTTAGATGGTGACACAGATTCTTCAGAAGGAATACTTCTACCACCAGAAAGTGAGACACACATGACAGACCTCAACACTCTTTTAAACCACTTGCCTGTGGATTTATGTGTGATACAGTCATGTTTGAATTCACATTCTTATGCAAACCTCCATCTTCAGACTTACTGTGCGGTGATAACAGACTTTTGCTATGGTATGTGACTGAGAATAGCTGGGGATCAGGAGGAGGTTAACATAAAGCAAAATTCTAGGCCATCCCCTTGGTGGTGATCTAGCCAGAAAACTCGTATTAAATATATGCACAGCTTTGCCTGCACTGCTCTTAGAACACGTCAGTTAAAATGCATTAGCTCACAGGTTCTAACAAAGGCATCAGTCAACAAAGAGTCGGGAGGTGCTAACAGCCCTTCATGTCTCGGATCAGATGGGGATACTGCAGTAGGCAGTCATACACGTGGTTATGAACACGGCCAACGCCTGGTCAAGACCGAGGCCTGCCCTTCCCCATAGCTGGTTCAGCTCAGGTGCATCAGCCAGCGTAGACCATTAATGACGCACTGCCATCAGTCCCAGCATCACCCACATCACCACCTTCCTCCCTGGATCTCTGTTAGTGCCACGAGAAGGCTATAACTCGTGGCTATAACATGAGGAGGACACTGAGAGCCACAGATGACTAGGGGGATTTTACAACTGCCTGATAAACAATAAGGAAACGTTAAGGCTCATGGCTGCAGTCCCTATGCTCTGTAACTGGCTTTTGCCCTCCCTGTTTTTCATTTCCCTCCACTCCTGCCCAGTGATAAAATGATTGAAAACATTTTATCATGGACAAAACTCAATACATTTTTCACCACGTTTGTTTCAGAAGCAAACAGATAAACCAGATGTACAAAACTGTATGAAGAAGCTACAAGAAAAATTCAGCTGAAAGATAGTTTGGCAGCTGATAACACAGTCTTTAGGAGATGTGTAAGGTGACCTGGGTTACATATGCTCCTACCTGTGCCAAATAAAAAAATTGTTAAAGAGAGAAATTTTGCCATCAATTATAATGCCTGTAATTGTATTAAAATCATAGGAGTGGTGTTACATTAGTCAGTGCAAAATATCTACAGAAAATTTCTTTGTGATCTAAATAAGGACCAGCACCAAATAAATGGATTCTTATTTCTACAAATGCTGTTGAGTTTAAACTAAATCAAGCTTCCTAGCTGCCCTTACCTTTATAAATTGAACCTCAAAGTCTGGTGCATTATATTTGCTGAATAATAAAATGTTTGACTCACTCAGCCAGAGGTAGACCTAGTTCCCATCAAATCCAATTTTGATAAACTTTTACTAACGGAAAGCAGAATTAATTGGCAGTGCTTCATTTTGAGTGCAGACAGGCCTATATAGGCTATTTAGGAATAAAATTTGGGCCCTCTCAAAATTTCTGCATCTATTTTTTCAGCAACTTTGATAATTAGCTCATATAAAACCAGAAATTATAGGACAACAGATAACCACGTTAAATCATATGATTCTTCTCCTCCTCCTCCTCCTCCAAAAAATATATATACCTCTCATTGAAATTATGAGGGACATTGTTTTGCATTTTTCCCATTACTGCTGACGATCAAAACACTTTTCACAGAATCATAAAACAGTTTGGGTTGGAAGGGACCTTCAAAAGTCATCTAGTCCAACCTCCCTGCAAAAAGCAGGGACATCTTTCGCCAGATCAGGTTGCTCAGAGCCCCATCCAACCTGGCCTTGAATGTTTCCAGGGATGGGGCATCCACCAACTCTCTGGGCAACCTGAAACACTAGGCAGACTTAGAGGTTTTTCTCTCCTATCCTTGTTATCCTGCTTAACAAAAAAAACCCAACTGTTAATGACATCGAAGTCAACACATAAATTGCAAAAAAATAATAAGATAATCATGCATCTCACATGTCATAGAGGAACAATCTCCATAAATAATCTTGTTTGGTGCAGTCATTCACTCTGAATTACAATGGATTCCCTTCCTCTGCATGAAGCCACACCACTCAGATTGCTCAACAACTCATAAGAAAGTGCTTAGAAGTGTTGATTATGAGCAAACCCTTCAGTAGTCACAAGCAGCGATGGGAGAAAGAGTGCAGCAAAATCAAATTAATTTCCACTCAAAAAAAAAGGCTTAAGGTTTTTGGAAGTGGTGCTCTGCAGATTTTTAATCCCCTATTGAGTGGGCCTGATGTGCCATCTGCTGTTTTAATTCTAAATTATAACAGTTTTTGAAGGAAGCTCTCATTCTGGAGCATTTAAACAGATAGGCTGGAAAAGTGTGGGCTTCATTTTTATTTATTTATTTTAGAAACAGCAGTTTATACAAACAGTGGCAAAGAAATTAAAGCTTCACCATTGTCAATACTGTTCAGGTACTGATATCACTTAGGTCTAATCCGTAAAAAAAACTGTTCCTGCACTGTCGACAAAAATACGATGATCTGTCAGCTCCATCTGGTGGCTTATTCTGCATTACCTTTTTGATACGCTTTCCGTGATAGCTTTTTTTTTCCCCCAAGAAGCACGAGAAATTTATTAAAAGGACAAGTTTTACACCTTTTCTAGGTTTTTATCCCACTGAGTGAAATCCTGCAAAAGTTCGGTAGGTTTAGCTTTCCAAATCTTGATTTACGCAAAAGATGATTGGAGTCGATACAGCGTACGTGTGATACAGATTGCAAATCCGCATGCACGTGCCTTCTGGTCTTTGAACAACCCAGCTACACTCACCCGGGTTATTCACAGAAAGCGATTTAAGCACTTGCAAGACTACACGCGTGGCGTGTGGCAACGCTGCACATGTGTTAGGAAGCAAACCTTCTGTAAACGTTCCTTTACAACACGATTTCGTGTTCACGTAGCGCAAAGCGTTCATGAGCCTGCCCGTGTGTTCGCAGCAGCACAGCGAGCAATACGGGGAAAACAAGGCAACTGCCGAGTTCTTTATCAGAACACTTCCGTGGGTGTGACATAAAGGCCAGGAAAACTTTTATCTCTAATCACGGAACTATTGAGAACAGTACTACACCGTAAGCCTTTCCACCAGAGCACGGTTTTGAAGCCTGGGAGATGAACTGTGAAACGCTCTTCCAGAGAAAAAAATCTTTTAGAGGCGAGTGCCACCTGGTGGGACATCGGGGACACGTGTCCCACGAAAAAAAAGCTGTTTTAAGGTGGTCGGGACCTCAGAGATTTCAAACGAAAAAGTAACAGCAAAATATTACCACAAAGGTGCAGCAGGCAGCTGGGTGGATATGTCCCGAGTGGGCACCGGAGTGGCCTAGCTCTAGTCCCTGCTGCTCTGTACATTACGTTGGCTACGCTGACAGACTAGGAGGTGTTCGTATTTTTTAATCAGTATCTTTGCAAGCATAACTATTTTGAATTAACGTAAGCTCAAAAATAAATTATAAACATGCTTTCCTCTCAATTCTATGTTTTATGGACCATATTTCTTGACTTTTAAACTTGTAATTCCCCAAATATTCAAAACACATACAACTGCTAGGTGTGTATCATCTGCGAAACAACATTAACAGCGCGAACGTACTGTACCTTTGTTGTGGGTTTTCTATCCCAGGAAAAGCACGATATAACCGAGTACACGTTACCAGATCTCCAAGATAAGGGGAGAGATCGGCACACACCTCTGACGCGAGCGAAAAATTAGGCCTCTGTTGTAACAGAGTGGGTATTTCCACTCCTGACTTATTAAGAGGCGGCAGCCGCAGCCTCTCAAAGCCAAGAATCTGCTCAAAAAGTCCAGCATTCCCTGCTGCCCACCAAGGAAAACCCCTCATTTGGGGCTCAGTTCTGGTTTTGCTCATCACTATGTAGGACAGCAGCACTTCTGTGGAATGGAAAACTGGGTTCATCTTTTCGTACGTTTTTTGCACAACTTAAAAAAAAAAAGACGTGTCTTTCTAAACTTGTATGATTTACAGAACACCATGGGAAGTAAATGTATTATTGGAAATTAGTAGGCAAACGAGCTGTTTGCTTATCAGCTGCAGCTGACGAGCTGTCAGTTGACACAGACACATGGCTCCAAGTTTATCTGACGTGGTTTAAATTAGGAAGAAGATCCTTTGGTTCCAATTTAGTGGCATAAATGGGACACTCCATCCTAAGAGAAAAGTGGCTACATAAAATTTTAGAAATGTTCGCCCCATCACAGGGATTATAATATTTTGCGACTCCTGTTTTCAGCCTCTGAGTTTTGCACCTTGTGTAAAACACAACATCGACTGACACGGAAGCATCCTTTTTTAATTTGGAAGCCCAAGAGTTATCACCAACAGGCACAGTGCTGTGCTTCTCTTTTCATTCACACATTTGCTCGCCACTTCTTTGCCCTTGTCCTCCAAAAAAGTCCTCAGCCAGGAGAAAGCCCTATTACTCGAGCTGCACACATCGCACACGAGTTGCATATAAAGAATTAAGTGGATTAGCTGTACCACTATGGTTGGTGATGGCTTCAACGGAAAATACTGGCTGCACCTACGTAAATGTCTCTGCTGAAGCCATTCAAAAGGAACCGTTTCCCAGAAGTACAGGTGCACGGCTGACTGCAGCTATTAGGACCGCAAAAGGAACAAGAATTGCTTTAGAAAATTAAAAAGAAAAAAAAAAAAAAAAGAAAAAAAGAAACACGACAGGAAAATCCAGGAACGCGACCAGGGATCTCCCTTCCCTCCTCTCCCCCAGGAGTTCCGGACCCTCCACCTGCCGCCCCCCGGCCCCGGGCAGAGACCCGAGCCCCCCGGCCGGCGGGATGGGGGCGAGAGGTCGCCTGATGCGGAGCGGTGCGGTGAGATCGCGGGATGACGGCGGGGGCGGTGCCCCCCGCCTCCCCCCACCCCCACCCCCCCACCCCGCTTTCCCCGGGGGCCGGAGCGGGGAAAGACACCCTCGCCATCGGACGGGCTCCTGGGGAGGGGGAGAGATCGCGGGGGCGGGGGAAGGGGCCGCAGCGCGGCAGGGCGCAGCCCGCCCCCCGCCCGACAGCCGACGGCCGACCCCGCGCTCTGCCCGCCGCGCCCCGTCCCGCCCCGTCGGGGGCGGAGGGGGAGGGGGGGGGTTGGGGGTAGGCGGGGGCCGCCCGCGGCCGCGTTACGCACGCAGTGAGCTCAGCGGCCCCGCGGTCGAGGGGCGGCGCGGCGGGGGGCGGCGGGACGGGCGAACCCCATAAAGGGCGGCAGCAACCGGCCCGACCGCCGCACTCACCCCGCACGGCGGAGGCGCTCGGATCGCGGCGGAGGGGTCCCGGCCGGCCCGGTGCCGTCGCTGCTGCTGCTGCTGGCGGCGGCGTTCACTCCGTTTTCTGCTCCGCTCTGCAAGGACGGGAGGCTGCTCGGCGCTCGCCGCCCCGCGGGGCCGTGGAAGTGCAGGCGGGACCGTCCCGGGGCTACCGGAGACTTGCCGGAGCTTCCTCCCCGACCGCGGCTGCTGGGGAGAGCTGAGGAGGCGGCGGCGGGAAGGAGAAACGGCCGCGAGAGAAAGGGGACGGACAGACGGACAGAGGGGAACGGCTGCTCCCCTGGCAGACCCTCGCTCCCCGCCGCCACCGCCGCGCCCCGGCCATGGGGAAGCCGATGCCGCCTCTGCAGTGACTGCGGGACCCGGCGCCCTCCCCGCCGCTCCGCTGGCAGAGAGAAACTGAGAGACCCCCAAAACCTGAAAGCAAAACAATTTAAAAAAAAATAATAATATATATAAAAACAAATAAAGAGAGCGAAAGGGCGCCGTCAAGCCAGCGGCCGCAGCAGCCAGCCTCCCCCGCCCCGAGCTCGGCGGCCGCCATGAGGAGCGGGGGGCGCCTGCCGGTGCCGGTGGTGGCGGCGATGCTGGCGGCGGTGCTGGGGCCGTGCAGCGGCGGGGGCCCGGCCCCGGCCGAGCGGCGGGCGCTGGTGGTGCCGCGGCGCCTGGGCGCTGC
This sequence comes from Chlamydotis macqueenii, assembly GCF_036417535.1. Classification (NCBI taxonomy): domain Eukaryota; kingdom Metazoa; phylum Chordata; class Aves; order Otidiformes; family Otididae; genus Chlamydotis; species Chlamydotis macqueenii. The sequence continues at coordinate 113,698,589 of NC_141556.1, read as the reverse complement.
CGGCGGCCGGGAGCGCTTCCGCCTGGAGGCCTTCGGGGAGCGGCTGACGCTGGAGCTGGAGCCCGACAGCAGCTTCCTGGCCCCGGACTTCACCCTGCAGTACCTGGGCGGGCCGCCCCCGCCGCCGCCGGAGGAAGAGGAGGAGGACCTCTCCCGCTGCTTCTACTCCGGCACCGTCAACCGGGACCCCAGCTCCGCCGCCGCCCTCAGCCTCTGCGCCGGGATGCGCGGCGCCTTCTCCTTGCGGGGCCGCCAGTACCTCATCCAGCCGGCACCCGGTACCGCGCACCGCGGCGGAGCCCACCTCCTCCGCCTCCGCGGGACTCCCCGGGCCGCCCCCGGCGCCCGCTGCGCCGTGGCCGAGGTGGAGGCGGAGCCGGCGGGACCAGACCCCGACCCCGCCGAGCACCCAGGTACCGTCGGGGCGCCGCGCCGCCCTCTGCGGGGACGGGGAGGGGAGGAACGGGGGAATGATCTACCGCGCCCGCCTGCGCCCCCGAGCGGTGCTTCCCTCTCACGCCCGCCCCGAGGGGCAGAGCGGGGCTGGCTCCCAGCCGGGTGCAGGTCCGGGTATCGCCCCTCCGCCCGGCGGCGGTCTAGCAGGGTCGTTCAGCCGAGGCTGCCGAAGTTTGGGGGTGGGAACCCAGCGTGGGGCACATCCCTGAGGTGCAAATCTTGAATATCGTTGGCTTTGGGGTTCCTTACGATGATCTCTCGTAGCAGTGTTTGTCTGTTCTGCTCACCTGCGCTTTCCCTCCCTCTCCCTCTCCTTTTTTAATGTAGAAACGAGAAGCAAAAGGAAGAAGAGGTTCGTGTCCAGCCCCCGCTACGTGGAGACCATGCTGGTAGCCGACCAGTCCATGGCCGAGTTCCATGGCAGCGGGCTGAAGCACTATCTCCTGACACTGCTCTCAGTGGCCGCCAAGCTGTACAAGCACCCCAGCATCCGCAACTCCATCAGCCTCGTGGTGGTGAAAATCATGGTCATTTACGAGGAGCGGAAGGGACCCGATATCTCTTCCAACGCCGCCCTGACCTTGAGAAACTTCTGCAGCTGGCAGAAGCAGCACAACCCGCCCAGCGACCGGCACGCCGAGCACTACGACACAGCAATCCTCTTCACCAGGCAGGTGAGGGACGCGGAGGTCGAATCCATCCCCACACCCCTTGCTCCCTACCCCCCAAAGCTCCCTCTGCCAGGAGGCCCCTGAAAAAGCGTTCAGAGGCAGTCTTGTGTCATCACAGCTCCAGCAAAGTAGGCTGAAAATGCAATGAACTGCTGCTTATTTAGTCATTTATATTGCTGTTTGTGCCATCTCAGGTGAAACTCGCAGTATGTGCAACGTATTGCTGCCTCGTGTATTTTTAGCAGATTCAGTATGGAAATTACGCATTTTATTTCTACGTCTAACCCTTGTGTATGTTCCAAAGACAGATTTTTGCCATCATACCCATTGAAGTGCTGAATATTTATGCTCTTTCCATAAGTAAAGGCAAACTGCCAGGGCTGGATGTTTCTTGCCAAGGTTAAGTCTCTGATCTGATTAATAATGAAACTGCCCTTTTTTTTTTTTTTTTTTTTTTTTAACAGGACCTCTGCGGTGCCAAGACATGTGATACTCTTGGGATGGCTGATGTGGGAACAGTTTGTGATCTAAACCGCAGTTGCTCTATCATAGAAGACGATGGCTTGCAGGCTGCCTTTACAACGGCCCACGAACTAGGTACTTGAAACTTTAAAAGGCAATTTCATGTGATTAACTGAAGCCAGCTCGATGGCGTAAAGCAAAGAGCTGCCCAGCCCGCACTCTGGGCTTGCCCTGCAGGGCACAGAGCACCCTGCGCTCCCCAGCGCAGTCGGGAGGAGACAAAGCTTTGCCTTGTAGCAGAGTTGAACCATAGAAAGCAAATCCTGTCTGCACGGCATTGTCTGCACGAGCTGCGCATTTGACTGGTTGCAGAGAAAAACATGCGAGGGGAGTGAAGATACAGCGTCATCTGCTTACAGTTTGGCAGAATTCAGATTCCGGTTATTATTCAAAGACCAGACTGTGAGCAGCTATAGAGTAATATTTAAAATAGTATTGGTAATGCATAGGACAGATTTCCTAAAATCACTCCTTCCTTCTTTTTTTTTTTTTTAAGGCCACGTGTTTAACATGCCTCATGACGATGCAAAGCAGTGTGCTGGTATTAATGGAATAAGCCGGGATTTCCACATGATGGCATCTATGCTTTCCAATCTGGATCGCAGCCAGCCTTGGTCTCCATGTAGTGCCTACATGATTACAACATTTTTGGATAACGGTCATGGTAAGATTATTAAGCTTTCCATTCATGTGGCATTTAAGCTCTTGTGCTTTACTGCTTTGCTCTTTTTTTTTTCTTTCTTTCTTTTTCCTTTTTCTTAACAGAGTGCTTTCTGCCACAGTACTGTGTTAACCTTTTATGTGCTGCCAACAAATTTAGAAGACCCTTAGTTTTACAAAAACGGTGGCACAAATTGGCTTGAAGACTTGTGTTGCAAAGCAAATGCAGTTCCAGAGGTGGAAGTACATTTTCCTCTGTTGAAACCAAACTCACTGACAGCATCGTCTGCTTTTTTTTTCTCTTTTTTTGGTTCCTTTTCAGGTGAGTGTTTGTTGGACAAGCCCCACAAACCAATCCAGCTTCCTTCTGACTTGCCTGGCACGTTGTACGATGCCAACAGACAGTGCCAGTTTACGTTTGGAGATGAGTCCAAGCACTGCCCTGATGCAGCCAGTACGTGTACGACGCTGTGGTGTACTGGCACTTCTGGAGGACTGCTGGTGTGCCAAACCAAACACTTCCCTTGGGCAGACGGCACCAGTTGCGGAGAAGGGAAGTGGTGCATGAATGGGAAGTGTGTGAATAAAACTGAGAAGAAGCATTATGATGTAAGTATTAAAAAAGGAATCAGAATATGTCTTGGGTTGCAGAGTAGCACGGATAATGCTTCAGTGGGAGGAGTCACTTAAAAGGGCTTGAATCAATGGAGGCAGATAGCTAATAAAAGTTTGAGCTTCTTTTTAAAAGTGGCTTAGGTAAAAATGAGCATGATTGTGGTTTTTGTGGTTTGTTTTTGTTTTGCTTTTACTGTACTAACTTTTTGGTCTGCTTTTGCTTGTCATTCCAGACGCCGGTGCATGGGAGCTGGGGGTCCTGGGGAGCATGGGGAGAGTGCTCCCGGACCTGCGGCGGTGGAGTGCAGTATTCCTTCAGGGAATGCGACAACCCCATCCCGAGGAATGGGGGGAAGTACTGCGAAGGGAAGCGGGTGCAATACAGATCATGTAACATTGAGGACTGTCCGGATAATGATGGTAATCTTCTCCCCATTTTTAAGGCGGAGGAAGGGTATCTTGTGGAGGAAGAGCATGTACAGGAGATGATCTAACGTCCACCTGTCTTTCCTTGGCCTGCAGGCAAAACCTTTAGGGAGGAACAATGTGAGAAGCACAATGAGTTTTCCAAGTCTGCCTTTGGAAGTGGACCTGCAGTGGAGTGGACACCCAAATTTGCCGGTGTCTCTCCGAAAGACAGATGCAAGCTGGTCTGCCGAGCAAAAGGAACAGGATACTTCTTTGTTTTACAGCCAAAGGTATTTCAAAACTATACCTCTTCTATCTGATCAGGAATAGGATTTGTATTGCCGCTAACTCTTTATGTGAAGTTAAGGAGCGTAGAAATCCGAAATTAGGTCTTTCTCGTCTTTAAGCTAGACTCTTCCTTCTCCTCTTCCCACACGTGAAGTTTGATCGGTGCAAGCATGCCTTAAGTATTCTGGCACAGTCCTTCCAGTTATTTCACACATACCGCCTCCTCTACCTACTCCACCCTAGTTGCCTTTCCTCTCCTTCCACCAGTTTGATTACATTGAGATACGTTTGGAAAACGCTGGGAGTTCTTTGCCAAAACATTGGTGCTTTCTCATACTGGTTACTAATACGCTGACAGCTTAAAATAAACAAAAGGAAAAATGTTCATCTTGCATAGCTACTTGAACTCACTGTCATAAGACGTTGAGAGCCAATAACTACCAGGGTGATGACACAGATGTTTTTTGTAGAGCAGTGCTCCTAGAAATAAAGTATACGTTGAACACCAATTTAGTCGTGTACTTTGAGAACGTGACTACCTTCTAACAACGTTAGAAAGCAATGTTCTTTCTTTTTAGGAAATCAGTGAAAGAGTTCTGTGGGATTTTTTTTTAGGGCGTGGAGGTGTTAGTAAAAACTGAAAGCAGTTGTTTTCTCCTGTCACCATTGAATCATTTTTGCAAGTGAGATGAAGTGGCCCTACATACCTCCAACTATCTATGGGCTGCTTTGGTTTTTAGTTTCAAAAGCCCTGAAAATACTGGTGCTGCAGGTCTTCCACCTGTCCGTATTTTGCTTTTTGTGTGTGTCTGCATTATGCAATTTCAAAGCAATGTGCATCTTCTAATTAAATGCCCTTCTGCTTGTTTCCTGCAAAGGTTGTGGATGGTACCCCATGTAGCCCCGATTCCACCTCTGTCTGCGTCCAGGGACAGTGCGTAAAGGCGGGCTGCGACCGTATGATAGGATCCAATAAGAAGTTTGACAAATGTGGTATCTGCGGTGGCAATGGATCCACTTGCAAGAAGGTGTCTGGAACACTTGTTAGAGCAAAGTGAGTATATGACTGCTGCTTTTATTTTGTTCTGGTGAATATTTTGTGGGTGTAAGCTTTGGATTTCCAAGTCAGTGAGGTGTTGCTCCTTTGTTGTTGGAACCGAGATTTGATCTGTCAGAGCTGTCAGATAACTTACAGTGAGATCCCAGCGAAAGAAACCCCTTACACGTGGGCACGTTTCTGCCGTAGCAGTGAACGGGGATGTGACTTTGCAAATCCCTTAATCCATTAATTCGATTAGGTCGGCAGCTCATGAGCTTAAGGCTTTAGCTTCAAGTGAATTTCAGTCTTGTGTTGGGCAGCTTCTTGCCTTTCGCAGAGAAGAGCTGAGGACTCAGTCTTTCTCTTTTCTCTTGGGTAGACCTGGCTACCATGATGTCGTCACTATTCCAGCCGGGGCAACGAACATTGAGGTGAAGCAGCGAAACCACAGGGGTGCGAGACATGACGGCAGCTTCCTTGCCATCAAAGCTGCAGATGGCACGTATGTCCTGAATGGCGATTACACCCTGTCGACGCTGGAGCAGGACATCACGTACAAGGGCAGTGTGCTGAGGTACAGTGGCTCCTCCGCTGCACTGGAGAGGATCCGCAGTTTCAGCCCTTTGAAGGAGCCTTTAACCATCCAGGTCCTCACGGTGGGGGACCTGCCGCAACCCAAGATCAAGTTCACCTATTTCGTGAAGAAGCCCACGCAGTCTGGGTCAGAGAAGGCACCCATTAGAAAGAAAGAGTCCTTCAACGCCATCAGGGAGATCATCTCCTCCGAGTGGGTCATTGAGGAGTGGGGCGAGTGCTCCAAGTCGTGTGGCTCGGGCTGGCAGCGGCGGGCAGTGGAGTGCCGAGACCCGCGGGGCCGGCCGGCCGCCGACTGTGCCCAGGAACTGAAGCCCAGCGACGTCCGTCCTTGCGCTGATGTGCCCTGCCCACAGTGGCAGCTGGGGGACTGGTCACCCTGCTCTAAGACGTGCGGGAAAGGTTTCAAGAAGAGGTTGTTGAAATGTATTTCTTATGACAGCAGCGTGCTGCCACAAGAAAGCTGTGAGCCTTCCAAGAAACCGAAACACCTAATAGACTTCTGCAATGTTACGGACTGCAGTTAAATAGTATAAGTTGGGAAAGCTAAATTTTTTTCTATTATTTTATTTTTTTCCTTCAGAACAATGCACTGACAAAAAAGAGGGCTAGAGGCAGAGCATGTGTTTTTGCATACAAAATTCATGGTGAGGATCCGTTGAGGTGGGACAGTGCAAATAGCTTTATTTGGAGTTGCATCCTATAAATACCCTGCCAACTGAAAATTTGATAGGATAGCAGACCCATGCCACTCACTTGTCTTCAGCAGATAAGGCCCAAGGGCATTCTAATTGCCTTTTTTGAAGTCTGTTACAAATGAAAACAAAACATGAGCAGTGGCCAAAGCATGTTTAAGCAAACATTTTGGGGCTCAGTTATTTCTCCCTTTTTTTGGATTTATATTGTGGTACTGATCAAGTCCCCACATGTAGGGATGGGAAGGAAAGGGGAGTGGAAAAGATAGGTTAAAATAATTGGTCAGGGCTTACCTACCTCACGAAGGGCAAAAAAACAAGATTGGAAAAGGAGCTTTAACTATGTCATTCATGGCTGCTATTGTTTCAGAGAATAGTTTTATATAAAAATAAAGCCATATTCTCTACCTGTAAAGAGTAAGAAATACCAAGAACAGTCAGTCAGTCAACTCCACAAATAACTAGAATGTCATTTTTTTTTAAAGTATCTTGATGTCATCCCAATGTGCCTGTCCATTTCTCTAATCCACTCCGATGCCATTGTGGTGACTTATGTAATCCAGAGGCTAGGAAAAGTGGAAATCTTTATGGAGCAGGTAGCATCTCTGAGTAGTTGCTCTTTGTGCCTTCTCCATACCTTCCACTGGCTTTGCTGATTCGAGCTTGGTCCTACCACCCAGACTGATGGCGTTTGTGAACATTTGAGTCTCTCACATTCAAATCTTTCACCTTACCCTAGCCAATGGAAGTTCTTTGCATTTGAGTTAAAAAAAAAAAAAATCAAAGAAATCCCACTAAGAATGGGAACCTCTCCTATGTGGCCTCTGATGGGTTTGTAGTGCTCAAATCACTGTTAAGGCGGGCAGACAAAGCTGAAGGATAGCAGGTCCATCCACAGCAATACGCCAGCATTTGCATAATTAAAGTTTGTGCCAGTCTATAGACAATAAGAGAATATGGCTTTCCATAAGTATATAGTAAAATATATTACTATAGATTTTATATACTTTATAAGTATTTTATATTTCTCTCCCTTCTGCGAAGGGTTATAATTTGTAATAAATGCATATAATGAGCGTATTTATTTTTATACTTCTTGTCTAATGTGATCTTCTAAGTTATCGCTTTTTTAAAAGGACATATAACAAGGATAGAGTATTTATACAGTATAATATGTTACTAGAGGTAATAAATGAACCCTATAAATTTTGGAAATGGAGCGTCTTTATTTCACTGGAGTAAAACTAGTCCATCGAGCAGAAAGAGCTTGGAATCTAAGGCAATGTTACAAAAGAAGCTAGACCACATTTTTCAAAATGACTGGTAGCTTAGGCTACTAATTGACGGTGTTAGTGAAGGGGTTTGGAAAACTCTACCCATAATGTCATATACCACGTTAAAAGGGGTAATTTTGTATTTTATTACTTAACCACTAATAGGGTGCTCAGCACTGTTGTTTCATCTTTTAAAAAAAATGAAGTGCATCTAGGCTGATGCCACTGGTTTTAATAACTGCTTACAGAGAGAATATTGCTGTCAGCGGTGCTTGCAACCAACAAAATATGTACAAAAGTAGCAGTTTTACCTGCTCCACTTAACCTTACCCTACTGGGAAAGAAGCAGTCAAAATTGAAACCCATTAACTAGCAGTCAGAGGTTTCCCTCACGAATTTCTGGAGGGCCTCCTGATCATGCTTTTCTAATTAGAAGTACTGTATGAATGAGCTATTCCAACGCTGTTGGTAACACGTTTTGTAATGCTAAAACACATACTAAGCATCGAGAAACTGGTTTTTGCTCCCTCCTTTCTCATCTCATGACCACTGCAGTCGAGGGAAAATCTGTTGAACTCGGTAGGATTTTTGCCATGGAATTTGAGACATCAGTCAGTTATGAATACTTCTGGCTTTGTGTCATGTAAAAATCTATTAAAACTTCCTTTGCCAATGTTTGGACTCTGTCTTGCAGAAATCGTTCCCACTTTATTCCACGGATAAAATCCTGGCCCCTCTAAAGCACAGAAAAATTCTTTTCACGTCACACTTCATTGAATATTACTTTGTCTTTGACATGCAAAAATACTGGGGAATGTTTTACTTCAAACATCATTTAGGAGGGAGCCAATCACTTTCTGTTTTCATGACTACTTAAAAGTATTTGTAAATACAACAAATAATACTTTCTTTAATTGTATATATATGTATATACACGTATATTTTACTACAGGTTAAAATTAGGAATATGTACATTTTCAAGAGAAAAAAATACGCATTTTTACTTTCATATTCTGCTGTTATTCTTACTCCTTGTAGACTTCAAGGAGTCTATCCTAACACGTAGCTGTCAGTTGGTGTTGCCTGAAACACTCGCTGTTTAAGAGCCCAACCAGCTACAGTCCTGAAACTGCAAGACCTTGCCAGATCTACGGAATTGGTGGTGTCCTGTGACTTCGGGGTGATGGCGATTGCCCAAATTTACTCTCATCAAGCTGGAAGATATATTCAAGGCAAGGCTAAGCAAGCCCTGCGGAGCAAACAGCTTCTCCCAGACCTACTCGTATCAATTAGAGCAAGCCCAAGGCGCTGACATGCTCTCACTTCTTGCAGTAGCGCTTAAGGAGGCTCTTGGGAGAGAAAAACAGTGTTTCACAGGCACCGCCTTTCATGCTAAACGGAATTTGGATCCAATCCAATGCAGCAAATTCCCTCTTTTTTTAACAAAAAGTGCTGAAGTGTTCTGTATTTCCAAAATGATTCGGCCCGTGTTACCTAGGTTAGATCAGCTGGCCCAGGGTTAGCTGGAGCCAAGTGAGGAGTCACTGGGTGTGAGGGAAATCAAACACATTTGGTATTTTACAATAAGAAACAGCAATAGCAACAACTTTTTTTTTACATTCTTGCAAATGACTGCATAATAAAATGAGTGATGAACTAATAAAAAGTTATTATATAATGGCAGCCTATTTTCTATGGTAGTATTAATTTCTTTAGAGCATAAACATAGCAGCAGAAGGTCAACTCCTTTCCCATATTTGTAGCGCGGCTGAGCAAGACTGCATTTCCAAGTCGTGCTTTACTGACTACGTATTTTTCTTTGACTAGATCATGAATTCTCAGCAGTTGCATCTGTCATATGGCAGCATGGTTCATGGAATTAAATCCTGTTTTTATTAGGGCTGGGTAACAGAGAACGTGCTCCAAATAATGTATTAATGATGCAACGCAATCAAAGAACTGCTCCCTCCCAAAGTGCCCTGTAGTTACAAGAAGTCTGCTGCCCTGGTTGACCCATCAAGGGGAAACAACCAAAAACAGTGGAGCATCGTTTAGCTGTGTAGCAATTGAGATCGCAATTAAACACATCCCCTGCATGAAGAGGCTGGCAATTTATAGCTTTTATTACAAAGGGCTGGGTACTTAAGTGCTTTTTGTGCACATGGTCATTACTGTGAGCAGGAATCTCAACATTTTATTACTGACCCACACGACACACTCTAGGGAGCAGCAGTGGCGCAGAAGTTTGTGTTGGGGTGAGCGTGAAAGCTGGTGTTCTCTGCCAGCCCTGGGCAGCTCTCTGCCAGCCCGGGCTCTCTGCCAGCTTCTGTCTTTGGGCCAGGGCCAGGGCCAGTCCATCCACTGACACCCAGCTTCAGACCCCAGACTAAGACTGTTCCTTTCGACCAGGTTGTCTCAGCTGTCCGGCTTGATGGGTTGGGTGGGAGGTTCCCAGCACCCGGCGTTTCAGCTGAGGACAACCTCACTAGCTGGGAGCCAAATTTGTCTGGCTTCCTCCCAGGTTCAGAGAAGCCAGAGGCTATAGCTTCCTTAACGTTTTTGGTGTCATAAGATAAATGGGTTTAGCTGAGTAGTGTGGGCTTGGTAGGTGAAATCTGTATCTTCAAATATTTTTGGAAGTGTGGGGAGAGGCAGGTGTCTAAATGAATGAAATGTGTCTTCCTTACTCACCCTTGGTTTCATTGCTTTCAAGGCTGAGTGATCTTCCTGTTCTTGGGAAGGCTGAAGTCTCTCTATCGGCAGAGTGGGGCAAATGAAAGCAGCGTAGTGAGTAGTTCTTTGCTGTTTCAGGCATCATGAGACTGAGGAAAAACTCTTCCCAGCCTCTCAGTGGCCTTAAAAAGCTGGGCATTGGGACAGAAGCTCAGACTGAGGGCTAGGTCTCCAGGACCTAAACTTCAAACTCCACCATCTAAGTTAGAAGATAACTGTGGGTTCCAAGAGGGAAATAGTTGTGCTGGGGAACTACCTTCCAGGCTGACTAGATGTAAAATTGTGGTCTCTAGGCTGAGTAAGCACTGCAAATGGTGCTACTAGAAAATCTGAAGTAGCTGATTTCCTGTGGCGCTGTTGAAATCAGAAGTAATATGATTTATTGCTTGAAACTGTATTAACAGTAAATACAGGGAAAACCCCAGTATGTGATAGGGCTCTTAAGCTGCTGTGTTCCCCCCTTTAGTCCAATTGGTGTTGTAAAACCAGGAGATTTTGGTGTTGCCCAAATAAGTATTTTGCCACTGATTGTAATACACGGGGTTTCAAAGCAGAGCAAAGTTGGTTGCTGCTGCAGAAGTTGGTTCTATGTGAGATTTCAGAGTAAAGAAATAATTGCATACATGCAGTATGGAAAAATCCCAAAATTATCTAGAGCTGCTATATACTTTAGCAGCTGATACCTGCATTTCAGAGCTGTCAGTTGCCTGAGTATATTCAGAGCTGTAATTTTAATATCGGGACATTGAGTTAGAGCATAAAGCCTCCCCTCAGAGTTATGTATGTGAACAACACTCTGATTTGCCAGGTACTAGCAAAGCTGGCATTTCACCTTCTGAAATGCAACTCCATGTAGCTTGTAATGTGCTTCCTCCATTTGTAGTTTTGCAACAGCTTTCATTCAAATCAACATCTCTAAGCACTGTTTATGTTCCAGTGGAGGTCTGGCAGACCTTGTGCAGAAAAACAAGACCTTTGCTTTTATCATTGTCACATCGCAAGCAGGTAAGCAGATGCAAAGTAAAGTGTTTTGTTGAGTACTGTAGGACAAATAGGTGATGTGGTCTAGATGACGGAAAAATTTTATACAAAACATCTTAACCCACTAGCTAGGTTAGGGAATGGAGAAGAAAAATCTTGTATAGAAATTCAGAAAGGCAGCTTCAGAATAATAGCCCAGACTCCTCAGCAAACACTCCCACCGTAATGTCTGGCTTCTGCTCATCAGCTGGCTACGAAATTGCTCGCAGAGCTTTGCTTCACCAGCCCAACGTTATTCTGGGCCCCATACCTGGGATGGCTTTTCATCCTGCAAGCACGCCTACCAACCACCATTTGGAGCAAAGATCAAATCCTGGGTGATACGGTCACAACTGCTTAGTCCTCAAGGCAAAGAGGGTATAATTAGCTGAAAAGTTTTCCCTAGCAAAGGTCACCCTAACATAACAAACTGATCACCCACTCCCACACCCCCCCGCAGAACACAGGCGAATCCCCAGGACGTGTCTAGGCTGCAACCGGAGTGTAAGTAAGCATTCAGCAATACCCTCTATTTTGCATAAACGTTTGCATTTTGCCCCATTTTGCATAAACAGAGTGAGCTGTTGCAACATGCGGAGGCAGAAAAAGAGCAGGCCAGGAGATTGTCCCCTGTCCTGGCAGTGCCCGCTTTAGAGCCCTCCCATGGCAGTACCAAACCTCGACGCTTTCCTACAAACATGCATTCGTGTTGGATATTCCCCTCAAAACGCAAACCAACCTGTATCATCAGAAGAGAAGTCAAAACACAGTTATCAGGGTCACGACAAGTGGTGCTGTAAATGTGGTGTTTTAATAAATGCCTGTGCTCGCGGTGCCTGGGGCAGGCTGATTATTGCTGGAGATGAAAGTAGCGCTGTTTGGACTTGCAGATCTATTTTATGGTACCTGACAGTGTCAAAGGGTCTTGTGCAAAGGAGATTTAATGTTGGGCAATGGAAGTAGAGTTCCATACAGTACCTTTGCCTGTAAGCTGGCTACACGTGCTCGATAGCTTCAATGTGATAAAGGACGATCTTTGTCATATTGCAGCCTAGCTATGACCATAAGCAACAAGATCCCAGATGCCTGGCCAATATTTAAATTTCAGCATCCCAAATCTAAGTTGAATCAGTGCAAAATCTTCCATCCTTAGCATACTGTACTTTTGCATGGGAATGCTACAAAACTAATTGGAATTTCTACAAGCTCATGATTCTTCCCAGATATTCCATTTGAAAATTAATATTTCCTCCAATATTAGTTGCACTCCACTATAATGTATTTTCCTACGAGCACAAAACTGGAGCTGGTTGTTCCAATATAGTGGGAACAATCAGAGCTAAGGAAACAGGGAAGTCATATGGTAGAGATTATCATCAGGCAAGCTGAAAGCAGTGGCCATTTTAATTGTGCACCAATATATTTTTCAGCATAACTGAGACAATATGCCTGTCTTCTTCCAAACAAGTTAAATATATACTGCCATTCTGTAAGATTTTCACATACAAAACTGGAGATGAAATTAGGGGTAAGAAAACAACTGAGATTCAGCTACTTGGACTTAAAAATTCTCTGTCAAGCAACATGTGTTAATAGGAAATATTTTCTAAGTTTTTATTCTAATTAAAAACAAATGCCATCAAAAATTATGAAGCTTTAAAACAATTCACTTCTGTTTTTCTTATTTTATTTGCTTCAATTTTCTGACAGTCAGACTGGCAAAAAAAAAAAAAAGAATACTGTGATATCAAGAAAGAGATGCTCAAGATCAAGAAAGATGCTCAAAGAAAGACATACACTGAAGGCACAGCTGAGCACCAAAAAGTGGGTCATTCTGCAATTTCTGGCAGCTGGGCAGCGGCTAAAGCTGACAGCACCAGGGTGTCGTTTACATTAGGAATGGCTTCAAAGTTCCAGAGATATTGACCACATCCTACTAAAGCCTGTACTTCTTGTTTCTCACACACAGGATACACTTTTGCCTACCAAGAGCTTTGAATAATTAACTTAAGCAGCAAAAACATGAAGGAATCTTTAAACAGAGTCACAAAGCTGGCCACTGTAGCTACTTTAATAAAAGAAAGCTGGCTTGTGGGGACAGCTCTTTTGTTTAATCTGAATCAATTACATGTCGAATTAACTCCAGAGGCCAAATTTTGATTACAAGTTTTTCATGGAGATAAAACTGTGTGATGCAAAGAGGGAAAGGGAAAGGAAGAAGGGAAAGGGGGAAGGTGTGGGAAGGGAAGGTGCGGGAAGGGAAGGGAAGGTGCGGGCAGGGAAGGGAAGGTGCAGGAAGGGAAGGTGCAGGAAGGGAAGGTGCAGGAAGGGAAGGGAAGGGAAGGTGCAGGAAGGGAAGGTGCAGGAAGGTGCAGGAAGGTGCAGGAAGGTGCAGGAAGGTGCAGGAAGGGAAGGGAAGGGAAGGGAAGGTGCAGGAAGGGAAGGGAAGGGAAGGGAAGGGAAGGGAAGGGAAGGGAAGGGAAGGGAAGGGAAGGGAAGGGAAGGGAAGGGAAGGGAAGGGAAGGGGAAAGGGAACGACTCTTCTGGAATTGTTAATTCTGGAAACTTTTGAAACATAAGTCGGAAATTAGATTTAGATCTAATCTGGGCCAATTTAGAACTGAATTAAGTGCAATGTAATGTCCATCTCCTTTTTCTCTCCCAGTGAACCAATACACACATTTGGGGATATGCTAAAAAAGCGTGGACTGATGTTTTCCATTCCTCATTATCCTCCTGCTCGAACAAGTGCAGAGCACAACACGGAAGCACTAGAGGGACTCAGCTGCCTTTGATGAATAATTAAAAAAAAAAGGTTAAAAAACCCCTCTGCACATTTCCTCTTGATTCGTTTAATTAATAGTTTTATTTATTTGCACTTTTAAAGGAATAATAGTCAATGTCAGAAAGGAGAGCCCCCAGAGTGACATCTGAATTCAGCTCCAGCTGGAGCGGATCCAAGGGGACACTAAACAGCTGCCTGGCAGACAAGAAGGTTGGAGGCATTAAAGAATATAAATGTAAAAATCCTGCATAAAATAATTTTGAATCTGATATAAGCTAGCAAAAAGCCAGGCAATTCAGAGCTAATGCTTCCATTTGCATAGGGACAAAAATTTGTAGAAGCTTGTTTCCAAAGCTCCATCTGAAGGAATGGATATTACCCACATAAGGACACTGCTTGGGTAAGGCTAAGTCATATACTTACCACTTTATTCCAGGTTTTAAATTAGATTCCTCTTGGTCTGACTTTAAAAATCAGTAGATTGATATTACTTAAGTCTGTGCCGCAGATGTTCTCAGCCCTGCATGACAGCTTTGACTGCAAGGAATGAATGAAAGAGCTCCTGCCTTTGGGGTGTAGCTCAGAGGAGGAGGAGGCAGATACTGACACCCTCCTGCTGAAGACACCCCGTGGTGCTGGGAGGGCCGGAGGGGATCTTTGCAGCTGGACTCTCCTCCTGGGAGATGGGCTCTTGAGAGTTTCTGGATGAGAGTTCATGGATGACACTGACAGAATATTTGTTGGGAATTTGACGGGTATGTGAGTGCTTGAAACAGTCTCTGGGTTGCTTACAGCAGTATGGAAATTTCACTTTCACTGAGAGGGTCATGTAAAGTCTTGAAGGAGAAGATGAAGATATTGACAACATCAACTAAGTAATTTAAAGTAAGCTAGTGAAATCACCTTGGTGCCAGAAGTGCTTTGGGGTTTTGCAAAGCAGCCTCTCTAGCCAGGTTCCCCTTCCCCAACTGCAGGTACTGGCATTTCCCATCTGCTCCAGGGCCACTGCTGAGCTGAAGACTGATCAAAACCCACTCCAGCGTGGGGCCAAGCACAACTGTACACAGCCTGCAGCCAGAGTGAACCTGATCTGAGCTCAGAGCTACCAAAATAACTTGTGTGTTTGGCATCATTGATTCTACACGTCACTTTTTTCTCTCAAGACGTGTTCTTGCTGGTAGCATGCAAATTATTTGTTCAAAAACCAGAAAATAAAGCCAGGGTTGAACACATCCCTAAAGATACCAGGAGAGGGCTTCCCCTTGGAAATGGTTGATCAGATGACCGTTTGCAGACTACCTAATGTGCAGCAACAAAGCTGCCTGTAAGGATGAATAGGACATAACTTCCAAGAATAGAGATAGCAGGTCCCAGTCACACAGCTCAAACAGCTTTGCAGTGGCAACACTACAAAGGACCTCATTAAATCAGAAAGGGACAAAAATCGAGTTTATTGTCTCCAGCAGAGACTTGGTTTAGTGACTTGGCTTGAAGAGGAACAATGTGTCAGAGAACAGAAAAATACAATTTCATAAAGTTACTGTACCTGTTGTCCAGATCTTTTCATCTGGCAGTTCTAGGGGAGAAGCACTTTTCTTTTTTATGTCATTGACAATGGAGGGTCCTTTGACAGAACAGGGTTGAAGAGTGAGATCTGACCTGGTATTATCCAGACAGCCCCAACTCTGCATCCATGAACATCTGGCCTGTTGTGGAGCAGTACTGGGAGTTATGTAGGGGAAAATGAGAAGATGGTGGATTTTTTCAGTGTCAGGAAAATGGATCCTACAGTTTGCATTCGATTTTAGTTGGATGCCAGGAAAGTGCGTCAAAGAATGGAAATTATTTGCTACTCAAGACCTGAACTACTAGAAGATAAGTGTTTGGCACATACATTTTCATGACTCTAGAGGATAATTTTTAACCTACAGGCACACTGCTTAGCTACTCTTCACCACAATTCACATGGGCATGGGTTTTTCCATCTACCTGAGTATCTGACATCCTGAATGTCAAGTGGCCTAAATATACTTCATGTTATCCTTCAGTGGAGCCAGATGTATATTGTAGCCAGCCAGTTCTCTTCTTGCTTCAGGTCTGCCTACATGTCTGACTGGTGAGAGCTTGTTTGCTTTTGCTGGGGTCTGTTTGATAGACTCACGCAAGACCTGCCTAAGTAAGGTTTGCTCTTAAAAGCATTGCTGGCATACTAATGTCACTGGAGAACATGGAAAAGAAAAACACAACCCAATTTGTTATAGCTGTAACAGCAAAAAAATCCTAATGAAGATGCATTTATACTGGCCTAAGTCCTTTATTCTATTCTGAGAACTGATCTAAGCTACACCAACAAGGAAATTTCATTCACCGATCTAAATTAGGTTTGCACTTTCACATGTACAGAAATAGCTCCACTGGTTAAAGCCATGTTGGCAAATCCAGTTACATACAGACAAGCATTAAATAGCTTCCCCTGTCTTGAGTGTCTTAGGAAATCAGCCTCCCTCTCCCCCTTGGTTTTCATGTCGAGTGGGAGGAAAAGGAGGCACCAACTCTGTTCTCTCTACTGCCTTTCCTTGCCACTCAGAGGTGCAGGAGATCACCAGGCCAGTGCTCCTGCTTTTTTCCCTCACTTCAAAGTACAACGTGGAGGGGTTGCGAAGGAGGTTGGGTGTCACACATCTCTTACATGTCCCTGTGCCCCTGCTAGTTATCCATTACTTTTAAATATTTGGGCCATCAGAAATCTGTGAGAGATTTAAAAATATTTCAGGAACAGGGTTGCATACCAGGTTTGCTGATGCCTCCACCAAAATCATCTTAATGGACATAGCTTTACACAAATAAGCATCCAGTAGCAGGGAGAGTAAAAAATCTAATCTCATTTGCCATTTCATCTGGCTGAAGATAATAAATCCCACCCCATACGCTTCTCAGCAGGGTCTGTGATAGAAAAGCTGACAAACTCTCAGAAAATAAAGCACAGTTAGCAGTGCTTTAAAATCTAAGAATGGCTGCATTATTTTTGGAAACAATAAATGCTATTTTTAAGCAATTTAATATTACAATCCTTTGAAATCCAAATGCAAAGGCGGTGTCATACAGAAGCGACAGTTACAGCAGTCTTGTTTAAGCTTAAATTTAATATCAAATAGTCATTACAGGCAAGCTTTGTTCCCTAGCAATAAGATGTCTGCACATTACAGATGCACGACTTCTTCAAAGAACTGCCAGATTATGGGATTACTCTAAGGAAAATTTCGCAACGGCGTTTGATTCCTTCCTGATTAAGTGATTTTCCACAACACTTTGCTCTTATAGCATACTGGCAGGTGAAGAGAGACTGGAGAGTGAAATGCATTTGCTAGTACTACATAGGAACGACAAACGCAAACTTCAGTGTCTTGATAGGAGCTCGGCCCTATGGATATGCTTAATAACAGTAAAGCCACGTGAGGTCAATGCGATTCCCTTTATAAGGTAAGATCAGTCCATTCCTCTTAGCAAAGTCACAGCAGAGATGTTTGGACCCAGAACCATTAAAGTCACAATTATGACTGGAAACACTTATCAAGTAGTGTTTGAAATACTCCAGGTTCTCCAACCTGTCCAAACTGCATGCAGAGCAAGGATGGCACAGCTGCAGGGAAAGAGAAGGAAAATGCAGAGCTATTGTGCTTTCCTCCCTCACAGGCAAACGGAGGCAAGTGGCCAGGCAACCCCTGCTCTGAGAGAGCTGCAAGGGACCCAGTGGCTGTTTGGGTGAACTTCCTCCATGCCAGGGACATGGAGCAGCTTTGCTGAGAAGCTGCTGCAGGTCACCTGATGGTAGGAAGTCCTTGGGATGGGGAATAAGGAGATCCATCAGCTTCACAGACTCCTTATCCTGCTGAAAGAAGGGAAGCAATGGCAGCAGGACTCAGCATTTGGCTCCTTTATTAGCTTTAATGGTTTATAGTATTTAATCATGGGCTATCTCAGCTGAGCAAGACTGCAAACTCAGGTAAGGCTGTTTGATTTAGAACATCTTCTTGTGGGCGGCTCTGACAAGAGAGACACACAGGTGAGAGGGGTGGTCTCCAAAGAAGCACTGACATTAGCACTGACATTTTCTTTGCAGTAAGCATGGCTCAGAGCCTTTTTTCCTCCCGTTTCACAAACCAAAAGGCTGTTCCCAAGGTAGTTCCACTGCTTTGGAGAGATGATTGTGCCCTCTTCCCCAACTAGCAGTGTGCCAGGAAAGCCGTGCACACGAGCGAGGGTCGGGTGTCCCAGGCCAGGAGGTTGCCTGCACCTTCCGTGCTCCATCCATGCTGATTAACGGGACCCAGGTGGCAGATGTAAGAAATATGTCCTGGAAGAAAAGGCTGAGTGGGAAATGTTGGCTGCAACCTTGAATTAGCAGCAGCTGGTTGGATCTGGGGCCAAGGCTTTCTCTTCCTCTCCCTGTAAAATGCTTTGTCCTATAGTGCTACAATAATACAGATAATTACAGGCCAACGTTTGCTGTAAGTGACGGAGGTTAAGATGTATTGTGATGCAGTCTTTAATTACTAAATTTCCTGTCTTTTGGGTACTTGTCTTTACAGCCTGTGTGCTCTTTTATGTGTGCAATAAGTGGTGAAATGATGCTGTTGGTGAGTTTAAGATTGAGAGGTAGAGTGTTATTTTAAGTGGCTTTATCAGAAACAACTATTTTTGAGAACGGGAAGCTTTCCTTTTTTTTTTTGTTTGAAATGTAAATATTGTGCAATGGTGTATGTGTTGCAAATGTTAGAAAGGAATTCTGAAAAGCTATTAGCAGGTGCTAAGAGAAACGCAGAGTAGCCTATTTGTAATGACTGGAGTAAAGATAATTTATCCCTTGTTGTTTATATTAATCTATAACATTTTTTATCTCAGTAGTTGCACTAATAAGCAAACATCTTATTTTTATTGTTTTTAATTTAAAATGGGAGAAGATTTTTTTTTTTTTTATTTGCCAAGGGCTGAGTAGGTCTTTCAAATGTGATGGGCTTTACAATAACAAATGTCCTTGTGTTATTCAAGCACAACAGCAGAGCTTGAAATCCTATATCTGCATGTTGTACAATAAGCAGCTATAGTATCTGGGCCATATGGCCTTCTCTTTCTCCTCCATTCTCTTTCTGCATTGAAAAGCTTGCTTTCTTTTTATCTTTGGGTTGGTTTTTTTTTCCCCATCCATAAAATGTGCACTTTTCTTGGGCAGACAAAGTGCTAAAATAAAAGGAGAGACAGCAAGTTAATTTATAGGGTGAGATAATGTGATGTCTGTTTTGAAGCAAAATTCAAACTCCCTGCTGAAATTAAGGATGAGTTTCACTTCAAAATCAATGAGATACTGTTAGTTCCCACAGCTCCCTGGAAGAATTAAGCTTTCAATTTTTTCTTTGCATCTTGACCAATACTGCCTCATACCCTCCACTTTCTGTAGCTCTGTAATTCTCCTCCTCCTCCAACATCTGCAATAAATGGTGGGAGAGGCTTTACCGCCTTGGCTCCCGACCCTCTCCCATGCCCAGTGGGTGACACAGGGACTTGGAGACGCGGCTGGCAGGATGCTCAGGGAGGGCACTGCTGGTTTTCATGCACTCTGCTGGTCACAGCCCCCTTGACCCCAGCCTGGGGAGGGACGGACAGTCACCATGTTGGTGTGGGGCTGGCATCTTGGAGGGGCCTCTGCTACCCAGTGGGCAGAGGCCTCCGGTGCTTTCCAGTCCCGTTGATCCGATGTGAGGGTCAGGCACAGCAACATGTTGGGTGGGCTGGAGCTGGTCGAGTTGCCTCTTCCCTGCCTAAGAGCACCTTCTGCTTTCACTTCATGTCTGCTGTGGGGTAATCTCTCTCTGCCCTCGTCATGTCTCTTTGGCTTCCCCTAACCAAAGAGGGCAGGCTGCCTAGTTTGCTAGAACTCTGTAGGGTCAGGAAAGACAACATCAACCAGGTAAACAGAGACATGGGTAAACAGAACCCAAACGGGCAATGCTCGCTACTGGATGCTCTCAACATCAGTCAAGCCAGGGTAGATCTTCCTTTGCATCCACAGGCTCATGTGCTTTATCTCTTACTTAAGCAGCCCCAGAGAAAGCAGTGACCATGAAACAGAGCCTGTGCAGAAATGCTGAGGGCTGTTGGCCGCAGGTGATGTGTTTGGTAGCTTGTGGCAGCCCGGCAAGGGTGGCTGAGGAGGCAGGAGGCCATGTCTCCTCGAGAAGATGGGCTCTTGGCCACAGAAGCAGAGTGGGACCCAGCTGCATAGCTGTGAGACATTTTCATTGTGCTCAGGTATTTATCTCCTGCAAAGTGTTTACATGAAGTAACACAACATCCAAGTCCTTATTTGCAGAGATCAAGCCACTAGGATAGAGGAAGCACCAAAAGGAGTATCATTCTGCTCTTTCTGCGTGGAGAGAAAGGCAAGTGGTAAACTCTCTTTCAGGAAGGGAGGAAAATTGCACAGATGGTATCTAACGATTCTGTTCCTAAGCAGAAAACACATTTAAGTAATAACACAAATTAATGAACCCCAAATAATCAGTTACCTGTCTCTAAATTTCCTAGGCAAACAGCTCTACTTAGAAGCACTGAGAGGAGAGATATTTCTTTCTTCTTTTTTTTTCTCTTTTTGGAGGAGTGGGGTCAATGGATGGACATGAAGAACTTTTTTTTTCTTTTTCCTGGAGAAAGATATTAAGGTTGTTTAAAATATATATATATATATATATCTGTTGGACAGAAATTTGCACAAATGCTCCCAAGCAGGATGTGAGGCCTGCAAACAAAGAGTTAAACCAGCTGCAGGGGGAAGGCTCCCTTTCCTTACACAAGCACTGAAGGAGGGATCTAATTGCATGACTCTTTGGGAAGTGTAGAAAAGAAGGTGCTTTTGGGGAATCCTATCTATACATTCGGGGTTATAGGACAGACTAGGCCTTAATGTGCTGCTTTTCTGTCCATTTTTGTTGATGTTGTTTTAGTTCCCTACTAACAGAAATTTCCGTGAGGGGAAAAGCCTTGTTGACACTGGATATATTTCGCTTTTCAGTCTGCATTTTGCACTATCCTTATGGCTACTGGTCATCACATCTCAGACCTCTTGCAGAGACATCTTTACGACTCCCATCATCTGCTACACGGCATGTACAGTAAGCTTGTTTGAACTTGTCATGCGATACTGCCATGTCTCAGGTTCCCTCTGCCAACTCGTATATTGCATAAGTGACATACCCGCCATGGCTCTAAGCAGCGTGCTGAGCACCCTGACAGATTATATGACTGTCATAACATAACTGCTCCACTTCATCCACTCCAGGATGAGCAGTGCTGGCATACTCACTGCCCTTAGATCAAACGGCAAAGATAGGTCTTTGGGACAAGGGAAGGCCTTCCCTGTGACAGTACGATGGCATGTAGCGCTGAGATGCCTTGGCCCACAGCTGGGACACTCATGCTTCAGTACAGTGTGATCACCCAGGAGCAATTTAAATTTTAGCAAAAATGAAGGTAAAATGTTTTTTGGCACCAAGCACCCATTATGGCTGCCCCAGGCCATGTAAAGCTAAAATGAATAGAGCTCAAAGCCTATTGCTATAGGAGAAAATCAGACCTGATAGCTCTGAGGGGCTTAATTACTCAAGTCTGTCTGCCCAAACTGGTGATGAAGACTCCAGGGCACTTTAAAGCCTGTACAAAACAAGGAGAATCTAGAATCTGTGTTTTCTTAGAAAACACAGGCTTGCCAAATATCTTCTGGATAGACCTGCGTGTTAAGAGGATGCCGTGAACACCTTCTTGGCAATGTATTTAGGTGCATCATGGAGAACTGCAGTTCCCAGTATGCTTAATGAAGAAAGATGGGCCTGTTGGAAGAAGATGGAGGTAGCTGAGGAGGCATAATAAGTCAAACCATCAAGACTTCTGCCTCCCCTCACTTACTTCTCCTCCTCCTGAGAGTCACACCACTCAGGCTTTGTGTGACAGGTAGCTACCTCCAGTCAAATTCAGATGTGCACATCCATGCTTCTTTTCACAGAGAAGGGTCAAACCTTTGTGTCTCCTTGATGTTGGACCCCATTCCCCTATCCTGCTGACATTAAAGGTACGATCTCAGAAGTAATGCAGAGAGAAATATGACATTGTAGAAAGTCTGAGAGCAGAATTAGGCCCTAGGGTCCTCAATTTCTCTTCTCTAATTCTACTTCCTTCAAAGACGTAAAAGTTGGGCAAAATACATTTTTTTTTCAGAAACAACTGCAGAAAGAATGATTTTGCCTCAACACATGAAAGCCAAGTTTTAAAATTCTTGTCGCAAAACCTCATGCAAAATACTATGGCTCCTTCAGTGATTAAACTCTATTCTCTTTCTTGTTCAGAGTTGTCTAAAAATAGACAAGCCCATGGAAGGACTGTAGGCAAGCAGTGGGAATTGCATTACACGTATGCTTAGACAGGCTGTGATTTTCCAAGACTGATTTATTTATCCAGTAAATACTATAAATTAATAATATATTAGTATTTGTGAAAAAAAAATGAAATTACATGAAAGTCTGCAAAATAAATGAGACCTGAGAAAGGGAAATGAAAACAATTCTTCATACCTTGTACAACTTGACCTATCTTGAAACATTGTGTCACATCAGCTCGCTAAATAATCTTAAGCCAATACTTAATGGTTTTAACTCTAGAAACTCTTAAATTCGACCCTTTTTTAGCTAAGTGAAACAAGTAAAAACCAACAGATATGTAAACATGAATAAGCAACCTCTGAGGTAATATAGATATATCAGTTATTGTCCTACACTTCATTAATAGTGTATTTGCTTGATTTTAAGCAATTCTGTCTCCATATTTTTAGATTTAGCTAAACAGCATGAAATCTACAACATAGGCCAGCCAGATGTGAAGACAAGAAAGGCCCTTTAATGGTTCTCATAAAATCTTTTGACTTGCTGTCTCCATGGTGTTTTTTTTTCTTTAAAAGGTACCAGTATTTCCAGTTACAAAGGTTTGTGAAGGGCATGCAGGAAGATTAGTTACATAATTATTCTCCCCTTACCAGTGCCTATATGAAATTCTAGTTATTTTCTTCATCACTTGGTCTTGCACAATTTTCCAGTGCATTCAGTTTCAAATAAGCTTCTATTTGTGCAGCATGGCAAACTGATTTTTCAAATCTGCATAAAAGCATAGGAAAGTTCAGGGCCACAATATTTATTTATTAAAATTTTGCTTGGTAGGCTAAAATACATGAATAGAAATTAATCTTCTCAATATCTAGCACGTCCTAAGGCAGCAGCTTGCAGAATAATAAGTTAACCATGTCACTGGTTCTAATTTTAGTTAATTGAGTACTTATTGCACAGTCCTCTTCCTCTTGGGGCAGAGTGCCTGGCTTGTACACATATGTAGCAGAGTCCTTGTAACTTTTTGTTCCTTGCCTAAATCTCTTCTCCCACTTGATGTGTCTGAGGAGTCAAACAAGGTTCTGCCATCCCTGCCCGTGGTGGCTCCCCTCTGCAAGTCCTGGGTGAAGGAGCTTCCATTGTGAAGCTCCATACACTTTTCCTTCTGCTATTTGACAGTTTCTGAGTATCTTCTTTCATGTGCTCCTCCAGCTTCCACAGTTACTGACCGATTATATCAGAAGTTTTGGGTTTACCCTGTGTTTCAGAGAGCAACTCCCACTTTCTCTTCTGGATTCTTTGGAGATGAGTGACGAGTGACTCCTCAGACAGGGCTCATTAAGTGTTAGGAATCCATTCAGTGTATTATCTGGTATTTTAATGAAAATTTGTTTCAGATTTTCCACATCTGTGTGTTAAGAAGGAAAGAACATGTGAACTGAGATTTTCTGCTTACGAGTCATCACAGTAGATTTTCAATGACCAAATCTTGCTTTAGTCATGGAACGCAGCAGCCACCTAGGGACTTCACTCCTTCCCAAATATACATCTAGGCTTTCATATTCCTGCTACTACAGATAATTCACTCCCCTCTTGCGCTTGCATGCTTTCGAACATGAAGACAGAGACAGAGTTGTTCTCACCCAGTTACAGTTTGGAAAGCAAGTCCATTCAATCCTGTCCTCCACAGAAAAAAAAAAAAAAAAGCAAATGAAATAATGGGCTGGTAGATATATTATTTATGCCAAAAGTTTTGAGGAACTGTGACTGGTCAGCTTCATGTCAGGTGCCCTCAACATCAGAGAAACCAGTTTTCTTTCATATTGGAACTAAGTGAAGATTTTATTGTGTTGGCTTGGTAGTGTTCAGCAAAGGGATAAATTCTGATCTTGCTTTAGTGTAATTAAGGTTCACAGTCTGGGAGATTACTGTGACATTTGAAGTATCTGTAGATTTATTTTTAAATTTATCTATTCCCATCACCAAAGCCCTTCTGGGTTTGTATATTTGGGTTTGTTTTTTTCATGTGGAAGATTTCAGCAATTTAGTTTTCTATCTGTCATGTAGTCCACACAATATTAATTTGTATCTCTACAGTTTCTGTAAACTTCAGATGACTCCACATTGCTACATATTATTTCTAACAGAAATGGAGTAATTAACGGTCATCTTGGCTGGTTGGAATAAGAATACTAACAAGGACCTCTTAGAAGAGGAAAATGTCATAACAGCAAAGAAACTCAGTAATGGTTCAAGTTAAAATAACGGTGTTGATTAATTTGTAATCTGCTTTTCCCTGAAGTGTATGGGCAGTCTCTGAGGCACAAGAGTCAAGAAACAGTGTCACTTCCAGTTATTGAAGAAAAATATGCAGAATATGGCATTCTCCTGTCATATCTCTTATACAGCTTGAAATTGTTATTTTATGCTTCCTTCTGTTTATTTCTGTCCATTGCTGACATTCATTTCTTGCTGACGTCAGTGTGCCAACTGTTGTAAGGAGACGGTGGGGGAAACTGGACTTTGGAGGACAGATGTCCTTGTGGATGTCCTCGCTCCTTTTCCTCCTTTTGCCCATTTCTCCATCAATGGCCTAGAGTTGTTAGAGTACTTCTTTGCTTTTGCAAACTATCTGAAAGGATTTTGAGTCATTGAAACTCCTCTAGACTCTCAAGTTTTCACTTAGAAGGTAGGCCTATTATAGACTTCAGTGAGAGAATAGCTTATCATTTACAAAATAAAATTCATAGCAATTGCCTATCGTCTGAAGTGTGATTTTCATTATGTTTTTGAAAATAATAGTTGCCAGTCAGAAAACCTGATGAGTTTCCACAGATTACATTTCTTTTTTATCAGAGGAAACACACTCCAGTTCTGTGACTGCATTTTTCCTTAATTTTTGTGGTCTGTAGAGGGAGAGATTCCTTGAACCTTTCCCCATTACCTTTCCATAACCTCATCACTTCTTATGTCCAGCTCTACTTTTGAACATATGTTTATATTTTGTGATATAATGTGAGAATAGTTGTGGTCATTACTCAGCCTGGGTGAATTTCATGGTAATTAATGTTTTGATTTTTTGTTTTTAAAAGATAAGTTGCCTAAGGGGCCATATCTATTTATAAGCTGTCTCTGACCCCAGACTTCCTAAAATTATTATCATGTGAAAAAGTGCTTTGCTTTTGATGTAGCAGCCATCTGCATTAGGGGGAAATGTTTATATTTCTATATTTTGCATCTAGTTCCTGAGCCAGCTAAGGGTGTCTTGTGCAAGATAAATAATTAAAACATCTTTTTAAAGGACGGGAGGAGCCTTCACTGTTAGTTAACCCTGGAAATAATCTCACAGAGATATAAGGAAAAGAAATAATCTTCAGTCCATAAATCTGCACGCTCAAATTACGCACACCCTGGACTCATATATGCAAAACCCACTGCTATAAATTCTTCATCTCAAGAGAGCACCATTCTTGGATGGATTGCAAGACTGGGCTTACAGTGATGATACTTTCTGCTCACCTCATTCTTAATTTCTTCTAGACAAAAATATGTATGCTAGCATGCAGATGGCACTAAAATGACTAAAGGGATGAATTTGGCTCAGTGGAATACAAGCTTGTATAAGGTCAGTATTGTTTTGCTGTACTTGAATACAACTTCTTTGAGTGTGCTGATTGCTATAATTCTATGGCTAAGAATGTAACCGATGTCAGGACTAAAATTGTTTAAAAAAACAGATATGAGGCTTGTCAGGCTTAGCAAGTGGAATGAGCACTCAACATAATACTTCACTAGATATATAAATGCATTGCAGAGATTTGTTTATTCTGGTATCTCTTATGGTGCTTCTAGTAAAAAAGCAGAAAGTAACAGTGCCTGTAATATCTGGCTAACATATTTCATCTGAGCTAGCTAGAAGAGAAGTCCTATCTGGTTTATGACTATGTTCTTTCTCAATTATTGCAAGGCTGACAGTGACATTCTCAAAAGAGTAGCCATTAGAAGGGTATTCAGTACTATAACAGGCTATATGTTTTACTACAACAAAAAGTCAAGCCAGTTTTAGGGGCTACTTATAACTGTAGCTGAAAACTGAAAAATCTCATGTATCGCCTAGGAAGTGAATGGGAAAGATGACTAGGGCATATATTAAAAGATAAATGGCATTCAATGACATTTCCTGAATAGCAAGAGTCAGAGAACACCTCTATACCAAGGTGCTGTCAAAAAAATAACCACTCTTAAAATAAATTACAAATTCCAAATAAGCTATGGCACAATGGTCTGTACTACAGTAGTGTGGCATTTCAATTCATCACTCTCAAGAGAACCATACTTATTTCTAAAGACTCCATCTTATTAATGTTGTGATCTTTCAGTAGAAAAAGATGGCAGCTGTTGTATATTATTGTTTCATTTTACAGCACAATCAATACTCTAATCTGTTACGGTACTTTCAGATTAGTGTTGTTATTTTCAGAATAAGCAAATAGCAAAAATGGAGAGGAAATGGAAGAAGGGAAGTGTTCCACAGAGAGAAACATTTCACAAACAGCAGTGGATCATCCAAGCATGCTCTCTGCTGTGCTTCAGGAAAACAAGTCATTTACCAGATGTTTCAAATTGTGTGTAAAATATAAAAGAGTATACTGGGGAAAATTTATTTAATGCTAGAATACTCGTCTGTCTATTGCAAGAATACTGAATGTGAAACATGAGCTAACTTAAAAATATTAAAATGCATCCTATTTTACCTTTGCAATGTATAGCTATATCTTTCTCAAATTATTCTCTTTGCTTTCAGGATCTGTGGAGATTTTTAGGTTTGCTACATTTTTCTATCTGACAAAAATGAGCTGATTTCTCTTTTTCTTTTTACTCTCTCCCCTTATGGACTCCGCCCCCCCCCCGCCCCACTATCATTTCACTTTTTCTATGATGACTCTTTTAAGCAGGAGTGAGATGTGGACACATACAATAAATATTTGGGTGAATGTCAAAAGACAGATCTTCTACTTACTCGAGCATGCACAAATGGAGAAGAGTCCAGACCGCGGACATTACAGACAGGGTGCCTGCTACACTCAGTCTGTTAGAAGTGAGAGAGCAGAAGTGTATTTTAAGAGAGGTCAATCCAAGAAAAAAATTTTTAGCAGCTCCTCATTACTACAAGAGGGGAGAAATAGGAGCCAGTATGAAAGCTGCCAAAGTGGAAATGTTATGTCTTGCAGTGCAAATTATTACCTGGGGCTCTTGCATTTTGGCCTGTAATAACTGAACGCAAAATTTTTGGTATCCAGGCTTGGTTGAAATAGAGGTTGCAGTCCTAGGCATACATAGCCTACAGCACTGCTGATGACATTTCCCAAGTAACAAGCCAGTTTTAGCAGTGAACAGCAAAATACCTGAAATCTGTTTTCATACAGATTTGCGTCTTGAGGGCAAGCTCCTGCATATCCTCTAACATTTGATAAGGACAACTAGAAATTCACAGTGTTTTTCTGTATATTATGCATACTACAAGAGAACAGAGAGCAAAGAAGAGAAAGATAATATTATCTCACTTCTCCAAGTGCCAAAGGGACTGCATTGAGATGTTCACCATGTTCTCCCTGAGCAAAACATCAACCCCTACCCATGAAGGACATGGGCATGGCAGGGGTCTGCATGAAAAGAGAGTCAAAGCACAGTTTAGCCCTCATTCTCCACAATCCCTTGTGAAGTGATATTGAGTAACATCAGTACACACATGCTGAAGAGAGTCTGGAGCACAAGGGAAGCTCGTATGACTGCTTTAGAGGTGTGTTGAAAAAGTTGTGCTGAAACTGAGGAGAGAGACAACCTGTGGTAACAGTCCTGACCCAAAGGGGCCTCACCCTGCCTGGGAAAGATGTAACTCGAGTTGAAACTGGGGGAGTAGAGAAGAGTGGTAGTGGAGCAGCTGGAGGTGTTACTAAGTCTTCTAGTAACACTGTGCCAGCTGACTTCTCTTTTTTCTTAAACTTTTATAAGCCTTTCCTGAAAAGACATTAGTCAAAATATGGCTAACATCTCTCAAAGTAATAAACTTTCCTTTTGGCTACATGACTGGGATACAACATTTGGGGTTTGTAAATTTTCAAGAACTGGCTGATTTGCATAGGCGTGTTATTTCTTATAAGCGGAGTTGGCAATGCTGCCAATACTTAGGTTGGCCGACAATTTCCCTTGTAAAATCCTGCTTCTGCTGGGGTAAATTATTTTTCAGTGCTCTGAAATTTCTTGTACCAGGCCTCTGCCTCAGGGTGAACACTTGCAGTTTTATTTAACAGTTACTGATGTGTTTTTTTAACATTTCTGCCCCCTAAAAAAAGTCATCCGTTCTCAAGATAATTGTGGCATGATGCGTTTTCCCATGTCCCTGAATTCTTACAAGTGTTCTACAGGGACAGGACAAGATCGTCATCCTTTGTAGCAGCAACTTGACTTCTGGACAGGGAGAGCCATGTGTGTCTCTGTGGAAAAACTGCTTTGCTCGTGAAATTTTGCCCAAATGTGGTTAAATGCATAAGCCTTTGAAGCATCTGTCTCCTACTATGCTAATTTGAAACTCACTAGGGTTTCTTGGCGAAAGCTCTGAGGCTTCATCTCCATGGGCTCAGAGGTGCAGAGTTGAGTGCAACATTGCATCCAACAGTTTTCAGGGCTGAAGCAGCAACAGAGCCAGGGATGGAGAAACCGCTGGCTCTCCTGGGTCTTACAGTCTCTCTGTCAGCCCTGGAACCATCCAGCCTCAGTGTGGGGAACACAAACATGGTGTAGGTCAGTGACTCCTGGGGAAGAAAAATGATAGAGCTGGTTTGACCAGGGGAGGAGGCTGAGATTTCTGTAGCTATCATCCAGGAAGTTCTACTTTTTCTGACTCAAACCAAAGCCTGGAGGCTTTTGAAAAGCTCTAGAATTTAAGAAAATGAGGATAAAAACATCAATTTCTCAAACCCTTCTGCAAGGACTAGATTTAAAACCTGGCCTCTGAAAGTCTCCATGTTTAGGATGTCTCAGTTACAGTCCCAGAAATGTGCTGCTTAAAGTCATGTCAGTTCCCCCTGCCTGCTCCAGAAAGGTTCTAATTATTTTTTTTTCTAATTGCAAGTGCTGGAAGGATTGTTTTACAAGGTTTTCAGTCTAATCAGTTCAGTAAATCAGTAAATTTTATTATATTTATCACAGTTGCAAGGGAAACTTTACAAGATAAACTTTCTTGCTCTTCCAGGTTATAAAGGACCCACGTGGCTTTAGAGAGAAGGACAGCAGTGAGAATACTCAAGGCAATGGTTCAAGTCTACAAAGATGCTAATAAGTTCTTGTGGGGTTGTTGAAGACCACTGCACAGGTATGGCAAGGGAATAAAATTGTCTGTCTGAGGTAAATATAAATCACTGAAAAGAGAACAGGCTGAATCCAAATGTTTTCCAACGTGCTGCAAAGATACACATCAAAAACCACATCTAATCAGTCTGTCTCATTATTTAGAAAGAAGCAGGTCATACATTCAAAGAAATTCATAGGGCTGATGAAGAATTTGTCCAACCTGACAATTTACTGTGGATTAATACCCATGAAGGATATTAACTTGTGGTCCCAGAAGAACCTGATGATTTGTGTCTGAGGTATTTTTGAACATGATACAAGTGCAGTGGTACTTCTCCTAACAAATGGTAAATATGTGAGAGGATAGAGTCCAACTGTTTTGGGAAAGGAACTTAGACTTGACTTAATATCTGAGGGTTTTGGGGTTTTTTTAGGAAAGTAACAAGACCACCACGTTAGAAGGTGATTTTGGGGAAGAAAAATGCTTCTATTAAAGGGAACTGCCAGAATAATTAGCAGAGCTAGGACTTGGGCCGTCAGAAACCCCTGGTGTTTGCCCCAGCTCTGCTCAGCCGGTCACCTTGGACAGTGCTACCGTTTGTCCTGTGACCCTTCCCATTGTCCCAGGCAGCATCAATCCTGGTGAGAAATGGGTGTAAATCAGTGTCCTCCAAAAGAGAATAATGCAAGAAAACAGGCTTCAGGCACAAATTAGTTTTAATTTAGCTGTTGTAAGCCATTGTTTCAGAGAACATGGGAACTGCTGTGTTTCATAGAGACCTGATCTATTCTGATCACAGCCTGACTGTATAACTCACACTGATAAATAGCTTCTTTTATACTAAACATCTGTGGGAAAGGCTGCTTCCCATGCTGGCCACATGCCTGCTAAATAAAACCCAGAGGAAATTGGGCAGGCAGTTCTGCATGCCATTGTGAGAGAGGTTAAGGTTCAGCAATGACCTCTGGTCCCTCACCCCTTGAACTGATGGGACTAGATGCACCATGAAGTTGGCGTACTAAGTCTTTACTTTGCTATAGGAGTCCTTCACCAGTTAGGTTATTCTTTAAAGAGATTAGCTATAACAACTTTGGAAATGTGTTTTAGGTGGCCAGACTCCTGCTTTTCTTTCTCCATCAAAACCAGAGATTGCAAAAATGGAGAGTAAAAAAAAAACAAAAAACATTAGAAATGTTAAAATGCAGAACTTAGACTGAAATTTTTTTTTCAAGCTGGTTGATTTATGGAAGGAGTTTTATTAATAACTTACCAGTTACATAATTGGTTGCATGCAGAAATCTGTAAAATTATAGACCAATAATCTCTTTTAATAAATGTGTTCATCCCCATAAAATAACCAATGATCAGCTGTGAAGAAAATACTTCCTATGCTCTAAAGACAGATTTCGGTGATGAATGATCCAATTAAACAGACTGCAGAACTCTTTTAAAACCCTTTCTTCACTCTTGGTGAAGTATCTTGGTGCTTTCACAATGTGTCCTATAACAAACCTATCAAAGGGACTGCAAATAGAAAAGTCACATTGCAGCATGATTTTGCAGTTCAGTGTTTGATGATGGAGAAAAACGCGTGCTCAGACACATTCAGTGTACCAGGGAGGACAGAAAGAATTTCAAAGAAGGAAAGAAGTACTGTTTTTAACTTAGTGGCAACTCAGACCTCTGATTCTTTCAATGCTTTGGGACTCATTTACCTTTATACACAAGAAAATCCACTGAAGATGAACATGCAGTAGCTGAAGCTAAACTTTTGTATAAATGTCAAGATGATTGGGTGTATATCTCTGTGTGGTTCCTGCCAAAGTTTGGTACTTGGAAGTGGTAAGTGAGAAATTCTGTTTCCTTCAACTTGAAAGATGTAAATCAAATTTTATAGCTTATGGGTCTTCAAAGAAAGGAGGTCAAAAATTGAGGGAGTGTCTTGTTTGAACAAAACAGACATTTGCTTTGCCTGCCCCTGTGCAAACTTTCCTTAATACTTGATATTAGCAAATTTTTGCATTAGCAAAAGGTTTTTCCTGCAGAGAAGTGCAAAGAAACACAAAAATTTAAAGCGATTATTTATGAAAAGTAAATATTGAAATCCTTAGAACAAGAACTTCCTGAGCTGCCTGATTTTAAATGTCACTCAGCTCTTAAAAGAAAAAGCCTGCTTTATATGTCAGCTTAAATACAAACCAAAGAGGGTTTGAACACTTATCATTAGTCATTGCAAGCAAACTGGTAAGAACTGTTTGCTTGTGTACAATTGGTGATAAATTTTACCTATATATGTAAAAAGTTATCCTATTCTAGGCAAAAAAAAAAGTCTAATTTGAGAAGTTGCAGGTCACCACTTGTTCAGATGCAAGTGTCATGCTTCATTCAGCAATGTTACCCAATTAATAAGACATCAGAGAACATACAGCAATGGGAGTTCTCCTGTCCTTCTCCCCCTGTCCTTGATATGTGGGTATTAGTCAGACCTTAAACAATGTTTGTGTTTTTCATCAAAGGTAAGCTCTCAGGCAAACAGGAAGAGGGTGTAGTAAAAAGTGAACATAAACCATACAGTGGAACTGCTGGCATCCAGAGATTTTATCAGCCTTTTCTTGTTTTATTATGTCTCTATTTGCAAAGTACCTCGCTATTGTTTTTTCTTTCATTGCTGTCTCTTGACACTAGTAAATATTAAATAACACAGGGTATCTTCATGTCCAGATTGAAAATTGTTATGCAGCAATTCTTTTGTTTGCATGTCCTTTATGAACTTGCCCAGTTTGTGTCAGATACAGTTGACTTGCAAGTGATGGCTTCAGGCTCCTTATCACAAGGAAAGCTCAGTCTTTCTCTACATTTATCCAGCCAAATAACAACAAAACTTTTCCTCTGTGTGTGTTTCATGTACATTCTTAGAGTAAAAAAACCTCTACAGTTAACATGTGCGATTGAGGGTTTGAAAGCAAATCAGCTGATAAAAAGCAACTATTTCAACTTCAAAAAAGTCACTGATCTGCAGAAGCATTTATTGAATCCCTCAGCAAATTGGCTTTTAACTGTGGCTTTCTCATGCAGAATATGGATACCATAGAGTAGACCAAATCCCTCCAGATGCTAGAAATAATTTGGCCCTCTGAAGAAATTGCTTGGGTAATAGGGACTTTCAGCGCTTTGCCATCTCTTAATTTGTCTCTAATTTTGGCTCACCCTATTTCTCTACAAACAAAACAATGCAGTGTCCTGGAAGCGTTTTGATTTAGATGCAAGACAGACTCTGTCACAGTCTCTTCCTCAGAAGATGGAGCATTATTAATAATACTTTTTTTCTGCCTGTCTTGTTTGTTCAGATTTATAATTTATTCTAGGTTTGGTTTTGTAGTGTGTTTAGCACAGTAGTTCCCCAGGCTCAGCTGAAGCCTGCATACAGCGCTGTTGTATACACAGAGTCCTGCTCCTTCGTTGCACAGTAATTGCACAAACAACCTGCTTTAAGCAGTATTGGAACTTGGCTAAGTTATTAGCTTCTCAAAAATCATATTATAGAGTTGCCCAAAAAATATTGCCCACCTTAGCTGAGTGAAAGCTGTCTTCCTGTCCAGTTTTACATGTGCCCTTTTTACCTCAGTGGGAATCACACTCTGACAAATTGTGCTCAGAAATGTCTGGAGCGGTTTATCTTGATTTTGTTGTGCTGAAGATGATTTTGCTTTCAAGGATGTGAGATATTTACAGGGCAACAGAGCCGCGCCAGGCTAAGTCCTGAGGTCAGACCTTGCGTTACCCTTCATTTTCTAGCAGATGCTTTGTTGTTTGCTTGAGGTTGCTGCTACCACTTTAAAAACAAGCATCCCAGGAATTTTCTTTTGAAACAGGCTTCCCCCCTCCAAATCCAATTACACTATTTCAGCTGGGTCATTTTCAACCCCTGCCGCATTTTTCTACTGCATTTATTAAAAAACGTGGCCCTGCCGTGGGGAAAGCGAGGGGAGTTTTCACCACTCTGACTCGGCTCTGCTCCAGCGACCCTCTTGGCTCAGGAGTCTGGCGGGTTCCCTTTGGAAACCACGGGCGGGCAAGACAGAGGCAGCCCCACGGGGCTTGACAGGGGCCAGGACACGGCGCCGGCTCCCCTTGGCCGGCCAAGGGCTGTCCGGCTCAGCCCACGCAAGACAAAGAGCAAGCAGAGCAGGCCTTGGCCACCCAGGGATGGAGCGGAGAGGTAGCGCCCAGGAAATCCCCCACCTCGAGCTGGGCTCATGGCGCGTGGCTGCACAATCCACTGGGCTGCTTCCAGGGGTGCAGAGGGGCAGGGATGACCCCCGACTGATGGATTTGCCAGTCCACGACTGGCAGCACCTGACCCCCCACTGTGTTCTACATAAGGATAACAGCTGGAAAAACGTGACAGAGCGGATGTGGGAGGAATTGCAACAGGACAAAGGAAAAGGATGGAGGATGAGGAAGTGTGAAACCAAACTTTATAATTCATATTAGTTTAGATAATGGAGTATGTTTTATTTTAGCAACAGGAGAAAAAAAATCAGCATGTCAAATGCTGTGGTAACATTGCTACTACCCCACCATCTAAATCTTTGAAAAGCAATCTGGAGTTAAGGTTGAGAGATGTTATTGCCCTTCAATCACCTTTGCATCATTTTTGAGTGGAGGGCACGATGTCAGTGCAGAAACCCTGGTGTCAAAAGTGCCATGAAATGTGTCCCACAAACAGCCACTCTTCGTTGTGGCTGTAAAATGGCCCACCTGCTCATCTGAGGTACACAATCTGGGAGAAAGTGCCTTCAGAACTGTCATTGGAATTTTATAAGAAATCCTTTCAGTTTAAAGGGAATAAATAATATACAAGATTTTATTAATTTAAAAAAAAAAACCCTCTGAAGCACTTTCATACAATTTCCCCCTTTAGCAAGGTTACTCTCAATGTCCATTAACGTTTGTGTAGTAGCCATGTATATAGACCCTCTTGTTACGGGTAGTGAACAAGGACAGTAATGAACCATGTTGCCCTCTTCAGAAAAGTGGACAACTGTTCTTAGCAGATGTTAGGAAATTTTTCAAATATGGTAGAATTAAATGGATTCCCTAGCTTCAAAATAAAGTATAACATAGTCTTGTGCAACTTGTATTTTTGCTGTCTGCAGGATGCCGTTATTCAGGTTTAAATGGGGGTGGGTTTACGTGTGTTTTGTTGTTTTTTTTTTTTTAATGAAATCTTAAATTTGCCTTTCAAAGACTTCTCAGTCTTTCCTAATTTAGTGCTGTGGGCAGCCACAGTGGATGTTACTGAGACGCTTGATGCCACTGAGCGCGAAGTCCCTGCCTTGCTCCCTGTGAGCCCCCGGCCACGCAGGGTGACGAGGGACGCTGTGCAGGCTGAGATACTGCGGGAGCTTTTCGGTGGGCCCGGAGGTGCCAGGCGGTTCCCGCAGAAGGATGGGTAAGTTGGGAGGACGCCTTTTGTCTGCTCTAGGTGTCTTTTTGTCAGATCACTCCCACAAATGGCTCGTTGTGCAACATTTTGCATTGCAGCAGGGCTTTGCAGTCAGCGCTGCCTTGCTCGGCAGAAATAATGAAACAAATCAAGTAGAGAGGCTTTCAGAACCGAAACACGCACTCGTTTCTGTTGTGAAATACCGAATGAATTTCCTTAACAGTTGTGCCACACACAGCGACGGAGGGCGAAGACGTCTGTTTCTGACAGCTATCACCGTTGCTTGCTTCAGCACAGTGTTTTATCTCTACAGCTGGAGAGAGGCTCGTTCTTTATAAAATGCCTGGGTCAGGAAATATTTCTGCTTATTGCAGGCGGATTTCCCCATCTGATGTATGCTGGAGGTGTTGAGAGCAAGATGGTGCTGCACAGCTGCTGAGTTGCTGCTCTCCTTTCTGATAATGAGCTCTTTGGAGGCCGCAAAGAAAAGGCTGGGGCAAAACTGCCGGGCAGGCAAGCAACCCACCCTGTTAACTGATCCCATCCTGTGCTCTTGTTGTCGTGTAAGTGTTTTAAACCTGAAGGAAGAGCACAGGCATCACAAATTCAGGTTTCCAAAGGGGTACCCACCAGCACAGAGGAGGGGAGAGGGACGTGCACTGGACCCCATCAGTTGTGGGTTGGGATTCCTGGTGTCCCATTTCACTGGTTCCCTTTCTTCCTCTCACACTACGGCACAACATGGCAGCATAGTAAGATCCTGTTCCCACTAATTCTTACACCATAGAGAGATGGATTTGATCTGACTCCCTCTTTTGGTGTGTTAAATAGGGTCAGCGGGGGGGTTGGGATAGTGGGAAGGAGACAAGGGCTTAGCTGTAGTTAATGTGTTTCTGAGAAACACCTTTCAGGTCATAAGCTCTATCCTTAGAGAGTCTGGCACTCTCATTTCCAGGGAAGATGCTCACAATTTCACTCTCCGAGCTGTGGGGAATAACCCTTGGCAGTTTGTCCTGTGATTTTTCCAAGGAAAACCATGAGGCAATTTTGCATCTGTGTTCCTGAGCATTTAATCCCTTCTAGACCTCACCACTGTTGCAGCTGGGACAGGTGTCAGATGGGGAAGAGGAGTTAGCAGCTAAAGAGGAATGAAGTTTGCCTCTGCTTCTACACTGCCAGCGTTTTGGGTTAGTGTTGGGCTTGACAGAGCCACCCTCAATTCTGTACCATGGGAGCAGATGTTACCACATGCAGCATTTACAGTGTTTCCCCATTGCTGTTGTCCTCTGAGCTTTGTTTTTACTGTCCGGATGAGCATTTGCTGCTTCCCATCCTACAGGCAGCTGTGTTTCACTACTGCATGAGTTGCGTGTTCTTATTTCAGTTCATTTAGTACAGTATTTATCTCTTGAGATTAAAAATACACCAGAAATCAAGATTTGTAGTGTCGTTGTGATTGTTTTCCTTTTTATAAATTGCAAACAGTGAATTACTTAGTCTCATTTAATAAATCCTGTCATCTAAGCATCTATTTTGTTTATCTTGTTTCTTAGTTCACCTTGGCTCCCTTTTGATTCCAATCATATGAAAATGCTCAAAATCATATACTGGCTTGAAAATGGGATGTTTTTCAAAAAGAAATCTTTATTGCTGAGTCTAACAAGAAATACTGCTGCATATGGGTGTTTGGTTGCACATATATTAGAACATTATGTTGAAACAGATATTTTGAACACATGGGAGTGAAGAGTTGAAGTCTAAAAAATCTTCTACCTTTTTAAAATTATTATTTTAAAAGCCAAATTACCTTTTTAAAAGCTGTGGCATGGAAATGCAAGGAATCTGGGGGTTTTCCCCTTCCTTTTATTTCCTCCCACTCTTGGATATAGTCACACAAAATCTGGCTTTGGCTCAGTACCCTTCACCGATCTGCTGAGGATAAAATACAACACAGGTTACTGGTGCAAGCAAGAAAGCTGTGCCTCAGAAGAGTCAAAAGACAGTTAGGATGCTCTCTAGAATATGGAAAACCCAGATGTACCAAATGTGAGAAGGATATTTGAGCCCAAACTTCCCAGCTGCCCTGCTTTAGGTTGTGGAGGATTGCCTGCTATTTTGTGAATGGAACGTGAACTGCGTGCATGTGTCTGTGTGTCTGTCAGGGCTTTTGTTTATGAGCTTGGTCACTGTTTCCATTTCAGAAGAAATAAGATAAATCCTTCTGACATTCCAGCTCTTTTTCTTCTTGGCTGTAACCCACAGTGAATATTTCAGATTTGGCAAAGAGTTTTGTCTGCCCTGAAACTACGTTCTCGACAAACAAATTATTCGCTGGTAGACGTTTGCCAACTCTAGTCAGGACTGCAAAGGTTTTTATGCATTTTAAACCTGAAGAAGAGCCTGTGCAGGTTTTTTCCAGCTCTCTATTGTTCTAGTAAAAGATACGGCCTCTCTCAACAAGCCTTTCTTTCCATCCTAGATCATCATGGTTCTGTATCTGTGTATAAGTAATATTATGCATACCTTTATTTCTGTAATATGACTTGAAAATGTTTATCGCATGCCTTGCTTCAGCATTTCAGAAAATGGGGGGGGGGGGTTCAGATTTAAGAAATAAATAGATGATAGTTTATTACCATAATCTGTTAGCCTCAGTAAGCAAATGGCTCTTGAAAAATCATACCTCTAGGATGTATATGCATTTTACGGTTTTCTGCATGCTTCAGAAAGTTTATGTGTGGGTTGCTCTTTGCATCATTAACAAGTCAGGGCAGGACCATCCACTTGCCATTTCTAAAATGTTCTACTTTGGGCAGCAAATTCTTCAGGCAGGAACAAAACAGAAGGGGCTTAGTTCAGTGTTACCAATTTCTCATACACTTTTTTTTTTTTTTCTTCTTTCTGTTGGTGGGAATTCTCATCAGAGTCTTTATCCCTTGACAGATGCAACATTTTCCACCTCCATTCTCCAGGAGGTGGAAGACATTACACACGTGATAGGAGTAAGATTTCAGAGGGCAAGCTTGTTAGTTACGCAAAGCTGAGGAATCTACGGAGAACAATGATGTAACTAGGATAGGAATGTGATGGAAGCAGTACAGCACCCAGAGACAACTCTTTTATGGATTTCAAAGGAATGTCATTTTTGGGGTTTAATTGTGACAGACTAATGTCTCGCTCATCGTAAGCTGGATGAGGCTACCTGCACAGTTTTCGAAAGGAGGACCACTATGAGCCTGTCTGTGAAAGAAAACAGAACTGGAAGACAAGAAAAAAATGAGAAAGCAAAAAAGCTGAAGTGCTGACTCCTTGGATCTGTTGAGAAATAGCCACACACGCACTCGTTTTCATTCACTCTTTCTTTTCTTTTCTGTGCAGTAACAGGCTTCTTCCAGAACAGCCAGTCTGCTGAGATCATATCCAGGGGTTTCTTCTGCTGTTGCATGAGAAAAGTGGGCTCAACAGTAGCAGAAACTCTTAAAGTCGGGTACAGGTCCTTAATTGGGTTGTCTGAGGTTTGGGTTGTGGGTTTTGGGGTTGGGGTTACATCTTAAAAGGATTCTAAATTTCTCAGTAAGAGCCTTGAGAAATACATTTAATCTGAAAGGCAAAAATGCATCTCTAGAAATCTCACCAGTGTTTTATTAGATTTCTCTTTACAGCTATTTACTTGCAGCCAATAACAACATTGTGTATATTATTTCGGATGTGAATATCAAGAGCTCTGGAAGAGCGGGATAGGACATTAAGAGAGCGTTGAAGCTTTTGAATGTTTTGTGGGAGTTCAGTTTTGGGTTGTTTTTTTTTTTCTGGGAATAGATGGAAATCAACTGTTTGAGCAGACACTCTGAGTTCTTAATTTTGTAGATACAGATACCTATACATCAGAGAAAACCAACTCTATTCTCTTTTTGAGAGAAAAGGGGAAAAAAATGAACAAGGGCTGTACCACGTTGTGGCAGTACCTTGTCATCTCAGTGCTTTTGCTCAGTGCTGTTTGTTGGCTGCATTACTCTTCCATGGCTACAAGCGAGGGAGGCAGCAGTGCCTCTAGTACAGAAAAGCCCAGATGGCAGAAAGTAATTTATTCACTAGCTAATGGAAACTGGGGTGTGAGTTGTTCAGCCAGGTCAGATTGATGAAACATCTGTGAATTATAGATAAGCAGCTTGCAGGTCCCTGAAGTCATAGGTGTCTCTTCGTTTAGGTGTGAGACAGGGAATGA
The DNA here is from genome assembly GCF_036417535.1 of Chlamydotis macqueenii. NCBI lineage: Eukaryota > Metazoa > Chordata > Aves > Otidiformes > Otididae > Chlamydotis > Chlamydotis macqueenii. The sequence continues at coordinate 113,659,381 of NC_141556.1, read as the reverse complement.
ATGCCTTTACCTTTCTTTTTGGCTTCAAAGTACTTCTCAGAAAAAGAGTAAACAAACTGCTCAAAAACTAGATTAAGGCACAGGGATTCAGGTGTTTTTTTGGATTAAAATTCAAACCAAGTGTAGATTTTTCACTCACAATGCACTTCAGTAGAACTTTAGTGGCTTGAGCTCATCACTCAAAAGCAAGTTGAACAAATTTGAAAACGTTGATTGGTTTCCCCTCGGCAGCGCTGTGACAACAAAACCCTCTAACTAATTCACCATAGTGCAGCATGGCCATCATTAGCTGTTCAGGTGCACCACCTAATTGCGTACCACCTTGGTCGTGGGTGCAGTTCATAGTAATAATGCCGCTGTGGGGAGGTTTGCAGGTTGTGAAAGGATCATCTGGACTCTCTGAGGCAGCATCATCTGCTACAGCTAAGTAAGAGGGCTGTCAGACTAATCACTGCCAGTGATGGATGCTTTTCTCTGTAGCTATCTTTAGCAAAATAATCTGAATACAGGATATTAGGTAAACATCAGCATCTGATATTTATTTTAACAAAACAAAAGCTCCTGCACGACTTGTAAAACTGTAAATAGAGCAAAAGGTTCCTCTGCATTGAAATTTGATTCATTATTTGCTTGAATGGCTGCACAAACAGCACAAAAACCCTGGTCATGAATATGAAGCATATGATAAGACAGACAGATGTTTTATTCACTTCTTCTCATTGGCATCTAATTGCTGAGCTGGTTGCTCTTCAGCCTCTATTTCAGGTAGTTGCCTGGGAAGTTAATGACAGCAGCCCAGCTTTTAAATCAAACATGAAAAAAATGCTTTACTTTGCAAGGTGGACATCTAGATTTTCCTGGCTAATTTCCCTCTGGACCCCTCAAATTGCTGGCTTGTTGTATATGTTGACTAATCTATTTTAATATAAAGTAATGAAATATCCATTCACAATTGCATTCTGTTATTTTGACGTGTAACCAATAAAACACATTAGTAGAAAAGGAAGGTCCAGGGGGGTGCTCAGGACAGATACGTAGTGCACTGGTAATAAATTCTGGCCCAAGGCATCTCCATGCAATGCGCAGATCTTGCTGAAACAGGCCCAGCTGGTGTCTAGTCAAGGGTGGTTGCAAATGGCTGCAATGCATTTAGATATAGGGGAAAAAAAAAAAAAAACAACGTAGGAAGACACACGTGCTCACACAGCTCTAGTGGTGACACGTTTGCCGTTTTAGCTGCCTTTAATCTGCAGAATCATCTAGATACTACAGCAAACTGAATCTACTCATTTCTCTCATTACATCCAGTGCAAATTTATTTAATCACAAGAAATAAAAAGGTGAATACAACATTTATATGCACAGAAGATACTTTTAAGTAGCAGTTTCAGCTTAAGAATTCGACTGTCTTTTTTTTTTCCAGCAAGGAAAGAATGCATATACTGCTTTTTAATGTGCCTGTGCTGGTTTTGTCTGGGATAGAGTTAGTTTTCTTCATAGTAGCTAGCATAGGGCTGTGTCTTGTACTTGTGCTGAAAACAATGTTGGTAATACAGAGATGTTTTTGCTATTGCTGAGCAGTGCTCACACAGAGTCAAGGCCTTTCCTGCTTCTTGTGTGGCCCCACCAGTGAGCAGGCTGGGGGTGCACAAGAAATTGGGAGGGGACATAGCTGGGACAGCTGACCCAGACTGATCAAAGGGATGTCCCATACCATATGTGTCATGCTCAGCAATAAAACCTGTGGGAAGAACGAGGAAGGAGGGACATTCGGAGTGACGGCGTTTGTCTTCCCAAGTCACCATTATGCGTGCTGGAGCCCTGCTTTCCTGGAGATGGCTGAACACCTGCCTGCCGATGGGAAGCAGTGAATTAATTCCTTATTTTGCTTTGTTTGCATGCATGGCTTTTGCTTTACCTGTTAAACTGTCTTTATCTCAACCCTCGAGTTTTTTTCACTTTTACCCTTCTGATTCTTTCCCCCATCCCAGCGTGGCGGGGTGCGTGAGCGGCTGTGTGGGGTTTCGTTGCCGGCCGGGGTTAAACTACGACAGTTCCAAAAACACGCTGCTGTAGAAGGATATCAGTTAGGGCATAGTTATGGCATTGGCATCGCCGTCTCCGCAAATATTCCACTAGGATCCCGGTCGCGTGGTTAATCAAACACAAAATAACTTCAGACATTCCGGTGGCTGAAGGCCCAGGAAGGAAGCGGTGGCGGGGGGGGGGGGTGTGACGGACATGGACACTCCGGTTCCCCCCCCGCACTCGGCGGCTGACGGGCGCCTTCCCGGGGCGGGGGGGGGGGGGGGGGTCGCGGCCGTGGGGCGGCCACGCGCGGGGCGGGGGAGCGCTGCGCGCGGCGGCCGCTGGGTGGCAGGCGGCGCGCGCCTTCAGCTGCCGCCCCGCCCCGCCCCGCTGGCGGGGGGGGGAAAAATAAAAAAATTAAAAAAAAATTAAAAATCCCGCATTGATTTACCTCAACCTCAATTTTATCTGAAAAGTGAAATGTAGACCGTCCTTAACGTGCCGAACATGATCGGCAACTCAAAAGCCGGTGGAGCAAAGGCTAGACGCAATTTTTAGTTCAGCCGACGTAGAAAATGGTGATTAACATTACATGCAGTGAGTAAATCTAAGCGCACATTTGCAAAGGGTAAATAAATTAATTTGGGCTTTCAGTTGCACTGAAACACTTAATTTGCTTGATGGGAAGGGAATCCATTCCTATATTTTTCTGTAAATCTTTTCCCGCAGTACTAAAACTCTGTGATTTAGTGTCTGGTATTGCTACATCTTTGGGCCCGATAACAAAATCCACTTTTATACTACTATGTACCTAAACAGAAATTAGCTAAATCAGTTTTATTGGCGAAGGCACCACCCAACTTCACTGGAGTGAATTTGCGTCCAGGGCTAGAGGCCCGCGCTGCCCGGTGGGAAGCCGGGGTTGCCCCTGGCCATAGCCGCCAGCCCAGCAGCCGGGGTTTCGGCATGGCCCCGCTCCCAGGGCAGGTGGCTGCAGTGGGTCTCCCCTCTTTGCTGGGCTCTGTCTCCCCCTTTGCTGGCAGAGAAGGGGATCTCGGGCTGCTTGGCAGAGGCAGCCCAGCACCTGCCCCACTGGGTGGACAGAGGAAGAAGCCCATGGCCACCCCCAGGCAGCTCTGGGCCCAAAATCTCTGGGTCTGAAGGGATTTGCCCTTGATCTCTGCAGGATCCCCATTTCAGCTTGCAGTGGTGCGAAGGAGCACAGCAGGGAGGCCATACAGGGGAATCCTCCTCCATGTCCATGAGTCCCTTCACGCCCTCAGCCCACTCTTGGCCCCAGGGTTGATGGCTGCAGCTTGCAGATGGCCGACTCCTTCCCTTGACAGCACACCTGAGGAGGGGGTAAGGGCCAAAGGGGTGGGAAACTCTCTCTTTTTTTCCCCTCTTTGGGGATACAGTTTATGGCAGTCAGTGATCTGACATGTGGCAGGGCCAGGCAGCGGCTGGCCACCCCGCTGTCTTCTCGAGGACTCTGGCCTAGCCCATTGTGCAAGCACGAAACTAACATGGATGTGTCTGGGAGCAGCAGAGTCACAGAGAGATGCCTGGTTTGCTCCCTGCTGCCCTCCTTCCCTTTGGCCTTCCTTCCCCAGTGCCACTAAGTGACCCATCTCCAGGGTCTGCCTGTTTCCGCAGCAGCTGGGCACGTTCGCACCGCACCGGCATCAACAGGGGCCCACCAGGCAGCAGCTTCAAAGAACTGGTTCTACGAAACCATTAAAAATAGAATAAAAACACTAAATGTTGAGGAATATTGATTGAAGATAGGTTCAGAGATATGCATTTTTTAATATCTCTGAGGACTTCCATGATTAAATAACATGGCCTCCAGTTTAACACAGCCACTGAATTCCCCTGAATTAATTTGTGCTTCAAGTTCAAAATGAGGTATAATGAGCTATAAAAGTGCATAATTAGATGGCTCATTTCATCTTAGAGAAGCTGGTCATATCAGCCTCCTCAGCCAAGCCGAGTGAATTGACTAATTAAGTATAATAGCTGATCAGCAGGCACGGACTTTGGGGAGTTTAGTTTACTTACTGCGTAGGGTCATGCATAGTAAGAACTTAGCTATTCTACAGTTTTTTCAATATTTTTCTTTTAGAAACATTAACAGTACTACTGCTAGGGAAAAGAGAGGTTTTTCAAAGAATAACAGAGTAAAACATTTAGCAGGAGCCTTCTGGGAGATCCAAAAGGTGCATGTGAACTTTGAAGGGGCTCCTATCTTAAGTGCTGCAACTGCTCTCTGTAACGTGGAGGCTTAGGAAGGGGTTTAGGGTAAAGGCCCTTCAAAGCTGAGAGACAGCTTTTCCCCTTTTGGTTTTGGAGTAGATTATGGGCTCTTTTTTTTTTTTTTTTTTGGTGCATCTGAAATGCAAAATAACTCATGGGGCATGTTCTATGGTAGTTATGGTTACGTGAAAGGTTCTGCCAGTTTAGATACACTTTCCCAAGCTTTCATTTCAGGAATAAAGAGACGTTCCTTTAAGATTTTTCCCATGGTGAAATTAAATCCTAAAACCTTGTGTTCTGTCCCTATTCCAATATCTTATCTCTATTTTCTGATAGTGAAAGATGTCCCTGCTTGTGGCAGGGGATTTGGACTAAATGATCTTCAAAGGTCCCTTCCAACCCAAACCACTCTATGATTCTACGATCTTCTTTTTTTCTTCTTAACTATCATTTTTGCAAATACGCTTTTCCTGCTCTTTTAGACTCAGTTGCCCTTTGTGCTAAGTCCTTATCTTGTGTGAGCATGCTTCATTGCATATAGGCTAAAGAAGTAACCAAATGTTTGATGGTCATTCTTTGCACTTCTTAGCAGTTCAGCATTACCCATCCAACCCATTCCAACAGGTAATAGACATCCTGTGACATGGTAGTTAGCTTCCAGACACAGTTCATGGCCATCTTAGGTGCCACTGCATTTTTTTTTAACTTCAGTAAACAAGTAATTATGTGTATTGGGACCACTCTTTTATTCTAAAAAGCCTGCAGAACAGCAGTAATGCTTTTTTTTCTTGGATCATCTCACCCTCCAATGTATGAGATAGCTTTTGAACTATCTATTATTGTTAGGAGCAAACAGAACTGAATTAATATATATATAAAATTATGTAGCAAATTTCTCTTGCCCTCCATCTCCCAAAAAGTACTTTATGCAAACTTCAAATATTTCTGAATCCAAAGGTGGAAAGGAAGAAGTTATAATTTGCTTTGACAAACTGAAAACGAAATATTTTGACTTTTCAGTTTGAAAGACTGTGATAAAATAACCTCAGAATGTTTTATTTTCACTTTCCCACCCTCACTAACTGGCTGCCCACCAGTCAATCCCCACCTTTCTTTCCCCAGCATCTATTCTTGTCTGCAGATGATCTTCTCTGGAGTTGTAGGAGAAGTGACTGAGTGATAGATGAAACCTGCTCTCTTGCTGGAGTGGAGATTTCTTCCATACAAAGACATTCAGGAGTAATTTAACATTGGACTAAACAACTAATCCATCAAACTCCTATTCATCAATCCACATAAAGGCTGTCAGGATCATCACCATGAAGGTGCGATCAGCACTCACACAAGGGAAACTAAGAACTCCTTGCTGAAATATAAACTTTGTCAATAGAGCTGGATGTCCCTGGTATATTACCCCAGCAATGGTAATATTCAGAGAACTAATGTATTCTTTCTGCAGTGCTACAGAAATCTTCAGGAAAAAAAGCTAGCAATAAGGAGGATGGCAATGAAACACCTGAAAGTGTTAGCAGTCTATTGGGAGGCAGCTTTCTCCTGTCCACCTCTCTTCACTGCCAACAGCAACACTGCTACCAATTGTCAGTTACAAGAAAATTGTGCAATGAATTTAAGCATATTCATAATTTTCTAAATATTTGATAATTATAGCATCCATCTCCAAGCTTATTCCATAGGAGATGTGCCTACAGAAATAAACTGTAATAACCTACATGGGACTACACTGACAGACAGATAGTGAAGACTTGGGAGTATGAAGCTATTTCCTTGCTTGCCACTCAATGAAGGAAGTTTGGTGCTTGTTGTGTGCTCTCAAATGCTTGGTCCACTCTGTACTGAGATGACTCTGATAATGTGTCTGCTTCTTCTTTTGGGGAAATGGCTCTAGAGTTCGTTAAGATGTTTTAAGTTTTCTTTATCATAATTGCTTTCCTCTTCTTGGCACTCCAGTTGTTTACATCAGCAGAGCTGAGAGAAGTCCTTCCAAACATTTTTGTAACTTGACAAGTGCAAAGAGGCAGCTTTGTTCCAAACCAGGAGGAGAAATAAATGCATTGCTTGACTAAAATCTCTTTGCTCAAGGAAGAAATTGGCAGTTTGAAGTCAGGTCACATCTAGTCCCATTTAATATTTCAGAGAGTTGCTTATATGATTGACTTCTAAACAAGTGGACATGTAAGACTCCCAGTATAAAATTCTGATGGATGAGAACAGATCATTTTAAACATAATGAGACAGATGCTAAAGATAAAAATATTTTTGAAAGAGAATTTGATAGGGTTGTGGAGGAGAGAAAGGTAGAACTAATTAATTTGATTCGCCTAATGTTGAAAATTAACATAAGGAGAATTTCCACAGCTGTTTGTTAGTAAAATGTCTGATTAATTTGATCAAAATCGAAAGCTTAGGGAGGGGAAAGAAAATGGAGGAAGTAGCATATACTTCCGGGGGTACATTTTCAAAGACAGTTAGCTGTTTCTCATGGAAAATCCTGCAAAACTCCCTTGTTCATTTCTGAAAATATTCCTTTCTCATTATTTCAGATGAAGGTTGACTTTGCTTTCTTGAAGCTTACACACACACAAAATGATCCTTGTGTTACAGGAAGGTTATTTCTATAAGCTGAACTGCTCTCTCATATTCGGCTGATCACAAGAGATGCTGTGCCAAGCCCAGCAGCCTCCCTTGCAGAATGTCTGATATCTGCAACTGCTTTCTTCTGGCAGAGAAAAGCACAGTGGGAACTGTGGATTTCATGCTCGCTGGGACCAATGAAAACCTTCCCACTGACAGCGGGACTAAGGATGAGCCCCTAAATTAGTACAATGCAATAAAAGTGAACCCACATTAGTAAGCAGATACGGTGAATTTTATGCCCTATTGGTGGAGATAAACAAAATCAAGTATCTCAGTTTCATCAGCTCTCCTGCCTGAAGAGTATACATTTTCCAGCTCCACTGCAGCAAGGCGGGTCTGCTATATTCAGTGTATTACACATACCAGTGGATCCATGTACTTGAGCGTTAAGGCCACAATGTTTAAACTCGTCCGAATGTGGTGAAACAGGACACCGTCCCTCTCCTCAGAACAAGACCTGTTGCTGCAGTGATCAATAGAGCATTAAATATCACCTCTTATTACAGCAAATACCGAATAAATACCACGAGTCTAGTGCAACCTCAACCGGTAAATACTCACCACTTAATGCTTTCAGATGCAATGGCTGATCTGAGAGACTCTTTAAACTAAGGGATCTCTGTCAGCGGCCAGGGGACACAGTACAATGAGTAAATCAGAGATGAGCAGAGCAGAGAGGAGAGTTCTGCTGAGCATGGCTATGGCAGTGCATAGGTGTGCAGCATGTGCCTGGGCTGTGCGTCCGGCCTGGGCACGGCTCGGGACAGAGGCAGGGATGTTGCGGGCAGATTTCACACTTGCCTTCCCTGCCTCATCAGTGGTTATGTGGTGGGAGGCAGGGGGGATGCCCCACAATTTGGTTTGCTGAGGCATGTAGGAAATAACTTGAAGGCTCTGAGGTTTGTAAATGTTTGCCTTTCCTTCTGGGATGAGTTAACCACAGAGACTGCAGACCAACAGTGAGCAGTGGCAAAGTCCGCCTGCCTGCCTCGACCATGTTAGCGTTTCTGTACAGGCAGCCTGCATGACACAGCTTTATCCCATCTCTCTCTTCTGCCTTGTGAGACAGAGATTTGCATTCAAGCTGGCAGAGCTTTGTTTTCAGTGTTTCTACTGCTATAGTTTCTCTCTTTTAAAATGGTCTTTTCTGAATTATTGCCATTTCATTTGGAAATAATTAGATTGATATTATCAGTAAGTACTGACATATGTTTGGATTCGGATAGTGACAGCATTAAATGATAGCATTTAACATTGTGTTGGTTGTTTCTGAAGATGCAGCTATTCATTCCAGCTATTTCTTGAACAGAGTGTGTTTCTTTGTAGTCACCTTATACACATATTTCATAGTAAACAATAGCCTAGAAGTAAACACACGTGGCAGTTTGTGCAATAATTATTGGTATATAGTAAAGACTTTTATTACATTACTAATTCAAAAATCTTCTTACAGTTACAAAATGGATCCTTCATAAAATGTGAAGATACTCTTCCCCCTACTGAAATACTGCTGAATGCTCAGTGATACCCAGTATTGTACTCCAGTGGGAAGCTATTGGACATTTCAGAGAGACTGGAATTTGTCCAGGCTTTAGTGCATTTGAAAAGCTTCATCAGAAAAGATCCATGTGCTACTTAGCCCATTTACAGCAGATACTGTTCTAAAGTTTCTGTTTAGAGAGCAATTAGATCTACTTGTTTTAGGTACATACCATTTTACTGAGTTATTTACACACCTATCACCATATATGTGTTGTTGGAGTTATTTCATTTTACGTGTGCTTCACTTTATTTATATTGAATGCCATGTACCCTGTCTAAAAAAAAAAAAAAGAAACAATATTAACCTTAATATCAATACCTGTGTGATTAGTGATGTTAATAAAGATGATCAGGGCACTAGAGCACAACCCTGCCAATCGGTGCTAGGTGAGAAGGGAGCCCTAAGCAGAGCACTGCTCCACATGTTTTCCAAAGGTTCCTTCCAACCCAAATCATTCTATGCTTTTGTGATCCTGTGTTTATTTGCCCCATGAAAAAGCTTTATTCTGACCTCTGATTTTTGTTTATATTTAGGCATCACAATTATTAGACATGTTATTTCTTGTTCACTATTTCTGATTTTCTACAATTTAAGGAGAAGGTAAATGCCTTCTAAATATAGGTAAAATTAACATCTTGAAAGTAAAGAAACTTAATATAATTCTTACAGTATTTAAAGTAGTTACTACTTTGAAAAGTCCTAGCTTGGATCTTAAGTCAGAGACTTCTTTGTGTTCTGTTTTATGTTGGAAAACTAAATGGTTTTCAGCATATAGAGAACTATTCTTGCAAATCAGATGGATTATACAAGCACAGTGACAGTCCTGGTTTTTTAACAAAGGAATTTGATGGTCATATTCATTGAGACTAAACATATCTGAAAATTTGCCCTGGCAAACTCTGGAAATCTTGTGCCAAGTTTATCCCTCTGTCTTGCTTGGGAAGGTGAAATTACCTCCAAAAAAAACCCCTGAGGAACTTTAGTACAGTCTGCTGCTACGTCACCTGAGAAGATAGAAAGCATGGAGCTAGCCTTTCAGCTAGAAGAAAGAGATCCCAGCTATTATTAATTTCCTGGTTCTCCGGCAGGTTGTTTCAGAGCCCTTTTCTTTCCCTACGCCTTCTCCCTTCCCAGGAGTGCTGAAGGATAAGTGTATGAGGCTGAGGTGAACCAGAGCAAATTGCCTGGAAAGGTAGTCATTCTGAACCCATACCCATTACTCGGGGTTACCTGCCAAACCTCTGGTGAAGACACTGACTTTAAGGCCGGGCACACATCTATGCCTGCAGGGAGACATGTGGCTTCATATCTTGCAGAGCTATTTTTCTGTAGTTGGTTGGTAAGCTTCAAGTATGGGAAAGCTGCAGACCAGAAGGGTATCTATATTGGGTTGCGAATCAAGCTCCTGGATTATTTTTAGAAATTATTTGGTAATTACATTGCAATTTCACTGGTACTCCCTAGCTCTTCTTGTTACTTTTTTTTTAAATCCCATATTCATTTTGCCTGTATCACCAGTGAGTTTATAAACTTTTACTGCATCACCTTCCACTCATGTCTCCTCTAAGCTGCGCTTCCTCTCTCCAACAATTTGAACAGTAGCATAGCAGCGTCCTCTGGTTTTGTTCTCCATTCTGTCCTAAAATTTTCTGACATTGTGCTCATGTTTTGGTCAATGTGCAGCAATAAGATATATTTAGAGAACCATCTGTACCTTCTACGTGTACTGTCTTCATATCTCCATGAAATGACTATTTCTTTCTCGAGGACCTGTCTCTGTGTATGTATTGTTGGAGATATTTCCTTTTACATGTACTTCACTTTGTTTACATTGAATGTCATCTGCCATTTTTTTAAAACATCATGCCATGAGATTCCTCTGCTGCTCTTTAACTACCTTGAAGTTGATTTTTACATCCTTAGTGAATACAGTCACTTGACTATTCAATTTATTTTGAGGTCATTTATGTCTACGTTGAACTTCACAGAGTCTCTGCATCTATGCTTTCTGGGCTCTGTTGGCTACAGGGTGCCTTGTGGAGGAGACTCCATTTAGGCATCCCGAAACGTAAAGAAACCTTTTATTAATTCCACATCAGAGAACAACTTTTCTGGCCCATTCCTCTGTTTTTCCTGAGCATCAAGAAAATTAGTTTGGTAACTTTATACTTGAAGGGAAGGTTAACATTGTAATCTGCAAAAGTTTTGAATATTTAATAACAGGGAAAGTGCAGTGGTTGTTGCGTGTTGCTCCTTGAGTGTCATCAAATGCACCTCTCCAGTCACAGGACTGCATCCCTTTATCTTCATTGGCTGTGGGCCCTGAACCACCCCCCACACACACCCCTTACTCCCTGATCCAGGGCTGGGCTGCACCTTCCTCCCTCCCCGTCTGCAGCTTCCAGCCACCATGAGTTCAGCTCTTCCAGCCTCAGCTGCAGGTCCTCCTTTTGCAGCTACAACAATTGGCCAGGTGGCATAGACAGCTCCTTCAAAAGAAAGCACAATAAAATCAGCACAAAGTGAAAGACCAAGGTTGATGATTTCTTTTTCCTAAGCTGAACTCCATAGCAACAGCTGAGGCAGGTTTGCCTTGTCCCACTTCTGCCTCCAATCTTACCGCTGTCTCCCCTGGCAAAACCCCTACAGCTTTCAGCATTATACCTGCAGCCTCCTCCTTTCTGCAGAGCCAGTTTTTAACAGATCACTTCGACCTTCTTTCTCTCAGATAAATCAGGACTGTCACAGACCAAGATTGAGGCCTTCTCTGTGGTTATAAACATTGGATATTAGACGTAGGGGAACGCTTCTTGTGGAGTCCATTGTTTTGCCTTCCCTAGGGGTGCACTTCAGTAATCCTGTACAGCCGCCTTTCATGTAACTCTGTTCATTTTGGCAAAGCCTTCTGCAACACTGAACAGTGCAATCAGACCAGACACATTATGCCTAAAAGCACTGTAGATTTATAGCACACTTTTTTGGTTCACCTCAGTGCATTTGGGAAATCACGCTACTTAGTTTTGTAAGCATATCTGCTGTGTGATTGACATTACCGTCATTAACTCCACCAATTTTATTGAGTTTTATGGCTTTCCTTTTTGCTTTGGTATCATACCTCCTGGATCATGTGGGTATGAGAATCTCAGTTATAAAAATAAAAAATTATGAACCTCATGAATCTGGAAGGAAATTGGAAAGTAAGAACACATTTCAATGTGTAAAAGGAAACAGAAAAAAAAAGAAAGTTACTTAGATACCTAAAAGAATCACCTTTTCCTTTTGAGGGCAGTAAGGGCATGTGGCTGTAGGAATGTACAAATTCATAACTTGGAACGCCTGGAATTAGCAAGACTGAAATAAGGCATTTCTTAAGGCTGGGTGTTGGGCTTCATTTGCCTGTTCAGAAGACAAAAAGAGAGTGAGATATTTGGCAATCCAAAGCTCTAGTATGGGAGGGGGGGTGGTTTTGTTGTTTTTTTTTTCCTCACAGTGTGTGTCGGTATTATGCAGGCAGCCCAAGATGAATTAAACATAGGATTATTTTTTTTCCTTTGGTGAGAGATGTATCTGAGGGGACTGGAAAGAGAAGTACCTTAGGAGGCTATAGAGAGATGACATTGCAATGTCTATTGATTGATAACCAGTCCAGAAAGTAATTGCATTGAATGTTCGTAAACCTCCTCAAAATATCACTTGAACAGAGGGAAGAGACAATAATGATTAATATCTGGTTGTCCAGACTACTATTTCACTGTGGCTTATTCAGTATTTTCTCGAGAGGTCTTACCTGTATTGCCTTAGGTTAAAGTATTGAAAATGTTTCAGATGTGCAAGTTACTACTTCTGCTAAAGGAAAATTGACTCTATTATCTGAAGGCTCCTTCCTAGGACTTTTTTACCAGTCATTAAAGAAAAATACAGGCAGAAGAACATAAAGAAAAATACTTATGAATATAGCTCTGGAATACAAAACTGAATCTAAATACTTGAATGAACAGAGTTAGATGTTACGATCTCATGTTTTATCTCTATGTGGATTTCTCTATAATAAATAGTACATCAAACTATATTCAAACCATATCCTTTTATACAAGCATTGTAATATGGATTTTTTAAAAAAATTATTGTGCTAGCACTTCAATATAATAAAGTGCAAAAATATGTGCAGATTATCAAAGATTTTTCATAACTGGGCATAAATAGAACTTTTGGAGAAAGTAAATGGTGTCAGTCATGTCAGAATTCACTGGTTTGTCTATTAATTTTTATCTCAAAAATCAATTTTATAGACAACAAGAAAATCCTTGCAGCACATATTTGTAGTAGTATATGCACTGTGCTAGTGGCAAAAGCCAGCCTCTAGTCCTGCAGTAGGACAGTATCAGAAGTATTATTTGATTTTTCAGAAGTGCCTCTGTATATCATCTCTTGATGTCTAAATCTAACATAGCCATTTATGGCATTGCACGCTTTTTCCAGGAGATACTTTTCCTGCAGGGAACTCTCTCTGGCAATATAAAGCGATGATAGATTAACCGTCTTCCATAGTGTTTCTGCAAGTAGCAGCTGATGTGGTTTTAAATATGGAGAACTGGTATTATCTTTTCAGTATGGGGAAATTTTGTTGTTCCTTTTTTATGAAGAGTTGCATAATGAGGGTGAAAGGGAAAGGAACAGTATTTGTGTGAATGCAAAGCAGGAACATGAAGTATCCGATTTTCACTGAACTCCACCTGTGAAATTACGCACGACAAAGAGGTACTCATGTTTTATTTTGTGATCAAGGTTCTTATGTGCCATGGCTTTGGCAATTTCTCTAGATAGGGCTGTACATAAGTCCTGCATTTCAGATAGCAACCAGTCATTTTGTTTAAATTTAGAGAGAAGGAGGAGGCTGTTTCTCTGCCATTTCTTCTTGCTTTTTCTGCCATGCCTCTTTTCCTTTCCTTATTTTGCTATGGAAGTGAAGAGACAGTGAGGTTGAAGGGAAACAATTAAAATGGACCTATGGCACAAAAAAATTGGTAATTTGTTCTGCGGGAGTATTTGTCTCCTCAAAATGTCCACAAATATTAGATTTAAAAGGATTTATTTACAAAACCTTAAAAAATGGGCACTCTTAGTTCTGTCTACTGCAGTATGGAGTATTGATATTAAAAACTTGCACCAGACGCTGACTTTTCACTCCTATGTTTTTCTCAAACCATTTTGGAGGGTTTTAACATACATTCTTTAACAATCCACTGCAATCAGATTCACAGATCTGTTCAGAAGAGAAAAAAAAGAATGCAACTTGTGTGACATTGTTTTGTTCTTACAGTCCCAGTGCCCTCCTCTCTGAGTGATTCACTTCCATTAAATGAAGAAAGTAAGATTCAAGTGGGTGAGGTGATGTGGAGTTTCAAGCCAGTGATGTCCACATCTTTTTACCCATTCCCTTCAAAGGTCTAGTGTGGAGACACACTGGAAATAATAAAAAGTCCTGAATGGACGTTTGGACCCATTTATCAGAGCTGTGTAGCAACTCTTGATATGCTCCAGATCTCCATCAGCAGTGTCACTGGTGTCCATGTGGATGAGCACCATGTAATAGTAATGAGCAAGCCTCAACAACATCCCAGATCAGAGCTCCCAGCAGCAGCAAACCTGCCAAGACAGCAAGCTAGATCAGTAAATGAGTGCCTGTGAGTGCCTGTTGCTAATTTACGTGAATGAAAATGTGAAGTTCCCAAAGCTTGTAAAAAGCAATGGAAAGATAAAGACAGTATTTCTAGACATTTATTTAATAGAAGGCAGGAAGGGAAAGGAAGTTTCCTTATACATCAAGGACTTACTTTAGTTCTTATTCTTGCTCACATTATTTTTCAGATAGCCCCAAAACTGGGACAGTTACACAAAGCAAAACTATACAAGGCCACCATGACACAGATAGAAATAGTAAGGCAGTTAGAGAAAATTACTTTTTTATCTGATTACTCTTTTTTTTCCTCAGCTGGGTCAGGTTGTCACTATAATTCTGTTTCTTCCTTTCTCTGTCTCAAAAAAAAGGGCTTTGCTGATCGCATATGATAGGATCATCAAACTTGTGAAACAGAATTGTGTGAACTTATGCTATCTGCTGATAAATTTACTTGAACCTGAAATTCTCCAACAATTTCAGAAAGTCAGTAGGCACTGGATACAGATAGCTCAAGAAATCTCTAATAAGAGCTTAATAAATCAATGTTAGCTCATAGATGAGGCTTGATCTCAGACAAAACTCTCCTTTCCTTCAAGTAGAATATTTCAGGCTGGTTCAGTGAAAATTTTCAGTGAAAATCAGCTCTTCACTCCGTAGGTGTTGTGCCATCCTAAAAGGATGGCCATGTTGAAAATGTAGACTTTCTTTTCAAGTTCTGCCACTAGCACTTCTCAAGTGGCGAAGTTCCAAAGAAAAAACATCATGTTTTACCTTACAGCCTCACTATGTGGACTCATCAGTGCTTGAGGAAAAAAGGGATTTATTTTAAATTTACAGGTAACAAGTACTTAAAAGCAGAAGTGAAAGCTGATCTGAAGCTTCCAATTCGGTTTCCTAAGAAGACAAACTTTTGCCAATTGGCTTGCAAGAGTGGCTGATAAAATATACAGGTCACTGATAAGAAATATGTACATTGGGCTCAGAAATTTTCATGTTCTGTCTGTCTGAGCAAGATGCATCTTTGTCTCATGTAAAAAATGATGAAGAGATGTTACAGAGCCTAACTTATCTTCTGTTCCTCCCAGTCCAATAAACAGAGAAAAAGAAGAGATAAAATAATCCATCAAATGCCATAAATTATGAAAAAAAAAGAGTTTATGAAAAGGGATTGATTACCTTAATGTGAAACCACGTGCAGCTAAGGCAATTTGCAAACCCAGAACAAGCAAACAGAAGGATCAGTGGAGTGCCATTTAAAGTAAAACAACTTGTTTTCACATTGCTCAGTATGGTGCCACTTGCTTTGTATTTTGTTTTTCCAGCCTTTAAATAGCTCACGTGTTCTGTTTGAACTGTCTAGGGTTCTTGTTTTATTTTTTCTTTCTTCAAGAGCTTTTAATTTAGGTCATTTCATATAGCTTCTACTGAAAAAAAAAATACTAGGAAATGAAATACTTTGTTGCTGTAGGCTGGTGCTTGCCGCGTGATCTTTTCTGAAATTAGTACCATAATTACTATTTGTGGTATCATGCCATGTTCAACAAACAAGTGTGTTTTAAGGCTTAGTCATCTGCACGACAGTGACATAAGTGAGTATCAGGCACTGTGTTCTTTTACGACTTAACGTGAATACAACAGAGGGGTAATGAGTACAAGCAGGGAAGAAAGGACTCAGATCTGAGGCTGCAGCATTACAGTGTTTCTTTTTTATTCCTTTATCTGTCAGAATCACTGTGGCAGAAGTTACAGCACCAGCAGACGCTCATGCAGCTGTCGAGGCTATGCAAGGCCGAACTGTAGGCTAGACAAAATTTGGCGTATGGTCATAATGAGAAATAAAGATTAGTTGCTTAATGTCAAGTCTGTGCAAATCTCTGACTCTTTGCTAAAGAAATAGTTTGTCTGTTTAGAGATTTACTCTGCTTAGCAAGAAAGATAAACTGATAAATAGGCATTACTATTTTACTTGCTGCACCAAAAATGGAACACAGGAAAGGCAATGCTAAGCACCCTCCTGCTCATCCTCTAACGTCTCCTCAGAAGTAATTTCTTTCACTTTTCTTTCTTTCCCCTACTGCCCTGCCTTACCCTTGTTGTTCTGCCTTTCTCTTACAGCAGCGACCCATGGGCTCTAATTGGTAGTGGGACCTACTGTGCTGGGCACAATACCAATACTGGTGAAGAGCACTAACAATTAGTCCTTGCACTAAAAAAATTCCAGAACCATCCATTCTCTATTTCTCTTGGTGACTTCATTCACTTATTTAAGAGTAAAAGAGATAGATTGTAAGGATATGTGAGATGAGTTCAGCCCTGTATCAGCTATAAGAGATTTTGGAAATTTCTAATACACTGCTGGAACTCTCCTATGAACACAAGAGTAGAAGTAGCCTTTTCGAGCAGCCTTTGTTTTACATGAAATAATAATAACAATAAATAATCTTCTGCATCTTCTCTCATAAACCTTTCATTTTCTAGGCTGTCAACCCCCTTTTTTTTTTTCTGTTTGATATGGCTGTAAATTCTCAAGGTATGGTTAGTATGACTGCATAGGGGGCTGTGTGAGGTGCTTTGCTTACATATCATGGAACAGATACTTGCTAGTAATAAAGTTCATGGCATCATCCATGGTCAAAAAGAGCTGGCTTGATGATTTTCACAACAACCAAAGAAAAAAACGGTGAACAGATTTTGCCACAGCTCATTTTTCAAAATATGTATTCAGGCATTGGTAAACGTGTGTGGAAGGCAAGCATGGCCAAAAGAATAATTTCTTTGTTCTCCAACTCTATAATCTAAAAGTCAGTCAGACGGGAAAACTACTCCTCTGAAAGGGAAGGGGAAGTGTCCTTCGCACAGGGGAAGTGTCCTTATCTGTATCTCTCTGCCCTCAGCCTATGGTATCTCAGACATAAAGCTGCACAAGCGTCTCATTGAGCCAACAGTTAAGGAAGAAAATAAAAACAAAATTATTAAAATTACTTCTAGTTGTGCCTGATGTCTGAGCTGAGAGAACAGAATTCTCATTGTGGTTCATTCTGGACCACTGTGTGGCAAAGAACCAGGACCCACACATATACCCACAATGATACCCACTGGCATTTTTAACACCATTGACCTGGTGGCCACAATTTCCTGGAGATGCCCTGGTCAGGTCTCTCACAGAGCAGGGATATTTTGGGACTACTTTCTGCTGGCTGGGCTCCACCCAAGTGGGATACATGGCAAAGCTCCTGGCTAAGCTTGTCATGAGGCAGTCTGACCTTTGGCTGGGAAAGGCCAGGACACCTCTTAGGCAGGGATCACAGGCGAAGCAGATGTAAGTGTGCTTAATTAACACTTCCCTTTTTTTTATAACTAGTCCCTTCTACCTGTATGGCCTTCCTGCCACAGGAGATCAGCAGACACCCTTATGCTAATGCATCTGCCCACTCACACAAATGACTCTGCTGACCAGGACTGTTAGCTTCTGTAGGGCTTCTCACCATCCCTTCTCAGCTGTGTGTGCATCAGACATGTTGACTGTTTCAGATTTGCTTTTTTTTTTCCAAATAATCAAACTAACTTCAAAGTAACTTGCACAACATGTCACACAGAGCCAAAGAAATCTGACCACTATAAAGCTGAGACACAGCAAGTGAAGAAAATGAAGCGGCAGGGATAGAGGAGAAGATGACATGGCAATAATACAAGTATGTTAATAAGCAAGAATAGGTATGGGCAGAAAGTGACTCTTTTCTCACCTTGCCCAAGGGAAGATCTCCTTGAAGCCAAGCTGCAGGACCAGCTCATGAACCTGCCTTGTTCTAAGGTTAGAGATATTTCATTCTAAGCTATTAAGCAGGATCTTTTAAGAGGTTTTAATATTTTAGCTCTTGTGTTCCCTAGGTAGTTATTAAAGTTCCTGTAACAGAGTTAATGAGAAGAGGGGGTCATCAGCTTTAATGTTTGGGTACAAAATCCTGACTTTCATCCCACCTCTCCTAATGCTGCACAGCGCAGTGATTGGCACAGTTTACTTTGTAGAGAGGGCTGCTTTCCAGTCATAGCGAGAGATTAGCCGATGGCAATGGTCTCAGTCCTTCTAGCGTGAATGATAGTATTAAAATAAAACATTGTAAGAGATGCATGACACAATTCTTTAAAAGTACATATGGCCCTTCATTATGTTATAACATTCATCTGTAACGTCATGGAGGCCAGTGATATAAAAGAAAGAAAATTATATTTGTAAATTACATCTTATTTTAGAAAATACATAAATACTCAACACTGCTGTGTTACAAGGTTTGTGGTAAAGTTTGTGCCAAACTAGAATGCATCTACAAAGTTGACAAAGACAGATAATTTGAAAGAGAGGTAATTTAGTCAGCTTTACAACTTTCCTCAGTCAGTGGATAGGATACATTCAGTTCTTTAATTTGGAGGTAGGGGGAGTGAGAACAGGTTCGAAAGCATTCTAGCACTGACTGCCTGATCGATACTCAGATTAATTTTGGTAAACACAGTGAGCCTGTGGGAGAAGAGGTGAAGTCAGGTATGACTAATCTGAATGTCTAGAGATAAGAATTTGTCCCTAGTTAAAGGAGTGCACTTTATCAAGTTCTAACTACGTGATGTTTCTACATCCACCATTACAATTTATTGTTATTATTATTTTGCTTTTATATGTCTGGAAATGTACACGACACTTTACACTATTAAACCGATAGACTGCTGCTTCTTGCCAATTCAGCTGTGAAACACAGAGCAATAATATCAGTGATATAAAAATTATATTATGTTTTCTATAATCTATTTATACAACAGAATAAAAATCTTCATATAAAGTATTCTGCTCTTCTCCTTCAAAAGACAGAAAAAATTCCTAGCAAGAGGAAGGAACTTGCATTAATCAAACAGGAGAAAGATTATTTTGAAGATTTACAATTTAAACAGTCTAATCTGGTTATTTTTGAAGCAAAAGAAAGGAAACAAGATATTGAAAATGGAAGTAAAAATGGAGTTCATAGCTCATGAATTGGTTAATATAGCTTTCAGATGTCTTAATGAGGTGACACCTTTGAAGATATGGCCCTTGTCTTCCTTCCTTCCCTCACATCCCCCTCATTCATCAGAATTGGCTTTTCCCTAACAGCTGAGGCCCTTCCTTGCATAACAGCAGTGCATCCATCTGAGTACGGTGCAGGCCGGGAGCGCTGCCCAGCAGAGGGATGTAAGGAGAAGGGGCAGGAGGCATTTACTCACCACTCTCATAAGCTGGGACAGCAACAAGCCAGTTACTGATCACTTTCGTTTTCCCATCTGTGGGATACCAAACATTTTGGTGCTTGTTCATTGACAGATTACTGAATGTAAGACCTCAGAAAACACCTTTTAAAAATGAAAATAGCTTTACCTGCATTCAGACATTTGCAGCCATGAATATTCTAGCAAATGGATCTACAAGCGGGAAAAATCACTGCAGCATTATAATTATATGCAGTTATAGAAGATATCCATGAAAATTATGTTTGAATTCATAAATGCCATTAAAAAGTTGAAGAATTACACTTATCAAACACATAAAGAGCAAAGAGTCCCTAAGGATACACATCCAGTCTGGACCAAGCAGTGTATGCCTTGAACTTCCATTCAAGTCTCTGTGGCCACAAATGTTCACCCAGGTGGTTTCAGTACTAAGATCCAGCACAACTGATTGAATTTTGATTGTAGGAGAGTCACAAGAGACTTATAAACTTATAAACTATCTGAGGCAAAGCTGAATAATAAACAGATTAAAGCAAGTAGCATCCTGCTCTTAAGAGGATTAAGAACCATTACCTCCAAGCTAAGGTACCCTTGTGGCCAACGTTGATTTCCATTGGCTATGCAGGAAAAAAAAAAAGGACAGAAGGAGCTGGCCACATATGTTAATTAGTTAAATTGCTCCATGTTACTTCTACATTACATTATGAATAGTTTTTATTATTTCACAGACATCAGTATTTCTAAAAAAAATATGAGGGCTCTTTCCTTTATCATGTTCTTGTAAACATCCCTATTGTTTCCCCTATTGTAACTCCAGCAAAATGGTCATTGATTTCAGTGCAAGTGTCAGTAAGATCCTCCACATTTGGCTTTTATTACTTAGGGCTTAATCTGTGGTCTTAGCAATAAATATGTTCATTTGCCCTTCATGTAATTAGCCTCACAGATTGAAACTTGCAAGTAATTTTGAACTTACCACAAGTAAATATATTTAAGAATATGATTACCAAACTGTTAAATCTGAAATAATAGAACCTGAAATTTTATAACATATGTATCATTCATAGGCTTGTCTACACTAGAAGAAAGATATGTGTTATTTCATACCAACATGACGCCCAAAGATGCTGCAGGCTTCTGGTGTCATAACTGTGAAAAGTGTAGTATCTGGATGTTCAGTTGCAAAAATGCAACAAATTAATGCTGCATTTAATCATTTGCCATTTTATTTCTTCCTTCAGCAATGAAGAAATGTCAGGGATTTTGTTTTGGTTAGACATAACCATGCATGCACGCTGATTAAGAAAACAGGATATCATGGAAATGTATAACGAGTATATGACCCACTCTGAACAACCCGTTTGGAAATGTTTCTAGCATCCTGATGTGATCATACCTGAGCCATATTTTCCAGTCCTACTCAAGAGTTCCATGCATGAGGGATGCACTCCCAGCCTGAAGAAAGAGAAAAAACGCCAGCTGCTAAATATATCTGGCCCTGTCTCTCCTGCCAGCTGTACTCTAGTCCCAGAGTCTCACCTGACCTGGGATGACTGATACGGCAAAAGAAAGGTCCTCACTTCTCATTCTGATTCTGCAGGAACGTTGCAGCTGAAGAAAGAAAGCAAACGTTATGACTTTAACAAAATGATGATTCTGACCTTCTTTGTAAAGCTCCCTGTGAAGCTAGGATGAAAATTGTGAAACATCCTACAAAAAATGGCTAGAGTGCCACTGGCCTATGCTCTATCCCCATTCTGTCTTCATAGAGTCATAGAATAGTTAGGGTGGGAAGGGAACTAGCACCTGGTTCAATGTACAGTAAGGAAAGGGTTAGCTTAATTGCTGTTCAAACCCCTTATGGCAGTGCTTTGTCATATTTCTAAGTGAACTTGATCTGGCTCTGCCCATGCTAACCAAGGAGCTGGGCACCCAGGGCAGCAAGAGGCTATGATGCCTGAAGTCACAAAATACGATCCTATTCAAGTCTAGGCAGATATTTTTATTTGCTGCTTGGCTCAGTTAAGGTGCCACATTGTGTATTAATTATCACTCTCACACCACGCTGGTACATCTGTAGTATCTTTATACCTTATATGATCTGCTAACTATTCTTGAAAGTAGCTCCCTTTTAAAGGGCAATATTTGCCTATGAGAAAAAAATAGCCCGGAAATGATGCTGAAGTAGCTTGTCAAAGTAAAGGAAGCAAACATTTAAAAATGTTTGTGTTATGTTATTTTAGTCACAAAGCATAAACATAGAAGCAGCAACACTGTACTGTCCCCAGTGTCCTGCTGTTGCCCAGTTACAACAGCCCCTCAGTAGGGACAGCATGGGGTGTGTACAGTTAGGCGATTTTTTTCAAAAGATAGATTACAGTGGTTTTTAGGTTCACTTGGTGGCATGTGACTTTGAGGTGTAGGAAAAAGTTCAGCTGAAGAGGCATGTGCAATGGAAGCAGCAGAATGATTCCCATAGGGTGCATTGCAATAAAGAAATGTCAGAATACTTTATTCCTGTCTGTCCTTATTCAGCTAAGCTAGTTGATTTAACAGTTTGTAGGTAAAGCTTGTAGGCCTGGTACAGCTTTATGGACTCACAATTTAGAAAATACCATGAAGGGCACTCTTTCTATCATGGCTATTACAAAGCCTTCCTAGTCTCAGTCACAGAACCTTAAAATAGAACCAAAAGATCACAACAACTCCAGCTGAGCAGAAACCTGCAAGGGATGCCTGTTCAGAGTGTCAGCAACTGTCCTCAGAGACGGAGCCCAGACCAAAATGTTCACTGTCCCACTTGAAGCACCCTTAGCGCAAGGGGTTCCTTCTCCATCAGCCTGAGATCCACAGCCTCTGCCCACAGCCCCGGGGAGAAGGTAGTGGATAGGAGGTTCAGGTGGTCCCTCTTGGGCAAGCAGCACCGCACTCTAACTACAGCAGAGTGGCATTTCCTTGTCTTTTTAATGCCACCTACTTCTTTCCAACTCTTAAACCTCTCTGGTATAATTGAGAGTTAACAGGGTATGACCACTGAAAAAAAAAGTCATTCTCAAAAGTTGTGCTGACGGAGGTGTTAAAAATATAATGCAAATAGGCTGAACACAGAGAAGCAAAATGAATGAGGTGGACAGCTTAGTATTATTATTTTTTAACTAGTCCATCCTAGATTGTTACGTTACAAACAAGTGTAAGTTTGATCCTAGGATGGGCAGACCCATGAGCTCTTCTCCCAGGGCCTTAGTTGCAGATCACTTCCCTTTGAATGCACCCAGAGGCACATTTTGTAGGGACAAACTAGCAGGGCTCTGGCACTCTTCTTCTGCGACAGCTGGATTCCACACTCTTTACTCATCCCAGCAGTCCCAGTGATGGATCAGGGCTTTAAACATTTTGCTTCAGCTAAAGGTTCATTGGGCACCTAAAAGACACATTAAATGACTAATGTATGCCCTTCTCGTCATGTCTTAAGGGAAGCAGTGCATAATGTTATCAAGGGCCTCTTTGAGTGCAGCTTATTAGCATGGGCTTGTAATATTAAGTATAGTTTTAACTTTGATGGACTTGCACCATTAACATTTAGTGGAATTTTTAAGCACTTTATCAGCTCATACACAGGAGGGTGACAGGGCCTTTTTACATCCAGGTCGACATTTTAAACTCACTGTTTCCCACATTTTTGTGTAACTCACTGACCTTGTAAGCACAAGCAATGTACAGAGTCTTCAACTGGGAACAACAAAGATGTGTCAACAGTTTCAGCAGGACAGTGGCATTTTTGTTGGACAGTTTTTTTCTTTCAATCCATAAAATATGAACTGTTCAGATTTGGATTCACAGTCACAAACAAAAGAGAAGGGAGAAAAAAAGCTCAGGCATGGTAGTAGGCAATGCATTTGGTGAGGTGAGGTGAGGGCTGGGGGGAAGCCTTAGGTTTCTTTCATTTTATGGCTTTTTTATTATTATTTTTACTGCAGGGTTCAAGGCATGCAGGGGATATCAAAAGCTCTATTTTGTTTTCTTATAGTAAAGTTTAACAATAAGAATCTGGAAAGTGCCACAGAGCAACATGTTGCTTCAGAAAATCCTGTGTTGGAAGTAGCAGCTGAAAAGAAGACTCACCTGGCAGCTGGAGTTATGAGAAGGGGGCTGAGAGGATTAGTTAATTTCTAAGATGAGGCACAAAACAATTTCACCTTTTAACCTTCCTTCCCCTTCCTCTTCTTTTAGTGAAGAATAATGAAGAAGATAGGAGGAGGCAGAGAAAGATTAATAGCATTTTTTTTTTTTTGTTATTGCTCTTGGAACCAGATAGAAGAGAGTGAGCTCTGAAAGTACGTGCTTTCTATGCTTTGCTATATTTGCGCCCTGCTTTTCAAGCAGAATGTACTGCACACAATTTCTATCATAATTCATGTGACAGGAATAAATGCAGCTGTGACAAGCAATGAGAAGGCCTGTGCTGTACTTCCACTCCTTCCCAGGCCCATGCTCAGTATTAGCTAGTTATCTCTTTTCACCAAGGCCTTTCTGTTCCTCAATTTATGTGACTACATGAAATGTATGGCTTTATTTTTTTCTTAATTTTATAAACAAGAGCCTTTTGCAAACAAGAGCCTTTTTCAGAGCGATATTTGATGCTTGGATAGGGGAAACTGAAAACCAGAAGGCAAATATAAATAATGCTGTATTTATTTTATTTTTAAACTCTTACATTCTTGTGGATGTATGTTTATGATGCCTGAATAATTGGGTTGGCAAAAGCAAGAAAACTACAATGATTTTGAATTCTAGTCTATTACCTCTAGCCTGACTTCCAAAGTACTCTCTACTTTTCAGGCACAATCTATATGACAAAAAGTTGCAGGAGTGAATCGTGACCTGATGTGTGGTATGACCTGTTCTTTCAAATAGAAATGTATGCAGGGGAATTGTGGAGAGAGTAGGATTCTTTGGGAGGCTTTTTCTCTGCCAGTCCTATACAGGGTAGTAATCAAAAGCCAAACTGAACCACAGGGACTCTCCAGGCATGAGCCATCCCCTCCACTCTCACGGCTGATGCTACGTGAGGTGCCAGCCTTCATTTCTTGGTTATTGACCTCCTGAGAAGTTGCTAACACTGACCCATATGAATCTGAGTGTCCCATCCAGACACTGAGTCTGCTGTAGTGAATACTGCACCATCCACTTCTGGCCTTATCAACAAGTTCTTCCTTTCTCCTCTCCTTCCCAGCCCTTCCTCAGTTTTAGTCCCACACGCCTTCCACGCCAGTCTTTCCCTTCCCTCAGTTCTAACCTAGCTTTTTGTGGGTCATTAGCCAGGGTGGGTGCTGAGACCACCAGGCAAACACTCATGTAGCCTTCAAGTTGCAGTGGGGAATTTTGTTCAGCCCTTGGAGGAACTACACTAGAGTATAATCCACAGCAGACAGAATGAATAGAGATTAACAGCTGCCAGATGCTCTGATGAGCAATATGAACTGAAGTTTCCAAATGCACATAATTTGGCCAAATTTGGGTAAGACTTTGAAGGAGACAGCCCACAGTGTATGAATCCTCCTCACCACATTTGAACTTGTAGCTCCAAAAATACTAGAACTGTCACATGTAGTATTCTATAGGAAATTTTTTGCGTAAACCAGGTGACATCTTTGTTCTTAATCTCCTTAGAAATAACTGTGATTCTAAATGATGGGGTGTAAGGGACATGTAGACAGCACAGAATGTTTCAGCCCAGGAGGTTTAAATATGCCAATACTGTGATGCAATATTACTTCATACTTCAAAATCTACCTACCTCCAGCACCTATACTACCGAGTTCAATTTCTTTACTTAATGTTTAGGAAGTGTTAATACTTAGGAAACCAATCCAGTCCCTTAGCGTTCCGTGGGATGTGATCCATCTGTTCAACTGTCTAGGAGTTAGGCATTGAATCTCAGTGAGTCAAGGGAGAAACAGGGAGACAGCCAACCTCTAGCAGTATGTTGTGTCTCCACAGCCAGCACCTCAGTCACATGGATTAAATAATTCTTGAGTGCTGCCTGTCACTATCAACTGACCACAGCAGGAATTCAGGCAGTGGGGATGGTTACTCATCTAATGTGTAAGTATCTGAAGTGAGGTAAGACAAATCTTGGCAGAGGAATCTATTAAGAAATTTGAGTTGGAACCGGCACTATAATACATTCTGGCTTTTTGTCTAAGCTTATAACACTTTGAATCTGTCTCGTAACTAACTGCAGTAAAACCCAAAGCAGATTTTAAGAGGAGAGAGGAGGAGGCAGCCTTTCTGTACCAGAAGAAGCCTGATATCATCTTGTGTGATGATAAACCCAAGCCAAGGTCTGTATCTTGACGGTTTGGCAGGGAAAAGTGTGGAGAGGATGCAGAGGCCTGTTTTTCATTCTTCCACTAAAGAAGCTGGTGTGGCTGAACCAACAGGAGATGGTTACAGCCTTCTCCTGGTATAAGGCCAAAGCAAATTACCTTTCCTAAAGCAAGTGAGAAAGCAATAAAAGAAGTAGAAGTTTAGGGTCAGCTCAAATAAGATAGTCACCACCCTTCCCACACAATTGTCACTGTGGAAAAAGTGCTGGTCTGTAGGACTCCAGGGTTGAGGCGCAATCAGGATGCTAAGATGAAAAAGACCCAGCAGGTTGGCATATATTCTGTGTGAACTATAACATCCTGTTTCTCCAAAGAGTAATTTTTGTATTTGTGAGTTTGATCTATTTTTGAAGTTCAAGGCATTATGAAATACCATTAATTGAGTCCAGACTACTTAATCTCTGCAGGAGGGTATATGAGTCATATTAATTTCCAGCTGAGAGAAGCTCAGTCTCACTATGACCAAAGATCAAGTGGTCTCAAATGTAGTGCAGGGAACATCATCTTATTCCAAGATTTTTGCACAAGGTAGATTAAAATTGTTCTAATATGTAATATTTTTTTAGTATTTGAACATTCCCAAAGACTATGATAGGTATTCTTGCCTTATAGTTTTCTTTATTTAGATTTCAAAAGAGAGCAAACTGTAAGCATAATGGATCTATCAATGTTTGTGTTTGATCCTTCAAAAAATCCAGCCCTGTCTGTACCCTTTCTATTGTAATGAGCAGTGACTCAGGTAACATTTAGCAGAACAATTATTTCCTTTAGATTTATTATAATTCAAGAATTACAAGCCATCAGCCATTGATCGCTCATGTGCGACAGGCTGAATGTCTTGCTGATGTTTAGTGGCAGACAGTATCTTCAAACAGTAAAACATGATGGTATCAACATTACTGTGATACAGCTGACTGAGCTGAGCACTTGAGCATTGCAAGCTAGAATGAAGAGCACACAGTTTTCACTAGAGCAAGGTCAATTATCACTAATAATCTTTCCTAGAGGTTTAAGTATTATAAACTGTTTCATAGGGTTGTTATAAATTGTTTCCTAGGGTTTGGATCAGAAAGATCAGCATTACCATCCTGAGATTTTTTTTTCTTTTTTTTTAAGGTGAGACGCTCAAATCAGTGCTTTGGGTATATTCTTCGCTGTCCTTTGTATACATGTGGCTATAAAGCCAGTATAAATGATGCCCTTGCTGCAGTAGTGATACTGAGGTAAAGGGACTGGCTGGAGTACAGGAGATGTACGTACACTATCCTTCCCTGCCTCCGGGGGGTAATCTCTAAAGGAACATAATATTGGCCATGCTCTGGGAGTACAACAGAGAGGAATTTCCCCATAGCTCTGATGATTTTTCTACTGTTCTCTTGAGGAGCAGTGAGGAATATGTTGAAAAGGAGAGGGCTGTTGTCATTCCTGAGAATCTCCTGCACATTCAAGCAGATTGTTTGAATTCTTGCCTGAGAAGGAAACAAATAGCAGATGGTAATAGTTAGTTGTTCTCCTCTGTGTGTACATCACTGACTGGGTATGGGTAGACTGTATTTTATTTGGGTTTTTTTTAATATATGTATATATTAGGTTCTTCATAATTTAAATTTCCAAATTCTGCTTTACTTTATTTTGTAGGCCAGACTGGTTCATCTTTTCCCTGCAGTGTTCCTGCAGACCATGTCTGAATAGATTCTTTTGAATTTTGAGCATCATTGCATTTTAAGTGTATGAACTTAATGCTTTCTTTTATTATTTATTTTACCATTTTGTAAGGAAACATACAGTTTTGAAGGCAAGTGATGCGACTCTCCCTGTAGTTTTCAATGGAAGAGAAGATTCACAATATCTTATATTCACAGCATTAATACAGTAACATTACAAGTAGTAAGGTAGGTCAGGTTCTGGAAGCAGGTAACCATGGTAGCATAGAGGTCCATGTGTTTCAGTTTGGTTGCTCCTTGTTTGAAAGTAACTAGTGTGTCTCAACATTATGCTGCAACTTGTTGCACAGACACTTCCTTTGACACCTGAACTCCTTGCTAGACTTCTAACCTGGTAAGATCATGGAGCAGATTCTCCTGGAAACTATGCTAAGGCACATGGAAAATAAGGAGGTGATTGGTGACAGCCAACACAGCTTCACTAAGGGCAAATTGAGCTGGATAAATTTGGTGGCCTTCTATGATGACATTACAGCATTAATGGATAAGGGATGAGCAACTGATGTAATCTACCTAGACTTGTGTAAAGCATCTGACACTGTCCTGCACAACATCCTTCTCTCTAAACTAGAGAGACATGGATTTGATGAACGAACCACTCGGTGGATAAGGAATTCGCTGGATGGCCGCACTCAGAGAGTGGTGGTCAATGGCTCAATGTCTAAGTGGAGACCAGTGATGAACGGCATTCCTCAGGGGTCTGTGTTGGGACTGATGTGTCAGCGACATGGACAGTGGAATAGAGTGCACCCTCAGCAAGTTTGTTGACGACACCAAGCTGTGTGGTGCAGTCGACACGCTGGAGGGAAGGGATGCCATCCAGAAGGACCTTGACAGGCTGGAGAGGTAGGTCAATGCAAACCTCACAAAGTTCAACCAGGCCAAATGCAAAGTCTTGCACATGGGTCAGGGCAATCTCAAGCACAAATACAGGATGCGTGGAGGATGGATTGAGAGCAGCCCTGAAGAGAAGGACTTGGTGATGTTGGTTGATGAGAAGCTCAACATGAGCTGACAGTGTGCACCTGCAGCACAGAAAGCCAACCACATCCTAGGCTGTATCAAAAGAAGTGCGGGCAGCAGGTTGAAGGAGGTGATTCTGCCCTTCTACTCTGCCCTGGTGAGACCCCACCTGGAGTACTGCATCCAGCTCTGGAGCCCCCAACATAAGAAGGACATGGACCAGTTGGAGAGGGTCCAGAGGAGGGCCACGAAG
This sequence comes from Chlamydotis macqueenii, assembly GCF_036417535.1. Classification (NCBI taxonomy): domain Eukaryota; kingdom Metazoa; phylum Chordata; class Aves; order Otidiformes; family Otididae; genus Chlamydotis; species Chlamydotis macqueenii. Next base: position 113,630,640 of record NC_141556.1, on the reverse strand, counting down.
ATGATCAGAGGGCTGGAGCACCTTTCCTATAAGGACAGAGTGGGATTGTTCAGCCTTGAGAAGAGAAAGCTCTGGGGAGAGCTTATAGCAGCCTTTCAGTGCCTAAAGGGGCCTACAAGAAAGCTGGAGAGGGATTTTTGACAAGGACATGTAGTGACAGGACAAGGAGTAATGGCTTTAAACCAGAAAAGAGTAGGTTTAGATTAGATATAGGTAAGATATTCTTTACTGTGAGGATGGTGAGACACTGGAACACATTGTTCAAAGAAGTTGTGGATGCCCCATCCCTAGAAGTGTTCAAGGCCAGGTTGGATGGGGCTTTGAGTGATCTGGTCTAGTGGAAGATGTCCTTGCCCAAGACAGGGGGGTTGGAACTAGATACTCTTTAAAGTCACTTTCAACCCAAACTATTCTATGATTCTATGATGATTTTATGATTCTGTATCTCAAAATCAGATACAGTAAATCTATGTTTCCTCACAGCTTTTAGAATTTAGTTCTAACCCATAAAATCAAGAAAAGGTTACCATCTTTGTACAAGCTATAGGATGTGTTAATAAAGCAGTTAATAAGATGCTTTGTTATACAAGTTGGAAGGTTTATCAAATAGTAGAGTTTTGGTTGCTTGGTGGCTTTTTTACTTCTCAATGCGTTTTGGAAGTTATGGGGTAAGAAACTATTTTTTCTAGGTTGGTTGTAAAAGAAGACCTTTGGGGGGAAAGAGCATTAGAAGTAATTAATCTAGATCTATGTGATCTACATGTAATTCCTGAAGTTTCAGAACTGAAACCGAGAGCAGCGAATCCAGACAAGATGATTTAATTTAATTAGTTTAAAATATCATTATTTTCTCTCCAGATTACAGCTTATACTTCAGCAGATTAATAGGAAATATATAACTGAAATTAATCTCAAACTATTAAAAATGGATTATGAACTTTTATATCCACAAAACTGTAAGGTTTCACATTTTAATCTAACTTGCATTTTGGTGAAAGCCTAGAATCTTCTGCAATTTGCTAGGTGTCAAGAGATTTGCGACACTAAGTATGCAAGTAAGCTTTTTGGCTTTTTGTCTTCCTGCTTATGATAATAAATTTATTATATTTTTAATTGTATTACATGAGATATTTTGATCATCCAAATGTATAGTGATTCTTCTCTTGTTTTCAACCAGTCAAGGAGCATTAATCAAAACTATTCAGAATCTCTTAACCTGCAGCAGCAACAAGCACTATATTTGCAACGAGTCAGTGGACATCAGCAGATTTCCCCATGGCAGGAATAGGTGTTTTGGCAGGACGGAGGTTTGTATGGTTCTAATTCTGTGAAATATGCCATTCTAGGTACGGAAAAAAATTTGAAGCAGATTCTGAACTCTCAACCCAACACATGCAAAACATAACAGAGCAGGAAAGAACATAAGCTTCCCCTCTTTCCTACTGAAATTTCTTTAGTCTCAGTGTTGCAGAGGATGTTTTTGAGACACTGATTACTCTTTCTCATTTGGCAGGCTGCCAACGCAGGCTTACATTACCCTAGTCATTGGCAGAAGGGCAGAACAAGTGGGTTTTGTACAAAACACCTATCAGGACCTCATGTGCAGTGATGTTCACTTAGATTGCTTTTTGCTCTAAATTTTGAAAGAGTGCTGAGCAAACAATTCCATTTTAAAGAGTGCTTTGAGAAAACAAGGTTGGAAGTTACAAACCCTGGGTTCTGTTTCTAGATCTGTTATTGATTTTGTTTATTATCTCAGTCATGTAATACTTGGTGCTTCCATTTTTCTGCATACTTACTTGAGATATTAAAGCATAACTCAGGAAGGTAGTATCAGGTTAGAGCACTGTGGTGGTTTAGCCCTCGTCACCACACAGTTTCTCGCTCACCCTCCCCCTACCCAGCAGGATGGGGGAGAGAACTGGGAAGAAAGGAAAAGTCGTGGGTTGAGATAAAGACAGTTTACTAAAATAGAAAAGGAAAACTACAATAACAACAGAATATAAAGATATTAATATATACAAAATGAACAATGCACGATTTCTCACCACCCGATGTCAGAATGACAGATACAGCCCATCCCAAGCAGCAATCACGGAAATGAAAACTGAGCAGCAAGCAAAACGGGGGAGAGCGAGCCAGCAAGGTACAGGGAACAGTGCCAGCAAGCAAGAAGGTGGAATATGGATGCAAAGGCTGCCAAGGATGCATGCCAAGGATGCCCTCTCCCATGGACAACCCCCACTTATATACTGAGCATGACATTTATGGCATGGAATACTCTCTTTGGCCAGTTTGGGTCAATTATTCTGTCTGTCTTTCTCCCAGCTTCCTGCATCTGCACGTTAACAAGGCTTGGAAAGCTAGACGGTGTCCTTGGTTTCATTAACAACAACTCGTATCATCAGAGTGTTTTTATCAACTTTCTTCACACACAAAATCCAAAACACCCTGGCTACTGAGACGAAAAATTAACTCCATCCCTGCCAAAACCAGGACAAGCACTTTTAAGATCCCTGCCTAAAAGCAGCAGAAAAACTTGTAGCTATTGTTCAAGTCCATTGGCCTATTCCTGCTACATTACTAAGACACGGTGAAATTCCCATCTGTTCTTTCGTGATCTAACAATCTGTTGTTATGGTGGAGGTATATAATAATTATTTTGAATCTGTCGGGATGTATTTACCATTGTGTGGTTGCCATGTCAGTCTCTGAGTAGTTAAAGAGAAAAAGGAGGAGAAGTATTTACATTATTTTTTACCTGTGGTCCTTACACTACTGTCCATGTGCTCAGATTCAAAGGCAAACAAGCCTCTCTGGCCTCCTAGGGAGGAGTTATTTGAATCCAAAGTGCTAGACTAGTGTTTGGTTTCTACCAGCACATCCCATGAGGCAGCTTCTCTCATGTGCATTTCAATATTTTCTCCTCATTTATACTTCCTGTGAAAAACTCTTTCAGAATGAATGTGTGCCACTACCTCACCACCTGTGATGTCTATGCAAAGCCTCCCAGTGACAAAAGCTATATAAAAGACAAGCTAACACTGTGACTTCTTATGCTCGCTTCCAATACCCACAATAAAAGCTAGTTAATCTAATTTAAGGCTGAAAAAAAAAATAAAAGATCTTAAAAGGATTTTAAAAAAATCATAATTCAATACTGCAATTCAATATTATGGTGGCACTTAGGATAAAACATGTTCTGCATCTTGGCCGTTTGCAATGCATCAATGGCTCTTGGTGCCATGCGCTAGCTTGCTAATTGAAAATTCTGTCTGAATAAAGACCCCAGTTATGTACAGAAGATCAAATAAGCAAATGGGTTTACACATTTGTCCACAAAGTTTCTAATGAGATTGTTGTGAGGTTTCTTTTGGTTTTCTCTTTTGCTCACAGGGAAGACTGTCTGTCCTTATGCCAACTGCCTCAAAGTCAGCTTGTGCCTCCACCTCCCTGTTCAAACACGACATCTTCTTCCCACTGACAATTTAACAACAGCTTCCCTTTCATACTTGAACAGCCCTGCATGCTTGTGTTTCTTCTCTGTTTTCCTTCAGATCTTCTTCCATCCTTGGCTACCCTTGTTGATGTTCTTCATTGCAACCTTTTGTAGGCACAATAGAGTTTGATTCCTTATTATAACTATGGGAATTTAGTGAATGGCTTCATATTTTTTTCTTTAATCCGTGAGGAATTAATTCATTTTTCCCTGAAAAATGTTAGGGAGAGAATAAGAAATTTACTAATGGGGAGCGGAAAAGTTGCTTTCTATTTCCTCCCTGGAACCATCCCGAAAGATGCAGGGGGTGATGACTGGCAATATGTGGGTGTTTCCTGTCTGAGAGAAGGAATCCACCACGGGGCACCATGCTGTGATCTGAAAATAATAGGGCAGCATATGCGTTTGTAATGTGGAAGCTGTTAGGCATTTCCCTTTCCAAAGTAGCATGTTCCATGCCAAGCACACAATGAGTAAACAAACAAAGCATGAGTGTGACTCCGCACTAAAATCATGCAATGTTCCCTTAAGTGAATTTCCCTGTGTTATGGGAACAACTTGTAGTGCAGTGTAGCAAACGTTTTCTTTCTGTTTATACGCTTAATTATATTCTTGATTATAACCTTTGTGGTTGCTTTTCTCACTCAGACATCTACGCTCCACTGTGTTTTCCATTCCGCTGAAGTTACACATCATTGACAGCAAGTTTGCTGTTAGGCCTTTTACAAAGTGATGGATGCTCATCACTTTGTTAACAAACCCATTGCAGTATCAGCTTCCAGGCCATACTCTGCCCAAGCAAAGTGTTCCCTTTAAATCGCTATACGCTTATTTGATTCATGGAAAGATTAATACATAAAGTAAGAAATTGCTGAGCTATTGAAATGTGCCCTATGAAAACCTTTTCCTTCTCTTCAAGGAACTATAAATCTGTGGGGAAGGGATAAGTAACTCCAATCAGGGTTTAGCCCTTATAAAGATTAATATTCTAATAAGAGGCTGCCGTCTGTATAATCACAGCTGCTCTGCAGGAGATTTTCCTTTCTTTAAATGTCTCCGCCACACTGTCACAGATTTTTATTGAGGAATGCTTTTCATTGTTGGCTTTGGTTGGAGGAAATGGGATCACTCTCACGTTGCCCTGCAGCAGCGATCCCAGGGTCCACTCTGCTGTTACCGCACGCGCACGTGAGCACACACGTCTCAGTGATGAGGCACAAACTTCTGTTTACGCTGTTTACGTGTTTCATAGCTGAGAAATTAGATTTCTCCTAACATATGCAGTGTTTGCATGATCTATCCAGAATAAGCACACTTATTAAGAGATTGAAAAAGAGCCTAGTTGGAATTTCCCTAGACAGTTTGAAGTAAGACTTAGAGAGACTACTTATTTTTCTATATTTATAGTTTTAACACTTCAGTGAGGATGAAAAATTTTTGCAAATCTTCCTTAAATTTGAAATCTCAAACCCTGACCAAAAATTGCTTTTCATATAGAACTTTTGTTCAGAAAGTTGACCCCGGGCCTACATTGTCAGGGCACTGCCTGGGTTGTTGGCTTCCTGGGGAACAGGGTACTGGGAATGGTGGGGGGTCCCCTGGGATGGCAGGGCCTGTCCTACCGCCCCAGCCAGGGGCAGGGCAGCTGGGGGACATGAGGCAGCCCCAGGCCTGGACATCGAACACCTCCCTGGGGATGGGCTGAGGCCAGGCTGGGACGTGGGCTGGTGGGTGGGCCTGGCTTGGGAGACCCATGGCTGGGCAGGGCAGGGCTGTGCGGAGCTGGAGATCCACCCTGCTGCTTGTGTCGCTTAGGGCAGGGCCTGCCAGCCCTGGGGGGGTTGAGATGGGGTCCTGCGTTATGGACAGGGTGGGGGGAGCCTCAGGGGGGCCGGGCAGGGATAGTCAGGCCCATGAGCACCCTCAGGGCATGGACATAAACTTCCTCAGCAACCATCAACAGAGCTTATCCACTACCTCTCCTGGATTTGAGCTGGAGTGGTTTTAAATGGCAGAACTGAGCGGGATGTCTAACGGCTTCTACCTGCAGCAGGCAAGATTTTGAATCATCAGGTAAACTAGCCCAAAAGGCTGTTGCAACAAACCTATATTAAATGAGCAGACGTGATCATGGCAATCCCAGTTGCTTCTAAACTTTCATCAGAAGGAGCAATATCTTTCTAATCATTGCAGTATGACTCAGTTTTCTGCATTTCATGTCCTTTGGAATCATTTTGAAGAGATTTTACTCCCACTAAAAATAGAATTACAGGGCTTTTTCAGTGTTGTTATTGTCACGATTCTCCTTTTGACATATGCTGATACTGTATTTGATATGACAACAGCTTTGTGATAAAAGAACTTAATATTAGCCCTAAAATTGCATTTCTTAAGCAGCATATTGCACAGCTCAGAGACCACGCTAAAACTGTAGTGGGCAGACCTCTCAGCTGGAGGAAATGGTCATAGCTGCTCTGACTGGCAATTAACTCAAACTAAAAACTCAGTTCTCAAGTTTTAGAAAAAAAGCAAAACAAAATCCATCAGCTCTCTTCATCTGTAGAAACACACTAATGTTCTGTTCATCTCTGCTGGTGCTAACTTACGGTCTTTTACGAATATGCTGCCTGTCCATCTTATTATTACAAGAAAGGTGCTGAAAGGCTTTCGGACTTAGTTGGAGCCAGGTGTTACAAATGAGATATATTTGACGGATTTTCTTAATTTTGTTGTTGGTACTACAACTGGAGCGCTCTCTGCTTAGCACTCTGCCAACAAGAGAGAGGCAATGTTTGTATCTTACTTGCACAACTGGGAAACCAAGACACAGGAATACTCAGTGAGGTCCCCAACGCCTCCAGAGCTGCGGAAAACCAGACAGGAAATCCAAATCTGCATCTAAGACTAGTATTTCAAGCACCCAGAGGCAAGAGAACAGCATGTTATTACACTAAGAACTGTGTTTTCTACTTCCAGTTGTAGTTCAGCCCCGATGGGGACCAGACTACACAGTCTCTTTCTCACTCCCCTCACCCTCCAAGAGAATATTGAGAGATAATATAAGGAAAAAGGCTCAAGGCTTGAGATAAGGACAGGGAGAAATCTTTAAAGTTACTGTTACAGGCAAAACAGACTCGGCTTGGGGAAAACTATTCATTTATTTCTAAAACCAGAGCACAATAATGAGACAGAGAACAAGATAACCTCCCCCCACCCCTCCCTCTTCCCAAGCTTAACATTATCTCTACTACCTTCCTTCTGCAGAGCGGCACAGGGGGAAGAGGGAATGGGGGTTATGGTCAGTTCATCACATGTTGTTTTACGCCGCTGCTTTGTTGTCAGGGGAAGAACTCCTCACATTCCTCCCCTGCTCCATCATGGGGTCCCTCCCATGGGCCACAGTCCTTTGTGAAACTGCTCCGGCGTGGGTCATCTCTTCCACAGGGTGCAGTCCCTCCAGAACAGCTGCCCCAGCAGGCCCTCCAGGGGCCACAGCCTCCTTCAGGCATCCACTTCCCCTGGTGTGGGGTCTTCTAGGGGCTGCAGGTGGATCTCTGCCCCTCCGTGAACCTCCATGGGCTGCAGGGAGACAGGCTGCTCCACCATGGTCGTCACCACAGGCTGCAGGGGAATCTTGGCCAGGAGCCGCATTACTCCTCCCCCTCCTTCTTCACTGACCTTGGTATCTGCAGCCGTTCCTCTCACAAGAAAAATTCTACACAACAGGCTGGCAGACACCTCTCCGGTTCTCTTCGCACCTCCTCTCCTCTCCACTTCTTGCAGCCAGGCTGGGCTGAGTTGGGCGCAGTCGGCTGCCCAGCGGGAGGCCAGAGGGTGAGGCCTGCAAGGCCCGCAAGGCTCACGCCTCCCCCTCTCTGCCCCCACTCAGCTCCTTCACATCTCCTCTTCTTTTTTTTTTTTCTGTTTTCCCCTTCTTAAGTACGTTATCGCAGAGGCGTTATCAGGGAACATTCTGCTACCAATTGCCTCGGCCTTGGCCAGCAGCAGGTCTGCCCTAGGCCCCGCGGAGTCCACTGGACAAAGGGCGACAACTTCTAGCAGTTTCCTACAGAAGCTACCACTGTAGCACCCACCCCACCCCCTCCCCCCCCCCCCCCGAAACAAAACCAGAACACTTCCCAACCCACTTTTTCACAATTATGGGTGAATCAAGTGAAGAAAATTATTGGAATGGCTTCTGAATTATGCCAACGTGCTGAGCAGCTGTAATAAAACAAAACAGAAACTTGTGATCTGATAGCCTAATTTAGATCAATACACAGATTTTTTCTAGCTGTCCTGTGTTGTCAGCATGAGGGAAAGTTTTCATATATCCTAGTTTACGACCCATAAAATGCAAAAAAGATAATGCATTAGAAAAGGATAACAGCATGCTATCAGAATTGAACTGGCTGTTAAAAGTAATTTTGAAATAAGCATTATACAATCTTTGCGATTAATAGAAATAAGGGGAGAAGAAAGCTTAAAAAAGACTTCTCTGGGAACATTAGAAATTCAGCTCTAATCCTTCTGGGCTCTATGGATGACTTGGAACAGCCAAAAGTGTATTCAGCAGTGTCTGTTTTCACTGCTTTCAAGCCAAGCAAATAAAATATACTCAAACTCAATTAGCAACATTATTCTGTTATTGCTTTGTCATTGTCAGTGTTTTGCACTACCCAGTAGCTACTAAAAAAAAAAAAATTCTTCCTTGAATCTTGGAATTAAACCTTCCCATGCTACAGCTACTTGACTCTGCTCTTTGTTGGATCCAGCACTCTCCCTTGTCCTCCAACATCAGAGACTGCACAACTGGATCCAAGCAATGGGATCAGTTACGCATTTTTCTGAAAACCCCCGCAATGAAAGCAATCTTGTTTATTTCAGTGAGAGTATTTACTAGAGCAGGGAGCTGAAGAACAGGATCTTGCTGGATAGACACCTTTCTCACCATACTTCTAAGTCATTCACTCCATGAACTGTCCATTTTGTTCTACTAAAATGACATCTTACTTTCTAGAAAATAAAAAAGTCTGATACCAAAGAAAGCAGTAGTTAATGGGGACATTCATGCTGAGAAAAGCAAACATCAGGAGGAAATTCATCTCATTTTTCATTGTGGAAGGTCCTCATTTTAAAGCCACAAAATGTGGTGCATAGCTTTGGGAAAACATAAGATCCATATTGCATTTGTGTCTGCCTGTCAGCACTGCTAGCTATTAGAAACTGATTTGATCATTATAGTTTTTCTCATGATAGTTCTTTCTGCCAGGCTGAGTGCTTTACTCCTGTCTTCTGTAAATATTTTGATGCTGTTAGAGAAATCAAGAAGCATTAGGAAATTCACACTCTGATTTTTAAAACACATGGTGTACAACCTTCAGCAGATAATTTCAGAAGTGCTCCTCAGTTATTTAAATTTGAGGGCAGAAACAGGGACCGAAAAGCTTAGAGGGAAGCTTGATGGTTTCCCGAGAACTGACCCATCAAGAAAAAAACTTCTATACTCGTGATATACTAGTCACTTATGTTTCTTGTTGGGCAGATAAGCAGTTATTATTGTCTTACACTTTCAAAACAATATTTCAAATACCTTGTGTATTCATATAATTCTACTATTTAGAACTGGACCCATTAATGTGTGAATTCCCAATTAATTCAAGTATATGCTTGAGCAATAAAGTCTGAGTGTGACTGAAGATAGCAGAATTGGGACTATACTTTTTGAAAAGCAAAACCAAAATATCTCAGATCTTTCAGATAGCTACCCTGTGTTTGGGAGCTTATTACAGGTATATAGCATAAAGTCATACTGGACAAAATACAAATACAAATAGCTCAGTAGGAATACTGTCTTTAACACATACCAGGAAAATGTAGTATATCTGTTATGTCTCTTTGTGACATAGCACACCAGTCTACACATACTTATTTATCAAAAAAACTTTTTAGGACATTATAAATGTTGTTAGTAAATGGAGCATATGGAGGTAATGTATTTAGGTTTGTGCTGTTTGCCTGAGTAGACACTATTTGGTTTTTTGGTCAAGAAATTAGAATGGTTCAAAATCAACTTGATATTCACTAAATGGATCTAAACTAGCTTAAGTGATGTTATCTCAAAATATAATTGTGAAAAAGGATGATCTGTGGGGTTGCTGGCTCTCTCTGAAGACGTCTCTATCGCTGGCCTTGGTTTTGTGCTATTTAACATCTGAAATGTGACCTGTAAGGCTCTATAAAATCATTGCTAACAAAGTTTGCAGAGAACACGAGTGCTAGAACAGCAGCCAACATCGGAAAGGACAAAGTAATTGATTCAGTGTTGTCTGGGTAAGTGGGAGGCAAGCTAGCAAACCGCTTTCCTCTCAATACAGCAGAGTGCCGCCACACATCTGGGAGTGGGGGCTGGAGGTCACACGGCTGTGAGAGGGGACTGTCACAGGAAGATGTAGGAGGCCATGGTGCAATCACACCACTGATATAGCCAATGCAATCTTTGACTGTATCATTTGGGATAGAAAGGAGTAGGAGATATACTGAATTTTTGGGTTTTGCTTTAATGCCCATTTTTGGTATCAATGATGTCTGTAAATCTGAGATGATTCTTCCTGATTAGAAGAAAAAAAAGCCAGGCTTTACAGTCAGAGAGCCAAATATCTTACGGGTTTTTTAGATTTAAAAAAAGAAAAAGCAATGGGTAACAATACCCTCAGTAAAATCCTATACGGGGAAAAAGTGGGGGATGCAGGGCCATCAGGGCAGTGCAGTGCCCTTCTTCAGCCAGGTCCCACCCTGCGAGCGACATCAGGACAAGCCTGGCCCGGCTGGGACACCAGCATCCCCATGGGCAGAACTGCCAAACACTGACAGCACACAAAAGCAGGTATTTTCCGCTGCGGGGTATTTGCAATGGCTAGCAACATTCCCAACTTTCTAAAATATATGATGTGCCAACATAGTGATTTGTCCAGGAGAACCTCACTCAGAATCAGATGGACAGCAGAGTGGTGTTAAGTGTCACATGCATAACATAAACCACATAAGGAACAAAACTGGGCTTCAGGCAAGCCATGCTCTCTCTGCAGACCTGTCTGACACTGACTTCTCACTGCAGCCTGTGGCAATTCTAGTTTCTTGCTCACTAGATAAAATATGGCTGCTGACATAGGCTTCCTTTTAAAGTGCAGTAGCATTACCTGGGCATTTGCTGTGTAATTGCCAACAGGCTACACTACATGGACACTGGCACAGTAATATGCCTTCCACACAGCAGTAGTAGGCACAAACTCTTGCTTCTCCTTTCCATTCAACTTCTATGAACAACACAGAATGAATTATACCACATAATAATCCCTGTGCCCCAAATTTGAGCTCAACTTTTGCAATGTTTGGACAACAAATGCTGTTAATAATCTTTCTGTCTAAATGTATTACAAGAAGATCTGCTTCTACTGATAAGATTTTTCTCTAAGTGAAAATGAAATCTTAAAACTCTTGTCAGTAAAATACCGTCAGATAGGAAAGTCTATCTGACTCTCTATTCCTATCTCTTATTCCATGTGGGTCATTGTAATTAGTCTCAGGAGAGGTGCCAGGCACTCTGTGGCTGGCTCTGGTTGTTTATCGGATCATTTCATAGCTCCCTTTCAAGAGAATTCTGCAAATTAAGACAGAAGGACCCTTAGATATTATCCCAAAGGTGAAATTAAAATACAAGGTATGTACATTTTCTATAAGAAGCTGGTATATTACAAGCTCTGGACAGGTTCTGGAAATGTGAATCTGATGTTTTAAAAGAGCATCAAGAGCAGACACAAGCTGTATGTCAAATTATGGTCACCTCAACAACACTCCAGTCACAGAGAAGCAGTCATGGATGCAGAGACACTCCTGTCTTTCTCTTGCTTACCATCAAGTGTTTACATGGAGAATGTAGCTACAATATTAGTGTCTAACACACCTAACACGTCCCTGTGTGAATAGGTCCGACAGCTCCCAGCTCCTAGAAAGGTTTGTTTCCAGTCTTTCTGTGCTCTTCCCTTTCCATTGATGCAGCTGATGTAGGGGTCCCACTCAGACGGCATGAGACCCTCTGAGGCCATCTGTCTCACAAGAACTGCTATGCAGGCAAGGAGCAGTAACGTGTGCCAGCCACATCATATGGGTAAATTAGTTAATTACCCATAGCATGAGAGCAGATTTTCAGTTAAATAAGGAGCTCTGCAAGGTACAGAATAAAGGATTACTCTTCCAGTCTTAACAGACAGGATGAATGAAAGGTTGAAAGGAAGATGAGAACAGACTCACTGATGGACAGGGAGCATCCTCAAGGTCTTCGGGCACTTCTGTTCACTGGGTGTTGGGTCCTTGAAAACCCTTTGAGTACCTGGGCCCCAAGAAGCTTGTGAGGGAGGCAGAAATTGAGATCACATCCTCTGTTTTCCAGTCCAGGCCCTGCTCAAAAGGCTTCTGGTTAAGGGCCAGCTGTTGCAGGGAGCAGAAGTGGTATGTCCTCTGAAGGTACGTTTTTACCAACAGCCAGTCGGTTGTGCTCTGCCCACTGCAGCGCTGTGGCTTGGTCTGGCCTCTCTGACCTGCATGCATGAAGTGATTGCTGCTCCTGAAGTCTGTTTCCTTTTAAGTCTACCTGACAGCTTCATTGTAGTTGTAAAACTGGACCATGTGTTGAAGGGAAAGCTGAGGCTTGCTTACCTCAATTAGTCTCACAAAAATAAAGGTACAAGGATCGAGTCACGTGGCTCTTATCAGTAGATATCTCTCCTGTATTTCCACTTCAAAAAATAGCAGAGAGGATGGAAGTATATAGGTGAAAAAAGAAATCTTGTGACTGCTGGAAGCTCTACTGAATATCAGATAGACTACCAAAGAGGTTGAAAAGGTGATGTTTTCTATGTTTTTTACAGTTGTCCTTAAATTCTTCCTGATTTGTACCTTAGTTTATGTCTCCATGAGGAAAAAAAAGACCATTAAGTAAGTTCAGCATGAGAGATTATCTTTCAGCATTTGATCTGAGTTAATTAACATGAATTGAGAACATATATTACTTCCTACTGACAGCATACCCTGGAATATATAAAATTGAAAAGAACATCTTTTTTTGTTGTTGTTGTTGGGAGACAGTCTGATGGTTCTTTATTTCCAGTTCTTAAGTGAAACACTAAAATTGTAGAAATGTTAACAGAACCTTGCTGATTTATACAGAACATGAGGCGCTGAAATTAAATAGGTGCTAACAAAAGCAAAACAAAAATTACTTTTAAACAATTGTGTTGAAAGCCTATTTTGTTGTAATAGCTCATTTTCTTGTCTCTTGTGCAGTCATGGTTTCATTAGTTCTGCAATGAAAAGAATCATCCGGTCCAGGCAGGATCTGAATCCTTAATGACAGATAGGATGGGAGGAAAAAACTAAGTGGCCTTAATACATAAGGCAGCCTAACTGTGGTCCTGACTTGGAGAGCATCCTAAATGTAAATAATTATACAGAACTGCAAGAGTTAAAGCCAATATCCCTTTCCTCATCCAATAGCTCTTAAATATGCAGCTTTTTTTTTTTTCCAAAGCATTGCATTATCAATGCAACATGTTTGTTTTGGTGATTATCTCCAAACACCACCACGTTCACTTCTGTGGAGTCAGGCAAAGGAAATTTTCCAGGTCAGATTTGTGTATGTTGGGTGACTGCTAAGCTATCAATGAATTAATTAAAGAGAGATTTCCATATCATAAGTGACAAACTATTACCGATACTACAGGGAAGAGAAGAGTGGAGGGGGGAGCTGCCATTTTTTGAGTCATCATGTTTCCAGCTTTCCTCTGCTTTGTATGCGTCCTACTGCAAGTAGCTGCTATTGTGTTGTTACTGCTGCATTTTTCACACAGGGTGTAATCTCGGTCTTTGCTTGCAGCAGCAAACATTGTATTTCTATATTTTCTACATTGTTTCAGAGGTCAGGAGACTGTTTGCAGATTTACATGCCTTGCTCTGTTACACAAAGCACGCATATTCACAAGGAAAAAAAGTTGACAAAAAAAGAAGAGACTGTCTTTTAAATCTTATGCAGATAAAAGGAACTGAATCCTTCTACATTAATTACACCAGTATTCAAGGATGAGAAGTCTCCATGGCAACTTTATTGTCATATGGCACACATAAAGTTCCAAGTATCCTATGAAGCTACTATCTACCTTTTTAAAATACTGAAGGACAGGGGAAAAGATGTATTAAGGGGTGCTTCTGTAAACATCAATACATAGCTATGTCCATAAATAACTAGAACAAATCTGAGGTCTTTACAGGTGGGATTTTTTTAATCAATCTTTGCATGTGCAGAACTTTTATTCATGACGGTGCTGTTTAGGATCTACATGAGAGCTCCAAGGTCAACCTCCTCCATGAGGAGCTTCCAATTTCTTCTCATTAACTGCATCTCAGATTATCACTGTAAAGGGAAAACAGCTATTGTGGGACTCTACCATACATTATAGCAGGCAGTGTGTCTACTGGGACAGAGAACTTACCAGAGGTGAGTCAGAGCAGAAAACAAAACATGGCCACTTCCCTTCCCCAACAGCTTTTAGCAGCATCAATTTTTTGTTTCTTCTTTTTACACTGGCAAATGAAGATCTGCAGGCCTGATATCAGTGTAGGGCAAACTACCAGAAGCTGCCCTAAAGAACCAAACTCGTAAACGCACAGACAAATATGACATTGGGAGAGATCACATTTTTTTTCTGTAGAGACAAGTCATACCTCACAAATCTGCATGAGTCCTCTGAAGTGGATCGAGTGGACTAAGCACACAGAAAAGCATTGCAGGATCACGGTCTGCTTCATCTCCAGAAGGCTTTCAGCAAGATTTCCTCCCCAGGCAGAAAGGTCGTAAAGAGACTCATTTGCTATGGACTAAAAGGAGAAAATCCTCTCATGAATTAGTAATTTACTAAAAGGCAGGAAACAAAAGGTAGGAACAAATGACATTTTTGCAAAAGGTTGCAGAAATTGGTGCTGGGATGTATGCTAACATATCCCTAAATTATCTGAAAATGAGTAGAGAGTACAGTGTAAATTTGCAGATGATACTAAATTTTTCAGGGCAAAGGTCAAAAGAAAAGCAAAAAGGTAGCTGCAGAAGGTTCTTACAAGAATGATGTGTGAATAAAACAGAGTATGAATTTAACTTTTTTGTGAAATTCACAATTTCACAATTTTGTGAGGTGATTCACAAGAGGAAAAACAACCCTCACTTTGCATACAGAATGATGGGCTCTGAACTAGCAATTACCATTTAGAAAAGATCTTGGAATTATAATAAATAGTTCTGTGAAAATGTCAGCTCAAAGCTTGGCAGTGGTCAAAAAAGCAAATAGAACAGAGAACAAAAGAACAAACATCACTAGGCTGCTGTATAAATCTAGATGGTAGCTGCATCCTCAGTAGGATGCATAGCCTTCATCCTCCCCATCTCAAAAGAATACAGTACTGTTAGAAAAGGTGCGGCAAAAGGTAACAAGGATGGTTAAGGTGTGGAGCTTCCACACGAGAAGAGATTACACAGACTAGAACCCTTCAGCCTGGAAGATAAATGACCTTTGAGATATCTATAATGTCATGATAATGCAGAGGTAAATAAAGGATGCTTATTCACTGTTTCCCAGTATAAGGACAAAGGGGCATCAAATGGATCATAAAAGCAACAGGCTGAAAGAAGCAAACAAAAGGAGTCACCTTCTTGTACAAAGCATAGCTCAGGTGTGGAATCTCTTACTGCTGGAGGCTGTGAGTGCCATAAGCTTTCTCAGGGGTTCAAAAAGAAATTCAGATAAATTCATACAAAAAAGGTCCCCTAAGAGGGACTCCCTAAAGAGTCTTGATCCTTGAGCTGAAAACCCAGTTTATTTTTTTTTTTCTAACTGGTGAAGGATATTCCTGAGCTCCTGGTGCATTTCTTGACCAAAACAAGGGAAGAGGTCTTGCCTTTCAACTTCACATTCTCAACTGGACAGTCGCCAGTGGAGAAGGAATCCTCCATCCATTGCCTCTAACCACCTACTGCCAGTATTGTGATTGCTATTCCATAGCAAACTCTTGGGAAAAAAATAGTAAAAAGCCAGCTGCAAATATACTCCTTGTATTGTTTAAATGTATTTTAGACTTGGCACAATCTAGATTCAGACCAAGAAGATGGATTAAAATATCTTAATGCATGTCTTCCTGATGATGGAAGGGCCATTTGCATCTTCCTGAGCTTCTGTGCAGGAACTCGCACTCTTGGTCAAGCAGTACTATAGTTCTTCATCATAAAAATGGCATATGTCCAGGGGTGTGCACTTAAAGAAAGAAATGTGCTGAATGTGTAAGGAGGATGGCAAGCTGCATTCTGCAATTACAGATTACTACAAGATCATTTATTTCTCTCTCTTTTCATTCAGTGTCTGTATGAAATCATAGTATAGACTCAGAGTGATAATGTGAAAAAAAAAAAAGTAATTATTTTTCATCCTTTTATCCAATTAGAAGAGTATGGACTGGGTGGGTGGACTGTAAAATGAGTGAAAAGCTGACAAGAATGTTGAGCTCAAATAATAGTACTCAGTGGTTTAAAATCCAGTTAGCAGCTGATTACTATCAGTGTTCCTTAGAGTTGAGTATTAAAACCAACTGTTTGACATCTCCACCTGCAACCTGGGCAATGTGACAGAATTCAGCGTAGGGGATAACACCAAGCCAAACATAAGCAGCTGGTGAGGCAGAGGGCAGAGCTGCATGCAGAGACCTCCACAGGCCAGAGAAAGAGGTGAAAAAATCCTCCTGAAGTTCAACAAATACAAAGGCAGTCTCTCACCTGGGATTGAACAATCCTGTCAAGCAGCATGGGCTACGAACTGACTGGTCAGGAGGCAGCTTTGCGGAGAAGAAGCTGGGGGTGCTGGTGGCTGATAGGTCAAACACGACCAGTACTGCAGGCTCATTGCGTACTCGGCTGAGTTAGAACGCGTGTAACCAGCAGGTCAAGAGAAGCGATGCTTCCCCTATATGCAGCTCATTTAAGATCCCAGCTGGAGGACTGGCAAGAGAAAGACCAACACAATGGGGCAAGCCTGGGGACAGGTCACTAGGACGCTAAGGGGTTGGTGCACATGATACACAAAGAGAGGCTGAGGGAAGTCAGTTTGTTCAGCCTGGAAAAGGGATGGCTTCAGGATGGCCAGGGGACCAACTACCTTCTTCTGGGCTGTCTTCTGGGGTTTATAGAAGAGACAGACTCAGAGTCGTTTGAGGTGCACAGCAAAAGGACAGAAGGAAATGTTCACAAGTCACAATGAGAGAATTTCCAACCTTAAGGTACAAAGATCACAGCTATGGTGTTTCGACACTGGCCCAGGTTGCCCAGTGAGTTTTCAGAATCTCCATCCTTGTAAATATTTGAAACTTGGCTGCACAAAGCCTGACCAACCTGATCTGACTTTGAAGTTATCTCCACCTAGAGAAGGGTATTGAATTAGACTTATGGTACCCAGCTGTCCTGGGATGTAAAAGGGATGCTGGGCATTTCTCTAGTGTATTGAAAAAAATTTGGTACACTCTTGTGTGTGCTGAACAGATTGGTGAGGAGCTGCTTATGCAGCTGCTCAGAGCACCTGGAAGGACTATCTCCTCAAGAATCATAGAATCATAGAATCACATGGTTGGATGGGACCTATAAGATCATCTAGTCCAACCGTCTTCCCACTACCATTGCTGCCACAGCTACTAAACCATATCTTGTAGCTCCTCATCAAGCCACCTCTTGAACACTGCCAGGGACGGCGACTCCACCACCTCCCTGGGCAGGCCATTCCAGTGCCTGACCACTCTTTGGGAGAAAAAGTTTTTCCTCACATCCAATCTAACCCTCCTCTGGTACAACTTGTGGCCATAAGGCCACAGGGTCTCTCTTGATGTCTACCAAGCCCCACAGAATGTAAAAACCTCCCAGCTGGCAGGCCTGCATATTCTCTGCAGCACAATTTGTCCTGCAAGGAGGGAAATTACAATACGGCTGTTGGCATTTTAAAGATCTAAGAGGAGTTTCCTTTTCACCTGTGGATATTTATATTGTATCTGGAGAGACACTTGAAAAGTGTTATTTTAACGCTTCATTGCCAGTGAAAAATTTTTAATGTATTTATTTTTATGTAGTTATTCTAGTAGGCAAAAGTACCTTATTTTACCTTTTTTCTGGTTTTGGGTTTCTTTTACTTATTATTCTTTCATGTTTGGGTACAAACTAACAGTTCTTACGTTTCATTCAGAAGACGAGGAAGGCTCCATCTTGGGTAAATACATATTTATTCATATTTAATAGAGCAAAATTACTCCCACTGGAGCTATTAGTCTATCAGCTAAGTATGTAATTAAGTTTTTTAAAAGCATATTATGTACTCAGCAGACCAGAATGACAATACAGAAGTCTATCTGGTAAATAGGCAATTATAGCTTTTATTCAAATTTTTATTTACCATTTAAGAGAGTCATTCGAGTCCATTAAGTCTTCTATAGACAGTATTCTTGTTCATCTTTGTGTGTAACGTTTCACTTATTCATCTGAATTGAATATATATTTTCAGTTGTTAGTGAGGTGTGCATGAAGAAATATGTTATCTAACATGTCATGAAAGTCTTAAACATATTAAACAATTGCATGTAGGGTGCATCACTTACATCCTGCCTGTTGCTACCTCTCTTGGGGCTTCTCCAGCCTTCCCAAATCCCTACCATGAAGCATGTATCAGCATTCTGAGGGTTATTAAGATCTGCCACAAAAATAATTTGCCTTAACATGAGAATCAGATATAAATCTGTGGTATTCCTGTCCTGACTAACAACAGGATAAACATGCAATACAACTATTAGGAACTGGATGTGAAAGCTTTACACTATAGGAAAAAGAACATTCCAGCTTTTCCATTTGTTTTCAGGATCATTTCATGGAAGGTTTTATGAATTAAGCTCATCCTTATTTAGCAAATACTTACACACATGTTTTCTTCCTTTGAAGTCAACCGACATTAAGGATGAGCTTGAGATCTCTACTTAAGCAGGTGCTCAGTTTATATGAATCTTGAAGACATCAACACTGAAGAGTAATCTCTTTTAAATCATTTCTAGAGATTTCTAAAAATTATACTTTTCTGTCCTATGTCTGAAATTTAAAACGTCTTAAAATGGCACTTAAATAGTGTAATCTTCTATAAAATATGTAGGATTTCCATAGTAAAAGGATTGGTCCATGAGCAGTGATCTGCAAAAGTAAACAATGTGGTAAAAGTTACAGCTTTTAGGTGTTGATTCAGCAATGCTTTTAAGCAGAAGTTTAGCTTTACCAAGCAGGTAGTCCCATACTAGTGGAAGTAATGAGACCATTCCTAGAAATATAAAAAATGAGGCTTTTTCTTCTTTTTAGTTTTGTACAGAAGAATAGTATGCCCACATTTATGAGTGCCCAGATTCATCATATCCTAGATACCTGTAAATGGCTTACAACAATTAGACAAGTGGTTTACTGTCAGAAGGAAGAAAAGGAGTTATTTTTGACACAAGTAAACCACTATTTTAGATTTTTAATATTGCCTTCTCTCAGCATAACCAACTGCATTTTTACAGGGATTTTTAAAAGGTTTTCATGGAATACAGAATTTAGGCAAGAAGCATTTTTTAAACTAGGGGGATGGTGGTGGTGGTCTTTGTTGTGGAATTTGAAGAAGAGACTGAGCAGGAATCCCTGGGCTCAAAGTAATGCTTCTTTTTTCATTACTCAACAGAGAGAATGACAATGAAAAAGCAGCTCTTGTAGGAAACAGACCTTTAAAATCAAAGGCTGTTAAAATCTGTAAAATTACCTCTGTTCTGGAAAATGTGGATGATGCTGATTCTCTTTCTTCCTCCCAGTAACAAACGGCCTTGGATATATTCAGCTACATTCCAGCCTTCAGAGGGGGATGCTACCAGGAACGATACATTCACTTGCACAGCATATTAGTAAAGATTTCTTTTATACTGGTATAAGAATGGAACAAACAATAAGAAAAGGTTTAAAAGCCTCATTTTCACATTCTCTGTTGGCAAGTGACTAGATTTTTCTTCTCTGAATTTTGGTATGATGTATCTTACTACAGCACAAGTTCATCAGCAATCTTTGTGTTATCAAAAAATCCTTCTTTCTTTCACAGTCATGCTGGCAATATGAAAAGTGCTATACATTTAAATTCATTACTTACTGATTTATTATACCTGTGGAGTTCAAACCATAAGATATAACTTACCTTCTATTGCAGGTTCTGTTGATGGTTTTCAACGTATCTCACAAAACAATAGTGAACTAAGCACTCTGTGGGTAGGTATTATCGTCCAATTTAATTTACAGTTTGATAAACAAAGAATACAAAGGTTAGGGAGCTCACAAAGGAAATTGTTGCCACTTCTGAGAATAACTCTCATTTTTTGCTTTCAGGCTTCTGTTCCTGTTATTCTTTCTGTTTCTCATTGTGGCTTCCAAAACATAATTGGACTTTGATCCTGTGGTTCAATACCTTCCCAGTTTATGACTTTGCATTTACGTTTTCCTGCAGTTTGCACCTTCTACAAGCTTTGTGCATAAACATCATGAGCCAGACCCTTATTTGCTGTAGACTGGTGTAACTGATCAGATTTCAGTGACTCTGCGGCAGTTTACAGCAGCAGAGGCTCTAGTCATGAATTCCCAAATAAACGGCATTTTTCAAATATCTTTTATGAATTTGGTTGGGTTTTTTAATCTGAATGCTAAAGCAGGATTTACCTAATCCTCAAGAACACTGCTTTTTTATGGGTATTTTCAATTTTTTTTTTTTATTTTTCCAGCTGCCATCATGCCCTGTAAGGATATCTCTGTCAAACAAGAGTTAGAATATCACTGTTTCCTGAAGAGGTCACTCCTTGACTGCTTGTCATGTGGACACAGATATTATTGCTTTTAGGAAACCAAAGCAGCATTTCTCTTGAGAGTTATGGTTATGAACACATATGAGTTATATCTGTCAACTTCTTTTTTAATGTTTTCGTAAAAGTGCACGTGGCCAGCTGGTCTAATAGAGCGGTTAAAATCAAGATGTCAACCTTTTTCTTACAGGTAGAAATATTTTCTGTTCTGAATAGAGAAAATATCAATCATTGTGTGATAACTGTCTGCAAATCCTTATTTTCATTGACAATCACTTTGTTGTAACTAATGACATCTAAACTTACACATAGGCTGTGAAATATCTTGGAGATTACTTGTATTCATCGCGACCTTCTTTTTAATCAGTGTTGCATTACTAGCTGAGTATACCAGCAAATCTTCTTCTTTGGATAAGATTTTCAGGAGAGGAATTGATTAAAAATGACCTTTCATAGCTTCAGTTTTCCTGTCAATTTCCCTGAAGTGACCCTCATTGGTCATCAACCAGTTACAATAATTACCTCTGATCACCATAAACAGGTGAATGGAATTTTAAATTCATGTTTTATCACAGGAATGTCTGGCAGGAAGAGAAATAATGAATACAATGTAGGAGGCTGGTATATTAGACAGACAGGGACTCCAGATAGAACAAAGGAAATGGATAAGGATATGCTCATTATATATGTATGTTGTGCCTTATATAGACATCTGGTCCAATTTTGCTCTCAGAAAATCACCCAGCCAGATAAGTTGAACAAAAAAAAGGAAGCAATGGTTAACTCAGAGCAGTTTCCCAGTTCTCACCAGGGCATCCCGCCGATTCTCAAGTCAGAACAAGAGAAGGGGATACCAGGAGCAGAATGGGAGCATGGGTGAATAATGAGATGGCTTCTTTTGGAGGAATTTGTGGTGCAAGGTGTTTGCAGGACTGAGCTCAGTTACAGCTGTCCATATTGACATAATGCCATCAGTTTTTGTGGGAATTGCCCCAAGCTGGTAGGAACATCTAGGAAGCTCTCCTGTGAGGGAATTACATGACTGCATTGGTGTGCTCTTAGTAAAATCCAATATCTATCACGTTTGGCACATGGACAAGCTTATAAGAGCTTGTAGAGACACAGTTTTCCAACAGAATAGATTTTTAGTCACTCAACGTCAACATACGGATATAGAGTTTCTCTATGTCACTTCCTCCTCCATCTTCCACCTTCCTGGGACCCCGAATAAGTGTGCACAGGGTGTTGCTTTCACGACACAGTGAGGACAGTCCTGTGCTGCAACTGCTTTCACAAACTGACCCATTCTGGTGTCTAAGTGGGATCTTCAGAAAGAATGTTCCCACGAGCGAGGGCTGAAGTACTTGATAAAATGTTGCCCCTACTGCATCCAGTGCACATGGGTTAACACAGGAAGGAAGAGCTCACTTTTCCACTACCTTTTATAAAAAATAGTTACTAATTCTACACTGGTTAATCCATTGTGTGATCTGTTATAACAGGATAATTCTGGATAGATGCAATTCTAGAGATGCCTTCTCTTCTGATTAAGTTAGTAATCTCTTGGCTGAACTCCTACAATCTATTTTACCAACTCTTTCATCAGTCTGAAAAGACAATTTTTTTTCAGTTCCAAAATGGAATGTATATGGCTTGATTATAACAGCCTCCCCTTATGATTATACGCCTGTGCTGTTCCAGCTCTTTGCTTTTCAGTTCCACATCTTGTGTGACCACATGACGAACTCTGCAGAATACAATTAACAGCTGTTGTGCTGCTGGCAAGGGTGACATTGCATGCAAGCTGCTTCCCAATCCAAAAGAAAAACCCTTAAAAAATGTAACGAGATTGAAAACCTTTCACCTCCAAAGTTAAGGCATACCATGAAAAGTGGGCCATTGCTTGAAAATTGATCACCTGAACTGGTAGTGGGCCATCAAAATATCTAGAAAATGTTTTCCTCTTCAAAAACGATTCCTTAAACAAAAGCCTCCAAGCCTTGATCTCTGTAGGAGAAAGCAGGACCTCCAAAGACCCAAGTGTCTGGGAAGAATAAAGAAGGTGCATTTTTCACTTGTTACACATGCTATTAATGGTATTTTTTATTTGTATTAACAGCCCCTTGATTCCAGTAAGTCCTTCTTACAGCAAGAAGTCATTGTGAGATGTCTGTGGGGCATTTCTCAGAAAGGCAAGCTTTAATCTTCCATTTATTAGTCCTTAGCACTTACTTCTGAATCCCTGTGCTTTGTCTCTAGCCCCAGGAGTTGAAGACTGTCAGATCTCCTGTCTTCCTCCTCTAAGGAGGAAGCCTGTGGCCACCTTGCATAAGGGCCAGAACACAGTGCTGCCACAGAAGAGCATGGGGAGAGTCTTTGACAACTGCAGTTTCCTCCTCTAAACCCAGTGCCTCCTATGGACATTGCTTCCTAGCCTTAGCCAGAAGCACTGGTTCTCCATGAGAAGCATTTTGTGCTGCTCTTGTACCCAAAGGCCAGACCGCCAAGAACCATATCAACCAGCTCTGGTTTTCCGTGCTGTCTGCTACAGAGGAGACTTGCCACTACCCACTCTTCTGAAATCCTGCTGTAACATCTTGTGAGGCTTGGAAGAGAGGGGTAAGGCTAACAGAACAACAATAATGTTAAGAGGATAGCAGAGGCGTTATCACGGGACATTCTGCTACCAATTGGCTCGGCCTTGGCCAGCAGCGGGTCCGCCCTAGGCCCGTCCGAGTCCACTGAACAAAGGGGAGCAACTTCTACCAGTTTCCTACAGAAGCTGCCACCTTAGCCCCCCCCCTCACTAAACAAAACCAGAACAGAGGTTTTTTTGGGAAGCTGAAAAACATCTAGCAATTGTGAGGATGTGTTTTTTTCCTGCCATTTATTAATACAAATAACTTGTTTCTGTTGCCAGTTCTAGCTAACTAACAAGCTGCCAAGGTGCTAATGAGTGTACAGTCTGAATAGTAATTCAAGTGCCACCGGCCATGATGATTAGGAACATTGCTGAATATAGATGGTACTATCTTGACCCTTCTCTCTGCCTCCGGCTTGAATGAGCTCTACCTTGCTCCATAACATTTGCCATCTTCTTTAACTGAAAAGTTTAGAACGTTTTGTTTTGTTTTTCAATGAAAGCACACTGCCACTTCTGAAAGCATCCTTACGTAAGGAATGACCAGGCCCATTAACATAGGGTATCTGCTGGACTAGCGATGTTCCACCACCATTTCCATGAGCACCATGTTAGACTGCCATCCTTTCAGACCAGCTATGTCTCTACAACTACCTGAAAGGAGGTTCTAGTGAGGTGAGTGTCAGTCTCTTTTCCCAGGTAACAAGTGATAGGATGAGAGGAAACGGCCTCAAGTTGCAGCAGGCGAGGTTTAGATTGAATATTAGGAAAATTTCTTCACTGAAAGGGTAGTCAAGCACTGGAACAGGCTCTTCAGGGAAGTGGTTGCGTCACCATCTCTGGAGGTATGCAAAAGATGTGTAGATGTGGTGCTTAGGGACATGGTTTAGAGGTGGACTTGGCTATGTTAGGTTAACGGATGGACTCTATGATCTTAAAGATCTTTTCCAACCTAAATGATTCCATGATTCTATATTCCCTCGGGCTTCAAGAGGAAAAGCTAAGCTTTCTCCAGTGTAATTGTTCCTGTCAAGTCATGCAACGTTGACAAGCATTGCAACCCATATATATTTTGTTGCAACCATGAGCATTAAAAGGATGTTATACAAAATATGGCCTTTTAAAAATAGCAAATAGCTATCTTTGCCCAAGCAGATATGTAAGAACATAGCACCACAGAAGACTACCTGTTTCAACCCTTGTAACTGTAGGCCAGGGACTAAAGGATCAGCAGAATAACTATTTCCTCCCTCCTAAATATAGAATAACTATTTCCTCCCTCCTAAACACAACAAGCTGCAATTCCTACCCAGTGTGCTCCTCTTCATTGGCCAGCAGTCTTAGCTGGTTTCTGCTACTGGGTATTTCATCTTTATTCAAGTAAATAAGTGTATTACTTTATAATCCAGTTTACCAGCAGACTGAAGTGAATAATCTATGGCGTTTGTTTCTATAAAATGTTTTCCTATATAGATCTGTTTAGCAAAGAAGAAAAGTAAATTCAGTGATGCTGTTCACAAAGACAAAGTTCTCTGAAGGTCATGAATACCAACGAAGCATCAGTAATTACAATGGACACTGATACAGGAACTTGAGGCTATTCACCCTGTGTGCTGGATGCTGCAGGAAAAGGTGACATTTGGCTGTTCACACTGTAGATTTCTTAGGAAGAATAATTTCAGTAGGTTAATTATATGAGCAGGGAAAAATCTAAAAACCCAGAGACCTTCTTACCACCCCTCCATTCTGCTCTTATCATAGGTGCTAAATAACAATGACAAACTGAGATAATACATTATGTGTGGGAAAACAGAAGATAGAGCAGACTTTGTAAGAGAAAATGTACCATACCAGATAGAGCTGTTCTTTGGACACTGATGCATCCTTCACCAGCAACTGCTGGTCCAATGAAACTTTCATCTACCTATCCCCAACATAAGCTTTTAAAATCCCACTCAGCACTGGAGGAATGATCATTCCTCATGATGGAGGAATCGTGACTGTGCTCAGAATGATTCTGTTTAAAACTAAAAAAGCGTTCTGTTTGGAGCAGAACCCTGAAGTTCACTGAGATCATTGTTTCTTAAGTGGGGACATTCATCTGCTTCTCGTAAATAGTTCTCCAGTGGTAGCCTCTGTCTTCAGAGGTCTTGCTTTAATTGCATTGAACGTGACAGAAGCTAACGCTTCCTATGAAGCTTACAGCACAGTAATATGTACTTGTAAACAATCAACTTCATTAAAGAGGAGACAATATTTAGTAATTTTGAAATGCTTTCTGTAAGTATTTTATATAATTTAAAAATTCCGGGCCAAGTGTAGCATCCCTAAATCAATGTGAGAGAGAGCTTTAAGTCATATTCACGGTTCCCTGAATCCTGGGCTGCTGGATTTTTCCTAAGGCAGAAAACTAAGTATTAGAATAATGCTAAGTCTTGACTGTTGGTAATAGCCCCTGACAAACTATAGAGATTTATTGCTTTCTGGGGTACATCACTTTTCCTGGCACTGAGATAATTTGGTACAGAGCTCTCCATACTACTTCAATGCTTCCCTATGTAATTGAAGGTTTGGCTGATCATTTCAAAGGTTCTATAGAAGGAATGTGAAAAATAACAATGGCCAGAGCATTGATACCACATTTTAGCTTGGTAATCTTCAGCTTGTTGCTCATCCCTTTACACACCTTCCTCACTGTCATTCTAAAAAGGGGTGCTGTTCACAAAAACTTACCATTATCCACTAAACCATGTGCAGGATAAAATTTTCAAAATAAAACCCCTGAAATTTAAAAGAAAAAAAAAAAGAGGATTATTAGTCAAATTATAAACTATCTCTCCTAGTACTTTTTACTTTGATAGTTAACTCATTTCACGGATTTTATGTCATTATAACCGGTTTGTAGGATTCCTATGCACAAAGTTCACCCAGCATATGGTATTTAAAAGCACAACAGTATTTATTGCTCTATTATGGCCTTGCATAAGCAGTTACCAGCATAAGCAGTTACAGCTCCTAGCATAAGCAGTTAGCAGCATATTGTTTTCCCTTTGTGAGAGTCTTACCAACCTGACTAAGCCGGAGATTACCGCCGAGCAGGAGGATGATCATCAGCGGGGCCAGAGCAGAGAAGGGAGGTAGGCGCAGCACCTTCAGGGCGTCCCCTGTTGTTCGTAGAGTGTGCTCTGGGTCCTTTCTCTCTCTCTCACTCCGAGCCACCTCTGTTTATCCCCTCAGCAGATTCAGTGGCAGAGTACTGACCAGGTGTTGGTGCACGCGTGGCCAGCGCATGCAGCAAGGCTGCCAAGTACGTGCCCCGCTGGCTAACAGCAGTTCCCGGATAGCTGCAACATCCTGCTCAATAACAACCCTCCTAGCTCCCCTCTCTGAGATAACAACCCTCCTAGCTCCCCTCTCCAAGGTCGT
Organism: Chlamydotis macqueenii; assembly: GCF_036417535.1. Taxonomy (NCBI): domain Eukaryota; kingdom Metazoa; phylum Chordata; class Aves; order Otidiformes; family Otididae; genus Chlamydotis; species Chlamydotis macqueenii. Next base: position 113,604,091 of record NC_141556.1, on the reverse strand, counting down.
GTTCCCACAGCTGTGTGCAGCTTGTAATTTCCCACAGTGGCCCTACACGGACCACCACTGAAATCCCTCACACAGTCATGAGTGTTTAATAGATAATGCTTAGATTCAAAAGGAAATAAAAGTCTAATTTGGATTAAGTTCTTATGTTTCTGATTTTGATTCAGTAAAACAATACATCCTCAAAAGCAATATAGATATTTAAGAAGGCCTATTTCATTACTCAGGTTCTGAATTCTTATACTGAACTACGAAAAAAAAATTGATTGTTTGGGATGGAGCGGGTTTGGAAAAGAAAAGACATCAATGCTAATGCCTAAACCCAAGACTTTCCTGATTAGTGAATTTTCCTCAGATGTTACCGTTCGCTAAGCTTCACCAAGCACTACTGATTAGTTTATTAAACAAATGTTTCATTAAGGAAACCAATAAAGCACACAAGCGCCAGTGTATTTAAATAGTATTTATCAAGTCTGAATTAAATTCAGCCTTTCAGCAGATGCCTACCATCAGGATAGGTTTATAAAACACTGTATGGTGCTCTGCCAGAAAGGACACAGTGTTTTTGAGACACTCCTTGCTCTTCATAGAAATAATGCAAAAGGTGTTCCACTATTTCCCTTCCTGTAGGCAAATGTGTAAAGGTGGTATGAACAGGGAAATTTCTGACTTGCCAATAATTAAGAAACATCTGCCTATCTTCTTCTCTGCTGCCATGAGCTTTTCTGTAGGAAAAAATGTCGGTAAAGATTTCACTAGCTTTCATGCAAGTTGACAAAAATAATGCATTTTTACCTGTAGAATTAGTCTATTCTGTAGAATACAATGGCTATATAGCAGAGATTACATCTACCTTAACATGGCTGATATGACTGAAGGGGCCATAAGGTACGTTGTTTGCTGCCTATGAATGATGACATTCCTGCGTTATGCTTTTTGCGAGCCAGGCGCATAAAATACTCCTGCAGTGGGCAGGAGTGTTGAGTGCATTCCTCATGTGAGAGAGATCTGCAGTCTGTGTGGAGAAGAACAAGACTGCTTCACAGGCTTCTAGAAGCTCTGTGATAAATTCTCCAGTGTCCAAGACAGTGACAGAAATCCGAAACTCCGAACGAGATAATAAAGCAGCTTGTGTGGAGATAAGTAGCAATGTAATCACAGATAACATTTTTGAAAAAGAAAGCAAGCATGTATTGTTTTGTGTTATAGTCATTAATAGTGTATGTGCAACTATAAGCCAATACTACAATAGACCTAATGCATGCTAATGAAGTGGTCAGGAAAAGGAATGGCACGGCACTCTGTGAGAGGAGGACAGAGTTTGATATTGAAAATCCATTTTAACTATTGCATTTAGTATTCAGACTATCCTCAGAAAAAGCTCTAGCAGAAAGAGCATCCCAAAGTGGCAATGAAACCAATTAGAAGTGCAAAAAGATTTCTGTGAAAAGATTAAGTTTTTTTGACTAGTGATAAGCAAAGGGAGACAGGAGGGAATTAGAAATTAAAAGCCTGGTCCAGCTAACAGTGGAGTCGTTGGGAAGCCTTTCATTAACTTCAGCAGAGGTTGGAGTATGCCCTCTCTCAGATAATCCTGGTTGTTCTTTCATGGTGGAGGAAAAGAGAAGATACTAAATGAAATGTACAATGAAATTATCTTTGCCCTCTGAAGTACAGTGTACCTGTTTTACTCCTTACCGCTGGACACTGACACAAAATGAGGGTGAGATTCACACTTCTCCCGGGTACCAGAGCAGACACAGCCACCACTCCTGACTGAGAACCACACACTGGAATCTTGTAGAGCCAGAAGGAGAAGGTGGTGCTCAGAGGTGGCTAACACTCAGAAGATGAGACTACCCCTCAATGTCATTACAGGATAACACGGGGCAGAGATGAAAAGACATCTTCCCAGCCTCTCCTCTTTCCAGAATCAGGGGTTTGTCTGACTCAGTAGCTCCCTTGCTGCTACAAAGTATGTCCAGGCTCTCTTGGAGGTGCTCTGAAGTTGATGGGCTGGTTACATGCTGCAAAACATGTGGAAGATTCCTCATTCATTGCGTTCAGCCAGTTAGCAGCTTGAGTTCAACAGGAGACATCTTCAGTATGTATATAAGATATCCTGTTAATTGTTTTGAAGTTATTTCCCTAGAGGTAGTCTAGATGTAAAGAAGTTTAAATGCTTGTCCTAAGCATGTGCCTTTTTCTCTATTAAGTTTCCTCTAGTGCTGTAAGTGTGATAATTACTGTTTCTAAACTGCTCATTAAGCTTCTGGAGACAGACATCCCTGATTATAGCGAGTTTCAAAACACTAGTGCACTGGGAGCAGGATTTTCTCCTTGAACTGTGCCTGAAGATTTGCACTTCAGGGCTAGTACGCTTAACATAATTTTATCAATCCTGCCCGCTTTTCAAAACCATCTTTCGAAAAACACTTCTGATGAGATATGACTTTGCCATCATCTGGTGCTGATACGGAGTTTTCTAAGGAGTATTGTTGTGGCTAGGACCTTAGCTCTAATCTTTTGTTGTTCTTTGCTATGAAGTAGTCTCCTTTTAAAATTTCTTTCTGAGAAAAAGAAACAGCTTTTGGTCCCAGAAGGCACTCACCTCACCCCAGCACAACCAGACAATACCAGCCTGGCATCATTCTCCCTCTTCTCAGCCTTCAACAGATGCCCCCATGATGCTGTGAGCAGTGGAAAGAAGACAGAGATATTTCTCTTTGTCAGATGGACCTTTCAATGGTTTGTCGAACAGACAGTACTTGGGAAGGAATAATTAAGGCTAGGAAGTGTTAGAGAGGTTCAACTTGTCCCCTGCTGACAGAAAAAAAAGCAACAGCTACAGATGGTCCATAAGCTTGTTGTCTGCAAGTCAGTACTGAAGTTAAACATGCTATGCTGCCTTACAATTACCAGATAATTTTTCCCCACATTTTTGGGAAATATGGAAATGTGACTTGCCGAGACAGCTATGATGGGGAGAGGACTGCAGGGGAAGGAATAAGCAACAAAAATGGAAGAAAATAAATACCAACAAAAGGCTTTTCTAAGACAGGCTAGCATGGTGATCGAAGATGAACAATGGAAAACAAAAACCTGGAGATGCCAGAGTTTCCAGGAGTTAGCTACCAGATCTGAGTCTCCTGTAGCTGATAAATTCTTTTTCTTTACTACCAATGCTAGCTATTGGCAAAACGATATTATAGGTTCAGGGATTTGTTCAGGGACAAACTGTGGCCTGTGACCAGATAAGACACAGGGAGCAGATGCAATTCCTTTGAAATTGAGTTACCCACCTGATCCGAGTTTTACTCTCAGCAGCCAACATACAACTGAAATTTCCTTTCATACATTTAATTCAGGCTGTTGCATAAACCGAGGGATACACACTGCAGGGCAGTTAAAAACATGAAAAGTTGTTTTTCTATGCTGACGGTCAGGTTCTGGCACACATTTGAAAAAACTCTCAGCTGTGCGTTGATAAACAAAACAACCAGTTTTCAAGTGATTTGGCTTGGTGGTTTGGGGTTTTGTTGTCATCAGTGTAGAATAGCTAAATCCTTTTAAAAAATGTCATTGTATGTTTCTGTGTCACCTTCCCCTCTAAGCTGCCAGTAGCAGGAAGCCCTTTATGAGCAGAAACACCTGTGGATGTTTCTCATTTTTGTGTGCATACTTCAGCCTTTCAAAGGGCATTCCTCCGCTTGCAGCTCTTCCTGCGAGGCCAGAGCTGACCCTTCTGCTTCGTGAGGCCGCGGGGTAAATATTTCGGCCTCTGCGGCCCCCGTCCGCGTGACTGCTCACACAGGGTTAGTTATGGCAGCATTTATGGCGTTATAAAAAACGAATCTTGAAAAATACTTCAGACAAGACTATAGTTCTGGCCTGGTGAGGGCAAATCTGAAGCGGGGGGACAGGGGCGTTTGGGGTTTGTGCTCCGGGCAGGGCCAGGCCGTGGCTGCCCGCGGCCGGGCCGGCTCCGGCAGATCGCGGCGGGCAGAGGCGGCCAGGCTGGACTCTGCCCGGCTTGGCCGCCATCGCCGCCGGCACGGCTGGTGCCCACCGCAGCCCACGGGTTTCACCCCAGCGGGAAACCCCTCGAGCGCAGCGCCCGGCCGCGGCGGCGGGAGGAAGACGGGCGCAGCCCTTCCCACCCCCACGGACCCGGCCCAAGCGGCCAAAGGCGGCGGGAGGCGGGGAAGCGCCAGGGGCCGTGCCGCGACGGGGCGGCCCCGCTGCCGCCACCCACGGCGCCGCTGGCACGGCCCGGGGGCGGCCCCGGCGTGGCGGGGGGCAGCGGGCCGGGCCCGGCCCGGCCCCGACGGCGCCGCCCGCCCGCCACCGCCGCCCTCCTCCCCCCCTACCCCGGCCGGCCGCCTCCCCCGGCCCGCCCCCGCTCCGCGCCGCGACGGGGCGGTCGGCGGCTCCGCGCCCGCTGCCGGCATGGAGGCAGCGGGGCGGCGCGGCCGAGCTGAGGGGCGCCCCACCCGGGGGTTGCTGCTCCCCCCTTTCCTCCTTCTCCTCCTCCTGGCAGGTCAGCGGGGTCGGGCGGGGGCGCGGGGCAGGGGGGAGCCGCGAAGCCGCAGGCAGAGGCTGAGAGCGGGGCCGGGGCCCGGCGGTGGCCCCCGCGCTGCCCCCCGCCGCCGGTAGCGGGGCCCGGCGGTTTGAGGCAGGCGGAGGGGCTGTTCCTGGTTGTCGGTGGCTGAACCGGCAGCCGGACTTGGCAGCAGCTCCCCGGGGCGCCTGAGGAGACCTCTCCGGGGCGGGGCGCGCTGTGTGCGAGTCCCCCCCGGGGGCTGCAGGGGGGTGAAATCCGCGCCCTTCGGGAGAGGTGCCGTGAGGTGTCCCACGGGTGGGGAGCGGGAGCCACAGGGCCGCTGCTGCCCTCGCTCCTGGCCGAGCGGCTGGGCTTGCCGGGCGCGGTAGGGGCACAGCTGGAGGAGGCCCAAGTGCTGGTGCCAAAAATGGGTAAGAGCCAGAAAGCTTGGAGCTTGGTGGCATGGAGGGGGAGGTCCTGAAAGGGCAGCAGTAGAAAAGCCGTGGCATGGGTGGGGTCCTGCACACGGGCATGGCGGTCGCCCACGGTCATTGCTTCTTCTCAGCGGGGCCCATGCCAGTTGCCAGCCTCCCTTCTCCTTCTGGAAATTGCCATTCCTCCGGCTGTCCCCGGTTCACTTGTTGGCCGGGGCTGGTCTTCAGCCTGATGGGTCGGTTGTTCCACTTTTTCGTGCGTGTGTGTTCTTTAATAGAGGAGTAATTGCGCAGGTTTAGAGCACAGCCGCGTGAGGTGACCCCGTGTGCTGCGTCGCACAGCCCTCTCTGGCCCTCACCCTCAGCTGACACTTGCTGTCAAGCAGAGACCAAGTGTGAGCAGGTTCAGAGAGCTGACCTGCTAAAATCTAATGAGCAAGATCAAGATTTTGGGATGGATCAGCAGCACGAGCTGTTTGCTGTGCAGTCAATGCGCAAAAAGGAACCTTGGTGCAAGCTGGAAACTTGCAGCCAGAGGTGGGGCGGGAACGGGAGCATGCCAGCAGCTGAGACAAGGTGGGATTGCCCAGATCCTGGCACCCTGAAAGTTGGGCCGGCACGGATGAAAGGCAGTAGCGGGTGTGGGAGAGCAGGAACCCCTTAGCGTGATCTGCTGCCTGGGGAATGGGAGCCACAGAGCATTGGGAATGCAGAAGCATAGCTGGTTATCTTCGCTTTCAGGTCTCCACTGTGGTGGCGTGCATTTGCCTGACAGAAGAGGTGACCAAGGGTGATGGTGTCTGGGGCAGGGGGTGTGTTAGGGTTCATCCAGACTGCAACTGAGGTCCTGGCAGTGGGGAAGGAGAGTCGAGGATCAGATTTGGGAAGAGTGGAACTCACCAGGATGCTTTTACAGTGCCTTGGCAGTACCCAGAGACAAGAGGTTGATAGCTTCAAAATAGCTTCTCAAAGCAATAAAACATTGTGTGTTCTCCCATATTTCTTAATTGTAAAGAGCTCTCTTTCTCTTTCACAGTTTGCATTGTTTCTTGGTCCAGCAGAGCATTGCTCCTGGAAGTGTTTGTGGCCCCAGCTGGGCAGGAGAGTCTTTGGCAGAGGGGCAGAGAGGGCACTGCTGGCCTCCGTGCTGGGTGCCACGTTGTGCCATGCTGGCTATGGCTCTGGAGCGGAGCGAGAGGAGCTGCTGCCAGCTGGCAGGGCATGAGGGAGGCTCAGGCAGCTCTAATTTACCCCCTCGGGCTGGGGCTGGGCAGGGCAGGGAGGCAGCCAGTTCCCAGGCAGCTTCTTTCTCCTCTCCTGCAGCTCAAGCGAGACAGGCAGCCTGGCCTCAGGTTTCACTCTGGACTCCTTACTGGAATGGAAAAAGGTGATCCGTGGTGTCTTGACATTTCAAAATGCTCTTATTTTTTTAATTTTAAATGATTAAATATGAGAAGGAACCGATACAACCAGCTACAAAATACCCATATGCAAAGCACCTAACTGAACTTCCTACTGAAATGCAGAGTGAGTGGGAATGGGCTGCCATGTGGATTACAGGGTCAGGTCGCGCCTCGAGTGAAGTCCTGTGATTGTATAAAACTGTTAGATTGCATTTTCTTTAAAGCTGTGCTGTACAGCATTTTGTTGTTGCTGCCGTTTGACCGCATGAACGTTATTTTTATTCAGCAGAAGATTGTCTGGCTCAGTGTGATAATGACTGCAAAGCTTACTGCTGTGATGGGACTACTCCCTACTGCTGTTCATATTATGCCTACATTGGGAATGTCCTTTCGTAAGTATATTTGTGCTTTAGAAGAAGACTGATGTCCTGTGTTCATGGACTTGATGTAAAATTGGGTTGCAGGAAACTGTGTTTTGGCAATAAACAGTGGCAAGATTTGCGTTTTTTTTTTTTTGTTTGGATTTGGTTTGGTTTTTTGCTTGCTGGTAACAAACATCGATATTCCTCTAAAGTCTTGTGTTGCATGTGTTTTTTAAGCATACCAGAAAGCTTGCTAAAATTGAGAGTTATGTCCTTAGCTTGTGTATAGTTATATAATTTGTGGACATAAACTTTAGAGGTGGTGAGAACTTTGTTTCAAGCTCTTAAAATGAACCGGACTGTGAATAGAAATCTTGTGTTTTTTGTTGAAATGCTTTTCTACAATACCTGAGTCAAACCACTGCTCAAATGACTTGGATTTGAGATTCTTTTTGCTTTGAGTACTTCTTTTTTTTTTTTTTTTCCTTTTTATTGACTTGTTTGTTTTTGTCAAGTGGTGTTTTGGCTTTTGGTGGAATTTATTGAATAGACTCTAGGTGAGGGTAATCTGACCCCTTAACATACTGCAGTATGAATAGCATGTTTCACAGTGCATAAAAAAAGCCACAGCAGGTGAAATGGGGTGAGTATGACTATTTCTATCTAGAGAAAAACAGAGGATTAAACTCATGATTAAAAACGTAGGCTCCAGGGCAGCTGCTAGCTCTTCGTCAGTGAGGAAGAAGAAAAGCCTGTGTGCTAGTGGACCTGACTCTAGGCTCTGGGCTTAATTTAAATGTCAGCCCATAAGTATTACACTTGTATGCAAGGACAAGCCTAAACAAAACATAAAATGTTATTCTTCAAGATGGGGCATCTTAACTTGTGTTTCATCAGCACCAGCAGTAATTTCTTTAACCTTTAACATGCAGTCTGTGACATATTTTTGGTTTGTATTCTTGACTAAAACCAGAAAAGGAAAAAGAGGTACGTCATACGGTCTGCTTGGTGCTTGGGAAGGAGTGAGTGTGAAGGTGGTAGTTGCTTTTTCAAAAAAGACTCCTCTGTTGCAGGTTTTGTTTTAGATATGGTACCTGGGGAACATGCCAGTGTTCCCTTCAGCATATTTTACAGCACGTTGAAGGAGTAGGCAGAGTGATGGAATTTTAATACAGAATTGATCCACAGTTTTTAAAGCAGATCAGACACTTCCTGGGCTAAAGTAAATAAAACGATGATAAAGCACCCGCATCTTTCATTCCTCTGGAAATAAAAAAGCATGTACTTAAGATTGATTACTGTTGGAGAATAACAAGTGATTTTTTTTCCCCACTCACCTAGGGAATGTCTGCTTTGATTTTTTTTTTTTTTCTTTTCTTTTCTCATTCCAAAATTGCTTTCCCATTTACATGCATGGAAGGAGGTGCAGTTTTTGAATACCTTATCTAGCTCACATGTGGTTAGCTAAGCATGAGGGACACAGTAGCATAGGGTATCACAGTATAAGAAGGAGGCTTTCCATAGAGCAACAAAGCAAGTGGATTTCATCTCTCACTTCCACGTGAACATCACTGGTATTTGTCTAGCTTAATGTCAGAGCTCTGCTTTGGAAAGGATTGACCAGGGGATTCTTTAGAGTGACTGCTGAAATGTTCAAACCATGCCTTCAGTGCCAGGTTGACACCAAGTCTTTTGTATGTTTATTTAACAAATGTAAACAGCTATTGAATTAGAGCTGAGTGCGAGTGGCTCTGACACATTGGGAGGGTTTATGTTTATTTGAATGGTTTTGAATACTGGAGGGGCTCTTACAACTGCTGTTTACCACAACATGTCTTGAAGGAGACATTTGATTCTTCTAATTTTTTATGGTTAAGTACTCCAATTCATACACTCAAAGACCAGTCAGGAGTCATTATACTCCTCTGAGCTGACATTCTGAGTGATTGAGCCATAGATTTTTTTAATTTTTTTTTCTTCTTAAAAGCTATTTTGGGTGTGTCTTCTTTAAACATGCGTAATCTCATTTTGAAAACTTCAAGAATTAATGAGTTGACTATCTGTCCTGGTTCATTTACTAACGTTGCTGGGAAATTTTGCTGGGTAATGAAGGTTGAAATTCCTACTGTCAGCTCTTAACTTATCTGTGAGTTTGAAATGTGGCCCTAAATAGTCATCATGACAGCTCTCAACCTTGTCACTGAGCTGGGTGAACTCCGTCAGCCTCACATGTAAGATTTGCTTTGTTTTGCTTTGCCCTGCCAAGGGGTCAATTCTTTGGCCTTCCTTTGAGCTCCCTCTAGTATTTTCACTTCCTTCTTGAAGTGTGGCTGGCAGGGCGGAGCGCAGGGTTTTGGCAGAGCCTTGCTAGGATTACTTTTTTCTGTATCTTTCTTTGAGTACCTGTTTTGAAGCAGCTATCTGTGATGATCACAGAAGACATAAATGAACTTAGCAATTTGTTACAGCTCTAAGTCCTTATGTCACAGTCTTCAAAGCGTGTCTAATGCTTCAAGCCTGCAAACTGATCTTTGCTGGGGTTACTACCTTGCATTTAGTTGCACTGCAAAATGTGTTATTGTGACTTTCACTATGTCTCATAAGAATAAGCTTCTCTTTTTATTAGTTGGCACTATATTGGTCTTTTTTTTATGTGCAGGCTTTTTCCTGCAGAAGTTTCATCTTGCCTCACCCCCAAATGATGAACCGATGAAACTGCATTAGAAGAAGATATGATTCCTGGAGTTTGGAAATGGCCACTAGCGACCTGTCTGCTTATGTCTTTCTTTTAACAGCTGTGCATTGAAATCTTTTAAAGAACCATTTTTAATCCAACAGACTAGATGTCCTGATAATTCCACGCAATGCTATTCTTTAAATATCCTTCTTTTCCCGTGTCATCGTTTCTGATCCTATTGTCCACACCAAACAATGGACTTGGTCTGCGTGGGTGCTTTCAGAAGTGCCTTTTTACTGTTCTAAACACTGTTAGAAGTCCTCAGTGTTGTATTGGCTCCTCTGCTTCTTTAGAGGTTGCTTATGCTGCTTCATTTGTTTGCCATCTATTTCTCTGCTCCCTCCGTTCTTTAGAAATCTGCATGTCTTTCTGAAGTGTCTGCTTTTTATCTTCTCCGGGATGTTTGTTTTTTTTTTTTCACAAGCGTAACTCCTTGCAGTTTTGTAAAAGCCTTTAGGTGTGCAGTAGGTTCTTTTTAAACAGCTCTCAATTTGGTTTCATGCCTCTCACTTTCTCTTTCTAGATCCATATGCCAGCAATTGTGCAAACAGACTATAAACACCAGGCAATAGTGTATATACTGATTTTAAAACAAAGTCAATGTGACTAGATCATGATCATTAAAACTTAAGTTCCTTGTAGCTTTTAGGTGATTAATTAACTCTCTTCACTCATTAAAATGAGATTCAACATTGAGATATTCCATGTAGGGTTTTAGAATTTTCTATTTTAAGAAATCATCATCTTTTTAGGACACCAGGGAATAGTTTTTCTTTAGTCAGAGGAGGTTTTCCGCAAACATCCTCCAGGCTGTGTGCATCTGTGATTAGCCTGTTTTTCTTTCCACACATGACGAGCAGATGCAGAGTTATCAGCTCACTCTAGTATTAGGATTTCAGGGCCTGTAAGAGATCTCCCAGCAACTCTGTCTTAGTTGGACTACAGGTATAACCTGTAAGCATTCAAGGTCTGTGATTGAGTCATCTCTAATCCCATGACCATCTGTAATGTAAAGTAACACATCCTTCCCCATCCTCCCTCCCTTCATGATACCCTTTCAGAGCCAGTTGTTACAACATTCATGTTCCAGCTATATTTCTCTTCTTACTAGTTTTCAGTAGCTGCAGCCTCTCATTATTTCCTCTGATGCGTATGCATTTCCTCCTGTTTATTTTCTCAGCATCTCGTGCCTAATGGTTAGCCCTTCTAAAAATGTTTTTTTCTTCAACAAATTACAAATTTATGTTTGGACTTGTGCTACATAACAGAACTGTGTTTGTGGGATGAAGGAAAAGGTGCAGGGATGCTTGAGTGCTCAAACTGTTCCTTCTGCCCACCTTTTCACTCCCCACCAGAAGAAAGCTTGGAGGCACCCTTCCCAGCCTTCAGCATCATTCCAGCCCTTTGAGTCAAGAAACTTGAACTGCCCTCCTCCTCAGAAGCTGGTTTCTAAGCTGTTGAATCATTTGTGACTGACCTTTTCTCAGTTTCCCTGTGCTGCATCTGCTTTTGCAGCTTGCTGCAAGGCTAGGGACTGTGAGAACTGCAGCGTGTTTTCTCCACGACAGATGTTCCAGGTTTGCCCACAACAACAGTCTCTCCCTAACTTACCAACCAGCAGCATTTTGCCTTCTGTCTCTCAGAGGAACTGGAGACATCTGGTTATTGCCTTCAGCTCCAGCCTCAAACCCCAGAGCTCCTCAGAGGTGGCAGTTGGTGCGAAAGGGATTTCTTCTGCAGAACCCAAATTTGTATGTGTGAGTGTTTCTGACAGTGCTCTTTGTATTTGCTTCTGAGAGGGCCCAAATTGTCTGGCCCTCGTGCTTATCCTGGTGGGTTTTCTGTGGGCTAATTTCCGGCTTAGTCTTTTCCACCACATTGTGCCTTGACTTTATCGTCGCCCACAGGTAACTTTTGAGCTGCAGAGAGGTCTCCGGGGCAGAGATGTCAGTAGTTGCGTGCTGTCAGGAGTGGTTCCGGATGCTGCCTTTGCTCTTTCAGATCACTTCATGGCCAGCAGCTGTGAGTTGAAGTGAAATAATTCCAGATTCCAGGTAAATAATGGAGCAAAGAAGACAAATAGTCCAGCTGTTCTTTCAAATTAGTACTGCTGGGCCAGTTGAATATTCAGCAGAAATGAAGGGACTTACACCCAGATTTGGCCCACAGTATTTAAGAAAACTCACTCATAAAGTACTCAGCCCTGATGATTGGTCTATATTTTCCTGGGTAAGTCTTTAAGGGTAGTAAACTGGAATGTTGGCTTGAGCAGAAGAAGAAAGCTAAGATGCAGTGATGCTACATTACATTGCAAAGAGTATGAAATTTCTTGGTAAACGTCTTCAGAATTACTTATTCTAAGGTGACTTTTATTTAGAAAAACAAAACAAAACATGTGATTCCAAGGACTTCAAAAGTAACTGGAGGAAAAAGTAAAGAAAAAAATCAGAGAACTCTGTTCTCATTACAGGTAGTGGATGGTGATTTGCAAGAGAGTAGGTGGAAAAATCTTACCAGAAGTAATGAGGAAGCAACAGCCTGTTCAGTGACAACTAAAATACCAGGTATTATTAAAGTGAACTTAATGTATGTTGGAGGAGGTGAGCTTTTTTGGGTGGATTTTTTGTTTTGTTTTAAGTTTAGAGGTTGCACAATGTGGCCAGGAAGGAAGGAAGGCAGACAGAGAGAATGGGAGGAAAAGCAGCAGAGAATACATTTAGCATAAAAATTGTGTGCTTGCCTCAGCCTGCAAAATTGAAGAAAAAGCTGTGTGTAGTGTATCTAAGTGTGGCATTTGACATGAAGAACTTTATATCCAGTAGTACTTTTGAGAAAAGCAACTGACCTGAGAGAATGCCATTTTTGTTCATGAAATGAAGAATATCCCATAAGCTGATTCACTTGTTAGGGGAATATGGGATGGAGGGTGGGAATGGAGGAGGAGTGCACCTAACGAGAGTTAGGAATGTAGAGAGAGGTGTAGCCTCTGGAGTACATAGTGAATTAAAAAGAAAAAAAATCAGCAAGCTTGGCATTCACTGTAGATTCCAAATAATTCAAATTAGACACTTTCAGGCATCCCACAGTAAATATGTGAGGCAGCATATGGGTTGGGGATTGTCTGCGCTACAGTTGTATGGTATTCTGCTTAAAATAAAATTGTGATCTTTATCAATATAATGTTGAAAATTTCCTGTGATTGAACCACTTTGGGACAATATGTAAAACTGCAATTTAGCTGATATCCTGGTTCTGGCTATGATAGAGTTAATTTTCACAGGAAGCTGGGAGGGGACACAGCTGGGATAGCTTACCAGTGCCGTGTACCAGCATGGTATTTTAGCTGCCCAGTGGGGCTGAACTGTGACACCTGGCTGTTGCCATTTCATATTTCTGGCTCTGTGACTTCTGATGTGATGCCAGAGGTGTGCCCAAGGCCTGGTTCAATAATTATTTTGCCCATTCAGCTTGAGTTGTGGCTTCTGCTCAGGAGAGTCTCCCTGAATGAGCACACAGAGCAGAGCCTTGAGGATGCTAGTGCTGAGTGCTGGGAGCTGGTTATAAACGTGTCATCAGCAAGGGCAAGACTCTGATAATTAAACTAAAACCACTTCCCTTTCATTTTGTCTAAGAAGTGAACAGCAGTTCATCCTTTTAATCGTTGGTCTTCAACATCTGGAGTACCTGTGGAAGCACGTTATCTGTGCTTCAGCCTAGGAAAACATCCGCAAGAGAGGTATTCAGCTCTCTCTGTGCAGGGAGTTGATTAACCACAGCTTAGAGAAAGATCTAGAACCACATTTTCATTGTAAGATCTGCTGAAGAGAGAGCTGGTATTTAAAAATGTGACCTTTGCGAAGTGTTTGAACTTCCAGTTGTTTGTTCCTTGCCTATTGTCCCAGTTCGTATCCTTCAGCGGAGAATGTGCGATCAGATTTACGACCAAAGCAGTATCTGCTCTTGACAATGACTGCAGAGGAAACCCTCGTCAGCACTAGAATTAAAGCACAGGGTCCCTCTTCTTTAGCCCTTTGTGTTTTCATTTCTGACCCTGTGTTGTGACAAGAAGCTCAAAATGGGAGGAAAATGTTTTGCTTGCCAAACAGCAGCTCTCAAAACATAGCTCCCGCTTCAAGTCTCCCACCGTTTTTTTTTTGTTTTTTTTTTTTTTTTTTTTTTTTTTCCCTGATGCCTGACTGTTTTGAAATGTTTGGGACTAATGGGACTGTGTTCTTTTATTTGATTGTTTTTTGGAAGTTTAGGAGTTTTTTATTTTAGTAGGTAGCCTTAAGAACTAGAATACTTTTTTAGTGAAAACTGGGAGTCTTTGTAAACATGCAAGTTCAATTGTAAGAAAAAAGGCTAGCACCGTTTTGTGCTAAAACTTGAGTTGTTGACATCCCTGTGGATCATTTGTTTTTCTCATTTGGAGGATTCTTAGAATTTGGCCTGAAAACAGAAGCATTAAGGTATAAATCACTGAAATGCTCTCTGTGGCTTACAGAAAACTCTTAAGGGGGAAAAATAAACATTCATAAGGAATTCAGTGAAATTAGCTTGCTTATACTGCACTATTTATTTTGAAAAGATTTTTCAGTGAAATGGAGAGATAATTTTGTGTTTATCACTTGCAGTGGTCTGTTTTGGAAGCCTGTAGCATTTTCCCATAAGGTTCAGTCATGTAAAAGATAAATGTTTTCTTAACACTTAATAAGACTGACGTAAAGACTGAGCCTGGGGATTATGCTGATCACAAGAGGACTGTCCTTTCTTCATAAGAATTTTACCTTCTGTCTGTTATTTTATAACTCTCCCAACACCTTTCCCTTTTTGAAGTAGGGGAAAGGTTCACCTCTGAATTTGATAAGAATCTGTAGCCTTGTTCTGTCATCTGTACATCCAGAGCTTTTGAGAGAATTCACATAGTCTGCTAGGCACCAGTTCAGTAGAGTCATTAAATGCGTTTGTAACTTCAAGGCAGTGAGTAGATGCAATGGATATAATGTCCACCCTGTTGAAATCAATAAGCTAATTACTTCAGAGGGGATTTCATGCACTTGGCTCTAATGGGACAAGTTGTAAGCTCAAGTACCTTGTTGAATCCAAGTGTTAGGAAAAAGCATTTTTTTTTCTTTTCTAATCACCATAGTACCTTCCACATTCGCTGCCACTTCATACTCCCTTGCTCCCAGTTCAAGTGCTGCTTCGTAAGGTGTGTCGCTCCTGGAGGGTCATGAGGTACACAGGACAAATGTCACCTCAGCTGACTCACCTGCTCCCTGCACATCCAGTGCATACATGCCTCCTCCACCCCCAGCTGGAGAATTTCCATTTTACTGGCTAATTCTGAGATTTCACTAAGCTCACAGGATTCTCAGGGGATTAGCCTGTTGCATTTTGTACTGGTTGCTCTGTAGTAAGTAAAATCACAGCAACTCAGAGCAAGGTTATTAATGAAGATAGTTCTGGGTCAGAAGCTATGCGAGAGGGCTCCTTGGTGCTGTGCACAGTGTAATTGCAGCCAATCCAAATAAAACCTGTAGCACTAATTCAATATTTGAACAATATTGTCCTAGAAAGATAAACTCTCCGTCTAATCTTAATGTGCCTCTTTAAGGGAGAGAAACAAAGTTTGGCATATATAAGTGAGTTATTCAAAATTAAAGGAAATGAACTATTAATTCACAGGGCAGCCACAAGTTCCTTTGAGATTTATCACCAAAACTAGATAGAAGTTCCACAGTTAATATAATCTTTAGAAATTCAGTGAAGTTTTTCGAATTATTTATTTTTTCTTTTTTAAAAAGATAAAAAGTTGTGATGTTTACTTTCAGAATAACTTCTGCTATCATAAAAACCTTTTTTGTTCTGTAATGAATTATTTTTGTAAAATACAAGATTTCCCCTGGGACATACTCTATACCTAAGTATTTAGTATGGGATGGAGAGCCACAAATACCGCAGACTGGGCAGGCATGTTTCGTCATCATGTCTCCTTCTGTTGGCTCGTCCACGCAGATAAGAGATTTTTACTGCTGTAATTAAATCGAGTTACTCCTTTTGCTCACAGGGGAGACTTGGTTTAATGCTGAATGTTCCAGCTTCTCTCTCTTTATTGAGGCCCATGGTACAGTTTGTCACAAGCACAAGAGGTACTAAGGATCTACAGCTATTGTTGAAACATCTATTCATCAGCCAAGACGCAGTGAACCTTATTTTTAGGTGCCTTGTGGACTTGCTACACTGCTACTGAGGTGTAAAGGCACAGTGCAAATTAATTCTACTCCAGTCTTTCATACAGTCCAGGGTCAAGGTGATCTAATGAAGGTATAATTAGGGTACTGCTGCCCTGTAGCTCTTTCCATCTGCTGAGCAGCCCATAGGGCACCAGTGTTAGTAAACTAGGAATAACCTAAAATGCAGTCCCAAATGTCTGTGCTTATGCTATTACATCAGCTGCAGTTTTGGTCTGATTCTCGGTACTGCTTGTTGCTGTTCTGTCTGTGTATTTGACTTTTTCCTTTCAATAGCGGAGTTGGAGAGGCCCTGGATGTAAGCAGTGTCCCCTCCTTCCCTTTCTTTGCCTCCCCTCAGTGCTGATAATTCCTCCTCCTCCCCAGTGAAAGGAACGGAATAGAAATAACCATTTGGGACAAGAAGGAAGCAGTTAGCCTTGGATGGAGAGTGGTGTGGAGGGGTAGGCAGCAGCTTCACCGGTGGATGTCTGGCACTTCAGAGGACAGAGTCCCCTAGGAGCAGTTTACAGCCCACTGGATAAGGTAACATAAACTGGGGAGGAGAGGAAGGTTGTCAAGGAGAGGGCAGGGGATTGCAGCTGCTGCCTATTCTCTTTTCTACATGGTGTGTATTCTGTATATACATGTATATATACACACAGTTATTATCTTATAATCAGTGTTCTTTTGAAATTCTCCTTTGCCATTTTCTGACAGCACTAAAGCCATCTAGAGTACCGGTGACCTTACAGTCCCGTTCTGGTATCTGTATTGTTGAAGCACACATCGGTGGCGCCTGTTGACAGCACTTGGCTTTAGGAGTTCAAGGTGCCGTGGAGCCTGTGTGACCCCCTTGCCAGGAGCACTCCAGGCTGGCTGGCCTCTATGATTTTGTCTGGGGTGGTGAACGGGGAGAAGGGAGGAACACCACAGAGTGCTTGTTCTCATATGATGCCTCTGCAATAGACCCGTAAGTGTGGAGAAACAGAAATATTCTGATATCAGACTGAGGAGAATTCATAAATGGAGGGCAAGCAGTGGAGAGACCCAAAATTAATTACTTAGGTATAAGTAGCACTTATAATATGACGGTCTTTAAAGAGTACACGACAGCAGCTCTTAATTCTTTTGTTTGTATCAAATCCTTTTAGGCCTCTCCTCATCTGCTGCTCTGGAAATGTAAACCAAGAGGAGAGAAAATAAGCAGCCAGCTTAAATTTAACACTTAGTTTTTCATTCTTGGGACTAAAGCAACTTTAATAGTATTTTGTACAAGACCTTGTTGAAATACATCTCTTGGAATCTTTGAGATTTTCCTGGAAGAGTAACAAGAATTTTGTTAGTGTGGTATTGTGTGTAAAGAATACAGCTTCTTTATAATTGTCTTTGCTTTCCACTTGTATAGCATATTAGCTTCCAAGGGTTTCAAAACATTTGTAATTGTCAGTTGTTTCAGTCTTACGCTCACAGTATCCTGTCAGGCAAGGCAGCAGTGGCTGGGCGTCATTGCCCGTCTGCCATCCGCACAGCGTGGACTCCTGCTGGTGATGGCTCCTCAGTCCTAAAAGCAGTATAAACTACCAGAAGTAAAGATTAATTATGTGGGTTTTGGGCAGAATTTTGATTACTCAGAGCCAAAGTTTGATGTCTGAATATAGACATTGAATATGCTATGGATAAGCATATTCAGATGAAAACCTCTTGGGATGGAGAATGGTCTTGCGTGTGAGGGGTCTTGTGTGCCACGTCCAGCACAAAAATGCCCTCAGCTGTGAGTGAGAAACCTTGGTGTTAATCTAATCAAAGTAATTGGTAGCCTTCCCACAAACCTATTTTGTCAAAACATCTCATGTGCAAACGTTGCATTCGTTTAAGACAACAGTTATTTGTGTCTGTCTTTCTGTTTGCCGATGTCTCTGCTCTGGGGCGCTGCAGTGTGCTGACCACTTGCTATGCTGCGTGGTCCTAGTCCCCAAAGACCTCAGTGAGGCTGTGTCTGGTGACAGCTAATATATTTACATGGCTGAAAGCTAATATTGTTTGTTCAGTCCATGGCAATAACCCTGTGTTTGGCTTGGAAATAGATGGCCGATTTACATAAACTGAAATTATGAAAATGGATGACAGGGTCGCCTGTCTGCTTACCTTGCATTGCTTTCCTCCTGTGGCTCCTTGCAGGGATAACTTGATATTAAATTCCAGCGGAGAGCGAAAGAATAGAGCTTCAAGGGGATGGGGGATGGATGAAATGTTATGGCCCTCATTCTCAATTTTCAACAACATTTAAAATTATCTAAAGTAAAGCACAAGATCTCTGTGTTCCTGAGCCTTCACGATTGTTGAACAAAACTTAATGATTGAATTAGCATATTTACAGAAATGTAAAAAAATGTCAGTTTGACAATAATGCTTCCAAAATTGCTTATGACAGGGGTGCTGTGAACATAGTGGCAAGTCTGCTGTATGTTTCAAATAGTATGCTACGTTAAGATAATGTGCTGAGATTAGGAGGGGAGCTATGATATTTAACAACTGTATTTGGTAAGCTTACTTGTTGCTGTCTTCTAACATAATTTACTTCGCATTAAAATTCCATATTCTCCTTCAGGAGAGGAAATTTTTCCTGCTTGCTCCTCTCACCCCTCCCCAGTCATCTTTTCTTCTGAAGCAGGTGCATGAGGAAGTGTGATGAGCTCATGAAATGGCCATGGCTGCATGTCCAGGGGATGGATTTAATGACCTAGGAAGGTCCTTCTGCATTAGCCACAGAAGTAAGAATTTGTTTTCTTTTGGGTCTGAGCTGATCAAACATTTTGAAACTGTCAGCAAGCTGGTAGGTATGGGGTCTCTTTCCCATATTCCTCTTCAGTCACAAGCTGACAGCAGCTACTTACAAGCTGACCTCCAGGCTGACATCTGCGCAGCAGACAATAATCAGTATTGTTTATCTAGCATGGGCAATCACCTCTTGAGTGTCAGCTGGCCCGTGCACTGCTAGGGAAACAGCCCTGTTTGACTTCACTTCAATTTGGCACATTACAAAGCAACTTTGGAGGGGAGAGTCTTTTTTTTTTTTTTAAGCGACAAGATTTGTTGTCATCGCAGAGCTACTTGCAGTCCCAAATAACTCCAGGAACTTGCAATGACTAGGTTAGACTCTCATTAAAAGTTGACTCATCTCTTTTGCGAAGAAGTTGGGTTACTTGGAAGTTCTAGTCGCTTAAAACATGGGGAGGTTGCTCGCATGTGCAGAAAATCACTGGGACTCCTTTTGAGGAGCTTCCAGCTGCTCAGACTGCAGGGCTGCATCAAAGATGGAAAACTGCTGCTTGGTACTCTCTTGCTATGCCTCATTGTATACTGGGGTTTAAAGGAGAATTGCTCATGGCATTTGTGCTCCATAATTGAAGGAAAAGGGCAAGTTGCACCTTGGTAGCTATGAGCTATTCCCCCAAGCATGCTTGCTCAGTGGGTGCCTGACCCTGCTGCCCATCACTGGTGGACACCTGCATTTCGTCCTCCCTGACCTGCCTGTGGTGCTGGGACCTTGACGGGGGGGTGCAGGGGCCTTGCGAGTGGTGAGGACGTGCTCTTGCTGCACGGGTGTCCTCTTGCACCTTCCCAGTAGGCTCCCAAGGCCACCCCATCGGCATACAGCCCTTGCGTTGAGGGAAAATGCAGTACCTCTTTTAGTTAATATAAAAGCGATTACTGCTCTGTGAGACCAGCCACTGGAAAGCAAGTTACCGGTTAGCAGCCGTTGTTTAAATCTGAAGGAGCTACCCCTCAAGTGAGGGTTTTCACTTTGGCTTCGTTATGTGTCAATAATTAAATGTATGTTGCAGTAGTTGCTGATAGGGCTTTGTAATGAGATGCTGTTGTTTTTCCAGGCTGAATACTTGCTGTGCTCACAAAAAACACTGGATGTGTGGATATGTGAAGTAAGTCAGCTGATTTATGACTGTTATCTGTCACTTGCGTTGAATGGTTTTAGTAACTACCAGAACTAACGGCTCCTTCATAACTGACAGCACCACTGGTGTGCTTGTTGCTATACTTTTATCACTTTTTTTTTTTTTTCTTCCCCAACTTGTGTCACGAGATACAAACTGTCAATTAACTGGGAAAAATCCTGAAGTCACATTATTTATGTTGACATGCACTGGCTGAAAATGTGATCCAGCATGAGAAGAGCTATGAGATTTTCCTCCAAAACTGGCAAACAAAATCTTCTGGGCTGTCTCTGGCCCATCCAGAAGAGCATTGCAGCAGCTCCGCAACCGTGAGGATTCCCTGTGCTGTTCTGGCTGTGCTCAGGTGTGTGAAGTACCTTTTTCCTTGGTATTGTCAACAAAATCCTTATATTGTCTTCACAGGAGAACACAAAACTTTCTATCCAGATGCCTGTGCCATAAAACAGGGATTGGAGGTTTCTCGCTCTGTAAATTAAAATCTTCAGCTTTGGGTTTTGTGCTCTGACCTACTTAAGAAGTTGCTTGAGGCTGAACTTCAAATTGGCCCCTGTTTTGAGGCCAAGTGTTTCCAGTCCTCTTTTATTCTTGTGGTTTTTAGCTGCTTCTTCCTCAGAAAATAGCCAGCTGATTTTATTTTTTGTCTGTCCCACCTGCCTGGCTTGCCGGTGGACTGGAAAGCCCTCACGATGGCTGCCACAGCACAAAAGCCTGGGCCACGAGCACATCTCCTGGAAGAGCTCCCCTTGCCAGGCATTTGCTCTTCTGCTGCAGCAGCTCCAAACAGGCCCAGGAGCCAAAGTAAAAGCAGTTTGGGCTAGAAAGTGCAGTTTAACCAGCGCAAGTCCAGAATGATTTGGAGGAGAAAGCTCTCCGTTCTCTTCTTTGCATAGGCCCAGTGTCATCGCTGCTCTTCCTGGGGTGATGATGCTGTGCCTCTTGTACTGTAGGGATGCGCCTGGGCACGGATCAGCCGTCCTGAGGAAAGTTGGGCTGCAGCCCCTGGGTGTGAGCTCTCTCTGCCTCCGTCCCGGGAGCTCAGCTGCAAGCTGGACATCTCTCCAGAGGAAATTATGTATTGCAGCGGTGTTACTCCTCAGCCCTAAATGCCTGCTCCTGCTTCTCCCAGGCTGGGAGCCCCATCCTCCCAGAAGGTGTGTGTGTCCCAGGGCTGTCTGTCCCCGTGAGCAGGATCCCAGCCCTTATCTCCATGCCATGTGCCAGGAAAGCGCTCTCAAGGGACAGATTGGTGACCTTCCATGGGACACCACCATTGTGTAACTACTCCTTCATTAAGAAGTTAAAAGGATTAAGAACTGGCTGACAAGTCAAAAAGTGGAGGCAGCAAAGAATTACTGAATAATGAGGGTTGTTTGCAGTGAGGTTCTTCAGGGATTAGTCCTAGCACTGAAAATTTTCCAATTCCAGTCAGGACCTAGGATGTAAATGCAAAATCCGTGGTCCTAAATGTGTGTGTGCGAGAAAGATACATTTTAAATGAATGCACTCTGGAAGTTCTCAGATGACAGATTTACAGGGGTTTCTGTGACCTTAATTTGTTCCTCTTTTGTATAGTTTGTGGTGCAGCCTTCAATTACATGGTTATCACAGAGAAGTGCGATTGTAACATTCATGTTTTCCTTCCAAGGAGACATTTTTTATGTATAGGGGCTGTATATCTCTCTACAGATTTAAACTTGCCCCCTTGTGCATATTGCATGCAGTAGCGCAAAAGATCTCCTCATGATCTTGCTATGGGGGTGGTTCAGACCTCTAAGTGGCTTGGGCCTTTGGTGGCTAAAATTCTTTACCAGCTCATATGAAATATGTTGCTGGCCTTTTCCCAGCTGTTACTGACTCATCGTAGCTGGTGCCAGGCAAAATATTAGTTGGATAGCTCAAACCAGAAGCACAAGGGCTGGAGAACTGAGTGTGCCCTCTCCTTGCAGAGGCGGTGCCTCCTGGCCAGAACAAACAACAACTAGCAAAGCAGTGCAGGGATGCTTTTATTTCCTGTTTTATGTGGCATAACTTTTCTGAACACAAACGAAATGTGTTCTCCTGTGATGTCAGCACGTTAAGAAAAGGCAATGAAAATTTCAGCATTCTAATTAAGTGCCATTTTTATTGTGTTTCAGGAATTCAGTGACAATACCATGAAAAATGATCTATGTAACCTAATTAAAAACATAACAAAGTGCTTTCCAGCCTTTATGTTCAAAAGTGTTTAGGGGTCACAGATCCCATTTTCATGTCTCCAGCAAGAGGCTTTCTTCCACAGGAAAGGCTCTGGGAGGCCTCAAAAGACACAGACTTTCTGCAGGTGACTCCTGTGGAGTCACTCCTGGCTTTTGGGATGCTTGCCTTCCATGACCAGAATTTTACCCCCTGTACTGGAAAACCGCATGTCTTTGTGTATGCTGACTTCAGTGCACTTACTTCCTGGCTTTTTAGTCTGGTCTTTCATGCATCTTTCCTTTTCTTTTTTTTTTTTTTTAAAAAAAAAAAAAAAACAAAACAAAAAACAAAAACGACACACACCTCAGCCCTTGCATTCTCTGCTTGCTCAATTACTCTCATTCTTGATCCTTCCATACTTTCCACTAACACCTTTACATTATTTCTGCTGAACCATGAAATAAACTCCTAATCATATGTGACTGCATTCCTGTTTCTGAAAGCTGTCCATGATGGGGGAAGGAGGGGAGGTTTGGGTTGCGCTGTGATCTCTGATAGTTGAATATAGGTTAAAAAAACTCCTTTGAATTAGTACCATCAGATGTAATACTAAATACCTAGATTTTCGGGCATCTTCTCAAGTAAAGGCCAAGAAGAGAGTGAAAATAAGCTCTATCCTGTTTGAAATAGATTTCAGCACCAATATGTTCAGTCTCTTAAGCTACTTAGCATATTTTTCATAGCAGTGTTCTACTTGAGCTAGGAAACAGGATTTTTTGTTGTATTTTTAGCAAGATGTTTCCAAAACTGTCTTTAAAAAAAAATTAAAATCTGCCTTTATGTATCTGTCTCAGGCTTAATTTCTGCAGTCTGAAAAAAGATTTCCAATGGACGTGAAAATGCCAGCTTGATTTGTCTTGAAGTCAATAGGAATCTTGTTGAGGCTGTAGAACTGGACTGGTAATAAATGCCTCTGGTCTACATGCACAGCGATGGTTGATGTATGGTTCACGTGTGCCATTTTAATATCTGAAATAAAATAGATCGAAATCATGATTGGAGCCCAATCATTGTAGCAGTGCATTATCAGTGTAGTGTCTTTGTGGCATTCTTCCCTCTCTTAGTGAAACAGGATGTCATACCATACAACTTTGTACAGTAAATGAGCTCTAGAAATTTGTCCGGAGCCTGCTGAAGAGGAGTGCCTTCCCCCTGATTTACTGCACAGATCTAAGAACTTTAAGAAGACATTGCCTTGACTTAAAACCTCTCCCACACAAAATCAGGGTGAATTTACTGTTTTGCTTCATTTTAGGTCCACAAAGTGTTTGATTATCCCCTGGCAAATCAGTTGTTGCCGGCATTTTGTCATGTAATAGCTCTGTCAAGTGATCGGTTTGCTTTACTGTACATAGTTGTATTAGTTCATGGTAAGCTGTCTGTCTGGAGGTGCTCACAAAGGTAGCAGCAGGGCTCTGCAGGCCGGTCTGAGAAATGAGGGGTGGTGGTGGAGCATATCTGGCCCCTCCAGGGGTGCTTTGTGCTCAAGGAGAGGCAGGAAAGGAGTAGCAGAGGTTGTCATCCTCCAGATATAAGCACCAGTTCCCAGGGATGCTTCTTCTGGCTTGCAGAGCAACTTGCAGAATCTGGGAGCTGAAAGGGGTTGTGGAGGAACATCATCCACCAAATAATTCCTCCTTCTGGAAGCCTGGCCTGTTTTCAGGGTGTGAGAAACTGGCCTAAGCCGTCTCGTGAATCATCTCCTCTTTCTGCCAGGTTGCTGGCACTCTGGCTGCATGAGCAGCATGTGGAAAGGCAGCTCACTCTTCCGTGTGCCCGGCTCACCCGTGCCCATGTGGAGGTGACTACCCACCCCAAGGCCTCCCACCCCAGCTCATCAGGGCAGCGAGGAGGAAGAGGAGGAGAAGTAGGCATTGTACTCTAGTGGGGCCAGCAAGGGAGGAGGGGATGTGCTTTTAGATAGCCTGCTGGTGAATTATCACAAAGAACAGGCCATGAGAACGAAGCATCTACTGCAAAATACATAGTGATGTCTGAACGTAAGTGATCTTTCCAGCACGGGTACAAGTTTCTGAAAGCCTTTGTGTTTAGCTGGGAACCAGAGTAGTTTTATGTTAAGGCATGTATAACATTTCTTCTAGGGCCAAAGTGTCGTTTAAAATACCGTTATTTTGCAAGTACAAGTGATCGTGCTGAGAGTGTATGGATTTGCTATAACCCATGTAGATCTTTGGGTTTTTTTTTTGTTTCATTTGTAATGAACTTCTTTTAAAATCTGCTTGGTTTGTAACCTGGGTCCCAGTTCAGCTCCCAGGGAATCAGTAGAAAGTTTCATGCTGTACTTCATGGGCTGTGGTGGAGGAGATCGGAGGACTGTCACCTTCCTAGTGGTAATCCTGTCCTATCCTCCCTCGTCTGAGCAGAAACGGCATTTGCTTTTCAGTCCTACTGCTGACTCGACCAGTTAGCGTCATGATTGGTGTTGGTTATGGTGGCCAGTTATGGTTTTTGGGAGCTGGATCTCTTTCAATTCAAAAAATGGACTGAAACTTTAAAATCATTTCACTGCTGATCTTACCGCAGTATTTCTGAGCCGATCACACGGATATAAATTTTATTACAGTTCCCTTGGATGCTTCAAGCTTTCAAGCAGCACGTTTAAAAATCAGTGTAATCTCCATTTGGAACCTGGAGCAAAGTCATATACTAAACGCAAAACTGCCAAGTCTGGCTCCAAGAGAGGTGCTTTGACGTAAAGCTGATCCATTTTGAAGCTATCCACTTAATGCCAGGAAGCAGGACAGTGAATATTGCAATGTATAGTCCACGTCTGGCAGTTTCCAGTGAATTAGTTATAGTGCCACAAAGAAGGCGGTGTGTAACAGAGACATAGTCTGCAAAAATAGCTAATGTGCTGTCGGCTTTAAGGCTTCGTTTAAAAGGCAGGGTGATAATGGAAGCACATAATGTTGCTCAGACATGAGTATCTACTGCCGTGGTCTGCAGGTCATGCTGTAACTGCTCTCTAAATTTAAATAGGTACTTACTGCGTGCATCTGCACTAGATGGCATAGGTTTAGCACAGCCTGTGCTACTCTGGGTGAAATGGAGCCTTTTTTTTTGTTGTTGGTGGTGAGGATATGTCCAGCCAGATAGAAATAGATTAAGTACAGACTTTTGTTCCCCACATAGTGCCTTTCCCTGCAGTGTCTGTCAGTCAAGCAGATGATACTCTGTAGGAATGAATGATGAAAGGTAGAAAAAAATTTATTAACTTGAGCAAATGGTTGATTTCCTGGAAGATGCCTTGAACTGAAGGAAGTGGTTAAAGCCAGACTAGCTACCCTTAAAGTAAAAGTGTGATCTTTTTAGCAACTCACTTTGGCACTCTCCTATTACCACTTTAGTATGGGGTTGCAAATGTCTTGTCTTTGGAGGATTTGCATCTGCTAACTTAGCTGGGGTGCATCTGTCCTGATGTTTAAACAGTGCAGTTTCCAAACCAGGAACTTAAAATTCCACAGACAATCCAAGTTATAACTAAATTTTAGTGTTCTGTTACTGGATTTAAGTGGCTTTTGTGGTCTGCTTAAACCAGGATGCTTTGGAATTGCCCATTTCCTTTGAAATCTGTGCTGCCTTTAGCTGGCAGAGGCTGTGTGGCATGCTCAGTTGCTCAGCTCCACACATGTTTCTTGGCCATCTGGAATGGATGCACAGTGGTCTGGATTTTTATAAGTATCTCTATATATGCAGTATCTCCACAGCAGTCTATTTTTAGTGCAGAATTGAAGAAAATGTAATGTTATGTAGGGGACAAAAGAAGCTCCAAGGAGAATGTAGGCCCCCTCCGGAAGGAAACCGGTGTCCAGGTTACCTGGGACATGGGGAAGGCTGAGGTACTCAATGACTTTTTTGCCTCAGTCTTCACCAATAAGGGCTCCCGTCCCGCCACCCAAGCTGTGGAAGGCACAAGCAGGGACTGCGAGGATGAAGAACTGCCCACTATACTCAAAGAGCAGGTTCGGGAACATCTGAGGAACTTGAAGGCGCGTAAGTCCATGGGACCTGATGAGATCCATCCGCGGGTCCTGAGGGAACTGGCGGATGAAGTTGCCAAGCCACTGGCCACTGTATTTGAGAAGCCGTGGTGGTCTGGTGAAAGGTCCCTGATGACTGGAAGAGAGGGAACATAAGCCCCAATTTTAAAAAGGGGAACAAGGAGGACCTGGGCTGACCTACAGGCCGGTCAGCCTCACCTCTGTGCCTGGCAAGGTCATGGAGCAGATTCTCCTGGAAACCATGCTAAGGCACATGGATAGCAAGGCGGTGGTTGGTGACAGCCAGCATAGCTTCACCAAGGGCAGATTGTGCTTGACCAATTTGGTGGCCTTCTATGACGGGGTCACAGCATGGGTGGACGAGGGACAAGCAATGGATTATCATCTACCTGGATTTGTGCAAAGCTTTTGACACTGTCCCGCACTACATCCTTCTCTCTAAACTAGAGAGACATGGCTTTGATGGATGGAGCACTCGGTGGATAAGGAGTTGGCTGGATGGCTGCACTCAGAGAGTGGTGGTCAATGGCTCGATGTCCATGTGGAGACTGGTCACAAGTGGCATCCCTCGGGGGTCTGTGTTGGGCCTGGCCCTGTTCAACATCATTGTCGGCGACATGGACAGTGGGATAGAGTGCACCCTCAGCAAGTTCACCGATGACACCAAGTTGTGTGGTGCCATCGACTCGCTGGAAGGGAGGGATGCCATCCAGAGGGACCTTGACAGGCTGGAGAGGTGGGCCCGTGCCAACCTCATGAAGTTCAGCCAGGCCAAGTGCAAGGTCCTGCACCTGGGTCGTGGCAATCCCAGGCACAAATACAGGCTGGGCAGAGTGGATTAAGAGCAACGCTGAGGAGAAGGCCTTGGGGGTGTTGGTTAATGGGAAGCTCAACAGGAGTTGGCAATGCGCCCTTGCGGCCCAGAAGGCCAGCCGCATCCTGGGCTGCATGAGGAGGAGCGTGGCCAGCAGGTCGAGGGAGGTGATTCTCCCCCTCTACTCTGCCTTGGTGAGACCCCACCTGGAGTACTGTGTCCAATTCTGGAGCCCCCAACATAAGAAGGACATGGACCAGTTGGAGAAGGTCCAGAGGAGGGCCACAAAGATGATGAGAGGGCTGGAGCACCTCTCTTATGGGGACATGCTGAGAGAGTTGGGGCTGTTCAGCCTGGAGAAGAGGAGGCTCCAGGGAGACCTGATAGCGGTCTTCCAGTACCTCAAGGGGGCCTACAGGAAAGATGGGGAGAGGCTGTTCAGTAGGGCCTGTTGTGAGGGGTAATGGTTTTAAGATAGAGGGAGGTAGATTCAGACTGGACATAAGGAAACATTTTTTTACAATGTGAGTTGTGGAACACTGGAACAGGTTTCCCAGAAAGGTGGTGGATGCCCCATCTCTGGAAACGTTCAAGGCCAGGCTGGATGAGGCTCTGAGCAACCTGATCTGGTTGGAGATGTCCCTGCTTCTTGCAGGGGGGTTGGACTAGATGACCTTTGAAGGTCCCTTCCCACCCTAACCATTCTGTGATTAAGGCGTACACTAGCAGGTGACAGAGATAAGACCTGGTTTAGGGCTGAGTGAAAGGCAGGTCAGTTAACCTGTGTTTTGCCAAACAGGAAATACAAAAAATATATGTGAAATCTCTCCGTCTTTTATGAAAAAAATAAAAATAATTGGTTATTCTGTAATCAAATTCCTCCAGAAATGCTAGGTAGTAACAAGTGCTGTATTCCTGCTTGCAAGTTGCTACACATCTGGAATTATTTTCCTGATGTTTCAAAGGAAATAAAATTGGGTTTGTTCTCCTGAGAGTCAATTAGTTCTCTGCTGGTAAATATTTCTAAATCTGCAGGTAAAAGAGGAGTAAAGCTTCATCAGTGCCACAGAGAACAGGCCAATTGTGTAATTGCTTCTGCAGAATTTATTAGCAGAGTAACATGTCAAAGCAGAAAGTTAATTTGCAGAGATTTGTGCTCTTCAGCCCCAACTCCTCCAAGCTGTAAGACTGCTGCACTCGCTGAGGACCCCGGTGCCCACAGGGGACCAATTTACCTGCAGCTTTTTTGAAGTCCCACCTTCTGGTTTCCAACTAGTACAGGAGATACATTTTACAGGTGTAATCTGGCAGAGCAAGGGGATCTACCTGCCAGTGGCTTTTACCACCGACTGCTTTGTATCATGTGAATACTGATTTGGCCCTTAAGTTGTCAGATTTGCCACCGTCAGTCCCCGGTGGGTTTCCAAGGACCAGTTCTGTGACAGTGTGTCACTGTAGACTGTGACTGTCGTTTTAGTTTCAGAATACAAACCACTGCCAAGGGAAAGAAAATTATGATACCAATGCTGTTTTTTTTTTCTTTTCTACAGAAAATATACAGGTGTGGTGTTGAGAGCTAATGTAGAGAAAAGCAAAATTAGCCCTAAGATATAAAAATACCTCTTTAGTCTAAGTTAGATTTTTAAGGAGAAATTGGTTACAGGGTGAAATCTCAGCTCCTTTTGTATGGATGAGGAGGGGGGACTGGGCTGTTAAATCCAAGATGTCAAACAAATTGAAGATTCTTGTAAGTTGCACTCATACATTTTAAAAAAATTCATTACACTTTTTTGAAGAAGGAGCCTGCCCCTGTTCTCCAATTTGTAAATATTTCATGCTGAAATAATGCATGAGGTAGCTGAGCTCACACCACACTCCAGGGCTAGAATCGCTCTTTTCGGATTCTGATTGAAGCGGATCACTGGGGAACTGCACGTATGCTGGAGCCAGCGTACTCAGATCTGCCACTGCAGGGTTTGCTTCTCGGCAGCAGCCTATGAGGGGAACCATTTGGCTGGCAGGGACTGAGTGTGGTCTGTGTAGCTTGCTCTCTAGGTTGGTACAGAGGTTGAGCTTTAAGAAAACAGGAGGGGAAAAAAAGTAATATTATGTTTAATGTTATTCTGTAATGCAGTTACAAATGTATTGGTCTTTTCACCAGGTAGCGGGTAAGTGAAATTAGTGCATGACTCATTAAGAAAAAAGCTGCCTTTTTTTTTTTGCTTCTTTTTTTTCCCCCCCTCTTTTCTGGCCCAGAGGTTTGGATTTTGGGCTGCTAGTGGTTAAGCAGGGTAATTAAAGAGTTAGTCTCTGGAGACAGTTATGGGAAAGAAGGAGAAAACCTCCTTTCCTTTTTGTGGTTTTGGGGAGGAAAGGTAGATTCCCTGAGCATCGAGTTGGGAGTGCTTCATGGAAATGGGGTTTTGGCTGCAGCAGCTTGTGGTGGTGGAAACCGCAGGCGGGTGAGCTGCCTCCACCCCAAGCATCAAGGTGGTGGTGAGCCCGATGGTCGGCGCTGCCTTCGCAGGGCTGCACCTGGACCCCCGGGAAGCGGCCGCTGTCGGCCTCCAAGCAGGACATGGGGAGAGGCAAAATAAAGTTCTGCGGGTGCTCTGCAAGGAATGCATGGATGCCCATTACAGCTCGTCATTTATCATAGAAATTAGGTGTACAGGGCAGACTATGTAGTGTAATGTAGTACTGTTTGTATTCCCCAAGTCAGCTCATTTAAAACACTTAATTTCCTGTGCTCTGTCTCTCCTAATACTCGATTTGTCACGAGCCCCACAGAATATGGGGATTCCTGGAGGTCATATGTTTCTAGTTACCTGAGGGGGAAGACGTAAAAGAACTGGAGCCGAAATAAATGCTCTGTCAATTAAAATATTACATGCTTCCTTTTCTGAATCACTAGTAATTTGCATGATCTGGTGAGAACTACTGGGAAAAAGCCCTTGGAGATATATTACAAAATGCCCAGATGATTTGCATATTTAAACAATTTATTCAGCAATCTGTTAAATCTTAAATGATCTGTTGAAACAGAAAATATAAATCACCCAATATTTTAGTACAAATGAGGTTTCTTTATCAAAAGATAAAACTTAATTGTACATTGTGCTGTTCTGTTAGCAGGATTTTTTATCCTGTTAAACCTTTATAAGGTCAGTAATTAATTGTTTTACCAAGCCAGTGGTTTGTTGGGGATTATCCGCATCGTCCCTGTTTCTGATGCGTGGGAGAGAAACACATGTTCCAGCCAGACTATAGTTTTTGTGATTCATTGGAATTATCTCAGCTAATACTGAGATTTCCTCCCCCTTGGTTCATTTTGTGAGAGTATTGAGGAGAGAATTCAGGTTGAGGTGCTGGATTAGGACTAGTGAAAGTCACGGGTAAATACTTGGCTCTCGCTCTGACGTCCTGGGCAGCCTTGGGCAAGCTGTCATCAGCCTGGCCTATAAACACATGGAAGGAATCAAGTGTTCCCAAATCTGTGAACGTGTGTGTACAGTCTTTTTAATTTTCTTTTTTTCCTGGCTGAGTAGGTTCATAGTCTTGGTTGAAACCCTGTAGTACTGTTAGTCGTAATAAAGAATCTTCCCTGTTTACTGGATGCACTTTGACAGAATTTAAGAGTGAAATTAAATCGAAATTACCTCCACATTTTATAGTGCTCACAATCCCAAAGCTGCTAGGAACCAGATACTACTTTACAGCTCCTTTTGGAAGTAGCAGAAAATAATTTCTTTCCCTGCCCCGTGTTTGCAGTGAGGCACTATGAGATGCAATGAGTTGCCTAAATATTTTAAAAGAGCAAGAGATGGAAATAAATCACCACTCACAACCCACTTCTCCTGATATCCGGTCCCTTGCTCCACTAACTGCATCTCTATGCAAATCTTTACCAGATGCAGACTGGCAGGGCCTGGCATAGCTAATGGACTCAGTCCCTGATCTGACCCTGCAGATAGTTGGCCCAAAAGTTGGAATTTGGTTTCTTTAAAAGTAATTTTCATTACTGGAAAAGAAACAGGCCATTCTAGCTGCTGACACAGGAGACTCAGAAACTGATCGGTGAATTTGAATGCAGAAAACAGACTCTGGTTAAAATCCAAGTGCATATGTGATACCAGTTGTTTTTGAGGTTACTGTAATCAACTCATTTCTGGTGGATAATTAAGTACTTGGAATTCTTTTGTCCTGTATTAGCTTTTTCAAACATCAGGAACAGGGTGGTTGTTGTTTTTCTTTAAAATGTAAATCATAATTAGGTTAACAAGTGAAAATACTGACAGACTGGCAAGGAAGAATTACAGAATGTGGAACTTTAGTCATGGAAAAAGGATAGCATGGGTGCTGCTACCTCAGCAGCCTGAATTGTGCCAGCACCTCCTGTGTTTCTGTGGTGGGTTGACTTTGGCCAGCCCCCAGACGCACACCCAGCTGCTCTCCCACTCCTGCTCTTCAGCTGGTGGACAAGTGGAAGAAGGTAAGATGAAAAAGCTCATGGGTTGACATGAGGAGATCATTTGCCAGTTACTGTCATGGGCAAAACAGACTTGACCTGGGGAAAACTAATTTATTACCAGTTGGAATAGAGTTGGATGGCAACAAACAAGGATAAAAACTAAACCACTTCACCACTGCCAGCCTGCTTTTCCCAGGCTCAACTTCACTTCTTCATCCCTAACTCCTGTGCCTCCCCCCTCCTCCGAGCAGTGCAGGCAGGTTTTGGGGAATGGGAGGTTACAGTTGGTCCATAACAGCTCCTCTCAGCCGCACCCTTCTCCACACGCTTTTCCCCTGCTCCAGCATGGGCTCTCCATGGGCTGCAGTCCTTCAGGACAAACCTTCTCTAGCACAGGTCCTTTCCATGGGCTGCAGCTTCCTTGAGGACATAGTCTGCTCCAGCATGGGGTCCTCCATGGCTGCAGTGTGGGTACCTGCTCCAGCATGGTCTCTCCAGGGGCTGCAGGGGATCCCTGCTGGGGCGCCTGGAGCTCCTCCTTGTCCTCCTCCTCTTCTTCTCCCCTTGGTACTTGCAGGGCTGGGATTTCAGGGATTAGCAGTGTCTGGATCTTCGTCTTTTGGGTAGCAATAAACTTGATGGTAGTGTCTTTACTGAAGCACGAGCCTCTCTATCACAAAAATGTGCTGGTGGGAAGACATGCTGTGAACACAGCTGTCACTGCATGTTTGGGGTGCCCTGACCCAGAGGGATAGATGCAGAAGTCTGTGGAGTCAAAGTGTTGAGGAAGTGGTGTTGGGTTTGTAGGCCTGGAGACAGCCATGCTCCTCAGACAACTGTCCCAAACTGTGGGCTGATCACCCAGATCCTTTCTTTCCCTTACATCTGCTGCCCTGAATGAACTGAGAGAGGGGACACAGCTGGGTCCCAAAGAGGTGGTCTCCCATCAGCCTCTCCAAGGCTGAGAGCCTCGGCTGTTTCCTTGCTGTGGCTCAGGAGAGGTGGTGATGAGCAAGCAAAGAAGATATGGAGAAAAACATTGAAGACTTCTGTGCCATCAACGTTTCTTCTTCTCCAGCACCCATTTGGCTGGAGGCCGTGCTCCTTGTCTCCCCTGTCTCCGTGGTGGACAGCTGAGGCTTTTCCAGACCATGTTGCTCAATGGCAGGGCACCCTTACTATGCCAGTGGCTCTCACTGATGAGTATGTGACATGGTTCAACATTTGGGGGGCAGGGTTGCCTGATTTTTAATCATGACATTAAAATTACATTAATTGGATTTACCACACAAAAATCCTCAGAAGCTTTTATAAGTGAGAAATTAGATTTGCAAATCCTTCCATGCCTTTACAGTACAAATCCTGACAATAAATCCTAAATATGCTTTCAAATATAAATCCTTTCTTTGCCTTTGGGATGGAAATCACTGATTCATGAATCAGAACAGTAAAAATCCTGAGGTTGTATCAAGTTTACAAATTCTGGCATAATTTTGAAATGGAAAATTCTGGTCTTGAATTTCTGGGTTTTGTGTCACTTTATCCCTGGAAGAACAGTGCATGGTTTGCATCTGCTTCCACTTTTGCATGTGCCAGCAGCGTAGGTCCTGGTTTTTTATTTCAGCCTGGGTCAGCAGTAAGAAATGTCCTAGTGGACACAGTAGGAAGGAGAGTTTTTTTCTTTCTAGGGAGACTTTAAACAGTTACATGTGAGAGGCAACGGAGTGTGATGAGTTGCTGGCCCTTCTTGGCAGTGGCATGGCTCCCTTTGCTTGGTGCACTCAGAGGTCGGCTTTTCCCAGGGCTGACTGTCCAGGCCACCCTCTTGCTCCTGATCCTGAGATGAGAGGCAAGAGGGGTAAGAGGTGCTGTGAGGGTCAGAGGGGTGGGGAGCTCAACAGCAGCCCTTGGCAGGAGATGAGCTTGGCCAAACGTGGAAACCAGCAGGACGAAAATAATCCCAAAAGGCTGCTCAGAAGGAAAAGTCACTTTTGCCAAAACAGCAGGAGAGACTGTCACGTATTTAAAGTGATTTCTGATGCTAAATTTACTTTTGAATAGAATGGAAAATAACTTCTGCATGTAAGAGAAGTTCTTTTCTCCTCTTCTGGCAATCACGTTTGTGTCTTCCTGCAGACTGCGCTGGTCTCCATCTTCTCCACTGTTTTCCTTCATCCGTGCTCCCCAGGGCAGGTTGTTTAGGCCCCAACAGAGAAGAAAACAACTGTGACAACTGCGTGTTCACTCTGTACTGATGCAAACTGTTGCTCAGGGTTGCGCAGCCAGCCTTCTCCACACGTCCATCGCACTCGACTGTTTTCCTTTGAAAAGCTTGCTCCCCGCAGCCAAGGGCAAAGCCACAGCTTGGGTCGCGTAACCGGAGGGTACTGGCTTGGCAGTAGCAGTGCTCGCTTTGTTGCTTCCCCACTTTGAAAAACTGAGTAACTTTCTGGAATAGCTCCAGGGGCTCTCCGCATGAAACGGCATTTTCAGAGGCAGTGCAGAAGTAGCAGGCGCTTCAGTCAGAATTGGCTTTTATTGCAGCCCATCCCTACAGAGGAACAGATGCCTTCAGACACTGACTGCCTTCCTGTCCTGTTTAGCACCACTGTCCCAGGACCCTCACAAAACTGAGCATAGGAGCTTCCAGAGCATGCAGCACTGTCGCAGCCTGCAAACTCACCTTACGTGCTGCTGCTCTGCTGTGGACGCGGCCCTCCACAGCTGCGATACGCAGACCCAAGATTGCCCTCACTGAGTAGTTCCCGTGAAACAGCCATATCCCCATTCTGTCTTAGGCTTGAACTGAGCAAACACCTACGTACAGGGATATAAACAAGGAAGAAGGAGGTGTAGTGAAAGAAAGGAGAACTTAAACAAGGCAACAAGGAAATCTTTGAGCCCCGTCATTTGAGATTCAGAACTGAAAGCAAGCTGGATTTTGACAATTATTCTGTTCAAAAAATCACAATGGCGAGATGGGAAAACCAAATACTTCCCTTAATCAGTCAACACATTGTCAGTAATGGAAAGCTACCCTAAAAACCTCTTATCTCTGTTTCCTTATTTTGAAACTGCCAAGAAAGTGTTGTGTGATAGTTTGCATAATTTGCTAGTACAAATGTTGTCATTGTACTCATTGTACTTTCATGGTCCTCCATATAATCCTTGAAAGAAATATTGACTCAGATGTAATTAACAGTGGAGGAGAACTCGATACACCTGAGTCAGACGCTTGGATGTTTGGTAGGCCCATGCCAGCAGCTGTTGCCAGCTTGACTTCTACTCCGCAATTTAATTGTGCATATTTATCATGCTTACTGTACTATTATCTAATATAAACCCAAGAGTTTAAATCATACTGACTTCCTCAAAAACACCTTCTTGGAAACACCTTAAAAATAACTTTGATCAGGTGAATAGTCACACAAGTGACCAGTGGGACAACTTAGAAGAACATGGTTACAGACTGTCTTTAATTATCTCAAAGGCTGAGTTTCTTTTACATTTGACCCACTGCTGGCCCAAATTATTTCAATTATTTTAAACAAAAAGCAGGCAGATTCAGACTAGATATAACAAAGAAATTTTTTATGATGAGGGTGGTGAAACACTGGAACAATTTGCCCAGAGAGGTGGTAGATGCCTGATTGCTGGAACATTCAAGGCCAGGTTGGATGAGGCTCTGAGCAACCTGATCTGGTTGGAGATGTCCCTATTCCATGCAGGGGGTTGGACTAGATTACTTTTAAAGGTTCCTTCCAACCCAAACCATTCTGTGATACTATGATCTGTGAAGCTATCCTTGGCCATTCTTCTGTGATGCTTATGGAGATGAGAGGTTGGGATGGGCCACCTTAGTGCAGACTTGATGCTGGGTCTTGGAACTTCCCATAACTAGGAGGATTTCCATTGCAAACACCCCATGGGTCAGACTGATCATCTGTGCCCAGAGGTAAGAACTGCACACGGTAAGGCCAAAATTTCCATAGTCTGCAAACCTCATGACCAGGCATTATACCATTGGCACAGAGACAGTTAGCCTGGCTTGGTTGAAGTTGTTTTTCCTGATTATTTGCAGCCCGGTTGTGTCCAGGATGGTCTGTCTTTGCCACACGTATGCAACATGGTGCGTATGCACGTATTTCTTCCTGGGAACAAATATTTATTTTCAAGGTGGATAATGAGAAGCTTAAAAAGATGACAAAGCAAAGCTCACATGTGACACTGTGTTGCCTTATAAAAGCATGAAGAATATTAGCAGAATGTAGACTTAGACTTTCAGAGGAAAATTGCAGGCCTACGTCAGAGTTGCTTCATTTTTTTATTTTGCTACAGCTAGAGTTACCCCAAGACTGACTGATACGTACCTTCTTTATCAGAAACACTGTTACTTGTACTGTAGTTGTGCTTGTTCTAAAGCGTGCTCTCTCTTAATGTCATTTTGAAGGTAGTTTATGAACAATGCAAACAAATTCAAAACTTTATGAGAGGGAAGAACAGGAGTAGCTCTTACACAGATGCCAAACTTTGAGTCAGTGCTCAGAAGTGGTAAATAAAAACATAGTTGAAAAATGTTTCTTTATGAGAGATGTAAGATACTATTTTTTCTGTTTGCCAGGAATGCAGAGCTTCCCTGACAAAGGAAATAGGGAGTAATATAATGTCAGTAATCTAGCGTCCAACTCCAAGATATGTATTATGCATGAATAGTTGTGCCTGGCAGGCAATGAATTTCAAAAAAGGTTGGATTTACACCACATAGATAACATTGAAAGAATTACATTGCCAGTGCCATCGTGGCTTCTAAAGCATTTTATGTTCATTCAGACTCAATGCTGAGGCAAAACAACTGTTTGCAGTCACCAGGTCCTGAGCCAAGAGCCTGCCTGGTTCCTGAAATGAAAGAAAATTAATTAATATTTCCTGGTTTAATTGAAACATGGGGAAGTTGACACAGAGATTAAAAGAACTGAAATGCTGAAGGAGGGAAACACATCGGCAGGCATTTTGATTAGCCGCCTTCTACAAAAGCTCGCTTATATTTTATTACATACCTTTTTGACTTTTCTGCCTGGTTCAAAAGTGCACAGCAGTGCCATTAAGATTCCCAGAGGAGCGGGTACTGTCTTCCTGTATTAAATTTGTGCCATCATCTCACTCCTGGTTTTTAGCGTCTGAGCATGTAATAACGATCTGATGAATGCATGTTGCTTGTCAGATAACTCACCCTCTGCTACAGCAGCAGTTGTGTGAAAAAAGGAGTATCACACGGACTGACAGGGGCTTAGGGCCGTGCATAGCCCTCTGGGGTCCCAGCATAGCAGAGTCTCAGTGTTGTGCTTAAAAGACTCTTCTACAACCTGCCAGGAGGATTTCATGGAAGCATTGCAATCTCCTTTTTCCTACCACTTCTACTATCAATACCCAATTCAATGTTTTCCCCTCCTCCACTGCTTTTCATCTCGCATGTTTATATAGGAGCAAAGTGAGTGTAAGCTCCTGCCCTTCTCATTTGCAGACTTTTTACTGTCATTTCACGTGAATGTAAATGGCCATGCTAAAGTGGAAAATGCGATGAAGAGTGGAATGCGCTACCAGATTTTTTTCCTGTTTATTAACAGATAGGTGAGAAGACCTATGTCTTTCTCCTGGGGAGTGACTCCACTCCACCCAGCTTCTTGCCCCATCACTTAGTGCCAAGTAAAAGAAGTACTCTCTATTTACCTGGACTTCAGGAAAGCTGGAGGCCTTTCCTCCCCTTCTACACAACAAGCAAACCTACAAAACTCTGCCTTGGGTTCACTCATTCCATTAATCCTGCAGTCAAAGGACAAGAAAAAGTCTAAGGGTTACTTTACAAAAGAAGGCAAGTGCCTGAAACTTACTACTTCCGTCAGCTACACTCAGTTTATCTGCAGGCCTCATTGCTTATGTATTGAGCACATCAGGGATTAGCGTTTCAGTATGTGTCCTGTTTGCCACAGCACCTGAGGCAGAAGCAGCACCCAGTAAACCCAAAGTCTGTTTTTGAGTAGAGATGTGTCGTAGTTCAGCCCCGATCAGGACCAGACTACGCAGTCTCTCTCTCACTCCCCCCACCCTCCGAGAGAATAGGGGGAGATGATATAAGAAAAACGGCTCAAGGTTTGAGATAAGGACGGGGAGAAATCCTTAAAGTTACCGTCACGGGCAAAACAGACTCGACTTGGGGAAAACTATTCATTTATTTTCTAAAATTAGCAGGAGAATGAGACAGGGAACAAGATAACCTCCCCCCACCCCTCCCTCTTCCCGGGCTTAACATTATCTCTACTACCTTCCCCTCCCGAGCGGCACGGGGGGGGAAAAGGGAATGGGGGTCGCGGTCAGTTCATCACGTGTTGTTTTACGCCGCTGTATCATCGTCAGGGGAAGAACTCCTCGCATTCCTCCTCTGCTCCAGCGTGGGGTCCCTCCCACGGGCCACAGTCCTTCGTGAAACTGCTCCGGCGTGGGTCATCTCTTCCACGGGGTGCAGTCCCTCTAGAACAGCTGTCCCAGCGGGCCCTCCCCGGGCCACAGCCTCCTTCAGGCCTCCACCTGCTCTGGCGTGGGGTCCTCCACGGGCTGCAGGTGGATCTCTGCCCCTCCGTGGACCTCCATGGGCTGCAGGGGGACAACCCGCTCCACCATGGTCTTCACCACGAGTTGCAGAGGAATCTTGGCCAGGAGCCGCATTACTCCTCCCCCTCCTTCTTCACTGACCTTGGCGTCTGCAGCCGTTCCTCACAACAGGCTGGCAGACGCCTCTCAGGATCCTTTTTACATCTTATTCACTTCTCATCTCCTCTCCACTTCTTGCAGCCGGGCCGGGCCGAGTTGGGCCCAGTCGGCTGCCTGGCGGGAGGCCAGAGGGTGAGGCCTGCAAGGCCCATGAGGCTCGCGCCTCCCCCTCTGCGCCTCTGCCCCCGCTCAGCTGCTTCACATCTTCTCCCCCTCTTTTTCCTGTTTTCCCCTACTTAAATACGTTATCGCAGAGGCGTTATCACGGGACATTCTGCTACCAATTGGCTCGGCCTTGGCCAGCAGCAGGTCCGCCCTAGGCCCGGCCGAGTCCACTGAACAAAGGGGAGCGACTTCTAGCAGTTTCCTACAGAAGCTACCACCTTAGGCCCCCCCTCACTAACAAAACCAGAACAAGATGCCTGGATGAGATTGAAACTACCTGTAGTATATTCTAGGGCTGCACTTTTCCATTTATTGCCAGCCTTGCTTATACATCGGTGCCCTGACTGGTAATCTCTTCAGCTTCAGTTCATATTTAGCCCAGATCCAAACTAATGGATCATGGAAATTTGCTGGTAGCCACAAACCGCTGTACGTTTATGACTGCCAGCCTCCTTGGGTGAGTACTCCTTGTGAACAGTGAAGGAAATTCAAGGCTAGAGTCAGATTGAATCACTGGAGGGCTCTTCAGCGTGGTACCAATTTCTGGAGCACGTTATTTATGTGTTAGACCCTTTGAATGCATATGCTGAGGAAAAGGATCCTACAGCCTGCGTTGAATTCTGCATTTCTGTACAGATCTTTGTGCTCTGACTGTTGAGGAAGCCTCTAGCACTGCTTTTCAGTATCTCCACATCACTGCAGTAAAACACTTGGAAATGATAAAGCTTTATTTTGCAACACGGAGAAGAAGCAACTAATATGTATGAGGATTGGAAATCCTCGGCTCTTTTTCAGGAGCTGCTGTGGTTCACCCTCTTATACCTCCTCTTTTTTTTGTTAAGCAGGATTGTTGCTTACTTACCTTACAGGAGTGCTTTTATAAAGCTGATTTGGTGTCCTAAACAAGATTTATAAAACCCAGGTAGAGACACCAGCATCAACTTCCACAACTTAAAAAATGTGATTTCTGGTCTTTATCTTGGTAAAGCAAACCTGCTACATGGGAGTGAATGTATCAAGAATCCATCTGTCTTTCCAGATAGTGAAGAGCAGACAGGCACTGGAGGCAAAATCCAGCCTGCGACCTCTAGTTTGTCCAGCCGTGCTGTCCATTCCAGCGTGACATCTCCATTTTATTTGATTGCTTCAGTCAAGCTTCCTCAGATCCTGTCCCCAGGAGTGGAGACTGGTAGGGTAGGAAAGGACTAAATATCATCCACTTCTCCCCGTTAGCCCCAGGACAGCAGCAAATCTTTCTGACACCACTGTAACTTCTAGGCTGTGATTTTCTCGGCAGCATTTCCCAGCCTTGTCCTTCTCGCACTGACTAATTTCTTTACAGCTCCGCATAATAGGATGCTGCACACATCCTAAAAAAAAGGGCCTAAGGTTTCCCTGTGGAAGGTCAGCAGGGTGGGCGCAGGTATCCGAGAGAGGCGTGATCTAGCTTTATCTTCATACATTTAGATGATACACAGGTGTTTGCTGAGTTTAACCTTAAAGACAGAGAATGTGTTTCCTTTTCTTCTGTAGCATTAGGGTTGTCTTTATTTTTCTCTTTCCGCATTAAATCATGGAGATTTCTGGTTTTTTTTTTTTTCTGGAAATGGTGGTTAACCAGCTACTGTCAAGTCTTTTTAAATGTTATTGGACTGCAAAATACGGAAAATTTTTGCCACTCATTCTATTTTAGCTTTCTGTTTAAACCATTGTCACTTATCTCCAGTTTTTCAGTATGACATTTTAATGAATAGCCTGTTCCTTCAGCTCGGTTCACAAAAGCTGTCCTACCTCTGATTTTATGTCATGTCAGCTTGAGACCAGAATAGGTAAGCTTAACCTCTGAGCACCTGTGTGTTACATTTTTAAATATAATGTATTCTTTGTTGGTCTGTGCCAGTTCAGATATCTC
Source organism: Chlamydotis macqueenii (assembly GCF_036417535.1). Classification (NCBI taxonomy): domain Eukaryota; kingdom Metazoa; phylum Chordata; class Aves; order Otidiformes; family Otididae; genus Chlamydotis; species Chlamydotis macqueenii. The sequence continues at coordinate 113,564,021 of NC_141556.1, read as the reverse complement.
AATAGTGAATTGCTTTGTATTTGCTCTCACCAAGCAGAAAATTTTGGAAGAGGCAGAGCTTTCTGCTGCCCTGATTTGGAGGTCACATTAACATCACCAAACCAAACAAACAAAAAAGCCCAGACATTCAAGGAAAAGCTATGCCTTCTACTCTAAAATGGCAGTCAAGCTTCATGCAGTTAAGGTGCACTTGCTCCAGTTTTGTGTTTTCTTAATGCATCAGACCGTCATTTGTGGCACTTGAGTAAGTAATTAGCAGAAACCTGAACGATCCCTGCAGTGTGGTTGGGAATCTCTGGGGAGGAGGTGGAGCGGGCAGCTAAGGGCCAGTCCTGGGGGTTTCTAAGACAGATCCTCCCTTCCAATCAGCTAAAAATCTGACTCCTTCTCTCATAGGTGCTGAGTGCTTGGCTATCTTGGGTCATCTCTCTCTGAGACCCAGAATCATTGAAGAAAATGAGATTCAGGGCTCCAGGTCATTTATCTGCTTGTGGTGGTTTGGCCTGGGGTGGCTGCCAGATGCCTACTCAGCCACTCTCTCAATCCCTCTCTTCAACAGGAGAGGTGGAAGAAAATAAGATTAAAAAGTTTGTGGATCGAGATAAGGACAGAGAGATCACTTATCACTTACTGTCATGGGCAAAACAGACTTGACCAGGGGAGTATTAATTTAATTTTTTGCCAATTAAATATAGAGTTGGATGGTGAGAAACAAAGACAAACATTAAACCACCTTCCCCTTACCTCACCCCTCACCCCAAGCTTCATCCTAGGCTCAGCTTCACTCCTTCATCCTCAACTCCTCTGCCTCCCTATCCTGAGTGGTACAGGGGAGATGGGGAATGGGGGGGTGTGGTATGTCCATAACAGCTTGTCTCTGCTGCTCCTTCCTCCTCACACTTTTCCCCTGCTCCAGCATATGCTCCTCAGCGGGCTGCGGTGTGGATACTTGCTCGGTACAGTGCTGTGGGAGTTGGAGAAACTAGTTCTTCTGTCATTGACCAGACTTTTACATGGAGGAGGTACAGTAAAGGTCATTTGAATGCTACTCAGGAGAAATTATTCTAAAACCCTCTGAGCTAGGTCCTTGGCTGGTGAATATCTGCATTAATATTTGTCAGCTTTCATAGACCTCTCAAGCCAGCTGGGAATCTGAAATAACTTCTTTGTCCTCTGGAAAGAAAGGAGAAGCTGTTTCCCGTCTTGTGAATATTGTCACACATGCATGGTGTTGATTAATTAAAAATAGATGAGGCTCTTTATGAAGTTGGGAAAGAGATCTTCTCTCTCCCCATCTCCTGGCTTTCCCTCACCCTGAGATGGCTTGTTCACCTGAGGCTGAAGGTTGAGTAGTGGGACCAGAAGCGCAGTGCAAAACACCAATCGAAGGCAGTCAAAATCCCTGTCTTGGTGTGCATCTCTGGAAATCCAGCACAACTGTAAGGCTTTTCCCTAGCAGAGTCTTTGATCATGACTTCTGAATCAGATATGCATTTAAACTCTCTCTTACTTCAAGTCAGACCTAACTGCTTGCCTGTAGTCTAAACTGTCAATGATTGAGCATGATTTACATTTTGTTTTTGTAGAGTTTAATTCTGTAAGGAACTAAACAAGCTAAATGAAACAGCTTTCTGTGCAATTAGTAAATGAGGAAAAGGCAAAATTAAAACGTGGCTGTTCCCTTTGACAATTAAATAGTAAGAAAGGAACACCGTGGTTTAAATCATACGAGCTTTCAGCTAAGCCTCTCATTAGTGATAAAAACCTTTTTTCTCTAAAATCTCCTGAACCTTGTTTTCGAGGGGGTAAAAATAGGGAAAAGCACTTTATCAAATTGCTGTTTTGAAGTGGAACGATTTAATTTATCTGTTTCTCTGCTTCCCAAAAGTTAGTGTTTACAAACAGGGTCTCCAGACCACTCGTAATCTGGTAATGGGTCTCGCATAACCTTCAGTCTCTAAACAGATGTTTATCTGAGCATTATCAGATTCCCTTGTGGTGGGAGGGTCTGGTCATAATCCCCAAACCCATTAAAGAAATGAGGGGGTTGTCAAAATGTTTTTAAATAGATGAAACACCTTTCAAGATAAGTTGCTGATAAGGGGAAGCAAAAGCACAGTGGGACTGAAATGATTCCTTGGGTACCTTGTGCTACTTCCTTGGCAGCTGCAATATTTGTATCTTACTGTGATGCCTGTACTGTGAGGCATATACTAAACAGTAGTTCTGAAATAAATACCTTAGATGTAAGAAAAACAGAGAGACTACTTTTTATTTTACTTCCTATTATTCATTTAAAAAAATGCAAGTTGCTTCTTAAAAATAATGGTGGTTTGTCATTGACGTAGTTCTGTTACAAGCTTTGTCATCTTTGGTGAGTGCAGGACATGAAGGCTGAAAATTAAGTGATATACTGATATTTGAAAGTAAAGTCTTATAAAACATGCAAGCATGTATGTTACGTTATCCACATAAGTTCTCTGATCAGAAAAAAAAAAGAAAGCTGTAAATCTCTTTCTTTGTAATTATCTATATGATAAAGCAGGACAGAAACCCAATGTGGAAAAAAAAAGAATTATTAAATCATTCCAAAGCAAAACCAAACTACAGAAACATTACAATAATTAAGTAGCTAGAAGGTCACATACTTCATTACTCGCGAGCTGGCAGGTCATAAGAAAGGCACAAGTGCGTTTTTATGGCAGGAAATAGGTCCATTAAATTACACCATTAAGCCATATACACTGGTCATTGTATTCTCTTGCTTTATGGATTTCATATTGACTTTACATTCTATTCAGTGCTGTAGACAAGAGGGTAGCATTACAGACAGGCAGATAAAAATGCCTTTACCTGATTGTTACGTCATGGTTTTTGTTTAGGCAAACATACATAGCTGAAGTTTGAAACAGCAGAACTGCAAAAAAGCCACTCAGAATGTAAGCTGTCCATTGCAAAAGCCTGAAAATGAGAACTGTGTGATAAAACACCTTCATATTTTCCCCTGTTTTTTTCCCAGTTCCTTCATTACACCCAGTAATATTTTGTTTTCCTTCCTTCTTTGAAGTGTTAAAATTTTTCTTCAGTATTCCTGGTGGTGCTTTGCTTTTGTGCAGTGATTAAATTTCCTAAAATAGGAGAATGTTTAATTTGCTAATTGCTGGTACCTCACTCAGCTGCTGTTCCCCTTCTCCATGGCCCTTTCTGCAATTTATGCCTGGATGTATCTTCATCATATTGCCAAAATGCAGTGGCTTCCCATGACACGATCCCATTCCCTGACGGAAGTATGCGTGTGCCAGGTGATACAGCTGCAGGTTTCTGGTGCATTTCCCATACTTCTGGGTGCTTTCATGTCAGACGACCGTAATTTGGACATTCCCATCGCCTCCACCCTTGCTCACTCCCACAATCTGTGTGTGCCATTTGCTGTCCCATTCCTGAAGCGTGCCAGTCCCAAACCTCCAGTCTGGTCGAAACGTTCATTATTGACGTGAAGTGTGAGAAGCGGCAAGGCCATTGTTTGAAATGCGAGGCGCAATCCAAAGGTAGAGCACCATTGCTTTTAAAACTGTGATCCGTTTTAGAGAAATCAGTGTGCCTCATTAGCTCCCCTTCACTTCAGGAACAGACCTTCTCCAGCACGCTTGTCATCTAGGCTGTCGGTGCTTAAAACCCTGTTAATTCTTAACTCTGTTCCCAGTCTCCTTCCGCTTCAGCTCATGTCACGTATTAGACGCAGTGCATTCTGCTGCTTCTGCCAGCTCCAACACACTGCCACTTATTTTTCTATGCCTGCTTTCCTCGTTCCCTTTAAGGGCTGGAGTGCCAGTGCAACAAAGCATTTAAACTTATGTTCAGCTCTGAAGTGATTAAGTGTTTTGTTGAGTCAGGAAGGACCTTTGCATTCAGCTTGGCCTGTTTGAGTGTGTGGAGCCTTTGAAGTTTGAAAGGCACAAGAAGAGATCCTCAGTGGCCCAGAGAGGACCAATTAATTCTCTCTTTTATCAGTCTCTTTGGTTCTTCAATATAGTTGCTTGTAGATTCCCATTTTTTACTTTCTCTGCCTTATAGTACCATCTGCCTTGTTGCTTCACATCCCTATTTTCTTCTTTCATTTACCACTTGTCTTCCCCAGAGCTGGGAAGCATAATTCTACTTTGTACCTCAGAAAATGTGCTGTACAGTGCAATCAGTTTAATTGAGTTGGCAGTTCAGATTGGCTGGTCCATGACATGCTTCTGCTACCATCAGGCAGATGACCAAGAATGTCAGTCCCATGCCACAAGACCTCTCCAAGGGTACTGTCTCCCCTCTGTTTGTCCTGATGGGATAAATATATCTGTGCTGGACTAAATGTTTGCTTAATACAAGAGTGTTCCTGTGTTTTATATGGGAACAGTTGGTGCATGCAGCTGCTGTAGAAAGAAAAGAATTGAAAATTTGGAGAAGTTTGGAATGGAGGCTGCTAATTAGATCCCTCTCTCAATCTCTGAGCCCAGAGCGTTCCCAGAGCTTTGGTGACTTAGTACTGACTCAGAGAGACGCGAGTCCTTTTGATGTCTTTGCGTATTTTTTTTAAAACCTACTGCAGCTTAGCTTTGAATTCAGAACTTTTGCTTGCGTTGCACTCCCGGGTCACTGCGACCGGGCTCCGGCTATCACAGGCAACTCATCATGTGATTGCTTTCCTAAATGTGCCAAGCTCAATATTCACACCTCTCAAGTAGTTAATCTCTGCTGCATCTTCTGGATGCTGTTCCAGAACCGTATTCTTCTGATCATTGAAAATCTTTTCTTTTGCAAGTCTCCTCTATGAGTGTGTTGATTCTGGTAATACATTTCTAAATTGACACTGCATATGCCACTTTGGTGTAAAACTGTGAAATACCTTCTTTAATCCCTTCTTAAGTAATGGTGTTTTCTCACGGGAGTTATTTTGCGGAGCTGCTGCGTGGCAGGGTATATGTCCTTGCATGTATCACAGCGTTCCTGTCCGCTTTGTAGGCTGCAGTGCATTTCTTGATTCAAGAGTATAATTCTTGTTAAATCAGTGGAGTACATGGCTTGCGTACACCAAGGGACAGAATTCAGTCCGTTTTCTGGGGGAAACATTTTTCTGTGTTACTTCACCACGCTGTTGACCAACTTGCCTGCTCTTCCCAACAGCTGCCATATGTCTGAAGTGACTGTAATGGACTGTGACACTTAGAAAAAAAAAATTGATCCTCTGAGCATATATCTTAATAAAAACTGTATTAGTATGTGGTTTAGTGGTTGTGGATGCCTTTGGTGTTGAATATTTTGCAAGCCATGTAACGGCAGTCAGTCACGTCCTTCGCACCATTGCAAAATGGTGTAAAGTTTAGATTAGTAACAGGTCGTGACATAACAGCCGTACTTAAAGCCTCAAGGAAAACATCACAAAATGTTACGCTTACAGATCGTTCTGTCAAAACAGCTCACATCGTTGCTATTCTCTATTTTTGCTGCCAGAGATATCTGCACGGATATGAGCCCTTCTGGCTTGTGGACACCGTTGCTGTTTCACAGAGCCGTGACAAACGCCCAGCCCTGTGAAGGAGCATGGACTTAGTAGAGCGTGCGGTGTGGCAAAGGACACCTGAAGGTTGGCTGCGCTTTGGTGTTCCCAGTTGTGTTTAACTGCTGTCAAATGTGATAATCACAGCATGGGAGAGCCTTCTGCCGGGCTTCCTCGTGTTTCCAAGAAGAGGGAGCCGAGCGTTTCTTTTTCAAACAGTCGAGCGAGCGTCACAGCTGTTACCTTAGGCAAAACTAAAATGGAAAGATAACATTTTAATTGTCTGAGAGGCAGCAGATTTCGGCTTTTATTCAGCAAAGCACATGGAGTCTCTTGACTTCACTGGGAGTGTGATATTTAAACCTAAACATATGTTTAAGTTCATTCCTGTGGTTTCCAAGCCAGGCCGCTGGGGAGAGCGGTTCTTACCTTCCCTGCACGGAAGGGGGAAAGGCATCGGGCTCTGTGCCTAGAGAAATCAGGACACTTTATTTGCTACATCTCATTAGCGTGAAAAGCAAAGTAAAGTGGCACCAAAAACTGTGAGGAAGGGACCAGGGCAAAGGGGCATCCCTTCTGCACATCTCCACGGGAATAAGCAAAGTTCTGTCTCCTGTGAAAGAGGAGGAGGGACTGGGTCCTTGGTTTGCTCTCCCTCGCTGCTCAGTAGGGCTTCCCTGTTCTCCATCCAGGCCATGCAGGCAGATGAGCAAGGATTCCATGCGCTTGCAAGGGAAATTATTGCTGATTCATCAGTAACTGGCTCTTCGCCAGACCCCAAACTGCTCCTGAGGTGGAAAGGGTCAAATCTAGCTCAACGTTACTTAATGTAGCGTATGCACATGTTTTTGTCGTGCGGTGACTTCTGCATCCTCAGCATAGCTGCCTTCAGATTAAGTGACTTATATCATTTTATGGGATCTGTAAGAGCCACAGCATGTTTTTGTAACTACAGCTTAATTTCCAGGTTTTTTTAGTTTTCTGACTCATAGTCCTTTTCTCCAGAAACATCAAATGATTCATATTCCCAAGCACTTAACTCCTTTTACATTTGTAAATGGCACTTCATGCATGTTTAACGAGGGTATTCCAAACCACTAAAACCATAATTTGCTTATGCTACATAATAAGGTTTGAATCCTGCAAAGAGTTACGTAAATACTTTCAAGTTCATCGCAGGTTTTTGCAAATGGTGACTTAGAGCCAGAGTGGCCACTGGCTTAGACTCAGTGGGTCTTTGCGGTCCTCAAGCTCTGACACAGCAGCTGGGAAGAGAGAATAAGAAAGAAAAATGGAATTGGTGCTATAAATCTGATGCAGAAAAGAATGCAGAAGAGGCTCTTTTACTGCTTTCACAGGGGTACGAGTTGAATATTAAAGTACATTAGAAAAAGGCAGTGGAAAGAGAAGATGAAAATTTTTTTTTCTTTCATTCTGCTTCTGAATTTCTAAAATTAAACTCTCAGTGTCTTATTATTTTTATTGGAAGATATGAGGGAAAAATCCCTAAGCTGTATAATTCAAAGCCCAGATAGATTTATTTAGACTCAAAATATACAGTGCTAGCTTGCACTGCCTTTTTAAAAAGCTATTGTACTGTTACACAGGCAATGCACGTAATTTATTTTTTTTTTTTAGAATGGAATCAAATCACTGATGATGCTGGGTTTTTAATCTCTTAATCTAGACTTCTTATCCCAGATCTTCCAGGAATCACTTCAGATTATTCAATGTCCAAAAAAAACCTTCATCTTTTTCATTGTCTAACAGACAGAATTCTAAAAGTGGTAAAATCTTCCGATTTGAGTTGAAATATCGTAAATCATAAAGGCGTTCTGGGACCACAGTTTGTTCTCAGTTTATTCTGAGAATCAGATTTCTGAAAAAGTCAAAAACCTGTTTTTCAGGTCTGTAAAGTACTGTTGTTTGCAGGCATCCATTCATTTTCAGATATTTTATTGCTTTTTATTATTCTATGTTTGTTATTTTCACTTTGTTGTTGTTGTGAAATAGGATTTTTGGTTGCAATCTTCTTTGTTGCATAAAAAGGCAAAATTATTTTCTTCTTCCTCACTCAATTTTCAAGAAGGAAGAAAGAAGAAGAGTTAATAAGCTTCTGCTCTGGCAGTAGTTTATGGCTCACTAATGTCAGTGAAAGAGTGCAAATAAAACCGTAGTGTTAGTTAGGAAGGGACCATGAATTGGATGTCACGTGCACTGAGCTTTGCAGGAACTGGAAGAGGCTTGGCTTTCCACCATCAAAGCTGTTTTCTAGTTGCAAATGCAGTCATCAGGTAGCTGGCACTGCTTCAGCAAGTGCTCCCTCCTTCATGGTGGTGGTGTCCACGCGACATTCCATTAGAAGGAGTAGGAGCATTGTTGGTCTTTCCAGAAGGTGCAGCATGGACCCAAAGCCTCCAGTTTGTTTATACTCTTTGGATATTTTTCCTGTGATGTTTTGTACTCCTGTTACAGTTTGCACTCCTGCTCCTGGCATTGCTGCGTTCAGGTGTACACTGATCTCTCCCAAGACAGTACGTATTTCAGAGAGGGGCCATTTATGAAGAAACAGCGTGTTCCTGAAAAGAAGTTATTCTGAATGATCTGAGGTCCCACGCAACTTTTAAATAGGTGATGAGGATGTATTTTAGGATGCCAGAGGAAGATCTGTGATCTCCCTTGAAGCAGAATGATTAACTCCTGAAAAAGGGGCTGAATGAGCAGGCAGCTTTTCAGGGATGAGCGTTTCTGTGATGCTCTTCCAGTTCAGTTCGCACAAGAAAGAGCTGCAATCGGTTTTATACTGTCTGGTCTGTGGCATTTGTTTGGTGGCTTCTCCCTCTGCACTCAGTGGTCTTCATTCCTCTGAAAGCTCCTGTTTGGCTTGTGCTGTCTCTGCCGGGAGCTGATAGTGCAATTCTTTGCAATGATTCACCAAGTGTGTATTTAGAGGCTATGTTGCATCTAGGCAGAAATCTTTCAGTATTAAAAATATGTCTTACTTAGCGATTTACATAAGCTACTAGATTGCCATCTAGGCTACTTTTGTCTTCAGAGCTGACCACCAAAAGGAAAAATGTTTCTCTTGGCCTCAACTTTTCCATAATTGGGAAGGAGATCTTGAGTCAGCAACATGCAATTTTATATGAAACAGGGACTGAATGCAAGATACCAAGTTTGGGCTTCTGCCTCTCTTAGAGTATTTTGAGACTGAATGCTTTCAGAGCCTCTGAGAAGAACTTGGGAAGTCCAGGGTCGCAGCCTAGAAGAGCCACGTTTACATAACACAAGCAGGTTTCTTATTAGCAAACCAAATAATAACCTTGTCTTAGAGATATTCAGTGACATTTTGCTTCTCAAAGACAACCCTGACATGGAAAGGTTTTAACGAGCACGGAAATAAGATGTGTGACCTTGATTCACTCAGTCATTGAGTTTCAGCCAGAGATACACGGTCAGTTGAGTTTGGTATGAGTTTGTGCTGCCACCAGAAATGGGCAGGGGAAGCCTTTTCCAGCACAGCCCTTGTGAGCCACCTGGTCCTGATCTCTGCTGTTCCAGCGCTAGCGCTTGTGGACAAGTCTGGAGGATGCCTTGTGTGGGAATCAGGTCCCAGCTCTCAATAGCTGAGGAAGGTCACCTGGATGCCTGTCCTTTTTCACCTTGCCATCCAAATTAAACACAGAGAAGAGAGTGGTACTACTACTTTTGTTGTTGGTTTTGTTGTTATTTTTCAGAAACCACAATAAAAAGGTGTGGCTGTCATGCTAAGGGTAGAGGGTTTTCTGCCAACAACCAGTTCATTCTCTTTCATCGGTTTCTTTCTTCCAGCTAAAGGAAGTGTGGCAGCAGAGGATGGTTAGCTCACAGCTCTGCCAGCAACTACAGCTCGTGCCACAGTGCTCAGGGTAGTGGCTAGATGGCACACACAAGGCTGTTGAGAAGGAGAGAGTCTTATGTGGAGAAAATTAAATACAGTAAGGACCAGCCTTTGCTGTGCACAACTTTGCAAGTTAAGTTGATTGGAATGGGTATGGTGGTGTGAACTGTGAAGACAGACATCAAGGCCAACAGCAAGAAGAGGAAGGGAGGATGCAGGAGGATGCCACATCCTGCAATGTGGCAGAGCTCTCCTCTGGTTTCCACATCTAGCATTTACTTCTCTGTTTAGCCAATTGCCCTGGAAATCATGAGGAACTGCTCTTTTTAATTACAACCATCATGATTCTTTTCTCTTTTAAAATCTCACCTCCATCCTGCCTTAGTGCTCGTCTGCCTCACAGAGCAAAAGTTGAGAGCTCCATCTTTTGACCCTTTCCCTTAGTTCCTGCTCACTTGTTTCACTGATCAAAACACAGTTAGCCCTGAGCAGGATGTTCCCTGGCACATCACGCATGGCTGGCTTTGGGGTTTGTTACAGGTGCAAAGCAGGCAGCAGGCATGCTAAAAGGTGCTGAGTTATCGGCCTTTCTGGCAACCGTGATTCTCCAGGCTTGGCTTCAGTCCGGGTAAAAATAGACTCTAGATGCATGTATGGGTAAAACTAGGCAGGTTTGGCTGTCAGTCACTCAGATTTCAGGATCTGACAAGCAAGAGGTCCAGAAGTCAGACTAGTAAATCAGGCTCCTACAGGAAGAGCTTCCCGGGAGAGAAGAGCTGCAGGATTCTACGGTACTGAGCTCATGGAGCATGGAAAGTCAAGCATTTGCAGAGGCTGGTATAAATAAAATCACCGTCAGAAAGAGCATGTTAAGAATTACCAGAAAAATAATATTCCTGGGATTCTCCTAAGTGTTTATACCCAGTAACCTGGCTGCCAAAAGTGAGCTATTACTGGAGGTTACTAACTTTGCGATCTTCTTGGAAGCCCACCAAATCATCTTGACCTCTCACACTTTGATGCTCAAAGGACTGGAAGTGGGGCAGCAATTTCAGCCTCTCCTGTTGCTGTTGATTCAGAAAGCATTTTAAATAGCCAGCTCAGCCAGCAATGCAGACTGCAAGCATAAAAAGAATAAAAATCCCCAGATTAAAGTGAAGGCTACATTAGGTACAATTGTGCCATAATTTTCTATTTAAGTCAATGTCAGGCTGGGCCTTGGATTCATGAGCACAATGAGGAACGTTTTGGAAAGTGGAAATTGCATTATGGCTTCTGTTTCCTTTCCAGGGAAGCATGTAAAGCACATTAGAGAGCGAGGGAAGGTCACGACTGCAGGGAACAGCACAGGATGTCTGAGAGGGAAAGGTGGGGTGAGAGGCGCTGCCGCAAAACAAGGACAGGGAAGCAGCAGGAGAGCATGAGGGTGAAAAGTGGTGACTGGAAACCTTGCAATACCTGAATCAGAATTCTTTCACATAAAAGGACAAAAAAAAAAAAAAATAGCTTCCCCCTCCCACCCTGCCCCTTACTTCTGTATTTCTGGCTTTTTTAAATCTCTTTTTTAAAAAAAAATTAAATATCCATTGTTGAGGGTTTTTTTTCACATCCTGGCAATGTTCTGAAATGTTTTAACTGCCAGACAGATAGACTCAGTGTTTCAAAACCAGCATGTGTGCACGTATAATTCTGATGAAAATGCTGGACAGGCTGGGACTGATCAAAATGTATTTGCTTAGCCATGATCAGTTAATACACCACTGAGTATTAAGTATTGTGCTTGCTGTATTGTGGTATGCACCTCCCAGCCATATTTCATGCATCATTCCCTCTGTCCATAAAATTATTTCGGAGCCAGCCCTGCACTGAGTCTTAAGCAGGGTGGAAGCCATCCCTCCCTCCACCCCCTCTGCCTAGGGCAGCAGGAGGATCCCAGGGCTGTTGTACACGGGCAGGGGAAGCAGTTTGGGAACCAGCTAGAGGAAGAGTCTGCTTTCTCTACTCTCCCTTTACTGCAGCCGCTACATTGGCCTTTCTAGGATCGCTTATTTGAAGCACTGTGCAGCACCTCCAGCTGTGTGCTGGGGAGAAAAGCATATGGTTTGGCATTAAGGAAGTAAGCATAAAATGTCCACGTATTTCTCAAAAGGGAAATTGTCTGAAAAGTCTGTCCTACAATAGCCCCAAAACCAGAGCAAGCTATAATGACATACCCTTTTGGTTTGCAGTTTATATGATTTTCTCTCTGGTTTTGCAGGTGTGCCACAGTTACGCTTCAGTGGCTAAGCAGCCTTTTAACAAGCTGTAGAAGGTACCCTATTGCTCAGGCACTGGCAATACTAAAAACCAGAACATACTATCCTTTAACCCTTTGCAGGATTATCTGGCCTAACAATACCGAGCAGTCTCAAAGTGATGACCTGTCCAAAGGTGCTGAGAGGAGGGAGGTCAGGAATTGAGATGATTACCCATTGCCTTTCCATTGTATGGCTGCTGCTCAGGGAATTTTGGTGCTTGAGTTAATAATCTTGCAAATGTAACAAGGTGGAGAAGGAACAGCACAGAGGAAACTATTTGGAAGGAATTAAAGATTAACAACACACCTTAAACACAACGGAGTAGGAGCAAAGGAAGGGAAATACTGCCCAAGTACAGTCTGTACCTGGTTTTAACAGGCGGGCGGGATTTGTTTATGGAAGCAGACAATGATCTCCTTCCTCCCTGCGGCAAAACATGTATTTAAAAGAAGTACTAGTAGGAGTGTTGCCTAAGTTCAACTTGCAAAGTAGAGCCTCAACACAAGCCTGGTCCGTTTGTGTTGCTGCTCTGTAAAATAATTATTTAATTATTTTAAATAATTGGGGGTTGGACTAGATGACCTTTAAAGGTCCCTTCCAACCCTAATGATTCTATGAATTTAAAACAGGAAGCTGCAGCTAGGTGACTGTTTAACTGATTCCCGAGTTGCATGGCTTTTCAGTCCGTGCTACCTTGGTGACTGCGTTCCAGGGACGTAAAATTCTGTGGTGAGAAGGCTGCTGGCTCAGCCATGGGGCACCCCAGTTGATTCAGTTGCTCCTCCATCAGCTTTTGCCATGAGGTTCTCAAGGTATCCCAGCCATAAAGGCAAAATGCCCTGGACAGCAAAGCCAGTCTCGTAGAGGATCACTCACTACGTGGTTTTGTCCTTATGAAAATAAAGGGGCAACGGTGGAGAGGGCCAAACTCTCCAGAATGGGTCTGCCTGCTCTGACAGAGGCAGGAGAAAACGACGCGTTACCCCGCTGCACTTCTGCTGTCAGTCCAAGTAAATTGGAGTTTGCCAGCCAAATTAAATACATAGCCCAACACCCCCTCTGACCAAGTAACATTAAGTCCGATTTAGAGTCCAAAGAGTACATTTTTCAAAATGTCGATGGCTAAACCAGAAGATCTAAGATCATTGATTTTTTTTACTTTATTTTATCTTAGCGAATGAGTTTTTAAAAATCCCTTATCAACTTCTCTTTGAATGCCTGAAAGGGGAAAAAAATAAAGGGTGTTTATTGGTATTAGCAGTAGTATTCCAAAATTTATTGTGTGCATTATTATTAATATCATTCTAGAGATGCAGTGCCAGCAAATTGTAGGTACAGAGAGTTTGCAATATATTAATTGGAGAACTAAAAAAGTACTGGAAATTAAGAAAGATGATGAGATGGAAGAGATGAGCTGAGCAAAGCGAAGACTGAGAATGGCACATCTTTCTTGCACTAATATGGTAATGAAATATAGCAGAGGAAGAGTGGGAATACTGATCTTCACGTGCTTCTAATAACTTCTTGCCGTACATGGTCAAATTTCTGTAAAATTGCTAACATGAGCTATTACAGGATGAAAAGACCTTTATGCCAATATAAATGCATCTCTGGTGCAGAGCTCTGTCACTTCTGCAATGAAAGGTTCTGAATTGATAGAGTATTACAGAGTGAGCTGGGCTGTGGAGAAACTGGTGGCTTCGTTTCACCTGTGCTATAGATTTAGCCTGCGTCCTCTGGTAGAGGACAAGAGTCCAGGCAGGAGATCCAGGGCCCACAAGCACTATGTAATGCAAATAAAAAACAACCCGAACTCCCACATGAATGGATGAGCTCTGGGCTGACATTACATCTCAGAAATGAGACTTGGTATTATGGTGGACAGTGCCGTAAAATCTTAGTTCCTGACTGCTCGACAGTCAAGAAAAAAACAGTGGATTATTTAAGAAGAAAATAGAGATGAAACCAGCAACCATTATTGTGCCTGTGTCATATGTGCTTCTGCTGCGGCCCTCGGAAGGCAACAGAAGAGGATGAGAAAAACTGCAGGGAGGGGTGGCTGGGATGATCAAAGGTGTGAAACAGTCCCTGAATGCCAAACAGCCAAGTAGGGAGAGGCTCCTGCAGGATGGGGAAGAGTTGGCTACTGGCTGTAATGGTCTCGAAATAGAGGGAGATAGATTTAGATTAGATATAAGGAAAAATTTTTTTACAAAGAGGGTGGTAGAACACTGGAACAGGTTGCCCAGAGAGGTGGTGGATGCCCTGCCCTTGGAAACGTTCAAGGCCAGGTTGGACGGGGCTCAGAGCAACCTGATCTGGTTGGAGATGTCCCTGCTCCTTGCAGGGGGGTTGGACTAGATGACCTTTGAAGGTCCCTTCCAACCCAAACCATCCTGTGATTCTGTTCTGTGCTAAAGGTCTGTAAAATCACCAGCAGTGCAGAACGGGTAGTTGGCTTTTGACGAGCTGAGAGCTAGGAGGCTCGGGTGAAATTACGGGGTGTTCAGTTCAGACTAGACCAGAGGGGACAGTTCTTCAGCCACATAATTAAGCTGGGGAGCTCTTTGCCACATGAGGCTGCGGATGCTAAAATTTACATGCGCTGAGGATGAGGCTGGGCAGGTTTGCAGAGGAGAAATCCACTGAGTGATACAGTTAAAAAACAAACCAGCCTGTCTGGGTCAGAAAGTTGCTGAGCTGCAAAACATTGAAGGAGGCCAGGAGGGAAAGTTTTCTCCCTTTTCTTAGGCTCTTCCCAAGGCATCTTTTTGGCTACTTGCCTCTAGTGGCTTCTCCAGTTTAAGAAAGCCTTTAAAAGTGCTCCAGGGAGGGGAAGGGCTAAAGGAAAACAGGAATCAAGAGAAATCACCTGCTTGTGAAGGACAACAAATGCAAAAAGGGCAGGGGTGTGAGGGTTACACAAGCGAAAGCTGAAGAGTCGGGGGCGCGGGGATATTGAGCAGAGCACCAGGCAGCACTTGCTCCCTCCAAGGCACCCAAGGGGCAGGGGGTGCTGCCCGGTGGGGACAGTGAAGGGTGGGAGGATGTGAAGTGGAAACTCTCCCCACAGCATCTTCAGAGGAGAATGGTGCCAGCAGCTGAGGCTGTCCCGGCACGCTGAGGAGGTGCAGCGGCAGAGGCATGAGTTGCTAACGTGAGGGGAAGATGGCAGCCTAAGTCTCAGCAGGAAGGTTTTGGGGGGAGGCTGAAGCAGCATTGGGATGCAAAGATGTGGCTGGAGGTCTCTGGTCCAGTGACGCCAGGCTGGTGGGCATCTCTTCCCCTTTGCTTTGCCTAGTTTGCCCTGACCCATAACTGGAGCCAAACCTGTGCATTCCCCCCATGCTGAGGACACATCGGTGGCAGTGTCCTCAGTGACACCTCAGTGGCCACAGTGACACAGGTAGATTTGGGACATGCACTTTGCTGGGGATCCCAGGGTGGGAAGCAGGGGTGGAGAGGGCAGTCTCAGGAGGGACT
Source organism: Chlamydotis macqueenii (assembly GCF_036417535.1). Classification (NCBI taxonomy): domain Eukaryota; kingdom Metazoa; phylum Chordata; class Aves; order Otidiformes; family Otididae; genus Chlamydotis; species Chlamydotis macqueenii. The sequence goes on along the minus strand of NC_141556.1, from coordinate 113,548,819 downwards.
CGCTTGGTGCTGGTGGAATTAAAACATTTGGCATTACCGTCTGTGGGCTTTCTGGAAAAGCTAACTGAAAGGTTTTTTCCTTTCCTTTGCAGTTTTGTACTTACAAACCAGGCTCCCCAGCACAGTTTTATGGTCCACGCCATACTGTGTGTGAAGTTAGGGCAGAACCCAAGAAGGAAGAACAGAGGCAAGCGGACTACAGAGTCTCTGGCATATAACATTGCAGGCCATGTATATCTGGCTCCTAAATTTTGGCAATGCATTTAAAAATTGATCCCTGTTCAGTAATTGTTCTTCCTTCAGGAAACACTGACTTATTAAGCTATAAGATTTTTAGGCCTCTGAGATCGACTGTCACCAAAGTGGAGATGACCACAGGGGTGGTATTCATCTTGAGCAAATTTGACATCCACTTTGCTTGCCTCACTCCAAATTACCAGCCTTCTGGAGGGAGAAGGGCCAGTAAATGAACTCCATTCCCACTCATTAAGAACTGAAGGATCAGGGCTGCTCTTCAGTCTCTCTCCTTTTCTCCAGTCTTCTCAACCCCAGCTGTCACAGGCTGGCGCAACCAGAGGTGGTGCCTCTGCCAGTTGTGTAGAACACCCAGGTTTACTGGTTCCCCTGAGGGACGGGTTCTCTGACCCTGGGCACCTCAGCTGCCCTGGCTGCAAGGGCGATGAGAGCCCTGCCCGGCTCCAGGCCTCGGTGCTACCCAGCAAAAGGCCTGGTCCCCTCCACAGGGCTCTCTCTGCTGTAAATAAGGTGGAAAGCTGTTTCTTTGAATACCTGATTTTTACCCAAACAGTTTCTCTTGACATTTCCACTGCTTTAAAATTATTTTTCCTTCTCTCCCTCTTTACTTTTCTGTGCATTGTTTTTCTGTGGGAGTAATTTTCTCTTCATTGCCTTTGCTTCTGTAAAGGACTTTGCATATTTTCCTTCAAATTGTTCCATTTCAAAATTTTTCCTTTATTTCAAACTTCCTGGTTGTTATGTGACTCTGCTGTGTGGTTTCTAGGTCTTCTTTTGCTTTACAGTGTCCTTTTTCTCTTGGGCACTTTCCCTTGAACAGCTCTACAGTGGTGATAGCATGAAAAATCTCTATCCCTCTGTGTCTCTATACAGAAGTCTAAAACACCTGTGAGAGAAAGAGAGACAAAGCAAGCATTTTAAAATATAAAATAAGGGGCATTTATTGATAGGATATTTGTTTTAAACAATTCCCTTATAGCATGAAGAGAAACTTTGCCATTTTATTAAAAATTACCTGCTTACTTTTCTTCATACTTTGTAGTCCTACCGCAGGCTTTCCACAAAAAGAGTAAGCATTTATTTTTGTGCTTTGTGCCCAGAACAGCTACTGCATGAGTGTTGTCCTGCCAGGATTAGGTGCTGAGAAGGTGCAGCCTGATGTTCAGAGGCAGAGTGCTCCTAATTTTACTGGAGGCCCTTGTGAATGGTAGGGGCTGCAGGTCTCTGAATCAGGATGGGTTTAGGCTTTGACTCACCGTCAGAGAGTGGTATAGCATTAAATATATACTGTTGGAGATACTTGGGAGGGTACATCTCCTGAAGTCCTCTCAAACAGATCCTTTTCAACTCAAAACACTCAATTCCTGGCACAGTTTCACATGGCGTGGCACTGGTTCTGGTCTGAAGCCCATCAAGACTAGCAAGCACCTTTCTGCCGGTACTCGGTCATACTGTAACCGGATTTTAGAAGTGACCTACATCTCTTGCTGCGTATCTCGGGCTGTCTTTGCGTAACCATCCATAGGTGGTCTAAATTTACCACTGCAGTGTGAAAACCTGAATCCACGAGCAGCAGTGGGTCTAGCTATTTAAACTGCTGTTTGTCCTGATTTCAGAACCGTGAGTAAGACTTGCACTTAGCAGTTTTGTCAGCAGAGCTAAGCTGGTGAATATTTTCTTTGGTGACCATTTTTGTTTCTGGTTCATGGCTATACCAACAAGAGCTACAGTGGAGGCTAGCAAAAAGAATTCTTTAGCTGATATTCCTTGTTTTGCTTGCTGACCCAGGTTTGCTAGCCCGACAGAAGGGGTTTTTACTTTCCAGTCTAGTTGTGTTTAGACTGAGAGGCCTTTGCCAGCTTGGAAGTTTTGCCAGTGGACTTCATTCTTTTTTTGAATTTCAGATGCAGGCAGATACAGATAGGCCTTCTACAGCTGTGTGTTGCCCTACCACTGTTTCTTTGCAGAGGCAAGATAGTGCCAGTCAGCCAACACTGCCAGAGAGTCACTAGGAAAAGCTATAGGACTGCAACTGAGTCCTCCAGTCTCAGTCCTGTCACCCAAAGCAAGCTGACAGGTATGTAAGTATCTGCTTAATAGCTCAAGAAACTCCTTTTGAAGATGGTATCAGACCTTTTGTCATCTTTTTTCCTTTCCTTATGAATACTTTTACTTCTGTAAGGTATCACGGAATTGTCATTTAAATTAGAGGAGAGAGATTGCTGTGGAGCAGTTGCTGTTCATGCAGAAAGGGAGAGTGGGCTCTGGGTGTGAGGCTGGGGTGTCTGGTAGGCACCGGCACGTGAAGAGTGCAACCCATCACTCCAGGCAGATGATGGAATGGCGTCTGGCTGACCATTCCTGAAACAAAGGGGACACCTTTGGCTTTGGAGACAGCTGAGACAAACTCTATTTAAGGTGTATTTAAAATGGGCTTTATTAATACAGAACTTTAAATTTAGCATGGGAAAGGTAATGTGTGCAAGCGTGTGACCCACTTCTCTCAGCTTTTAGGATGGAGATTCAGTTTTCCTCAGCATGCAACTGGTTAGAAGTGCAAGAAACTGTTGTGGTTTCTGGGATGTGAGCAGATCAGCCAGGCAGAGTGTGCCTGGGATGCAGGAACTGGGCAGCAGTGGACCATGTACAGAGCAGAAATGCAATGCAGGACCTGAGGCCAGTGGTCAGCAGTGGCTGGTTCTTCATCCACCTGAGAGAGGGATAACTTCAGCCTAAGCAAAGGTCACAATGATTCATCCACTACGTGGATGTAGCAAAAGCAGTAGCGATTCACTGTTGTTATGTCTGATTATGTCTGATTTTGTCATTGTGATATTATAAGAAAACTTTCTGGAATGAAGGAGTATTGTGTTAAAAGTGCCTCCTGACTCAAACTGTTTTCTCATATGGCACTTTCTCTCAAGGTAGAGATAGTGTTCCCAGAGAGGGCCAGATGGGAAAACTGGAGGTCTCTTAGTCACATCTTCCAAGAGCAGCAGACTATCTTTTTGTTAGATGCAAACTTTGGGGGATGTAGAAGGGGTGGGGAGGTGTTTCTCAGTTACTTATAGTAGTTAGTGCCAGAGCACTTGATCACATCAGTGTTTTGAGCTACTGGTTTTACAGCCACGTGCTTGCTGTCATGAGTTAGGGCTTTGTAAATTAGACCCTTGTATATTCTGCAAAATATTAACAGGTTTACTCTCCCTGCACACTCTTCATTCATTGCTACGTAACAGCAGAGAGCAATTTAGCTCCCTGGCAGTGTATTTTAGTAAGACAGCAAATTGTCTGTGTTTACTTATGCTGTACAATTCAGTAATTGTACGGCAAATCTTGGCCAAGTTCCTGAATAGTTGAGGCCTAAAAACAAGCTCTTAAATTCATATTTAGGTTCCTAAATAGAAGGTCTGATTTTTCAAATACTGAGTCCATCCTGACTCTTGCTGACTTTTTGGAAGCCAGTAGGCTATCAGCATTTTGAAAATCAGGCCTGCTATGTGTTCCCACGCTTGTATGGGGAAGCCAAACTAGGTTTTAGACTCATTTTAATATTTGTCTTTGTAGTATTGCAGTGCCTGTTTTATTCCCTGCATTGCAATAATTCCTAGTGGAGTTTATTCATGTTGACAAGCTATCAGTTTGAATTGATTAAAATGTCCGGTAAAAAATTTACCAGCCAGGTTGCTATGTGAAATCTTTGCTGGAAGTTGAAGAGATGCACAGAGTAAGAATATTTCGACAAGTTACTGTTTTTTTTCATAGAAGGGCAGCCTATAAATACCATCTTTCATATAACATGTGCTTCACTGCCTGGGCCTGACAACAAGCCTGAGTGAATGAGGTTTCATTGGAAAGGGTGATTTTGCCCTCAGTATTACTGGGAGCTCTTCAGTGCCTTTTGGTGAGGTTTTTCTCCCGTGCGTCAGTGCAATAAGGCTTCCTTTCCTTTCTCTATATAACTTCAAGGAGAGTCTGACTCATTACTTCAGGGGCTGAGCTAAATTCTATCACCCTGGACAGTTTTAAAAGATTGTTTAAGCCTCAAATACTTACGCTGGCTGCAGCAGCAGATGTGTGAAAGAGTGGGCATTCGCTTTGCTTCTTGCTGCTCATCCTCAAGAAGAGGAGACTCGCCTTAATCTGTGGGCTCAGAGGCACAGCAGAAGGACTTCTTGACCTAAGATAAAACAATGACAAAACCATTCCTGTGGAAGCGCAGCATGCAGGCACTTCAGGATGCTTCTGGAATATATTACTGGGGATAACTTACTCTTTCTTTTCAAAAGAAAACCATACCAGTGCCTTTAGGAAAAAAAAAAAAAGTCCTAGGTGATGAGGGGAAAGGGAAGTAATTATTTTTGGTAGTATTTAGAAGTTGTTATATTCAGAAGGCCCTGGAATGGGAGGATTTAACATAGGGTAAATCAGCAAGGTGATCTGGCACGATTGCAAAAGGCGACTTTGAAACAGTTTCTTGTTTTGGTCTCTGAGATCTTTCATTTCTTCCATTCAGGTGCCCTGATGGATCAAAATTTGCAACATTTTCAGTAATCAGTCAGCACTTTTTTTTTCTCAAATGAGAGCCTCTCCTGAGAAAATAATTTTATTCTGTAAGCATTATTTGGCTAAGTCTGACTGCATGTCTCCATTCCCCTTGCAGAGGCACAGCGATAGCCGGAATTGTTTTCGGTATAGTATTTATAATGGGAGTGATTGCCGGGATCGCCATCTGCATCTGCATGTGCATGAAGAACAACCGTGGGACTCGAGTGGGGGTCATCCGGACTACGCACATCAACACCATCAGCACTTACCCAGGTAAGGAAGTGAAATGACACCCCTGCAAGCGTGCCTGCATTCAGGGTAGAAGTGTATCTTTGGATAGTTACGGCTCCGCAGTAAACAGGAGATGTGAATGCGGCAGGCGGCTCTTCTCAGTCCCGAGGGAAACAGCACAGCTCCCTGCTGAGAAACGCAAGATTGCTCAGTGTGCGCAGTGTTTGTTAGCGCAGCGCTCTGCCTGGGCTGCTTTATTCGGCTAGTCAGTGGGTTAATGAGGGCTGGCCGAGTGCCATACTCACACAGCTGTATGGCTTGCGGTGCCCGCAGTAGGGCGTTGAGACGTCGCTCGGGGCAGTGCTGCATTGTGCGGGATAGACCTTCTCCCTGTGCCAGAGGCTCTCTGGCAACGGATCCGTTGTTCTTCTTTTGTGTTTTGGTTCTTGTATTTGCTTTTTTTCATGTGCAGTCAGCTCCTTTTCATTATCCGATACAATGAGGGCTTAGCGTACCACAGAGAGGGGGAAAACCTGGACAATAAGGTCTGTGCATCGTGGCGCAAAGGCTTCGAGTGGTGCCATGTGGAGTCTAACGCAGCCCAGGCCGGCTGGTACTAGGCCAGAGCTCACGAGCTCAGCTGGGTGCTGCGGGATCCCAGATGACTCCTACAAAGGCACACAAGCATCTTTGCAGTGCATTCTCTGCTGTGTGTCCCGGGAGGGATGGCTGGCTGGCATGCGGTGCTAGATCCCAGCTAGCTCTGTGCATCCGCCTGGCACTGTCCCTGAACGGATAGGGACTTGGAGCACGGCACAGAGATGCTTGTTGTGCCTTAGTCCACGTTAGCGGAGATCTGGTGGCGCTTGTTAGCTCTAGCTTGGTGTTGGACGTGCTCAACGCAGGCTTGTCTGTGGGTTTACATTGGTTTGGTGTAACAGCTTTTTAGGTGCAGGGCAGCACCAGGGATGGCACTCAGCTAATAAGCTGTCACAGGCTCTGGGGCACCCCAGGGGGACACTAGGGACCCTTCGTGGGTCTGCTTCAGTGCAGTTGTGCCCGTAGTGAGTGGGAAGTGGTACATCAGGCTTTACCTGAGCTAGTTCTGTGCAGAGCCACTCTCTGCACCACACTTGTCAACTTGTGCCAGTCTAGGATTGAGGTACAGGACTACCAAAGGTGGGTCTGCACTGAGCCACTTGGGTTCTGCAAGGCTCATTTGTCTGGGCTCCCCACCACGTGAAAGTGGCCACGTTGCTGAAGAGCAAAGCTGACCCTGGAAGCAGCATGATGGTGTTTATGTAATGCAGCTATGTCTCTGCTTCAGTGGCACTGTTAATTACAAATTCAAGAGCGATTGCCTTTGGGATAAGTTGAGGGTTCACTGTAATAAAAGGCAATGGTTTTTCATGGATGAAGTCCCCTCATCCCACTCTTAGAGATCGCCTGCCTTTATATTCCCTCCTGTTGCAAAGGTTGCAGTAAACCCCAGGTGCATTATGTATACTTACAGATAAGCTATGCAATATTTATTATGTGTTCCTTTATCACATTCATTGCTCTGAGTGTCTGTTTTCTCCCTCATGTGCTTACTTTCCAGTTAAACTAAAACCATCTATAATCATCCTTATAATTGCAACGTTGTTTTGCATAGGGAGATGAGTAATGAAAGAAAACTCCAATATTCTCAACCATGAATTGCTGAAGAGCTACTTCAGAATCTAATAGGCACTGCAAGCTGTAAAAACAAGAGCAAAATGAAGATTCTGGGGCTGTAGCCTTTTTTTCTCCCCAAGTCTGCCTCTGCAGTGACTCACCCCTATCCCTCTCCACCTCCAGGCAGTTTGACTCTGCACGCTCCCCGTTCCTGGTGCAAACATTAGTTCAAGCGGTTCTTCCTCTGAGCAGCAGCAGTTTTTTGAAGGATGAGGAAGCCCTGAAATTGTTTCTGTTTTCCCCACTGCCATGAACACTTTTGGAGTAATGACTGACCTGGCTTTGGCTGCAGAGTTTGTGACCAACTCGCCCCTCTGCTATTACCTGTTTTGGACAGGATCAGCAAGCGAGAGGATGTCCTTCCTTTGGCCTCAGCCACAGCGGCAGCTGGGTTTTCAGAGCAAGGAGTAATTTTCATGGCATACTGAGATTTGAGTTTCTTCCTCCCATCACAAACATCCTAGGTTTCTGTTTCCTCTCTATTCAAGTACTATTTCACTGCCAGTCCGCCTGAGACATCTGGAGAGGGGATAGGAAAGCATCCATGATGATATGAACAGAGAAGAAGCAGACGCTGGACCTTAGAATTTGTAAAGACTACTCTAATGGGGTCCTGATGTGGAGACTTTGGTTCCTACCGCCTGAATGTCAACTAGAAAATACTTGAGGGCCTGTATTGCAAATAAAGGTTTTTAACTATGTCTTCTTTTTTCTTCCATTTCAGTGGCTCCACCACCATATAGTTACGAATATGAAATGGAGTACCCAGCTGACCTACCTCCACCTTATACTCCAACCCCACAGACTTCAATACAGTATCCCCCACCCCCTCCATACCCTGGATATTCAGGGAAATAATTACATGGCTTCACACAGATATTAACTGACTGTTGATACAGCCGGCACTGTTGGGACAAATATTATCAGCTCAGGGACGAATAGGATGAGGTCTGCATCAACACATATGGCCAGGTGTTGAAATAACCTGGGAGGGTTGCCATGGCTGAGGATGAAGAAAAATACTGTCCACTCCAGACCGTCACGTTTAGTGATTAAACAACGCGTGACCAAAGAAACAATTCCTGTAACTTGGTGCCTGATGAGTATTGCTTGGCATTAGTGCTTAGCTTCAGCTGCAGCCTGTTACAGCGTGTGGTAGTGGGGGTCTTCCCATGTAAGAATTGTGCAAATGCTTCAAGAACCTGCTTTGAAAGCACAAGTGGCAGCTGCTGGGGCTTATTCTGGGGGAAAACTCCAAATGTGGTCTTCAAGTGCGTGTTACACCTTTCCTTGCAACAAGGGGAATAAGGAAGAACAAGGAAGACTGAAGCAATTTTCAGTTTCTACTTCAGGCTGATAATACCAATGATCAGCTGCGCATATTGGTCTGATAAACGTATTACAAAGACAACTGCCGTCATAGTTGTTCAGTAACCAAAAACTGATGGATATTATTTTTGGCCAAGTGCAGGTTGTTTTAAGTGCCTACTTTTAAACAGTTTGAGACTAGTTTGTGGCCTAAAATGTAAACATAAAGAGCATTTTTATATGTGAGATACACTAATTTATAGCTGATTTACTTGGACTTAAATACTGTATACATTGGAAATATGCTACAATGCCTTTTTTGTCAGCAAATGATACTTCTGATTTTTTTAAAAAATACTGAATTGGGAAAACTCGTAAGTGGGAGAAAAAACACAAACTAAATATTGAAGTGTCATAGATTTTTCTCCAATCAGATTGTGTAAAGATTTTTTTTAAAAAAAAAAACATATTGTTTACCAGTAATAGTTCTATTCAGTGTAACCAAAGATGAGCATAGAGACTGCGAGCATCAGATTACTCTTGAATGTTGTCTTGGGCATTTTAAAACTGTAAGTCACCGAATAATACTTTTTGCATTTGTCACACATATTGTCCAAAATTACTTAATCTCTGCAATGTAAAGTACAGACCTTTATGATTTAAAATGTTCCATTTACTTACGGGGCTAACTGTAATTCAGCAGCAGCTATTTGACTTTGGAACAGAGTATCCCATTACCTAAAGCATCATCCTTCAGTGGCCAGACTGGTATTTTTCTCAGTTTTGTATGCAAACCACAAAGGTGGTGTTCTCTTTGGGGATTTAAAAGTGCTGAATGCCCTTAGTTTGAGTTAGGTGGCTGGCCAGTTTTGAGAATGCTACAGCCAAAACAGTAGAAGGTAACAAAAATACAGCACCTAGAGTTCAGGACAGCTGTGGGAGCTCCCTTCAGAGGGAGGGACTGGAGGTTACTGCTGATTCCCAGAGATCAGAACACATTTAAATGTTTTCCAGAGTAGCCCTCATCTTCTTTTCAGGTGTATCAGTGTATTAATGAATAGAAAAGCAGCTTCCAAAAGGTGCTACTGTATCCAAGTGAGGTCAACTGACAACCTCTCATCACCCCCTAAGCGATATTTTTGGCATTCAGTCCTGATGCCGGGAAGAATTGAAGCAACCTTTGAGCTTTGAGCACAGAAGTTATTTAGAGGCTTTTGTGTGAACAAGACCTTACTGACTGTTCTTGCTCAGATTTTGTAATTGTATTTGTCCTTTCCAGTCTGACTAAGCTTATCCTTTTGAAACCCCACGTGAAAGCACAAATGGCCTCACTCCCCGCCACCGTAAGTTCAGAAGATCTGTGTTGTGGCCCTTGGCCAAACTGAGCTTTGAGTCACAGGCCCATTAGCTACCTAGGCATTTGTAACCTAGTCAGAGGAAAACTGAGCTACGTCACAGGTCTTGCTTGCTGCTGGTTCCATGGAGTCTTCTCTGAGGGAGGAAAGTTGTATTCTCACCTCTGTCCTGAATATGTTACCTCTACAATTACTTTTGCTCTGGGCTATGCCCTGTGACATTTCAGCTGTTACCATGACCTCTCAAGAGACGGATGTTCCTCAGTTGAAATCCTCCCATGAAGGGCAACCTTGTGCATGCAGTGTTTTGGCAGTTCCTACTCAAAACCATCTGCTGGGGTATTGATGTGCCTGCCAACGTGGTGGCCAGCATGAAGAACAGCATGGGCATCGTTTTCTCTGCGGGAAATCCTGTTCCTGCCACATCATTCTATGCTCATACCTCAGCACTTTCCAACTGATCACACTGGATTATATTTTTGTGCCAAACAGTTACCTGTTGATAAAGAGTATTGTCATTTTTCCCATTCTTGTATTTCATTTCTTTGTGCTGAAAATGCAGACGCACAAATCAGAGAGCAGTTTGTATCTGATGAAGCCGTTCTCCTGAAAAATACAGAGAAAGGAAACTATCCTATAGATTGTAAATCTTCCCTTAGAGGAAGAATTTCTCCAGCCATGGCATTTGTCAGAACAAGTTATAAAGCAGACTTCTTAAATAAAAAGGCATTTCTGGAAAATAACTGAAAGTCTTTGATCACAGAGTCCTCTGTTTTTCAGCTTTGCAACTGAGTATTGCCTCTGATGATATTGCATAAAGGTCATAGTGACTGAAATACCTACAGTGTATCCATGGCTTGTTCCAGGGGAAGAGTACAGAAATAGGAAACTGAGAATCTCATTGTGATAGAGAACTATTTGTTTGCTATGAGAACACTAGTGAGGATGTTGATTTTAGTATATTAATTACTGTTCTGCAGATTCACCTATATCGGGCCATACTAGACAGTGATTTTTATCTCGAAGGACACTACATCTCTTGTCCTTGCTAAGGGCATAAAACATAATGGTGTTGCTCTTCCAGCGAACCAAGTAAATCTAGTACAGAGTAGCCTCTTTGCAGAAGGAGGTGATGATTGCATTGAAAATAAGCAAGCAAACTGAGACAGCCAGAGAGGAGGAGGGAGTCAGAAAGATTTATAAAAGTAAGGGAGTAGAACAAAGAAGTTGCTGCATAAACAAATGGGAGCATTTGCTAATACTAAAGCTTTATTAGTTGAATTTGATTGAAGAAGTTGAAGTGTTGTTATACCTTAAATGTTATTTTCTTTGTGTGGAAACATGTAATTTGTTCAACACCTCCTTATTCAAAGTTCCTGCAGTGCACGTACTGCCGGCCAGTAGTCATTTATTCTGTTTCAGATGAATAGCTTGCAGATGAGCGGGTTAGTACAAAGAGATTTTACTTAGTCACACTGGCTTATTTCAGTCTCATGCCCTCCATCATATTGTAAAGTAGGAAAAAAAAAAAAAAGAAAATGTATTCTGTGGCTGGGAAAGGCCAAATGATCTTTTGGTTTTCTCGCTTGGCAGTGGACAGTATTGCTGATTTGGTTGGTGAGTGTAGCATGGCCCTGAGGAGTTCATATTCCTGGACCAAATGCTACTGATTTTCTTGTGGTCTCAGGTTGCTCTGCCTTTGGCTCATGATTCCTAGGCTGAGCTGGGCAGGCAGAGCGGGAAGGCCACCGTGTCAGAGGTACAGGACCTGCTCCCGTGAGCCTCTCTCCTTGGTTTCCTAGTTTAGCACATTAGATGGCTGCCTGGTTGCACAAGCACTGTTACGGGTTGGAAGCAGCAGGAGTTGCAGGTGCTTACAAGGGCACATATGCTTGCCTACGCTCTGATGCCTGTCCTCTTTTGTGGGAAAAGAAAAAAAAAAATTGTGTGATGTCTTAGTTAATCATGTATGGGGGATATTTCAAGCCATGATTCATTTCACAAACTTAATTTAATCTGGCATTTCTTTTAACTTTTTTTTTTTTCCCAGAAAGAGCTACTTCCGAACCAGTTATCTTTCTGACAGCCTACTGTTTCTCAGGTATATACCAAACAGCAGGAGAAATGTATTTCAGAGCTAATGACCCATTTGGGAGACTTTACAAATTAGGTAATAATCAGTTAGAGGAGTTAAAAGGCCAAGGCAAAGCCAAGGGAAGTTAATGTGCTAGGCTGCCATTACCTAAATGATACAGTCCCATGAAAGGATCGTTAATGCTATTATAAGCCTTTTTTAATTAATGAAAAATGTAACGATTTGCTTTTGTAATGTTGGTAACTTTGAAAGATGCCGTTTTGCCAGTGTACTGGACCACATTTTCAATAGTGCCACAATGAAAAGATTAGATTGCTCCACAGAGCACCTGGATCAATACTAACAGTGTTCTTGGCATAGTAGAAATAGAGTCTTTCAATTTAAAGCAAATGTTCTCAAGACCCTTTGTGAAACCACAGTGATACTTTTTTTTGATGTAATGGGATAGTTCATAAAGCACTGATGGCTATCTATTAGAACAGTAAATGTTTGGCATTTCAGTATTCACTTTCATCCTGAAAGCTCTCCAAATGCTTTAGTAACTAGAAAAATAATTATTTTGGTCACCTTGGAATAAAATGCAAGAGGTATTTAACAGCACACAGTAGTAGTATGTAACACCCTGAGGTAGAAGAATTAAGGGAGATGGAATATATTTCTTCAGTTTCACTACAATGTTGGTGCTTGGTCAAAACACCTTGAGAAAATAATGACCAAGACCTTTTAGAACACTGGAACAGGTTGCCCAGAGAGGTGGTGCATTCCCCATTCCTGGAAACATTCAAGGCCAGGTTGTACGGGGCTCTGAGCAACCTGATCTGGTCGGGAATGTCCCTGCTCCTTGCAGGGCGATTGGACTAGATGACCTTTGATGGTACCTTCCAACCCAAACTATTCTATGATTCTATGATTTTCTAAACAGTACACCCAGTCTAGTGGTGGATTTTATATTGCAGCAATGTCTCAGGTCCAAAAAGCAGAGCGCCGATCCAAGTCTGGATTGCAGTGCACTCGTTCTAAAAACACTCCTCCTGCTCTGTCATTATTTTGGTGTGCAGTCAAAAGAGATGAACAGAGGACTAAAGAAAGGAGGGGTAATGGTCTCTTGCTTTGCAAAAGGGAAGGAGAGATGGGGAAAAAAAAAAAGGGTCAAGACTTTTTGAATTTGTGTGACCTACAGAGGACAGCTCGCTGGTGCTGTTGCCAGCCACTGTCACTGTAAGATGAGCAAAAGCAATGAGCACGGAGTGTGCTGAAGAGCTGTGGAAGAGCTGCCATGCAATCAGGAGAACAGCCCAGAGAAGGATCCAAGGAGCTCTGGTCTGGGCATCATGTAACTCAAGGAACTGGGAGCAATAACTGGAGCAGAAACATTTGTCTGGTTTGCTGTGAAGATTAGATGTTCAATATTTACACAGCACTGGAAATGGAAAATGTTAATTGTTTTTGTTACGCTATGCACCAGTAGTATTTTGTATCCTTAGTGGAGAGCAGGAAAGGGCAGCCTTTGGATGCCCTTGCTATCTCAGTGATGACTAAGAATGGACTAAAGCCAACAGAAGCAAAAGGAAAGCCAAAGACTTAGGTGTTTCTGAAGAAAGTGGGGTTTTTTTTGTCATCCTAGCATATGGTGCTGGTTCCCTCACGGAGGCGAGCTGGCCTGCTGCCAGCGAAGGCAGCTGATTTTCAACAGCTGAAGCCTGAAGGAGGGAGGCTGAGGTGGCAACTGGGTAATGCTGGTTTACCCAGGCCTGAGTCTTCACCTGAGCCCTCTGCTCACTCGCAGGAAACCTGCTGGTAGGGGAGGCTTCAAGGCAGTTCTCCTTTTTTGCGTAAATGCCAGGCTGGCTATCTTGGCCCATAACCTTTGCAGCATATCTATGATGCAGTCATTTTGAGGAACATGGGCAAAATCATTTTTTCATGGTCAGTAAGCAATGCCCAGCTTTCTCTTGATAGAACCCATGCTGTATTGACAGGAAGTCCTCCATTGCAGGAACTAATCTGGAGACTGGTACAGCCTTTCACCAGTCTATCCAAATTGCCAGGTCTCTTTTATTTTACAGCATATTTATTGGTGACTCATCTCATTGCTCTTATGTGCTCCCTCAAGATCCTTCATGACTGTGTCCTTATTTTACTGCTGCTTGCCGACGGGCTTTTCCGAAGAGTGCTGATCACAGGAGCACATTCTCCAAGCAGACCCTTCCCCTGCCCCCCCTGCATCACCACTGCTAGGAGCTGCCTGGGGAGGCAGCCCCATACCCTGGTTTTGAACATCTCCTCCTCTGCAGAGGAGGAAGACCAGCTGTTCAGCAGCTATCCTGAGATCACCCTGAGGCCAAACTTTGCTTGTGATGAAACTCCACTCGCTCTCTCTTGTTTCCAAAAATCCAAGTGTGGTCAGTAAGTTTAGAAAGAGGAAAGGGAAGTGAAAAAGAAGTCATGCCCACATCTGCTTTCTGGTTTAGCTCAGCTCTGAGGGATGTCTTTTTCCTTGTGTGTTGCTAGCTAGCAAGTTGATAGCATCTCTCCTCTTTTCTTAATATTTCTATTTTCCTCCACTGTAGAGCACCTTTAACAGGAGAGGAGGGTGTGCTGTGGGCATCTGTGCAACAGCAAAGCCCAAATGTTCCCTGGGGGAGCCTTGTGATTTCGGTACCTAGAGCCCTCTGCTTTGTGTCCGGACTTTAATGAACAATTGCTCAACTGGGAACTTGTTTTTACCCTTTTTCTTGAAGTATAATACACTTCTTGGCTTATTTTTTAGATATCTAACGTCCATTGGTCTTATGCTAGCAGTAACCTGTTGGTGACTAGGCTATGCTTAATTAAACAAAATGTTAGTCTCTGGCTGGGAATCCAGTGATCCCATGTAGTGGTACTCAAACTCTTTCATTATACCCTGAAACTTGAACAACAGCTTGACAACTGCAGATTATATTATATAGATTGTACGGTGGGATATGGAGAATATAGAAGTGCAATAAATCTGTATACTTGGCCCTTGTTTGAGGTTGAGTGTCATAGCAGTGAGCTGCTTTGTTATGGTAATGGGCTTGGGGTGGTTGATAACTTGCCGAGGCACAAAGGGATAGCAAAGTACCTGCCGTTTACTGACAGCTAAGAGACAAGGTTGCTTCTGTACCTGCTGCCTCGCATAATAAGAATTTACGAAATCTGAAGCTGCCCTTGTCAATTATCATCATCATTATTTCTGTGTTTAAAAAACACGGCAGAGTTCTTGTGGGCGTTCATTAAAGTGCTGGGGTAGTGCAGTCTCTACTACTGTGCCTCAGCTGAGATCTTACCAGGTAAATTATTGAGATTTAGGAATGAGAATAAATACATATGTGCTGCATTGCTGTTCCTCATTTGGTGATGCTCTTCCTCTGAGGTGGGAGGGTGGGGGATCAGCCATCTGATTCAGGGTTGGGAAATCTGCCGGTACATATGTGTGCACATGGTGACGAACTTGGAGATAAACTGTCCCAGCTGGGTGATAGATTTGGGCTCCTTACCAACAAACTGTGAACCTGTGTTTAAGAGGTCTGCCACAGCTACGCTACCGCTGTATAGCCAAGTTCATAATCTACAAGAGACTATAGCGAGCTGTAAATGGTTCCTGTCACATCTGAGAGACTGGTAGAATAAAACAGAGTTTTTAGCAGCTCTCACTATGTGATTACAATCAAACTAGGGCAGTTTAGTAAGCCTTCCCTACTGGGGAGGGCTCCCTTTCCCCAGCCGCGTGTCCTCACGCCCGCCTGTACAAGTGGCTGCTCCCTGATTCTGCAGGGGTTGGTGGGCAGCACCCACAGGGTGGCAAAACGAACGGGGGACATGGCAGTAAGTCAGCTTGGCAAGAGCCAGTACTTACTTCCATTGAAAAATCTGTCATTCAGATCCTTCTGGTTGCTGGTGTTTATGTCTGGTCAGCCTCAGTGAGTGACATTGAGGACAAGCTGTGACCAGTGATGTGGTGCAGAGAGGGGATGCTGTGTGTCTCACGGATTGAAGTCCTGCGGAGAGGTAAGATTGACCTAATAATCAAGAAGCCTGGGAAAAGTCACAACGTAAACATGTAGATTTATCATTGTTTGTCTTTAAAGCCAGAAGAGTAGCATTCTGATGTTCCTGTCCCTTCCACACCTGTCATATTTGTTTAAAAAAAGATCAGGAGCCCAACATGTGTTCTTTCTCTAGCTGAGATGAGTGCAGAGATTTTCCTTTTTAAGCCTGATCTGCTCACTGGTAAGCTTAGACAGTGATCATTTTGACACTAGTAAAGATAATAAAAAGGATAATAATTCAGATCTTAGATCCTGGCTTGTGGGAAATGAGGGAAAGCAAAGCATCCCACTAGTTGGAGCTCAAGATTCATTGAAGTTTTGAAGCACTTCTCCATCCATGGATGGAGAATATTTTGATCATGATAGTCAAGGTATCTGATGAGAGTTTTCATAAATGGAATAGGACAAAAGTGATTGGTTGTGTCTACAATAAAGAATATTTCTGGTCGAGACAGAACGAAGTGCCTGGTTCACCAGGTGCCCTGTTCACCATGACCTTCACATAAGACTTGAATGATGAAGTTGGATTAAGCAAAGTGGGATCTACATCCAGAAATACACTTACTCATTTTTAATCAATTTGATGAGCTGGTATTTTTGACCTTAGCAATTGAAAAGGGCAATTAAGTCTCTGCCATTTGCTTCTTCCATGCGGCAGGAGTAAGGAAGCGGAGTACAGGCTGACCTCTGGCAGTAGCTCTGCCTATCCTTGCCCTCCTGCGGAGCCTGGTGACAGCACAGGCGGAGGGAACAGGCACCGCTCCAAGCATCTGCATCCAGCCTTGGGAACTGTTGGGCAATTACATTGCTGGCTCTGCAATCTCCATACTGTTAGGTTTTGAGACTGTATAGGGTTTTTTTGTGTGAGTTGTCTTCATATCTGAGTGCCTACCCAAGGGTTGAGAATATTTTGTTTGACTTCCTAGCTTCTAGGAAAAAAAAATACTCTTCCTGTATGAATGTTATATTGCTATAAAAGGCCAATTCCAGTGGATCTATGGGGTAGGCAAACAAAAAAAAATGATAAATCTTCCCTGGGCTTCACCTAAAGACTTCCTCACTTCAGGTAATTAGCTCCAGTCCACCCTGGGTACAAGGGCTGGAAAATGACAGCCAAGGATTTCTTCTAAGGGGAATTTCTCATGCTGGGCAGTGGGAGTGACTTTGGTGCTGCTGCTTTAAAATATGTGACCTGTAATTTAGAAATATTTCATTTATCCTGGTTATGAAAAGGAGACAGAACAACAGGAGATAAGTTTTCAAGTGCAGATAAATCTTTCTGTTCTTCATATCTTGGAGGTCAGTGTTTAAAGGTAAGAAGCTGTAGATAAAGATCTTCAGCAATTTTCAGTCTTCTCTTGCCTATATATTTCCCAAGTGGCTGTCAAGTGTTATTTCTTCTTGGTGTTGTCAGCTTCTATTGCCTGGTACATGAGATATATTTTAATTGACAGCCAGTAACAGCCATTCCAATCATAGTGAAAATGGTATTTTATAGCCGATGTGGATGGAAGTCGTAACTTGAGGATGTGTCAGTTACTTGTTGGAAATATGAATAATTGATACTGAACACAATACCTTTTCACAGTCTCTATTTATTAGAGACAATGCAATCACAAAGTAGCTTTTTTTTTCATGGTTTCCTTTACATATGATTTGCTCGTCTGTGTAATTCAGGAAGAAAATTACTCAGCATCTAGTCAGGGTCTGAGTGAAGACTTGAACTTAGAAATGTAATCAGGCATGACAAAATATTCCGTTTTGCCCACGGAAATATTGAATACAAGGTCAACAGTTAAAGTGTCTTGCTGGCATTGTTCATAGAAATGTGCCAGCAAGACTTCAGGTGAGGTCTGCATGGCAACGTGGAAATGTGATTTTCACACGTTGTCCACCTGGCAGGGCAGCAGAGAGAACTTGTCAGTCAGACCCACAATGGGAGGGTACGCAGAGGCTCTGGAGAGACTCCACCACACTCCAGGAGAACTTTTGTGAGCCCCTGGTCCCCACGTCTTCACTGCTGCCATTACTCTTGTTGTTACCAGTAAATTTGAGTTGGGGGTCTTGAATTAAGTGAGATCTGATATCCCACCAAAGGCAACATGCGAACAGAGTACAGTAGGAGAGGGAAGGCCTTTTAAAGAAACCTTTTGGTCTGATCATCCATTCACATGGAAGATGACGCTGCCATGGTGTATTTGGTTTCACTGGCGATTAACGTGTTTTCTGTTACCTGCGTGGTATTTCTGAGCTTGGCTAAGGCTCACCATTGGCTCTGTCACTGATCTTGAAATTTAATATCTGCTGGGCTGGAGTGTGATACAGAGACTTAACTATCTAAACCTTTTTCTGAGACCATGCCTCACCAACATCAGTTCTTGTGGTGACTGCAGGCCACCAAACCTGCCCTAAGCCCCTTAGTGGAAGAAAGCATCATTACCCTGCACGCTGCAGGGGTGTTGTCAAGACCAGAAGGAATTTAAAACCATCAAAGTGGATTGAGAGGCGTCCCTTTTTTAATCTTTGTACCTGATGTAGGTTATACAACAGATAGCCTACAAGGCAGTTGTCTTTTGATAAATGAAGGGTGAATACTAGCTGGCTGGGACAGTTGTCTTTAATTTGCTTTATTTACCTTGAAATTAGTAGTTGGCCTGTCGTTTTGAGAAAAGAAGGGGGTTTTTTCCCCTTTTGTTTTACACGAATGTTGAATAACTTCTAAGACCTGGAGGCAAAAGTAATGAAATCACTGTAATGCCGGAAAGCTTTCTACCTACTCTGGGTTTGTAGCTCACTTTGGCTAAGATGACCTTGTCTACAAGTTTTCATGGATGTTTCCTGTGTCTTCCTTATCCACCCAGAGGGTTTTTCTTGGAAGATTTTGAGGACTTTCCAGAGTTTTGCTGGGAATATGCAGCAGACTCATTGAGGCCACCATGCAAGTGAATCAAGCAGGAAGGCTGCCGCCTGCCAGATGGCTGCCTGCACACCAGGAAGGGGCAGAGAGGTCTTCAGCTCAGATGCTGCTGATTGCCTGCTCTTTGCGGTAAATTAATTTTATCTTTGAAAGAGATTTAGTGCATCTTCACAGAGCTTTCTAGAAAATTCATACTTATTCTATGTGCATTCGTATTTCTGTCCAGGAAATCTCCAGGCTTAAATAAAGGTTGCTGAAAAAAGGAAGGACAATAAAGATGTTTTCCCATAGGCTAAGCTAATAACCAGTCCTAGTTATCTTATTGCAAAATCAAGTGGAATAAAAGTCAGAGTTGTTTGTTTTAATATTGGCAGCAACTTTCCATTCCTCAGCCACACTCTGCAAACAACAGGAGTCACTCCCCCTCACACAATTTTTCAGTGGGATAATTAGCTAGCTCACAGCTTCAAAAAAAATAGGTAAATACTTGTCGTTCGCTTAGAGATAATATAGAGTCTTTTAAAAATATCAACTGAGATGCAGAAAGGAAGAGCTTCCTTCCTGTTTAAACCTGAACCAAAGCTGTAAGTTCAATTTTTATGCCCCAAACAGAATGGCTCCTGATGGCTGTCCTCTTGCAACAAGGTACAGTACCGCAGTGCCTCGCTCTCTGCGACGGTGCCATCTGCCTCTGTGTTTGGTGGGGATCCTGTGTGGCAGGGACTCTGGGGCAGGGGGAGATGGTGGAGCTGGTCTGCGCTGCTGTCGCACAGCTGTGGGGTGGGCTGGCTGCCCCCCCCAGGCCCTCTCCTTGGACTGCCTCCATCTCTGGCGGCTGGCACCTCGTATCTAGCTGGGATATGCCAGCTTCTTCACAAAACATTGCTGGAAAGGTGAGCTTAATGAGACTGAAGTCAGCAGGTAGTGTGGCAAATTATCTTTTTATGTCTGTAGTTGATTTTCACACATCAGTTCCCTCTCCCTTTCCTCTGAAAGCTGCCTGTTGAGCAAAAATATGAGTACATGAGTAAAAGTCCCTTGGCCCCAGCTCTTCTGGTCTGAGTGTAATTCCTCCTCTCAGTAGGGTGAGCAGCAGCTTTGAGCCCTTGGTTTCTCTTTTTTGAGAGAGGACAGTGAATGCACTTACAGGTGAAATCTCAACCCAAGATGACTGGATCGTCCACAGATACGGTCCTTCATTGTGTCACATCGAAGCAAGCACAAAAAAATACGAAAAAAAAAACCCTTGCAGTTGGAAATACTAGACAGTGAGACCTGTGCTCCTTTCCTGTCAGTGGGCAGCCTGCTCATGGGTGCCCAAGCCCAAATTGTGACAATCCTCATGATTTTTAATAACTATTGGCTTTTAATAACTGCTTTAGTAACTGAGATTTTTTCCCCCCTTTTCTCCAATCCCCAACATATAATTGGGGTTTCTGTTGGCATGAGGATGCCTCATTTGGCTACATCACACTGTTCTTCCTGGGTGGGAGTAACTCTGTGGCAAATAAGTACCCTATACCATAATTACCAGAAAGGAAAGTTGTACTGCTTCACATGTACTGTCTACGATTTAGTTGTAAATGCTTCTCAGAAAGGCAAGGAAACTCTGCACGTCCCTCTTACGTTAGTCTCCAATGCCCTCTCCCCTTTTGGGGACCTTGCAGACACAAACCTAAAAAAACCCAAGCTACCACAAAAGGCATCTCATTGCCTCAAAGGTTGTTTGACTCTTCTAGTGAAAACAGTGAAGAAATAACTAGGAGCTATCACTGAGTTTCAGAAATAAAGGACCATATTTGTTATCACTAATAGCAATTTATTGTGGGGTGTTTTTTTTCTGTAAGTTCCCCATTCACAGAGAGTGCTGTGAGAGAAGTTTGTTCAGGCACAGTGGTGCTGGGGGACAAAGCGAGCAGTGGAATAGGCAGAATCCCTCCATTCCTCCAGAGAGGTCCTTGCCTTGTTTGGAATTCAAATTCACATGGTTATCTCTTCTTCCAGAGCCAGCTCAGCCTCCAGTGGCTTCGGGTTGATACATGCCAGATGAGATCTTACCCCCAGATACAAGGGTAGGGCCCCACTACAAGCACAATATAAGCCAATCTCTTCCTTAGTAAGGATTTAAACATGAATTTTTTTTTTTAAAAAAAATAAATAAATTTTAAAATGTTCACTTACTCATTTTTCAAAGGGGAGTAAATTCTTATTAGATGGTATTAACCAAAGGGCAAGATGTTATGTCATTACCTCTAGACAGCTGCTGTTTCTCTGTTGTATCTCTGTTGTATGAAACCTTCGAGAAACATGTAGGCTAAATGGCTGTTCTTAACAGAAATACTGTGTCATAAAAGCCACGGGCAAGCCTTGCCCACCACAAGGGCAGGGAAGGAGTGCCTTTTGCAGGGCAGAGAACAGTGTACAGCATGGCCTACCCACCAGCTCTGAAAAAAAAAAAACCCTAGTACCTTTATTTTAATCTTCTTTCTAGAAGGGAGAGTTAACTCCATGACTTTAAAAAAGCACCTCTGAAGTTTAGAGGATGAGGAGCTTCTCTCATGCTTGACCCCATTCTTGTCACCAGATAACAACAGCGCAGTCCAGGATCTCTGCAGAGCTCAGCAAAGCAAAGAGTTTTTCAGCTGACAAAAAGGAGAGATGTTTTGTGAATGCCACATAGGCATGAGGTGTTGTAGCCTCACTGCATTTTAAGGAGAAAGTTAGTACTTTATAACCTTTTTTTTTCTTTTTTTTTTTAATATGGATTCCCCACAGTGTTTCTAGGATAGGATAAATTCTTACAAGTAAATTGCTAATGATAGCTTTCCCTGACTCAGCACATGCAAACAAAGAGATTTTGGCATCCAGAGTAGGCTGCTGGTATGGTGCTCGTCACCCCAACTCTGATACACAATAGCTCTGGGGCCAACATTTCTGCTCCCTGCCACTGAGCTGGCATTACAGACTGGGGCTGCCTGCCTGCTCGTGCTCCTGCCGGTGCCCCACTCCCCATGTGGGACCCTATCCTCCCAGAGCAGCCCGCAGAGGGGTCCTTCATCTCTCCTGCTTCCCAGCACCCCGGCACTGGGCCATTGCCCCAACACCAGTGGTCCTTCGGGTGCTCCAGCCTACGTTGGATGTGTCTCAGCAACAGGGCCCCCTCTGAGGATTTCTGATCTGTTCCTCACTCTCCTCAGCAGGCTGAAGAGTATTAAGTCAAGGCTGAGGCATTCAAAGGCATGAAGCTGGGGTAACTACTGGGTCGCCGGTGGCTTCAGGAGGGGCTTGGGAAGACGCGTGCAGACCGGCAGGCTCTGGCGCCATGGATATTATCAGTTTTCTTGTCACCTCAGCAGAAAGCAGAGCTTTCTTCAGAGGCAGCCTGCAACAAATTCCTCCAGAGCCCGGGGCCTTCACAAATCTTGTTTCCATTAGGGATGAAATGTGTGTATGTTAGTTAAAGAACCGACTCCTAAAAGACAGTGTTAGCCAAAGAGCAGAACGGCCCAGCCCCCATAACGCTGGCTTGTGCTGCCCTGGAGGGGCTGCGCTGCCAAGGGGCAGTATCCTGGTCTGCAGGGGAGAATGACTGAGTCCACCAAAATCAGTGGGAATATTCTCACTGCAACTTGTAAAGCACATACCTTGGTCTTTCTTGTATAAGAACCTGTGGTTATTACATTGCTTTCTTGATGGCAATCTTATTTTACATCAATTATTTGAAATGTTTCATTCCTCCAGCAAGTAATACACGAAGTCCTTTCTCTTCTGCGTGCCGTTTCTCACAGTTTTGGATCAAAAAGCTTGTGATAAGCAATTATTTGTTGCACTCATGTTACACGCTGATGTGAAGCCTAATTTCTCTACAGCACAGAGAAGAGGTGGAATAGTTAATATCCTCTCGCTCTGAGAGAGGCTGCAGAATAATAACACGGGAAGCTGAAATAATCATTCTGCCATCAGTTGTTCTCCCCTGGGCCTGCCCACAAGAAGTCATATGGAGAACTGTTAGAGGCAGGCATCGCTGAAGATTGCCTGCTAATTTTACTCCCTGTAACATAATCTGTTTATTCAGATGAGGCACTCTATCTTCTCTGCTGTGATTCAGAAGAATCTTAATCTGACATGATTTCTTTCATTCTCTCTCCTTAGTAATTAATATTGCTGCACGAAATCTGAGGCTTACTCTTTATTGCAAGCAATATATTATGAAGCGATGCCTTTTGCTCAAGAAAACATAATCTGTGCTTTATTATTAACTCTCTAAATCTGCTTTTCTTTTACAACAATAGCCTTGTCTTGGGAGATGGTAGTTAAATGTCTAAATTTTTTGTTTTATTGCAAAAGAAAACTTCATTAAAATGGGAGCAGGAATAGTCTAGAAAAGTATAGTTTATATAATTATTTCAATACAGCCTTTGTTTGAGTTTCCAACAGCTTCCCAAAGGTATCTGTTGATAACCCTACTTAGGAGATACCCGAGGGACAGTGGCTCTAGCTCACTTTGCAGAATGGCTGGTTTTCTTTTTCTTATTTTTCTGTTCTTTTTTTTTGTTGTTGTTCAAATTGAGTTTGGCCCGAGTTACTGAAACTTGAGTGCCTGAAGCTCTGAGCCATTTCCCCAGAACAAAAATCTGACTCCAAGAGCCTCAGTTTGAGTAAGCAGTACCCAAAGCTCCATATGCTTGCGGTGTTTAGAAGCAGCTGGCCAGTGATCCGTTTAACCTATTTACAGGAGCGTGTTCTCAAACCACTAGCCAGAGGTTTTCTTCTCAGTGTCCTGTTTTTCTCTTTCCTGCTTTCCTCTGGGGTCCTAGGTCAAAGCAGATATTGCTCCGTTATCCAGGCCCTTCTGGTTCCTATGCATCCCGCACTTGCAGCAGCACTAAATGAAATATGAAAACTTGCCCCAAATGCCATTTTAGTTATGCAACAGGGGACACTCTCAAGCAGTTAAAATGGAAAGCAATTGCCTGATTACGCAGTGAAATCAGTTGATGATAAATCTTTCTTTCCCATGGTTCCTTTCTTTCTATTAATGTCTCCTTCCCTCATTATTTTACCCTCATTTTTCTTCCCAAACATGTAACTGTTAATAGGATGGCTGAATGAATAGGACACTCACGTAGGATGTACTTTGCTTTTGCTCATAACTCTGCTGCAGCTGTGATTTTCAACATCTAATCTTCGCAGCCCTTCAGTTCCCTGTCTGTAAGGTAGGGAGGGCATTTCTCTGTAGCAGAGGGGCTTTGTAAAACAGAACCACTTAAAGTCGGCAAGTGGTTCAGGTATGGTTCTGGTGAGGCCATTAAATAGATTGAATAGATTAATGAAGTGGTGTGCCCCTGTCTGCTACCCAAAAAGCTTTTAGGAGACTGCCACTCACATCATCTGTACCACCTGTAACAAGCGGGGAAACGGGGGCTGTGGAGGCTTGTATGTGTGTGTGTGTGTGTGTATTCATGAAAGACAGACCATACAGAGGTCTTTGCAAAGCAGAAAAGTCCTGTGTCTTTAACCAGAGCAGTGGATAGCCCTCTGTAGAAATCTGCCTGTGGGTAAAGATGAGACAGAATGATTCTGACAATTTTTAAAAATTGCTTTTGACAAAAAAAACCCCAATATTTTTTGACAAAAAAAAAATTAGTAAGCCCTTGCGTATTATTGGATGATGGAGAATTTTTTCAGAGGAAATAATGTTCTCCAGCGAAAACTGAGCAATCCTCTGAAACTGAACAAAGCTCCTTTGAAGCCCTCTCAAAGCCCTCTCTTGCCTCATGGCACAGCCTCGAGGATGGACATTTCTCACCCAAAGGCCAGGAGGGCCTGGGTCTAAAAGGCTTGCCTAGGCTGCCCACGTAGAGAGTAAGATGAAAGACTTGAGTATCAGTGTTGGAAGAAATAACTGCGACCCACCCCCCAGTGCAAAGCTGAGTTGAGCTTGTAACCTAAGGAAACCCATCACCAGCAAGGCTGATTCATGGATCAGTTCCCCGTGCCGAGCCAGTTCCCTGGGCCAGGTGAGTTGTCCCCTTCTTCACTTAAAATCGATATGGTCACGTGCCTCCTCAAAATGCCCCTCTTCTCAACACTTCTGACACACGTAACTGCACACACAAGCAGTTGTCTTCCACGTTTGCAATATGTTCTGCCTAAGCATCGTAGTGGCAACAGCAGGGACTTATTATTTCAGGCAATCCAGGAATAAATTACTGTTCAGGACTATAACAAGGACAAACATAGGTGGTTTAACAGAAGGTAGTACAGCTCTGTGGGCCTTTGGGAAGAATCACTTGGAGAGTAGCAGAGATATCCTTGTTTTCCTTGACCTTAAGAGTCCTACTGGGGCAAATAGTTTCCTTCCTTCTTTAGTTCTATGACATTGTTTTCATTTTCTTATTGTCCCTAATTTTCCTTCAGAACCAAAGCATTCTGCATAAAGGATGGCAGGGCAAATAATAATAAAACTGTGCGGTTCATGTGGATGGTTTGTTCTCAAATCTTTTTGTGTATCAAAATGGGTCAATCCTACTTTTCAAAACAATTCTTTGAGTTATACCACACCATACATGGATTCTTCTAGGGAAGATCAGGACATGCCTGAACTCAGACAGACCCAGTGGATCAGCACAGTGAATACGCGCTGCGCTCATGTCAAGAGCACGGCCGAAGTGGTACCAAGCATGAGGTTGCTCCAGAAGCAGATCTCAGCAGTTTGGTGGAGAGGAGAGAGCCAAGTGAGGTAATGCTGAGGAGGTGGAGTTACATACTCTCGCAGCCATGCCACATGGGTTGTTTGGCTATGCAGGTTGGCTTTACTCCTATGGGATCTCATTTCCAAGATGAATGTTCTCAAGAAGAAATCTGAAATTCGTGGAAGGCAAGCAGAACCAATGTAATCAGCTGATGTCTTAAAAAATCTGAATGAATATTCATGCAAAAATGTTTTAATTGTTCAACTCAGCCAAAAACCTTGCTCTGACTTGATTGTTCTCCTTGTTGACAAAAATGGGTTGCAGTAAGCACAGCTTTTCAGACTCCAGTTTTCTACATTTGTGTTATTTTTCGGACTTGTGATTAAATATTGAAGAGACAAAGGAGGCTTGGCAGGCAGTCATACTCACAGCAGTCTAATGTCATATGGTTTCTCTGAAAGAAAAATGTTCTGAAACAGATGAGATAATGTATTTAACTTTGAAAAAAAAGCCACTAAGCACTCACTGGACAAACACTCTCATAACATTTTATCATCAGTATAGGAAAATCAACACTTCCAAAACATCTGACTGTGCCAATGGCAGCTGAAGGTCCGTGTTAACATTAGACCAGATTTTTGCAGTGCAATGTTGAGTTTTCAAGGGCTACCATTTTTCTGTTTCTCTCCAATCAAATTAGGCTTGAAGCAGTGGGAAGCCAGCTTGCAGACATCTCTTGAACAGTGTATTCCTTTTATGCAGTGATAAGTAAGAGGTTTTTTTCAGGTTCTCCTAGCTTTTGGTGAAAGGCCATGTTTTCTTCTCCCTCCTATTATAATTTTCAAAAGAATCTCAAATAAAACTCTACAAACAGAACTGCAATAATTATATCTGTCTTGGTAAAAGTAAAAGGTTGCTGTCTGCCTTTCCCACAAGAAGGGATAAACTCTATGCTTTCCTAGAAGCTTTTGATTATTATGCATCCACGTATCCCTGACCTCCTGTTTGACTTTGTTCTAGTTCTGGCTAGGATAGCATTAACTTTCACCTGACCTGGGAGAGGAACTGGAGCTGGTGGTGGCTGTGGCTGGGGGACACAGCTGGGATAGTTTAGTAATGAGCCAATAGCGGGGATAGTTTACCCAAACTAGCCAAAGGGCTGTTCCACACTATGTGACATCATGCTCAGTATATAAAGTGGGGATGGGGGTGAGGGGCAGGTTTTTGCTCCTTGGGAGAGAGGTGAGTATTGAGATTCACTGTGAGCTATGGTACTGTAAATTATGTCCTTAAGTAATCTCTGGGAGTTTTTTGTTTGTTTTCCATCTATGTTTTCTTTTCCTTTGTTGTTTTCTTAAACTGTTTTTATCTCAGCCCATGAGTTTTCCCTTCTTTTCTTTCCCAATTCTTTTCCCATCCCACTGGGGGGCAGGGGAGTGAGTGAAAGACTGTGTGGTGTTTTAGCTGCTAAGGGGAGTTAAACCATGACAGTCCTTTTAGTGTCCAATGTGGAGCTGAGGAATTTGGGATAATGATATTAATTGAGAGCAGTAATGGGCTATTTTAATGATAATTCTTAAATATGTGATTTGCAGAGGCAAGGGATGGAATGTGTTGGTTTTGTGTAGTGGGGGGGGTGGGGTGTGCTACTTCTGCAAGAAGCTGCTAGAAGTTTCCATGAACTGCAGTCCTTCAGGAACCGGCTGCCCCAGTGTGGGTCTTCCACAGGCCACAGCCTCCTTCAGGCATCTGCCTGCCCTGGTGTGGCGTCCTCCCTGGGCTGCAGGGGGATCTCTGCTCCTCTGTGGACCTCTGTGGGCTGCAGGGGGACAGCCTGCTCCACCATGGTTATCGCCGCAGGCTGCAGGGGAATCTTGGCCAGGAGCCTCATTACTCCTCCCCCTCCTTCTTCACTGACCTTGGTGTCTGCAACTGTTCCTCTTACAAAAATTCTTCACAATTAGGTTCAGGCAGATGCCTCTCAAGTTCTCTTATCTCCTGTCTCCACTTCTTGTGGCTGAGTCTGGCCCAGTCGGCTGCCCAGAGGGTGAGGCCTGCAAGGCCCACAAGGCTTGTGCCTCCCCCTTTCTGCTTCTTCACTCTTCCTTTTATATTTTTTCCCTTCTTAAATATGTTATCACAGAGATGTTACCACTGAACATTCTGTCACCAATTGGCTTGCCCCTTGCAAGTGGCAGGTCTGCCCTAGACCTGGCTGAGTCCACTGGGCAAAGGGGAAATTTCTAGCAGCTTCTCACAGAAGCTGCCACTGTAGTGTTGTCATCGCCCCCCCACACACACACTACACTAAACCAACAGAATCACTCTAGCTGAATTCAGTTGGCTAGAACTCATAAATGAGGCTGTAACCACCTAATCTCCATCCTTGAGTGAGCTGTGAGAAATGCAAAAATATTTCAGCCATTGTCCACGTGAGCACATTGTCAGCTGACTGCTCCTGTGCTGGGATAATGGGGCCAGTACCCTGGAATTAGAGGGTGGAGAAGCTAGGTGGCTGGGATCCATTTCCAGAGAACGAGGGATTGACAAAGCAATTGGAAAAGGGACATGAGTCCTCAGTCTTTGGAGGCAAGTCCTGTTGGTTGTAAAGGACACCTTTCCTTTTAAGGAAGATATAATATGTCACCCAGGCAAGTGGGCCTCCATGGAGAGATATATCCAGTACCTGAGGGAATTAGCTGTGCTGGAGGTGATTTATGGCAACCTGGACAATTATCTTTATCTAAAGATCCAGATGAAGTTAAGTGCATGTGACCCATGTAGCGGAAGTTTGTTCAAAGCACACAATCATCATATGCCAACTCATTGGCAGTCATGACCTGAAAAGATTGAGAGGAACAAAGGGTGGATGAACTGCCTGGCCAATTCCAGCAATCTTCTCCAAATTAAGATTGAGACTGAAAGAATGAATAAATAAACACAAATGTTTAAAAAGTTTGCAACTACTTGAAATGCTGCTGCCACAAGCAGCCCCTGGATAAAACACTGACAGGAAAATTCTTTTTTATGGTCCTTTCCATTTCATTGGCCTAATTCTTCACATAGCTTAATTGGGGAGTGAATAACTCTAGAAGCTTAATTCTAAATAGACATTACTTGTATTTGCATAAAACTTTCTTCCCTGGGATCCAGCAAGTTTACATTCCTGCTAGTTTTATGGCTTTTCTCAGAAGCAGTTTACTTCAAAAGAAAAAATGGTGCTTCCTTGTTCCTGACTGCAAGAAGCAGAGTCAGACCTGCACAACCAGCCACAGCTCAGCTGACATCCATACAGCCAAATGCCTTCCCAGTGCTGATCTGCCCCATCTTTTCCATGCTAAAGGCTACCTGACATGTAACACTAGGGAAGAAGCCAACTTCTTTCCTCCTCTTCTAGATCCTCACTAACCTAAAAATCATTTAATGGTTTATTTGTATATTTACTATATGCTGCATGAAAGTTAAACCACTAAAACTCAGCTGAACTGGATATTGCTTACACTGAAGCTGCTTTTGCAACATTTTGATGACTATAAGATCGATTTCTTGTGTTGATAACATTAATACCACTGCTGCTAATGAAAGTGGCAATAGTTAATAATGTCCCCTCTGTGTTTTTTTCTGACTATCAAACCTGAAAGTCTTTCCTTTTTCTGGACTCTCTGACATTGCATCAAGCTGACCCCTTATGACTGACTATAACTTGTCAGTCTTTTCATGAAGAGAAGGTTACTTCTTTGGGGAAATAGCCATGACTCTTGACCTCTCTACAGAAAGGAAGGCAGACAACAAGATCCTAGTTCACACTCAACCAGAGAC
This sequence comes from Chlamydotis macqueenii, assembly GCF_036417535.1. Classification (NCBI taxonomy): domain Eukaryota; kingdom Metazoa; phylum Chordata; class Aves; order Otidiformes; family Otididae; genus Chlamydotis; species Chlamydotis macqueenii. The sequence goes on along the minus strand of NC_141556.1, from coordinate 113,519,807 downwards.
AAAAGCCAGGTCTCAGCAATCTTGACTCTGACGGTCTTCCATCTCTGTATAATGACTGGTAAAGCTGATGTATTGTGTGAATTATTTTCTTATAAACGAAATCTAAATTTTAGCTTCTTATACACTATCACTTAAAGTGTCATCTGAAGAGAAGACAACATTTGTGTGATTTCTATTCTAGGCCATAAAATAAAACAAGATGAAACTCAGATTCCCATAGCCAAAATAATACACAGTATTTGTAGTACTCAGCAGTGAGGAAAACTTTATTTCCTCATTTTCTCCTGTCTTCTCTGATTCAATAAATTCTGGTTTGGAAGCTAATCATATTAAGTAGCTTAACTTATTACAGGCATGATGGTGGGCAAGCATACGTAAGTCTAATACCCAAATTATTCTCAGGGAGACAATCCATTGTGTCAGCTAGCAATCAAACTGTCCATTTATATTCACAATGCTATACACAAAATGATTTACTTTCAGCATTTTTTTTAGCCATAAATGATCATATGATAAACAATCATTTGGAACCTAAAAGAGAGGCATCATTGTAAATATCTCTCTGTGTCTCAACTTACTTAATAAGGGATGTCAAAAATCTGAGAAGCTATGACCCAAAATGGTTCCCTTAGCTGCTGGAGAGAGGCTACAGGATATCTTTGGTACATTTTTAAAGGCACAGATAAAGGGGGAACAGTATTAGAAGTGATCCTGCTGTTCTGTGCCCTCCCTGAAGTTGTACTCCAAACACAGGTATTTTTATATTTTGTCTTTATGCCATAAGCCTTGTTTTAAATAAGCAGCCCAAGGAACAAAGAGCTCTTCTGATGAGCCTTTGCTTTGTATTATGTCTCAAAAATAATTAACTAGGCCTCTTTTCTCAATAAAATTTCACATTTGTAGCAGAAAGTGGCATCCTCTTCATGGGACACTGGAATTCATTGATGTTTTGGAAGTAAAGAACAGTTTCTGTGAATTCTAGGATAAAATATTGTAAAAGAACATGGGGTCTTTCTTAGTCATTTCTTGGTTAAATAAAACATCATCCGTGTTAAACACTTAAAGCACTTCTTTAGTCTAATAGTCAGCATTTTCCCCCAAATCCCAGTCTCAATGAGAAAAAAAGTCAGTACGACTCGCACATATGAAAATCTTTTCTTAGTATCCTGATGTTCACATATAGCAAAAGTTGAATATCCTTGGGATTATTAATATTAAGCAGGATAAGCAACTATAGGAAGACTCATGAAAAGGCTTAAAACAACCCAAGGTGTTCTTGAGATACTAGCACTTCTAGAAAATACTGAAGAGAAACATGCGGGTCTTTCTTCAACCCACTCACAGATTTCACGTGAAACTTTGTATGCTTTATCTCATTTGTCATCTCTGAGCACAGGCAGTATCTGTGCTGGTTTTGACTGGGTCCCCTTCAGTCACAGCCAACGCTGAATGTCTGAATATTGATGCGGATTTTGGGTAGCACCCGCCTGAGTCTCAGGGTGCAAAAAAACCTCCTGATTGCCAAGCATACAGCTCTCTACTACTTGCACAACTGGATCCTCATCTTCCTTGGGAAAATCTCACTGCTCTGTTTATGGATGGTCCTGCAACAACTCCCTTGCTCCTGCTGTAGATGCCTGGCTCTCGTAGGGGCAGCCCTGCTGCAGGGCTCAACACTGACAGTTTGGATCTTCTTCACCTCCGCAGCCTTCCCTTCAATGTGGTGGCCAGAGGGGCACCAAGCTCCACACCAGCCCCAGTGAACAGTGTGTCTGAGGTTTTGTCCCTGAGGCTGCTATTAAACCCACTCTGAAAAGAAAGGGTTGGCACCAGTGCAGCAGTCAAGAGGGATTGTTGTCTACACAACTGGTTTAAAGGCTCCTGGGCATGATACCATACTGATTTTTTTGAACAGTTTTGGTGCAGAAGAACTAGTACATTTTCAAACAATTCCTGGGTAGGACTACGAGAGTTAGCTTGGACCAGGGAGTCCATCAACAGCCTGCCTGCAGCCAGGCTACGTGGGTGAGCTGGGGCTCAGGGTGATCCATGGCTCCTGGTCCCAGAGCCATGGGACAATCATGGATAGGTTTGATGTACTAGTGCACGTCCAAGCTATGCCTGTTGGTTTTGATGCAAAAATTGCCATCGATTTGGGATCTGTGGCAGATCCTTTCTCTAGTGTGTGTATTTATATATATGCACTAGAGTGAACAGGGATTTTTGTTTATTTGCTTTGTTTGAAAATCTGCACAAAAGTTGAGGTTTATGTACCCAGGGATGTATGATAAAAATATAATTCGATACTTGCTAGCAGAATAATTGGTTCCTGCCTTTTGTTCAGGCCACTGTCAATTTGCCAGCTTTTTTTTTTTTTTTAAAAGGCCAATGAAGTGGCCTTCATGCAGGCAGCAAGTCACCTGATGCTAATAAAGTAAACAAGAAAACAAATAAAAGCTATATCTGTCCTGTTGCCTAGATTATATTGAGGAGAAGGGAAACCAGATCATGGAAGTGATTATATGTATCAGATATCTGACAGCCTATGCTGTCATTGTTTTCAAGTTAAATACTTTGCAAGAAAGAGGACAATACTGCCTATAAAAAAAAAAAGAAGATTATCTGAAAAGGAAATACGCCCTGCTTTTTGAGGATCTAAGCTTTTTTTTGCTTAGGCCTTTTTGTTCTTTTTTTTTCTTGCTACTATCTTTAAGGTAGAGAAATGTGAAATTTATGCTATGACCTTCATAGGAATAGCAAGTATGGGCACATCTCTTGTAGCATATGCCTTGTTTGAGCTAGCTAAGACCCTGGGCTCCAGAAGAGAGCTACCCATTACAGGATAGCTGTTAGATAGCTGTTAAGTTAGATGAATCACCTGCTGAAGACACCTTGTTCTCTTCATTGCCTGCAGATGGATCCTAGATAAATTGTGTAGTCTAGTGGGATTCAGTTGCTGAAATACAAGGCCTCATGTCAGTTCAGCTGTAGGTTCCCTGGAAGGGCAGTGTGGGACTGGCAGAGATGGCCTAGGACTGGTGGATCCATGCATCTTCTGAAGTAGCAGGTAGGTTGGGCTGGGGGTACCCAAATGATACTGGACAGATACCTCTGTTACTGAATTATACCTAGACTGCCACAGTTAGGAGAGAGGAGTGTTCCCTTGGTTTCTCCCAGCATGCGGTTGGGAAAAATGCCTTGATAAGATCTGCAGCTCTTGAAATTTCAAGTGAAAGAGAAGAAAAGCAATGTAAATCTCTTTTGGCTGTTTCAATGCAGAGAAAATACTTTTATTAAGTATGTGATAAAAATAAGCTTTAAGCCACAAGGAATTATTGTGACTTCAGGAATCATTCCTAGCAGGGCATGTAGCTCTGGGTAACATCCATAGAGCTCTGCTGTTGTGACAGCAATGAAACCAACTGAAGCGGGGTGGGTGTGGTATCTATAAATTTGGGGTGTTTCTCTGGCGCCACTGAAACTACAAGAACTCCAGATTGACGAAGTTCTTGAGTTCCCAGTTCCTATTTCAAGAAAGCAAGAAATAGTTTTTAAACCTGACACTTTGCTGGAGCAGTGACACTAGTAGTATCCTGCCGATCAACACTTTTGTGTTTCTGCAGTTTCTCAGCCATGTACACTTTGGCTGTGGTATCCATTAAGACTTCTTATTTACACACTGGTATAGCAAGTCGTTAATTTAACTTTAGACCTATAATTACTTGCCAGGTTTTGTCTTCTGATACGTAACAGAATCTTCTTGCTTTAGTGCCGCAGAAACAAGACATGCTTTGTGTGTAAGCATGTATTTACATACACATGAGCAAGCATGTACCTTTGTATGTGCCTGTAAAAATCCTGGGGGGGGGCGGGGGAAGTCACATAAATAAAGGATTGCCCATCACAGCAGAGCAGTAATTCAAGTGGACAGGAAAATCCCTACAGCTGGGAGGTGAATCACTTGCCAGCACACTCTCAGCCTGTAAGACCCAGCAGGTAATATGGAGTTTGCTCCCTCCTTAGCATGCATGGGGAAGAAAAAGTTCAAGGAATAGGAAAATTAAAGTTTTGTGTTGTCAGTACCCTTTTCTATAACTTCTTTTTCATGCTTCTGCACTTCTTGTGTAAACAATGGTAGTGATAAAAATGAGAGCAAACAAAATCAGAGGGAGGGATAACTGTGGAATAAATACAGTAGTACCTCACAAGACACGCGGCAGAAAGATGTATGCTGTGAAAGTCTGCCTCCCACTCCTTTCTTAATTCTTCAGCTGCCTAGTATTGCCCTTGAATATCCTTAATACACTCACCGCTCTTTTTTTTTTTTTTGTCAGTAAGTATCTACCATGTGACAAACCTCTGACAACCTCCGCAGAGCTTCAGTGCTGCACCCCGTTGCAGAGAGCTTCACGGGCTGTGGCAGGGAGCCGTGCGCCTAAACAGGGACGAGGCCTCAGCCGTTGTCAGCTTCTGCCTTATGGATCTCTGACGTGCGGGGCAATTCAGCTCCCTGCCTGATAATCACATTTTGTTTTATATAACTTCTTAATTATACCATGAGTATGTGAGGAAACTGCTCATCTGTTTAGAGTGTGGAGATGAAAATTAAAACTGTCTCAGTTTTCTCTGTTATTCTGTGGGTGTCAGTTCAACAAACTAATATGGAGCAGACAACTATCAACCGAGATGTCAAAAAAAGCAGTCATTACAGCAGCTGCAAAGGCTGCTATTGACTTTATTGCTGGAGGAAATGTTTGCTTAGTCTGTGTCTGCAGGTAACAATGAATCTATTAAAATAAACTCTGGATTAATTTCCTGGCACTTCACATTTCTTGAATGCCTCATCTCTCTGTAGCCAACTGAATTGTTGTTTGGGTTTCAAGGATGAAACACGGATAGGTCTCCAAATATATCTATTTTAAAAGATTATGTTTATTAACAGTAGCAATGAAGGAACCCTTGCCTCTTCCATTTATTATTCTTCTGATGAGCCAAGAGCTGGTGTAAAGACTTCAGATCTGCTGCGTTTCGGGAAATCAGTTATTGCATGATGACTGCTGTTTTGGTGTTTCTGGTATGTATTGGATTAAAAGGAACAACCACTTCTTTGGTTTAATCCTTCAACCTTATCATTCTGGAGGCTATAGCATGTTAATTGAAGTAGAAAAGGTGTGGATAATAATTTTATTCACCTGCTCCATGGAGGAAAAACTGCTGTTCCACAGAGAGACTTACTCAGGAGTAAGAAAGAAAAGGGCAGTGCAACTGTCAATGTATTTTGGGGCATCACCTGGAAGGCAAATCATAGAATGGTTAGGGTTGGAAGGGACCTTCAAAGGTCATCTAGTCCAACCCCCCTGCAAGGAGCAGGAACATCCCCAACTAGATCAGGTAGCTCAGAGCCTCATCCAGCCTGGCCTTGAATAGGACATATCCTTGTGTCTACAGGCATTCAGCAAGATAGATTTAATTTACACTTACTGGTTAGTGGTTTGAATTTTATTTCTTGTCAGAATGAGATCTAATTATAAGATTGGTTAGGAGAAATATCAAGTATCTCATTAGAGATGCCAAATATTCTCAATATAAGTTGCCTTATAACTAGCCAAATCTCTTACTGTTAAAACACCTTAAAAGTACCAGACTGCTTGCTACAGTGTACTTTAAGACCATATCTTTCTTCTAATTATAAACAAACAGCTGTTTATCAAGAGAGTTCTTCTATATGACTACTCAAATATGTGAGTTTGGGATGTAGCTTGTATTAATAGAAGGTAAATCTTCCAGAGACATGAAATTCATACTTAGTGAGTTTTCTGTACTGGTCAGGAATGAGTGGCTATTCTGATAAATGTGTGAGCAGCCAAGAGTATTCGTCTTATTACTGTTGAAGTGCTGCCAGCACCCTGAAGCACAGAGGTGCACGATCACAGTCCTGTAGACCATGGAGGAGGAGGAGGAGGAGGAGACAACCCCCACAAGGGTATCCTGACCCACTAAAGCCCTGTTACAAGTCATCCCTGCTGCTTACTGGAGAAGAAGCAAGAAGTGTGACTTGGGTCCTGCAGGGTTTTTCCCTTGGATGCCTCTTCTGCCTCTCTGTCAGGACTGCTGCTGGACTCTGGCACCAGCCCCGGCTGCCTGCTGCTCCCCATCAGGTGGGGGTTGCAGGAGACAGGCATAGTGAATGATCACTTACCTGGCTGTCTTGAACTGCTGGAAGATGCCCTCTGAGGTGGCTTTGCTGCTTTCTGGTCATCATTTTGGTATGCTTTCTGATTAAAGGTGGCCTTTTACTTCCATGCCCCCATGTTTAGCATTTCACTGTTTCAGTCCTTGATAATGACTTGTCTGGGTACTAAATTGGCAGCAAAAAACTAAATTAGTCCAAGTGTATTTCCTTCTAATTGGACACTGTCTTGAAGTGGGATCTGGTACAGAGACCATTAACCAGCTTTAACCATATGAAGCCCAGTCCAGCCCCTTACTTATTGTGGGATGTCTCTTGTACATGTCGTGGTTTAACACCAGCCAGCAACAAAACCCTACACAGCCACTCACTCACTCCCCCTCAAAGGGATGAGGAAGAGAATCAGAAGGGTAAGAGTGAGAAAACTCATGTGTTGAGATAAAGGCAGTTTAACAGGTAAAGCAAAAGCTGCACACGCAAGCAAAGCAAAACAAGGAATTCATTCACTGCTTCCCATCGGCGGGCAGGTGTTCAGACATCTCCAGGAAAGCAGGGCTCCAGCACGCATAATGGTGACTTGGGAAGACAAACGCCATCACATTATGGCGAACATTATGCCTGCCTTCTTCTTCCTCCAGCCTTATATGCTGAGCATGATGTCATATGGTATGGAATATCCCATTGGTCAGTTGGAGTCAGCTGTCCCAGCTGTGTCCTCTCCCAATTTCTTGTACACTCCCAGCCTGCTTGCTGGTGGGATGACACAAGAAGCAGAAAAGGCCTTGACTCTGTGTGAGCACTGCTTCGCAATAACAAAAACATGACTATATTATCTACACTGTTTTCAGCACAAAGCCAACACATAGCCCAATGCTAGCTACTATAAAGAAAATTAACTCCACCCCAGCCAAAACCAGCACAGAACATGTGTAAAATATGTAAGTACAGAGATTTCACTTCTAACCATTGTAGATCAAAATATTATGTGACTTGATGAAAGAGGCAAGAAACTACTGCAATGCAGGTAGCCATTGGAGTACTTCAATAAATGAGAATAAATTATTTAAGCACTGCCTATACACAGTGCTGATAGTCATGGCTAGATTTAAAAAGATGTGTTTTGTCTATCCTAGAATAAAAACTAAGAATTCTTCTGTATAGCTAGAGGAAAAATACATTCTTCTCTAAAAACAAATTTACAACTTTACATCTTTGTGTTGAATAAGTGTACAGTATCACAAGTTTGTGGGAGTATTTTTGTGAGCATGTGAGTGGCTACTTTCCCAGACATTGGTTAAAGAAGTCTTGTCACATGGCTTTAGTTCTCACAATGCATGCAAAGGATGGTTTCAAGAAGACTTTCTAAATGCAAAGCTCGCATGACGTATTGATCAAATGTACTGCCTGACATGTTGTCTTGGAAGTGGTAGAAAAGCAGCCAGTATGCTGGTTTGAGAGACTTAACTAGGAAATGTTCTGAGCCATTATCTGTATACAGAGAAACAGACCTTAATAAAACTTAAGCATTTACTCAATGTATATGCTTGGGTGTTGACCTGGCACTGTGGAATGTTTCCCTAATTTTTTTTCCCCTCCAACCATCGAGGCTTTGAATCTGAACTTGAAGCTTACCTGCCCAGTGCAAATGAGGTTTTGAAAAAAGAGGAAATATTGGATTAAGCTGAAAGCACCATTAAATATTGAAGAAAACTTGGAATTGCAAGTGCTTGGAGGAAAGACCAACCCTTTAGCAGGACAGTCATTAAAGAAAATGACACATTATATCCAAGATAAGAAATTACTCTAAATAATCTTAGAGACTGGATCTTCTAGAAGCAGATTAAAAGCAGGAGTTTAATTTAGACAGTCTGAGTCCATCTTGGAGGACAGATGTATTTCTAGAGGTAAAAACTTGCCTTTGAATACTCCCAAGATCAAGCTTTGACAACATTGTGATTGTATCCCTTAAACTTGGTATAACTCCTCACTCGGGAATGAATGCTACTGTTGTATTTGCTGCCAAGATTCCAATTGCTGGAAAGGAGATGGTGAGGTTTGCTATTGTAACATCTGGATTCTGAGTTTAAGTATTCAGCAAATGGGGCAGAAATTGAGCATGGCATATGTAACACTTATTTTGATATACTATTAAGCTGTTACCCCAGGCTTTGACTGATGCTAGATGCTGTCTTCAGGAATGATAAAAGATGGCTAATGAATGGCTAATTTTCCTTCTCTTTCATTATGTATGTCACAGTGCTACAATAAATGTACTTCTATTTCATGTTAATCCACTTGGGATATTCTTATTGTACGCAAAAATTTGCTTCTGTCTCTCCAGCATTATGACCTTTTCTTATTTTATGTTGATCAACCTCTCTTGTGGGAGGTGATAGTAGGAGGACATTCTGTGATTTTGATGTGTTAATATATTTTTAGATAGAGGCAAAACTCTGTTGATATTTTGGTACAGCTGTGCTCTGCAGTTCACCATTACGCCTTACTCCCCAAGCAAAATGGGGGGTTGGGGGGAGGTGAGGGAATACAGGGGAGTCATTCTCCTTGTCCTCATGAACACACTAGACTCTTCTCAGTGATCTACATTGAAGTCTAACATACAAGATGAACATGGGATGCAAGTGGGGTGTACATCCAAAGACAGAGCTCAGCAGATGCTCCTAGTCCCCCCAACTTGGATGTAGCTCCAGCTGGTAGGGCCTGTAGACTGATGGGTTCAGGGTGGCCCACATGCATCTAAGTGTATTTAATACTGTTTTGAGACATTCTTCTCTTGAGATGCAGAATTATCTCCTCCCTGCTGTTGGGTCAGTGTTACATGGTGTCCCACATGGACTATGTGAGTGATGTTAAAAGATACAAAATACAGATTTTCATGTTCTCTGAAAGTCAAACACCAAACAGCGAACCATGGCTTGGAGAGAGACTGAAGGATAATTTCAAGCTAGAATAACTTGTTCATAGCTGTCATTTTGACTTGATAAAGTGACTTGGTCAATCCTTGCTTCTTACCCTAGGTGGTTTTCAGCCTCTCTACAAGCTCAGAGGAGTCATTACATCTATACTACAGTTTATACTATTCCATTTTAAGTTTCCTTCACACCATAGAGACAAAAAATGTAACTTAAAATTAAAGCCAGCTTGTATACTGGAGTGTATTCTTTTGGCAAGAAGCAAAATGGATTTTGTGGTAAATTGTACAAGCATGAAGTCTCATGATAATAGGAACTAAATATAGTGTCACCCCAGACTTGGCAACAGCAGTGTCTTGTTGGAGAATGAAAATGGTGGGATAGATAAAACTCAGAAGATAAAAGCAGTTATAACTATGTTTGGGGTTAGGCAAGGGAAGAGACAGAGCTGCTGGTTTTAATTCATCCCTAAAAGATAAAATGTAGTAAATGTAAAATGAGGGTGGCTAGACAACTGTAAAAAGAGTAATGTGTAAGTGTTGAAATACAATAAGTATTGGGGAAAAACAATCTGAATCTTAGGAATAAATCCAGGAGGCCAATTGATTTTTATGATCTTCCAGGGAATCCTAAGCCAGTCCAGCTCTCAGTGATTTTTGCCCAACATCTAAATGAATTCCTCTGCGTGTGTCCAAGTCCTGCCAAGTGGAAATGCAGAATTGCTAGGAACAGCCGGTAAAGCTCCCCATCGGCTCCCTTTCATGGGCCACTTGAAATGTTGTGCTACATGTTTGCTGCTGTCCCTTTGGCTAATACCACGAGGAGCAGCTCCAGTGAAAGACGCATAAACAACTACAAATTGACTTTCAAGTGGCTGTCAGACACCTAGAAACCCACAGCTTCTGTTTAATGGAAGCACAAAGCCAACTTTGTGAAACCCTAAAGGCAGCCAGAGTTACAAATGTGAGTGATGTAGCTATTCCATTGAGATACAAAAACTGTATTCAGAGCCAGGCTTGCCATCAAACTCACAGCAGAGCTCAGTGTTTCCGAGTTACAATTCAGAGGATTTCATCCTTCTGAAGAAATATTTGTGTGATCGCAGAGGAGGAAACCTCTTATCTTCATTATAAGATGTTATAAATAGCTTCCCAGAAAAACGAACCTTTGCTGCAACCGTGAAATCTAATAAATGTTATATTTTAGTCTTTTTGACACACCACGACTTCAGCCACCGATCAGATCTGCGTCCTGCATATGCATGCATAGAACACAGCGACAGAGATTGATATGCACTCTGCGTTGAAATAATAAGTTTTCTTAAAGCTGAATTCTTTGTTTTAAGCATATGGTGCAGTAAGCTTGCATTTGGTTTATCTTAATTATTAAGCCAAACAGATACTGAATGTGTGCCAATATCTTGCCTTATTCCTTTTTAGAAGAAGTCTCTTGGAACATTAATCTTCCCATTGACCATGTCTGCAGCTTTCCTCCTGAGCTCAGCAGGAAAGCAAGATGCCTGCTGAAGGCCTTGCAGGATCCAAACCTGCATGTTTTGAAAACGTTAGCTTTACTGAGGGCTTTCTCTCATGAATTCTCATTGCAAATATAATGATGCTGGGGTAAGAGGGAACACTGAGGGGCTGGAAAATAACAAAACCATAATCGAGCTTTTCCAGCAGTGCTTGTACAACTGAAGAGAGGAGGAAGCCTATAAAACAACACCTAAAAGACATATTTAATTACTGCGTTATCCCTTCTTACACATTTTTTAAAATTGATCTACTGGATTTTTCCCCAAACACCATAATGTAAAAAAAGACTCAAAATGCCAGCCAGTCTTGCACAAAGTGGTGTTATTTTATATACCACTTTACACCTAATGTGTTGCATAGAAAACCTACTTTATAAATTCAAGAAAATGTTTTGAATTTAGTGTTTCTGATTTGTTGATACCTCCTTGCTAAGAAGCAAAGACTTTTCAACCCATTATGTTGTTAAAAAAAAAAAATCCACTTTAATTCAGAATGAGAGTGAATACATAGCCTTTTCACTAGTCTAGCTGGACTGGTTTCAAATCCTACTTTAACTTGATCCATGGCAATTTGCTCTCATAGCCTGAGATACCAGCTATTTCTAGAAGTGATCAGGCAAGAATGTTTTCTTTGGGAAGGCATTGTACTTAATGGTCTGAAAATTATTCCTTCAAATATGTATACTCAGCCTCCTGAAAGAGTATGTTAAAGGATGTAATGTAGCCATAATAGTGTTATTCTTTCTTAGTGTTTGTTTCTCTTGGCTTAACTATTAACTCTTTACAAGCTGCAGCAAAGGAAAATCTGATCTGCATGGAATTAGAGTTGACAGAAGCTGAGAACCAGTTGCTGGGTACTTTTGAGGGAAGAAAAATCATGTTACCCATTTTCAGCTTGCTAACTCACCCCGCATGCATACCTTGTGTTCCATGATGACTGCATGCCTGAAAAAATCAGTTTAGTTTCCCAGTACGCTTGCGAGGATTCTTGACAGCTTCTAGTGAGGAAAGCTGAAGAACCAAGAGGATACCTGACTTAACGTTCCTGGAAATCTGTACTAGCCAGCCATCAAAAGGAGGTTCTCCAGACTTGTAATCCTGTACCTTAAGAGAAGCCGGACTGAAATTCTATGAGTGCTATTTCAGGGACTTAGTGGGACTTCAGTACAATATTTTTTATTTCTGACCAGTTCTGTGGGATGTTCCTATTTGTGTGATGCTTTCATAGGACAGCCTTGTATTAATATATGAGCATGGAGTTAGGCTGGCTCTTATGCTGTCCTAGTCTATACCAGTGGGAGTATGAAGTGGCGTGAAACCTTCGCTGTCCAAAAACCTCCTCTTCTATTCCAAAACTTTCACTGACTTTGCTGGAGTCAAATGTTTCATACACAAATGTTCTAGTTCCTTCCATGATAGACTGTTAATCTACCTGTTGGGAGGCATAAGGCTTCCAAAATCCATAGATGTTTTAAGTAGCAATAAAGATTAGATAATCTTGATTTACTGTACTGTAGATCAGTATGGAATCCACAATATTCTCTGATATATAAATGCTCAGCCTGTGTAGTTTTTCTGTCTCGATTATAGCCGAGGAAACATTGCTAACATCTCTAATTCTGTATTTTCTCCCATGTCTAAGAAACAGTAGTCATTAAAAAAACTTAACTACAAATCATGTTATAATTTTGCAAGAAAACTTAATGGAGTAGCAGATCTCACTCACATTTTGAGGGACAGAACTGTCTCTTGCAAGAGTAAGCTCTTTGGAGCTGTTGGAAGATCTACCTAAATGAAATCCAAAGCCGAATGTGTTGTTGAGGAATGCTACTTTCTGCTAATAAGCAAAGCTGCTTCAACATGTAGCCTGGTAGAAGAATGGACAGAGAATATCATGAAAGCTTCAGGGAAGGAATCTCAATCTGAGCTTTGGGGTCGGGGCTGGGGAGGAAAGCCCAAGGCACGTCAAAGAGCTGACCTAGAACAGAAGTGTGTTATAGCAGTGTGTCATCTGTACCCTGCTCATATACTGTATTCTTTTACCTAGAAATTATACCACTTGTCCTGAAAGACAAGGATGTGAACAGTGTCCCTAAAGGGCAGTCAGGGACAGCTAAAAGAGGGTCTAACCTATCCCTCGCCCCTGCAGAGCCTCGGCTTGCTCTGACACCTAGAGGTCTGCAGGCTGAAGGGAGTATCCTCGTTGGTCAGTCTCCAGGTAGAATACTGAGGTCCTTCACGGCTCTCACCTGCTGCTCAGACGGAATTGCTGCTTGGCCCATCAGTGTGTTCATAAGAGATTTTATGGCATTTCATGCACCATTGATTTCCTGTCTAGATATGCTCAAAGCTTCACTGTAACTCCCAAAGATGCTGCCACACAGCCAAATATAATATAAGGCCAGAAGAATGCTGATAGCTTGTCACAAACAAGGGAAGATGGACTCTGTGAATTGCTAGAGGGAGAGCTCCTGGCTGCTGAGATGTGTCTTGCTGAGGGGAATTTTGTCACAAGCTTCATCTGTTCCTCCTGGGAAACGCTCAGGTTGCACTTGTCCTGGGATATCACTCTGGGATGTTGCTGGCTGTTGATGCCTGGCCTGCCATTGCCCTGCAGCAGCCACGGTTAATCCATCACTTGAAGCTGAGGATGAAAACTCACTGGAGCCCACAAATACAGAGAACCTGCATGATCAGCCTCTCTGTGTTGGCTTTGGGAGCCTGTTTATCTGCTGAGATAGCAGCTGATCTTTGACAGATGTATGCTGGAAATGGAAGTATGATTAAGGAGACAGGATGTAGCCAGAGATGATAAAGGGCTTTATTTACTTCTCATCAGGTCTTATTTCATGAAGATTTTAATCTTCTCTTAAAATAGATACATAAAAATGGAGAAAGCCAGCCTACTTACAGCCTATAAATTTAAAAGTACTACAAGGAGTAACGTTTTTTAATCAGGGCTTTCCCTTCCTCCCCTTCAGCTCCTGGTGCACTGCTCACTTCTCTCACACTGAAATCTAGAGAAAAAATTCTACGCAAAGTTGGTGATCATGTTTCCTTAAGTGCCCTTTGCTAATCAAAGGTAATTGCAAAGTTAGAAGGGTTTCACTGATAATCAGTTAAATGCTTTTGCAGCCAGTTGGTGTTCTGCAGGCTCACTCTCATGAGGTTAAGGAAAGCTCACCAAAAAATGGAAATACCAGACTTCTTGCAAAGTTTATTTGTTTTTTTTTTTCTAAAAACAATTTATCCTAATCTTAGAGCAGAAAACCTAACTCTTATGCAGAAGGAAGGTGTTTTATGTTGACTCTTTGATGTTCAATAATCAGATCATCGATAGTTGATGATGGGATTATGCACCAAGGAAATTTGAAAGTTAAAGCAAGAAAATTTCAAGTGATGAAATTTCCTTTTCTTCCTTCAGATAACACTTCTGTCATAGACATGACTTCGTAGGATCATAGAATCGTTTAGGTTGGAAAAGGCCTTTAAAATCATTGAGTCCAACCATTAATAATGTTAATAACCAACATACTTCCAATATATCTGACTGCACAAAGTAACTAGGACTGTTCCACAACTATTTTAGCCAATTACTTACATCATGAAAGAAGTTTTTAATCACAGTTTACTGAAATAAACTGAAGAATGCAAGGTTACAATGTTTGTACATATTCTTGGCTTAACATATGTAGCTTTGAGATTTGTTTGTAATTTGCCAATTTTTATTAAAACCACTGCTTTAATAATTTTCAAATTTAAACAATGGTAGAACTAGAAAAAAATTTGAAAGATTAAAAGGGTATGTTTTCTTACTGCATAAAGACCTAGCATATGGTTTTAACTTTCAAAAATAATCAGGAAAAAAAAATCAGAAAACCTTTGCAACTCACCTTTAAAACACCAAGCTGCTAGGGTTCTTACTGGGATAAATGTTTCTGGGACAGCATAACAGTGACACTGACCCGAGGGCGTATTTGACATCATGAGTCCACCTGTGAAGACATAGCACACTTGGCTTCACAATGTGACACTTGGCTTCACAATGTGAAAATCACACTTACTTCATAAGTGAAGCTCATTAAATTGTATTTTTCCTCTTTTTTTTTTATTAAACATAAGCATTGCATCTCTTTTTTAAAAGAAATTGCTTGCTTGAATGAATTCAAGTGAACTATTTTTCCTTTTTAAATTCTATTCAGTGCTTGCAGACCTCAGGCTGCAGGGGATTATTATTCAGTACTTTAAACTCAAGCTGCGGAGGTTAGCTGCGATTGATCTCGAAACTTTCCCCTTCTTCCCTGACCAGACACTGCCATTTTGTTCCTTTTGCCAGCTCCTTGCGTAGTAATTCCTGCAGTCAGAATGGGGATGCTGCCACAGTGTTTCTGTTAGGGAGAGTATCAGGCAACTAGGAATTCTTTGAAAATTGAAAATCACTTCTTTTTAACTCCCCCAGGTCTGGTTTTTGCACAGATTGGGCTGCTTTAAGACTTACTGGTTCGGGTGCAAATTCAAAATGTAAGCAGGAGCCTCATCATATTCAGATTGGAGAGAGCCCCGGCTGTTGCAGGGAGCTGCTGCAGGGTTCTGGCAGGAGGCCTGGGCTGAGTGGCCCCCCACAGCCAGGGTCCTCCCCCGCTGAGAAACCCCTGCTGCTCAAGTCTGGCTTTGATTTTTTTTTTTTTTTTTTTTTGCAAGCATAACAGGCGATTTATTCATAACAAAACGGACCGCTTTGCAGTATTTAGAGGCGGTAAGTCAGGAGGAGAGAAACAGCAAGAAGTCATCTATACACAGATTCTCAGAATCACCTGATTTCTCAAGAGTTCAAGTCCACCAGAAAAATCTGGCAAACATTTTCTCACGTACCTGAGCAAAAGTACTCTTCAGCAGAGATAAGCACCCACAACTATTCCCGATACCGGGATTACGTTCGGCTAGATTAAAGGCACTCTCGATCACCTATTCTTACATGACGCAGTGAGGTGAAGACCAAGTATTGAGCACAGGGATTTACTCTTACAGCGCAGTCATGAGTCTGTAACTCCAGAAGCTCCCAGGTATGAAGGTGATCCTCCATCTCAGGAACAGAGGATACTGAGTACTGAAGTCACAATAGCGCAACAAGGACTATGAAAGCACAACTGTCAATGCCAAGTTTGTACTCTGAGACTTAGTAACTTGTTTCTGTCTTCTGAAAACAGGCTTTTGTCCTTCAAAAACTCTGATTTAAATGGTGGGAAATCAACACTATGCTCTTCTAACAGGTAAAGTACAAAGCAGAATATATTGTATCTGTAGGCACGCTGTGAGTACTTCTGTTTTACCACAGAAAACAGTTGTCTCGACTTCAGTTGCTCTTGGTGATCTTTGGTAGTATTTCTGCAAGTTTCTGTGTTTGGGACATCATTTTGTGAGGCGTGATATAGCTTAACACTACCGAGATTTTCTGCAAGCATATTTCACATTGATGTGTTTTTAAAGTTTTTATTGTGAAGTTGTAACCGGTTTACTATTTTGGGCTGCTCTGATAGCCCTCTGTTCTTTTAGAGCAAGCACTCAATGGAATTGAAAAGCAAATAAAAATAAGTATCGCACATCAGGCATTCTCATAAAACTACCCCAAACTTGTTCTGCCTGCTAACCAAACAAACTAAGGAGTGTCTCAATTACTTCCTCTTAAAGCACTAGACTTTCTTATGGGCTTTGCCTGTCTTGTTCTACCCTCACACTTACATGAATTATTGAGATTTATTCCAAGCTGTATTGATTTGCAAAGCAGAGCAGTGGCCCGGCCGGATTTGAACTGCCATCCCTTGAAAAATTGCTGTGTCTGGTAGAATGGCATCAATGTTATGCAGTGGTGAGAAATTTGAAGAGGAAGGAAACAGCCATGCGAACAAAGGCTTACAAACCTGTTATATATAGTTACAGCTCCCAGTTTCATTAATACTGTTAGACATTGCTGACCTCCTCTATAGTCACCAGCTATTCAGCCGAGGAAGCTGGGCACGCACAAACGGCACAGCTGAGGTCAAATTGTAGGCTTATATTGATGCAACCCCACTGACTTAACCAGATATGACTGAGAACAGCATGTGGCCAGCTAGATGACTCAAGAAGACAGGCCAGGCCCATTCTTTCAGTCGATAATTGTAGATCTCTCCCTTCAGAAGCTGCTTGTGGGTTATAAACAGAAGAGAGGGAAAAACCTCTCTGTAGTCACAATTCAGGGATGTGAAATCCAGAGGGGGACAGAACTCAGGCACAGAAAGGCTTTCTGTTCTAATCTTTAGACCACCTTTGAAGGCTCTGAGTTGCAAACAGGGCAACTTATATTGGATCAGCAGATGATGCATCTGCCCTCACTGCATGGAGGCTGTGCAGGCCTGAAGCAGTTCATGTGAAGGTTTCGTCTGAACACATCATGTTGCCATCTGCAGTAGAGAAAGCTCAGAGGCTTCATGAGCAACTCGTACTTCCTTGTAGGAAGAAAAAGTGGAAAACTATAAAAGAAGGGTGTTGTGGGCAGTGGAGGGCACCCATGTCACCTACCATTGCAACCTGAGATAGTCCCCACTTGCAAGACAGGGCTGCCTTCTGCTGTTGGTAGATTTGGTGCTTAGCTCTGGATCTTACTCTGGATAATAAGTCCCTAAAATCTGTGGGTATAGACATAGATGCTGGATTTAATCAGTGATAGATCATCTAAAAAAAAAAGAAAAAAAAAAAAAAGGCAGTATAGCCCAATAGTCTATTAGAGATTTCTGCTCCTATAGCTGGGATAATGGAATGGCTTGTGAAATAATTCA
Source organism: Chlamydotis macqueenii (assembly GCF_036417535.1). Taxonomy (NCBI): domain Eukaryota; kingdom Metazoa; phylum Chordata; class Aves; order Otidiformes; family Otididae; genus Chlamydotis; species Chlamydotis macqueenii. The sequence continues at coordinate 113,502,338 of NC_141556.1, read as the reverse complement.
GAGTTATAACCTGAGTATTACACTGCAGTGAAACTGGTGTTAGGTTAGAGTAAAAACTCGAGAATGTTGAAAAGCAGATATTTTTATATAGAAATGTACTGGTACAGAATGGAATATACAAAGGCTGTGTGTGAGAATTTGTTTGCAGCACTGTGCTGCTCATACACCTGCTTAGGTTCTCAGTTTAAGCTTTCCAAGTTAAAGATGCCACCATGATTGTGAAAGACATGCTGTGTTTTGTATCATCATTTATGGTTGTGGATTTCCTTCCATCTCTAAACTGCAATTAAATGTTCCTATCATCCTGTAAATTAGCCTTTCTCTTTTAAACATCACATTTGCAACTCTATGTTCATATAATCCTGTAATTATGTAACTATTTTCATTTCAGCACTGATTCAGCAATGTACTTAAGCATATGAATAATCTCTTTGAACCCAATGGGACTCCTCACATGCTTAAAATTAAGCATGGTTTAATTACTTCGCTAGATCAGCAGCTATACTGGTATATAGAAGTGGGGAGAAAGGAGGTGGCTTGCATCTACTGTAAACACTGTTACTGAACTGGACATTTCTAAACTCTAATTTTACTTTCCTTCTTTAAATGTTTTCAACTGAATCATAGTACTGAAGACACCATGTGTGAGGTATTCAGATTGAATCACATCTTTTAAAACTACATTTTCTCTAGAGGCAAAGCAGTTTTAAGAGGCTTAAGCCCTCCCTCGCCCTGTGTGCTCTCTTGAAGCTAACTGCCCTTTCAGGCATGCCCTTGCAATTGGTTGCAGACCAGCACCACAGAGGGCTTTTTTTTTTCCATAAAAAGTGGATTGCTATGCTTATCAGGATTACAACATGAGCTCATATTGTATAAGTATATCTGAGATGGTTATAAACTGTGATGCATGAACAGGAACTGATAGTGGAGATGGGAAGACTTGGGGCCACCTCGGTCCACTAGACTGCTGAAGAAAACATCTATATGTCTACATCCTGAGGAAGCTCTACTGTGGTCTTTTATCCTAAAATTGCATATTGTCTAGGACCTATAACATTAACAATTTTCACCAAAGCATATCCACAAAGTCTCTCTAACTTTTACCTTATGCTAGATGAACAAGGAAATGTGAAGCATAGCCACTCAGTTGGAATTACAGCTCTTCTATATTCAGAAGAAACAGAATAGCAAGAAGTACTCTTGAAGAAAGTGGGAACATAAAAGAATTGAATGAAACATTGCAGACTGCCTTTTGTAACAGAATATGAAAAACTGGAGCAAGTATCTTAAATTTTTACATTAGGAAACAGAGGCAAACAGGCTAAGCTCTTCAGAGTTAAGTACAAATTTTGATTTCTATAAGGCCCAATGTTGTGATAATTTAAAAAAATTTTTCTTACTGTCATAAGGTCTCATCCTAGCATAGGAGGGCTATCAGAGAGCAATGGTCTTACCCTGAGTCAAAGCAGGACTGATAGGTTTGGTATCTTTGGTACTTACACAGTGATTATTTTACAAAAATATCAAGACTCAATCAAAATTCTCTACAACAGGGCAGGCAAAGACAGAATTCTGTCTCAAAGTCAGAATTTAATCTTAGCACACAAAGAGGAAGAAAAATCCTGCCAAAATATGCTTAAAGACTATTTTAAAGACACAGGATCCATACAATAGTTGTTAAAGTCCCTGTTTGTGGCTTAATATCCACTAATGGAGATGGACTTACCCAAAGCTGTGAATGATGAGAGGCTGCCCAGACAAACGTTTAGGGAACAAGGTGGCAGTCTGCAGGGAGCCTGGATTTCAACTAAAAACCCAATGCACAGCCCCATAAAAAAAGAAGACAAAAAGAGTAGAGGAGGGATGTTTGTACCCCTTGGCTAGGAGATCTATTTGGAGATGTTCGTGGAGTGAATGGGACTGGACACCTTAAGAGGAAAAGAGGCTTCAGAAAGCACCAAACAAGAGGGGATTTGACCTATTTGTTTCACAGTTTAGGTTCTGAAAAATAGATCAATCTGTAAAGAAAAGGCCTGATTATTGGTTTCTAGCTGAATTTCTGTTTCATGCAGCTTTTAATGGTGGTGGCCTGGTGGTGGTAACACTGCTGCTAGCAAAATGACTAATGCCCTGGAAGGCATTACTGGAATAATTTGCCATCTTGCAGAGCTCAGTCCATAACTTTACCAAATGTTTTTTGCATCAAACCCTTACCTTCTGCTTGAACATATCTTCTAAGCATTTAATGTTGATTTACATATTTGCTTGGACGGAGAAGAAATACCCTTCATCTAGTGAGATGTGCTTTTTTTTTTGCCTGAATTTCTCTAGCTTCAGCTATCAGACATCATATGAGTCAGTTAAATAGGTCTTTTCATATCTCATTCCACCAAAGAGATCACTGAGGTACTATATATTATATAGAAAAACTGCTTTACCTTCTGATGTGCTAACAGCAGTCACCTCTGACTCCAGAGCTAGGCTACTGGAGCACAGGGAATCCAATTAAACAGCCTCTGTATAAGAATAACATAGCCACGTTTAGCACTTTAGAATGTAATTTCGCTACCTCAAAGCGATTCTATGCAACCTAAAATTCGGATTATAAAGCTCTTGTTCCTATTTACCTATGCAGGCTAGACATGAGTGCTCTTTTGCATAAAAAAAAAATCTGAGTTTTTGCAAAACTGAGTTTATGAAAGTTTTTGCATTAAAAATTGAGTTCTGCGAGTGAGAGGAAGGAACACAGCTTTTTTTTTTTTAATTTGAGCTTTGTTTTACTGTCAAGCACTGAGACTGCAGTGTTCCCACAATTTGGATACTGCCACAGTGAATTTCTAGGCACTTGGCCCCGGTGGAGTAGTGGCATACGCTTCTCATGTGCTGCAATAGGAAAAGCTGTGTACCACGAAAGGGATGGAAAAACTGTACAGCTCTTCAGTCTGTATTCTGTCTAAATGTATTCTTAAAGAAAATGAGGATAAGAGCATCTCACAAATTCCGCCTCTTGGGCTCTAGAGTTTGCTTGTGGCTCCATGTCTTCCTCCAGGTAGGATCCCAAGTCCCATACCTGTGTTTAATAGTAGGGGGGGTTTTTTGTTTGTTTCCTTGCAAAAATATATGAAGGATTGTTTTATCTTTTAAAACATTGCTCGAGAAAAGTTTTTGTGCATTCTGTTGCAAGTTTTAACTGCCAAGTGTGGAAAGTCTTTGGTAACATACACTGGAATATGGGTCCTCCTCATTTTCTGTGAGATTACTATTTTGGACATATAGGTACTCATCTTGTTTGCTTTTTCAGATCTTTCACAGTTCCAGCAAAAGGGATAGGGATTAATGCTTCTTGTTCCTATGTGTCCTTTTACATGGAATCCCTTGGGTGGGAAGGGCCCTCAGTAGGTCTGCCTCCTGCCCAAAGCAGGCCCAGCCCTGGGATCAGGCCAGGCTGCTCAGGACTTTCTGCAGGCATGTCTTGAAAATCCCCATGGATGGAGGTTTCTTTTCTTCTCCCGTGGATGACAGCCATTGTCCTGGTGATCAGACCATTCTCTTGAAGTAAACAGACTAAACAGGCCCTAGCAGAATGGGAGTTTTGATATTTTCTATAACAAAGGGTAGCAGCAGCACCCACCTTTTCTACCAAGACTGCAGAGACTACAGTCTCTTACCACATCCAGATCTGCCAGTGGTTGTCAGGTGCCTTCTGAGAGTGTCTACTGGAGTATGGGTTTCAGGAGGTGCAAGTAAGGATTGACTTTATGATTGATTTAATGGGAGTAGATAAAATAACTTCTGTTGGTATTTAACTGTGTGTTTTTATTTACAAACATAGAGACACACCTTCTCTGTAATAAACTCTTCCCTTGTCAATGATCTTCTCCATTTTCAGCTCCTTGATGTTCTCAAAACATTCTTCAAAAACTGTACTCAAGTTACATTATGGGCAAAACTCTTTCACAAAATTAAAGGACAAAAGGTTCATTAATGTTGATGAATAATGAATCCTAGGATGTTGCCCTTAGATAAACCAGCTGTAAACATTAATACAAGTGACCATTTAATGTAAACAAAAGTATAATGTTCTAATTTATTTTCTGTTTCCTTCTGTTTGCTAATTCATTGATGTATTAAATCGCTTAACTGGCAAAATGACTTTGCAAATAACAATTTCATTTGTTACACACTTATAAATGTTTAATATTAATAGTTTAGGAATTGAAGAGCGGAGGTCTGTTGGAATGATGCTACCACCTGTGCAACACGATTTTCCCAGCTTGCCTTTATCTTCCCATTGCTCAAGGTTTTGGATCTGCACAGGGCTCATGATAATCTCTGACTTGGGTGTATTCTTTCTGCAGGACAGGGATGAAACAGCTCAGAAGAGCCTCCTACCTACCATGTGTCCTGCCATCTATGTGAGTAACCAGTGCAGTGAAGGAAGAAGAAAAATACCTCGGGCCCCTATGTATGCTTTTGCACTAGCAGGTGGGTTGAGACAAAATAGATTTAAGGGCTGCATACATCAGAATCTGTTTGTTCTGCTGAATTGCATGCCATGCAAGGTACAGGAATTTTATGCTTGGCACAGCTGTTGGATTCTTACTACCATTGCTCTGATTTCTCACTGCTTATTAAGAAATTATTCACACTTGTCATGAGCATCATACAATGATGAGTCATACAATCACTTTTCTATGCTGCATCTTTCCAACATTGACAAAGCTGTTTGTGCTTTGAGAAAGGAGAGTGAGTCTGAGTAACTGCTCAGCTCCTGCCTCTTCCACTTCACTTTTACTTAATTTTCTCACAACCTAAGTTTTCAGATGTTGGGCATAGAATTATTATGATGTAACTCATCATCAGTAACTCATGATCACATTACTGAAATGATTCATCATGGATGATAACCTTTTACAATAGGAGGGTGGTTTCTAGTTGAGCAGCTTCAGCGCAGCAAGACTCCAAGCAACCACCTCTGTTTTCCTTTCGTCCTGCAATACACTGGGGTTCAGAAGCTGCCTAACAAGAGCTCATCAACGACCCTGTGGACACAGGGTTTGTGAAGCATAAGCAAGCAGGTTGTATCATGACCAGCTCCCAGAATTAATCTGTTTTCCTATTTATTCAATAAAAAAGAAGGAATAAGGTTTTCTCACTCTTAAACTCTTTATTCTGTTCATTCTTTACTTATGACAGTCTACTTTTTTCCTTTTGTGAAAAAAAACCAGAGGCCTATTTTTTTCCTCACCATTTCTGTTAAATTAACCACTCCATTCATGATATGACTCAATTGATCTTAATAAAGTTATATCAGTAATGCATTTGAACCAGTGAGTTTTAAAGCATTAGAGTGTTTTCTTATTCTCTCCTACACGCACTTGTTTCTTTAATTTTTTTCCTTACATTTTATCAGGTGGTAACATTCCTATTTGTATTATAAATACAACAATATTTGTCTTCATGGGCTTGAGGATGGTTTGGTTACCACATTCTAATAAACACCTTGAATACTAAGAGGCCCTGATTATAACCCATAGGCAGTATGTTATCTTCAATTTTCTGAGTAATAATTTTCTTAAATTTCACAATACTCTTCAGGAAAAAAAAAAAAAAAGTTACTTTCTTTTGTGTATTGGCTTGTTAGCAGTCATTGTCCCCGCTCTGTGGCCACTATATTTTACCTCAAGGGATTTATGAGATGGTTAAATCTGTTTTAATCATTAGAGCCCAAAACTGCCTTAACATCTTTTGTGAAAATACTTTCCAGAGGGCCGAATAAGCTTTTGGATTTGATAGTCCACATGTTGATATTCTCAGTGAAAGCTGACGAGTGCTTGCAGCAGGAGCACTTGTGTGCTGAGATGCAGCAAGTATTTGTCGTGAATGCTATAAAAATAACATTGGTATTTTTCTAGAGGTAGTCTGGTAAAGATTTAATATCCTCAAGTTAGTTTTTATAAAACTTACTTAGAAATCTACTTAAAAAAGGACAATGGAGGATGCTGGAAGAAGCCTTCAAGCAAAAGAAAAACAGCCCCGAAACTTCTCTTGTTCTTATTTTGCTGTGGACACTTGTTCAGCACCATGTTTGATGATAAAGGGAAAAGTGATGTTCTTGGGCTGTTGCCACATAACAAGGAGGAGCTGAAAAAACCTGTGTAAAAACAAAGTGAGGCCAACAAGTCCAGGGAGGTGATTCTCCCCCTCTACTCCACTCTTGTGAGACCCCACCTGGAGTACTGCAGCTCCAGGGTCGCCAGCACAAGAAAGACATGGACCTGTTGGAGCGGGTCCAGAAGAGGGCCATTAAAATGGCCAGAGGCCTAGAACACCTCTCCTAGTATGAAAGACTGAGAGAGTTGAGGTTGTCCAGTCTGGAGAAGAGAAGGTTCTGAGGGGACATTATTGTGGTCTTTCAATAGATAAAGGGAGCTTATAAGAAAGACAGAGAGAGACTTTTTAACAGGTCCTGCAGTGACAGGATAAGGGGATGCTTTTAAACTAAAAGCGGGTTGATTCAGATCAGATAGAAGGAATTAATTTTTTACAGTGGGGGTGTTGAGACACTGGAACAGGTTGCCCAGAGAGGTGGTTGATGCCCCATCCCTGGAAGTGTTCAAGGCCAGGTTGGATGGGGCTTTGAGTGACCCGGTCTAGTTGGAGATGTCCCTGCTCATGGCAGGGGGGTTGGAACTAGATGGCCTTTAAAGGTCCCTTCCAACCTAAACCATTCTATTATTCTATGAAAAGAGTAAATTTATTAATTTCATTCTGGCTACAAGAGAATGGTATGACTCAGTCATTTATATAAATGTACTAGTATTTGAAATTAAGAACAATGTGACTGTTGACTTTTGTTCTTATGTACTTTCTAATTCTCAACCTAAGAAAAGCTTTTAGAAAATCCTATGCTAGTTAGCAGCTACAAAATTTACCTTCCTACTTAAAATTTTGTTTTAATGAATTGCAGCCTGCCTTTACAATATTGTGACTGCTGTCCAGGACTTGTAAGTAATTTTCTATTTACTGTCAGTACTGCACTAAAGTTCAAAACTACTGCCTTGTAGCATAGCCACAGGGGTTTGGGTTTTCAGACTAGGTATGCCATACATTTTCCATGAAAACTAATGGAAGATTAGTGTCTTTTGCCTAGAAAACCTTCAACAGGACATTTATTTCCTAGGCATACTCGGCAAAGCATTCTAGGCATGTAATCGCCTGAGATGTCTCATAGACGAGAGATAAGTGCTGTTACGTGCAGGTGCGTTGCTAATATTGATGGGCAGATAGTAATCACTTTGCGATTACTGGTAGCGTGATGTATATGTAGATATGCACCCAAAGAGCAGAAAGCAGGGAGTGATGGATTTAGAAAGGTAATTTTGATAACGTTTTTGCTATTCTATTAACTTTTTAAGGGCTGCTTCAGCTTGAGTGGTCTGAGTGTCTATCACAGGGCTTCCAGAAAGCACCAGGTGCACCTCAGTGGATTGCCCCCAGGCCACCACCCCTGCCCCAAAGCCCCCAGTCACCTCCAGGCAGCCCCTCACTGCATTGCGACTCTTGGGTTTGTGCTTTCCCCTCAGCCTTGCAGCCCCACAGCGAGGGCCCCCAGGACCTGGCTGTACCCCGCCGCCCCCCCACCACAAACCTGTCCTGTCCTGCCCTCCCTCTTCACCGCAGAGTGGTGGGTGGGGTGGGGTGTATGGGTGCCCAGGACAGGTGTCAGAATGGATCCCAGGCAGGAGCAGGAAAGCCTCTCCTGAGGCCACCTCTGGTTCCCCTCTGGTGTGGCACAGCCCTGGGGTGGCTGGGCCCTGCTGCCAGCAAGGGTGCAAGGTCCCCTATCCCCATCCAAGCGGGACAGGCATCTCTGCTGGTGTCATGCTGTGGCCTGGAGGGGATGTCCGGACTGCCCGGCTGGGGCTTTGAGGTGCCATGTCTGTCCCCTGCCAGGCCCAGACGGCAAGCTGGAGCCAGACAGCACAGGCAGGAACGCCCTGGAAAGGGACGTTCAGAAACAGTGAAGATGGGGCCACCCAGCAGCCCTGCAGGCAGCATTCCTGATCCCTACACAAACTGTTTCCAGAAAGCCTGTCATGAGCTCCTGGGGGAAACTCCTGTCTGAATCGGCATCCCAGAGCAAAAATGTCTCCTTAAAAAGTACAGTTCATGTAAGAGAGGACGAGTTTTGCTACATGAGCCTTTACTCCTCGCCCTCCAGGCAGGGATCATAATTGTTCCCAAGTGCATACATTTGCGCTGTTTGTTTTCCCTGTTTCTTTCCCCTGGCGAGAGTCTCGGCCGAGGTAAGTCAGCCCCTTTGCACTGGCTGGCAGCCTGGCTGCCGCACAGCCGCCATGCTCGCTGTTTTTTTAACACAAACTGAGGCATATGCTGCGTCTTCTATCTCCAGATCCTTAAGCTGATCTGTAGGCATAAAATCAGGGCATTTAGTATTTTCACTTCTGTATCCAAGTAAACCATGCTGAGTCTGACAAGGAGGCCCTTCTTGGCACACTGCTCTCCAGGAGATGCTGAATATTTACACTGAAGAATGAATCTAGTGAAATACCTGGGGTTTGTTATCCCAAATGAACTGTGCATTATGGCCAAATCAAAATAGTTTGCTCAGGGCAGGCAGGGAGAGGGAGGGGTAGAAATGGAAAACCAAGGAAATAAATTCACAGATCTGAGGGGAATAGTAGTGTTGCCTCAAATTTCCCTCTGAATGCTCTAACCCTGTGCTTCTGGGTGATACAGAGCCAGTGGTACCATCCCCAGCTCTCTGGGGACTCAAATGGAGTCAAGTGGCATGTTTTGAATGAAATTAAATGTCCTGTGCCTAGACTGTCATCACTGTAAAGCAAAGATTTGAAGATCTTAAATTTTATCTGAATTGTATGTGCAGGCAAATTTTTGCTTCTTTCACTGTCCTTGAAAATAAACGTAGCTTTTGCACATCTCTGTTATAGAAGAGAGAGATGTTGCTAGGAAGGTTTTGATCCTCAGACATTTTCAGTACATGGTTTTGTAATACCAGACTCATGGTCTGCCTCTTCATGCAAATATTTATGAAGTGCATAACATATATCTAACAGGGACAGCAGAGAGATGCAGTTCTTTGAGTATGACCTCATTAGGGCTTCTATAAATGTTAGACTCAGAGGAAATCTTGTTGAAAATGATTGCCTTCAAGCAGCATCGTAGTTGCCCTTCTATATGTAAGAGAAATGAGGAAGAAAATAATAGGAAAAGGTAAAAAAAAAATTCTAGTACAAACACAGAGCTGCTGAGATCAGGATAAAAGCACCAAAAAGGCATTTTAATGCTGAATTTTGTGAACTTTGTGCTAGAGCTTTCAGAAGATATAGTCCCCCCTTGCCAACTAAGTCCTGTCCAAAAGAAAAGATGATTTAGTCTGTTCGTTGCAAAATAAACTAAAAACGTTGGTCAGGTTTCCCCATCAGTAAGGAGGAACGCAGACTGTGTACACCAGGTACCACACAGACGAGAACAAGTTTCCCTCTATTCTAGAAGCATGAAAATTTTGAGACTTTGGTGCTAGCCTTCTCTGCTCTTATGAAAACAACTGTGTGTCTTTAATTTTCAAACTGCAGTTATAAAAACTAAAACACCAAATTGTGGTAAAAGTGAATAACTTCAGAATATTATTAACATTCAAACAAAAGCCTAAGCCAAATTTTGGAGAAAAAAATTCTGCCATCCCACTTAAACACAGCATAAAATATTCCTTTTCACTCAAATAAATGGTTGTGAACATTGCAGATGCTACCTGTTCCTAGGTATTGTGCCTTACTGCCTCTGTAACCTAAACCTGAAGCTCTGGAGAGCAGGCAGCAGCAGGAGACCAAATGTTGAATCTATTTCTATATATAGACACGGAAACATGCTAGGACTGAGCTGACTGAAAATGTTGTTTCTCCATGTGAAACATCGAGAGAGAAAACACTGCTTTTCATATGGATTTATTTTCTCATTTGGGATCATTGTAACAAATTGTTTTCAGTTCGGGTGGAAAAATCTATCTACTCTTCATTCCAGTTGGTTTTAATTCCTCCATCAACTGCCACTAGAGAAGTAGGAGACAGGGAGAGCCTGGTGAGGAACAGGAAGCAGAGGGCAAGGAAAACACTGATTTTATCCCATACTACAATTATTTCCTTAGCCCTGTGCATGTATGTGGATGGTTGGTTTCGAAGGCACAGCAGAGGGAAGATAAATCAATAAAAGCTATTCTCACAAGTTTGAAATTAAACACTTATAAAGCATTGATAGAAAGCAGGTTTTGTCTTTACATTTTTTCACTAACAAAAATTCAGTGGAAATTTTCATGATTTTTTTTCAGCTTACAACAAAAGTTTGAGTTTCTTCAATTTCTTTATGGTTCTAGACATGACTTTCAAAATCAAGCAATAATTTTGATTCAGGAAAGCTTTTGATGTGTCTTCAGGGTCACAGTTAAGGAATGATGAATTCCCATACTGTGAAGATCCAGATTTTTATTGCTGTCACAAGATAGATACCTTGATGACTGATCTTTCTACAGAATAGACAAAATAATGCAGTCAATATAGCCTTGGAATGCGTTTCCTTTAACATCTGTCAAATGCCAATTAAAATGTTTTCATTAATGCAGAAGTATCTCCTTTATAATGTAAACTGTATTAAGTCTACTTCTGATTAACTTAATTAAATATGTTAATTAACTAGAAATCTGAGGGGCTGCAGATTTGATGAGCCGTCCTTTGAGTCAATCAGCATTATTCCATTGGCAAACAGTGTTGTAAACCAGCAAGAAATGAATGTATAAAAGCCAAAGGAATGGATGTTGCTGTAATTACAGTTAATAAATCTGGACAAAAGGCCAGTTCCACAGCTGCCTTAGGTCTCCACTATGGCTCACCTCTGCATCACACAAAGGGAGAGACATAGCTTTAGGCAACCCTGCCACATGTCAGAATGATTTCCCTAAACCAGAGCAAATTAAGAAGGCAGGGCTGTGAGGATAACACCCACTCTAAGGACGTGAGTGCCAAGCAGTGCAGGCGAGGATTTGTGCCATGCACGTGTCTGGCCAGCAAAAACTCCTCTGAAGGGAATGTAAAGACCCGGTGCTGAGTTTCCCTCTGGGAACAAAGGTCCCTGGTGTTATGCTATCACTCCGTAATAACGCATGAGGTGGAGTTTCCTGACCTGATCCTGAGTGAGAAAGCTGCAGGAAGGGGAGTGTTAGTACCCCATACCCTGGAGAGGCAAGGCACCATGTTCTCCAGGTTGCCCTCGCTCTCCTCTCCCCAAGCCTGGTGTTTCTGTACTGTGCTACCTGAATTTTGTGCTGCTTTTCCTTTTGGCACTTGTAGCTCTCAGCTGATCATCTGTGTGCTGAGGGTTTCTGCAAACCAGCCAGGCACAAGGGAGGAAGCGCTGATAAGGGAAGCGAAGGAAGAAAGGTGCGCTTCAGAGATGCTGCCTACAGAATATGCTATAAGAAAGTGTCCTAAATCAGACAAAAGGAGGTACAGCATAAACTGTTCTTGTCATCCAATGTACTACTCACTGCCTCAAGGAGTACAGTTGCTTTTGTTTTGTTCCTGTTTTACAGAAAACATGGTATTCAGCATACCCAACTGAATTTCAGAGAATTTGGGCTAACCATTGTTTTCTCAAAAAAAAAAACCCCTTCCAATATTATTTACTGAAGTTGAAATATCACCTTACTTCTGAGAAGAAACGGCTGAAGAATAAGCATCTGAAAAGGGGATATTCTAAGGCTGCTTTAGCAAAGAAAAGCAATGTCTTGGAGAAAGGAAGCCTATGCTTCTTGTTTTCAGGAAAGGTACTTTAAATGTATGGTAGATGGGTAAGTACAGTAAGTACACCAAGTACAGGTACTTGGTGTAAGGAGGTCTTGGATGGCTCGTCAGTTGGTTTAACTCAAAACAACTGCAGCATTTTCATTTTCTTCTGTTTATCCCAGCTGAAGATCAGGTCTCTTGACCTTGATAAGTGGATACAAATACATATTTGCACAGCAGCAATGCTTTAGTTTTTATTTTAACAACAGAAGTTACAAGTCATATCAGCATCAGGATGAAAAGCACCCCATTCAGGCTTATTGATAAAAAAAAAATTGAAAAATTTCACTGAGTACCAAAGTAAAAGATGAACCCTTGAGGTATCTGGTTACACATAAGAAAATAGCATCCTGTGACTCAATTCCTTTGACTTTCAAATGTGCACCCAGGTAAAAAGCATACCCTAATTTACTTTCATCGGCTCTGCTGTTCTTGATGTTCTGACTGTAATACTGTATATGCATTACTTAAAATATTGTATCTCCCTTATTTAAAATTCAGCCTTGGGTTTAGATGCATACAGCTTGAAATTCACTTACAGTTATGATACAGAAAACAGCTGTGGTAATGGATCTATTACAGTGTCTAAAGATAAACTGTATAGGCGAGTGAGGAAGAGCATAGAAGATGAAGGGTTAAGTGATGATGTGAGCAGAAACTGAGCTCAAAAATGGAGCTGTTTTAAATTGAGAAACAACAGAGCTCCAAGGTGGTTTATGACTTGAAAAGCTATTCATTCTTTACATAACATTACCATTAGTTACCTATGTAGGTTGTATTAAAATAAAGCCGAGAGTTAACTGAACCTTACATTTTATAGGTACACGTTTAATTAAATTGTATGTTTTATCTGTAGTAATAAAATATGAGACTCATCTGAGTTAACACACAGTTTTACAGTTTTAAGGGCTGAAACATTGCCAGCATCTCCATTCGGGGCTGCTTGGTATATGAGCCATAACATCCTTTGGGGGAAAGTGCTAATCTCCCAACCTTTTCATTTGCAGCTAGAAAGCTATCCTGCTCATCATGCTGGTGCTGTATTAAGCAAGTAAATAAAACGGCTTCCTGTTCTGGAATGAAGTGAACCTACAAACTCAGAAGAAAATTCTCCTAATCATTGTAGAGCACTTAGCTTTGTATACGATTTAAATCTAAAAGCACCAACACAGGACAGTGCTATAAAAATGTATTCAAGCCATACTGAAGGGCACACAACTATTTCCTGTTGATGTTGCAGGACAGAGGAGGACACTCTTCCATGAGGCAGCATGACATGAGAAACCCTTATTTAACCACCTGCACTGTTCTTGCAGTGTTTTGTTTCTAGCTTTTGTTGACAGTGAGTGATCTTTCATATTCCTCCTATTACAACAGGCTTATAAGCACTTTATTTCAGGTATAAGCCAGGAAAAGGCCTGATTCAGTATGTCCTGCTACTTCAGTTTTGTCTACAGAAGAAGTAAACTGACCTGATGTGTACTTCTAGACTATGGTTTTGCAAATTGAATTTCCACAACTTTAGAAGGAAGACCGATGACCCAATCTGTCACCGCTACCTTATCGTAGCCCAGTCACTTGTCCATTACTCTTTTTGAAAAATAAAAAGGCTTCAATCCGGCTCCCACTCCAGCCAGCGCAGAACCCCCTCCAGGGGGCTGGCTAATGAGGTTGTCTCCTCTACATTTGGTTCTGCAAGCACCCCAGCAGTGTTGCTGTGCTTAAAAGGAGGAGGCTGGGAAGTTGGGTGCAATAGCACCGCTATGCTCATCCTGCACATTGGCAAAGCCTGAGCTGGGCAGACACCTGCCAGGCCCTGTCTACCACTCCTCTGGCTGAAGCTGAGACACAACGCCTGCTCCCTCTCCAAGCAAGGTTTGAAACTAGAATTTCCACTGGTGAACAGTTATCTTATGTGGAGGACAGCTGGGATACACCAGGTATACTGAACACCTCAGTTTTAAGAATGTGCTGGAGTTTGGCCTGTTTTCACTTGTGCATAGATGAGTCATCACTTATGAATGGATTCAGATCACAGTCAGTCCCTCCTGGTAGACAGAATCCCAGAATCATAGAATAGTTTGGGTTGGAAGGGACCTTTAAATGTCATCTAGGCCAACTCCACTGGAAGGAGCAGCGACATCTCCAACTGGACCAGGTTTCTCAGAGCCCTGTCCAACCTGGCCTTGAAGGTTTCCAGGGATGGGGCATCCACCACCTCTCCAGGCAACCTGTGCCAGTGTTCCACTATCTTGATTGTAAAAAATGTCTTCCTTATGTCCAGTCTAAATCTACCTCCTAGTTTAAAACCATTACCCCTTGTCCTGTTACAACAGGCCCTGCTAAAAAACTTGTCCCCATCTTTCTTATAAGCCCCATTTAGGTACTGGAAGGCTGCAATAAGGTCTGCCTGGAGCCTTCTCTTCTCCAGGCTGAACAGCCCCAACTCTCTCAGCCTGTCCTCATAGGAGAGGTACTCCAGCCCTCTTATCATCTTTGTGGCCCTCCTCTGGTTTTGCTCCAACAGATCCCTGTCCTTCTTGTGTTGGGGGCTCCAGAGCTCAATGGAATACTCCAGGTGGTGTCTCATGAGAGCAAAGTAGAGGGGAAGAATCATCTCCCTCAGCCTGCTGGCCACCCTTCTTTTGATGCAGCCCAGAATGTGGGCACATATTGCTGGCTCATGTTGAGTTTCTCATCCACCAAGACTCCCAAGATAACCCTATGTGATACATGAGGTCTGGCAACAGAAACTGAAATAAACTTTAAATGCAGAATCAGATATGGTTGAAAGTTATTTACCTATGACTTAGTCAAACTTGTGTAAATAAGGAATGATCTGGAAAAAAAAAAACAGATCAAGAAACATCTCTGCTGAAATTGGGAACAAAGTTTCTTTGCAGTACTTTAGTGTCCATGAAAACACAGAAAGATTTTCATGTCCACTTCTGCTGTTGAGTTCCAACAGACAAGTTATCTGAAACCAATTTCTCTCATTTTCCCTACGGGGTTTGCAGTATTTTAAATGTTTTCTGATTGAGCTGGGGGAGAAAGAAGCAAATAACTTTTTTGTTGTTGTTGTTTTATTGCTATCTTACAATGTATTTTCCAACTGTAATGGATTTGCAGTGGATTCTCAGCACTCATGTAGCCAGAAGCCAACAGATCCAACAAAAACCTCTGCAGAAGGGAATCGCTACCTGTATCCTGGAGATAATCCTTGATTAGTAGTGGTAATGATTTGTGTTCATCAGAGGCCAGAACACATCTATCGTACAGATAAGCAATCTGTTCTTTTCTAAAACACCACTTGTAGGTGTGACAGAGATTGTTGAAGATTCTGTGTTTTGGAAAACTTGGGCAAGCATCTCTAGCTGAAGCAAAAGTCTTAGTCCCTCAAATATAGGTTGCTGATGTTTACTGCATAGGTATGCAAAAATACTAAGGACTATCCCCTTGATTGTAATGTACAGTGGCAATGTAGCTTTTGATAATTCTTCCTAAGGTTATTAGCTTTGTGAATTCTTAGATAAACAAAACCGTAAGCTGACTCTTAAACAACTACCTTTTATTAGCAAGCAATACTTTGCACAATCATTCCCAAAAGAAATTGTATTACACTGGCTACAGGAAATCACAAGTCATTTATGTTAAGCTTTGGTCCTTAGCTGTAAATTCTCTTTGAACAAAGACAGTATTCTTTCATCTCTCTGTAATAGCACCTTGGGTTTGAATTTGAGACTTTGGGTGTTACAGTAATGTATGCCTGTAATAATGCATTGCATGCATATTTACTGGGCAAATGTACATCTGGGATTTGCATGTTTTTATTTTTAGCTTACATCCCAGAAGAAGAGAGGAAGCAAGGATTATTTGAAGAAGAAATATTTTGTTATCATGCCCGACCAGCCTGCCTGCTCTCTCTGATGAGATCACTAGCTGCACGATGAAAGGGAGAGCAGTGGATGTTGTATACCTTGACTCTAGTGAGGCCTTTGACACCGTTTCCTGCAGCGTTCTTGCTGCCAAATTGGTGAGATCTGGATTGCATAAGTGGACAATAAGGTGGGTGGAAATTTGGCTGGACTGCTGGGCTCAAAAGGGTGGTGATCAGCAGTACAAAGTCCAGCTGGCAGCAAATTAGTAGTGGCATGGCTCAGGGATCAATGCCACAGCCAAGACTGTTAATGGCTTTAAAATGTGAACAATTCGGCTAAGTGTGCACTCAACATGTCCTTTCCAGCATAAAATATTCTACGGTTATTTTCATTCGAGGATTCACAGAATAGGTAGGGCTGAACATAAGCAGATGTAAGGCATGGTGAATGTGCTAGCTCTCCTTGCGTGTAAGGAGCCCTTATTTCAGAACGGTGCTTGATGGAGTGTAAATGTGGATTCAGTAACATGCTGACTTCATCTGTGCCATAGCATGAAGGAAGTGGCATAGGACCAGGCTAGAAAATTCTGTCCTAAGGTGGTATTACTCCTGTTGGCTGAGTTACTGCTCCTAGGACTGCCTCCTACGTGTAAAAAGAATCAGTAAATAATGGTGTTTTCTCTTTAATTTGAAGGGGTAAGAGCAGATAAAGTGGATCACCTTCGTGTTGCTTCAGATACTATTTCCCTGCTGTTTCTCATTGCATCTAGAGCTTTGTCTACTCTTTCAATGGCCAATGCATGTTTCTCTAGGACGTGCCCCAAAACCTGGATCTGCCATTCTTTCTCAGGACAAAAGTGGTGTAAAAAACACTGTTGTGGGCATTTGTATGAGAAAAAAATATTGCCCTGTGGTAGAGAAGAAGTTTAGTATTTCCCTGGAGAAGAAAAACTTTCAATGTTTTGAGGGGGGCAAACAGCTTGTGTTTTTAATAGTTTGAAATTTGGAACTTTTTATTGGTGGTTTTTGTGGACCTCTGTACCAAAATAACTGTATTTTATCCAGTAAGCAATATATGATTTGAGGGGAAAAAAAAAATCCCTTGGCATTTTATCCATTGGCTAGTTATTTCTAGAGACCTATTCCCACCTGCTGTTTTATAAACTACAGATTTAAAACACTTCAAATAGACCGCAAGACACTCATCTTCCTATTTTGCTGTTCCTATCTTCTGTTTTCAGTGCGCCTGATGTACGTGATATGAGTCATCCCTGTCACTTTTACTTTTCCTGACTACCAGCAGTTCGGGATGAGACTTCTTTTTTTTCCTCTCAGCTGACATTTTCTTTGGGGGTAAGGAGCAGGGAAATATTTTAAAGTAAATTTAGTGTATAAAAAGGTTGCCAAAATAGCGTGGGAACTTCTCTACTCAGTGAAATCTGAAAAGGCACAAATTTCATCCGTTTCCTGCTGGGGTTCTTCCATCCTGACTTGAAAGGAAAGTCTTAAGTAGTAAAAAGGCTTTTCATTTTCCATACCCTCTGGGTTTCTCCACCCCACATTTCCTTGTCTTTGCCCTTCCAGGTTTTATTCCTGCTGTTTCTATTTTTTTTATTTCTTACTCATTTCTTCCTCCCACCTGTTCTGCCTCCTCCATATACCTTTCTCCCATCTGCATTCCATGCTCCATCTCAATTTCTCAACTTCCTTCTGATTTCAACCTTCTACCCGCTCCTAATTCTTTTATGCCTTTCTTGGGAACAAGAATCTAAATTACATGCCAAGAGAAAGCAAACATCTCATCATAGTGTGGAATAATGTTGTCCTTGAAGGCTACAGGCAAAAAACCCAATACTCAAGTGCTCTTCTCTTTCAGTTGGAATATTTTTTCCCCTAGGTATCTTCTAATTTTTTGGCTACATTTTTGAATAGAGGCAAGAAAAAGCAAACAAGTAAAATCTACAAGATAAAAAAATTGTTACCACTAATATAAAAATGCTACTGCCCCAAATATATAAATCCACATAGTCAAAACATTGACTTCTTGTTCAGTTTTTTCAAGCTCATTTTCAAGTACAGCTGCCACTGAGATGAGAGCAGAACACAAAACCCATAGCAAAGAACAGACACAATTCATCTTAAAACAGTGCAAGGCTGCCATATTTGTAAATCCTTATGACATACAGTAAAATATACATTTTATCACTCCATACTTAGTCAGCCATTTTGTTTCATTTCCAAAGACACAGTCCACAGCAAAGATGATTATCACTTTTGTGATGTCAGAAAGAGAGAGCGCATTAAGCACAAACACTTAGCACCCACCTAAAGAAAATTACGTCATAAGAAGCATTGGTTTGCCACATCTGATAATGTCCAAGTTTCTACAAGCTATTTAAGTAATGCATAGTGTTATTTCAGAGCAACACTTCTTTCTGTAAAAAGTACTTGCATTATTATTTCCTTCCCTATTCCTATTTTAACATATATACGTTTTTAAAAAGAGCAAGACTGGGGGTTTCTTTTTTTCCCTTAAGCCACGATTTGTGTTCTCAAGTTTGGGGGTTTTTTGAGTAATTTCTTCTTGTAGAGGCAGAAAATCAATAATCACCTTCAAAAAGAAAGCATGTCAGAACCTGACAGAGTGAAACGTATCCCTACCACGCATATGCCTCAGGTAGACTCCACAACTCTACTACTGTCCCTTGTAACCTTAAAAAAAAACCAAAGAGAAAAAGAAGAGAAAGATTGAAACGCAGAAATTCTGACTCTGAATATTTGTACTTTGAAGTCAGCAATTCATTAAGTGTGCCATTCCGATACTGGAACAACCTATAAAACATTTACATTCTCTAGAAGCATTTATCACTTACTGACAGGAACAATGAAATATGCCCATTTTTAGAATGCCCTAAAAGATCAGTTTCCATTTCAACACTCAACTCTCAGTGCTCTTCCTTAAATGCTTTCCTGAATCAAAACACTGAGATGACATTCTTTTAGTTGACTCGGTCATTTCCTATTTGGCTGCACTCCTCCTCACAAAAACGATTGAGTTTGCTCTCCAATGTCTCAGCAAGCTGTCAGAAATCCTAGAATGGTTTGGGTTGTAAGGGACCTTTAAAGGCCATCTAGTCCAACCCCCCTGCAAGAAGCAGGGACATCTCCAACCAGATCAGGTTGCTCAGAGCCCCGTCCAACCTGGCCTTGAATGTTTCCACAAGTCTTGAGATGTCAAGACAAATGCCAAAAGTGGCAAAACAAAGGTACTCCATAGCACTTCAGACTGACATTTTCACTTTTAGAGGCAAAACCTAATTCTTTTTCTCATCTGCATTTGTCCATTTTGATTTCTTTTTATACACACAGCTTTTAGCATCACAGCAAAATATGATTTACAAAGTTAAATCTAGCTAACTGTAGGTGTGAATATCTAGGAAGCAGGAGCACTGTTCAAAGCACTGATTTTAAAAAATTCATTAGTTGTGAAGAATGAACTATATTCATTCTTCTTGGCTTGTTTCTATTCTTTCTGCTCACTTCTGTTATTTAACTCAACACAGCACTTGCTTCAGTGTGAACTCAGTCTGCTCTAAGTGAAAAAAAAAACCTGATTGCTCTAAATCATAATATCTTGGTAACAGTAAGAGATAATATCTCCAGCTTATGCCTGCAAAAATGTCTGGGCCAACAGGATTGCCAAGGCTCATAAAACTCTTGCGTCACTACCAATTTATTGGCATGAATCTATCATATCTTCCTTTGATGTTTACTGGCTCATGCCAGCACTAACTTCCTTCAATTTTAACTCTCTGTGTGTGCTTGGGCATCTTTTGGTAGGGGATATTTTTGGTTTGTTACATTTATGGCTGTTTTTTTTAAGGAAATTGATGTACAAGATTTTCTTCAAATTTGGTGTTCAGAGAAACAGAGGGTCTGTTCAGGTTGGTAAGCTCTTTTCTTTTTGAATATTGAGATTAATGTGGACTTGAGTCTAAAAAGATATGCTCAAATATTTTCTTACTTGACAAATAATGTTTAAATGTCATTACTTCAGACTGTCTTGGTTTTTTTTTAAGGCATTGAATCTCCTTCTACAATAAGACTCTGCTCTTTATAGTACAAAATGTAATCAGACACTTTCCATTATTATATTGTATGACAGTATGACTTCATTCCTAACACAATTTACTTAAATTGAACATTTTTGGCAGATGTGTGCATGACACTAGAGAAGCAGAACTTCTACTAAATCACATCCTGAAACAATAACAGACTGTGTTGCAGATCCAGCTATGTAGAAGTTTCCAGCTCTGCTCATAACTTACAGCACATTATAGGAGACATTAGGAAAGAACACACAGCAGAAGACTGAAAGACACCCCACAATATGGCCAGAAACAACACACACAGATAAACTATTGAATTTGTGATGAAGGGGTTTGCATAGCACTGCTACCTAGTCAACAGAGGTCAGTAAACATGTCCACTAGTAGTGATTCCAGGGACACTCATGAGAGGAAACGAACAATTCTTTAGTGTATTGTGAAGAATTATGAAGAATTAGTGAATTCTTTTTCTTCTGCTCTCCTGTGCTCATATACTGTTCTCCTTAGGATAAAGGACAAACACAAAACTTGATTCTTCTGCAGCCTGCAAACTGTGCAGGCACTGTGGGGGTTTTAGGAATGATTTGTGCATGTGAATGTGTTACTGATTGCCACATAGTAATGAAGACAGGTCAAAGAAATCCTCCTAGCACTTAGAATAAAGTCTTATGAGCGTCTGAGGAATCTCCATTAACAAGTTCAGAGCAGCCTCTGAGATCTATGTGTCCTGTCTAAACACAGGGGTATGCATATGGCAGAATGCTGTTGAGGATGAAGCAGGATTGTCAACCACAGACTTCAACTCCAACCCCAAGGAGCACTGGGGTAACTTTTAAGATATGTTGGGTTGAGGGACAAGTTCTAGAACTTGAGAAAATATTCTGTGGAAAGTCAGAAGTCAGAGTGACTAAAATATGCATCAATATTCATATTTCACCCTTGTATTTTCTTTTCCATCTTCTCTTTGGGGTTGTCTGATCTAGATCTAAGAGCTTCGACTAGGATAGTTTCAACTTGAATTAAGTCAACTTTAGACTGATCACAGGGCAGAAATATTCCATGTGAAGCATTAGATGTGAGGCTTCCTGTACTTTCGTGGTAGAGATCAATTATTAGCACCAACCTGAAAGAATTATTGGTTCAGCATCTAAAAAACACAGTAAAAAAAAAAAAAAGAAAAAACCAATTCCATTCTGCAGACCTTGATTTTGGAATGAGCTTCACTGATTTTCTGAGATCACAACTACAACACAATAAGCTCAGAATATGGGATCATCAAACTCTGGGTGCCATGGGAAGAAAATCTTATCTCATCTTTAGTACTATTTCCTCTTTTCTTGATTTCGTGATTTCTTTTAAAAGACCTATTCAAAGAAAAGAAAAAAAAAACAAAACCCAAACACAAAACATAACACTGAAGGTGCCACCTGGGTCGGCAAATCAGTAAAGGATGTTCTTAAATCTGAATTGGGTAATATAACAAAGTACACCAAACATTTCAACTCTCTGACCAGAAAAAAAACTCTTAAAACATGCCAGACTTTAATTACTTTTAATAATCTTGTGTTTAAAGGCATGTCTGAATACTCATGAAGTCAGAGATTACACAGGCCAAAAAACAACCCCTAGTAAAATCAGAAATTGTCTTACCAAAATTGAAACAGGTGTTTGCATTCCAAATATAGAGAAAATATGACTTTTCTAAGTAGATAATTGCTCACCTGCAAGAAATAAAAAAATAGCTGCAAAAGCAATGGGCAATAGCAATTACCAATTACCATCCTGCTTTGGGTGGAACAAAGACCCAGCTTGACTTCCCATGCCTTGAATGTTACTGAGTAGCCATGACGGTTTTCTTCCACCACTGAGACGCAATGAAAATTTAAGGATAGACTCTTAATCTCTGGGTGTCTCTGTCATCTGCAAAAGACAAACTTCAACAGGCACTTAGAATCATAGAATCATAGAATCATAGAATGGTTAGGTTTGGAAGGGACCTTCAAAGGTCATCTAGTCCAACCCCCCTGCAAGGAGCAGGGACATCCCTGACTAGATCAGGTTGCCCAGAGCCTCATCCAGCCTGGCCTTGAGCGTTTCCAGAGATGGGGCCTCTACCACCTTTCTGGGCAACCTGTTCCAGTGTTCTATAACTCGCATCGTAAAAAATTTTTTCCTAATTTCTAATCTAAATCTACCCCCCTCTATTTTAAAACCATTACCTCTCATCCTATCGCAACAGGCCCTACTAAACGGCCTTTCCCCATCTTTCTTGTAGGACCCCTTGAGGTACTGGAAGACCGCTACCAGGTCTCCCCGGAGCCTCCTCTTCTCAAGGCTGAACAGCCCCAACTCTCTCAGCCTGTCCTCATAAGAGAGGTGCTCCAGCCCTCTTATCATCTTCGTGGCCCTCCTCTGGACCTTCTCCAACAGGTCCATGTCCTTCTTGTGTTGGGGGCTCCAGAACTGGACACAGTACTCCAGGTGGGGTCTCACTTCTCATTGCAAAAATCACCCCAAAAAACAAAGCGATAATTAAATGTAAACTTATGACTGAAAAAAGTAAAGGATAAAGAAAATAAATAGAAAAGGTGTTATTTCCTCTATTGCTTGATATGTTTTAAGTTTAAGAATCAGAAATCAGGAGGCTCTGACTGTACTTGGCTTCTGTTATTTAGGTGCTACTGAGATGGTATCCTGGGGCCATCTTGCACTGACTTTGCAGTCTTTGGTTTGGAGTTTACTGCTTTGCCTACTTGGAATTTGAAAGCAAGAGAAACTAGCATTGGTTGCAGACCTGCAGCAGCCTATCTCGCTCCCTAGACAAGAGGGAAATAAAGAACCATCTCCCTTAGACACAGCTTCTTACTACTTCTCAAGAGCAGTGTCGGGTAGGTACTCCTTCCTGCACCGCACCACTGTTCAAAACTGAGCCTTCAAGACTTCAGGAGCTAAATTCCCCTCTGATAAGGCTTCTGTCAATATATATCAGCTTGTCTTCTAGCCCATTAGATCTCTTGTCTATAGTGGTACACAACGGAGCAAGAATCCTAGATGACCTTTCAATCAGTAAAGCCCTCTGAAAGCGCAATGAGGTCAGGAAGACCTAAAGGATTCAAATCTTAGAGGACATAAAATAACAAGAAGTGACATTACCACATCTTCCCATGAACTTTGCTAGCGTCTGCAGTAGCCAGGCCTTGAGCCAGCAAGCACTCGTATAGCGCACAAGCAGCCGTGCCGCAGTCAGTAGGGTTATTCAGTTAAATATTGACTATGGCAAATGCCGGGCTGGCGCAGAGCCAACAGACACTTGTTTGTCACAAAGGGCTATGCCTTTAAAGAAAGCAACCACATTTAGCAGCAAAAGAAAAGAAAAGGGGAAGTAGACATCAACCTGAATGTAGAAAAGGGTGGGTTTGGCTACCTTGGCTGATACAATGATTTCTTCTAGGCAGGGATTAACTACCTGGGATTAACTTAGAGATAGCTCTGTTAGTGTCCTCATCTGCCCACTGAAATGCCATTACTACAGAGTCAGTGCTCTCTAATGACCTCAGAAATCGTGGGGCTGTCTGACCTGCGGCAATGGGGCTGTTTTCCATCCATTCCTGCCACAAATGAGAGCAAAAAGTGTTAAAGTTTGTCTGGGTATTTCTTGTGTTTTAGTTTTCTAGTGTAGTAACTTATGTTTAACTTTAACTTTTAAAATTAAAGCCTGATCTTTTCAGTTCCTATTTCTACTAACAGTCCTTATTCATTTACATAAATATACAGATAGAAAGCTATTTTCAGAAGTGCTCAGCATTGGCTTATATTCTGTGGAATTCAGCAGTAAAACTCCTACTGATTTTTACTTGGGAGTAGAATTATGTAAACTCTGAACAGTTTTGAAATGCACAACTTAAGCATCATTTTGACTAATTGCTGCCCAGGTATAATCCCAAAGAAATTAACCCAAAACATTTAATTAAGATAGTCACCATATTTTCAGTACACATTTTCTCTGTAGCATGGGTGCCTTGTCTGCACATGCAGAGACGTACCACAGAATAAATCAAATACTTACTACAGATACTGCTGCCTAATTCAAGCTGCTGCTGTGACATGTTACGTAGCTTACAAAGTTTAGCTGAAACATGTTGAAAATCTACCAGCCATTTGTATCCTTACTGCTATACATAACTCCTTTCCTTTTTTCTTTTTTGAATGCAGATATCTGAAGGAATTTAGGTAATTTATATTTGAGGTAGAGCAGTATACCATTAACATCCAACTAAAGACAGTAGATGATGCAGTTCTACAAGAACACAAAAAGAGCATCCTTAATCATGGCAATTCCCATTTACATGTATATTCATAGATATGTATATGGACATATTTATTTTGGTAATTTAAGCACACTGATTTTTAACGCCTCTTTCACACCAGATTTAGGGTGTTTCCTGAAGAATGAGGCTGTAGTTCCATGATAATTTAAGCCTACATAGGTTGAGATGACTGCACAAACGAATCTCACAAAAAATACATATGTATGTGTCAGAAGGTGGAAAAGCCTGTCGGAAGGCAGGGGCACAGGTCACCCTCACTCAGGTTGGTTTAAATGGCTGTGGAATTGCCCCACAATATCTTCAGCATTTCTTGGCATGAACTGGAGGCTGCAGGATTGCTCCCTTCAAATTATGCCCAGTATCTGCTAGTTAACAGAAAGGCTTTTGCTGATCATTATGAGACCTGGATCATGCTGTGAGCATGTAATAAGAACAATAAATGTCCTGCTTTCTTAAACATTTTTTGTAAGATTAAGTGATCAGTGATGGTTCAGTCAGTTCTGCATGTCGCCAATGCCGCTGCAATGCTGTGTTGCTTCCACCAGCTCACATGATTAATGGGGGTCAGGGCTGTTTTTCTCACCTAGACATGCAGTTACATCAATAACTACCTTAACAGATATATAGTTATAAATACACCTTAGTGAGTGTATCATATTATACATATATATATATAAGTGTATATGATATATATATTTAATATAGTTATGCATAGAAATAATTTCTGGGTACAGATACGATGTTTAAGTGCCAAGAGGAGGGGGAAGGAATAGTTACTTTCAGAGTGTGATGGTAAGAGCTGTACTACATTTAGTGTAAAAAGCATAAGAAGCCAAATGGAACAACTTAGATATTGGACCCACTAATGCTGGATTTATCTGCTTCATTTCATGCAATTTTTTTTTTTTCATTTGAGACTTTAGAGGCTGAACATCAGTATTTATATCCGTTTATTATTTTCAATATATTTTTATTTATAGCTATGGTTTAGTAGACATACTGTACAGCTATTATGACAGACATATTTGCACATTATGTTTTGAGATGCTGCTAATTCCAGTGGAAATCTTCATTAATTTTCTCTGCTGTAAGAATTTCTTCTGTCTCTGAAAACTGAATTTGTATGAGGTTTCCCGAATGTATTATGTTCAAAATTCAGAGCAAATGACAGATATATTTGCCACCTCAGCTGTGCTGTACAACCCTCTGCCACCTTTTTAAAAATGTGGGTTTGATTTTTTAATTTGAAAAACAATTGAGGCTCCATTTGGGGCAACGAAAGCATAAGTAAAATATGTCAGGGAATGAATTTGAAATAATTTTAGTGATTTCAGAGTAATTTCTCACATTTTCAGAAGGACTTTAAACAAAATTAAGTCAACTTCAAATGAATCGCTCTTGAAAACAGAACTTGGCGAGCTTTAGCTGGATATTAGTTAGCTTTTACAGCTTGATATGATTCCCTCTATGATTACAAAGTGCTGTAGCTCACAATATACTGTACCAAGAGTTAGTTCCCAGGGAAGTCTTTCTCTTGAGTACAAAGATAGGCTTTCATACACAGGTGTCAGAATCTGTTTTCTCTACTGCACCGTGTTGATTTAAAAAAGAAAAAATAGATGGTTCTTCATATGTCTAACATGACACTGATCCTCTTCAACTCCGCGTATTTCCATGCTAATATAAAAGCAGCCATATCACTTTCAACGCTTCACTAGTAGCTCATTAAAAAAAATGCAAAGAATAATGTCAGTGTGTCTGTTAGGATGAATATTTTGACATTCGCACCTCTGCCGATGGGTGCCTTAACGAAAACACGCCGCGTGAGCCGCACAGGTGCTGGGTGCCTGGGACCCAGCCCCAGCCCAAAGGCAGGGAAGGGGCAGCCCTGCAGCCCTCCGGCCCCATGGGTTGCTGAGGCGGAAGGCACAGTGGGTACAAGCCCTCCCCACCTGCTGCGAGCAGGTTATGACGCTGGATCGATGTGTTAACAGCTGATGAGCAGAGCCTTGCTTTAGCTTGCCAGTATGCAAAGTCTAGTTTTATAGCCTTTTTCAATGGAACCTGCATCGTCTGTAGCAGTCGGTGCCTTTCACAAATTCGGCTATGCGGGAAGGAAATTTCACCTACTCTCCTACTCTCGGCATGTTTTTGTGTCTCTGCTCTAAGTCAGGGAAAGATATGTGCTTTTTTTTTGTGTGTGTGTGTGTATAAAGGAATGAGGCAGATGTACACCAAATCAACTTGAACAAATATTTTAAAATCCTTTTGCTGAGAGAAATTGCAGGCTGATTACAAAACACAGAGGATCTAAAGGATGGCATTATTCTTGTATACAGTACGGTCTGCGGTGCTTCATTGCAATCCCCCCACCCCCCCTTCTTCAGCACAAAACCATCCATTACAAAGCTCCTGCAGTCACTGATTTATGTGCTTGTGATCAAACTTTCCTGCTTCTAATACTGTAAGCATTTTATAAAAGATGGTTGCAATTCCTAGATGGACTGAGCATGTCTGTTTCTGTGCTGTTGTGCAGCTGCTTTATTACACTCCTGGCCTCTCATCAGTGATTTCGGTTTTACTATGAGACTCTACAGAAATTCATCTCTTGGAAGAGTTCATCTATATTTTGATGATCACCTAGTCTGCATAGCTGCACTGTGTACTACGCTTTGTGATAACAGCCTGTGATGCCAAAATCCTGATAGCTACCCTGCAGCCAATCTTCCAGGCCACGTGAGATGATACTGGTCCTTGTCCCCAAACAATATCAACAGTCTCACCAAGCAATCTGATCGGGACTTTCTCATGTGTGCATATTAGCCTAGGCACATTATTTTGAGCCCCAGTAATATATAAGAAAATGCCTCATGTTCCATCATCACGTGCAAATTTCTGACGAGGACACCGAGTCACCTCATCTGGCAAATGTGAATTACAGCTGCACGGAGGGTTCATAACAGGACTCAGCAAGGATGTAATATTTTGAAGCTTCCTCCTCGTCCATCTTCTTACATTATATTCTGTAAAATAAATTTACTTCTAGATGAAAACCACAGGAGACATTAGCAATCTCTGCATCATGTAAAAATATAGGAAGCCAAAAACAAGCAGTGCTTTTAATTTAAAACAAATATGTTTCCTTTATTTTCAAGTCTACCACTAGGCTTGGACTGTAGGTCTTGAGCAAAGAACTACTAGATTTTGGCAACAGGAATAAAGGGAGATTTCTTTTTTCTTTCCACTTTGTTTCCACTTTAATAACAACCTCGCACATATAGGCATTGCACAGGCTACTGCGTGACATTCACAGCCTCCTAATATGAATTTACAAATGGCAAGCTAGGAGAGTTAGGGAGGCCCACTTTAGCCCCTGCCTCCCACTCCTCCCACCAGAAATGCCTCTGCAGCGTGGCACTGGGAATGCAAACATACTGGTGCTGTGGGAGGCAATGGCGATTGTCAGAGTGAAAGCTCTGGTTGCCTACAGAGAGCATCTGGGGCTACAGCAGCATCAACATTGTTTATAGCTCCCATTTCCATCCCTCTGGTGGGAGCCACAATCTTTCAGGTAATGCTTTTAGTTTTTCGAACAGCTGTACAGGGAGTGGAGAGACAGAAACCTGTAGCACCTACACATCCAGCTGCTGCTGGAATCATTGCACCCGTCTAACAGTTTATTTGACTGGGTGCTTTTTGTCCACCTTTGAAGTGCAGCCTTATGGCTCGAGGGACTTTCTTGTCGCCTGCTGAATATTACTACAGTTGTGTTCCAGCTGAATTTGTCATTTTATAGCATAAAGTCCTCAGACTTCACTTCCTCTGAACAGTCTCTGTTGACTGATTTTCACAGCCTTCACTGTATTTTTTCTCCAGGGACAGTTGAGAGAAGGCTAAATTATGTGGTGAGTTAAGCCTCCTATAAGCAAGCTGAGGAATGGGGATGCTTTTGTTAAAGTTTCTTGACAAACAGTTGTTCTGTATTAAGTATGGCAGTTGTTCTGTATTAAGTATGGTCTGCTACTGTTCTTAAATTTATTTGGTTTAATTTAACTGTTGCAAACTAGCTGGGACGTTCAGAATTGAGTCAAGCATTGTATTTCTAGCAACAGGTGGTAGGATGGGTCTTGAGCATCCCAACCTGCTGTGTTAGCAATTAAGCAAGTATTTTAGGATCTGAGACACTATGCTGAAAGTATCAAAATAACAATGTAGTTTCTCATTCTGTACAAATGTCTTCAGTTAACTGAACTCAGAATCTAAGATATATTTTATGTGTAGATATATATTGTTGTGGTTTTGTTTAGTGAGGGGGGGCCTAAGGTGGTAGCTTCTGTAGAAAACTGCTAGAAGTCGCTCCCCTTTGTTTAGTGGACTCGGCCGGGCCTAGGGCAGACCCGCTGCTGGCCAAGGCTGAGCCAATTGGTAGCAGAATGTTCCATGATAATGCCTCTGCGATAACATATTTAAGAAGGGGAAAACAGAAAAAAAAAAGAGAAGATGTGTAGAAGCTGAGCGGGGGCAGAGGTGCAGAGGGGGAGGTGCAGGCCTCATGGGCCTTGCAGGCCTCACCCTCTGGCCTCTTGCCAGGTGGCTGACTGGGCCCAACTTGGCCTGGCCTGGCTGCAAGGAGTTCAGAGGAGATGAGATGGATGATGTGAAGAGATTCTGAGAGGCATCTGCCAGCCTGTTGTGAAGAATTTTTCTTGTGAGAGGAACGGCTGCAGACACCAAGGTCAGTGAAGAAGGAGGGGGAGGAATAATGCGGCTCCTGGCCAAGATTTCCCTGCAGCCTGTGGTGACGACCATGGTGGAGCAGGTTGTCCCCTGCCGCCCATGGAGGTCCACGGAGGAGCACACATTGGTGGAGGTGGAGGCCTGAAGGCGGCTGTGGCCCGTGGAGGGCCTGCTGGGACAGCCATTCTGGAGAGACTGCACTCCGTGGAAGAGATGACCCACACCGGAGCAGTTTCACGAAGGACTGTGGCGTATGGGTGGGACCCCACGCTGGAGCAGAGGAGGAATGTGAGGAGTTCTTTCCCTGACTGTGAAGCAGCGGCGTAAAACAATGCGTGATGAACTGACCACGACCCCCATTCCCTCTTCCCCCCTGTGCTGCTCAGGGGAGGGAAGGTAGTAGAGATAATGTTAAGCCCTGGAAGAGGGAGGGGTGGGGGGAGGTTATCTTGTTCTCTGTCTCATTATCCTGCTGTTTTTAGTAATAAATGAATAGTTTTCCCCAAGTAGAGTCTGTTTTGCCCGTGACGGTAACTTTAAGGATTTCTCCCTGTCCTTATCTCAAACCTCGGGCTGTTTTTCTTACATCATCTCTCCCTATTCTCTCGGAGGGTGGCGGGAGTGAGAGACTGCGTAGTCTGGTCCCGATCGGGGCTGAACTATGACATATATGCACACACATCATCTGCTAAATTTCCTGGTTTTATTTTTTATTTCAGTTCCAAGACAGTGTGAAACAAAGCACCATGTCTAGCTTTGTAGACAGCTCCTTTTGCCCAGCTAGCGGCCTCTTTTTTATGTTGGGGTCCATTCATACATCCCTGGAAGGCTTGTGTGGCCTGGAAAAAGTGGAAGCCGATTCAAAAATACCAAGATTTTTGTGTAATAACTTAACTACCTGCAAGTACCACTGGTTTATTTATCAGCAACAACCTTCTCTCATGTATAAAGTCTGTAAGGGAAATAAAGTCTGTATTAATGCGTTCAGTTTCATACTATGGAAGAGGAGGTAGCAGAAGTCCAAAAGCTGAGAGGAATGTTTGGGGATTCCTGGTCTTTGGGGAGGACTGGACAGATGTCAGACAGCAAGACAGCTCTGGGCAAAGCTACAGAAAAACTAGATCTTATGGAGGGGAACCTGGACAAAGCCCGAGAGCCGTGTCTGTGGAGAGATGGGCAAAGCATTGGGGACAAACAGGAAGGGATAAAAAACTAAAGTAAATCTTTGATAGCAAAATACAAAATGACTTAATGACTTTTGAATAGTGCTAAAAAAAGCTTACTGGTGCACTCAGATATTGAGATAAATCAAAGACATCCTATTAGTTGCCTCTGGTTTTGTTAAATATTAATGATTTGGGATATTCACACCACAAACAGCAATGTTGTTTTATCCAGGAGGACAAATCACAGTAGAACAAGCTGCTGAAAAGAGGCTGAGAGGACCATAACCATCTCATCTGGTGGCATTCATAACATGCAAAAAGCACATCATAGCCTTCAGTTAAAGGGGTGCAAATAGCTAAGTGTCATTTGCATAGTTGCTCTGGAGTTCTGGTCACGTTAGATGCTGTTAAGGGTTTGCTTTAATATTCAGAAATGCTGATTGTTCTCTGACTAATGCCAAGCATGACTTGCCTGAAAAGAAACTTCCCTGTTGTACTGTACGGTGACTTTTTTTGTTCATTGGGAGAAGCACATTAGTATTGAGTTCTTTGCATGTGGGATGATGAGGAAAAACATCAGAAAGTCTGCACCTCCAATATTTTCCTAGTAAATTGACCACCTGAGGCATAGGGCCAAAAATACCTAGGAAGATTCAATGCATGCAGTGTAAAAAAAAAAAAAAAAGGAATAACTGTTAAACCCAGACTCCATTAGGAATACTTACATTATGTAGCAATTGGGTAAAAACAAAAAATCAGGGGTACAGAATCAAATTAAGAAAGAGCCATCCTGGAGATCTCCTCTTTACTGACACCATTAGCAAGCAACAACACTTTCTCTCAACAAAGGCAGAAGAAGCCGGAATAACACCCT
The DNA here is from genome assembly GCF_036417535.1 of Chlamydotis macqueenii. Classification (NCBI taxonomy): domain Eukaryota; kingdom Metazoa; phylum Chordata; class Aves; order Otidiformes; family Otididae; genus Chlamydotis; species Chlamydotis macqueenii. The sequence goes on along the minus strand of NC_141556.1, from coordinate 113,471,368 downwards.
ATATTTGTTTGGTATGGAGTGATGTCCGTGTATGTTCACACCCTAATCACTGCAGCAATTACTGTTGTTCGTGTATCCCTTTCATTTCCTTGGCTGAGCACTCCTGGGATTTTGGACTGCGATTTCATTACTTGCTTGGCTCTGCCATTTGTATTGTGTACCTGCTCCAGTAGATACCATCAGCTCTTAATACTCCTGTGCGATGCAGAACAAATCATTTGCATTTGAGTAGGTCGCTATGGCTACTGGCTACCTAACTGTGCACTGCATCTGCACAAGCCAAAAACCGAAGGTGCTTTGCAGAATTCAGACAAGGATCAACTGTCAGTATTTGAAATCATATCCGCACCCATTGTTGCTGCTACCAGCACGTACTTGTGTAGGGTTGATTAGGCACAATCTCTCTCTTCCTATTTCGGATTAATATTTAGCAAGCCTCTTTCTCAGGGCTGCAGGCTGACTACAACAGAAAAAAAAAGTCTCTGGAGGACACTTCATGACAGTGAGCAGATTAATTATACCTGCAGTCATTCAAGGTGTAGCATAAAACTGAAATTTTCGGTTTCCATTAGAATTAATTCTGTGCTATTTGAAAATAGAAATTCCTGCTGGAGTTGTCTGAAATAAATCTGGTCATTTACGCTGTACTAGTTTTCAGAGTACAGAAAAACTCCTGGACTGGGACTAACACAGAAGGTGCCAGCTCAGTAGGATCCAAGTCTTTAACTTGCAGAGGTTCATTCAGAAATACAAACCCTAGTGCTTTGTTCTGTTCCCGACATGAATCACAAAGGAAGGGAAACAGTACTATCCCTGGTAAAGAAAATGGTGAGCAGTGAAGTGAAGTGACTCCAGGAGGAGACAGTGAGTCAGCATCAAAGTCTGGACCAAAACTCAAGTTTGCCAACTTGGAGTCCTCTCCTCAGAGTTGAGAACAAATTAAGAAATCATCTCCGTGAAGCCCTGGCTGTAGCATCGTTCCAAAAGAATCTGTCTGAGGAATCATCCCTAATACGAATAAAATAGAGCAGACAAGTGGACTAAAAGCACTAATTTTGTTGGTGTGAATGAAATAAGCCTCCACAATCTGAATGGAGGTAAATTGCATCGGTATTTTGCAAGTATTCTGTAAAACCACATGCACATATTCGGAGGTATCTGGCGATACTGTCATGGTATTTGTGCCAGAGGCTGCCTGTCCCCCCTCAGAAAACACATGAGAGTCTTCCCATTACAGCTCTCTGCTGATTGATCCTTGGGAGCATCAAGGGGAAGTTTACTGCTTAAAAGTAACTGAAGAACGTTCCAGGGATTGTGATACTGCTTTCGTTTCCCCTGGCAAACACCTTCAGTTAGCTCTTATTTTGGGAGAGGGGCTAGAGAACTTTAAAATTTCCCTCTCTCCTCTTCACCAAAAGAACAGACTTTTCCAGGACGAAATACACATCTGACCCAACAACGTGCTGCTTTGGTAAGTGCGGCAACAAAACATAGGCGGAGTTAAATGTCCGTTCACTTATTTACCACTGAAAATCATTAGGTTATGAAGCAGGCTGAGGTGTTTTATTGCCTATTGTACAGTAATATCAGCCTTTCTGGATAAGGTCCACTTGCTTCATGAGTGTTCAATGAGAAACTGTATGGCTGAACAATGTTTCCATATACGTAATATATTAAAACAAAAAGGCTGTAAAATTATATTAGACATCATTTGCATATAAAGATACAGAGGTTGAGCACAGAAGTGGCCAAAAAATGAAACTTGACGTGCATGCTTGGCTATCACTTTGAAAGTTATCGCATTAAGATTGAATAACAAAGCTTAACAAATGAAGGGAAAATCACTTCTGAACACAGTTTGGGATTGTTTGCTGAAATCATTTTATTAGATTTGAATGTAAGCCCTACCATTTTGTGATCCAACCTGTGCTGCTTTATTCTTTGGGAAGACAATTTTCATGGTTCACCCGGTTGTGAGGTGGTAGTGGGCTTTGTTGCACTCCAGCTACAACAGCTTCCAAGGTCTGGTAAGACTGAATTTCTATACTAAGATGACAGGTAGAGAAAGCAAGGGGGAAAACGTGTATCAGACCTTCTACACAGATCCTGAAAGAGCACAGGGAATGGAAAAAAATGACACAATCTCTTTCTTTTCCTATCAGCAGGTCATCTCCAAATTTTGTAGACCTTACAAACAGCTTTCAAAAGAGCCTTTAGTTACGACCTCTCAGTGTGACTAACTTCATGAAATCTTAGCAAATATTGTCACTGGGTTTTCGATATTGTCACTGGTTTTTACTGGCTGTAAATGGAAACACCTGTCTCGTAGAGGTCTTCCTGTACCTTTGGCCTTTCCCCACCTTTTCACTTGAGCCTTCCCTGCTCTCCTCCAAGGTGTGCAATCCCATGGGTCTGCCCCACTCCTAGCCACAGGCCAAAGGGACCTCCAGCCTGCCTGCCTGCTGTGAGGAAGGAGGCGGGCTTGGCTCACCCAGAGAAGCAGCAGTTGAAATACTGTTTGATTTTAGCACTAGGAAGAAGCAATTACAAAGAACTACCAAGCCAACTTATAATAAAAGGGCTACATGAATCTATTTTGGTCTTACATCCATCCCATCTGGAAGGCTAAATTTATTATTTTTTTTCAGAACTTGCAAAGAGCTTCCTTCTGATTGCCTCCATTGTTTCTGGAAAGAATTGTTTTTGAATGACCTCCACCAGCTTCAGCAGGATGTTGCTTATTTGCAACCACGGCGTTGTCTTTCCAACAGCTGAGTTTAGAAGCCAACGGGTTAGAAACACTTGCACAGCAAAGCCTGCCTTAATGCCTCAAAGCCACGCGTCCATTATCCTAACAAGCAGGTAACAGTATTGAATTAGTGTAGCTAAGCCTGCCGTTGTTGCTGTTTAACGCATCGTAATTTACAGGTTGTGTTGTGTCATGGGAATGCGTTTCTTAAAAGCACCTACTCACCGTCCCTGTTGGATATACTTCACATCTGTATGTTGTGGGGGGGAGAGGGAGGGGCCTCATCTGTTACCTGCCTCTCAGAAATCTCTCAAATTCAATGAGTGTGTGACTCAAGCAATTGCCCAAAGCCTTTGCGCATCGCCAGTTCATTCATTTGTCTAAGAAGATTCAGGTTTGCACGGAAACGGTCTGCTCACTCTAGGGCATGGCTGTAGGGGTGTAAGGCACTATAGTCTCTGACTGCACGTCACCGCCTGCCTGACGGAGCAGCCCACTTCGCTCTTGCCCAGTGAGCATCCCTCCGCACGCTTCGGCCACGAGCCCTGGCGGATTTAAATTCTGAGTTCAAAAGAGGATGAGGGTGAGAGCTGCACCAAGTAGAACACAGACCAGGAATCTGTTACCCAGACAGGGGGGGGATGTCCACCATCTGCCCCTCATGTGGCCTGGCTGCAAGTCCCCATTACGGGGTGGCTCTGGTAGCTGCCATCTTGGGAGCTACCAGGGAGCAGAAGCGCTGCCACGGAGTCCGCAGGTCAGAGGCAGAATGGTCAGGCTGTGTCACGCTGAATTTTGGCTACAGTAGCAGCTGTTTCAAATGAAACCTTCCTACCACTGATTTTTAGCTCTTCTTACAGGTTTACTATAACAGTTACTACCGTGCTACTGAGGAGATGAAAAAGTAAGCTTGCGTTGTCCTCCTGATTCAAAGCTATTTAACAAAGCCCTACATTTTAATTTGATTTCTTCCATGTTCAACTGTCGCAAGCTGCAGCTCTGCCGACATTCTGGCGTGCCTTGGTTATCAATAGCACTCCCACAAATTTTGCATTGATCTTGCAATTAGCAGCGAGCAAAGGAACATGGCGGGGCCGTGGTCAGAGGCTCAGACTTTGGGAGGGTGTGCTGGTGTCTGAGGCGTGTCCCCGGGGCCTGATGGTTGTGCTTACCCATCACCTCCACCCGGGCAGGACCTGTAGATGTCAGGCTGGCATGCACCCTTGCCAGAAAAGGCAAAATTTGTTAAACAGAAATCGCATAGATGTTTGGGTTGAGGGCGCTTTTCGTCAACACCCTGCACCGATGTCAGCATTTCCATACGCGACACTTGACGAGGGGCGATGGCGCACCGAGGCCTCGGGGCTCCTGTGGATGCGGGGCCCTGCTGCGGCAGCGGGCAAGGCGCTGCGGTGGCTTTTGGAAACGGTCACCGACGGTGCCCGGGTGGCCGAGGAGGCGGCGGGTGCAGCAGCGGCGAACCACCCGGACAAGGGCAACCCCCTCACCGGTTTAAGGCCGGCCTGGGAGCCGGCCACAGGCCTCGCCGGGCCCGGGCCTGAGGAGCTGCCTCGCAGCTCGGGCCTAACCGAGGAGAAAGGGCGGCCGGCGGCGAACCGCGCCCTGGCCGCCGGTGCGGAGGGCCGCCCGCCGGGACTGCACCGTCCGGGCGCCGCCGCTAGGGGTCTCCGCCGGGCGAGGAGGGCCGGGCCGGACCGGGCTGGGACGCACCGCCCGCTCGGGGGCGGGCCGGGCCATCAGCTGACCGGCCCTGCCGCGGCGCTCGGCTGGTGCCGCCGCAGCTCAGTCGCTCTCCCCGGCAGCGGTGCGGCCCCGCGGATTTACAGCCGGACCCTGCCGCGTCTCACCGGCCTCCCCCCTTCCCTTCCTTCCCCCCCTTCCCGGCCGCCGCGATGCTGCCCCACTTAGCCCTCCTGCTGCTGGCCTCCGGCGCCGCTCGGGCTCTCGAGGTAAGCGGGGCAGGGGGCGGCTGGGTGGGGGCTTCCCCGCCGTCCTCCTCCGCTTCCCCGAGGCTTTTGTCTGCCCGCAGCCGCCCCTGCGGCGTGGGCTCGCCCGCGGCGGGGCGGGGGTCGCCGGCTCCCGTCACGCAGCCGGGCGGCGGCGGTGGTGGGGGAAACTCCTTCCCCGGGTGCCGTCGCCCTTCCCGCCGCCGAACAATAGGGCCGCTCCCGCCGAGCGGGGCGGCGAGCCGTGAGGTGGCGGAGGCGGCGAGGAGGAAGCGGGCAGGCAGCCGCCGGGGTCGGTGTCTCCCGCCCCGCGTGTCTGCGGGCGGCCGGGGCCGTCCCTGCCACCGGGGCCGGCTCTCTTCGCTGCTCCGGCTGCCGCCGCCGGGGCGCTTCCCCGTTAACTTCGGCCGCCGCCCGCGGCGCGGAGCCGTCTGGCGCGGCAGGCGGGCGGGGGGCGGCGGCGGGGGGTCCGCGGGGAGGGGAGCGGCGCCGCCAGCCGGCGGGCAGGGCAGGGCGGGGGACGGCCGAGCGCGTCCCGCGAGGGCGCCGGCTCCGGCGCGGGGGTTTCTCCCCTCGGGGATTCGGGAAGGGAAACTTTTCCTGCGTGGGGGGGAGATCCGGCGGCATCCCCCCGCGGGGCGGGGGCTGGGGGCGCGGAGCCAGGGGGAGGGGAGGGCAGGGCAGCGCCTCCCCCGTGGCGCACACCCACGCAGGTGTGTGAGGCGGCGGCGGGGCGCTCCCCGTGGGCTGGCGCAGCAGAAGGCGGCGGGTTTGCGTGGGGAGGGGGCGGCGGCCGGGGCCGTGCCGTGTTCTGTGCCCCCGTTCCCCCCTCCCCCCCCTTCCCTCCGCGGGCGGGCCGGTGCCGAGCGGCGCGGAGGCACGAGAAGATGGCGGCTCTGCAGTGCAGCAGTGAGGCGCCGCCGTGCGCGCTGCAGCCGCCCGCAGCCCGCGCCCCTCCGCGGCCGCCCGAGCCCTCCCCTCCCCTCCCTCCCCTCCCCTCCCTTCTCTGGGGGCGGCTCCTCCAGCGGCACCCTCCGACGGGCCCCGCTCTGGGTGGGGCTGGGGGTGGGAGGTGGCCACCCGTAACCCCCCCCACGGCCGGGGGTGTAAGTGCACCGCGGCTGCTGCACGGTCGGGGGGAGCCGGGGGCGACCCTGCGGGGCTGCGGAAGCCGGGACCTCGAAGGAGGAACCGATGGGGCTGGGTGTCGGTGCTGCCCCCTAAAAAAGGTGTGGGAGGGGAGAGTTGTCTCCTTCGGCCATGAGACCTCAGCTTCTGTCCTCCTCTGGATGGGTGTGAGGTGAATGCCAGCATTTTGCCTAAAAGCAGAGCCTGGAGCTTGACTCTCCCCCTTGGGCAGGGGGATGCCTGCCCAAGGCAGGCATCAGGTGCCCTTCCTAGGAGAGACCCTGCTACCCGGCGGGCAAGAGGAGCCAGCTCCCCGTCCCTGCTCTCCATCCCGCCGGCTCTCGCTTCCCGGGCTCGTCTTGCCAGCCTTGAGCGGGGTGCATCAGGCCGAGCAGGTGTGAAGATGCTTGGAGGTTTAAAGCTTTCCCTTTACAAAACTCGTTTGGGTTTCATCGACTCGGTGCAACCATTTGTTGTCTGAATGCAGTAGAAGGGAATTTCTGCCTTGGGTACATAGCTGAAGTGAAAAAAAATGTAAAAAATGAGGTGTTACCCATTGAGACCGTGCCTCAGGATAGACCGGAGAGGGATGGGCATTTCTGTTGGGTCCCTGTAGCCCTGGCCATACAGACAGGTATGTTGGTATTGCCACTGTGAAGGTGCTTGCAAGAAAGGAGGCTTGGATTTCGCACCAAAACCATTTCGAGGGAGAGACTGTGTTCAGAGACCTCTGCAATGGTGTCTGCCTTAGTGAGCTCCAGAATTTTCAGAGACATCTTTTGCCTTGAAACATCTGTTTAAATGGGCACTGATGTTTCTGCAGAAGCTTTTGATCTTGTTCTGTCATTCCATATGAACTTTTGAGGCTTTGCATTTATTCTTTTTTTTTTTTTTTTATGTTTTATAGCGCAGTAGGTTTTAACATCTGGTCATCTTGTGATCAGGCATTTGTCAGTCCTGATACTCTCAGGCTGATGTTTTGAACAAGTGACTGCTTTTGTAATACTAAAATATTTCATAATAGGAGTTACATGCGTGGATTTACCACAGTTAAACTGTCTTCATCTGCTAAAATGTGAAATTTTGATGTTAGAATTAGTTTCTCTTTAGATCTCATTTCTGAAATGAAACGTTTTTCCTGCCATTTTAACAAATGCTTTCTGGAAAGCAGAGAGGAGACTGTACCTTGTTTCTGCAGGGAACAGTATAAGGAAGAAGGAAAGCAGGAACAAAACAAATTCTTTCTATATTAAACATGAATAATTCCCTTCTAAAATTACAGGTCGATTAATATTTATTTATGCAACTTTAAAGGAAATATTCCTTATTGATGCTTTGGTGATGTCGTGGTTGCTTCTGCCACTCATGCAAGTCAGTCATACTTACTGGGGTTAGGGAATCCATTGGCCAAGAGCTCTCATAATTTGCGAAACTGTTGTTTTCTTCAGTAGCTATTTTTCCATTTAATCTCTTTCCATTAATTGCCTGATTTCAGTAGATAAATGCAACAGACAATAACTATCCATGTGAATTTGCATGAATGATCTTGGTTTATAACTGAAGATTTCTTCTATTGAGCACACTGACATTATCGGGATTTCTACCATGCCTCTTTGCTGCTCTAGCTCTGGATTTATAAGCAAGACTCTTACCAGCTGACTGAAGTCAGGTTGTTAAGACATTGATGTCGTACAGGCTGGCCCTCAGAAGGTTAGTTGACAAAAAGTATGTTGCCTTACAGCTTGCTTTTTTTGAAAAAAAAAAAAACATGGGTAATGTAGTGCTTTATAGGTTCTTATTTTGGGGATTTTTGGGTTTGTTTTTTTTTTTTTACTGGAAGACCCCAAATATTTGCTGCTTCATTGTTTCATTTTGAAGTGGACCTTTAGAAATGACTCTGCAGTGTGGGAAGGGGTACGAAGCCTTTTCTTTGTTTCCATTACAGGCTTTTCGTTCCTCTTCCTGTCACTTCTGTACCCGAATTCCCCTGGCGAAGGCTTGGCGTTTGTTGACGCGTCCCTTTTGCACTTCCTATTTAAAATGCCACGGTGTTGGGGTGGGTGGCTGTGTGGGTGAGCGGCGCAGAGCAGGCGCTGTGGGTTCTGTTGCGCCATCAGGATCCTTGGCAGTCAGATGGACAAGTTAGAGGGGTAAAAAACTATCTGCTTCCTCCTTTTTCTTTTGTTTGATTAATGAGGAACAGACAATTTTGAGACTTGTGTTCTCTGCAAATGCCTTTTCTGCAGAAAAAAAGCTGATGTGAAGAAGCTGATGTGCTTCTTCACAAAACATATATGAAGACATGAGGGAGCTGACAAGATTTTTATATTTCTAATTTTTCATGAGCTGTTTGTGTGACATGCAAGTGATCCTTCTTAATCAGTTTTAATTGATCAGTGTTGAATTGCATGGCAAACCTACAAGAAGTATAGATCTTCTTTGATGGCTTTTCATTACCTTCTCTTTGCATGTGTTTAATAAACTGTGAAGAATAATAAACAGTTTGGTTTATAAGTTGTATGAAGAAAAGGTATGCCAATTTATTTCAATTTGTAGTCTTTTTCCAATATAAAGCTTACCAAAATAGCTGGAAGCTGTTTTTCTGAGCAATTTTTTTTTTTTTAAGTGACTCAGCAAAATACACACAAGCTATTGGGTGTGGAGACTTGATCAAGAATTTAGCACGTAGGATCAGAGGATCCCTCAGTCTGTGGTCCAACCCCCTGCCAAAAGCAGAACCAGATACCGGGTCAAACCAGACTATTCAGGACTTTCTACAGCTGGGTGTTGAAAATGGAGCTGCAAGGACAGGGCCTGGGTAACCTCACTGGGCAGCCTGCTCCATCCACAGTTTGATTGGTTCACCTCTAGCTTGAAACGTGTCTCCAAGCTGTTACTCGTTTATTTTTAAGGTAGTATCTCAAGCCTTAATTTACATCCTGAATCCTCAATTAGTGTCATTTTGACATCTGTCACATCATCAGAAAAGTGTATATAATAATCAGGAGTTGAAAAAATAGTATTTGGGTTTAGTAAAAAATAATCTGTCAGATGTCCATGTGTATGTGTACACATGTATGCATGCACATAATGCACCTAATTTGTCACTGTCTGCAATAAATATTGACATCTCCAGTATGTTTGCATATGTAATATGCACATAAAACATGACATAAAAATCACTGTATGTGTACATCTGTGTCACAAATAGTGACTTACATACCCCCTTGTATCCAGGCAGTGATAAGATGGAGTTCCAGACTGCTAATGATAAAAATATAATTGGTTTTGTATATGGTAATAGGTTCATTGAAGTTGTTAGGTGAGCTGTCTGTGGGGTTTTAACATGTAAGACTAGAGCTGTGTGTTATTGGATTTAAATTCGGGGGATTTTGAAAAAAATCCCGTGGTGTAAGAAGATTAAAAGTAAAGCAAATTGAAAAAATACTGAACGACTTTCTGTGAGCTTGGTTAATTGTTAGAGCATGCTCTTGCGAGGGTTTACGACACTTAACTGCCAGGCTGAGGATTGCCAAGAGCAGTTGATAACCAGCTTGAGCATGGACTGGTTTGAAGACAAAGGACTCCTCTTAAGAGAAGTCGAAACTTTTCTTCAATCTGACCTGCTTGGGTTTTTTTTGTTTTTTTTTTTTTTCTTTTTTGTTTAAGACTGAATGCAGTCGTTCTGATGAGCCCTTGTTCTCACAACTTGATCTGGAATCTGCCCCTCCTTCCCTGACTCTACTCCAGAAATCCGTGCAGTCGCGGTATTAAAAACACATTTTCCATCCCTTTTGGTGGTACCAAACCAGCTGAGAATATCTGCCAGAAATGGCTGGTGTGTGGTTTTGAGTCTCGAGCCCTAAGGAAGTCACTTTTCTGCCCTTGGTTGTAATATGACATTGGTCCTGAAACCTGCGTATTTGTCATCTTTTTAAATTCATTTTGATTAAAAAAAAAAAAACCAACATTTTGAGAACTGCTTGATTATCAAATCTTCTTGTGCTCTGCATTAAATTCCAAAAAGCTTTGGAGATGCCTCCAGTTACAAAAAGTATCTACCTTTCCTTGTAAGAATTTGGTCATACAACAAAAGAGAAACAAAATAAATGGGGATAATTCTGTTCAAGGGGATCAGTTTGAATGACAGCCAATTAGTATGTGTGTCTATGTATATATATGTGTGCATATATATAAAAGAAAACCCACCACACCTCAAGCTCCTTGCTTTATGGAGGATGTGGGATTGTTTTGACACTGCAGTTTGTGGCAGAACAAATATTTGTCAAAGAAATGCGAAACAAAATTTCACATGATGGTAATATGGGTAAGGGGCAGTACCCTCCACAATGTGTAACTGATGCCAGTATCTTTCAGTGGCTCGTGAAAGCTCATGCTTTCCAGATAAGTACATCTTGGTGTTGAAAATAAAGATAATGAAATAAGTGATGCTTTTTAGAAGGGTGGAAAACCTTACACTAGCTAGTGATGGTAAGGATATCATTGTTTCACAATTGTGTGTTACGGGTTTCTTGCCCTGCATCCATGAGAGAGCATATGGATATGGGTATTGCTGGTTTCTTTACTGTAGCTCCCAGTGTAACAACTTTGTAAGTGTTGTGACTTCGTTAGCTGAGAAGCAGGACTTCTGGCTTGCAGTGTGTTCTTGATGGTCATCCCAGCAAGTTCAGGAGAACTTAATCTTCTCTTGAGGACTTACTATGAAAGGAGTGTAGACTGCGGTGATTTACAGGGCTTTCCAAAAGAAGACCTTCTGGTCAACTGGTGGCATTTTGTGGATTGTGGGACAGCCAGGCTTTAAACAGAGGAGCGCGTGAGCCAGTGTGCTTTGTGGTTTTGTGATCCAGCTGTTCCTTTCTGGCAGCAAACACTGACTACTGTTTGGCTGATAACTGACCTAGCTTGGGAGCTGGCTGCTGAAAGCCGCTCTTCTTGCTTCCACCAGTGGCCACCATGCTGTAAGCTCAGCCTTTTCAGCATTCTTTGACTCCTCTCTCGGCTGGTTTTACAATCCTGTGTGGTGTTGAAAGAAACAAGCTGTGCCTTTTTTTGGTAGGTGTCAGCTTCTGACAGATGCTTCAGAGGCCTGAGTCAGAAAATGGCCACGAGCAGTCGAACTGGCCCAGCTGAAAGAGCAGGCAGCTGCTTTGGAGAAGGGTGCCAACTTCTGAAACCACATTTGCTGAAGTTTGTGTCATAGCATTTAATTAAGGTGTTAGTCCCCTTGCCTCCCTCTGGTGACTTGCAGCAGGGCATGAGCAGCCTTTTCACACCTGACCCCTCTTTGGTTCCCAATGGCTGAAAGTTACTGTCAAGTCACTGCAATAGGCAAAAATCCCCAAGGAGCTGCATTCAGGGATGGATAACTCCATTCAGTTCCCACTGACCCGTTTTGAGCTAATCCAGGTAGGAATTCCTTCCTCATCCTTTTCTGGTCTGAATTCCCCTAGAGCAGAGCTTATCTATTCAACCACAGTAGATAACATGTGACAGGAATGGGGCAAAACTGGTTGTACCTGTTAGTAAAAACATTTTTAAATTGCTCCTTTTCAGAGCAGGCTACCAACATGATCCAGTATGGCAGTTTCTGTGATTTACGTAATTTCTATTTGGAATTGCAATTAGTAAAACAAAGCGCGTGTTTAATAGGAGTTCACCACGGGGGCAGGGGGAGGGTGAGCAAAACCCTGTGTTGTTTGTGAACTGTATTAATACTGGACTCTGAGGTTTTTGAAGCTATGAAACAGGAGTTTACACATAGTTCAAATTTAGGTAATACAGTTGTTTGGTGCTAATAGATCTGAAATATACTACCTTTTTTTTTTTTTTTCTTTCTTGTGGTGAGGGTGAAACTTGCCTCTCCTCATCCGCCTCCAAAATTTGGTAGTTGTATCCAATGGACACACATAGAAAAAGATAGCAATGGGTTAGGATTTTGGAGTTATTTCCAATCTCCTTGTCATGCTATCACATTGTCTTTGTGCCTGCAGCAAACCTTCTCTTACCTTATCAGCGCATTTTTAAAGTAGAGATGGCTCACTCTGAAGCTCTGACCCTGTAAAATTGATTTTTCTCTAAATCATGGTCTCTGCAAAGGGCTGATTTTCTTCCCCTCATACCTCCCCCACACACGCTGTCAGATCCCGTGATAGAGTTTTGAGACAAGCAGCTAACTTGTTCTTCTTTCTATGCTTAGTTGTGTATATGCATTTGTAGCTGAAGTTTTGGATCTGGAATATGGAGTACTGAGCTGTCACTGCAGTTTTACTGCATTCTGCTTTCTCATCCTTTGAAAAGTGACTTGAAAAACTACATTTGTTCCCTGTGTCTCACCTGAAAACATGGGGAGATAGATCCTTCCCCCTTCCCCCCTCGATGTATTACTGTTGAAGGCTTGGTTCTGTTGTAGTTAATTTTCAAAGCTCCTCATAGGCTAAGTCGTGGCTTCTAGGGTTTTTTTTTTTTGCTTGGAAAAAGACTCTATTTAATATAATCCCATATAATGCCTGTGTATTTGTTCATGTAAACAGTGAAAAATACAGTATTCTCTAGGGGAAGGTTAACTGAGGAAGAGAATGTTAATGCAACAAAAAGGCAGTGGCTTTAAAATGGCATTTGTTGTTTTAGGTATTTCCCTTTTTTCCTAAGTGTTGTAAATGTAAATGTATTATGTTGCTTGATTGTAGCTTAATTGTTGAGTACTTACAGTGTGGAAATGAGAGGGTTTTGTGCATGCGTAGTATTAGTAAGCATCTAGACCTGTAGGATGCGTTAAGCTGTTGGGTTGTTTTGAAGCTTGTTTGATATTCTTCTGCAGCTTTGCTACGTGTGCCTTGTCTGCCTTCTGCCTAGTTCTCTTATCTACAAAATGGAATAAAATTGCTTTTAATGACACATCTTTCAGCATCCTCATTTCCTTGTTGTTTCCTTTTGCCAGTTCTATCTTCAGCTTCATTCAATATCCTTCATTAGAAGGGTAATATTGATCTGAAGTTGCTTAACAACAAACTTTTTAAAGTGAGGATTTTGGAACTCCAGGTTGTCCTTTTTTTTTTCAGTGTTGCTTAGCTCCTAGAACTTCATTGCAAGCAACTTGCAGACGATAAATTGTTTGTGATCCCAGTGTCCAGAAGCATATGACTTATGGTAAAAATGTCAACTTTACATCATTAAAAAAAAAAAAAGAAGAGGGGCAGAAAAAAAACCCCTCCAAACTTAGATTTTTTTTTTTGTTTGTTTGTTTAAATGTATGCAGGAGAGTAAGAAAGGGAGTTGGAAAGCCTAAAAAGCCGAAGACCAACTAAGGAACCTAGAATACATATGAGTGAGTGAGTTTTGAAGACTTCTGCAGGTCGCCAAGGGGACCTGGACACCAGCAGTCTCTTTCACTTTTGTTCAGATTCATTTCTACTTTGGCATTGTCTTCTTTCATTTCTTCTAGTGGTATTATAAATTGTGGGGAATTTTTTTATTTTTCCTGCTAGCCTCAACGCCTGAAAAGCCAGTTTCTCCTTTTCCGTATGCAGAGCACTCTTCACAGTGGTGAGCACGTCTCTGAGCTATTGAGGTGGAGCGTTTGCCGTTCACTGCTAGCCTGTTGGGCCTGTCTGAATCCAAGCTGAGGCGAGGTCTCTGATAAATATCAGCATTTGCCTGGTTGAGTCACAAGCTGATTTATTTTGATGAATGGCCAAGATGAGATGGGTGGGCAGGAGAGGGGTAGATGCCCGCGATGGGCAGTTCCTGCTGTGCGGTTGGGGAGGGAGGGTCTCATGGTGCCGATTTGTGTTGGCATCATGCGCAGAGCTACTGGCTCGCCGTGGCTGATTAAGTCTGGCTCTCATTATGGGAGAGGCTTTCCTTTGGGCAGAGGAGCTAATGCCTTTCTGAAGGTGTTTGCAGGAAAATCCCATGAACAGCTGAGCTTTGGGAGAAGATGTAATCTCTGATAAACAGCAGGGTAAAATTAAAGCTTTTTACTTTGAAATCACAGTCTAAACTATTTCTGAAAACTTATTTAAATGAGACTTAGGATTTGTCAGACAGCTTTTGACTAATTAATAGCTACAATCCAAATTCTAAACTACTAAGTTCCTGTTTAAATCTAACAAAACTTCTGTGGGCAGTGGGCAAAAGTGCTGAAGGTTGAGACCCAGGCTCTGAAAATTGAGGCTGACATACACTGCGTGGCTCGTTCCCTTTCGTTTGAGTGGGGCTGCGCATGCTTGAATATAAATGCATGCATAAATGTTTGTAAATGTGTTTTAAAGAAACTGTATCTCTTAACTGATAAGAGGAAGAAAGCTTTAATTAATCTGTCACTTAAAAGAAAACTTCTGAGTAACAAAAGGCTGTTATGTACTCTTTTATAAGCAGAAAGACAAAATGTGACTTATATGGTGCTCTTGACGCGTGAGACTTGACAGTAGCGGGTAGGAGGCTGAGTTTTCTGTTGTTGCTTTTAAAATGGTGTTTGACGTTGAGGCTGGTAATCAAGTGGCCTCCTCATTTCGAAGAGGGATGTTGAGGCCTGTAGCCCGTGTGCAAAATGGGCCATGGGAGGAACTAACGTTGTAAGGGGTCACCCACCTTGTGCTTTGCAGTCCTTCGCCCCCTGCCCTGGGCTCCTCCGCTGCCTGGACCCCCTGCCCCCTCGCTGTAGCGGGGCTTTGCTGCATGGCCAGCTTAGGTAAACTCAGCGTGGATTTGAGGTTACTTTGTTGTCTACTAGGAAAAATTTTTTTACAGTGAGGGTGGCGGAACACTGGAACAGGTTCCCCGAAGAGGTGGGATGCCCCATCCCTGGAAACATTCAAGGCCAGGTTGGACAGAGCTCTGAGCAACCTGATCTGGTTGGAGATGTTCCTGCTCCTTGCAGGGGGTTGGACTAGATGGCCTTTAAAGGTCCCTTCCAACCCAAGCTATTCTGTGACTCTTTGTGGTTTTGGGGAGCTGAGCCCATCCTCTCCAAGAGGGGGTTGGGGAAGAGAGGACAGGGACAGGAATTAGTGGCTCTGATGGATAGAAGTAATTTTTTTTAAAAAGAGATTTTAAATTCCAGTTCTGGAGGTAAAACCAGATGAGAAAAACAATCTGTAATTTATCAAAAGGAACACTGAACAGTGCCTTGGTTGCCTCCTGAGGGAGGAAATAGCGGGCAAGGAAAGGCATGCCAAGCACTGCTGTTTGGAAGGCATTCAGATGGCAAAACAGGGACATGTTTTTGACGATACGGGCTTGGGGCAAGCTGAGAAGGGAAATATATTTTTTTTGCCTCTCGATGTGAAGATTGTGCAAGTAATTTTCCAAAGAGGTAAATATGAGATGTTGGGCTCTGTCACGGTAAACAGGAGAAATGTAATAGCCTGTGATATGCAGGAGGTCAGATCAGATGTTCTTTGTTCAAATCGTGGAATTTATTCTGTACCCACTGGGGAGCTGCCAGTGCTTCTAAACACACGCCCCGAGGGGAATACAGTGATGTCCAGTCATACAGGGTTTTGTAGACAATAACACTGTTTGCAAATACAGCATAAGGTATTTGCTTGTTGATTTTAGGATATGAGTTTTGGTGTTATCAAAACATAATTAAGCCTTAAACTTGATTTTTTTTTTTTTTTTTTTTAAGCCTCTTATGAGTTAGTATTTTCTATGACAGACTGCTTAGTGTGGTTTGGGATTTCACAGATAGAAATGCATTAATATTTGCAGAGCTATTCAAGGGAACAGTTGGAAAGTGTCTATTCTTAGTGTTAAATTGCGATAAAAAGTGCATGATAAGTTTTCTGACTCCTTTAAAAGCTTTAGTGTTTTGTCAGTCCTGCTGAAACCAAAGACACTGGAGCTGGACACTGTCAGACTGGGCTGGTTGGACTTATTTCTCATGCTGCTGGGTAATGCTGAACAAGTTTGGAGTGTATCTGCTTACAGTTGTCTTTGTTCAATGCATTCAGCTCAGCTTCATGCTTCTCTGAAACACAAATTTTAAAGAAAGAAGGAAACAATTTTTCAGGAGTAGACTGGAGTTTTAAATGGCCTTAACAGAAAAGGAGTTTACAAGTCTTCTGGGTGGCTTTTGTTTTGTTTTGGTTTTTTTTTTTTTAATGACTGAGCCTGGAAAAGAAAAACTTGGGAAGATGATCACTAAATTATTTATCTTAGGAGTGATGGCTCCTGAATGTTTCTGTAACAGCTGAGGCTGGTGTAAAAGGCCACGTGAGCCTTTGGGGAATGCTGCCTTCAAGCTGGAATGCAGACTTTATGTACGTCTGTTACTTATTGTTTTTTAGTTACAGGGAATAATTTGGTTAAGGAAGATATTGTAAATGTGTGGAATGTAGTGCGTCAGAAATCTTCAAGTTAAGTAAGTTTCAATACGATACCCTTGTCCCTGCTGCCAGCAGCTCTCCCTGGAATTAGACTTCTGGCAAGGCAGCAACTTGTCCAGGGAGATAAAAGAAAACTTAAGTAATTGCGGGTCTCTTTGCTTATCTCAGTGCTTCCTCAGAATATCATTTGTTTTGTTCATAATGTGCTTGTCTGAAGTCTTAAGATTTGCTTTGAATTCTTGACTTTTGTAAAAGATTGCAGTGCTGGTCCTCTTCCTCTGCAGCTCTCCTGCCCATCTTGGCACATGGGTGTTGTCAGGAGCTGTCTGTCCCTCCAGAGCCTGAGAGGCTTTTAGATGTCTTCAACACAAATAAATATTCCTGTTCTTATTTACCATACAGTCAATAAAGCCTTTTGTAATTCTTGTTAGATTTGTCTTCGGGTCAGTGCTGTCTCTGTTAGGTCTTTTTTTTTTTTGTATTCAGCTGCTTTTGTCTTGCTCCAACAGTTCCAATTCTTGTTTCAGGAGAAGCAATGCAGTATAAGGTTCATCTAAAAAAAAAAAAAAAAAAATCAGGAAAAAAAAAGGCAAAAACCACCACAAAGAAACACCCCCTCACCCCCCTATTCTCGCTCTAGCTTTCTTACTTTGAGACTATGGTGCCACTGGCTTCCTAATTCAAAAACTGCTTTTATTCGGGCAGAGTAAAACTTGGCTGCTGACATGAAGGCAGTTGGCAAGGGAAGAAAACCAGGGAGACCTTATATGTTGCTCTGTGGTGTGTGTTGTAAAAACCAGGCTGAATAGTTTTCCCAAGTTAGTGGGAAGAGGCAATACACAACTTAGTGGTTTTGGAAAACTAGTGAATCTCTTGCAGGAATCAAGCGGAAGAGTAGGGAGAAGGCGCCTTACAATTACTAATTAATCTTTGGGTGGTTCCTAATTGAAATGCCTATGGATTTCGGTAATGCATACCCTTAAGATTCAACCTTCTGCTACTTCGTTTAAATTAACAGTATATGTCATAGAATACCAAGTCATCTTGCTAAACCAGGTGGTACAGAAATCCAGAACTGATGTTTGTTTTTTTTGAGTCAAAATGTTCAGAAAAGAAATGGGGAGTATTTTTAGCCAACTGTTCCTATCACTTCAATTATACATCATAAAAAAGCACATAAAAATTCCTTTGGGAAGTGTCTCTGTGTTTTCCATCCGATGTAGTCAAATCACTTACGGCATCTAAAATCACTTACGGCATCTAAATTAGTACAATATTGAGAACGTAGAAAGTTTTAAATGGTGTGTGCCACGTCTCCCTTGTTGTTCTGCTTGTGCTTTGAAAGGAGAAAATGCATCTAGGGGGACAAGGGCACATAGGCTGTGGGTAGCCTGCCTGCCCTGTTGGGATGTGGCGCTTTAAGTCCATAAGAGATGCTTTACTATGTGTGATTTTTAACCTTTTCCTTTAGGAACCTGGGGAGGGCGCAACTTTCTGAAGAACTTCCTTTAAAATAATGTTTATTGTTTCTAGAAATGTTACGTTGGTGACTTCGTTTAAACTGGAGGTGAGGAGGGAATGGCTGTCACTGGTTGCAAGTTTGCTGTTCTGGCTGCACTCTTACATCTTTCAGAGAGAGTTTATCTGTGTAGTCAGTAAAGCTGAGTATGAAGAGCAGAAGGTGCACAGAACCTAATGCTGAAATAGGAGATGAGCACCTACAGAGTTAAACTGAAACTTCGTATGTCTTTTTCAATATATTTGTACATCTCTATGCTAGTGGTTTGTTTTAGTCTGCTTAGAAACTTCCACCGTCTGTCTTTTCTTCCCAGTCCTGAAATGATACTTAAATTTTCTTAATTGAAAAAAAAAAAACACCCAACCCAACCAAACCATGAATTTTGGAAATGGTGCAGTTCTTTTGGGGTGAGGTTTTTTGTGAGTTTTTTGTTTACAGAATCATAAAATGATTTGGGTTGGAAGGGACCTTCAAAGGTCATCTAGTCCAAACCCCCTGCAAGGAGCAGGGACATCCCTGACTAGATCAGGTTGCTCAGAGCCTCATCCAGCCTGGCCTTGAATGTTCCCAGGTATGGGGCATCTACCACCTCTCTGGGCAACCTGTTCCAGTGTTCTGCCACCATCATTGTAAAAAAATTTTTCCTAATATCCAATCTAAATCTACCTCCCTCTATTTTAAAACCATTACCCCTCGTCCTATCGCAACAGGCCCTACTGAACAATCTCTCCCCATCTTTCTTGTAGGCCCCCTTGAGGTACTGGAAGGCCGCTATCAGGTCTCCCCAGAGCCTTCTCTTCTCCAGGCTGAACAGCCCCAACTCTCTCAGCCTGTCCTCATAGGAAAGGTGCTCCAGCCCTCTTATCATCTTTGTGGCCCTCCTCTGGTCCTTCTCCAACAGGTCCATGTCCTTCTTATGTTGTGGGCTCCAGAACCGGACACAGTACTCCAGGTGGGGTCTCGCCAGGGCAGAGTAGAGCAGTTTGTTTTGGTTTGTGGGTGGGGTTTTTTGTTTGTTTGTTTGTTTTTTTAACCCAACCCTTAGTAGCTGACATACTTCAAAAATATTCCTGAAGTTTCCCAGGCTGGTTCTCCTGTCTTTGTTGGGTCACATGTATTGCATTAAAAATAATTTCTGGTGCCCTTCGTAGTAGATGTTGGTGTTTTTGTTTTTGGTCTTAGCCAGGTTTATGTACAGTACATGGTGTTAATTATGTGCAATGCCTAGATTTGGTTTAAGCTTGCAAGCTAGATTTCCCCTATAAGTAGCAATAATGGGCAAGTGGATTGTAAGCCAACAGCCGACAAGTTAATTGCATGAATTTCAATATACCTTTAAAAAACCAAAACAAACCAACTGAAGAAATGGAAAGGATACAATGGCTTTCTCTTTGAAAGCAGCAACCCGCTTATGAATTTGTTTGCAGAATAAATAATGCAGTTTGACAGCTTGCATTGTTTTGATTAGGTGTTCAGAAATGTTTATTGTAAGTGCTGGATCACTGGCACTTGCAACAGGCAGCTGGGATTTTTTGAGAAATTGCTCACTTACAGCATACCACAAGAGTGTTGCAGAAATGAAATTTTGTTTAGACTTAGCTAAAAATGCAATATTAATGAAGGAGAGCTTGTGATTTGAAATAAGAGAACCTCATCTCAGTGAGGCTCTACTGTCCTCTCAATCTTCAGTAGTTTTTTAATTTTGTAGCTGTTTTCCATGCTAATGCAAGGGATGTGATTATTCGTGTGAGGAAATAGGCAGGTTTAATGTTGTAGATGTGGGTGTAGATGCTGCATTTGTTATGCACACAGGTTTATTTGTTTTTAATAAAAATGTATGCTTCTATGTAATTGTTACTATTTTGTTTTGTTTTTCCAGGTCCGTGTACATAGGTCCCTGACACCTTCCCCTCACTGACATGTTTAATAGCTGGAGTTAGCTGCAGAACTAATTCTGAGTTAGAGAATGGGTTTGGTTGCCTGAAACTGTTTGAAATATGTAGCCCAGTTGTACTTGAAGGTACACATACAGCAAATATTTTGTTAATGCTGGGTTAGCTGACACACTCATGTCTCAGGGAGGATTTCTCTCTCTTCCCAGTTCTTAATGATGGGAGGAGGTGGGAAAGATGCATTAAAATTACATGCTTTACTTGCAATAATTATCACTAGGAAAGGTGATGCTCAGTATGTGCCTGCATTGGCTTTGGTGCTGGAAAGTCTTACTAACTTGTGTTTGGTCTGCTTGGTGTGTCCTCCACACTGTCACTGCTATGCCTGCCAGCTCCACCTCCTGGTTTCGGCCTCTCTTCTTCGGTCCTCATCATCGACGCTGTGGTGCGAGCCACCGATTTCTGCTGTGTGCCGTGACTGTCCTCCAGGAGCACCTCTCTTGAGCCCTCTACAGGGATGGCGTTTCTGCCGTCCTGCTTTAATTTTTGCTTTGTGATAGTACATGGATGTGCTTGACTGGGATTGTTGTTTTCCCTTCTCCATGTGTGAGCACGTACGGTTCCTACACAGATAATTTTTCAGAGGTGTCAGAAGGAAACAATTTTCTCTCAATGCAGGTTTGCTCTTAAGATGATGTTCTTCTGAAGTTGGGGTGAGCTACCGATTCCCTTCTCCTGGGCAAGTGATGCTTGACAAAAGAGTAGGCTCTGGCAAGGCGCTACAGTTCCCCGACTAGGTGCACCTTTTTGTAAACTTTGCCCACACCTTTAGCAGATGAGGTACTCCCTCACTGTTGTGAACAGTTATTACAGTTTTGAGGGAGACTCTTTCCCCACAGCTCTCCCAGCAGATACCCATTCCAAATGTGTTTCAGTGCTACAAGGCAGAGGTTGTCGGTTTGCCAGCAGGTGCGATAGGACTGTGGACTATTCCTAGAAACTTTGCAGAAGTAAGCGAAGAAAAAAGACCAGCTTCCATAAGCCTAGCTCTTTTGGACTAGGGTATGCATTTCCTGTGCCTGTTTTTAGAGCCTCTTGGAAGGTGGAAGCAGTCGTGCTGAGCTTTGTCTAGCGGTGCGGCACATGCTGCTGTCAGTTGATAAACCCCATTGAAAAGGCGTGTTAAGTCTCAAAGAGGGAAATGTTATCACAGTCAGCGTTAGAGGATGGCGTAGGTTTTTGTTGTGGTATGGGGGTGGGTTGGTGCAGCGCTTTGGTTTCAAAAGTCTCTGCGGGTCTGATAGTGTCAGTGTCCCCTGTTGACTAAAATTGTTGTCTTTGTGCTGTGCCTGTATTAGCATTTATGTTCAAATCATAAGTGTACATGAGGAGAAGGTGTTGATGGTCTAACTGACTGGGCTTGGTGCTATGCTGCAAAGTGGCCTTGGGCTGGCCTCTTCCATGGTGGAACCCAACCAGAAGGTGTTCTCCAGGAACACACCTGAAACGTGCAGACACCTGCGGCACATAACCGAACTAGGTGTGATTGGAAGTGAAACCCACTGAGGACTGGGAACACAGCCATTCTGCTCTGCAGGTCCTCTCCACGTCTAATGCAGTCGTAGCCGCAGAGGTGGCGGGAGGGACAATATCTTCCAGCTGTGACAGCTTGTGGGGACACTCCGTTTGTCTAAGGTAGTGTAGTCACTGAACTGTAGTCAGAAATATAACAACACATGCTAAAAAGAAAAATGTGAGTATCAAACTACTTTGGAAACGTCCTTGTGACTGGTTAGCGTAACACAAGGAATTGGTGCCTCTTCTGTCTCCCAGTGTCACCTGTCTAATAAAGGCACTGGGGCTGCCGTGTCCGTGGCCGGAAGCGGTGGTTAGACACCACCATCCTTCTGTTAAGGCTCCAAATGACGGGGATGGAGGGATATGGCCTTCAGTAGTGTTTGCAAAGAGAAAAGTTCAGCTTGATGATAATAGTTTTTTTTGTACCTCTCTTCTTTATATAGGGACAAAAAAAAATGACATGTAGCCATTTGGGAAAGACTGATTAAAGCAATCCATGTCTCTTACAAAGCACTTAGTGACTCCTCCGTGTAATCTACCAGCACATTCCTCCGAGGGCATGGTCACATCCGCTGTTGCGAATGGATCGGCACTGAGGAAATGTGCTGAGTGGGCATGTGGCTGGGACCCAGGCTCCCCAAGCATCCCTTCCTAACATCGAGGGGGTTGTTGTGTTCCTCATT
The DNA here is from genome assembly GCF_036417535.1 of Chlamydotis macqueenii. Lineage (NCBI taxonomy): Eukaryota > Metazoa > Chordata > Aves > Otidiformes > Otididae > Chlamydotis > Chlamydotis macqueenii. The sequence goes on along the minus strand of NC_141556.1, from coordinate 113,449,503 downwards.
TAAAGGAGCCGCACAAGAGCAAGAAGCCATTTCGTGCCTCTTTTGGGGTACTTGCTTCTTACTCTTTTGACTACGAAGTGGATGTTTTAAGAACATTTTGATGTGGTTTATACGTTACGTTTGGATGTAGGCTAAAGCTGGCAAAGCTCAATGCCTAACCTGTACACGTGTGTGTGTTTTTTGTTTTTTTGTTGTTGTTGTTTTTTTCCTTAGTGCTGACTCTTTGAGATCTCTAATGAAATTCAGAGAAATTATCACTCACTTAAAATATACGGGGTAGCTTCAAGTTTTCTTATTTTTATTTTTAACTTGGAGAGGATTTTTTTTTTTTACCTCCTGTGTTGTTATCTATTTTATGAAGATGTTAACAGCTTCATAGATGTGGAAAAAAGAAGACCCTTGCTAAAAGAGGAAATGATTATAAGGTGGAAATATAAAGCCTGTTGTAAGTGAAATGCAAACAGTATGAAATGGCACTGCAGGCTGTTGGGGTTGCAAACAGTGTTTGCGGTTGTGTGTTGACATGGATGCATACTAAAGATAACTAATGCTAATTATGGCTAGCTGTAGAGTGCCTATCTGAGGCACGAATCAGATGGACAGGGCTCATTAGTCTCTCTGAATTTGTATTTGCTCACTTGAGTGGAAAACGTAAGCCTGGAGTTATGTCACCTCCCAGCCCCCTGCACCCTTTAATAAATAGTACATTGCTGCTTCTCCTTGTGTGTAAAGACGTTCCTTAAATTCATCCTGCTAATATTAACCTAAAGGTTACCTCTGGAGTAATAAAATCAAAGGTGGAGTGTAGCAGCTCAGATACTAAGAGATGTGACTTTTTTTTGCTCTAATAGTTTGCGTTTGCACAAGCAAATGTAGTGTCAGCTCCATGGCATCAGGCAAAATCAGAAGAGTGGCTGTGAGTGTGTAGGGTTGAACACTCCAGACTCTCAGTGGGAAACTCAAACAAAAACATTTCTAAAAAATAAAAATGTTACCCAACTGGAAAAATAAATAAAACCCACCCCAACTTTTTTTTTCAATAGGTCTGTAAAGGTTTCCAAGAGTGTATCTGTATTTTCGTACTCTTTTGCTGGAAGTTGTGATGCTGGTAAATAACTTTGCTATCCAACACTATGCTGTTATGTCTTCTTTACTGAGCAACTGAATTAGTTTTCAGCTTTCATGTTTCACTTCTTCCTAAGAGCAACATGGTTAGGCTTAGCAGCACAGCTCAGATGTTACGTTTGAATTGAGGTAGTTCTTAATAATCTTCTGTGAAAATTGCCCATTTATTAAAAAATTAATTTATGGTCAGATACTGAGGTGGCTTGCAGAAAGTTGATGATAATGTTCTAGCATTATAGATTTTTCAGAATTTTTAGCAAACTAATTAAAATGCTACTTTCTATTGTTGTCTTTTTCTTAAACTAATAATTACGCTATCTGTTGTTTCCAGCTGTCATTTAAAATTTTTTTAGATTTGCTTAATAAGTAAAATTAAGAAGGATTATAGTTATCATAGTTCCTATAATTTCAAACTTCTGATGTGCAGCTTGCTCATGCCCCTTCATGGAGTGTTTTGTAACATTGCATGAAAGTTTTATTATAAAAGGTCTTGGAAGGAGAGGTTTGGACAGAACTACAGTGTCCTCCTTAATCAACTGCTGTGGGCGTTTCCCAGCCGGATGCTTGAAAGTGCAAATATGATCAAGGTACACAATGCAAGAAGAGTGAACCATGGTCTGTTATAGTCATCTAGGCGATAGTCCCAGTTTGCTGTTTCACTGGTAAATATGCTATTTTTTTTTTTTTGATCACCTAGAGAGCTTCTCTTTTTAGTCTGCTGGGAATAAGGTATAAGTGTGCATTATGTGGGATCTGTTCTCTCGATGCAGAATATTTATCTGCTAGTTATGTATTGGATGTAAATACTTAAATCAGTGAAGTTAAGCAAGTGCCACTTGCAAATTTGGTCTTGCGGATGGAATAAATGACCGAGTATAACTGAAGAACATACTACGTGGACTATGCAGTGCCTGTCTTCAAGCTGGGTGTACTGACAGAAACTGTGAATGTGTACAGCACGCACATGTCTCTAGTCATGGCAGCGCTGACTTCCAGCATGTCTTCCTCGGTTGTTGTTGTTGCTGCAAGAGATGTTCTGTCTTACCTGTAACTGCGAATAAATCGAGCTGACAGAGATGCCGCTCGGCTGGGCTCTGCTGCGCGTCAGGGCCTTAGAAATGAGAAAAGATTGGAGCTGTAAGAGTATGAAGAGGAACAGCTGGATATGGCAGCTCTTATCTGAGTGGCAGGCTTTTCTTCTGCAGAAAGCAAACAGTGTTTTCAGAAGTGTAATAAATCTTAATGGATGCAGTAATAATCTCACCAAAGCATTACTTCTACTCATGATTTTCAGATGTTTGCTGGAGTTAGAGTTGCAGTGTTCTAGGTTGACAGCGTGGGGAAGTGCATTGAGGTGGCTGACAAAAAATGTCAAGTTGTCATTCTTGAATGAGCACAAGACAAAAAGTCAAATGTTCTGCCCGTCTTGGAGGGAGATGTCTTAACTGTTTAGCGCTACAAGCTAGGCTACTGGCTTTTGTCCAAAGCTGGTGATCCTTGGTCTCTGAGAATTTGTGGGAGCAGCAGTTTTGCAAACCAAGTTCATACAGTTGCTGTTACATGAAGAGCATGGAGTTAAGGTTTGATATTGATAAGCACTGATGCATTATTACAGGGACAAAGAGGCTGAGGCAAGGGCTTTATGCAGTAGTCATGATTAGTTTATATGTAAGTTTGTGCTGCTATCCATCTTCCCCAATTAGATTTGAATAGCCTGGTGAAATCCAGACTGAGGTTGTTTGTGATTCAGGATACAGAAAGAAAACAGATCTGAAATTTGATAACACAGAGGAGATGTTTGACTTGGTAACTGGACTCCTAAATCTAAATATACTGGAATCTCAGCATTCTGTCTGACACAAAAACTTTTTTTATTTATATTTTATTTTGGACTTTAGTGTATCACATGGGACTGTTGGCTTGCAACTTCAGCACGTGTGACTTATTGAGGGTGTTGCTCCATATTTTATGATGATGTCAGGTGAGGTGAATAGCATCAGTCTTGCGCTCTGGTGGATACAGGCCTGGTGGCAGAGTGGGCTGCGTGGGTCTGAGGCGGTCCCAGCCTGTCTGGCCTGCACGCGCCGCTTCAGAGCGCTCTGCCGCTCGAGGAGCGAAGAGCGTCCTGTCCAGGCCACCTAAGATACTAGAGACCGCAGCTGGCTGGTTTTGGGGGTCTGGGATAAATAAGCTTGGCAGCTTTGAAGGCAATGGTGGGTCCTGCCGGCCTGGGAGTTGTCCTTCCTTTCTGCACTTCACTCTGCCAAATTAATCCTGAAATGAGAGGAAACTGCCTTGAAAAGATGCATTGTTGTATGTAAGGCTGTGTGCTGTGCTTGAGCTTGGGAGTTTTGGGGTTGCAGCAGTTGTGCAAGAAGTACTCAAGGTGGTTTAAGTCTTAAGGTTTTAACTGGCCAACACTTGTATGGCAGGCATTAATAATAGTTCTTATTTCTCTGCCATAGCTGAAGCTGAAATGACTGTAAACAAGAAGTACTAGGAGCTGTTTGAAGCCATTTGAAGCTTTCTGTCTACCAGATTCTATTCTGAGAGGTGGATGGTGTTTTGTGTGGCTGCCTGGCACTTACGGATTGTCCTTCCCAGAAGAACATCTATTATTGCTGCTGTGCCCTTACGTTTTCTGTTGAGTTGGGATAAAAATAGGATGTTGGAATCGTGTTTGTACTCAGGAGTAGTAATAAAAAGAGCAGCCAAAACCAGGCTTTTTTTCTGTCACTGACTTCACTTTCAATGCTGTAGCTATAAAAAAAAAAAAAAAACAGACAAAACCCAAAGTAGTTGTTTCCAGTTGTCATTTTTAGGGCAGTAGTCAGTGTTGTGTTTAGACAAGAGGGAGAAGAAATTTCTTGTTTACTGTGCTGTGAATTTCCATGTGTGCCTGCTAATAGTTCCCACAAAAATGCTCAGTGATGTCACTATTACACGTTTCCCTCTACTCAAGGAAGAAAGACCGTTCAGGTGAGAAGTGAGCCTTCAGTAAACATAATGAACTGGGTGGCTTTAGTCTCTGTTTCCTTGCTCTAAGAGGATGATTTTTTTTTTTTTTAATAAGCACTTAAGAGTTTATGCTGGTGTGTTAAGGGATGATGCCACAGCCAGTTAGTTCTACCACTCTCTTGAAGCCTGCCCTTAGATTAATTTCGTGGATTTAATTGATTTCCCACACTTTCCCTCTCCCATAGTGATAAAAGTGTAGAGTCTGCATATTAAAAAAACATTCCAGTTTTTTGAACACCTTGTGTGTTTGCTGAAACACATTGAAACCTCAGGTGGTAACACACAGGATTACTGCCAAAAAAAATCTCTGGTGCAAATGGAAATTTCAGGATGGGAAAATTCATTCTGATGGCTGCTTGGAGATGGACCCAGGCTCCTTTTGGTTTGGTGACAGGGTGACCGGGTGAGCCTGCGTTTGATGCTGGGGTGCCAGTTAGCAGCTGCCGCAGCCTGCAGCTTGCACAGCACCAGGCTGGCAGCCCCGGGGCGAGCCCCTGGCCGGACCCAGGGGGACAGGCAGGGTGGTATGATGTTACAAAGGGACACAGAGGTCTGCTTGCTTCGTTGCCTCGAGTTTGGCTTCAGTTTTCAAATTTCAAATTATTTCAAGGTTGTGTTTTCACTGTGTAAGACATTCTTCCTTTTTTCTTCTGCGTATTGTCCTCACTGCAAGTTGGTGTTAATTAGGCCACCGCTATATGCCGTTTCTGCTGACAGGTGGATTTTGACAGCATTTGCTGCACTATGGCCGCTCCGTCTCGTGTACTGCCAGCTTGGGTGCTTCTGGATGCCTCTTAATTGATTTGGCCTCGGTGCAACCAGATCAAATGTTGCTCTGCGTGATCTTCTTACGTTCACATCCTGTATCTTACTCCTAGTGTTTTGATGCCTGTCTGACCACAGACAAGTTTATTTTCTGCTTTTTGTAATCTGTTTGTTATAAACTGAATGGAGGATTAGAAAATTGGATCCCGTTTCTGTTAAAAAAAAAAAAAAAACAAAATCCACATGCTCCGTATGTACGTGTACTTCAGTTACGTTTGTGCGGTAGCTCAAAATCGGTTGTCTCAGCCCTTCAACGCTGCTGGTGGAAGAACAACAGGTGTCTCGGCTGGACTGGTGGCCCGATTCATCACTGTCCTGATTTTAAGAAGCTAGCAGTCCCTGAGACTGTCTAATAGTCAACATTATTCTTCAAAACAAGAAGTCAACTGTAGCTTCAGTGGCAGCTGGCATGGGGAAGCATCATTCTGCTCTGAGGAAGTGAGGGATGCTCCTCACCGGTGTGTTGATCTGGTCAAGTGAGGAATATTTCATGTTTCACCTGTGGATTTGTGTGGGATGCTGTCCTGAGGTCACTGTTTGTTTTGTTTGCGAGAAGATAATTCCACCTTTTGCACTTTAGCTTGCATCCTTGGCAAACTGACTAGAGGTCTGTATTCCCCAGTGGATTTTGCTGGCGTGTGAGATGGAATTGTCATTGCTGTACTAGTATGTACACTACAGCAGTCTTGTTTGTGCAGGAAAAATAAAAGGTTATCTTTTTTCTTCCTTTTTGTCTACGTCTTCTCCTCCCCTAAGCTCAGAGATGGGTATTCTAGACCGCCTATATACTGATTTTTGTAAGGAGTAATACTGCCTTTGATTCTTCAAGTTTGTTATTACTAAAAGTAACTAACTTTCTGAGGTCAGTTGAGGGGTATGTGGAGGGAGACTACAGATGCAAAAAACCAAATGAATACTTTGAATAAAATATTTTCTGTGGGCGTTTTGTAGAGCTGTTGTATGTGTAATGTGCTTTTTCTTATAACTTCAAAGCAAAGATTTAATTGCTGGCAATTTCAAACTAGATCTGGTTTCACAGCCGCAATGAGTTTGTGAGAATGAGATGCTCAGTTTGAGAAGGAAATTATTTTGGTTAATTGTGTAGGTAAGGCTTGAAGGTGGAGCGGGCTAAAAGGCAAAAACAGTTGGAGTCTTTTCCCTTCCCCTCCTCTGGCATCTCCTCAGTCTTGTCCCCCTCTTGTCACATTTGGCCTCTGAGAAGAGTCTGGTTTGGTTTCTTCTGAAGGGACCTGTTGTTGTAGGGAGCATTTTTGTTACAGCTGGTCCGGTTTTACTAATGGCAAGAAAAGAAATGACCTGTTGTGGTAGAAGGCTCTGCTCTCCGTCCACTGTAAACTGTCCTTTGCAAAGAGAGAAGAACAACTTCTTACCTTTCCTTCACACATGTACATTTTTAAAATATGGTGATGTAGTAAACAAGTGATCCCTTCCAAGAGTAAAAGCTTCATTTTATTTGTATTGTGCTGAGATTTGTGAAGGGCTGAATGGCAGCTGGGACAACACAGGCTTCGTAGCCGTGTACTGTTGCTCAGTAGAATAAAGATTTGAGAGGAGTGCTTGGATGGTGGTCTGGAGAAGTGATTTTGTAAACAAAATTGGTTTGGGGTGTTTGTTCTTATGGTAGTTTACTGCTAACTGTCAAGTGTACTTCACGTAAACTTTTAGCAATAATAAATTGCATAATAACTTCCATTTTTTTATTTAATTTTTTTTTTTCTGGCAGACTTCACAAACCGTTTAATATACGGATAGTACAGTAGAAAAAGTTCTGTGTCCCCAAATCTAGATTTACAGAAATAGTTTTGTAAGTTGTTTTTTTTTTTTTTTAACTGCTCTGGTTAAGGTTTCTGCCTTCCTCTGTGGTGCCTTTTGAGTGAAATAATGCCAATGTTGGGCAAGTCACAATGAGAGGAAGGCACTGATTGTTTTTAGTGAGCTTGCCCCATTAATGTAGAAAGCAGACTAATATTCTTGCTGTACTGCAAAACAACATTTGAGAATCAATGCAGTCTGTCTGTGTAGCTGTGTCCCCAAGGGATGCCCATCCAGGGAGGGAAGGTGGGGTGAGCTGTGCTCCCTGCGGGCTGTGGACACCATGTCCTGCCCACCACGGCGTCAGCCTCTGAAGTGGCCCTGATGCTTTGTGCTATCTGGACTTTTAAAAATGGTTACTTAATTTTTCTAGTGAAATACAGTGTTGTTTTGGGGAAGCAGGGAAGACATCCTTTTTGGCAATCTTACTGTAGGAACATTTCTAGATCTGACCATTTTACAGCTCTGACCCAGATTTTCAGCATACTTTGGTGATACACAAGCACAGAAAGTATGATCTAAACTCTTTCAGGTCTTTAATTCCTCTTCAGTGGCAGTGGTGGCTTTTCAATGGTTCAGAAGGTGTTTGGACATCTCTTACTAAAGCGTCTTCCCTTTCCCTCAATGCAGAAGTACTTTGCCAGTGACCTGAATGATCCTGAACCTAGAAAAGAAACTTATTGGTGGTTTTGTCCCTCCCTTATAGCTGCCCCTGAAAACATATTGCTGTTCCTGTACCTTGTTATTTCTCGCAAGGTGTAGTGCAGGAGATAAAAGTTTTTTTAGTGCTTCAAATGTTGCTGTATCTGTAATCATATGCACCCGTTGTGTGAATGTTGAAATGGATTTATGATGTCTGTTTGTTCAGCTAACTGCTTTTCACAGTTTTTAATAAAAAGTTTTTAATTAAGAGTGGGTAGATGCATGTTTGGACAACTTGTATCTTAGAAATAAGAAAGTTGCCTGAGCTAGAAACAGAATGTGATATCTACGTAAAGAAGAGAGTCTTTGAAATCCTGTGAAAACAGACCAAAGAGGTCTGGTGACGCAACCACCCTGAAACCTTGCAAACATCAGAAAAAAAATGGTGTAAAATCAGCTACGTGTTTGAAAGGGCTAAGAACTGATGGCTTGATGTTTAAAACAAACCTGCATTTAACTTCTTCTGCTCTACAGTGTGGGAAGAAATATGTGTTGTAGACTAAACTTGTCAGGCAAATATATTCTGAACATTTACCGAGATGGTGAAAGACATCAGTATGGAATCTAATTCACCACGAACGTGTAAGGACACACTAGTGAAAACAATAACTCTGATTTTCCTATTAAAAGCTGAGAAATTGTTGTAGAAAAACTAAAATTCTCGCAGTAGTTCACATTTGGAAATCAATAAGGTGAACAGAAGTTTTCCAAGGTCAAGAGATGGTGAGGGGAAGAAAAAAAATCCCTGTCTGATAATTTACCAATACTTAATAGTCTTTAGAGCCTGGAATGAGCTCATTGCTGTACTTTACTTCTGAAATACAGTAAATGTTTTTTTTTATTGTGATTTGACACAACTGAGTTCACTTTTCAAAAACTTTTTATTATGTTGACATGAATTAATACACTGTAATAATGTCACTATCGTGTGATGAACTACTTTGTGTACTTTTCATGTTTGAAAATAATAGGATATTTTATGTAAAAGTGTGTTTTTTTTTTTTTTTAAGGGAAGTTAATAAGGCTTTGCAGGTGCCTGCTGTGGGCCCTGAGCCTTCCCTCGGGAGGTCGGTCTGTTCAGAGGTCAGTATGTGAGACCCGGTGACTGTCCACTTGAATCCTCTGCAGAAGGCTCTGTGGTCTGCAGTGAGTGCCTCTAGAGCGAAGGAAGTACATCAAGTGATCGTTCTTATGGCCTGTCTGAAATATTAGTACTCCTTGACTGTTATCATACTGTCTCTTAACCTTATTTTGTTAATTGAGATTTGACGCTTATTTTCTGCCTTTATGTAACAAAAAGAAAATAAAAGTATATCTGAAACTAAGTATGTGTTCTTCTGATGATACTCTTGGTTACCTTGAAATAACCAGCTCTCCTCATGGTTGTAGCAATGCAACTAAAAAAACAATGCTGATGTTAATTCCTAATATTCTTTTATTACATTAACAGAGGGAAGGACCACATAATGTACACTGGCTGACCCCAGAGGGTGAGGATGAAAGATAATGTGATCATGTTACATCATCGAGGGAGATACTTGGGGGAGAGGGAGGGAGACCCATACCGCTGTTTGGAATGAGTTGAGGGACTCTGAAAAATGATTCAGTTTTCAAAGTAATGTGGTTGTGGGTGATTTGCCTGTATAGAGCTGTACCATCAATAAAGGCCCATTGGTATGCATGTATGTACTGGGATTGTACGGCTAGGAATGGCTTTGTTTTAAATAAATCCTCAGTTTCAGGTTCTGCATTGTGTGGGGTACCTCATCACTACAAACTAAATACGATGATGAACCCAGCTTGGCTAAGCCTAGGCTGGATGCAAGTAAGGGAGCTGCTGTGTCCTCTCCTCTGTTGCCAGGGCTTCTGGAGCTGAACGCTGCTGCTGCACTGTTTTAAGCTGGAACCTCCTGACGTTTTGGCAAACACTGGGAAGCCATACCTGCCTTCCTGAGCTTGTGGACAGAAAGGGGAGAACTGAGGGAAGGCTGCTTGCTTACAGCTCACTGTTAAGCTTATCTCTTGCTGGAAGGTGGTGATCACTCTCCTGGAAGGAGAAGGACCCTAAGTTCCAGTGCAAGTCTCTGACCTTTTTAGCTAGCTTGGATTGGAAGCACTAAGCGATTCTTGGTGACTCTCTGTATGAAGGTAGTGCTTGATATGGCCCCGAGGCTGACATTAAACTGGAGACTTACCTCCTTGGGCACTTCAGCTCTGTAATGCACTTTCAAGTCATCTTTTTACTCTTTTCTCGCTTTCCCCTTGGCATTTTCAAGGAATTCTGCCTCAGCTATTGTGGATTGTATTCTGAGCTGCTGCTCTCAGCAACTGAACAGACTGGAAATGGGAAGGAGAACATGAAGGAAGTCTTCTGAAGGTTGGAAGTTGGAAGGCAGCTATAGGCTGCTCTAGAATATCTTAGCCAGTACATGGAGTAAGAGCAGGGTTTTAAGGTAATACCTAATGTCATCTGTATTTTGTGCTGTATAGTGGTACAGTTTCTTTCAATCTCTCAGCATAACAAGTGAAGTGAAATTTAGTTCTGTAAGACGTGTCAGATTTAAAGTTTCTTGCCCCGAGATTGAGTGTGTGAAAATGAATCTGGACACTGTTCTGAGAGCGCATTCTTCAGAAGAGGAGGAGACTTCTAGAGAAGAGGCTGTGTTGCAGCTTGGGGCAACTGTTTTGTCAATGCAGGTCATAACCAATTTTTAATATCTGCAAATCTGTGAGGAGAATTGGAGGAGAAGTAGTCAGTTATATGTTGCTGCTCTGTAGTGTTTGGATCATGGATAGCTTGTGTAAAGCTTGTGCTCTACATCTAGCATTCTGGTCAAATTCCCAATGAGAGGTCAGCATCCCTGTGTAGAGTCCTTAGGCATTGCATTAAGATTGAAATAAAATAAACATTGTTTCTGCTTTCACTGCATGTTGTGACCTAGCCTAGTCTTAAATAAGAGTTGACAGCAATCATGCTTGTTTCTCTGTTAGTGAGTAGAAATCAGGTTTCCTATACTCCCCTTATGAGACATCACTTGTGTTCAGTGGGACTTTCTGTAGTAGAGCTCCAGGCTCAGTAACTAAGTACAGATTTTTCTTCCCCTCCGGGATTGCAGAATGTGTGACATCTTTCATGGTATAACTCGTTCTTATTACATCTCAATAAAGCAACGAACAGGCGGTGGGAAAGCATAGTATTGTTTCTTTTTTTTTGTGATGCTAGTTATCAGGATGCTACAGTTGATGAGTTTTAAAAAGTAAGATGTATTAATCTTCCAGATTATTCATTTAAAAGACATAAAAAATCCCCACAAGGAAGCCACTGTTTGAAGGATTTATGTGTTGAAAATAGCAATAATATAATGGAGGTACTGAAAGACAAGAGTGTTTTGTCTTGAAGTATGTGGTTCTAACATGATTAAAGAAACTGGAGATTTTTTTTTTGCCTTCCCCTTAGGAGAGGGCTAATGCTCTGGTTTTTTTCTACTTAATGATCTGTGGTGATTTTACTCTACTTACTGGTAAGGAAACAGCACTTCATCTTTATTATGTCTTCTCATTTGGATCAGTTCTCTCATATCTGATAACAGTAGTTGACAATGGACAATCTCATTTATCTGTGTCATTTGAGGATCTGAAAGTGCCTCAAAGTTCGTCTTAACCTCTTTCATAAAAGTCTGTTAAATTCAATTAGTGTGAATTTGAAATAGTCTTTAAGGATGCTCCTTTTGAATGCAATACCTCTCATGAGCCTTCAAATGAAATGCACGTGGGCATTTCTCTTCTGTTGCTACTGGTGTCAAGAGTGAGAGCAGCTGCTGTTAGTGAGTGGACCTAGGAGAGGACTCTTGGAGTCCTTAGTGTAGTTAAAAAAAGAAAAGAAACTCCCACTCTGAATTTTGGCTTCTAGTTCACCTCTTCAATCGGTTACTTGCTCTATCCTTGTCTGGATGAGAGATGTTTCTGCAGGCTTCTGTTAACTGCAGTAACAGCATGTCTTAGAATCATAGGATGGTTAGGGAACAGTGTTGATGTTATGGAGAGGCAGAATTTCAGACATTTTCATGGGGGAAGGATTGAAGGACTGGACCTTCAATTCAACTCAAAATGAATCAAAATCTTGTCAACCATCAGTTTGACTCTGTCCAGTGGTAATTAATATCAGGCTTCTGCCCATGCCTTGAAAGTAGTCCAGGTAATTAGCTATGTTGTTTAATCCTAGTATTGACAGATCAGTTCCTTCTGACTTGCTCACATTGGTGTTTTTGTGAGCTAAAAGAAGGTTTGTCTAATTAGAGACATGTTGGCATGTTGGGTAGCATAAATAATATCTGGACGTGCGCTTCCTTGAGCACTCCTCACCTTGCCGAACACTAATGGTTAAAGTCAGCGAATGCCAGAAATATCTAGTTAATTCCTCTTCACATTGTTTGTGGAATGAAATTGGGAAATCATTATTCTTAGTAATAATTCTAGTAAGCCAACCAGTCAGACAACTTGCAGAGAAGACTGTGAGTCACAGGCTTGCCACCTGGGCAGAGAACAGTCCTGGACCAAATGAAGGTGAGGGGGACCTTTGGCATATGTGTGGAGTGCTGTAACAGTGCAAAACAGCTGAAACAGTTCATGTTAAAACTAGTGGGCTACATCGGGCTTCTCATGTGGCTCTGTTCAGATGTTTGTGGTTCAGCCAAATGGCAGCATTCGGCATTGTTTGAAGACTAGCATAAGCAGTGTGGTCCGTGGAGCTGTTACTTTAGCAGTGTAGGTCGTACTTCCGTGTTGAGGGTGGATAATGAACTGTATGTGAAATAAATACTAATGAGAATAAAATACCAACCTCAGAGCTTCCTTTGAAACTCAGTTGATGTGGGATGGAGGTCCTGTGTCACAAGTAAAACTTCAGCTCTTCTGGCCATGCTGAATTTCTGTTCTGAGCGTATGAAGGTTTATTCAGCCAGACAACAGCACGAGGAAAATCTGCTGAGCAGATGGGTTGCAGCTTCTGTTCCTTCTTGGAGGAGCTTGCAAAGTGCACTGTATATTTCCTCCACTGCAGTAATAATTCAGTAGGCTTAGAGTAGATGGTTCAGTAGTCCAGTGCTGTCTTTCTACAATATGAAAATGATGTAAGCCTACAGGATTTTCCAAATCTGGAAAGTCTGGTATCTTTTTTTTTTTTTTTCAAAGAAGTTTTGTTTTAAGAAAACTCAGGTGCCTTGTATACTTTAATTCACTTTGTCTAATTACTATATTGTAAAAAATAGAGGATGTTAGCACTGTGTGAGAAATCAGTCATATATGAGTCATGCTTGGAAGTGCAACTTCAGTATTGTGATTTTCATACTGGTTTTTTTAGAGCTTTTTGTTATTATTTATTTAAGAAGTTACGAGTCTAAACATTTAAACAGGGGTGTTTGAAATCATATTGTCATCTTTTCTGAGGCTGTACTGTAAAGAAAGTCTGCTGATTTGCCCATGTGGGCATCACATATAGAACTAAAAAGAATAAAAACAGTGCTGAAGAGGTAATTTAAATAACTTATTTCCTTCCTTCCTTTCTTGCTTCTTCAAAGTGCTTCTAAATTAAATATATGATTCTGTGAGAGGTTGAATACTAATAAATTTTATGAACAGGAGGATGTAAGCATCCCTCAAATGGCATAGTATCCTCTCAAACTATCCTTTTGCAGCCCAGTTTTAACAGGAAGGTGGAAAAATAGCATTAAAAAAGGAGCGAAGATATTATACAGGAGAATTCTTCCAAGAGATTAATGTGATGGATAAGATGTGAAACTATCTTAAACTCAACAACTACTTCAAATGAACTCCTGAAAACTGAAGACTGCTATTCTGTTTAAAAAGAAGTCAGTGAATTACAGAGCTTTGACATTTGAGCTACGTAGTTCATTTGAGAAACTGACATTGCTCAAATGTGAACTTGTTTATCAAATTTGTTGAATTAAGATTGTGCCTCAATTTTTGACCTGACAGATGTAATTCAAATTTGTTTCATGGTATGGAGTCTGGCTCTGCATATAGTAATTTTCCTTTTCGTATCTGTTCCAGGTACGCATGCATTGAAATAGGTTTAAAATACAACTTATGTCAACTTAGGGTGCACTTTTGTGAGAAAAAGGTGCTTTAATATAAATGAAAACTAGATCTTATCTAGGGCTTTTATGTATACTTGCTCTCACCTTGTAGTTTCAATTTTACAGGTGTGAGCTTCATGCGTATAATAGGAACTCAAAAGTTATTACTGAGCTTGGAATAGTTCTGTAGTCCATTGTGTAGCTCTGAAATACACTCTTTTTCTTCATGTATTTATTTAAGATAAAATAAGTGGTGGTGGCTCTGAACATTGAAATAGAAAATAAAATAGTGGAAATAGATGGTTTACAATGAATTGTGTACTTCAGTGCAAAACCTTAATTTAGTTCTGTAAAACAGAGTAATGCTACTTTTGGGGTAATGGCAAACTTTGGGTGATGAGATTTAAATGCAGTATCATGGCATTTCTACACATGTAGATATACAAAAGAAATCATAACACTTGTTATATTTACTGGTATCATTAAACAGTTCTTTCCTCAAACTTGCGTACCTGCTGTATTGTGGTGTGAGGATTTTTCTTTTTTTCCAAATGAGAGAGAGGAAATTTAATTCTGACAGGAGTAGACGGGGGGGTTTTCTTGTTTACGCTGTTGCTGTTAGTCAGTACATTATGTAGCCACATAAGTGACCAGAGACTATTTCAAAATATAATGAGCAGCTTAAGAGCAAGATTGACTTTTTTAAACTTCCACCTTAATGCACTTTTTATTCTGCTTGTAAAATGTATTTTTTCCTTTTTCTAACATTCCCCCCGCTGTTAAATGTTTAATTGATGTTGCACTGGATTTAATGCTTCCTGAAAGTCATTCCAGTCTTGGATAATTTAGGTCAACTCACTTGTTACCATTCCTTTTCCTGGCGAAATGTCAGGTTTTGTAATGAAGCTTGACTAAACCAGGAGGAGGTACCTGTGGGCTGGGGAGACCTGGCGGGCATGAGGGTTTTCAGTTGCTGTTACTATGGTTGCTAAGTGCAAAATCCATAAATTTGACTATGGACTTTAAAGAGAAGTCTGAAAGAGACCTGGTCAGGGCCCCGGCTGGGGAAATCCCTCCTCACTTGGGCCTGTGTTTGCACATGTGTAGGTTTGTTCTTCCTTACAGATATGACAGCAAAAATTCTGCTGAAGTTTTGCAAATACCTCTTGTAAGCACTTGTTTGTTGGGTCACTTAGCTCTTTGGGGAGAGGAGCGCCTACCTCCGAGTTGCACTGTGAGATAAACTTGTAAACTCAGCACTTAGTCCTGGCATATTTTCTTTTGGTTTTGATACTTATTTTGTTTTTGAGGTAGGCAGATACCTCGCCCTGGTTTCAGATAGCATCCTACTGGTACATGGAATATGAGTGGAGGGAAGTGTTAAAATGAACACGTATGGAAAAAAATACAATATATGCCTCAGTACCTTGTGAAAGATGTGGGTGAGGAGAATGGTTGGCTGTGCCATAAGATAGTTTTGAGAAAAAATGCAGCTTCCATTGCAGCCTTGGAGACAGACTTGCTTTTAATATATTTGTGGAGCAGGGGATCCTTGAGCTGCTGTGGAGAAGCGGGGCAGTGCACTGTTGTGGTTCCTTTTTGGCATCACCATTTATGAAGCAGGCCAGGAGGACTGCACACAAGTATTTACACGTGGCTTAAATAGGTTATAGGCGGGGCAAATAAATCTCGGATTTTCTGGGAGCTTTTCGATGGAGTCTGTTTCTCAACTAAATTTCAAGTGCTTCTTGGTTCACAGAGCGCTGGAGCATCTCCAAAGCCTTTTGTAGAGAAGATGTGGGTCTTCCCAGGGTCTTCTGTAGTTTAGGGAACTTTTAGGGCCCTTTTCATTACTATTTGCCAAAAGTATTTGTCTTCCAGGAGGGAGTAACTGTACTGAGCAATCAGTAGAACATTTTTTTTACCTATTTCTGTAGGCTGTGGACAACAATAACTGCTGCTGCTGTTTCTGTATTAAGATTGTACAATGAAACACTCTTTATGAATTATTCATGTTGATTTTGACAACCTCTTACTCTTGTGACCCTGTTCATCTCTCAGGAGAAGTCGGGAGATGGAAAATTGTCCTTGGTTTTGACAAATAGCCATCTTAAAAGTTGTGGGGAGACAATAATTTGGTATTTCCTCCTTTTCTGATTTGAGTACTTTTTTTTTACTGTTTTTGTTCTGATTGCATTTATGAGAAAGGAAGAGGTTTTTTTTTTTCATTACTTGCTACATCAGAAGACTTTTAAATACAAATAATCTTTCAAGCATTTGTGTTGTGTGTAGATACCTAATAAAACTAGGAGGAGAACTAGTATTTTATGGCTTAAACAGGAAGTCTGTCAGTCTGTATTCTGTTACATTCTGCTATAAAGTTGATGGTTAACCAGCGGGCGAGAAGCTGTGGACTTGTGTCTGGTGACACGAGCCTATATGAGCATGGCATTTGCTTGCTTTGAACTGTAGACATTGTAGAATTGAGCGGTGATCTTCACTTGTAGGATGCAGCAGACTAGACACAGTCCAGTGGAAGAAACTTGGTCTTTACACTGGGGATAGCAAGGTTATCTCCTACTTTGCTCACTGAATGTGTAAAGCCAAGCAGAGAGTCCTTTTACGCTCATTTTATTTTTACTTCTCTTCTTTATAGGAAGAAAAAATAGCTCTGAGCAGACTCACTTCAAAGATAGAAATTATCTTATTTTGTTAATAATCATAGAGGAGGTAAACTGCTTTGTATGCAAATTGGTGCCGCTTTGGTTAGTGAGAAACCTCAAGTTTCAACGTGAATGTGGTGTAAAAGTTTGGAGGAAGCAGAGGCATGGGTTGGAAGGGTCGTGTGTTACTTGAGTATGCTTAGTTCTTCACAATATTTGAACGTCCTTTTGATTTTTATTGTCAGCAGAAGTTGTTAAATTTTAGAACTGTAGTCACTGACTTCTGGGTTGAAGGGCTGGAACTGGTGTTAGCATTAAAAATGGAAAGCGGAAAGGGATTTTTTAATTGTCTCCTAAAATAAGGAGGGCATTTGTTGTTCCTAAGTTGTAGGTCTGGAGGTTGTTATTGAATATCCTCTCCTTGAAAGTAATTACAAATGAAGCAATTAATACGAATTAACTACACTTTGAAGGCTTATGAAAGTGGCTTCAGGTTAATGTTTGCAGAGTAAAAGAACCTAAATCATAGAAGCCATCTTAGAGACCTCTGGGGAATGTTTTTTGATGTTTAATAATACTACATATAAGGTCTGATGCTTATTTTTATATTATGTTATAGTCCTTAATTATAAGTTAATAGCAAAGCTATCTGGAGTGAAGTTGTGTTACTTTGGTCCCTTGATGGAAAACCTCTTGAGGTTAAAACCTTGCAGCCTGCATTTTCTGAGTATGACCTTAGTTGTGAACAAAGCCAACACTACTTGTTGTTGAAAGAAGGGTTGTGAAGAACTATTGGCAAATACACTATTTACTTTTGTAACTGCAGAAGGCAACGACGGAGAGAGTGGATGAGAGGGCTGTGCTTTCTGTCTTAAATTATAGTGTTTGAGAGGAAAAGGCCTTTTGATGTTAAGATTAAATGGTAATGAGCTAAAAAACTCCACACACCTTTTTTTTGTTAAAGTATTCCTTTTTTAAATTTTGTAGTTAGATAAACAACTTCCAGTCCTCTCTACTCTTGTACCAAACACCTTTTTGAGTATCTTGGAAATCGTATAAATGGCATCCAGCATGCAGCGTGGATGTGGAGTGCACGGATGCAGTACAGACTCTTCCACCTCTCCTCAAACAGATCTGCTAAATTAACAGGGCTGGAAGAGGGGAAGGCAGAGGCATCTCTGTACTAAATCCTAACATGGAAGGAAAAAAAAAATAGAAAAATACTGTGAAACACCTGTTTTCAAAGACAGGCTCAAGTAATTAAACAGTATCTTTCAGGTGTCTTTGCCTGATTTGACCAGGTCTGTAAATATTTCTTTGACAGAACCTGATGGGAAAACAGCTGGATTATGTCCTCCTTTTCTTACCCAAAGCAGTTAAAACAGCTAAGTAGTTATGTGCCCAATAGGCTTTCTCTTGCGGAGTTGTCTTCTGATCCTAATCTTCAGTGTTGATTGGATTTTCTTTTTCTTTAATATCCTCACGTAAAGAATGAGTTCTTACTGTGCTTTCTCTTTGAGAGTAGGCAAAATATTGAGAGCCTGTACTTGAAAAATACTTTAAATTTCTTTGCTGTCAAATAATATTTTGAGCACTTCAGCATTTAGGTGCTGATAAGAAGGAAATGTAGCAGAGGAGCAGGCAGGAAGGTGCGCACAACTGGAGGTGAAATGAGTCTTGCAGCTGGAAGACAGGCTTCTGCACTGCTGGAGCTCTTCAAGGGAGAGCCTGCTGTTGGCGTTGAGCGTTACCGTGGCCATACATCTTGTCTTTCAGAACTTGTACCCGTACTATGCTTTTGAAAGTTACTTATTTTAAAAAGTAATAACATTTTAATAATTTTGGTTTTTATATCAAAAATATCAGGCTGTGCTTGAACTTCTTGTCACATATTTGACTCTAGTGTACGATTGAGGTAATTTTTTTTTCAGAATCCTATAGCTGGGATTTTTCGAATAAGTAGTGTTTTATATGGTCTTTGAAAAATTGATATAGTGTGAAAGCCTGAGCATAACTTTTGGAGTTAGTTTGACCAATTAGCATACCGTCTCAAGCTGTTGTTTAATGATTTGCCGAGAGGCAGGAGAGAGAAGCACATGCTACCTCTTTGAGGTCATACGCAAAGCAGACAAAACAATATGTGATTACAGTTTCATTAATATGCTTGGAGTTTTCGCTTTTGCAGAATACTAATAAAGCAAATAGTTGCTGTTAATGTAATTTGTGTCACATGAGTTATTCTTTGAGAGGCTAATCTGCCCGAGAGCTTTAGGATTAGTCAAGGAGAGATTTGCCACTGCAGGCGTTATTGTAACAAACTGGACTGTGGCTTTACGTTATTCAGCATTACTGTATAGAAGCTGCTTATCTGTGTAGATTGGGGCTCTAGATTATTTAATTGCATTGTAATGCAGATAATTTATCTTGGCAGGGAATGAATGCAAATGAATTAAATCATTGGCTGTGAAGAAAACTTGAATGTTACATGAAATTTTTCACCAATTCACTTACTTTAGCTGGATATACCTTTGACGTGACCAGTGATTCATGAATTCATGTGTTTAAAATGTTACGACAGCACGTATAGGCCAAATCACTTATCACCACATCTAGTTTCACTCTCATTTCACGCTCTGCCTTTTTTAAATTGTTTTTTGTCTTTCTAAGTGTATGTGTTTTAGAGGGAGTGCTACATTTCCCCTCTGAAATACTGCTGTTCAGTCCCCTTTGTGATAGAACTGCTGTTGGATATCTCTGTTAAAATCAATAATAGTTCATTAGGTTTTATGTCATCAGTAGCTTGTGCAGACTAGAGGCATCTCTTGAAATTAGCTGTTATCTCAGCTGAGTTTAATCTCCTATTTTTTGCTTTGGTATGATAGTGAAGCATCATCACGATGCAGTCCCTGGGGAGAAAACCAAACTGCATTTTTGCCCAAAGTGTTGTGATGCTTGAGGTCTTCAAGATAAACTTAGTGGGAAGGGAGAGGGCTGAAGAGAAAGTTATTTCTCTTGGTGTGAAATGCAATGTGTAAGTGATATCTTTAGTCTCTTACCTGCATATCTCAGGATTTCTAGCACACCTTTCATTCTCTGGAAAGCTTTCCTAGTGAAAATATAGTTGCAGTGTTAGGTAAAGCTCAGTCTTCAGCTGTCGGCATAGCCTAGATGTACATTAAATATATCAGCTGGAAAAGTTAGGCACATTCAGTCTTCTGAGCTGCCAAGCTGGGGTAAAGGCAAAAATCCAAGGCAGAGGTTGCCGTAAATGCTGTAGAAGATCTGTGTAAAGCCACGAGATGTGGAGGTGAGCATTTTGGACGTGAATACTTCTGGATGTTTGCACGAGAGATGAAATAGTATGCAGTAATTTTCTTAGACTCTTCCTTGTTTACTGATTTTTGTGGTTTTTCCTACCAATAGATGCCACCTTGAACACATGACCAGAATTACGGTGCAAGGTTGGAAACTGGCATGCAGACCTTATCAGCTCAGGTTTACTTGGGATAACGAAATTTTAAAAACATATGGAGCTATGGAAGTGTTTATAAAACTGGAGTTTTTGTAGGTGGGAGAGATCTCAGGTGGCAGAGAGGAGGCAGAGGCAGTAAGCATCTGAGACCCCCACCACTACCGGCCAGTCCAGACCAAGAGTCCGAAAGGCTTGACGTGCCTCTGGTTCTCTCTTCTCATATCCATCAGCCTTACAAAACTAAATGACAGCAATGCTTTCTTGAACTAATTGCTTTAACTTACTGTTCCTAATTCAGGAATGTGTCCTGGATTAAAATAGATCTCCAAAAAATCAAGGCTACAAGGACTGATCTTTTCCAGCCACTCTTTTCGGCAGGTGCCTTGGGAATGCTTGTGTATTCAGTAGCAGGGCGCTGGCAAGAGAGGCAGCGTGGTGCATCTTGCTAGCAAGTTTTCATTTGCTCCTTCACTCTGGTAAAATTAACAAAAGACTGCACGTTATGTAGGCTTGCTGTGGAGGGCTGCATAGAGAAATGAAGAAACCAGAAACTGTAGCATCAGAAATATTGTCTTAACTGTCGGTTACTTAGCCTAGTTAGTTATTTTGGACCAAGAATGGATTTTTAGCTTTATGGATTTGAGCTTTGTCCTTGAATTTTGTTGTAGTGTGAATGATTGCAGAGGAAAGCAGTACATAGAAGAGTGCAATGTATAACTTAATGCAGTAACTGCATTTTTTTGGCCAATGACCTGAAAAAATTGTGTTTTCGTTTTTTTTTTTTTTTTTTTAAATGTTAGGGTCACTGTCAGTCACTGTGTTTGTGACATGTTCACTCTTGGGAAAACAGAAGTAACAATGCTGCAAAGCATATGCTTGCAAAATGTAGTGAAAGGAAATCTTCTAGTTGTACACTCTAACAGGAGTATCTTGCTCAGATGTCATCAAAGGGCCCAGCAGCACCAGCTCTGAATCTGGGATAGGTAAAGCCCTGCTCTGCCCTCACATCAAAAAATTCTCCTAGGCTCAACTGTTGCGTTTTGACCATCATCTCTGCAGAAAAGCCTCCATCCATGTTGGCTATTTCTGTGGGTTTTGTAGCAAGAGCAATTTCTTGACAAGCAGGAATCTGCCAGTTTTCAATCAGAAAAGGTGACATAGCAGATCAACTTCTTATTGTCTTCAGAAATGAAAGATCAGATGGCAGAAATCTTCTATTGGAGGCGTGTTTTATGAAAATAGCACAAAGACTGTCTCAAAAATGAGTAAGTTCTCCTGTTAAACCTTTGCAGTGTCACTGCAAGTTTCACAGATGCCATGCTGAAAATGCAGTGGATAAAATGGCTACTTATTACTAAAGGTGAGGGGCTCTTAGTTTAAACGCAAGGGCTGCACTTACCTTCGGATATTAAATAGTTTAACATGTGTCTTTTTTGCTTGATCTAAAATGTTTAAAAAGGTGTTACTTCCATTCTGGGTGTTTACAAAAAAATAATTTGAGAGCTCAGTGTTGCATCTTAACCGGAGATGTGACAGACAGATCCATTAACCTACTATCCTTCCTTTAAGGACACTCTAACAGAGTTCAACTTGGGAAGTTGAGCATTTGAATTATTCATGACCATGGTCTAAATGCTTTAGTTCTGTTTACAGTGTCTGTTAATTGCTCCGGTATTTCTTTATGATTAGAAACATTGAGCTGTCCCAATCAATAAGATGGCGTGCTATGCTGAGCAGTTCATTAGTAGGGCCCTGGCAGCTCAAAATATAGAAAGCTAAAAGTGATCATTACTTGCTCTGGTAATTTCATTAAGCTGGGAGATGTTGTGTCTTTTCTGAAGGGAATGAGATTTTAAGTAGACAGTCACAGGTTGTCATGTTGTTACAGTTAAATTGATAGCACTCGGAGTAAACTGCCACGTTTTTTTCCCAACTTTAGTTGTCTTCCTAGCTAAGGCAAAAAATGCCAAAAAGCTCCCTATTATAAAGCCACAAGGCAAGATCTCCATAAATTTATGGCTTGTGATTTTAAGTGGAAAAAAAAAATTACGTCTTCCACAGTATGACTGCTGTGTGCTTTATTAATTTAACAGAGATCCCAGTTGGAGGAGCTGACTGTGAATAGAATTCAAGTTCACACGTCACCTGTGGAATGACTCACTTCTGCTCTTAATGAAATTTTGATAGGGTTGTGTTGCATCTATAAAGGAAAAAAAATAATTAATCTGGAGGATTTTTTGCAAGTATTTCTAACAGATGTGTCACGTATGAGATGCTATCTGGAGTTTCTGAAGACGTTAGAAAGAGTAAGCATGTGGTAGTTGTACTGTTCGAAGCAAGTCAGACCAGGTGTCATCCCGGTTGTTGGAAAATTTTCTAATTACCCAGTGGAAAGGCAGTGATGATGGCTGGCTGTTAAATTGTACAGAGCTTACTAGTTCCACAAGAGAAGAGACATTGAGATAGCACAGGGAAATCTCTGCCAGTAGATGTATTCCTGCTTTAATTTTTTAAGCTAAATTGTGGTAATGTGTTAACATCTGAAAGAAGGCAGGGAAATAAGTGTTCTCTCTCTTTCTAAAAAAATAATTGTGGTATTTTAACTTACAGTGCTGAGCTAATGTGTTAGGGTAGTTAGGTGTTGACTTCTGCAATGTTTCATGGTATGATTTTTTTTTTATTACTGTAGGCATATAAAATTCATGAAGTTTTTTGTGTTTATTTAAACAAAGAGTGGGGGAACTAAGATACGGGGTTTGCGTACCTACTGTAAGACAGTAATTCTGTTTCTTCAGTTTTTCATGAATTTTTAAAATGCTTTTAATTTTCCCCTTGAGAAGCCTTCTAGCTAAAAGATTACAAATTAAAAATAGATATTTAAGCATAGTTGCATGCGCTGCTGTACCTGGAATCTGACGGGCTCACCTTTGGAGTGTGAGGGGCAGTGGAGAGCCATTGACTTCCCTTAAGGAACCAAACCTGAAGAGGAGGCTTATCTCTGCGTTGTGTTTCTCAGGTGGTAAATGTGAAGCGAGAACTTTCAGCTTACACCTTCTGAGGTCAGCTGCACAGAGGGCTGAAAGAAGGAGCTCTTGATTGGCCTTAATGCTGTGGTCCCATGGGAGGGGTTTAAACTGATGTTGAGGTTTGTGGAGGAGGAGGGTTAAGTTGGTTTATAAATTGCAGGTAGGAAGCTCAGAGATGTTCCAGAAGGGCATTTAATTGGGAAATTGTTGAGGGTAGCTCTGACATTTGGCTCCATACCCCAGCGGTGCTTCGGCGTTTCAAGGAGGGAGGTGGCCGGGAGGTGCTGGCTGTTTTAGTGCTCGTTTGGGTAGGTGGTATTCTGTCATGCTTTGCTGTCGGCCGGGCCTTTAGCAGCCCCGATTCGATACCACCCCAGACGCTGCATTTTATGGTTCAGTTGAAACAAAGCTTAAGTGGCAGCCGCTGTTTTTAACCCACCGTCTTTATAAAGCATGGTAAAACACAGAACGTGTTCAACATCTGAACGAACTAGAGAGGATCTTGAAGGGACCCTCCTGAGAGGGCCTGGTTTTTGTCGTTGTTTTTTGGGAAACTTTGGAAAACTTGTTACTTACTTGTTAATTGTTAGTGAACCGCTCCCCCACCCAGTACACCAAGCATGTTCAGAAAATTAAATTTCTGTAATTTCTGCATGCCTGGTATGTTTGTTGTTCTGTGTTTAGGCCAAGGGGATAAGACAACAGTTTTGGGCCACAGAAGAGTTTGCTTACAGCTTTAAACTCTATGCTACGCTATTGCATACTTGAATTTCTCTGAAAAACAAATTTATGTTTTTCAAATCTGCCTGAATCAAACAATTTCCGTCTCTGCTGCCGTGGGTGGGTGAGCCCACAGTTTGGTGCGGGCTTGCTTGCGCCTGGTTTGGATGGACTGAACTGTCAGATATGAAATGAAATTTTTTTTTTTTTTTTTCCTTCCAGGTGCCTGCTGATGGAAACGCTGGGTTGCTGGCGGAGCCTCAAATCGCCATGTTCTGTGGGAAACTCAACATGCACATGAACGTTCAGAACGGAAAATGGGAATCGGACCCCTCTGGCAGCAAGACCTGCATCGGGACAAAGGAAGGGATTCTCCAGTACTGCCAGGAAGTAAGTCCCGTCCTCGGGAACAACTGCAGTGGTTGCAGTCCTGAAGCACCAAAGTGCAGGCACATGCCGGAGAACTGAGTCTGCAGGGACCTTCCCTTTCTCTTTTTTTTTTTTTTCTCTCCTTCACCTGCCCTCCCCCCTTCATTGCCTTTCTGTCCTTTTCAAAGAGGTTCTCCCCAGAGCCTGTTAAAACAGCTTCAGAAACTAGTTGCTGGGGACCAGTGAGACTGTTGAACAATTTTGTCCCTCCGACTTCTGCCCTTGGGGGATAATTTTGTGTAGTATATATACAGTGAACTTTTTGCTTATAAAGTATTTTGAATAAAGCTGAGGTGACAGTTTATTCTTTAAAATGCCCCTGTTCTTTCTGGAGTGATCTTAAAAGAGTCAGCCGTGACACATCTTCTGTCATCCTGCCATCATGATACTGAAATCACTGGGTCAGTCTGGAGTTATTGGCTTCTACTGCACACTGAACCATTCAGAGTTTCTTAATAGAAAAAGCTTGCCCTACAGATGAAGTCACAATGATTGATTTCATATTTGAGAGCAGAAGCTTATTACCCACTCACTTATGTCCTAAGAACAGATTGTGGATCTAATTTTGTTTTGTCTCCATGCTGTGATGGCGTGATAACCTCGTACCAGTGTGTGAGAATTTGAAAAGAAAACGGGCATTTCATACCATGAAACAAAAGGACGTGGCTTGAGTTGCTTTAATCCTTACGTCTTTCTATACCGTCTCTGTCTTTTTTTTGTAAGCAGGGCCTATTGCTTATTGCCATAGCAGTAGCTGTCTTGCTTCCTAAATGTCAAACCAGTTCCTGTGAAAATGCCTCTTTAGAAAACAAGATAATTCACTCTTCAGATCTCTACTCTCCTAGCATCTTCATTCCTGTCCTTTCACACATTGATTGTTCCTTCTGTTTCTTGCAGTGTTGTGTTCATTTTTTTCTGAGTTAGGGCTTTATGGTCTAGAATATTCATTTTAAGGAAGAAATTGTAATGACTATGAGAATAAATTCTTCACCAGTAGCTTTGTGTTTTTACTAGGAGTATTACTTTTTGAAATTCATAATACTGTTGTTTACCACTAACAAAAATACGAAACCTAACCTGTTGTTAAGATTTCAAAGGTTTCTTCTAGTTTTCTGTTCTCTCCTTGGAGTTATCTAAATAAAGTCAATTTATGCATAGTGAAATTGTTAAGGGTGAGGGAAAGAATAAGGAAATGGAAGCAGACAATCAGTGAATAAAAGTCTGCAAGGCTGTGGATCTTTCTAAACTTACAGAAAGAAATATGTGAATTTACATGAAGTAAGAGTAGAAAATTTGGGTGGGCTTTAGGTATGAATGGCTCAGTAGGTTAACAGTTCAGTTACGAATGCTGCAGATAGGAAAGGATTCCAGAACAGGGACTAAAAGTTGCAAATCTCAGCTGATTTTAAAATTTTGGGTGGCTTTTTTGAGACTGGAAGAGCTGAACCAGACAAGGGCTTAAGCAATGTGATTTGCCTCAGATGTAGGCCCTGTTTGGAGAAGAGGAAGATCTAGATGACCTCTGTAGCTCCCTTTTAACCTGAAATTTTTTGAGTCTGAAATTTTCTTCTGACTGGAGAAACAGAGGAGAGACTTCCTGTTATTTGTGTTTTTAAGGGTGAATATTTAAACTCCAGTGTGATGGTAGCCTTGATTTGTGTCCTGACAGTTCGTTAGCTTAATGTTAGATGATTGTGTCATGAGTTTTGAAGTCTCTTTGGCTGTGTTTAAAAGCATAGTGTAGGGGGTTCTGCCTTGTGGGGTAAGGTGCTGGAGGATCTACTCCCTAAAAATGCAGTGCGTGTCTTGCTGGTTTTAGTCAGTCTGCTTATTAATGGTGTGTGATTAAGCAGTGTGCTCTCATTAACTTCAAGGGAGCAATTCTGCTGTGAGGATCTGGCTAAACACCCTCTCCTTGCTGTGCTCTCCAGTAGGCTGTCTGATTGTGGGAAACTGCTGATGTCCTCCTTGTCCTTATCCCCCCATGCACCCCTGAGCTGCACAGTACAGGTGGTGGTAGGACACTGGTGGAGAAGGGGCAAACTGGTCTGGGGTGAAAGAGCGCATGGCTGGCAGCAGCAGCTGGTTTGGGGGTGGGGAAGAATCGTGTGAGCCCCTATTTTTTAATACTGGTGATAAATTCAGAAATAGATAGCACATGTTAGGAAGGTCGGATCTGCTGACAAGAAGTTAAAACAAAAAGCCACATGGAAGTTGAACCAGCCTGGTGGGGTGGAAGGAAGCTCCCAGTTCAGTACAGTTCTTCTCCATAGTCTTCTCTGAGGCTGGATCTGTTTCATGATGGACTTTGACTTTGGCCAGGAAAGGGCACTACTGCTTTGCTTCTGTTTAACTTTCCCGCGCCCTGACAAGAGAAATAGAAGAGTCAGATAAAAGCGGCCACTCCTACCAAAGAAATGGATTTGTAGAGAAGTGCTAGTGAATGCAACTCAGAATGGCTTCTCAGCTGTGGGAAACCCCGTGTTGCTTGATGCTACAAACATGCTTAGTATGCTGGGGATATTAAGTGGGGAGGTTTTCCTCTTGCCTTCTACCCAGTACATTGGCTGCAAGGCGGTGCTTGCTATCAGGCCCAGGGAACGGGGTAGATTTGCATTTTTCCTATTAGCAGGAGGCAATAGGCATCAAGGTTGAGATACGGTAACTCTTGCATTGGAATACTATGTGGGTAAGAATCTCCTTTTGGATTACTTTTGCCAAATATGACCTTTTCTTCTCTTCCTTCACTCCTGTTCATGTTGCTTTTTTCCCCAAAAGGAGGATCGCTACTTCTTGGGGTGTATTTTTTTTTCTCAGTATAGGCAGAGGCGGAGCATATATGCTGTGCTGATCAAGCAGACAGGTGCTCTGCCTGAATCTGTTCTTCATGCTCCCTGGCACCATGGCAGCTACCTTGGTTCTGTGGTTTTGCTGTAGCAGCAGCTGTTGGTACCGCTCTGCTGAGGTACAGGGCTTTTTCCCCACCTTTGAGCAGAGCCCTGAAAAGACAGGGAGCAAGGGAAGGTAAGTTGCTTGTTTGTTTGTTTGTTTGTTTTTTTCCACTGAATCTCCAGTGAGAAATGTGTCCATCCTGTTGGGGTTTTTTTTTGGTTTGTTTTTTTTTGGTTTTTTTTTTTTAATTGTAGATACCTCCTGTGGCTCTGCAACAGGCAGTGTGATTATGGCTGTAGTGCAAGAGATGATGCTCTATTGCGGTAGATCCTGTAGAGTTAGCCTGTACACCCAGTTCCTCTTACACCAGGGGCAGAAATTCAGTGATCAAGTACAGTGGAAGTCTTGCTCTCTGGCACGACTCGGCTTTAAAATAATACGAGTTGGTAGCTCTTACCAGAACACTCTGGTTAATCCAAAATGATAACTCTCTGTAGCCTCTGGCTTTGTTTTCTTACATGGAGGGTATCTTATGAAAAATGAAATCTCCCCTGTCAGCAGAACTTACAAGTGGATGTGTTCCTCTGCCTCCCTATAAGCTATTTTAAAAGAGGCATGAGGCCAGGTGCCTGGGTGGTGGGCAGAGCACTGGGCTGGAAGGTGCATGAGGTACAGAAGGGCTTACATTCACTGCGAGCCTTGCATCTTTTCCTTGAGATTGTCATCGCTGCCTCTCCTCGTCCACTGCTGGCGTAGGTGGATTTTGAAGTCTTGATGGAGGAAGCAGCAGCAGAGGAGCATTGCAGGGGCAGAAAGGGAGGAATGGGGAATAAGCAGAACCGCCTACACGTTTCGAAGATGCATGTCACTTGTTGCTGCGCTTCTTTTGAGTGGGAGCTCAGTGGGAGCACAGGAACTGTCTGGATTTATATTTGAACAACACATCACACAGTTTAAAGATGAGAAAGCTCAGCCTGTACGTTACTTATTTGAAAGGAAATGGAATACACTTGAATGCTGCCTTCTAACTTCCTTGAGTTCACTTAAACTCTGGTACTGAAGTCACAAGGAGTGTTCCTGGAAGCAGAGCACATTCATCTTCTCTGCCTTCAAATCTGCACATTCTCCCCTGTTCAGCCTAAGCTGGTGGCTTTTCTTTTTTAAATATAGCAAAATCAAGCTTCCATGGGTGGAATGAGATGCTAGTTAGAGAAGTACAATTTACTAGTGGTATCTTTTAATCTCAAACTAGCTAGCATGCCACTATATTAATTGTACCTGTTACTGAAAAGTAAAAAGGTGTGGACCTGATCTGCAAACAGCTGTCAAATGCAAGCGCTGCAGGTGCTAGAACAGTGTGGCATTGATGTAAATAGAGTGGTTAAACCTGTGCGTGTGCCGGAGTCCTTAAGGTGTTGTGAGCGTAGGGGTTGACACTTCAGATCAAGCCATCGATTGATCCAGTCCTGCTGCTGACACTGCAGAACCAGCTGTTTCAGAGGGATGTTGCAAAAACCCTGCTGTGCAGAATTACTAGATAACTAGCCTACTGGGGAAGGCTTCTTTCTAACAGGCCCTGATGGGAGGTTAGCTGATGTCCTAAAACAGGTGGGGACCGCTGCTCCTGGATTTTGCTTTTGGTTGTTTTGTGGAAGAAATCAAGTGCCCCCCATTCACGCATGTTCAAGCAGAAAGTGGGAGCAGCACCAGGGCAGCACGATACTGTGGAAGGGAGTTGCGTTTTGGAGGCCAGTCAGCTTCCCATCTTGCTAAATAGTGTTCATAAAACTGATCTGGAGCCTGCCCTTTCGCACAGCACGTGTTTTCAGAGTCACATGAATGCGCACAGTAGGAAGTTAATTTAGGTGCGCTCGTTTCTGTGTTTAAATGGCATGAATGCTCAGATGGAAGATATTGGTGTATGTTTTATTATATTAGCAATTTTGAACAGCTACTATATGCTGAATTTTGTCTGGTAATTGGGATACGTTATATGAGTTCCTTGAAGGACTGAAATTATTTTGCCATCAGTGTTGAACTCAGTGTCCAAAGTGAATTGTAGAAACAACAGAGCTGGCAAAAAAAAATAATTTTGTCTAATGCCTGTTTTTTTCTCCACTTAGTCTAATTTGGAGGTGCTCATTTCCATTTTATGCATTCGTGGAATTGAACAGAATGGAAAGGAATAGTTCTGAAAATAGTTTATTTTTTTTTCCAAGACTAAACCAAAACTATACTAAAACTAGTTTGAGCTTGGATATCATGGGCGTGGTTGAGCAGATGGAGCACAAACCTGGGAGCCAGGAGATCTAGCTGCACCTTGTAATCAGCAGCTGAGGACTTTGGCTAGGTGCTTAGAATAACTTTCAGAGGTAGAGTATATGTTGGATTTGGCAAGTATTATACCTGGCATCTCTGAAACCACATCATGACTGCTTGGTTTCTTCTGTAAAGTCATGACATAAGTCCACATTCTTTCTAAACATCGTTGAGATCCCTGAGTGTCTTGCACTGCATATGTATTTCTTACAGAAGTCCTCCTCAGAAATAAAAAAAAAAAATTATAAATGCACACTAATATACTCTTTAACTATATCTGTGTTATGTGGAGCAGAAAATAGTAGAGTAAACTCAGATAACAGATAATTCATTATAACTGTTGACAGAACAGTGTTGACATTTCTAATCTCTAATCATAATGCTTCCAGAATGATCCTTTTGTCATTTGCTCAAATATTCTATGTTTATACCACGCGTTTAGATATGTTGCTGGTGAAACGCGAAGCCACTTCTTAGCCAGACCCAGTGCAAGCTGGAATGTGACCAAAATAAGGCTGTGACATTTATTTACACCACAGCCTTTGGCTTCAGAGTGGTCCTAAAGTCCCCTGTCTTGTAGATGGGCGAAAAGGGCCACCAGACTGCCCCATCTTCATTTTTATTTACTTGTTTGGCTCCGTAGTGCCATCATCCTGGATAATGCTCCTGTACTTGTTGCCCTGGGGCCCATGCCTGGCAGAATCAGGGTGGCAGCGGTGGCCACCCTCTCCTAGTCTTTGTCCTTATTGAGAGCTTCTAGAGACGTGTTGAAGAGTGTTGAACTGGCAGGAATGCAGAAGATTTTAAAAAGAAAAAAAATATAGTTTGGCCTTTTCTTCTGAGAAAAGAATTTGAGATGCAATGAAAATGGTCTTGCTGCTTTGGTAATGATTTCTCTGCATGTTACCTTGTCATTTTCATCCTAATATGAATTGTTTTTATCTAGGCTGCATGATGTGCTCTCTCTAGTTTTTCAAACCAAATAGCCACTGTATTGAAGAAGAAAATGAATTTCAAACCCGTGCCACTCTAAATTCAGCAGCTTAAAAAGCCATACATTTTGCTCTGAGGAAAATGATCCATTTAATGAAACATCATGGAAAACGTACAGATTTTTGACAGCACAGACTGTCCTGAAAAACAAATGACATTTTCAAGGCAAATGTGTGCTGGTATATTTTGAGATGTGCACAGTCATGCTTAGCAGTTTTGATGAAAAGTATCTTAGCACTCTTCGGCATTGACTATTGAGGTCTTTTGCTTTACTTAGCTTTTGGTCCACAGCAAAAGTTGAATTAGTTCACTATGTCTGACAGTGCTTAAATCTCATTTGCTTCAATGAAGGATTAGATTTTGAAAATGCAGGGTCTACTACTGATGGTATTATTATCCTGCAGTTAAACCTTAGTTTGCTCACCATATAACCTTTGTGAGAAAGAAGTCTGGGCTTTTTAGCCCGGACTGTAGTCTAACATTTAAGTTTATTTCAAATCAGGAGACTAATAAAACTTGGAGCATATGTTGCTAGGTAATTCCTGCCTTTCTTTTGTTGATAATAAGATCCCCTCTCATTTTTTCCCTATACAGATTTTTTTTGCATGTCTTGAAAATAAGTGAAATGAAAAACATCAGGATGTCAGTATGCTGTTGCTTTTATGATAAATTTTCCAACTCCTTTTGAAGTAAGATGTTTTTCTAGTGGAAGGAAGGTGCTTTTGCTTTGACGCTGAAGGGAGAAAAAAGGATGGAAATGGAGGAGGATTGTCTGCATAAATATATACTTAGGTAAATGCATACTGCAGTGTTTAATGAAGCTGCAATGCTGCATTTTCCCCTAGATTAATTTTGAGTTTCACAGATATGATGGACGAGATAAATGGCTCAACTTAATTGGTGGGTTCCACCAGCATAGCATTTCTGCCAGGAATACGGTTGTTTCTTCTGTTCTCTAAAATACGCGGCTTTATCTGTATGCAGTGTAGTCCTATTGCCTTTTTTGGGTCATAGTTGAACTAGCAGACAACTGTTTAGCCTGTGATCAAGATGTCAAAAGACATCTGCTAAGTTGGAGGCATATAAGACAAGAAGAAAATGGTTTACATTATTATCAGCATGTTGTGCCCTGTGCTTGTAGTTTGCTCCTTAAGGTTACAAAAGGACTGGCTCACCATGCTTGCACAAGTCTCTCTGCGTGCCTAGGGAAGGGACCGAAGCTTGACTGGCCCAACTATTGGCCTTACTGATGCTGAGAAACTTCTGAGAGGGCTGTGCCTTGGATGTGGTCTGTAGAGGATAATGAGGTCTGTAGCTTCACCTCTCCTGCACCTGTGATGTTGCATGGGAAGTGGGGACAACACAGCAGACCTCTACTGCTGTGCTTCACCGTTCTTTTTCCCCTCTTACATACAGAGTTACCATAGCAAGCTGGCTGCTATTTTCTTCACAGATACATCTCCCAGACATCTTACACCATGTAACTTTCAGATGGACTGGTAGCAGCTGTTTCTTTAATAAATAATATCATAAACCTAAGAGGTGCTAGGCATAAAGTGTGATGATTACTTAAGTATAGAAAAATCTATTATAAATATACAGCTGTTATATATAGGCCCTTTTGAGGAGGAAATGTCCATGCTAATCTACTTTCTTTTTCTCCAACTTTTCAGACCATGCTTGCATGAACATTTCAGTCTGGCACAAATCTATCCCACTTTTGCTAAAGGTCATCCTGGATCATCTTTAACTCCTGGCAGTTTTCAATGTGATGCAGTTCTTATTCTTAGGGGAGATGTTTTTGGAGGCAGGTCAGTTCCTTGATCCAGCTTCTGTGTTAGCACTGACTCATGGAGACGTGTTAGCAGTAAATGGACAAGAGATGCAATAAGGCAGCAGCTGTGCCCTGGCAACGTCAAACTCTTGTCCGGTTAAAGGCGCTGAAACAAAAGCCCTAGCATCTGCGAGTGCACCTCTGCAGGTGGAGGGATGCAAGTGTGGCTCCTTGGGAATGGTGCTCCTGAGAGCTAAGAGACTACCAGCAGGGTTTGGGTGGTTTTGAGTGTTCAGGGACATCAACTTGTTCTGGTCTTCATCAAGTCTCTGTGCATGATTGTATGTGAGAATAGGTAGCATGCGCTGTGGCATTGTGTATGTTTTGGGTCATCCACATCCCTTATTTTGATTTATAATCATAAAGCTCTATAGCTTTCCTGGGCTAAATCTTACTGCTTTTTCTTGTGGTGGTAGTGTTACACTCTTCTGGGAGTTTTCTATCTTTTTCTTTTCTTGGGAGGCAGGTTTCTTTTTTCTCTTCGCTTTTTTTTTTTTTCCCCTCCCCTATTTCACCCTTGTCCATCTGCTTGGAAATATATGGAAATCAGAAACGCTGACTACAGATGTGTTTATTTCATGATAACAGTGCATGTGAAGCTTATTAGTAGCAGACAGCGGGCTGATCTGTCTAGACTGGTAGCACAGAATAGGTTCATGTTCAGAAGTCTGTCTTTGCAAGTAAAAGGGCATTGCACACATATTTTCAGTTGTCAGTTCTGCAGGCAAAAATAAAAAAGAGAAAGACAGACAGTTTCTCTTGCTTCGTAGCTTTGAAGCTGTCAGGAAGGTGATGCTTGCTTGAATTCGTAGCCAGGCAGTACCCCAAGGTTGGATGAGAGAAATTTATTGATTTCTGGGACATTCCATTTTTTCCCCAAGCAGTTTATTACCACTGCTTTCTAATTCATATGAAGGCATTATAATCCAGTTAGCTTTTATTCAATTAAAATTATTATGTAGTACTGTACAGTGTGCCTGCTTTAATCTTCCAAATACTATGTACCTCTGGCTAATTTTAAAATCCACTGATAATCTGTTTTTATAGATGTATAGTCCTTACAGAGTACACATCTAGAAAATTGTTTTAGATGGTCGTGGATTAATTATAATTTCTAATAATGGAGAAGTTTCTGAATATCTGGCCAATTGTTAATGAATTTGCCCACTTTTTTCCCTTATATAC
Organism: Chlamydotis macqueenii; assembly: GCF_036417535.1. NCBI lineage: Eukaryota > Metazoa > Chordata > Aves > Otidiformes > Otididae > Chlamydotis > Chlamydotis macqueenii. The sequence continues at coordinate 113,416,372 of NC_141556.1, read as the reverse complement.
ATAGGATGGTTTTTTAATAGTTTAAACATAATTTTAGCTGTTAATTTTTCTTTTTTTTTTTTTTACTTGAGTAGGGTGAGACTTTCACTTGAGGTGTTACTAAGTTGCTAATGAAAAAGTTCGAAATATGAGGACTTCAGATTTTTAGATTTAATTTTTAAATTTAATTTTTTATTTTTTTTTTTTATAGAGCTCTTGAGTCATCTGATGTTGAGACTGAAAGCTGAGCATAGGATTTAAGGTCTCTAAGACTATTCCAAATTGTTAGGATGCTTCAGGGTAAGTCCTTGCTAGGGAAAGTGTCCTTCTCTCTAGCTAAGACAGGAGCTTCTACTAGAAAGATACTGTGTGGTGTTCTGAAGATGAGTCACAGTATCTGTTAAAACATCAGCTTTGTATTTTGTAGGTGCCAATAGCTGTTGCATATATTAACAAAAAAAAAAAGGAAAAATTATTTGTACAGTAATGACAATACCATGTTTAGATTTTTTTTTCCTTCTGTCTGAGTATGAAAATTGAAACATGAATACTGTTAATCTGGATATGAGGAAATATGATCTGATACAATTTTTTTTCTTGTCAGAATAGTTTATCTTTCTGTAAATATCATTGTAGGTCAGAAAACCACTGACCCCATGGAAATTTAATGATATGCAAGATGTGCGGTTCCTGCTGTTTGAAGAAAATGTACAATGTTTCCATTAGAATATAAACCAATGCAATTGAATTTATTTGATTCTTATCTGAAGTATATGTCTTCTTGAAGAACAGTGATAATTAAACATTCATAAAACACCTAATTTCCTCCATTTGTTACTCACGTCTTCTGCTTGGCCTGGGAAGACAGCTCTGCCAAAGAGTTGTTGTGGTCAATAAATGGCTTCTTTATAAAAATTCAACTTCTGAGTTGCACATAGGAAGCAATTTTTTTTAAAATGTTCTAAGGCAGTATCAAGAACCTTTAGTATTTTTTTGCTTTTCCTTGTTTTAATCAATTACAGACTTTTTTTTAAAAATGCAAAGTTTTATTTTGTTGAGTATTTCTTTAAACATCTGTGAAGCATTGCAGCTAATGTTGCTTGTCCAAGTTTCCACACAGCTTGGCAAGTCTGTACGCCCCATCTAAGAGGGGGGGGGGGAAATCAGAAGGGATCATCCATGAAGCAGGAATTACGTTTATGCTTCTAAACAGGGAACCTGAGGGGATTTGATTAGCTTTAATATGATAGGTCTTAACTTGTAATACCATATAAGTTAATATGTTTACACTTTTTAGTATTTTGGAGGAGATTGTCACAGAAACTCTCATTTTGAGCCATTGCTGAGCACACATTGATGGGTGTGCTAATAGGCAATTACTTGCTGAAGTCTGGAAGATGGGTTTTAAGGCTTTGGTGTGGGTACGGATCAGAGCCACTCCGCTGAGCAGCAGTGTGATGCGTTCCTATCACCATTTCGCTCCTCTGCCCCAGGCGTTTCATGCAAGAGCACTGCTCCAGTTTGGAGCTTGGAGCAACATGGAGGACCAAGAAGTCTCCCCATATTCAGCTGGGTGTGAAGTTCCTGAGTGTCCCCCAATTGTGCATACTTTTAACTTCAGCATCTTGAGCTGCTGTAGCTTAAGATCTGCAGCAAGAACAAATAGTCTCTCCTATGAGATGGTCAGATTGCCTGAGCTAATTTTAGAGTTTCTTATGGAACTAACAGGAGTGCTGCAACAGAGCGGTTTAGCAGAAACGTTGAGCTTAAGCCGTACGTGCTTTTTGCAGAAAGAGTCCTTTTTCTTCCCTTCCTCCTCTTCATTTCTGCTCTGCCAGATTTTAGCGTATGTCTGATCTTGCGATGAGGAAATTCAGGGAGCTGAACTGACATAAAGCTGCAAACAGAAAGCAAACAGGAAAAAAAAGGATGAGTTTCTCTTTCACACGGAGGGGTCAGGTGGGCCAGAGTGTGAACATGGGAGAGGTGGAAGGGGAGACCAGGACTTCCCTTCTTACGACAACTGGCCAGAGGATGGCCTTGCTGTGGTGTTTAAACAGCCTGTGAAGGAGAAGCTTTTTAGATATTTCTGAAGGCACTACATCTTTCTGCCTCTTGGTCCTATGCGTTTTCAGAAGCACACATCACGTTAATACCTGAATTTTCCCAGCAAGTTCATGTTCTCTATTGCCAGAGAAAACAATCGAAATGGGAAAAACTGGCTGTTATTTGTTCTAGAAGACAGATGTCAAATCAAGCTTTTAATGAAGAGCAGGCCACATGTTAATCAGAGATGCAAATGTGGCTCCTTGATTTAATTTTGGGCAGCAGTAGAAACAGAAGTGGAGAGCAAATAGATTCAAAATACCAGAATCTGTGCAGAAAAGGAGAGAAAAGAAGGCAAGTGAAAAATAAGGAAATGTGAACAAGGCTGGTATTTTTAGGCAGGAGGATGACAGCAGGAGGAATAGAGGAGAATTGACAAGATGAATGAAAGACTGAGAAATTTGATGTAATTAAGAATCCTTGTAGTGGTTATCTAATCCGAAATGTAACTTTCTTGGTTAATTTGCTAAACTCTTTTTCCACAGGCCTGTGATAAGTATTTTGAGAATAAGAATATGGACCCTTCATCTCAAATACAGAGTCCCAGCTGCTGCTGATTTTGCTTTTTCTTCTGCTGGGGTTTTGCAGCTGGAGGTGGAGGAGGAGCAGCTGCACTCAGGAGCATCAGTCTCACATGCTCTTTTCTAAGATTAGGGTTCTTTGTTGCTGTTGTTTAGCAGACTAAAATCCTGTCTTAAGCATAATGCGTAAGTGGATTCAGTATTTGCAAATTAATAGGATGTATTAATTTATCGTGTTATGTAGCCATATCATAGAATTTCTTGTGGGAGAAGCACCGGGCTGTCTTATGAGGTGTTAGAGGGTCAGCCCCGGTGATTGTCACAGAGCTGCAGGAGTAAATCTATGCGAAACTGCTTGCACTGTGCTAGGAGTTTGATACAGAGCTATTTGAGGTCTGTGCAAATCCTTACACTGACTTTGCTGCTTAGATTAGTCTTTGGAGAAGGAACTTCTGTCTAGTTTAATGGCTCACTTTCATAAGTATGGAAGAAATTAAGGCTTCTCTCTGAAATGGTTACACTGCTAAACGACAGAAACTGCTCAGCCACAGAGCACACTAATAAAGTAGATTGCATCGTAATATAATCCTGGAGATAACAGCATTTACAGCTTTGATCTGCTTTTTTTTTTTTTGTTTCTGAAAGTTTCAACGGAAGTGTAGGTGTGGTTCTGCGAGATGAGAAGTAATCTCTCTTCCAGGATGAGCCAAGGCAGTATGGAGTGTTAAAGACTTTGTTTCTTCTTTCTTCATCAGTTTGAAAGTCTTTTCCGTCAAGAAGTACTTGACTGGAATGGTCAGACTTGATTTATCATTTATTTTAATTTCAGTCAGATTCAGTGAACTTAGTTCCTGTTGGAGAAAGAGTGCCAGAGGCCGTTTTAAATTGAATGTACCAGTCTTACTGTGAAACAAAAGTAAAAGAAATGTCATATGATAAATTATCAGTTATTTTTATTAAAGTTCTTTCTGGATTTTGAGGAATTGGCAAATTGGAGGATGCAAGAACAAAAATTATTTGATTGCGTAACTGCCACCTGAGTTGTGATTACAAGAATGACTCCAAATGTACCTGCTTGTGTAGCAATTAAACAAATAAGTTTTTCTAGTTATCTGCTATTCATTATGCCAATCTGTTAAATACTGTTGTAGTAAACATTTTTGATTATGAAGTGCAAGTCAGTTTGATGCCAAAGGTTGACTCTGATAATACTTGTCAAATAGTACTTGAAGCCCCTTTCTTATCCTTCTTTCCTTCATGCCTTTGCTGGACTTTCCTACACAGCGTGTCCTGTTCTTGAAGTGCTCTGAGCTCGTTTAGTTGGATGCAGCCACAATTGCATGTTAATTAGTTGCCTTAAGCAACTGGTTAATTTGTGAATTGTTACACAGTGAACAAGAAGAAATAATAGTAGACTCTGGTAGACTCCACCAGAACCTTTAGTCAGTCCGAGTACTCAGCATGTGGTGTCCTCTTCTGGCCATTTGTAGCTTTTATTTTCTTAGCTTCAGAATTGGAAATGTTAATCTGCATCATGCTAAAACTTACCTTTTTTTTCCCTTCCTCCCTACCAGTAGTAACAGTAAAGTAACAGAGAGTTTTCATATACTGTTTCCTCTGTGATATTTGTGTATCTGCCAGGCAGGGCTCTGTTAGAGGAACCTGCTTGGCATCTGTGCAAAGGGCGTTGATGACCAGCATGGGGATAACTGAATGCTCAGGCAGGAGGACGACTGATGCTACACATCAGACCTGCTCTCTCAGTTGGCTTTTTCAGAGAGTATTCAACCAGAGTCACACTTTCTTTCCTCATTTTTAATGTTACTATACCATTAGCCCTGCATATCTTCTTAAAAATAACAATCAGCAAGACAGGACACCAGCTTGAGAGTGCCAGCAGTCAGGAATGGCTGAATTTGTGGTCTGAAGCCCAAGTCTTGTTAACATAGTAGAGCATTTTCTATGGTCATGTCTTTGTATTTCTTTGGAGATTGTGTCTCAGTGAGAACGGCACACAGGCTTCAATAGAAGTTAAATCCTATTGCAAACCTCGTTGTTTTCCTCCTCGAGCAAAATATACTACAAGCTTGAGGTGTGTGAAATTTGGAAATGTCTGTGGAGTGGAGTTGGTGCTAAGCTCTTAAAAACTGTGTAAGTATTTACCTATTCCTCCCCATGTACTTGGAGGGGACAGAGACAAGTTTTTTATCATGGGACCACCTTACTGAGCTGGCATGGTTCAGATTTCAAGTAAGAGAGCAGTTCACCCAGGGTAGGAGTCAGAGCTTGGCAAAGTATTTGTGTCACTCTGTCAGCAACCTGTTAACACTGTTACTCATGTTAAGTAGACATCTTTTTTTTTTTTTTTTTTTTTTTCTCTCCATTTCGTGCTGAAAGCGGGGTTCATACGGTACGCAGACTGAGAATGTGTGGTGGCATTTGCCCTTTTGACCCTGTGACAGTACCTGGCTGAGATGGGTGCACTTCACTCTTGGCCTGGGCGTTTGCCCGTTGTGCGAGCGGGTTAGACCTGTGGGCAAGGTGCACGGTGCAGAGGGGTATGTGCATGGGCGCGTTCCAGCTGTGCAGTGTTTTGGATTGGAAAGCAGATGCAGGGTTACAGAACTTACTATGTCCCTCAAAATTCAGGATTGACACCTCTCAGAAGATTCATAATCGACTTGGACTTTTTAAGTTCCTTCTATTGCTCCCTTTGCTCAGCATGCCTTTGAACACTTGGAAATGCACATTTCATTTCTATTTGAGAATAAGGTCTTGCACGTATTGGTGTGGAAGTTTTTGTTGGATATAATTGGACTTAGTGTTCTACCACAACAGCGTTGTTCTCTAGGGATTAATATCGCTGTGGTCAATTGAGTCATTGGGAGCAATGTGAAGTGCTTCTGGTTTCTCCATTTGGCAACCATCCTAATCCTTTTGAGATTGTTCTTTTGTAGGAGAAGGGGAAAAAAAGCTTTTCATTTTTCTGGCTTTCTTTGAGTTAGTGTATTCAGTCTTTCTGTTAGAGAAGTCGGTGTCAGGGTTCCCATTGACTTCAGTGGAGCATGCAGTACAAGGCCTCAAAAAATGTTTTGCCATCTGTGTGGGAACAGACTGCAGGAGGAAGAAGGCTGGCAAGAAAATGTTTATCTTCGTTTTTGATGGGGGATGGAGTGCTAAGACAGTTTGTTCTTTGGTTTGCACGCTTCTGAGCTGCTTCTGTTAAACGTACAGATGCCTATAGACAGCCCAAAGACTGGGAACTTCATGTGCATCTAGATTTGGGGCTCATACACCGATTTTTGAGCAGCTTGTGTCAGAACTTTTCTCCTTCTCCTGCCTACAGGGATCAATAGCCGGCTCTGCAGCAGTGTTCATTAGCTGTGAGTGGAAAAAGTTACTCAAAAGCTTTGGGCACTAACCTCTCCTGCACTATGCAAACAATGTGGAGCCCCTGAGTAGCAGGACTTGCTGCAAATGTGGAATGGTGGAGTGTGGGTCTGAGGGCCAGTGAGCTCCACCTCATGTGTTCTTGCTGCCAGAAAATAAACTGAGCCAGGTGGATCTGCTGCTGTAACACAGCAACAGAGGGGGATTTTCTGCTACGTGGGTTTTCACTCTGGAAAAAAACCAGCAATAAGATATTATGATTTTACTAAAAAAGAGTGCAAACTGTGTTACGCAGCTGAATTGCCCTGGAAGACACTGCATATGTACTTCTGTTTCAGACCCAGGACGAACTCAGTCTGCCGCTACAGACGTCGTGCCTGTGTGCGGGCAGTCCAGCAGAGCTGGAGGTTCTGCTGCAGGAAAGGATGGTGGGGCTTTGCTTTAAGGTAAAGCACAGATGACGATGCCCACTGCCAGTTTGAAAGCAAAGCAAGAAATGAAGTCGCCCATGGACTTCATGGCACAGCTTCTCCTGAAGGGATGTCGGCTGAAAGACCTTGTTCTCAAAAGGGGAGATGGCTGGGAGGTCCTCCTGTTAAATGCCTGCATGGACATCATTCACAGGCTCAGAATGATGGCTTATTTCTTTAGCAGCTACAGTATTTAGCAGAAAATGAGGATTAGTTGGGTTTTCAGTCCAGTTTAGCAACTGGAAAGTAAGACGCCCATCAGTTTACTAAAATAAGTCAGAATTTTTACATATTTCTTGGACAAATTTCCAAGCTTTGTTGCAAAGACATTTGCAGATGGCAGTCGTTGCAGACCTCTCCATACCCTTCTTCTCTTCTGTCACCCTGGGGTTTTGAAATGTCATGAAGCAGAATTAGAGAAACCATAAGTGTATTTTATGAGTAAAAGTTAATTCAAAGTGATCTGGGGAGCTGTAATACTTTTAATGAAGATTTCTCAGTATTTTATTGGACATTAGCTTTCAGTAGTGCTTTGTGAGTGTTATCAAAGGCATGAGCAGTAGATCCTGTTCCCTGTAAAGCGGAATTTACACCACATATGTACGAGCTGCTTCCTCAGCAGATTTCCTTCTTTGTGTGACCTGCTGAGGCCTCCATTGCCTGGCACTCGTGCTGCCCTTTACTGACTTCTTTCCCCTCCTACTTTTTCCTAACATAGAAAAGTGAAATAAATTTTTGCAGAAGTCTCAGCAATGTTTATAATGCATCATTTTGTTCTTCTGTTACAAAGTTCTCCTTTGCTTTGGAAAATAATTGTGAAAATGCCTTTCAACCTTTTAATACAGTTTCTTGGTTTAGAAACTGAGCATTTCACTGAGTTATGGGTTTGGTTTTGTTTTTTGGCTTTCCCGGACTCAGAAGAAGCTGGTTATGTGAGCGTTCACAAAGGACAGCAGTAACTGGGGGGAGGAGGAAGCTGGGAAAAAAAGATTTGAAATTACCCTTACTTCACAGCTGAATACATGAAGCAAGTGAAAGTGTTACGGAAGTTTTCTGGCCTCCTAAAGTGTAGTGTCCAAATTTCTGAAATGTTTCCAATAGTTTTTTTCTCAGTAAATTTTTTAAGGGGCATATCTTTGTACAAACATTTGTATCATAAGGGTTCTTCTGCATTTGAAAATTATTTCAGATTAAAGTATAATGCAAGTTTAAAATGAAATCCTGAGTAAGTCTCATCAGGCTGAAGTACATTTGTTCAGTTTATTCAGTTTATTGGTAATGGAAGTAAGAAATGCCTGATTTATCTTCAGTCCTGTATTCTCAAGGTTACTGTCCTAAGAGAGCAGTTTGCAGGCAGAATAACTGTGTGTGCGAGGCAGTGGTGAGGCAGTTCTGACTACTCTGGACCAAATGCTGTGAGGAGGACTTAAGAACGTGGAGAAAAATTACAGATTTGTAAATATTTGTGAAGAAAGATGTGATTTCTTTAGGAAGAAAACTTTATTCTATTTTATACTGACACTATTCTGTGTTTGTGTTTTAAAGCTATAGTCTACGTAATGTCTATCTCATGCACAAGAACAAGAATTATTAAAAAACATTGCTGCTTGATTTAAAAGAAAAATGCAGTCTCATCTTAGAGCTCCTGAAGTAATTACTATAGATATCCTGTTTTAAAGGACTGATCCAAGACATGGAAACATGAAGCACTGAATGCACATTCCTGTGCTGCACACAAACAAGAGATGTTACTAATCTGAATATTATCTGCAGATGTGCTTCCTATAGCATCGTTCCTCATGTTCAACTTTCAGTGTTTTTTTTTAATGGTCAAATTGTATTTTAGAACGTCGCATAGTCTCTTTCTAACTTGCAGATTTCCCAGACTTTTCTGTATTCCTTTCACCACAGGACTAAACCATGCATGGTTTTCTTGTATTCTGGATGATGGAGTACAACCACTACTTTAAGAATATGACCTTATCTTACCACTTCACATTCTTGGTACTAGAGCCTGAAGTTCATTTCATGAAAAGGGAAATCACAGCCGCGTTTGTCTCTTGGGGCATGCATGCAGCTGAATCTAGGCTCTTAGATTAATAAATTACCCTTTGGCTAGTTCCGCAGTAAACTCAAGAATGCATAAATTAATTAGATTATTAAAAATTAGTTCCCAGGCCTGTTATTTTGTGACAGTTCTTGCATAGCCCGGAGGACAACTTTGACATAAAGTAGGTCATTTCATAAGCAGCTGAATAGAGAAAAATTACATTTTTTCAAGGATATTTTCACAGGTTCTGTGCTGCTGCTTAGGTATGTTTTGTACTACCTTTTACTCAACAAACATAACTAACAACTCTGTTGACAGAAAGGTGGGAAGTTTCTTTACGTGAAGTTTGTGAAACTAGTTCTGGTAGGTAATTTGATGATTTAAAATGTGAATCATAAATCATATTTATGATTTCTCTCAAAACCTGGAGAAAAGGAAATTGTCACATGCCATGTGTAATGATTTTCACGAGACTATTAAATTGCTTAATTCCGTGCCTTCAGGACAATAGCCCATCTTTGGGTAGGAATCTTTGGCACAAGATCTGGTTCTTTCCCTGCTGGCCCTTTTTGAAACAGATGATGCTTGAGAATGAAATACAGTGTTTCATCTTCTTCATGCTACTATAACAAAAAGAAAGGTTTGACTTTGTTGTTTAGTTTTTTGTTTGTTTTTTTGTTTTTGTTTTTTGTTTGTTTGTTTGTTTTCTTTTAATGTTCGCTTTTTAAAAAGAATAGTCCTGCTAAAGGGCTGCTTTTGAAGATCCAGATCAGGTAGCTGAGCCGTTATTGCAGTCCCTTGGATGCTGGTACCGTAGCCAACACAGTTTCATTTAAACACCCTCCTTGTGTATTAGTTGTGTTATACAGATCCCTGATATTTTATGTATTGATGTGATCAAGGAAGGAGCCGCTGCCAGGAGAGCACTGTGCCTCGCCTTCCTTTCACTGACGTGTGCTGTTGGAGGGATGGCAACCTGCGGGAGAATCTGGAAGACCAGGCCCAGGCTCTCTAGCTGCTTACACTGTCCCACCTTCCTTAATACAGTGACAAAGTGCTTCAGGCAGCCCTTCAAGAGGGGTGAGGTGAATGAAATCTTTTATTGTGCCTAAAGCAAAAGATATTATAAAAAACAATTCTTTTTTTTTTTTTTTTGTGGAACTATTTCTGGCTCCTTGTTTTTCCATCCTTTGTACATGATATGTTACTTTGAGATAAAAATACCCTGTTAACTTGATTAGGTATTATTCTGCTCACTGCTCTAATACTTAACCTTATTCCTGCAGAAATTTAATTTAAAAAACCTAAATACACAACAAACAAAAAAAAAAAAAGCCAAAAAACTAAAAATCCCTCAACCCCAAAACTGTTAGTTCCTTCTAGCGATACCGTAGAGTAACAGGCAGATGTGGTCTCATCTTCGGTGTACTGAAGCAGGGTAAAACTGAACAGGCTTGTGGTGGCATGGCAAAGAGGACTTTACTGTGACTCTGTGAATAAAAATTTCTACCTACAGATAAGTGCTTGTGGTATTTAAACCAGTAACTGCTTAAGGTGGACAGGGAAGCGGCTTAGAAGAGACCAGAAATCCAACCCTGTTTACTCTGAGGTTTTACAGTCGGAGCAGCTGGATATCCTCTGTAATTACACAAGAGAGACTTTAGAAACCTGATGTGCTAAGCAGAATTTGCCTGGCAGGGCTAAGATTTTTGGTTTGGTTTTCTTATTGCGTGCAAACATATTTGTGTTATAAAATCAAGGACTTGAAAGGCAATGAGGAGAATGTGGTTGACCTACAGCCTTATTTCTGCCTTCCCCCTGTGCCGAGGAAAGCACTCGGAGAATGCCAGTGTGTGTGTTCAATTAAGTCTGTGTTAATGTACAGAGCCCTGTGCATGAATTAAGGTTGAGCAGGCTACCTCACATGTGGCAGTTTTCGGAGTGCTTTAATTACAAGGTAAGTGGCAGTCTTCCGTGAAATTACCGATAAAAGCACGTTTAGGGATTTTTAGTCGTGTACATATGAAGCTTCCTGTGGGCAAACCAACGCGACTGGCCACTGCACTAAAGCCATCCCATGTTTCTAGTCCTCTCAATACCAAAAGCACTTGGGCTACTATACCAGGATTTTTGTATAGACCCTGCTCACAGAGAAGAGCAGTGAGTGCATGTTCTCATGACCAGGAGTGAAACCACAGCAGCATCTTGATCTCTTCTCCCTCTCTGCCCCCATCTTCTCCCGCCATCTGTGGATAATGCCTAGAAGGTTCTTAATCTCCTCACAACCCCCCACCCTTTTTTTTTTTTCTTTCTTTTCCATAGGATAGAATCAGTAATGAAGGAAAGTAGTTTGAGTGTTGAAATTTATGCTGCCTTTACATGCTTGGAGGTAAAAATGAAGAGGTTTTAAAGATGTTTAGGAGAAGAGAACAGAGCATTTGCCTCTCAGCATGGGACTTGAATTGCAGGGTGGGCAGACAGATTGGAAACGGGAACTAAGAGGATGCCAGGATGAGTGGATTGGAGAGGCAGGAGTTAAAGTGGAAGGAAAGTGGGAATAGTGGGTGAGTTTTGTGGCAGGAAGCTCTTGAACAGCAGCTCTGTGTGTAATAATGAAGCAGCTCAGATGTTGGAAGAGAGGAGGATGATTTGTCAAATGGGCCCTAAGACGTAGTTTTAAGAGCCATATGTGAAACTCCTAGATGAGGCTGAGGGTTGACCCAGATAGCTAGTGAGGCTGCAGCCGTTAAAAAGTGAAGGATGTTATGAATGGATGCTAGGTGATGTGACTAAAGATAAGAAGTATTATATCTTTGGAAACTTGTCCTCAGAATTGAATTAAAATAAATAATTCTCTGGCTAGTTTGGAAGACACTGAGCCTTGGATTATTTATTTACACTAAGTAATAGGGTGTTTATTTACCTAAGTAATTACTTATTTACCTAAGTAATAGGTTTTCCTTTAAAGACTGATTACTTCTCTTTTCTTTCTTTCTGCAGGGTTAAAAGGGTTCTTTCTTTTCCCAGGGGGCAGCTGGAAATTAGTGCAAATACCTGAGACGTTAGGCTGGTTAAGTTGCAGAAGCAGATACCTGGGACTTCTGGTACAAAGCAGAGCTGTTCTGTCTTGGTTACCTTGCTCTTTCCCAGGTTGACCCAAAGCAGTGAATTTGGAAACTGCTTCAATGCAGCTGGTGCTGGCTTTGACTTTCCCTTTATAATTTTCTTTGAGCAAGGGAAGGATTTGCTTGGGTTACAGAGAATGGCAGGAAAAATTGTGATGCTAACTAGCCTTTTAGCTCTGCCTCTGTGTGTAGAAGTGCTTGTGTGGCTGAGAAAGCCAGGGGCAAGTGGCTGAGCTTGGTCAGGCATCACAGGGCATAGCTGAAGCAGCAGAGACACAGCAGAGGAGGGAAGGCATTTTTGTTGACCAGGGGAGTGTCTGGACTGGACTGGAGGGGCGATGGTTTCCAGATAGGGGGTGGCCATGGGGAGAGCGGTGAGCCTGCATTAGGCAACACTGACTGTGTAAACACTCAAGTACCCTGATACTTGCAGTACTAACTGAAGTACAATTCTGCTTTGCTTTTACTTGGTAATGAGGAGAGCCCAGTTCATATTTTATAACTTTCTCTGAGGATGGGTTAGCCAGAAGGAGAGCAGCACTATTCCTGCATAATAATTCCGAGGAAAAGTGGAAAAGACTAGGATGTGGTGGCTGGGAGATGAGCCAGCATGGCAATATATACGGTTCATCTCTTGGGAAACACAACAGATGCTGCCTGCAGATTTTGGACCTCAGGGGACCTCTGACCTCAACTTGACCACCCAGAGCATGGGCTTTGTGTTGCTGTGTTAAAATCTTTCTAAAGCCTTCACAGCTTCTGTTCTCTGCCTCGCGTGTCGATTTGGTACAGAGGTTATGCCCATGCCTCTCACAACTCTGTCCATGTGAGAGGACTGCAGAGCTGATGTACCAGAGGTTTACTGTGCTTTATGGTTACAGTGAGTGTTGTTTCACTTGGTAAGCTTATGTGTCTAATCAAGAGTTACAACTACAGCAGACGCACGTAAAGCAAGGGCTAAAAATCATAACTTGGGCCAGCAGTTGCTGAAGAAACAGGCGAAATATTAGGACAACTGGTTGGAGTGGGAGTGTAAAGGTAATAAGCATCCACAGTTGCCTGTGGTAAGTGTGTGCAATTTAATGTCTTTTTTTCCTTTGCTTGTAAATAAGAGAGTTCAAGGGACAGTGTTTCCACAAGAGTTTGAAGCTCATGTGCTTTTTTTCATAGGAGTTTTTAGACTGTAATTGTTTTTAGTCTTTAAGTTACATGATTTTGCAGCAGAAAGTTATAAAAAAAAAAACAAAAAAACTCTCAAAAATTCATGCTTCTCAAGTCCCAATTCTGAGTTTAAGTATTAATCAATGAAGATTCAAAATTACCTTATACTAAGATCCTCTGTAGTAATGTAGAAAAATAGTTGTAAAAACCAGTAATAAACTAGAATATTTTGACATGAGACATGTATAGTAAGTTCAGTCTGTGTATAGCTGCCTGTTTTGCAGATACAGACTGTGAGGGAGAACAGGACGTTTCAGGTTTGGCTGTGCTTGTGCCGTTGCTGCTCATGTAATGCCACTGCTGCTGCAGCTGATCCGGGACAGCTGGGACTCTGCAGTGTCACTGCTTTCAATGTCCTAGACTGGAAAGCTTGCAGCGGTACTGTGCGTAGACACACAGAAATAATTATTGTATACTTCCTCTGTGTGCATGTACCAAACTCTTGAAAAATGAGCGCAACATGTCTGCTTGTTGCTGCGCTTCAGTAACATATCTATGGAAAATACTGGGAAGCAGCTGATCTTTTGTTGTTTCTTTCTGTTACTTTAACCTTTAGGTTACTTCAGGCATCTGACAGGAAAATCCTCAAAAGGATTTGATTTATTTATTTAAAGATAGACTCTAGAAAGGAATAGAAATAGTTTTTGGTCAAACTGTAATTTGTTACTCTGAAACTGAAGGATTTTTTTTTTGTAGTTGAAGCATTCTTTAGCTATTCTTCAGATAGGCTTGCTGTCAAAGGACACTTTTCACAAGCAATTTTAAGACCACAGTCTTCCTAAACACCAGTTATTAAATGTGTGTATTCTTTTGTATCTGCAGTAGCTGTTTGCAGACTACTTCACTGAAGTGATAAAAAAGTTTTTGTCTGTTTAAAGCACAGAGGTAAATAGTTACCTGTGTCACATGATTTTTGTTTATAATTTTAAAAGACAGTCTGATAATATCGATGTTACTTTAACATGGAATTATAAGTATAGAATATTCAAAGTACAAAGTTGCATGGTCCAGATGGAAGGGAACTTGTGCACTTTTATCTGCATTAATATTCCTTTCTAGTGTTTCTTGCATTTAGTTTTTAGTATAGATACTGTGACTGACTGCCTGAGACCGACTCAAGCAGAATGCCAGCTCCACCTGTCAAATCTGGGGTGCATTAGCAGCAGTTCTTCACTGGCACGTTGCAGAGAGACTGGACAATGTGCTTTTGGAGAGGCTGAGCAGTCTTTTCTCACTGTGAGAGCAGAGAGCTGAGCATTATGTTTGAATTCAAGCTGGCTTCTAAGTCTTGCTCTGCCAGTTGCTGAAGCTTAGGGTAAAATGTGTTATCTAATTTAAGCCGTGATATCATGAGTAGGTACAGCAAACAACTGAAGGATTAAGAAAAAAAAAAAATAGAATGAAATGATAATGAGAAAATGTGTCCACTTCAGACTGATACAGCGTTTGGTAGCAGTTAAACTAATACACATCTCTGATTTGGAGCAGTTGGAATTCAAACTGATGTGGGATGCACTTTGGAGAAAAATGCTAAGCTGTTTAAATAAAAAATGGCAATTGTTTACTTGGATGATTTCGCACATTAATTTTAAACATTTTTCTTTTTCCTCTTGCCCAGGTTCTTTTCTGTTCCAAATTGTTGGTGAAAATAGACACCAATTCCTGATTTTGCTTTACATTCTTTAGTCTAAGATAATGTTTCTTTTTGCCCTTTAAAAAAACAAAAATAATTTTATCATTTTAAACTGTAACACCACTCTATTTTACAAGGGCTGTTTGCGCACATGTGTTTTCCGTTTAACTGTTGTCATGGCTGGAGCGTATTCCATTAGTAACTCAGACCATTTGTTACTCTGAAACTGAATCTTGTTCTCTTCCTTGTGATGATTCTGCTTTTGGAGTATACAGGAAAAGATCCTTAAGTTCATGCAGAAGTAAGAATAAATCTATACTACTAGTTCCAATCATATACATTATGATAATACTTCAAGATATATATACACGCACTTATTTGTATTGTTTTTGTTCTTTTAATTGTGTAATAAAAATGCAGAAGTAAATTGAAATAGCTCCACTAACCTCCTAATGGTCAACTAACCTTGTAAACCTTTCAAAAATTTATTTCAAAATACGATGAAAGAAGCAATATTCTGAATGGTCAGAGTTACTCTAGAAGATGAGGGGCATAATAATATCAAGAGGTGAAATACTGTGCTTTTGAATCTAAATGTGTTTTAGTATCAGAGCTGACTGTCTCATATGATTATGCTCAAGTATTACTTCAAGATTGCACTAAGATATACAGAGTTCATTTGCTTCTGCTAAGCATGTATGATTGGGTAGAGAAACCTATTTTAAATATTCATATATCAGGGATTGATTAAAAAAAAAAACTCTCTCGGAGATTTCAGTTGCATTTAATGCTGGTATTTGAATGCTGGCAGAGGTTACCTGGAGAGGCAGTGGAGTCTCTGTGCTGGAGGTATTCAAAAGCCACCTGAACAGTCTTGGGCAGCCAGCTCTAGGTGAACCTGCTTGGGCAGGGGAGTGGGGCCAGATAACCTCCAGAGGTCCCTTCCAGCCTCAGTTGTTCTATGATTCTATATGGGCTTGGTATTCCCAGAAGGACCTCGCCTTCCCGTGTGCCTGAGAGCCATGCCTACCTCTTGGCCGCGGTGTACGGCAAGGAGCTCACGTTGACCAGTGGCTGTCACTCACTGCCCCAGCCGGCCCTTCCTCAAATGGTCTCCCCATCCCACATGAGCAGGCAGCACTCCCTGTGCACGAGGGTCCTGGAGTCCCATCCGCCTGCGCCGGCCATGCCAGAAGGCCTCTGGGCTGCTCTCCTTCCTTCTCACAGGCAGGAAGGGTGGCTGTGGTGGTGGTAGCCCATCCATTTCATGCTTTACTTGTTTTTACTGCCTCCCAATTCCGTATCTTTTTGGTTTTCCCAGATTTGTTTCAAAATAATCCTAAATCTCCTGTTAGGTAACACGTATTTGACAGGGTTGTCGTAATGCTGTCACCATTGTGTCTTCATCACTTTGTGTTTAGACAGATCAAAATGCCCTTTCTTTCTTTAAGCACATCTGCATTTTAGTCCTAAATCCATGTGTCATCAGATTTGGTAGTGGCAAACACTAATGTAGACAATATTCTAAATTCTGAGTAGCCTGAGCGCAGAGGCTTTTAAGTTTTTTGTTTCTGAAGTGGATGTATAAGGAAACTTAGTATTGAAAATAGAAATGAAGATCTAGCGGTTACTTTTGATTGCCAGTTAAAATTTTTAGATTACATTGACCTCTGTTTTTTCCACTGCTTATTTTAAAATATATTAAAGGAATTATTCTACAGCAAGTTAGGATAACATTGAAAGTTTGAATCTCCTGTAACTTTCTAGGGCTGCTCGCTCTGACGCTCCAGAAGGAGCAGTGGCTCATTAGGGACACTATAAATAAATAAGGCTCATTTTTTTTCTGTGCCACTAAGTAGGTCCCCCTTCAATTCAGAGCAAATACCTTATGTAAGTCCAGTGAGGGCAACTTTCCTCAGTGCCTACGTGTTGCTGGTGTTAACCTATTGATAATGAAATTCAAAGCCTGTTTCCTCTTGCAAAGGATGGATGGAGCTTTGTGTGAACTGTCAAAGGAAATTAGGAGTTTAGTAACTGATGTAGAAACAGAAGAAGAGGCTTCTTTGTATTTCTTCGTCCTTGTGTGCTTCTGACAAATACTATTAACTACTTAGAATTTGGTCTACTGTACTAACCAGAAGTTAAAATGGTGGGTTTGGGAAATATGAAAAATAAAAAGAACATATTAAATTTTCCCCCCTCTAGTCTTATTTTTTCGATATGGTTCCACAGTAACAGTTCATTCTTACTCATTAGAAGTTCACCTTAGGAGAGCAGCTAAGTGTGTCTTTGTTCTGACAGATCAGAATCTTATTTTCTGTCATTTTAAAGCTGCATGCAGGTTCCTATGGATGCATAAATTGTTTTAAGTTTTTCTTTTCTTTCCTTAATTTCTTAACACTCCAACCATTGTGAATTTTTTTTCTTAGTTCTTCATTTAAGGCATTTATTTCCTCTGTATGTGACAAGTGACACTTAAACCCGAGGAATGTTATAATGTCCCCAATGAGAATGTGTCTGTGACACTGTGATACATCAAGCATGTGTTTTGTGATGGCATCTGGTATTATGTAACCGTGGGCTGTTATTATTCGGATGTGATGTCTGCGAACGTATGAACTTGAAAGAGTGCAGCATGACAGTGCTAAAGGTGGTGTTCAAAGAAAATAAAATCTTTCTCTTGCATCTTGCCTGTTAGCTCTGGATGCAGCTGTGGTGCCTTGCGGTGTAGTATTTACACAGTAATTCAGGTGTGAAATTGCCCGCTACGGTGACATCCTAATCCATTTTGGCAGTGCTGTGACCAGTCAAGAACGTGTGCAGAACATGAACATGTGCAGACCTGTTTGGTGGAACAGGAGGGACGGGAGTGGGCAAGGGAAAAGATAAAGAGATTGAAGAGGGAAGGGGACCTTTCCTTGAATTTGCAACCTTTCTGTTTCAGTTCAGAGTACAGTATTTGAAGCGCTGATGGAGCAGAAGGAGCAGCAAGTTCCTCTGGAGCTGCTTTCTGCAAGTAGTGTTGAAATGGTGGCGTATTTGTAATGTGGATAATGATGGCCGTCAGCACTGGTCACCTGCTGACAAAAAGAACAAAGCAAAGCTACAATTGTCTGAGTGCAGGACACTTTCACTCTTAAGTTTTCAGTTCTACTCTATGGGCTTTCTTGAAATGGACCTTCTCTCGTGCTGGGGTAACATAGAAGGTTGCACCTAAACCCTCTGCGCACACTTTAACTGTCCATTGTAGGGAGCTGAAGGTGCTGTCAAAGCTGTCAAAAACATATCAGATGGCTTCTGTGAAGTGCTTATGCAAAGCAAGAGGTATCTGATTTAAAAATGCTGGTTTGTAATAGAAGGCAAGGTTGATGTTCAGTCTCTTTAGCATAAAGTGCATTGCTCATGTTTAAGCAGCGTTCCTTTCTGTAGTCATTTCCTTGGCATTGTTATTGTACCTGGCCTTGGTTTATGCATTAAGCTGTTATTATACTAGCCCCTCACTGTCTCTTAATGAAGGTAAGATGTTCTTCCCAAGTATTTCCAGTCATGCTTTGATTACTTTCTGTTGTTACCATGCCTGTGGACCGGGCCACATTTGTCCAAAGACTGCCGATATCAAATCTGAAAAGGCTGTACTGTTGTTTAGTAGGGTCTTTTAAAGTTTGAAACTTTTACTTGAGCTGCAGTTAAATAACATACTTGCTTAATTTTTGCCACAGTTATATTTTAAACCTTCACTCAGGGGAGTGCCAGAAGGCACTGGCTCACTGGGATGCTGTGAGCTGGGGTGTGATGTGTGGTTAGGATGAATTATTTTTCCTCAAGGTGGGCTGTTGAGGTTCTTACAGTGGTTTTCCAAACATCAGTTTTGGACTCCCACAATTCATCCAATCTCAACTCAGCTCTCTTTAGCTTGGATTATATTGCTTTTCTGCAGGGTGGTTTTGTACTGTCTCCAATTACTTATTTTTCCTCAGACTTGTTCCTGCCTCTGTTTTTCTTTTCTACTGGTAGGTATGAGTAGACTATTGTTTTCAGTCCACCTTAATCCTCAGATCTGACATACTCAGAAATTGGTAAGGATTGCTTGAGAAGAGGCAAAGGAAGACTAGTCCTGTCTGAGTTTTGATGTTAGCTAATAGATTGCTGATTTGGAAAATCAAAAGCAAGAGCGATAGGCTATGTTAGCGACTGGTGTGGTGCAATGAGAACTGGGAGTGCAGAGTGAAGCAGCAGAAGGCTGAGCATCCATGCTGGACACGCTTTGCAGGCTTTGCTTTGGTTAGCTCTAACCTGGTGGTGTGGACTAACCATCTGTTAGGTGTGCTCCGCAAGCGTGTCTTCCCATTCAGTTCTGTCCAAGAGGAACCTGTTTGTGTGTTCTGAGAGCCCTCCACAGTGTGAAGCACAGTGGAGTGTGAGATAATATGCTCCCCGTGAACCAAAGTGCACACGTGGGTGCACACGTAGGTGACTTGCATGTGGGTCTGCACAAAAGGTCAGTGACTAAGACCCATCCTTGGCAAAAGAGACCAGATAAGCCATTACTGACAGTAAAATTAAAGAGGGGTGAGATAAATGGACTGAGGGACATAAAAAGCAGAATAATGTAGCTCAGTCGAAGCTGTGACTTGCCAATAAATTAGTCATCCAGTTTGCTGGTGGCATGGCTGTGGGTGTAGAAGTGTATTGTGGTATTAAGAGCAGATAGGATTTTGTTCTCAGCAATTTAGGTAAGGTGGAAATAGGTTTATATTGGTGATGTAAACCTGAATATGAGTAACTGATTCAACAGACCATTAATACTCTGCAGACTGCAGTGGGAAAGAATTACGATGTTTGTTAAAATTATTGAGATAAACACAAAGGCATACTATTAATTTAGGTGTATGGAGATTAGGCCCAATATATTCAGTCTTGCAAGAAGCAAATACACAGCAGAAGAGGGAGAAGATAGTACAATGAGTATTGTATTGTGATGTCCATGTTACAAACACATGTGACAATATTGCATGACCTAGAGTGCATACTTGTGATAACATTTATCTTTTTTGTACCTTTAACACTAGGTCTACCCTGAATTACAAATCACCAATGTTGTCGAAGCCAACCAGCCAGTTACGATCCAGAACTGGTGCAAGAAGGGATGGAAGCAGTGCAACGGTCACCCACATATCGTGGTTCCCTACAGGTGTTTGGGTGAGTGACTGCATTTCAGTCTGTTTTTTCCTGCTCTTTGGTTTTTCAGACTGTTCATGAAAAAGATAGAGAATCTACATTAATATCTTCTACATCTCTGTATTATCTTCTCTGAGGTGGATTTTGTCCAGTTGTTCAGTCCTTTGGAACTGCATTAACTAACGAGAAAATACTCCTACTCTTCCAGATACTATTTTCATGAGTGACTGCAAACTAGGCTTCTGCTTACTGCCCCCGTTTTTGTCATTATCTATTCTTTCTTCTCTTTTTCTGTTACAGATGTGCATGTGTGCACCCAGTTTACACTTCTTTGCTTGTAAGCTATCCCATCTTTTCCCTAAATAAATACCTCCCCCCCAGATATATTTTGACTATGTAGTATTTGGTCTTCTACTGTGAAAGACAAAGGGAATCTGTTTTTATTAAAAGCAAGCAAAAGCTTTTGTTTCTATCTGCAACTTCATTTTTGTGGCAGCTCCTTGCTGTTGTCTCCTGTGTCCTTGGTGTTTTGAATCGATTCACCAATTTACAAGGGAGGTTCAGTCCTTCATTTTTTTTTTTGTTAACCTTTACTTCTGTGAGCTTGCTGTCAGCATTCAGCAAACAAAATCATATTAATTTGTTGTTTTCATTATCATTCTAGGCATTTTCATCAACATTTTTTTTGAGATTATTCCATGAACTATTTCAATATGTTGCTTTACCGCTGCCATTTGGATTGTGATAAACTGGCTGCCTAGTTTCATGTTTAAATGCTGGAGTTCAGAGTTGGAACTTCCTTTTTTTACTACTCTAGGGCAGCTAAAATGTTGTGTGGAAAGCAACTCAGGGCAGTTATTCCATGAAATAAATAATGAAAGAAATGCAGAAAATATGCAGTCTTTCTAGAGTTTTTGTTAATTTGTGCAGAATAGGTAAAACACATGGCATGCTCTGCCTGATGCCCAAGCACTGAATGTGCCAACTTAACAAAGATAGGACTGCAGAGTAACTAATACGCTACCACTATGGTCGAAGGTGCCAAAACAGCAGATGTGCAACATCTGTACTAAGAAGTATCAGGGAAATGTTATTGTTCAGTTAAGTTTCTAGATGTGATGTTTGTATGGACACGAAATAGGTGTTTCTAGACCTGTGGTATATTGTTGGTGCTACTGCAGGTAAGAATGACTAATGTATTCTGAGCAAAAGTGTTCAAGGAGAACTCAAATTCAAGACTTTTGGTAGGGGGAGGGACCTACCTCTACTTATACAAATCCTGACTGCGGGAAGGAACCTACTGCTTTTTGTGCGTTTTCCAGACTTCTGTGTGAGTTGAGTTGGTCGCTTCCACCGGAAGTTTTAATGCTAAGAGGGACATGCTCTTCTACCCATTTGTTGCTGTGTTTTCTTTAGTTTTCTCTAGTCAAGATACCAACATCAACTTGTAGTGTTGATACATTTGTAGAGCCAGATAAGCAGCTTGTTAGAGGTGGGCAGAACTGCAGTCTCATTTAGCTTCATCACTATATATTTGATCAGATCCCGTGCAAGTACACTTACACTTATTGGAGATGTGTCAGAAGAAGATCAGACTAGTGGAACTATAAAAACTAATTTTTATTATTTATTGTCTTGTCGTCATAAGCAAAGTCTGAATTATCATCAGGGAACTATTGTGCCTAGGACTCTCTATACTTATGTAGATTTGGCCAGTGCCCTGGAGAACTTACAACCTAATTTAAGATAAAAGACAATGTCATCGTAAGAGCAAGTGAATATAAATTGGCCATGAATAAATTTAATCTGGAAATTATAAGGAAGTGTCTGCAAGAGTAAGGAGCTTCAACAGTCTTCTAGTAAAAGGAATAAGAAGTCTAGTAATTTAGAAAGAAGTTAATAAATTTATGAACAGGACTATATGCAGTTCCCTGCAGGAGTGAGGAACTGGACTTGGACTTTTAAGGTGCCTTTCCTGAGCTGTGGTTTTGAATGAAAAATTACCAGGGGTTGAATTTCTGCTGTCTTAGATAGCAAGGTAAGCTTTGCTTGCTGGAGGCAAAAATTTTAAAGACATTAATGCTTTGCTGTGAGCTCCTATTTTATATTTTAAAATCTCCACCATATGCTGCTTTTTTGTCTGATTTTCTTGTAATTGAGGCTTACACAGTTGTGTCTGCCTGCATTTATATGTTTGTCATCCTTCTGCTATGCTGCCCTTCATCTTTTGACCCTGACTAGAATAAAACTAATAGAAACAAAAACCTCAGATACTGATAAAACATAAGAAGGATGTGGACCTGTTGGAGTGAGTCCAGAGGAGGGCCACAAAGATGATCAGAGGGCTGGAGCATCTCTCCTATGAGCACAGGCTGAGAGAGTTGGGGCTGTTCAGCCTGGAGAAGAGAAGGCTCCAGGGAGACCTGATAGCAGCCATCCAGTGCCTAAAGGGGGCCTACAGGAAACCTGGAGAGGGACTTTTGACAAGGACATATAGTGATAGAGCAAGGGGTAATGGCTTTAAACTGAGAGAGCGTCGATTGAAGCTAGGTAAAAGGAAGGAATTCTTCACTATGAGCATGGAGAGGCACTGGCACAGGTTACCTCAAGAAGTTGTGGATGCCCCATCCCTGGAAGCGTTCAAGGACAGGTTGGATGGGGCTTTGGGCAGCTTGGTCTAGTGGAAGGTGTCCCTGCCCACGGCAGGGAGGTTGGAACTAGATGATCTTCAAGTTGACTTCCAACCCAACCATTCTGTGATTCTGTGATGTTCCCAAGAGGCCACATAATTACTTCTGCTGGAGGAAAAATTGTGAATGTGGCTGTTATCTGTCTTTCCTCCATCAACCAGCCCTCTGCTTGTTGTGTGTGGTTAAAATTGGACTTTCTTGCATGTAGTGAAAGTGCATTATAGGAGGAGACTGGAGGAGCAAGTCATTTTTCCACACGTGAGGCTACGGGTACAGCCCATCATGGGAAGTCGTGCTTGCTTAGTACCCGGTAGCTTGGTGTTTGTCCATTACCAGCAGCTCACAGTGTCCTCTCCTGCTGGCTTGCTGCCTTCATAGTGGTGAGCTGGTCATAAGATGAACAGATCCTCTGAAATGAGAGGAAGTCTTAACGGAGGGGGGGGGGGGGGCGGGGAGTATAGTTTGGATTTTTAACAAAGACTTTTCCTGTTGGACAGTTACCCTTTTATTTTATTACTTTGATTTTTCTGTAGTCTAAAAGTTGTGGTCAAATACCTTGAATACTCTTGCTGCCTTTTATGTCAAGAGGGTAGATTGGAGGCAGGGAGTTGATTGAATTCAGTCTGTCAACATCTCATGGCTTTGACAGATTATATTTTAAAAATAATTTTACGCGATATCATGTTGGGTTTTTTTAATTTTGGTAACTAATTTTTTAGCCTGCACAAACAGCTCAGTATAGGGATACTGATTTTATTAATTATCACTATAGGCAGTACTATGTCTGTCTAGGAATACTTTTTCCTAAACCTTATTTGTTACAGAGTTAAGGAGTCCTAAAAGCTTGCTTTTTTGCTTTTTTTTTCCCCACCCCCCACCCCTCTCTCCTGCTGTTACTTCAGTGTTAAAAGATAATTATTTAAAAATTTGGGTCTTGCCTGTCTGCTCTGCTTGTGCCTCCACTATCCATGGTGTGGTAGCTGCACTGGCAGTGCTCATTCCTCGGTACTTTTATGTAATGCAAGTAGACCCTTGATGTAGACCACCATTAAATCCATTGAGTCTGGTAAGAATTAAGATGCCAAAAGAAAGTTTGGCAGTGGGCAGCTGATCGCAGGGTTGAGTCTTAGAAATTTTACTTTTCTGTGAGTATCACTTTCAGTATCTTGAGTCAGCTTGCAGTTCATTCCATCTTGACATTTGTTTTTCACAGAAGTGAGAAACACTGAGTGACAGAAATGTGTCTGCTTTCAGGCCAGAGCATCTTCACAGTCCATTTGTGTCTCAGTCTTCAGCTGAGACTTTGAGACATGTAGAGAGCATATCGCTACAGCACTTGGCTGCTCCTTTAGTTTTTTCTGAGACTTGTGCATGATAGTAGTCACTGAAGCTATCTGCAGTGGTATACTTCAGTAATACTGATCAGATATATTAGATTACACAGCTTCATATTTTCTTTTCTTAAGTGGATGCAACTAAAGCACAAAAGCAATAATTTAAATAAGGCAAAATGAAAGCCCCTTGTTTCAGTCAACCCTGGGTCTTTGCAGTGACCACATAAATATGCCCTCTAAAAATGTTCTAACTGAACACAAAGAAGAAAAGCATTACTGATTTAGTTTAAGGTGTGATTGTGTGCCTCTGTGCAGGGCTTTCAGTGTTCATAAAACTGCAAGCCTTTAGAAAATATTCTCGTGCAATAAATCTGATTTATTGATGCTTGCAGGAACACAGAGAATTACTGCGGAGTTTCAGTTTGTTGAAGAGGGGAAAATTCTTGTGAGAAGAAAATTGTTAAGTAAATTTTAGTTACCTTTCTGAACATACTGAAGGTGTTTGCCTTACTTAAGACTATCATTATTTTTATCTTCTTGCTTTTGGAAAATAACATCTTCCAGTGTGTGCTTATTACGGCTTGAAGCTCTGTTAGCCACCTTATGACAGAAATAGGAATCTAGATAGATATTTAGGTTTCTTGAATGATGGTGTCTGACTGCTGTCTTAAAAAGAAAAAAAAATCTGGGATTTCAGGGTGTTTTTTTTTTTTTTAGTAATAAAAGATTAAAGGTTTAAATTACGCTGTTTGAGTGAGGAGTTGTTGTAGTTTAACCCCACTCAGGACCAAGCTACACAGTCTCTTGCTCACTCCCCCCACCCTTCGAGGGAATAAGGAGAGATAATGTAAGAAAAAAGGCTCAAGGTTTGAGATAAGGACAGGGAGAGATCCTTAAAGTTACCATTAAGGGCAACTCCTTCCTCTTCAGGGGAAGAACTCCTCACATTCCTCCCCTGCTCCATTGTGGGGTCCCTCCCATGGGCTACAGTCCTTCATGAACTGCTCCGGCGTGGGTCATCTCTTCCACGGGGTGCAGTCCCTCCAGAACAGCTGCCCCAGCGGGCCCTCGACGGGCCACAGCCTCCTTCAGGCCTCCACCTGCTCCGGCGTGGGGTCCTCCATGGGCTGCAGGGGAATCTTGTCAGGAGTGACACTATTCCTCCCCCTCTTTCTTCAATGACCTTGGTGTCCACAACTGTTCCTCTCACAATAAATTCTTTGCAATCAGGCTCAGGCAGACACCTGTTGGGTTCTCTTCACATCTTCTCTCTTCACTTCTTGCAGCCCAGCTGGGCCAAGTCAGGCCCAGACCGCTGCCTGGCAGGTGACTAGAGGGTGAGAGCCGCAAGGCCCAGAGGGCTCGTGCCTCCCCCTCTCTGCCCCTGCTTGTACTTCTTCACATCTTGACTTTTTTTTTTTTTTTATTATTTTCTCCCTTCTTAAATATGTTATCGCAGAGGAGTTATCAGGGAATGTTCTGTGACCAATTGGCTCGGTCTTGGCCGGCAGCAGGTCCACCCTAGGCCCGTCCGAGTCCACCGGACAAAGGGGAAACTACTTCTAGAAGCTTCTTACAGAAGCTGCCACTGTAGCCTCACTAAACAAAACCAACACGGGAGTGTGGTGCTTTACATAGAGCCACGAACGTGTTTTCAGTGCTCAGCCAAAGACGATGAGCCATGGGTGAAGATCTGCAGTACTTCCTTGGCATGGTGTCCAGTGTGCATGCTGGCATCCTCGCACCTGCAGCACACAAAAAGCAGGTGTTTTTAAGACTGAGTCCTCCAAAATTGTCACGGTAATCTTGCTGTGGGGCATACCCCACAAGTTTTCATCAGGCAATGCCAAGAAGCCCATGATTTCCACTTTGTTTTGTGGCAACTGTTCTTGAAAAATGTGCTGGCCTCAAACCCGGCCTTGTTAATGTTGGAAGGAGATCTGCCACTGGCTGCAGCAGGAGGGCAGGATTTGTGCCTGTGTTGGGGCAGCATGGGCAATAAGCAGTTCTTGTTTACACTCTCCTCTCTTCACTTCTTGCCTGAGGGAAAACAGCTGGCAAATTTGTGCAGTGTCAGCTGTCAAATGAGGTAATCCACTGTATTTTCCTGGCTGGCAGCAGGCACGGGCATCCTTGTCCCAGTGCCGTGGTTCTTTGAGTACCTTGGATAAATGTATGCCTATGCTTTTCTGAATAAATGACATTTCATTTACTGTTGGTGAAATATTCTACAGCATAGCTGCTCATTGCACACCGTTAAGGTGAGAGACAGGTTAAGCTAAATTATGCACGTATTTGTGGATCAGTCTGTGTGGGCATGGCAGGCAGACAGCTGCAAGGTGGGGTAGAGGGGAATTACCAGGGCATTGATTAACTGCACTGCATAAAGTGCTTGCTGGCTTACTCGCATGTGACTCCTGTTTTGTTATCCCGTTAGTGTAAGCTGCTATGCAGTGTATTCAGGCAGTATTTGAAGGATCCAGATGTTTTGGAATATCATTATGTATGTAACCTCTGTCAATCAAAACGTAATTACTTAAAATCACTTGTTCATAAACAAATGGATTAGGTTATATGACAAGTATATTTTGCTGTTTGGTTATGTAGTGAAAAGCTGGCTTCTGTTTCTGGTTTTAACAAAAACATCTTTGAATATATTTATTAACTTGTCATGCTTTATTACTCTAATAGCTTGTAAAGTTAACCACTTGTTGATGTCAGAAGAAAAGGCATACTTAAGTTTTGACATGCACGCCTAGCCAATTATACCAAAGAAAACACCAAGATTATGCCTGGAATTAATCATTTGAATAGAGTTATATGTAATTGACAGTTCTTTTGGTTCATCTGGTAGTTTACTTGCAAACTGGGGGATTTTTTTCACACAAGCGTGTGAAATGCCTCTTTACTTCTGCTGCATGGTAGTACTTGCTATTTTTTTTCCTCTCAGCTCGCTGTCTAGTGCATCTGTTTCTGACTGCAATGGTGAAGCTGCTCTTCCAGATACTTTGGAAGCACTTTTCACTGGCTTTTCCATACAGTGCCTAATCAACAGAATTATATTAAATAATTGTCTTGGAGTTTTCCTGTCCCTGCTAGTTTAGCTGTCTGCCTCTGGCTTTCCTGAGTCTACACTCAGCCATGTGAGTGATGCAGACAAGCCTCACACCAGACTCTTAAAATAAAAAAATACACTTAGTTTCAGCCTACACAACTATATCATGTCTAGTTTTTCTGACAGCACTAGCTGACAGGAAGGAGAGGATCTCCAAAAAGAAACCTGACAATCTGAATTGCTTGGTGGGGAGACCACGGGTAGAGAAATTCTAGGCACAATGAAGGGTGCAACTATTCATTGGGAGAAATATTTAATCTCTCTTGTTTTCTCACTCACAGACAATATCCCTGCCTACTGGTGGTATTTTTGGTATAGTGCTGGCGGGTGGATGAGAAAGCCCTGCCTACGCAGGCTAGGCACGATTTTCTTGTGAAACTGCAAGTGCTGCGGGGATAATGAGGTGTCCTAACACGCTGGCATCCTTCCACTGCAGCAAAGCCTTGGCAGATGCACTCTAGCCAGGTCCCTGCCCAGGTCTAAAACCACGGTTAGCTGCACATCGACTGCTATTCAGCCTTGTGCCAGTGGTCAGAGTTTTCTCCTGTTTCTGTGTCCTCACGGCTGAGCTAATTGTGGCAAGCTTTTAGGGCTTCAGTTCATCAAGTGTGTTCTTAAATGTGCCACTGTGCAGTGGCATAATTAAGAGCATGCCGTGACGTATTTTGTTGAATAGAAGTGGTTTTCTGTGTATAGCTGAACTCTGGCCTGGATGTTATGGTCAGCTTCCGTAATAGGGAAGAAAGTGGCTGTTAAGCATCGGCTGGGTTACTGATTGTTCTTACAAACAATACCGAGTTTTATCTTTTTATTATCATTCTAAGCAGCTTGTGGTTTATAACTGTGTCTTTCCAGGTATTTGCTTTGCAGAGCAGGACTGTATAAACTCTTAAGGTGGCCTTTGCCATGTTTCAGGGGACAAATTATCAGCTAGAGGAAGAGATGGGGAGTGGGCAGAGAAATCCTGAATGTAGTCACGCACCAGTAGCACAAAAACTTCCTCAGGCAGTCACAGACCTGTTTCTGGAGGCTTCCACCTCCTCATTGGAGCCAAACATCCGTTCAGCTGTTGGTTTAGCCAAATCCTAGCTGAAGGCATGGAAACCTTGAAGAGATAAGTAAAATGAGCATTCTGGTGGTGACCAGAATATGCCTTTATGTATGACTAAGAGTAAAAATAAAACATCTTATTTTTGTATAATGAGCCCAGAAGAAATACATCTGAACTTGAATATTTCTGTGCATTTTTAGGGTGTACATATGTCTGGTGACTGCAGTAAGGTTTTAATAAGAAATGGATTTGTGGAACAGGTCAAAACACAAAAACTTTTTGAGATCTTGAACATAACAACTTTGCAGATCTACTAAATCAGGAAAACAGTTCCTTACAGGTAAACATTGAAAAGGAGGATCTTATTTGTCTCTGTAGAATTGACAAAGGAGACCAAAACAGGTGGTGTGTACACTTCAGGAACAGCTCAAAGGAAGCAGTTACTGACATGAAAGGACAAGGGGTAATGGTTTTAAAATAGAAGGAGGTAGATTCAGACTAGACATCAGGAAAAAATCGTTTACAATGAGGGTGGTAGAACACTGGAACAGGTTGCCCAGAGAGATGGTAGATGCCCCATCTCTGGAAGCGTTCAAGGTCAAACTAGAGGGGGCTCTGAGCAACCTGATCTGGTTGGAGATGTCCCTGCTCCTTGCAGGGGTGTTGGACTAGATGACCTTTAAAGGTCCCTTCCAACCCAAACCATTCTGTGATCTATTAAAAACAGCATTACAAATTGTAGTAAATGTGGTTTCTATTTTTTTTATAAAAACGTTTAGGAGTTTGAAAAGATAAAGCAGTTTTCTGCTTGAATGACCAGTGCTACCTGGACTAAGTTTTCTGTCTCTTGCTAATCTGTCCAGGCTATCTGAGTGGGCCAGGGATTAAAAGTGGCATGTTCTAGCTTTTTCTACAGCGCTTTATATAAAAGGAGTTAACCTCAAAAAGTAGTGCTGAAAGAGTACTGGTAAGGTTAAAAAGACCTCAAAAAGTAGGAATGAGGGAAGCTAAGGTGGCGTTCTGACCATAATTCGACCTTCCCTGTGCCAGGGGTAACAAGGAGGCTGCAACTGTGGGTTGGCCCCCCCTGCCTGCCCTCCCGCACTGCGAGTGCCTGAACGAGCTATTTGGTGTGTTCTTCTGTCCTCCTGGCTCAGCCTCTCCCCATGGCCTTAGTTACTGCTTGCCACTCAGATCCTGCCTGAAGACAAAACTAATTTTCCTCTCAGAAGTTTCTCCAGCCTCACCTGAGCATTTTGGGGACACGAGTTTAGTTTCATAAAGGTCATGAGATGAGGAGTGTCATTCTTAGTTTGTGGCTGGAAGGCTGGGGAGAAGTTTCAAAACCAAAAGTATCTCTTGATAGTGGGGCTTTAATTGGCACAGCACTTGAAACAGCACGTGTGTGTATGCGTGCACACAAGGATTCTTTATGAAGATACATTTGGTTTTGATAGATGTGTGCGTTCACACACGCACGCAACCTGTGAGTAATGCATGAAGCCATGGCATAAGTTTCATAGCTTGTCCATTGTAGACATACAGCTTTTGGAACAGACAAACCAGGAACTTTTCATCCAGGCTTTGTAGTGCCACATAGCTGATTAATCCTTTTTTTTTTTTTTTTTTTTGAGTGTGTGTGTTTCCTTCAACATACAGTACTTCATTTTGTAATGGGAGAATTCTGCTAATTAAGGAGTGTTGTTTGCTTAGCCTTTTAGGAGGCAGAGATGAGGAGAGGGAGAGGAAGGAAGTGTACATCTTACCACATGTCACTAAATTGATTTGCATATGGAGCATCTTCCCACAGATTTCTGTCACCTAACTGAAAACAATGGTGAGATCTCATCCTAAATACATCCTCGCCTCAGAGGAGGATTGAATGTTGCCAACAGATTTGATGCAGTTGTTAACTGCAAAGGAGTGGGATTCACTGGATATTTCTAAAAGGTTCTAGAGCGGGTCCTGGAAATGCGTTTCAGTAAGCCTGTTTGGAGCGGGGGGTAGTGTTCTTCTGAAGTGCTGAGCACCTAGGAATGTTGGACTTGTCAGTGAGTATGATATTGAGAAAGAAGCTTTTTAAATCTTTTTTTTTTTGTAAAAGAGTAGGTAGGCAAATGGATAGTGTGTCTCCTTTGATTTTTCAAAAGAAATTTAACAAGGTCCATTACCAGAAGCTATTAAAGAAATTAATCTACCATGGAATGGAAGAGAAAACTTATGTGGCTAAATAAGAAGGAAGATAAAAAAGGCAGGAATTAATGGTCCATCCTCAAGGTGGAGAAAGGTCACCAGTAAAGTCTCAAGGGATCGGTTCTTGTGACCGTGACATTCAAAATATTTGTGATTTGGGAAAAGGGGTAAATCGTGAGGTGACTCATTTGATGATGACACTAAGAATCATAGGATCATAGAATGGTTAGAGTGGGAAGGGACCTTCGAAGGTCATCTAGTCCAACACCCCTGCAAGGAGCAGGGACATCCCCAACTAGATCAGGTTGCTCAGAGCCTCATCCAACCTGGCCTTGAACGTTTCCAGGGATGGGGCTTCCACCACCTCTCTGGACAACCTGTTCCAGTGTTCTATAACCCTCATTGTAAAAATTTTTTTCCTAATATCCAATCCAAATCTACCTCCCTCTATTTTAAAACCATTACCTCTCATCCTATCACAACAGGCCCTACTGAACAGCCTCTCCCCGTTTTTCTTGTAGGCCTCCTTGAGGTACTGGAGTTATTCAGGGTAGAATTAATAAAGGCAAGCTATGAGGAATTTCGGGTGGGTTTTTATTGATTGACTGGAGGTAAAATGGCAGGCAAAAATTGATGTAGTAAAGGCAGCATACATGGGAGAAGCACAAAATAAATTAGATGTATTTTAGTGTATATAGCAATACTGTGTGTAGCCTCTAACTTGCCAGGACTGAGACCTTGGGTGTTAATAGCTCTGTGGTTAGTAGGTTCATTAGTGTGAAAAAAAGCAGTGTTGGGGATTATTAGGAAAGAAATGGGGGAAAAGGTGTAGAACATAACTGTACCATAGTGTCACTTATGAACTTACCTGTATTTGTGAACACTGATCTTCTTTATAAGATGTATATAGTAGAAATTGTAGAGTTTGAAGAGTGATGGTGAATGCTGGAATTACGACGTGGCTCCCATAGAAGAAATGACACAGTAGATTAGAACTTTCCAGCACAGAAAGGAAGATGACTTGGGGCTCTGACAGTGCTCTGAAAAGTCCTAAGTAGCTTGGAGATGGTGGATGAGTAATGTTTATTCACGTTATCTTTCACAATGAGTTCAACCAGGCCAAGTGCAAGGTCCTGCACCTGGGTCGTGGCAATCCCAGGCACAAATACAGGCTGGGCAGAGAATGGATTGAGAGCAGCCCTGAGGAGAAGGACTTGGGAGTGCTGGTGGACGAGAAGCTCAACATGAGCAGGCAATGCACCCTTGCGGCCCAGAAGGCCAACCGCATCCTGGGCTGCATCAAGAGGAGCGTGGCCAGCAGGTCGAGGCAGGTGATTCTGCCCCTCTGCTTCGCAATGGTGAGACCCCACCTGGAGTACTGTGTCCTGTTCTGGAGCCCCCAACACAAGAAGGACATGGACCAGTTGGAGAAGGACCAGAGGAGGGCCACAAAGATGATGAGAGGGCTGGAGCACGTCTCTTATGAGGACAGGCTGAGAGAGTTGGGGCTGTTCAGCCTGGAGAAGAGGAGGCTCCGGGGAGACCTGATAGTGGTCTTCCAGTACCTCAAGGGGGCCTACACGAAAGATGGGGAGAGGCTGTTCAGTAGGGCCTGTTGCGATAGGACGAGGGGTAATGGTTTCAAAATAGAGGGGGGTAGATTTAGATTGGATATTAGGAAAAAAATTTTTTTACAATGCAAGTTGTAGGATTTTGGAACAGATTGCCTGGAGAGGTGGTGGATGCACCGTCCCTGGAAACGTTCAAGGCCAGGCTGGATGAGGCTCTGAGC
The DNA here is from genome assembly GCF_036417535.1 of Chlamydotis macqueenii. Classification (NCBI taxonomy): domain Eukaryota; kingdom Metazoa; phylum Chordata; class Aves; order Otidiformes; family Otididae; genus Chlamydotis; species Chlamydotis macqueenii. The sequence continues at coordinate 113,384,524 of NC_141556.1, read as the reverse complement.
AACCTGATCTAGTTGGGGATGTCCCTGCTCCTTGCAGGGGCATTGGACTAAATGACCTTTGAAGGTCCCTTCCAACTCTAACCATTCTGTGATTTTATGATTCATCACATGTTGCTTTACGCTGCTGTTTCCTCCTTGGGGGAAGAACTCCTCACATTCCTCCCCTTCTCCATCGTGGGGTCCCTCCCATGGGCTGCAGTCCTATGTGAAACTGCTCCAGCATGGGTTGTTTTTCCATGGGGTGCAGTCCCTCAGAAACAGCTGCTCCAGCGCGGGCCCTCCACGGGTCACAGCCTCCTTCAGGCCTCCACCTGCCCTGACGTGGGGTCCTCCATGGGCTGCAGGTGAATCTCTGTGCCTCCATGGGCTGCAGGGGAACAGCCGGCCTCACCATGGGCTGCACCACAGGCTGCAGGGGAATCCTGGCCAGGAGCCACATTACTCCTCCCTCGTTCTTCCCTGACCTTGGCGTCTGCAGCCCTTGCTCTCACAAGAAATTCTTCACAGTTGGCTCAGACAAATGCCTCTCAGGATCTCTTCACATCTCCTCTCCTTTCTTCACTTCTTGCAGCCAGGCCGGGCCCAGTTGGCCGCCTGGCAGGAGGCCAGAGGGTGAGGGCTGCAAGGTCGCACCTACCCCTCTCTCCCTCTCTACCCCCTGCTTCTGCATCTTTACATCTTCTTTCTTTTTTATGTTTTTCCCCTTCTTAAATACGTTATCGCAGAGGCGTTATCACTGAATATTCTGCTACCAGTTGGCTCAGCCTTGGCCAGCAGCGGGTCCGCCCTAGGCCTGGCCAAGTCCACTGGACAAAGGGGAAACAACTTCTAGCAGCTTCTTGCAGAAGCTGCCACTGTAGCCCTCCCTCACTAGACAAAACCAACACGCTGCCACATGCTCTTCTACACTTCGCGCTCTTCTTTTGGCATTGTGTTGTAGATACCTGCTGTTGACTTGAGCTAAAAGGTTTTTTTGGACTGAGATAGGCATTTTTGTGCTTACGTGGCTTCCTTTCTCTTATCAGAATGCTTGTCATCAAGCTTCTTGGCCTCATCCCCTCTAACCTGCTGCTCTCCTGCTTTTCTGTATCTCTGAGGGCTGCTGGTCCTGTCCTGCTCTCCTTCCAAGTCTCTCTTGCTTTAGGTTTTCTAGCCTTGCTCTCTTCTTTGGCTCATCAGGTGCTACTGTCTTATCCATCATCATTCCCTCAAGTCTCCTTGCCCCCAGACACTGATATTTCTTCACCTCTCCTTTCCTTTCGAGTAATCCTGTTCATGGCTCGACATCCATCTCCTCCTCTTCTGCTTCCTCTCAGCATCTGCTGTCGAAGCCAGTTTTACTTGTCTCCACTTCCCACCTCTTCATCAGCTCTGCCATGTATCTCCTGTCATCTCATTTCACATCTCGCTTGGTGCTACCCTGAGCTAGGGAGATACAGAGAGACCCTCTGGGTGGCATTCTGTCCCTCAGGCGCGTCGAACGTACCATTCAGCTTGACGTTGTCAGCAAAATTGCTGAGGGTGCACTCGATCCCACTGTCTATGTCATTGATGAAGATGTTAAACCGGGCCAGTCCCAGTACAGATTCCTGAGGGATACCGCTTGTCACCAACTTCCATCTGGACATGGAGCTGTTGACCACTACCCTCTGGATGTGACCATCCAACCAATCCTTTTTTTTTTTTTTTTTTTTTTTTTTCATTGCTTTCAGCAGTATTACTGTGCCCATGTAATGTAGAGGTGGCCTTGCACTTAAGCTCTATTGCTTTGAATTTAAGTTCTAAAGTGTTTTGTAGATTTAGTGGGTTTTTTATGTCACAGTACTTCCACCAAGACATTAGAATTACTTTTCATGAAAAATGTTTTTGTGTTCTTAATTTACTAACCATAGCAACAAAATAGAAACATGTATATATGTACTGTAACCAACAGTGTATGTATTTGGTTTTTGTTTTCAGAGTGCTGGTATGAATTAATCTCTATATTTGCCTTTTTAATTCAGGCAGGCAAAACTCCTGTATTTAATGACTTAAGTGGTTTCCTGTGAAAGGTCTTTTATCCTTCATTAAAAGACTTAGACATTTGTTCATAAATATGCCCTTATATTCTCATCCTTAGTGGATAGCCTGGCTTTTGGGAAAAGTTTGTTTCAGAGAGCTCAGCTGTAACCTTGGAAAAGTGTTTGCAAAATGACTTTCCCTAAGAGTCAGAAAGAACTTGGTTAATTTTCAGTGAAGTATTTCTCATTCAGGGCACATTGCCCTTCAGGCAAAGAGGGCTGATAAAGCCAGTACTTACGATGTGACAGTGCGGCGCCTCAGTGTTTACCTGCCCTCAAAGGATAAATTGTCCAAAACTGGCAAGGGGAGGCATGGCAGCACTGTGGGGCTGTGCTGGAAGTCACTCAGGTCCAGCAAACATTCATTCATCAGACCTCTTTGCTGACAGCCTCAGGATGAAGGAGAGGTATGGCGTTGTGTTGACTGGGCTTATACCCAGCAGTGGTCCTATGAAATGACAAGCTGGGATTCAAGGGCTGCAGGGCAAGGTCTGCAGAGCTATGCTGGGGACCGCACCAGCCGTCTTCTCACTGGACGGATGGCTGCACTTGGAGTGTGTCCCTAGGGAAAGAGTTACAGCACTTCACGCTTGTGTAAACATCCGAAATCTTTGCAAGATGAACATGCTGACATTTGAAGGTCAAACATGCTTCAACACTTCCAGTCCCTTACCCACAAGTGCAGGCATCTTTATCATGCAAGCAGAAATTCCCTTTGGGTTTCTTCCTCTTTGACATGAAAGCTTATACTTGTGGTTGATGCTAAAAACAGCTTTGTAAGAGGAGACATTTTGTGTTCAAATGTCGGGGTTTATTTTCTTGTGGAGAACTTCTGCAATGGGAAATACAAGATGAGAATGCTTATATGAGATTCATAAGCATGAAGCATCCATTAACCATCTAGGAATTCAGGTTTTAATAAATCCATGTAGATCCTACATTCTCTTTGAAATTGGAAAAGCAAGCTGGTTTTAGTATGTTTATCGTGGGATCAGCGGCAACAGAAACGCAAGAACTTTCTCATGCAGTTGCATTTCATGTGTTCCGTGTGGTGTTGTGTTTAGTGGGGTTTATTTTTTAATTAGAACTGTCCCCAAATTCTCTAATTTCTTGCTTTTGATGACTTTTCTTTGGGTTTTGAGTTTAAAAAAAAAAGTTTATTTGTCCTGAAGCTGTTCAGATTTGGACACATGCTTTGTCAACAGGCCTGAAAACTGAGAGCTGAGTAGACTGCAATTAGCAGCCCTCCATCTGACCTCTCTTCCAAAAGAAGTGAAACAGTAGTATATTTGTCAAAGGAACCATTTTGACTCTGTGAGATTTTTGTGCTTGGAAAACTGTGCAGAGGCCGGGCAGGAGGAGTCAGTGGTCAGAATGAGGGTGGATGGTCCGAGGAGCTGCCAGCTTGGCTCTGGGAAGCCAAGGGGCTGCTGATGGGGAGGCACTCTGTCCTATCCAGAGTGACCTGTTACTCATCTCCTACCATCATCTACCTGCCTGCCAGTCTTGTCTGGCCTGTTAGGTTAGAGGACATCACGGGTTTCTGTAGTTTATTATCCTTGTTATTATAGGAAACTAAAGGAAGAACTACAATGCTTGGAGTAGGAATGCAATGGCATTCACTTAGCACAGCAAGCGTCTGATGGGATTGTCTGGGTATGGGTTGGTTGTTTTAATCCCATGTTTGCATTCATTTATTTACTTTCTGTGAGAAAACTTGCATTGATTTTATTTGAAAGGGGCTGTACTCTGGTCTTCTCTGCTTGTGCCTTCATTGGGTTAAAAATGAAGAAACATGCCAGTGTAGGGGAGTTACAAAGTGATGGAAGTGAAAAGTCGACTTCTGTAAAGTGGTTGTTCATGGCCAATTTGGTCTGAAACTTCCTAGACTTGATCTATGTATGCGTAGATCATACCAGCATAGTACTTAATAATACCCATAGCCTGCTTGTTAACAAAAATAAAACTAATAGCTTTAATACTTCATTAGCTTGAAGAATCACTGCTGATTTACTGATTATGGTATAGTCTTTTCTCATAAGAGGTTTCATCTGCATTGGTTAATGTATGAGCAGTTCTGCATTGTGCTTTCACTGTGAGTTTAAACTTTATTCAGACATTTTGAACTTCCCTACTGACCTCGAGGTTGAGAAATAATAGTATGATTTTTTTAGTGCGTTCAGAATCATGTGGAAAGTTTTCCTAATGATCATTAAGGGAACATAAAGGGGAATGTGTTCCAGTTAAATGTGAACCTGAAGCTAATGTACTTCAGTTTTAGTGGAACATACGAATATGGTTTAAAAAAAAATTAGTTATAACCTTTCTTCTTAATCTGCTGTATTTCTGTTGTTTTCCACCTAAGAATTTTTTGTGTGTACCTAAAAAAAATGCAGAATTGATAAGTGAGAGCTGTGTATTAGTTCTGTACTCAAGCTGATGTATTTAACCTGGCCATTAAAAATACTTCCTAATTGTTCAGTTTGAAATGCTGAAAGATAGCAAAAACCTGTGCTAGGGATAATAAATTATGACCATGATTATTGGAATTTATTTACTTTCTGCATTAATCTGTTTGATCTTTAACTCCCAGAGGCTTTGTCAGTAAGTTCTAGATGTGTAAAATATTTAAATTACTCTATTTTTTTTTGTATTAGATCATCACAACTAGGTCAACAGAAAATTGAATCATAACAACTTGACATCAAAGTTAATTTTGGTAACACAAAGTAATTCAGATTAATTTTGGCTCTGTAGTAATAGTCTTCTACTTTTTCCAGAAGTTACCTGAGTGAATACATAAGCAGTGTCAAGTCTGATCTTCCATGCTTTGAAGGAGACTGGTTTTTATTTTAGTTTTTCCCTTAGCTGTTCTTCATTGAGCTGGTCTTATATAGAATGTCTTTTCATACCTTTATATTATAGTGTAAGCTTGGATGCAGTTTCTAAATACTTATTTTGTCAAGTCATTCTCTTTCCCCTTATGACTGTTCTTAATCTGTTACAAGATTATTGATTGTTTACAATCAGCTCTCTGTGACTACAGCTGTTTGGAACTAGTCCACCCAGCAGAGGTGACAAACCCTTTGGTAGAAGGACTGACTACCCTACCATTTTTATGATACTTAACATGGGAACATCCTACCCTTGTTTTCATATTTCCCATATTTCACCTTACAGTAAAAATGAGAAATTATCAACAGTATGCACATAGGTCTACATCTTGAGCTGTTTCCTCTCACCTGTTTTCTGGGATTTGTTTATTCAGTCTGTACTAAATGGTGGTAGGCAAACTCCTTGCCTTTGCATACCGTGGACTTTTTTTGTGTGTGTGTTTGTAGCTTTCTTTTTTGGAGAACAACCTTCAGGAATATTTCCTTCTTACAGTGAAATCTCTTATAAGTTCTGTAATCAGTTCAGCAAAGATCAGCTGGCAAACAGTTTTGGTGAAATGTGAGGCGAGCCGACTAAAGAAATAATCCCAAAATTGTTTTTCGGTAAGGGATGTCTCAAACCCCAGGTCTCTGATCTTGCTGATGGCGTGGTCTGAGATGTGGTAATGCTGGCAGGAAATTAAGCTGAGGCGCAGCTGAGGAAGAGGAGAGCATGGTGCCACTCATTTTGAGAGAAATGTTGAGCTGGATTGGCCTAAGCCCATCTAAAACATTGACAGTATTCACAGTTTTTTGAAAATGCATGCTCATCCCTAGGCCCATGCAACATTGGTCACCAAGAGTGGTTTTTGCTAGTTGGATTTTATACTCTTAAGTATTGGTTTGACTTTGAAAATAGAAAACATAGCGTGTGTAAATCACAGTAGTTGTTGTATTGTTACTGTAGAGCACTGAAGTGATAAATCTTCCATGTTTCTTTTCCTGTTTCAAGTTTTGGAAAAAAAAAGTCAAACTTCAGTATAGTTAAGACTGAACTTCCCCTCCACATGCCCTTTGGCTCTGTTCTGTAAATCATAAACATTTGGATATATCGCTTTGTTCTCAGTTAGTGTGGGAAACAAGGTTTTTAGATTAAAACTTGATTGAATTGTAATCTAACATTTTTTTTTTCTGTAGTCTACCCAGAACCTTTTTAATACTTCATTTGTTCTCCTTTATTAACTAACAATGATCCCCCAAGTTAATTTGGCATGTCGTAAAGGAGTAATACTGAAGTCTTTTATACCATTCCTTTTTTGTTAAACTCTCTAAAATTATAGGCAGCTATAAAGATTATTTCAATTTTCAGTTATGTAACTGCCCTCATAATTTGCGAAATGTCTCCTATGTCAAGGTGTTTCAAGAGTAACTTTTAAATTCTAATAAAAATTGAAGGTGTAATTTCAAGTTAAACTCTAATGCCATTTTTATTATGTATGAGCAATTGGCTGTGTACAATTACTGTTACCTGGTCTGTTACAACAGAATCAATTTACAGCAGCTTTTTGTACCTTATCAGAAGTAAAGCTCTTAAGAAAAATATGCTCTAAAATAGCATATGCTCTACTGAGGCCAGCTAGTTAAGGGCAAAATAGACTGTGCTCTGCTGAGGCCAGCTAGTTTAGTTAAGGGCACTGGAGAAGTGGGAAGATGCCATTCTGAGCTTTCCAACTGCTTTGAGGTGCCACCTCTTACCCTTTGTCCCCCTCCCCTCTTCCAGTGATATGGCTTGCAAGGTGTCTCTCAGGTTGCTCGTTGTGCAACTCCTTGTTGCCAGCTGCGTGCCCACTGGAAAAAGTATGAATGGTGTCTTCACTGTATTTTGGCCCATGTGCCACACCAGGAGATGTGGACTGCCTCACGCCCAAGCATTCCTTTTTGTAGTTGGTTGCTGACAGATGATACTTGCTTGGGACACTGATGCCTAGAACTACCCTTCTTAATTTTTTTTTTCCTTAGTAGAATTTCCCATTATTCTCTCAAGAATTCTGTTCATCACATGATGGTTGTAGCTGGAGATTAAATGCACCTTCTCTGTTCCAGCAGACCCCTCTGGGAGGAGACTACCTTGAATGTCTTGAAGCCTTGGTTAGATGATGGATTCCAAGTAATACATCTAAGAAAAAGAGGTTTCAACCATGACAGTCTGCACAAAATTCCTATGTGAATAATTAAATCCCGTTTAGGTAAAAGCAAGCAAGGAGGCACTTGCTGTCCTGTTTGGTCAGTCCTGGCTTGAGTGTATTATAAGTTTATTGACAAGGTGTCTCCTCTGCTGGACTTTGAGGAGCATTGAGAGACAAGATTGGCTGCCTGGGCAGTTAGAGCAGAGGTACCTGTGTGAGAAGAGGCAGCACCACCAGCAGGTGTTGTGTTTGTGCACTCTTTTGTGTGTTTTCTTCGCTGTTAGTTACCAACACAGCTAGTGAGCTGTCTGGAATGCTTGCCTTACTGCCAACATTGGAGGAACTGCACAGAGTAACATCAGTTTTCATCTGCTGCTTTTAAAATTTTAATTCCTGACCAATTACTAACCTGTTCTTTAAAGCTGTTTCCTTCCTCATGGGGTATGTAACTCCGTCCTAATGGAATTTGAGTTCTCCTGAGAACTGCCCGTGAAATGATTCAGCCAGCTTACCCTTCTCTCTGTGGGAACTCGTGTTTCAGCTCATGTATCTAAAATTATATAATATACTGACTTTGATTTCTTTAATATTATTCTTATGTTGTCTTACACATTTGGGACAGATATTTTGCCCTTAAATTTTTTTCCAGTGATTTTTCAGCTGGGCAATTTTGACTAGGGGCAAAAATCTGCAAAGGATTTAATTTAAAAAAAAAAAAGTTTTATAGACCTTTGAGATGCATTACAGAATGTTCCATTCCAGTGGTTAGTTTTGATTTATTCAATCTAATTTGATCATCCTTGCTGTAGGCCTACAATATGATATATTTACTGTTCTTGTTGAGTTTAATGTCTTCCTTACTGTTGCTCCTTACTCTGAAATCCATTTAATTCTCAGGTTTTTTTTTTATCTGTTGATGTGTTACAAGTTCTCAATAGAGCATGATCTTGCATGTTAATCCTAACTTGATTTCTGTCTGCGATGACTCATATATATGAGGAAGAGAAAATCAAGAAAACAGGTTGGAATTAATCACTTGATAAAATAGACCGTCTACCAGCTCCTGGTAACTACTGCTGCGTTCACTGAGTTTAATTTTTGCAATGAGAACTGGAGAGGAACAGTTTTTCATAAAGTAGAGTTTTTTGAAGATAAAAACTACACTGCTTTCTGGGTTGTGGGATGCTCTCATGGGAGGGTTAGTGACAATATAGAGCTTTTGTCTTTTAATTAATCAGAGCAACTCAGCCTCATCATTAGTAGCAGTCATTGCTTTCACATTCTGTCCTTCAAATGGTGCATGGGTCTTGGTGAACAGGATCCTGTACCCTTTCCTCTGTCAGTATGTTTAATGTTAGAAGCCAGAAGTTGCTTTGTTTGTTTTTTTTTTTTAAAAAAAAACCAAACAATATTTTCTAGTGCCTGAAGCGGGTCCAAAAAATTTGTATACCTAGCGAGGCAGGTGGTTTGTCTAATCTAATGCACTGTCTTCCTCATTAGCCAGCAGAAGGTGGTGCAAGAAACTATTCTGTGAACAGGAGACTTCAATGTGTGATATTGATAGCGTGCCTCTCGCTTTGTCCATGAAGTAGAGTCAGCTATCATCCTTGTTTGGGACAGATAACAGAAAAACAAGCTATTTCAGTTAATCTTCTGTGGTCCTCCAGAGCATGTGAAGGTGCCTGTGACCTAGGCAAGGCACTACTTTCTTGATGATTCTGTAGTTTGAAATAAGTTCAAAAACCCAAACGAGGTCACACAAAGGGTACAGAATAATGATGCTTTTAAGGCCAGTGTAACTGAAACTAAGTTAAGGATTGCTGCAGCTTTATTTTTGTTTGCTAGTGTACTGGGAGATGGAGAAGACTTAAGGGATGGATAGAATCACGGGGTCACTCATGCTGGAAGGGACCTCTGGAGTTCTCTAGTCCAATCTGCTGCTTGAAGCAGGACTGATATTTTGAATGGCTGCTCAGGGCTTTGTCTGGTCTGATCTGGAACAGGAGAGTCTGCAACCTTTTTTTTTTGGTAGCTTTTTCCCAATACTTAATTATCCTTGGGTGGTTTTGTTTGTTTGTTTGTTTTAATTTTTATTTTACTTGGTAAGAACTTGTCCTGTTTCAAACTATGGCCACTGTCTCTTGCTGCAGTGCACTGCTGCAAAGCAGCTCGCGCTGCGGTCTTGATGATGCCTCCATGGATTTGAGCAGGCAAGTACTGGCTCCGCTGAAGTCATTCCGTCTCCAGGATGAACAAGCTGTACTCCCTTGTCTCTCTTCATAGGCCAAGTTTCCCAGCCCCCTCGACTATCACAGTGGTCCTCTGCTAAATTTATTCCAGTTCATCAATATCTTTCTTGTACTGGGATGCTCAAAACCAGACATGGTATTCTAGGTGCAATCTAATGAATGCCAAGGGGTTAATCACTTCCTTTGATCTACTGTATGTGCTTCTGTTTGTATAGCCCAGGACACTGCTGGCCATATTTGCTATCAGGACACACTGCTGGCTTGTAACATGGGTTACCAGCCATTCAGAACTGTCCGTACATGAAGAAATGACAGTGTTTATCAGTTGTCTGTTGCTTATAGTTGGTATTTTATTTCTGAAAAGTGGTGCTCACTGAATGTGAATGTAATGTTGCATTTAGTCTAGCTGGCTGCTTACCTCTTACGTTCCTTCTATTACCATACCTGAGTCAGCTCTTCCCTTTCTCCCAGGCTGTCCCATCCCAGCTGCCTTGTTGCTGAGCTGCCAGAGCACAATCCCATCCACATTGCAGGATGAGTAAAGGCTTTTTTCTGTATAGAGGAAACACACATTTTGTCAGTTAGTTGTTAATCTAGTTGCAAAGCCTCAAAGTGGTTTCTTATTTTCCCACAGCAAAGTCCTTCACCCACAGGCAGTAAGAATTTGAGTGGCAGTTTGGTCTTGGCAAATAGAATATTCAGGGCTCAGCAGTGTTAACGGCAAGTGATTGCTTAGGTTGTTAATAATCAGCAAGGTATTTCTGCTAAGTTGATCTTCACCTGCTGCTTGCAGAGTTATTTATTCACTCATCAGAGCCTTTGCACAAGATAGTATTGCAGAAACAATTACTGCCTGAACTTGATTTCATAATGAGTTCTGTTCTTTGCCAGGAGAGAGAGCAATAACTGAATTAAATTACTGCTAAAGTAAAAAGAATCCAATTTTTTACTTTAAAAAATGCAGTGTTTAGGAAGGGGGGAAAATCACAAACCTGAAATCTCACTGAAGGAAACATTTCCTTGTTTAAAAAGCAGTATGTTTCTCATCATAATCCTAGTGTTTGAAATGACTTTTGATGGCCAAACCTTAAAGGTGCATGAAGCATTGTCATCTCTTCCACCTGTCTTTAGGCTTCTGGTCATTACTCCCTCTAGACATCAGTGACTAGTGGGGCCTTCTCTAGCCTTACTCTTAATTACCCTGATTACTAAGAATGGGCCATGAGAAAACATCTTGTCATGTAACGCAAAACACAGTGGGATTTCTGGTCCCAATTGTGCTGAATTCATAGAATCATAGAATAGTTTCGGTTGGAAGGTAATCTCGCCCAGCCTCCCTGCAAGGAGTAGGGACATCTCCAACCAGATCAGGTTGCTCAGAGCCTCATCCAACCTGGCCTTGAATATTTCCATTGAATTGTTTCCAAGCATCTTATCTTTGTGCCATCTTACCATTTGATTGGTGTCTTTAGCACGTCAGTAGTACGAATGCATAAAGTATTAGTGAATTAATTAATCTAAGTACTCCTTACGGTATGCTGCTTCCATTTCAGAGCCCATTTTCCAAGTACGTATTACGTAATGAAGTGCATCGAGTGTCACTTCAGCCAAAAGGGAGGCACACAATTTTAAACTGCTTGGAGATTTGCACTTGCAGATCTTGCTGCAAAAACGCGTCTGCTGCCTGCTTTGAGAGAGGGAGCAGATACGGTAACAACTGACGTGCAGCTTGTCGTGCATCTCTGTGCCAGCAGAATGTGATGTTAATAGCTGGAGTGTTAAAATTTCTGCATTTGGTAGCATTTATGAAGCATAATCTTTTTTGAAATTCAGCCATATTACAGATTGTAAAAACCTGAAGGCAGCTGGGGGAAAAATAAGATTCAAAAAGATACAGTTCTTTATGATTTATAATGTATCCACTTTAGAGGAATATCATTAAGTTATATTTGGTATTCATATTTAATTATAAGGAGGAACATTAAAATGGGTCCTCTAATATCAATCATCTTTATTTATCAAATCATGGTATGTAATTTTGTTAATAAATGCTGAAAAGGTTCTTAGAAATGGTTTTATTTTTTTTAAAAGCTGCTAGCTCTTGTTCTCTTTTGACATTTTTGGAAAACCAACTTCACTAAAATCTCACTGAGTAGAGAGAAGAGTGAATGGTTGCCTTGAATAAGCCTGAGAATGGTTAATGACTTTCCTACTTTAAATAAATTATTTAACATACAGATGAAAACAGTTAAAACCAATCAAGGAGAATTTATCTTTGTTTTCTAACCAGTGCTAACTGGTGTTTGTTGATGGGGAAACTCCATTTTGGTGCAGGAGAGAACCCTGAAAATGTCCAGCACCTGAAACTAAAAAGCCCCTATAAAATAAGTAGTACTTTGTCTGGGGAAAGGTGTGCGTTGATCCTCTATCATAAAATGATGAGATCACACCTCCTGAACTTTTCCTTACCATTCTTCTTTCAGTGTTGTGATTGCCAAATACACACCTTGGCACACATCTCCCGCTCTCCTCGTGAATTTAGAGCATGGGAGAGGGAGGCAGTACCCCCACCAGTGGCAGGGGCATGAGTTGGAGGACCAAGTGGTACATGGACAGTGGGATAGAGTGCACCCTCAGCAAGTTCGCCGACGACACCAAGTTGTGTGATGCCGTCGACACGCTGGAAGGGAGGGATGGCATCCAGAGGGACCTTGACAGGCTGGAGAGGTGGGCCCGTGCCAACCTCATGAAGTTCAACCAGGCCAAGTGCAAGGTCCTGCACCTGGGTCGTGGCAATCCCAGGCACAAATACAGGCTGGGCGGGGAATGGATTGAGAGCAGCCCTGAGGAGAAGGACCTGGGAGTGCTGGTGGATGAGAAGCTTAACATGAGCAGGCAATGCGCCCTTGCAGCCCAGAAGGCCAACCTCATCCTGGGCTGCATCAAGAGAAGCGTGGCCAGCAGGTCGAGGGAGGTGATTCTGCCCCTCTACTCTGCCCTGGTGAGACCCCACCTGGAGTACTGTGTCCAGTTCTGGAGCCCCCAACACAAGAAGGACATGGACCAGTTGGAGAAGGTCCGGAGGAGGGCCACGAAGATGATGAGAGGGCTGGAGCACCTCTCTTATGAGGACAGGCTGAGAGAGTTGGGGCTGTTCAGCCTGCAGAAGAGGAGGCTCCGGGGAGACCTGATAGCGGTCTTCCAGTACCTCAAGGGGGCCTACAAGAAAGATGGGGAAAGGCTGTTTAGTAGGGCCTGTTGCGATAGGATGAGAGGTAATGGTTTTAAAATAGAGGGGGGGTAGATTTAGATTAGAAATTAGGAAAAAATTTTTTACGATGCGAGTTTTAGAACACTGGAACAGGTTGCCCAGAAAGGTGGTGGAGGCCCCATCTCTGGAAATGTTCAAGGCCAGGCTGGATGAGGCTCTGAGCAACCTGATCTAGTTGGAGATGTCCCTGCTCCTTGCAGGGGGGTTGGACTAGATGACCTTTGAAGGTCCCTTCCAACCCTAACCATTCGATGATTCTATGATTCTATGATTCTGCTGGTTTCTGCCACCTGCCATGGGAACCAAGGTCACTTGACAGGGTGTGAGCATTTGTGAGTGACCTGTGCTGACTTTCCACAAGCAACTTCTCCCTCGACAGACTTTTTTTTGGCATTTGTTTGGTGCTTGACTCATGCTGTGCTCTACTATCGAGTGTCCCACCTGCCAGTGATATGAGCAGATCTGTAGAAGAGCTCATCAGTCATGAGAGATGCGTAATTGGGAGAAGACTTAAATACGTGAGTACAAGGAATACAGGGAATCTCAGAAAAGTCAGGAGACTACAAGGCAGAAGGCAATTAATATTTTGAGATGTGCACAAAAAAAAAATAAAAATGTGCTTTATATAAGAAAAAAAGCCTGAAAGTTGTGAAAGGAATGTATTTGAGTAAAATAATTCTCGCCACTTGGGGCTTTTTCTTAGTGTCCTTGATTTTTTGCATGAATAGTATCCAGTATACTGGACCAATGATTCTGGTATAAGGATTGTTTTGGCTGTGTACCAACGACCTTTTTCTGTCTTGAATGAAATAAGTCCTTTATTGAGGTGATAAGTGATCCTTTACCAAGAACACATAAAGCACTTGTATGTATGGTAAGGCCAGGGTAGTGTTCCTGTTTCCTTCTCTTGAGGGTTAGTGAGTCCAGATAGTGTTGTTTCTTTGACTGCTGGTAAAGGGGTTCTTGAAAAATTACCCCTTTAAAAGAAAACCTTTGTTTCAGCCAGTTCAAATACCTTTTGGTGTACATGGTGGTATACTTCATGTTTGCTCAGCAGCTAGTGACTTCAGGGTCCTGGGATGTGCTCAATCATGGCTTCTGTGAGCTAAGCACTGGGAAAATAAGTGGATGTGGAGAACAAAAGGCCTTCCTACACAGTGGATTTAACCACTGGGTGATGGAGAACTGCTCTGTATACAGCACTGTCACAAAATGGGGGGTGGGAGCAGGGGGATCTTGGGTGGGTGTAAGAAGCATTCCAAAGTATTTGGAGTGTTTTCTGCTGTGCCATTCTGGTAGTAAGAGGTCCTCAGCAGCTAGAGTTCGGAAATCTTTTCATTTTCATTCCCTTTTGTTTCCCATTCCTTGCACCCCTATACCCCGCACATTGTATTTCAGTCTAGGTACTTGACAGGGATGTGTACGCTTCAGTGTGGAAGAAAAAGAGCTCAGCTATTTGAAGGAAAGGAAATATTTATAAAGAAAACATGTCAGATTTTATGGGGTTTTTTCCCACAACTTCTGGGGGCACAGAAGGTCAAAGTACTCTGATATCTTGTCCCTTGCACTTCCTTTCCGGATTGAGGTGGTCACTACTTTGAGGAGCAGCATCTCTCCATTTCTTTTACTGCAGCTTGCTGTAGCAAAAAGCTACTGAGGGACAGGATGCTTTTCAAACAGAACAGTGGCAGGCGTGTAACTGCATCTTCCAGACAGTACTGTGTAAACAGCCTGAGCGCACATACTTTTTTTTTCTTGTGTGGAGTAAAAGTGATGTTACCTTTGAAGGTACCGCTGTACTCTTTCTTTCCTGATTTTTCTGCTAACTTGGTTGTGGCTCAGGATACTTTAAATAATTTTCACGGTCCTAGGATTCTGCTTAGGGAATCATGACAAAAATCTTACTGTATCTTCACAAAATGGTCTCATTAAGCCTTTCACACTCCAAATCTGTCCCTTAGAGTTTTTTAGTATGGTTTTTTTTCAGGATTTTTCCTTTCTGTGAATTTTACCAGCTGATTTCTGTAGATCAAGCAATTTCCAATAAATTCTTGGGTTATTCTGTCCTCCTCTTTGAGGAACACAGTAATTTCCTCCAGTACACTGTATACAGAATTGAGAAGTCTTTTCTAATTTGTCTTGATTTCTAGCACCTTCCAGCTTTTCATTGCCTGCTCTTTTTATAGCACTGCAGATCTGCTCTAGCTAGACATATTGCTATCAGTTTAGGATGGGCCCTGGAATCCCCAAAAAAAACCACACACCCCCTGCTCCAAAAGCCTCCAAAAAAACCCACCAAATGACCCTGCAGCAAGCACCCGTGGGTGGCATCCTTCACTTTATCATCTTTTTTTCCCCACTGTAAGCAGCTAGGCTTCAGTCCCCAATGTATTCACCACAGCCCTCCAGAGTAGCTGACCATGTCCTGTTGCAGATTTATCAAACAGGACTGCTGGGGTGATGGAGTGAAAAGTAAAATGTGAGTCTGAAAAGTCTGTTGGGGCTGCAGCAAGAGAGGGGAAGGAAGCAATTAGCAGTTATGCACAGTGTGGGAGGAGGGGAAAAAATTTTGCTTGGGCACCATCACATAGGAGCTCTGTGATTGAGGCAGGACAGAGTCAAGCTATCTGGACTGACATCTCTAGACTGTATTTTTCCTGCTGTTTCCTAATTCATTATTTCCAAGAAATAAGGCAGGATTATATAATGGGGAGGGAGAGAACTGTGTCTGCAACAAATACTATGTCGTTTGTGGCAGCAACTTTGCAGATGTGGTCAGTGTGCTGAGGAATTGGGAGGGAGAGCAACTCAATCCTGAAATCTCTTGACTTCCTGAGATGGGTTTTGCAGGCAGCTTTTGGGCCTGTTTCTCAGTAAATCATGGCTGAGATGCAGCGTTTTGATTTATGGTGCAGGACAAGAAAGTTTGCTGGTGTGAGTTGTTGGTGCTGCCTAGAGAAAGCAAACTGAAGGGGAGACCCTTCAGATAGTCCTTTTTGGGTGACCTTTGCTGCTGGTCACACTGCTGACTTCTGCGAGGGTATTTTTTGACTTCATGGGCCTTTTTGGAAGATGGGGCAGGAGGAGGAATCCCAACATGTGATATAATCTGTGATGCTGAGGTAATGGGCATTAGCACAATTCTGTTGTAGTGCATTAATGAGCAAGAGAGGGGCAGAAAAGGCATCTTACTGCATTCCTAGCAAGATTTTTCCTTGAAGATGGGGAATACAAGTGGAAAAAAAGGAGAGAAATAAATTAACTTAATGGTACAGTGAACCGTTGAGGTGCTGCAGACTTCTAAGGAATGTTTATGTGCTTTGTCTATAAAGGAGCCAGAGTGTGTGATGAGGTGTATTTGAAGCTTCTTGCATGTAAACAGATGTATCCATTATTGGCATAATGCATCAAATCTGAATGATGCTTGTGTTCTGTCTGGAGAGTAAGACAATTTTATCAGAAAATGCAGTCAGGCAAAAAAGTAGCAAAGTGAGCAGAAACGCATTTGTGTCTATGATCAAAGAGGTACAGAGGAAGGAGGAAGAAGGTTTGAGAATAACCCTTTTATGTACAGTGCCTTATGAAAATTAAGACATAATAAAGACCATTCGTTACTTAAAAGTGTATTTCTTGGCACATAGTTCATTATTTTCATCTGGAGAAATGTACTTTGATGGATGATACCTAAAGGATTTTAGCGCTTCGACTCCAGAATTTTGTGTGAGGTGTTTAGACTTTCCAGAAATCATATTGGAACACTTGATGTGTCAAGGACTGGAGCTCCTTGTGATGGTGCATGTGTGGATATTTAGACGTCAGTGATTTCATTACAGTGGGTTTTCTTTTACCTTGGTCTTGTGTCCCAAGTGCAGTCATGTGCTGTGTGCCATCACACTGTTTGTGAAAGGTACCTTGTCATGAGTTTTCAAAATTGTTGTAAAAGCATCAAGACGCTAAGGCATAGTACAGCTGGAGTTGACAGTCGGTTTTTAATCTAATAGAAGAGCTATGCTTGTCCCAAATTGTTGTCTTTTTGTAGTCTGATAAACAGATAAATGTTGTGAATAGTGAAGGTGGCTTATTTGGAAGTTGTTGCATCAGGGTGTCTTTGTTTTTGTGTATGCTAAATAACTGAACAATAAAACACTTTTTAGTGGTGTAAAGCACTTTTTTTAGTGTGTGTACTCTCTTTACCTTTTCACGTTTGATTGAAAGCAGGACTTCTTTGGAGTAGAAAAAGTACTAAAGTAATAGGCTTGCTTTGATGCCGTGAAAATGTCTGTTGGAGAACCACTGGCCTTACGTTTAGATGCGTAAAATGTAGTGGATGGCTTTGCTAAAAAAAAAAAAAAAAAAAAAAGATTTAAAACTCCATCTGTAGTTACGGGAAATAACTTCTCGGAACTTCATGAGGATGAAAGGATTGATACAGAAACATGTTGATGGGGTCAGTGTTGGTTTTGGCCGAGCCTTTAGAAGACTGAAGAGCTGCAGCTGTTCCCATCTCATGACCCAGAGGTGGCTGTGCAGGTCATGCTGTCACTTCTGCTCCTGCCCTTCAAATTTGGGTCTGCATTGCTGTCCATCTGCCATGCTGTGGGTCTCTTACTGAAATTCATGCCATAGGTTGCAGGTAGATAAAATGGTGGAGTCGGGACAGTTTTCTCACAGAGTTGTCTTTGGGCAGTTTTACAGGCAGGAGTTAAGCCTATTATCAGAAAAATACAGATGATCCAAGCTGCTGTGACACAGATGTTGTGTTTTATCATCCCCACCTTGCTCTTTCTCTCTCCTTCTTTTTAACTTCCATTTAAAATTAAATTTGGAATCAGAAAAATAACCCTTGTTTGCTATAGGTTGTTAAAATCCTTTAAACTAGACCGAAGATACTTAACAGTCTGGCCAAACATGACTCGTGCCCAGGTTCAGAAGACAACCATGCTGTGGGCTGGGGCAGGAGTCCCTCCCGGGGTGCTGGGCCTGGCAGCAAATCCTGCTTCAAACCAGGTTTGACAGGCACAGCCTCACCCTCTCCATCCGCAGGTACTGTCTAAAATCTGGAAGTGCTTTGTGACTGGTTCAGTGTGTTGCTAGATAATTGTGCTTACTAATTCATTTTGCTGAAAAATGAAATGTATTTTTGAAGTATCTAGCTGTGTTGTATCTCCTCTGCTTTTCTGGACTTAAGGAGAAAAGAAAAAGCATTTTCAGTAAAGTGTTGTTTCTCTGCACATCAATTGATTCCAGTGCATTTTGCTTGCACTCTGATGCAGATTGCAGCTACCCTTTAATTAGCAACCTATAAATAAGAGAAAGCATCGTGCCTGAAGACTTATATGTGCATCAGTCTTAATAAAAGCACCTAAAGTTACATGGCTGCTTAAATAAATGTACTGATGTATGCTTAATGGAATATGTAATAAATAAATGTGCCTGGGTAGGCAGAAGAGCTAGCCAGGGGTTTTGGGGGAGCTGAGCTGTTGTGCCCCGGGAGAAGGGCTGAGCCAAAGGGCAGGGCGTGGGGTCGCTCTGCTCCTTGCTGTGCTGCGCCGAGGCTGTAGCTGTGGCTTGGAATAATCTGTGCGAAGTCACACAGAAGAGAGATGCTTCTCTGAATGTTCTCAAATATGTATGGCCCAAGCACTTGAGCTTGTAAATTGGTTTTAGCAAGACTTGTTCTCTTCAGAGGAATGGAAAATGAAGCCTTGAGTCCTAGAGCCTCGGTACGTGTGCTGCCTCCTCATGCAAAATTTAGCACAGGCTTTGTTTGAAAGTACTCCACTGAGCATAATTTGAACACGCTTGTTCTTTGGTTGGCATCCTAACCATCTGCAGCCATCTGCTAGCAGGTGTTTGGTTTTGTCATGGATTTTGTTTTATTACCTTTATCATCTTATCTTTGCTCTCTGTGCAATGTTGGATGGATCCTCACATCCCATCTGTGTTATGCAGTGGATGGAAAATCTGCTCATCAGAGCTGTGTCTCACACAGAGCATACAGTATTTTTATTTTGCGTTACTTTGCCTTGATATCGTATCTACCATTTAAACAGATAGGGCAGTCATCTTACAGGTGTGCCCGCTTGCTGAGCCTTTTTCTTCCTAGAGAAGATTTAAAAGTGTCTGATCGGATGCCTTCACTATAATCCTAATTCTTTTATTGGGGCTTGAATCTTAGTGCTCTTCTTAGTTTCTGCTGGGGTGAAAAAATGAAGTTTCTGAACCAGAACTTCTGGTTTTACAGCAGAAAATCTGTCATTGTTCCAAGAGTATTTTTCAGAGAGGAGGATGTGTTTGAGTGAAGTAAGATCATTTAACAGTAAAATGTGGTGTGATAATCTCAGACAAAACTGTCTTTGAAAAATGTGAACCGCTACCCCATTGTGATACACCAGGATGGGGCAACATGAGGAAGTCTGCTACAAATAAATGTAAGGGAGAATAGGGCATCAGGAAAGGGATTACTGACTTTAGGAAAAAAAAATAGGTTTGTAAAGTGAAATTAAAACGTAACTTATTATATTTATGTGATCTGTGTTCCAGTGACTTGCAGACAGTGGATACAGCAACTTGATGTTAAAAGACAGATATGGGTTATGAGCAAGCAACTTGGCTTCAAAAGGGTGAGCAGCAGATTGTCAACCTTCAGCTAAATGGATTGTAGGCACAGGGTGGGTTTTTCTAATGTGGTAATGTGATCTCTGCCCAGAATTTCCCTTCAGGGCTGTTTTCTCCAGACTGGTCAGAAACCCACAAGCCAGAGGGATCTGGATTTTCCAGCCCTTCCCTGAAAGAGTGGGTAAGCAGCTACTGGAAAACAAGTAGCTGCTACACTTTCAAGTTGGATCACTTGAGGGAGTTGAGTGATTTGTGAGCTCACTAGAAGACAAATTGTGCCATCGTGGTTCATTATTAAGAGTATCTCAGCAAAGCACAGATGTAGAGCTGTAATCAAAATACAAGAGATGCTGAAGAAGGCAGAAAAACACAAGGAAAAGTGATAAATATAAGCCTGACAGAGGTAATACCGATGGTGATGATAATACCAACCCTTCGTGGTGTGGAGCTGGTACAAATTTTGCAAGCCTGTCTGTCCATGGAATGGTTGTGGTTTAGCCGTAGCTTGCTGCTGCTAGGGACAAGGGGACAGTGTGGGACCAGAGAGGCTTTCAAGGCAGTGCTGCTGCCTGGGGAAATGCTTGTCCAACTTGAGCCTCGCAGGCAGGATGTCGAGGACAGCCCAGTGCAGTGCAAGTCAGTGTGCTGCTGTATTGGAAGGAAAAATAATCTTGGAGTTCAATTATGTGTTGTGATCCCAGCACTTGAGAGTGGAAATTATAACCAGAGCTGCACTGGGATGCTCCATCAGTCAAAAAAATGTACTGATGCACAACTAGCTCAGTCATGCCTTGTACTGGCAGCCAATAGCAGTATTACAATTTTTCCTTACTTTTAGAGCCCATACACATTGGCCCTCTTTCTAAGGAGGCACAAGATCGCTCCCCCTTCACACATCCTTCTTTCCCCTGTGTAGTCTGTGAGTTACTTGTTCAAAAAAGCAAAGAATCCCTGAAGTCTTACGATTCAGCAGCACTGAAAGTTGAATGTGTACTGGAGTGATACAAGTAGAAGCTTGTCTGCAAGTCAGAAGTGTTTTAAGTGCTGCTTTCTGATAGATTCCTGTTTCTATTAGACTAGCCCAGGCAAAATAAATGTTGCAGTTGTCAAATGAACTCAGTTTAGTTCATCAAACTGCCACTTGAACATTAATTTATTTTTAACAGCAACAACAAAAAAAAAGGAACAAAAGTTCAAAGCTTTGCATTTAAACTTTGTTAATCATTATAAAGAAATTAATGAAAAAAAGTTTCCAGGGTGTTAGCTCTGTGTATGTGTAAATAGTGAGCTAAATAAGTTTTGTTTGTAATTAAAAAAATGAATTGAAGATAATAGGAATAGCATGCGAAGTTGCAAGTGATTACTATTGCCTAGATTTTCACAACTCTAAATATCTTATTATAATACTGTATAATGAAGGAGTATTACATTAATAACCACCCTTTTCCCAAGCTCCTTCTTTCCTTCTGAAAACCAGAGGGGACCTTGTTCCGATGAATTGTTTATTTCTGTGAAACTCAGCAATCGGTTGCAAAATAGAGCCTCACTTGAAGTTAGAATTTGGGTTACCAGAAGGATGCTGTTACCTTATTTCCAAGGAATCTGGTTTTATAAAGGAGATGCACATTTTGTGTAGAAAAGTCAGGTCTAATACCATCCTTTCAATTATATAAAAATGTCTAGTGTTTCTATTCTTACATTCTTCCTCTATTATTTCTATAATCAGACACTCAAAAAAAATACTATTTAAAAAAAAATTATTGCATACTCGCACATGCTGTTAATGGTACTGCAGCCCAGGCTGTGTTGCCTAGAACTTTCAACCTATACCTTTCCATCTTCTGTTTGCTGGCTGTAACTCAGTGTTACATCAGTATTTGCTCCTTCTGCTGAAATGAGGTAGGCTTATTCTTTTGAGCAATGAGTTATACTGTTAATTGTCTTCTAAATTCGTGCACACAATGTTCTGGTGATATTACAGGGTGTTAAGGTGAAGAAATAGCTTCGTGCAGGTGTTATCAGAAGTCAGATGACACAGGGTCACACGCATTATTGTGTGCACAGCTTGTGAAATCAGATCTAGTTTGCTGGAGTAAGATGCACTCCAGGATTGTATTTTTTTTTTTCCCAGTTTTGTATAAATCTTTCCCATAAACACTGCTCTGAGTGTTTTACACGCTTCACCAGCCAACAAAGTAAAACTGCTGTTCTATATGAAGTCCTGTATCTTAGGAGAGCAAGACGATGTACTCTGAGTCTTCAGCAAAACACCCACGTGGCTTGCTTAGTGCTCAGGTAGTTGGCTAAATCGAAGTATTAGCTATTACTTATGTACTGAGGGACTCTGCGTATGTGGCGGGATGTTCCTCTAGAAAAGACAAGTACAGCTAAAAACAAGGTGCAAATTTATTCAAATTTTAGCACAAGATTTGGGTGCGATACCACTGGGAGCAGAGACTTTATTAACAGAAGATGCAGATTTTGTATTCTGGGTTACCTGAAAGTGTTTTAACTCATTACTTTTGCAAGTTTATTTTGGACCCCTCTAGAAGGCACTTCTGTTAATAATTTGTAGGCATTAGAATATGTCACTGAAGGATTTTTTTCCTAGTAAACTAACTGACTGGCTTTTAAAGGCTTCGGATCAAAAGCACTGAAATATGGCAAGGAATTTAACGTAAAATACACATCTTGGTTATTAGCAGAGCTATATATGTCTATTTGCTAAACTGTACTTCCCCCCAGTCCATTGGGTGTTGATTATTTTTAAAACTGATTTTTTCATTGTAAGCCTCAAGGGCCACTTCATCAGCTCCCTGAGATGGCCCTCTACTGAAGAGTAAACTTGTAGTCATCTAGTTTTGATTAATTAAGCTGTTATTACATCAGTGCAGCTGTTGGGCCACCTTGGTTCGTTCACTTAACACACCCAGGCTGTAGTAGACAAATGTGCTTCAGGGAGCTGATGATTTACGCCAGCTGAGTCGTGCTTTCACAATCCAGTGTCTGCTCAGTATACCAGCTTCTTAAAAGTACTCTGTAATTTTTCCTTTAAATAAATATCTTCAAGGGGGTTTGGGGTTATTGAATTGCAGTGCCAGAATTGTACAGAATTACAGTGATTTTAGTCTAATAAATCATGTTGCTTATCAACTGAGTTTCTTCTTATTCTTTAGTACTGAAGCTGCGAGCATCATTTAGAGTGCAAGTTTTTGTCTTGGTACTGAAGACAGCACAATCTCTTTGGTCAGTTATATCCTTGGTAAAGAGCCTTTTTCCCCACTTCAATCTGACCAGATACTCAGGAGATCCATGAATCATCTTGTTCCCTGGCTGATGAGCTCCACTTGCTCGTCAGCCTTCTGGGCTGACCTGAATTCATCTGGCTGATGAAAGGAGATTGCAATAAAGAGGTTGCATCAACAGAAATAACTAGGTGGACTGTGTTGCTGTTAGTGCTGTAATTCAATAGAAATAATCTCAAAATTGTTTGAAACAATGTTTTGGTGTTAGATTTGTTTTGTGCAGAAAAACTAAGTATTTCAGAACACTTCAAACCCTCGCCTTACTACTACTCAGATGCAAAATGTAATTGTTCCTCCCAGTCCCTGCACTCGCCTTCCAGGAGCTGGATCCACCAACTTCTGACTTCATGTTGCACCACAGACATTTTCAGTGGTGCAAGTTTCACGCTGTGTATAGGGAGGCTGGCATATTACAGTAAAGTTTTCATAATCTAATAGGTTTCTGAGATCAAAGACAGGAGCTACTTTCAAATTGAAAGTTTGAAAAAGGTGAGAATGGAAACACTATTTAGAAACTATCCCGTTCTTTGCAAACAGACCCTGCCACTTGTTCACAAAAGCTGCCCAGTGCCTAGCTTAAGGTTTAAAAGGGTGAGGTACTGGAAGCAAAATTAACTTTTGTTTTCTTTTTTTTTCCTCCACAGTGGGCGAGTTTGTGAGTGATGCCCTTCTGGTACCAGACAAGTGCAAGTTCCTTCACCAGGAAAGGATGGATGTGTGTGAAACTCACCTGCACTGGCATACTGTTGCTAAAGAGGTATATTAATCTGTCTTAAAATTTCCTGCCTTCCTTCTTTAGAGCTGTATCACTCTCCTGAGGATGAGTTTAAATATAGCAGTGACATGGAAAACAAAAAGCAGTACTTAGGAATGTTTGAGTGAATGGCTCTTTGTTCTGCTTTATAAGGTAGGAAATGGGAGTCACTCTGAGCACATAAGAGTCCACCATTGGGCACTTAATTTTGACCTTTGAACATTGACCCTGTTTCATAGCACTGTTTCTTTTTTCTCCACATCCACTCACACACCCACCATGTTTTTTGCCTCCTCTGGCTTCCTGTGCTAGTGCTGCTATGGAACTAAAGAATGATCACTAATACCTAGGCTTGGCCTTTATCGTCGT
Organism: Chlamydotis macqueenii; assembly: GCF_036417535.1. Lineage (NCBI taxonomy): Eukaryota > Metazoa > Chordata > Aves > Otidiformes > Otididae > Chlamydotis > Chlamydotis macqueenii. The sequence goes on along the minus strand of NC_141556.1, from coordinate 113,360,839 downwards.
TCTCAACATAGGTATTGGTATGCCAGGTGCTTAACAGAGATGAAACAGCCCTCAAAGAATGCAGTACATGAAATGCAGCATAAAGGGATAGGAGTCCTGGTAAGATGTAGGACTACCCAAAGACGTTTTGTAGTCAAGCACAGAGTGTTTACAATTTACCAGTGCTTTAGCAAAAATGGAAATAAATCTAATGTTATAATTGCTACTACGTTTTGGATATTTTTGTCCTTTTGTAGAGAGGTTGTAGGAATAAAAACTGAGATGAACCGCAAGATTTCTGGCTGCTCTTTTGATTGGAACCTCTTAGTTTGTATGTTATCTCACTTTCCGGAGTTCAAAATTTAAATGTGCTTAGCAGCTTTTCAGATTTTCAGTTCTTGCTTAAATCATACTGTTGCCCCTCAAATGAAGTGTTCAAAGCACCAACCTTCATGTAGACAAATTCTAGTCCATTTTAACTGCTTGCAAATGTGGAATGACAGAGCCTAGAAGAACATCATCACTGTGCACTATGGAACTATTTTCCTTTTTTTCACCTGTCCTACATCGGTATATGTTTCTGTCCTGCATCACTGTATCTTTAAGGTATAATTATGCACAACTGAATGTTTTCCAAACAAGACCAGAGGGTACAGTACTGGCAAAGGTGTCAGACCAGATACAGTATGTTTCCAGTATATCAGATATTTTAAATGTTAATCTGTGTTGCTGTGAACTCTTTAGTAGCACTAATACTTCAAGATCAGAATTAATATGTCAAATCATTGTTTGAGTTTTCTGTTTATGGGGCGGAGCCTGTGAGGATTTCAGGCAAGAGGTTATGGAGTCGCAAGTATGTGGGAGGAAACACGTCTTTCTGTAGTGACAAAGACTAAAGGGCAGGGAAAGGGGGAGCTTGTTGCTTATGGTGGTCATGTGGACACAGGTAGGGAGCTGCTTACAGCGTAGGTAGTGAGTACATACGTGACCACTCTAATTGTGTTTCAAAATTCAGAGATCATGCAGTTCACCAGCTTCAACTTCCTAAGGCAGTACGCAGCCCTCTACATTTTCTCAAGGTCTGTGGCATTTTTTTCCGGCTTCCTCCATGGCAGTATTGTTGATGGTTTCTTTATCTTTTCTCTAGTCCTGTAGTGAGAAGAGTATGAATCTGCACGACTATGGCATGCTGCTGCCCTGTGGAATCGACAAGTTTCGTGGTGTGGAGTTTGTTTGCTGCCCGTTAGCGGAGGAAAGTGACACTCTTGATTCAGCTGATGCCGAAGATGATGATTCAGATGTCTGGTGGGGAGGCGCAGATGCAGACTATGCAGATGGAAGGTAAGAGTGACTTTCTACCATTCAGCTAATTATTATCATCTCATTAAAGACGCCAAAAATCTGTCTAAAAGACATCACTGTGGAAGTGAACTTCAACAATGGCTGAAGATATCAGTGTTCTACTCATATATTTTTAACTTTCTACAGAAAAGCTTATTGTTATTATCGTTATTGTGCTTTTGATGCCTTAATCTTTTCTTCAGTGAGAAGTATTGCCATATTTATAACAAAAATTCTTAAATACATACTATTTGACAGCTAAATGATAGATACTGTACTCTTAAGGTGCTTCATGTGCAGTCTGGGATACTGGAGCAGATACTGACCCAACAAATCCACTAGAGGTTTTGAGATGTCTTAATTCATAACAGGCAATAGCTGTGTGCCATTGTTACCATAAGAATATTTTTCTGCTGACAATTACTTCCTAAATGTTATATAAAAGAAAATCTGGTTTACTATCTCACCTTTGACAGATCCATTAATACGCTACTGTTAAGCTGGAATATGGAGATTTCCTTTGCAAGACAGCAGTGGATGGGAAAATAACATGCTTGTCTTTACCCTTTAGTATCCCCTGTGCACACAGGCTAATTTTGAGCCAAATACGAGTTATGACTGTGTTGTAACTGAGTGATCCATTGCTGTCAAAGCCTTTTCATATCGCTCTCTTGAGCCTGTTAGACAGCAGTTGTGAGAACAGAGGACAATGTTATACCCTTCCAACTGAATTCAAACATCTCTCTTAAGATTACTTTCTTAGAATCACAGGACGGTTTGGGTTGGAAGGGAACTTTAAAGGCCATCTAGTCCAACCCCCCTGCAAGGAGCAGGGACATCTCCAACCAGATCAGGTTGCTCAGAGCCCCGTCCAACCCGGCCTTGAACATTTCGAGCGATGGGGCATCAACCACCTCTCTGGGCAACCTGTTCCAGTGTTCCATGATCATCATTGTAGGATTTTTTTTCCTTATATCAAGTCTGAATCTACCTCCTTTTATTTTAAAACCATTATCCCTTGTCCTATCACTACAGGCCCTGCCAAAAAAATTTTCCCCATCTTTCTTGTAAGCCCGCTTTAAGTACTGGAAGGCTGCTATAACATCTCCCTGGAGCCTTCTCCTCCCTAGGCTAAACAGCCCCAACTGTCTCAGCCCTCTGATCATCTTCGTGGCTCTCCTGGACCCTCTCTGACTGGTCCACGTCCTGCTTATGTTGAGGGCTCCAGAGCTGGATGCAATACTCCAGGTGGGGTCTCATCAGAGCAGAGTAGAGGGGCAGAATCACCTCCCTCGACCTGCTGGCCACGCTCCTTTTGATGCAGCCCAGGATACAATTTGCTATATATAAATATTGTATTAATTATATATCACTATATATAAAATACATAGATATAATACTTTCCTTTCATATATCTTATCAGATTCCTAAAATATTTTAAATAAAAGAGCTAACAGGGATGTATGTAGGGTAGGTTTTTTGTAAGACAGATATCCCTTTTATTTCCGTCTTTCGTGTGTGTCATTGAACATTTAATTTACTATTCTAGTCTGGTTTGTTCCTCATAAAGCAGTTTAATACCCAAAGAGATGAGTTCAAGAATAACTTCATAAATTTTGTATCTTTCAGGAATAGGTGCTGTAATTGCATTTGAATTCATTTCTGAGTTTCCAAGCCAATACTGATGGCTTTTTTATTAATTTTTTTTTCCTCCCCTCCCGTAGAAGTGCATGCAAAAGGAAATGGAAAGCATCCTTTTATGGGGCACTTGTACTTCAGCTGTAGATGAAGAGCCAAGCAATTTGCAGTTCTACGCTGACTCACTTGCTGCCTCTTCAGCTTCCCAACTGTATTTAAACTGTGTGTACTGGAGCTAGAAATACTCTTGAAATTTAGTTACATTAAAAAAAAAAAAAATACTAATTTCTCATGCAGCAGTAGGTGGTAGTTCAATTTTTTTTGTGCGTGTATTCATACATATATGAGCATATGTTTGTGTATAAATATATATCTGTGCCTTAGTCCTAGGCTGATTGTGAGGGAGGAAGGAGGAGAAGGGAAGTAAAAAGTAGGGGGACGCTTTCTTAATGCTAAATTTCTAATATTCTCTGCTGTTAAAGCACCTCTGTTTGAAATGCTTACTTAAATCTATGTTTTTTCACCGTACATGTGACACTCTGTCACTCTGACAATGTTTGCTTAATCTTGAAGTTTAAAATCACTTTGTGTGAAAGTACATCCTTGGCATGACGCTGCATGAAGGGAAGAGGAGGCAGTGGTAGCTTGTGCACTGGCTAACACCGATCCCACTGCTCAGCAGCTCTGAAGCAAAGCCCTCTGTCTGAGGAGGTCCGGGTCCTTCACGGAGCCCCTCTCTGGGCAGGGAGGGGGTATGCTATTAGCATGGCGTGGGTCATCTCTTCCACGGGGTGCAGTCCCTCTAGAACAGCTGTCCCAGCGGGCCCTCCACGGGCCACAGCCTCCTTCAGGCCTCCACCTGCTCTGGCGTGGGGTCCTCCATGGGCTGCAGGTGGATCTCTGCTGCTCCATGGACCTCCATGGGCTGCAGGGGGACAACCTGCTCCACCATGGTCTTCACCACGAGTTGCAGAGGAATCTTGGCCAAGAGCCATGTTACTCCTCCCCCTCCTTCTTCACTGACCTTGGTGTCTGCAGCCGTTCCTCACAACAGGCTGGCAGACGCCTCTCAGGATCCTTTTTACATCTTATTCAGATCTCGTCTCCTCTCCACTTCTTGCAGCCAGGCCGGGCCGAGTCGGGCCCAGTCGGCTGCCCGGTGGGAGGCCAGAGGGTGAGGCCTGCAAGGCCCATGAGGCTCGCGCCTCCCTCTCTCTGCCCCCGGCTCAGCTGCTTCACATCTCCTTTTTTTTTTTTTCTGTTTTCCCCTACTTAAATACGTTATCGCAGAGGCATTATCACGGGACATTCTGCTACCAATTGGCTCGGCCTTGGCCGGCAGCAGGTCCGCCCTAGGCCCGGCCGAGTCCCCTGAACAAAGGGGAGCGACTTCTAGCAGTTTCCTACAGAAGCTACCACCTTAGGCCCGCCGTCACTAACAAAACCAGAACAGATGCTTTTGTCATGCGCATCTCAGTGTCTTTGGTGTTAAGTTGCCAAGTGGTCTGGGTAGAACATAACCCACTCCTCACACCTAAGCAGAAACCAGTCTGCTGTAAATGACACCAGATGCAGGATTTCATATTCCTTGTTTCTCACGTCTGGCTGTGGAGCCTTCTGCTCAATAGCTGTGGGTTGGTCTCTCACCCTGCCTGTACCCGGTACCTTTCTTGAGGAGTGAAACCTCCAGGCAGACTACTTCATGCACCTGTCTCTGTAAAACAACACCAGAAAATGTTGGGCACAGCACCCCCCACTCCCATCAGTGGGTGGTGGCACGGTGACTGCCACGTGCCTGGGCGCATGGGCCTTCAGAAGGTTATGGCTGCTTTAAGATGCCCAAGTCAGTGAAAGAGACATGTTTGAGGTTGAAGTGCCAACCTGAAAGGCAAATGATTATATCCTTGTTTCTCAAAACTCCTGTTGTGACAAAGCAGAATCCAACAAATGTAGGTGATACATTTTGAAGTAACTTTATATCTCAAACTATTCAGATCTAAATTTTAAAATACTTGCATTTATGATTCTGAATATTTAGAGAGAACAGCAGATTGCAGGCATTCCTTTTGTAAACGCCCTTTTTCAGGCTGTGTGTTTTTGCCTCCAACAGTTGTCTCTGGAGCACTGCTTTTTTTGCCTTTTTTTTTTTTTTTTTTTTTTGCTCATGGGTGTTTTCTTCTGCACGGGAGGAAGCAAGGCTTGGCAGCACGTTGTATCTGTGCCATCAGTGGGCTGTGGTGCCCTCGCAGACGGACATTCTTCCTACTCAGCATCTGACCACCACCTGGGTCTGGGCGTAAAAAGATGTGGCTTCCCTTGTGACGTGGCTTACTGGCAGTACTTGGGGAAAGGAGGGAGGGTGTATTTTGGTGAGCGGTGTGATATACCCTCTTTTTGTTCATGAGGCCAAGAGGCAGCATCCGCCCATGCTTTTGAAACTGCATCATGTCATGCTCATCCTGAAATAGTGTATAACTCTGACTAAGAGGTCACGAGCATTTTTCAGCAGTGGCATTCCGTGCTGTTATCCACACCTTTAATTAAAATTTACCTTGAAAACTGCCTGAGGGACAGCCAAATGCGGGTGCTGGCTTTCCGTGTAGCTGCAGAGCTCTCCCTGCATAGCTACAACTCCATCAAGTGACCTGCAAGCTCTGGCTGCCCTTCAGACTCGGCACAGCCTCGTGGCCCTCCTGCCTGTGCCCAGGCACTTGCTAGGAGCTTTGATATCCCTGATGTCCAAGGTTGAATGTTTTTAGGAGTGATGGCCAAACTGGAAACTTCCAGATTTTCTCTGTCTACATCTGTCTCACGTGTGTCTCTCCTCATCTTCCCATCACTGTGTGGGAGACCTCTCAGACTTTCCTTCCCACTAGGGTAACAAGCTGCTGGCATTTTCCTTTTTTCACAGCAAGGAAACTGAGGCATGATAAGCCTCACTGTTGAGGGTTATATAGAAAGCTTTTCTTTAAGTCCTGTGGCTCAGGAGCAGAAGATAGTGCCCTAACTTCAGCCAAGTATCATTTTTCTAGACAATCTGAATATATTTTCAAGGTCCAAAGTAGGAGCTTTAATTTCTCACTGGTTTTCCCTCAGCAGGTTAGGCCAAATTAATTTTGTCTGTTCGGTATATAAAAAGTGTGTTCAGGCTGATGCAATGATTGGGTAGTGTTGTAAATGTCTCACTGTAGGGAGGAGTGTATTTTGTAAGGGTTTGGTTTACAGTTTCTCATAAACTTCTGCCAAGTGAAGTTTTATGGTTTGTTCATACTTGCCATTAGGATAGTTAATACGGTAGGTTTTTTACTACAATAAATAATCCAAAAGGGTACAGTCAACTTTGTGCTGATAATTAGGCATCTCTGAAGTCAAAGTGAAATAAATTTGTGCTGTATAGCGTGGTAATCATGTTGTCCTCTGGTTTTGCAACCCTGTATGAGACTGAGCTTAAGGATGAGTGCTCATCTCCCACATGCTGAAAAAAAAAAACCCAAACAATTAAAGTGCTGTATCCTTTTTGACTCCATAAAGAAGGTCAATGGTATCTGGAAAAACTGTCTTTTTTAGTTAATTGTCTCCTCCAAGTCTAATCCAAGAAATCCTGAAGGGCTTTGTCAATTTTTTCTAATGCTGAAAGCAGCATTGTATATCTGCCTGTTAATACTTAACTGTTTCGAGGTGGGACCCTATGCTTTTAGTTATCGGTCTTGTTCTAGCATTTGGGGAACAGGAGTCATGAGGTCCCAGCAGAATTGCTTTGCGAAGTAATTTGTTGGAGGTCCTCACTTGATGTGGAGGAAGCGTACATTTAATGTCTTTTGCTTTCTAGCTATTTTATGTCTTTATTGATGAAATTAAGTGGTACGAAGATGTCAACACGTGTTTTGTCTGGTGTCTTCCTTCCAATATCAAATTAGTTACAGTCAAAATTCCCCAGAGTCCTGTTATTAAATCAGACTGTCAACAGGTGTGTTTAAGTTGGCCATGGTCATACAGTGCCCTGACCTGATGTGATAACACACCGAGTCCTCACGGTGTGTCACGCTGCTGCCTTGACACAGAGTGGGCAGACGGGCAACTGGGATGTCTGCCTGTGGCTTATGTTGGTGAAAAATGCCTAAGTCTGAACAGTGACACATAAGCAAGTATCTTTAGTATACAAGAGTCAGTATAAGAATTTTAGAAGTCAAATTTGAAGGGGTTTAGTCATTTCTGTACTTGAGAAATTCTCATTCCTTTGCAAGTGTAGCTTTGACTAGCTACTGCTTAATTCCCTTTGTTTGGATCTCTGCGTGCCAGAGCAGTGGGAGATTTACTGCAGGCGGGAGTCAGGAAGCTGTTGATGTTTTAATTGTGAATGTGTGTGAAAGCAGATAAATGCTACAACTGGTGTGGCTGTTCTTTAGTATTCTCTGTGCTCATGATGTTCATCGACAAGGACTGTCCAAAAGTTGAAATCTTCTTGACCTGCTTCTCCCAATTACATCTCTCTGTGTCCCTATCATTGTTCTTTTCCCCCTTGCTCATATCTTCATCTGCCTCTGTAAAATATATTTGGAAATAGAGCACGAAAAAGAGCCTTTAGGGAATTGTTTGACCTGGGCATATTTCTGGCCGTTGCATATTAACTGGTCAGAGAGATGAAGAAAAAGCAACCAAAATGCTCTAATCTTCCTTATCTACTGCTTTCCTATCTGTTGGGTATTTTAGTCTCTTTGCATTTGAACTACACCTGGAAGAAACAAATATGACTTGAACATGGAGAAGATTGGAAAAGCTAGAAGAATTAAGGTCTTTTCGAGATTCTTACTACTTCTTAAATCTTTCAGTTTCTATATGTTTCCTCATACTTGTGTCTAGTATGTAGTGACACTGTGTTTTGTGGCAATTCTTCCCTCCTCTTTCTCTCCTATTGTTCTTCATGTTGTCTTGCACCATTACGTCAAAACTTGGAAGTCAAGCTCCGAGCCCAAAAGATGTGTCTGGGATATCTGCAGTCCTTTTGAAGTTGTAAAGCTAAAAAAAGTGTTATTGATCAAGAAAAAGGAAGGTGCCAAGGCTAAATTCTCCATTGGAAACACACTCACTGGAGAAAAAAACAAAAATTAAGGTTTTTGAGTATTCATCTGTTTTCATACCATCTTGTCACTCATGTTAAAACAAACAACAAGTTCTTGTTGATGTAAGTTTTTTCATTAAATTGGAAAGTCAGTTTCTAAAATCTCTTGCTCCGGTGGCAATCTCCTAAATGAGTCTTTAAAAAACCAAAACATTAAAAAAAAAAAAATCCATTCCTTACTCCCCAAGCACTTGAGCTAGTAAAGCTGAACCAGACGTGAAACTGTACCAAGGGTCTGTACTGCTGGTTCTGACTTAGAAGCAGGGAATGACTTGCATTTGGGTGGATAAAAAGATTTCCCTTTCTCCGTACTGTGCAGGCTGAGCTGTAGGCTGTTCTTACCTTTGCAAATGTAAGGGAAACTGAACCTTGTGCCAGCAGAGGTAAGCTTGCTGCAGTGGTTCATGGTCTACTTGGTGGAGAGCTCGGTCACCTGTGATACAGGAGCAGGGAATTGTGCAGCTGGAGGCAGTATTCTGGTCAGTTGCCTTAATACCAGTTGTTCCTAATTGGGTGCCAATGCCCTAAAATGAACACCAGGAATTACAAAGTTGCTTAGTTTTTCTTGCTTTTTTTCCCCTCTCTGAAATTAGCCATCGGTATAGCTTAATGCCAGTTATTGGAATAGGTGAATTTTGCCCTACGTGGATTGTCCATCACTAAACTGATATTTTAGAGAAACTGAATTTGTCTGGGGATATAGTGTGGAAGGTGTTCTGATTTTTGCAATATAATATTTCAGCCAATTTGTCAGAAGTTCGTATCTTCTTGATTTTTGTAATAGAACTGTTAGAAACCAAGATAGAAAAAAGTACTTCATAGCTGTTTTAAAACATTATTAGCAGTACAGCTTATCTAAGAACTTCTGTGTTATTAAACCTAATTGCTTTTCTTTATAAATTAAACTAAGGCATCACCAAATTGTAGACATAATGTTACTGCTTGTGTTGAATAACTCAAAGTATGTTGTCCTACTCGCATATTTTGTATGATGTTAGCATATTCTGTTTCACATTATTGCATTAATTGGATTTGTCTCTCATGTTGGCTGTTGCTTAATATTTGGGTAGTTCATGATCTATTTTTAATAACAATGTTTTTCCTTTTTAACGCGGAGGTTGTAAAAATAAAATTCAGAAGGCACAAACACCAGAGCATTAATGACTCTAGAAAGACTGGCAAGTCTTGGATTTCTTCTTAGGACAAGTAAAGTTAGAGTGGAATTGATGAAGCAGCACATTGCTTTGAGAGGTAATTGCAGCGATGCTGAGCTGGCAAATCCAGTCACCATTTGAGTATAAAGCATTAACTGAAGTGATGGATGAGGCTTTGGATGGAGAGAATTAATCTAATTGAGGAAGTGATGAGTAGAAGATAACCAGGCTTTCATGACCCTTGATGAAAGCAGTTTGCTAGCTGTGCAGCCTACCTGTATGACCTAAGCCAATGTTTAGCTTGTTTCAGGAGCTTAATGGCATCAAACTTGCACATTTAGTAGAAGGTTGACTTGTACAGAAGGGTTCCTTTTTTTTTTATTGACATCACAAAAAAAAGAGCCATCGGCTGCCATGTTTTCCTTATAGATAAAAATTTTATAAGCCAGAATTCTAAGTTGTCACTTGTAATGGCTTGTGATGACTGAAATGTGGGAGAGCAAAGTTCCTTATGTGTATTTGTGCAGTAATCAACTCAAGAAACCCTCCTGATCTGTCTGCAAGATGTTCTGAGAAGTTCTTGTGACACTGTGATGCATACCACCCCATTTAAGTGCTGTACTATTTATAATGCATGAAGAAAAATGGGAAGTGGGAAATGTACAGCTGAGTTTTTCAACACGTACTGTCACACCAAGCATGACTGTGTGCCAGTGGATGCAGAGCTGGATATCCCACCACAGAGTTATCCAGGAGTTCCTGCTCTATTTTACCTTTCAGTGATAGATATAACAGTAGGTTTTTTTAGTCTGTACTAGAAATAAGAGCTCAGCATTGGGGTGGTTTGTGGAAATTGAAGAATTCCACCTCTTACGAGGCTGGACTATTAACAGCACAGTGTAGTAAAGCATTTTCTGTAGTAAGTACTTTTTTTCCTTTGCCTTCTAGCAAAGGCTACACACTTTGAGTACATGGATAAAACAGCAAAAACATATAGGGTTTTGGTTTTTTGGTTTTGGTTTTTTCCCCCCTAACAGAAAAGGCTTCTAATCTTGAATGGAAATGTTTTGGCTTTGGTTATGTGATGACAAGCCATTTCTTTGCAATAGGATCTCTGTTTTGATAGCTGCTGGGGTAAAAACAACACTCAAATTGTGACCTGAGTGAAGACTAAAAGGTTAAAACAGTAAAATGTTGACCTGGAGAACTGGATCCGTGTGCTCTTCTCCCATGAAAGTCTTCTGCTAGGCTTGCCATGCTGTGGCCACCATAAAAAGCTTGGTAAAAAAAGGTGCTTCTTTTTCTTCTGGCTATGTGAGTGGAGATAGTCTTCTCTGCAGAAGTCCTGGTCTCATGCAACTGTTGCTGGTGGCAGCTGTGTTTAAAAAGTTTAAGATAGCACATCCTCTGAAAAATATTAAGTGTCTTAAATTGAACATCCAAAGTTATTACATGCTTCTGGTGGTTTTTTTGTTTGCCTTCCCAATTGTAAAACCAAGTTGTTCTTCCAGTTTTACCATGTCGTCATTGTGTGAGGGTACCAAGACGAGGAATTCCACAAACAGGGCAAGTACGTGGTTTGGTACAGAGTTCACACTGCCTGCCTCAGATAAGCTATAGGATAGCAGGTTGGACAAAGAAACACTGAACAGTCCCTTCTGAATCCAGCAGAAGTTTTGTGGAAATAAGCTTGTTGTATCAGATCTGGATTTTTCTCCCAGTTCTACAGCTGGCTGAAATAGGGCTGCACAGGTGACCTTGACTCTGCCTTCTTCCGTCATATTCAGTATTAATGCATTTCTGATGTCAGAATTTCGAATTTAATATTTATTCAGTGTCACCAGCTGACAAAGCCTAATTTTATATGTTTGCAGATGTGTTTACTTTTCTAAGTTTTAGGTTCCTTTTTAGCAAAAGTAATGAAAGTGAGAAAAAGTATGAGTTAAACGTATTATTACTGTCTTTCTCTAAAAATGACATACTTGTTGCTGAATCCACGATCTTACAAAGAAAACTATCAGAACAGTAGCACCAGCAAAGGCTTTGTTTCAGAGGCAAAACTAGGTTAGTTTTGAAAAAGTGTTGTTGTATATCAGTCAAGAGGTACCTTCTGCGAATGCACAAGATCAAATGTTACACGCTACCTCATATACCCATGTTTTTAAGCAGGTCAGCTGTGGAAGTTTCTAACTGTATAAAGTATACCTTCTTTTTTAGTTATGGGGAAAAAGATGAATGTATCTGTCAGAGGCAGTAGGGCAAGGAATGCACGTTTGGTTTTTAGCAATGTTCTATTTAAAAATTAGATTGAAAGCTTTTTTTGTGCAACTTTTCTTGGTTTCTATCAAAGCTAATGGAACCAGGCACATTTTTTGTATGTTTTTTTTTAATAAAAGGTTAAAAAAATACAGCAAAAGGAGAGAGACAGTCTGAGGCACATAATTCAGTTGTTTGATAAGGTCTAAGAACTCAAAAGCTGCCTATGTGACACTTCTTGAAATAGCTTATTTCCATTTTTTTTCCTATTAGGAGATGTGAAAATAAACATAATTGCGACCTCTTCCGTATAGCAAAACAAGAAGGAAAATAATTAGAAGTGACAAAATGATTGTCTGAAAAATGTTAGGCAATATCAATTGCTCGTCCTCGCTTTACTATGCAGTGGAAGGTGCCTATCTGAGTTCTTAAAAGTTTAACAGTCTCTTGATAGATGTTTGTATGTGTCTAGATATCACATTATTTACTCTTCTTGTGAGATACTTGATTTACTAACCTACTATAATCCAGTCCTAATGAAAATAACCGAGGTGGTTTTTAAGCAATTTGTGCTTTTGTGGTCACTTAGCAGACAGACCAGAAACATTATTGCTGAGGTGCCTTGTGGATCAGACTTTCAATTCTGTATATCACTGTAATTTTCCAGATTTTGATGCCAATAAGCTGTTTAAAAGATCAGTTACATAGACTGGAGGTCTGGCGTAACCCTTTTCTTTCCTGGCTCTGTGCCTAACCTCACAATTGCGGTGCAGTTCAATTTTTGCCCTGTTGTCTGTTCCCACCTCCCCCATACTTGAGGAAAATAAGACCTTTTTGTTATAACCCCTTACTCCTAGACTTTCAAAGTGAATACAGAAATCTTCACTTCACACTTGATTTTGACTTCCTTTCCTCTCTTCTACCCGATGCACAATCACCTTGGTAGTTCTTGTTTAAATTTACTACCTGGATACTCAGTTTCATATAGTATCCTCAGTCTTGAAGTCGGCTAGTGTACCAAAGCCAAAGTTAAATAACAGAAAGTACAGTAAAGTGGGTGCTCATGTGCCAAAGTGTGCTATTGGCTTAGTTTTTAGCTTCAAGTAGTTCCTGTGTTGACTGATCTGTCTAATTAGTGACAGCATTCACAGTGCAGTGGTGGAATCAAACCTGGCTCCTAAGAAATCTCATCTTTTGGTCAGAAGAACTACTTCTAGCATGCAGGGTTTGAAAAATCCCGAGGGTGGAAAATACTCAGACCTCCGATATCCAGGTTAGTTGGGGGAAGATGATTCCTTGCCTGTTAGCTTTCTGATTTGCTTTTAACCAAAAGCCTGGTAATTAGGCCATCTCAAATGCACTCATCTTGTTTGGATTCCAAGCATGTGTCCTACTCTTGTAATTTGTTTTGGTTTTCTGTTTTGTGTTTTCTTTTAAGTCATGTAGACTTAACATGTAGTCATATTTCTCTTAAGGCATGTAGAGGTTCACAGTTGGATTTGTCTGTTTCCACTCCCACAAGTAAAGAACTTTGTGCTCTGGAGCCTTCCTATACATGGGGATAAATACGTATCTGTGCTCATCATTAGCTGTCTGCTGGAAGCGAAGCTAGACCTAGGCTGAATGCTTGACAATCCAGTTCTATTCCATGTTTCCTGGAGTTCATTTGGAGGAGGTGTAGAGGCTATAGAGAGGTGGGGGGTTTTGTGCTTTTGGGAACCTGAAGCAGAAGAAGCTGGAAGCCGGGATGATGGCACCTGCAGTAGTAAAGGTTATGGATGCATAAATTACTGTCAGCTCGAACTGTTAGGCTGAAAAAGCACAGGCTGCAAGTTATGTGCAGCAATTCTTTCTCCTATGTTAATTCCCACAGCTGTCTAGAGCCAACGCATGTGGCCTTGCTCTCTGCAGGCCTGTTGCTACTGCTGATTTCGTTCCTGTCTTGGCATTAGCTTTCCCTCAGCTGTTTACTCAGGCTTGGTGGCTGGTAAAAACCACAGTCCAGAAGGAATCTATTTGCAATAAAATAGAGTTGTGGAGTGTAGTGAATGCTGGTCTTTCCAGATATTAAAACATTTGTCTTGAACACTTTTTCATTCTTTTTCCACCCACTAATGGAGTATATGTTTTTGTTCAAGTTACTTGGCAAAATCATGGTTGTAATACGTCCAAATGGATGAGAATTTTTTGCAGACAGGAGCCACTTCTCAATATCAGTAATTAGTCCATAGTTATTTGTTATCCTCAATTGAAAATTTTGCCACGTTTTTATCTAAAGTTAATAGTTGCAGACAGAAACCTCTTCTTAAAACGTAGCTTGTACTGTGACCCTGTGAGTTCTGAAACACCGTTGGAAAGAAAACTCATTGTTCTTGTCATCTGTGTTCCGCCTCTGTCCCTGTTGCGGATTATTGGAATACAGAAAGGAAACTTTCATTTGCTAATGTTTTCTCATTTCTTGAACAGCAAGGGGTAGCATAGTTTGCTTTCCTTCACTTCCCTTTACCTTTATTTCAGTTTTATCTCCATAAACTAACAGGTCGATGTACACTTCTGAGTGAAGTGAATGAATAATACATTGGTGCCAACTCTTCCTGCTGTGATGGATTGGGAAAAGGAAGTTCTTAGATCTGCATTACAGATCCATGTTTTAAACATTGCTTGTAACTATGTGCTTAGGTGCATAATAGCAGGAGCTTACAGTGGGATGTGTTTTAAAAACAGAAATATGCCCTCTGGAGTGGTTGGTGTGTTTCTGTTGGAGTCAGTGGAACTGATTACCTCTTAAGGCTGCCTGGAACCCCAGTGTGTCTGTGGCGTCAGAAATAGAGCTGAAACCACCAACCTTCAAATACCCTGTTTCACCATACAGAGGAGCGTAGATGATTTGTGTTAGTGATCCAGTGTGCTACTTGGATGTTCAAAGAAAGCGTCATTTCCATGACAAGGGGAATGGAGTTTAATATACCAAATGTGAGGAGGTTGAAGTGAAAGATTCAAAGCCACGATGACTTCTGTGTCCTCCACGAAAGGAAAGTGCCAGCCCTCCCTGCCAAAAGTCTCCACTGACAGGAGATTGAGATATACTAATGTGAGGGGGGAAGTGCAAGTAGTTTCATGGCTGCATTCAAGCCTAACAGTTTACCTGTGTTGTTTGCTGCTGAACTGTTAAATTCAGATGATGATAATATGGCTTTACAGATCTGTGAACTTGACAGTGTATCAAGTAATTTTTTTTGATCAGCCTTTGAAAAATCCTGTCACCAGCACCACTAAGCTAAGGCGAAACGTCAACAATTTCTTGTAAATGAGACGTTGGAGTCTGTGGTGCTAATAAAACCCTGACTGGGATGTTATCAAGGGAATATACAGAAAAAGCTGTCAAGGTATCATGGTTCCAGGAGAAACAAGACTTAAGTTGTACCTGTTTACCAAAGAAGGTAAAGTGTAATAATACCAGGAAGTAAGCACACCTGCTACGTATATTAAATACAACTCCCAAGACTCTTGAGAAGATGTGGTCGTCTTCTGTTTGCACTGCTGAGCGTGAGTACTCTCGTTGACTCTTAGGAGTGTGTGACTTGGTAACGTTGATATCTAATGTGAAGCTGTTACTGTCAGGCTTTGCTAGGTTGTGTCCCTGACTGTTGTGTATTCGCGCTGTTTGGTCTGATACACTGTGCGGTACAGCTGAGCATGGTTAAACCATCAGAATAATGTCAGTCCAGTTAGTTTCTGGGATTTGGCTTCATTCAAGAAACTTCTTGAGAGAGTGTAAAGCACTTCGTCTCACCACCCCCTTCTCTTTGGAAGGCAGTGCTAATAGGGGAAGAGACTAGCTTATCTTTGTATAAATAAAAATAAAATAAAACAGACAGCTGGGAAAATACTTCTAGAGAAGGCCTGGGGTGCTTCTTTAGAACCTGAGATAGCCTCACACTTCTGTACAATGAGAGTTTTTAAAACCTGTTGGATAGGGAAATGACCTTCTAAAGCCCAATTTTGGGCATCTTAGTTCTGTAAGTATATAGCAAGGCTTTCATTTCCATTGAGGTATCTAAATCTAAGGCAAAACCACTTCTGTTTTCATTGTTCCTTTTTCTTTAAACTTGCAATAAAATATTATCCTGTGAAATACTACCTTTGAGAGTGAGTCTTGCAGAATATATTGCTAGCAGAAATGATTTTTCGAGGAGTGATTAAAATGGAAAGAATATTTATTTTTGTGCAAGCTTTTTAAAATACTTTCAGGAGCCTGATCCCATAAACAGTCAGAGTCTTCCATCACTCCAGACTTTTTTTAGGTTCTCAGATATCTAGGTCTTCAGCAAGCAGCAAGTCATAAAGGGGACACAGGTGGGGGTTACCCTTTAAGCATTTACTTCTGGGAAGTTGCTGGAGAGGAAACCAGGGCCCACTGTAATGGCAGGCGCAGCCAAACAGTGCACACAGAGGATTGTCATCTTTCATCCTGCCCACTTCACCATCACACCCCCTTAAAAAAAAAAATAAATAAATAAAAGGCAAAGGAAAGAAAAAAGCCTGGCCTTAATGCTGAGAATTTCCTAGCAAAATGCTGTGGACTGAAATAGCTGAGTTGATTGCTTTTTTGTAGCTAAAAACAAACAGATATTGGATGCACACATACAAATTATTTTTGGAGTGGCTTTCGATGTTACTAATTTACTTTCCTTCGTTTGTTTCATTAGGTTGTTTTTTTGTTGCCCTTTTGTAACTTTATGAGCTTGCCAGTATCTGAAGAGTGATCATTCATGTGAAAGGAAGAGGAAAAATAATTGTTGGTTTTTTTTTTAAAGTGTGCTGTGTTTGTAGCTTAGGTGAGAGAAAGAGGGAGAGCAGCTTTCTTTAATGTTGAAAGGCATATGGTGTCTGATGCTCTTGATCAAAATCTGGATGCTTTATACTCGACATACCTAGTTTAAATGTCTGTAGCTAGCCATGACTAGAAGGCCCTCAGCCTGAAGATCAGAAACTGGGCTTTACAAATCCGCCTCACTCTTGCAGATGAAGATGAAATACTTGATAAGAAAAAAAAAAAAAAGTGGAAGAAATACATTGTTCAGAAGGGAGTTGCTAAAAGCTAAGTTGGAAATTTCAGCCATACTGGAATTAAACTTCCAGAGGAAATCCATACATTGAAGATGGTGAAATTTCTAAGCCAGTTCTTAGAAATAAAATAAAATTAAGATAACTCCCCAGTGGTTTTGTTCCCCTTTTCCAGCCTTTCTCCCATGCAAATGGAAACAGGCTATCCCTTACACAGAGTCTTCTCCATGGTCGCCTTTACCACATCCATTTGTGTAACATACTTGGGCTTCCCCCAGTGAAAAGCTCCACTATTACTTTAAGTCTCCTTTCTGGAGGCCTCCTTTCTGGAGGCCAAATATTTTGGGGAGTACGGAACAGGGGCTTAATTCTTGTGTGTATAGAGACTTAACTTTCTTCTAGTAGACTTGTGACGTACAAAAATTTTATCTGTTTATTAACTACTTCTTAATAACCTATTAAGAAAAATTGTACTGTCCTCCTTTTTACTTTGAGTTCACTTTCAAAGTTGTAGGAGGCAACATATCATAAAATGAAATATTGCAGGCTTGGTCTCCAAAATGGAGTGAAGGAGAGGAGTTATTAACTTCACCTAAAAGGCTATTCAAGCATATGCAATGCTATGAAAAAGTTGCAAAACCACTTGTGTATGAAGGTGACAAAAAGTCACTGCATATTTTAATATTTAAAGATCATTTATTCATTAGTAGTGAATTTCAAGTAGAAGATCAGATTAACAAACCTGAAACCTTGCCACAGCTGGGCACTGAGTTAGGAAGCACTTCAAAAGCAACGGTAGCAGTAGCCGTGCATACGTTTTTTGGCCTGTTGTCTGTATCATTGAAAATGAAGAGTGATCCCAGAAAATTCTTGATGTATTAGGCCACCAAATGCATTTGATAATCAACTTCAGTATTTCCAAGACTGATTAAAATCCCGAGGATTTTAGACAGCTATATGAATTTAAAGCACTGTGATGGATGACAATACTTAGCCCAGTAGTTTGGGGTTTCTTTGTGAGCATGTGGGTGAATGTGTTGCCATGTTAATACATGTTGGTACCACGGGTCTTTTATGGAGGCCTTATGCATCAACCTAACTGCACAGCAGTGCTGGTAGGGCAGAGCACTTGAGTTGAGCTTGCTGTGCTGGAGATAAAACCTCAAAGACAAAAACTGTCAATGGTCAGCTAAGGATGAGTTGCACATCATGTGTCAACTGTCTCTGTCCTGTCCTTTGTGAAATCAGACAGCTCTGTGCACAATTCCTGTAGAAGTGGCTTTTCCATTCGCACAACACTTAACAACAGAACAAAAAACTCTGAAATCAGTGGAGACAGTTCCAGGTCAGTTCAACACTTGGTAGTTCTCTGTGAAAGGCATGCCAGGTAGTCCACAGCAAGCCTCTGGATAAGGTGTCTCCTGGGTGAGAAAGTACTGAGGAACTCTCTTGTTTCCGTGTGCTTATCAACTGAGTGCATTTTGAGCTAATCTGAGCATCTTTCAAAATAAAAATTGATTTGTTGACAGTAGCGTGGAGCAAGCATGTTTGGAGTGTTATTCAGCTGTCAAAATATGATATTGCTGATGGGGATTCTTTTTCCATCCCTGTGCAAAAGGAGGAGCTCCAGTCTGGCATCTTGCTAGTTTTCTCACTGCATTGCTAATGTTGACTTTTTTGGGTTGTTTTTTTTTTTTTTTTTTAGCATTTCTGCTTTCTTACTCATTGGGACATTCCAGAGTCCCTGATGCTTTCTTTTTTATTTAAAGGGGAGGAAGGAAGGTGGAGAAACAAGTAACTTCTTGTCCTTACAGAGTTCCTGAATAAAATGTTCTCTTTTGTTATCTTGAAATAATTTTGTTGCTGACACATCATTATTATTTCCTTCATTTAGCGATGATAAGGTAGTAGAAGAACAAACAGAGGAAGACGAAGAGCTAACTGTTGTGGAAGATGAAGATGCTGATGACGATGATGATGATGGTGATGAAATTGAAGAAGAGACAGAGGAAGAATATGAGGAGGCAACTGAAAGAACTACCAGTATTGCGACCACTACCACCACAACTACAGAGTCTGTGGAAGAAGTTGTCAGAGGTAAATCATGGGCACTTAGATTGGGACTGGAAAACTCATCCTGCTGCTTTGCATGTTTGCCCTTTACAACAAAAAATGTTCCAAACAGCAAAATATCCTAAGTTGCAGCATTTTTATGTCTTGGCATCTGTAATTTGCACGTTGAGTCCCCTCCCCTTTCCCTTTCCCATTACAAATATTTTTTGGAGATGTCTGTCTATGAAGTGTGATTGGTTGTGTGTGATGTGGATCGAAGCAGAAGGGTTCATTTTATTTTAAAGTAACATGAAATAAAATTTGACTGCCATATGTAGCAAATAACACAGTAAAAGTATTTGTGTGGGTTATCATGTGCACGTGTTGCAGAAGGGTAGGGAGTGCCAATTCAAAGCAGGAGGTAGCACTAACTGTTTGCATCTTATATTAACAGCAGTGATCAGTAATTTTATGTGATTTCTGTTAGATACCTGTTTCTAATATTTCTCCATGAACTAGTAATTCAGTAAAATCAGGTGAATTTAGAAATAACTATGCAGAAAAGTGAACCTAACTAATGAGTAGTGCTGGGGAGAGGGAGGAGGAAATAGGAATGCATTGCCCAAAAAAGAAAACAGAGTGAGAGAGAATTCTTAATTTCTTAAGTTTGTTTTTCATGATATTTTGTAGTTATTAACATAACTGCATTTTAAACTTTGACTTTTACCCTGGTCCATGGACAACATAGCAACCTAGTATTTTTAAATGCCACATTTCTCCTATGATACGTATTTGAATGAATTATCCTTACATTTCTGTTTTAATAAGTACAATTCAATATGATGTAAGTCTTGGTAAGATAGATGACAGTTGTTCTGTAATGCTTACATCTTTACCAGTAAGTGCTGGAGATGATGGCAGAAAATGAGATTAAAGGCTACAATTGAAAAGAAACATGCTGGGACGTGCAGGAGGCAGAGGAAAAATGGTAGTGGTTGGGGCAGTCATGAAACAAGGCAAAAAAACATCTGGCCTGGCTCCTTTCTTCTCCCCTTGCTTTCCCACCCCCTGCCTCTGGGGGTGCTTGGGACTGAAGTGCCAGTGGAGTCCCCCATTTTGCATGTAGCAGCATCCTCTTCTCTTGAACTGTGTTGCCTATGTTTGGCAGAGCAAGTGTGGAGCCAGAGGGCTGCTGGCTACAACTCATTGCACGTGCTAGGGATAGTAGGGTACCCAAGGGATGCTTTGGAAAAAGCTGAGTTACTTAATTTATGTTTTTCTGTTTGGTCTGTGTGCAGATAAGCTCGCTAATCAAAAGCACTAATGCTTCGCTGAAATCACTTGCAAATGTTCCTTTGTAAGGCTGGCAACACAGTCTTGTGCATTTCTGTCTTATATAACTGCGTTGAGTGTTTTGCACAGTTATTGGAGAGCCATTTCAATGAGGAGGGGGCGGGAGGTGGTTATGTTTAAATCTTTAAACCAGTTAAATATATTTCCATATGTGAGCTTTCACCACCCGGGGATAAAACGCCCTGTTCTCGCTGGTAAATTAACATTGAGAGAGGGGGGAAAAAAAAGTAGTACACTTGACTTTAATGGGATTTTGGATGAGTGGAAATGAGGACAAATTAGGTAGAATGCATTTCTTTTCTGAGGTTGACATTTCAAAGAGGTTAAGATGTTTAGCCTTCAGGAAAGTAGTATGCAATAATATGAATGTAAAGTACAAAAGAGACAAGGTGAACTATTGAAGCCACCTTTTAAAAATCTTTTAGAAATCTATACACTTGCTAGCTAATAATGAAATGTTATTGTCCTGTTTTTCCCAAGTCTAAAATTTCCCTGCCCTGGGGTGACTGTGAGTGAAATATGTGTTGTTGCAAGTGAGGTGAGGGCAATCTGTTTACCAGTGCAATTTTCAGCACAGTTCTGCCGCAGCCTTTGGGCTTTTTGACCTCTAGCTGTCGTGGGGCACAGAGGATGCCCGGGCTATCCGGGAGTGTTTGTAACTGGTGTGTGACAGAGTTGCACTTTACAAAATGCTTCCTGTAAGTGAGGTGTCCAAGTGTAAGTAAGAAGTGTCCAAATAACTTGGTGTTGGCCCTTGCTTTTGCTTCCCTTGCTGCACTTGAGAGAATGCTTCCTACAGGGCCTCTGTCCTCCTGATGCAGCCAGCAGAAGTAGGAATTTCTGTGCTGGGCATCTGCTGTTGTCTTGCTGTTGCAAACAGAAGAGTTTGTTGCTGTCAGTGCAAATGAAAGAGGCAGGGGCACCTTGTAGACAACATATGTATTAAGTGGTCCATCCTATGGAGACACCTTGAAAGCCTTTCCAGATGGAGTTAAGTGTCAGACCTTTGTTCTCATGGACGTGAGCTCTGCTCAGGCTACCTTTCCCAAGCCTTAGTCAGTGCAGTTCATAAAACATATCCTAGGATGTCTTCACAGACACTTTACAGCCAGTTTTATCATGTATGCTTTATGAAATTGTAACTAATATTATGTCATTAGCATTAAAGAGCACAGAGAGTGGGTTTGTCCAATTTGAGGAGTTGCTTTTCATATGTGAAATCAACAAAGAGCAACTGTCCTAATACCATAAATCAGGATCTAATTGTGGGCTGGTACTGAGCTCTTTCTCCCCCAAATCAATGGAGTGATTGCTGTCAGCCATAAATAATTGAAAAGCATAAATCTAATGCTATACTTCAAAGATACTTGAGCTATTGTAGAATAAATTTGTCAGGCAATTTTATTTCTATGCATATTTTAATGAATCATGATCAAAATAGCAATAGCAGAACTACTTGCAAAATTATTTCCGGTGAAAAGGACGTTAGTGTTGCCTAGAGAATGGCAGAGGTCGTTGGCAGGAGGGCAGTCTTTTAATTCTGTTTTTGCAGCAACCATATTTTTATAAGCTGTAGTGTTTATTCAAAAATGTGAATCAGTTTTTCCTAGCACGACACTTGCCAGTATTCACTTTCCTGCCTTTTGTGAAGGACCGTCTCTACTCTCAGTTCATAGAGAGTACAGCAGCAACCCCAGTTTAAACTTTCAGATATGCTCTTACTGGAATCTGGATGTTAAATCGAACTGATTGTGGGTCTGAAGTTGCAGGGATCCAAAGAGTGAAATTAATGTCAGGTAAATATTTTTCACCTTTGGTCACTGGGAGATATTATCACTGAATTTGTGCTGAAAAAAGTGTGACTCGTTTTTGAAGCCCTGCAGGAAAATGGTGGTTCTTGACTTTTGTCTCTATATGGAGCAAAGGAGGTGACTCTCTGCTGGTTAGGATTTGAGCAGTTTGATTTCTACTGCTATTGTCACAGCATCTCAGGCATTGCAGAGCTGCTCCTGAGGCATCCAGGCTCCAGGTGATCCTTCCAGCGCGTGACTGAAGCGAGCAGGAGTGCTGCTCCCCCATCATGCGCAATTGTTTGTGATTTCATTTCTGCTCTCCTTCAGCACAGTAGGTGACAAGAAAAATCGGTCTCTCTTGGTGTACAACAAAGAATAAGCAATTTCAGCTTAGTGCTTCCTGTCAACATAGGAGTCAATCAGGTCTCATTTAAAGGAGAGTAAGCGGGGTCAGCGCAGCAGCCTGGCAGAAAGCACTTGGCAGCTTCTTCACGTACCTGTCAGCAGGTGCAGAGGGTTCAGCAGCATAAGCTTGACCTGCCTCATCTAGCATATAATGTTGCCCTTTAACAATTGGTTTTACTTTCTCTAGTTCAACTGGATTTCTTTAAACAGTTAGGAAAGAATTTAAGCAGTGCTGCTTGATGTGACATTTTAACTGTGTTTACAATCTGGAGTTGCAATAAAGAGACCATATGTATGCTGATTTCCTAGCAAGAGAAAAATAGCCTGATGTTTGTATGGTAGCTCTTAGCTTTATTGATCTAGCAAGGGTTTTTTTTTTTTGTGAGGATTTTTATGTGTAAAAGACTTTAAATCCATTCAGTGACAGCTATAGTCTATTCTAAGGCAAGGGAGGTTAACCTCAATTGCTAGACTTATCAGCTGTAAATTTGGGGATAGTGTTAGTAGTGTATCCTAGATTGATTTGGCTTTTTTTTTTTTCACCCTCCATAGTTTTACCTCACTTACTTTGAAAGATTATCCTTCTTTTAAAGTAGTTGTTCTTTATTCTCCTTCATTTCTTTCAAGACTATGCGGTATGCTTTAGTTGGAAAGTGATAATGTGTGATTGTATTCCATATTAAGAAAACATTGATAGGTTGCTATATGAATAGTACACATTATGATAACTCTACTGGCTTTTGTTACGAGATCTTCATTAAGAATGGTAATCTACTCTAACATATGAACAAGAGCTGATAAAATTAACCTAATGGATTTGTGTTAAAATCATAGAATCATAGAATCATAGAATAGTTAGAGTTGGAAGGGACCTTCAACGGTCATCTAGTCCAACCCCCCTGCAAGAAGCAGGGACATCCCTGACTAGATCCGGTTGCTCAGAGCCCCATCCAGCCTGGCCTTGAATGATTCCAGGGATGGGGCATCCACCACCTCTCTGGGCAACCTGTTCCAGTGCTCTACAACTCTCATTGTAAAAAATTTTTTTCTCATATCTAATCTAAACCTACCTCCTTCTAATTTAAACCCATTACCCCTTGTTCTATCACAACAGGCCCTACTGAACAGCTTCTCCCCATCTTTCCTGTAGGCCCCCTTGAGGTATTGGAAGACCGCTATCAGGTCTCCCCGGAGCCTCCTCTTCTCCAGGCTGAACAGCCCCAACTCTCTCAGCCTGTCCTCATAAGAGAGGTGCTCCAGCCCTCTGATCATCTTTGTGGCCCTCCTCTGGACCCTTTCCAACTGGTCCATGTCTTTCTTGTGTTGGGGACTCCAGAACTGGACGCAGTACTCCAGGTGGGGTCTCACCAGGGCAGAGTAGAGGGGGAGAATCACCTCCCTCGACCTGCTGGCCACGCTCCTCTTGATGCAGCCCAGGATGCGGTTGGCCTTCTGGGCTGCAAGGGCGCATTGCCCACTCATGTTGAACCTCTCGTCTACCAACACTCCCAGGTCTTTCTCCTCAGGGCTGCTCTCGATCCATTCTCCACCCAGCCTGTATTTGTGCTTGGGATTGCCACGACCCAGATGCAGGACCTTGCACTTGGCCTGGTTGAACTTCATGAGGTTGGCACAGGCCCACCTCTCCAGCCTGTCAAGGTCCCTCTGGATGGCATCTCTCCCTTCCAGCGAGTCGACGGCACCACACAGCTTGGTGTCATCGGCGAACTTGCTGAGGGTGCACTCTATCCCACTGTCCATGTCGCCGACAAAGATGTTGAACAGGGCCGGGCCCAACACGGACCCCTGAGGGACGCCACTGGTGACCGGTCTCCACTTGGACATTGAGCCGTTGACCACCACTCTCTGAGTGCGGCCATCCAGCCAACTCCTTATCCAATAAATAACTGATAGCTTTTAATTAGACATAATAATATAAAGGACAGCTGTTCCACCGTAATCTAATACTTCAAGATATGTTGCAATTGGAAGAAATCTTTTTATGATCTAGGAATCTTGTTGATGGAAAAGCAATATATTATTACTATTTTGGGTCAAGGACAAATGTATTGAAATACTAAACACAATAATAGTGTTCTTTTACATAAGGTTGGAAGGTGGAGAGTGGTTTTATTTGAAATATATCCTGCCGGAAGAGATCACCCAGGAATCTGTTTCCCAAGAGAAAATGTCGTTTTAGTGTATTGAAACAATAATTAGTTGAATATTTTATTTTGCTGTGTAAAAAGACTGGAATTAACTTTTGGGCTAATCCTCATATTCACTATCTTGCCGTGTTAGCATGATCATGGTATTATGTGGAAGTGATACCTTTTCTAAAATACACAGAAATTCATGAAACTTTACTCATCTACATTTAAAATCAAGCTGGATTTTTTGTTCGGTTTCTGGCCGTCAGCGGTAACTGTATGACACCTTGGTTCAAAATGTCATTGTGTTGTGTGCAAGTAAATAGAAAAATGTATTTTCACATATTTATTCCACTTCAGAATTGTAAGGCTTTGTATTCTAGCCTGTATACAATTGAATTTCCTTTTTTGTATTCCAAATATCCCCCTCCAGTATCTTAAGAATAAACATTAGAGAGAAAAATTCAATCTTAATTGCACAGGATGGAAATTAAAATTTTACGGTATTTAACAGTTTTAGAAGAGCTGTTCTTCATTATTGCATTTAGAAGTCATCATTTTGCTTTTTTTCTTTTAACTTTCTCTGTAGAAAGTATTTTAGCAATTGTGTAGATTGTGCACCAAGTTTATTCCTAGAGAATGTGCCAGCTTCACAGCTGTCTTCTAATTCCAAAAACTTCTTCTGAAATTAGCTTTTTTCTTTGAATACTCAAACTAAAATTTGGCTGCCTCTTCTAACCAGATATTCAGAATGAGGAAGTTTTGTTTCAATGAAATTATCTTTAAATATTCCCTTTTGATTAATTCATTGAGCAAAGCAGTATCATGCCTTTTTGGAACATGGACAGTATAACTAAAAGAAAAACAGAGCACATATATTTTTGTCTAATTCTTCTCCGCTATTAAAAAATAGAGACTAATATAGATACATGTGTATTAATATCCTCAAACTGTAGCTCTCAGTTCCTGAAGACATGGAAGCCAAAATTGCTCTGGTTGTAATATTATGTTTTATATACTAGCACATCATAAGGTAGAGCACATACCTCATTTTATGTATTTCAGAGGTTTATTCCTTTGGCGTCTCTTGCATTAATTGATTACTCTGTTCTTTAGTGAAATATGAATGATAAAATATACCATTGTGATCTCATATACTTAAACAGTGAAGTGTTTTAGGTCCTGGTTTAAGATTTTTTTTTTGGATCTCACGTGATTATGATGCACAGTTTGAACTGACAGCAACATAGGCAGAGCAAACACATGCCAGTGCTAGTGAGTTGGTTCATACCACCGGTATGATTTACTTGTTTGTACTTGACAATATCAACTTCAGACCTGAAGGGCTGGCAGTATGGAAAGAGTCAAGTTTTCCATTACTGTGACTAGTTTAAAGAACTTGTAATGCGTACAAGCCAGCGTGATGGTATCTTTCTACTGTAGCAGCAAGGTAGACAGGTTTTTCAGAGATATAAACTGAACGTAGAACCCAGCCTCCAAGACCGGTCAGAGTTGGTAGTTTAACTCCTCTTGTTTTTCCTGTTTTCTTAAATCTCTTCAAATTTTATTTCTGGTTTAAGATTTGGGACTGACTGTGCCAATATTTAAATTAGGTTAGTTCTCATGGTCATGTAAATTCAAATCTTGAAGAAACATAAGTAACCTTGACGTTTACAGTTCTAGAAGTATGTAAATGTAGCTTTAATTTCTTTTTCCATCATTAGAAGTTTAAATTTTGTTTCAGATTCCTCAATTTAAAATGTTGATGTTCACAGAGTAAGTGTCAGTCCCAGATGGAAAAAAAAGCACAGAGTTCAGATTTTGAAATTAAGGAATTGTAATTTAACTTTGATTTAAAATAGTTTTTTTTACCATTTATATGGTAATAAATTTTAAAATGGTATTCAGAACCATATTTTATATTTCCCTCTGTAAAAACTGGTCATCGGAAGTATGTAAAATATTTGCATGTAAGTTCTAATTAGCTCTACTTACAGCATTTTGGTAAATGACTGTTTACGGAAGTACTTTTATATAAAGCCACTATACATCAATGTCCTCACACCTGAAGACTGTGTATTTCCTAGGGTGCTGAAGCCTGTGCTTTTAAAAGACAAAACAGCACAGTCAGTGCTGATGTTTAGTGTGACTGATTCATTTTCAGTATATCACTTTAACTATTAATTTAAAAGCAAATCAGAAAGGGTGGGTTTGTTTGTTTTTTTTTTTTTTGCATCAAGAGACTGGAATAAGTATGAGAAGCTTGGAATGAGGAAAGTTGAATTATACGTCCCTGATTATCTCAAAAATAATGTGCCGTATGTGTTTCAGAGAAGGGGAAGGTGATCTTTGGTTTAGGGCATAGAGAAGATGAGAGGAATTTTACTGTTGAAGAAGGATGGTTTGAAAACTCTTAAGTACCTGAAAACAGAATTTAGACCATTTATGAACATGGGTTGTTGCAAAGGCTTGGCCTCTTTAATTTTATGCAGTTTCATGGAGCCAAAGGAAAAAAAATGCATCTTTGGAAGGGGGAGAGTGAGCAAGTTCCTTAAACAAAGCACAACTGGTGACTGTTGCTGTACTAGATACAAATTATTTGTGGTATCAAGTAAAATTGAATTACACAGTGGCAAAAAGTAACTCATATTTTAATCAGTTTTCAGCAACAAGATTAATATATGTAGCAAGGACAGCTTTTAATTTTTTGATGAATCATTTAGCAGTGTATGCTGCCTGCTTGCTGCTAATATCTGTGAAAATACCGTAGCTCGTCCATCATAGGCATTGATTGCTATGCTCAGTAGTAGCAGAAGGGGAAATGGTATTTGGATTAATAGCCCAAGAAAATTTGTTGAATTTCCCATCTCTGCACTTCATTTCCATTTGTTCTCAGATGAGGTGGTACAGCTGAGAATCAAATGCAATGGCTTTTTTCTGTAAGGGCAAGTGATGGGGATGTGAGGAGCAGCTGGCTTACCAACAGGAGCGATGGGACCGTTTTCCAGGCATTGAAACTGGTTTAAAAATGTACCTTTGCCCCAAAGCAGGAGTGAAGGAATGGTACTCCGAGCCCTCCACAGAGAACAGGCAGTGGTGGATGGTGGTGGTGACACTGGGAAAGGGATGGCAGCAGCAAGAAGTGTCCTAAACTGGACCAGCAACACAGTCCTCTAAAACAGAGCAATCGTGAAACAGTAACCTAGAGCTTTTTTCCCACTCTTGTTTAATCTTCATTTAGGTCATAAACTGTTTGCACAGTAGGCTATTTCTCCCTGTGATGAAATCTTTCAGGTCTTGGCAACAGCAGTACTGTTGGCTGTGCAGACTGGAGGGAAGGATGTCCCTGCACTGTCACCACCAACCTGATGGGAGATGACAGGCCAGGCAGGAGGCAGGTCCCTGGCCACAACACTGAGCAGCAGTGCTTCCCACTTGCTGCTCTTAATGTATTACCCTGTAGTTTCCTGAATCTTCATGTGTATAAATGACTAGTTTCCAAAGAGCCAATTCCTTATTATCACTGGCATCAGTTATTTGACGGGCAATTAGCTTTGATTTTGCACATGCAAAAAATATCCCTGCTGCTATTTCTGAGAAAGAGATACTTACAGCAAATTTCAGATTAAATCTGTGAATCGTTCCCATCCTGATAACACTTATCAGTGCAAAATTAATAAATCAGACTTTATAGCTGAACTAGTATTTTGAGGGAAACATAGAAGGCGCTTACTGTGTGGGTAGAAGTCAACCCATAGTCAACATTAAGAAGCACTGAGTTGTTGAGACCTTTGTATTTCTTGAAATGACGTTTCCTGTCAGCAAAAATTCTCTTGATTATACCTGTCTCTTTAATGTCAAGAGTCACTTTTCATTTTTAATTGACGTGTGGCAGCTCTTCCAAGGCTGTGCAAAGTTAGCTTTGTGTGAAGATTTGACTGTATAATTGGATGGCGGGACTGGATTTGATTTTAAAATAAATCAGAAGAAACAGTTGTATACTGAATGTGTTCTATAATTAATCATATGGTAGTATACCATTAATGGTAATTAATGTGTTGTACAATTAAATGTACTTATTTTGTTTTCTCTTAAAGTAAAAAACTAGTATTCTTTCACCCCCTGCTATTCTTTTCCCCCAAATTGCCTGGTACAGAATTGTGACATGCGAATTGTAGCACATATTTGGTGGCTGCATACACTCGGATCTGTTTCTCTTAGACCAAATGTATGGTCCCTAAAATTGATTCTTGATGTTATTTATAGATATGTTATGTGAATATGTTAAACACATGTAAAATTATGCATTTAGAGGAAATGTAGGTATACGCTGACTACCAATGGCAATTGGACATAAAATCATAAAATCTGTTTGTAAATAGCAGTGCTCCTGGGGAGAGTGAAGTGATGGACAGACTCTGAAAAGTGGGATCCTTTGTAGCCAACATCTGAGAGGTGATGAGCCTGTGGGGGATTTTCAGTGCTCATGCACTGATATTTTTTCATACCTTGCAACTGTTAGGGATCTGCCTTCCACAAAATTCAAATATATGCAGATAATTTAGAAGTCTGTAGTTGAACATAGCAGTTTGTCTGCCGATGCAGTGCGTGGGATGAAAGCAAATGAGGGACGTATTGGTGCTTAACATTATGTAGATTTGAAATTACTTATGCAGCACGTTGAAAGATAAAACTGGTTTTGTCTGTTTGGAACATTATTGGTAAAGGGCTATACGTTTACATGTGTAATTGGCTGAATTCCAAATTGCAGGCAGAATTTGCTTTCTCTTCTTTTAATTTGTATGGTTTGGTTCTTCCCTCAGGTTTTCATGTGTTGCAGGATGTAGGCAGAGACTGTGGCAGCTCACAGGGAACACAAACACAAACCATTTTGGTTTTTTTCCTGTATATATTAACTGAGGATGACATTTCCTCCCATGGATGGGTTAAAGCTATGGCAGTAATTTTATATATGTGAGCCCTTAGACTATGAATTAAAAATCCCATGCCAGGTCGCTTGCAAAAGGGAGTTTCTTCGGCAGTGACTATATATAAATACGTTTCTGAAGATAATTTATTTTTATCTATAACTCTATAATATAATAAATATTTTGGTTTTACTTTTTCTTTTGTATAAGCTAGGAAACCACTTCAGTTTGGGCAGGGAGAGGGTGTATAGCTTAAAAAAAAAAAAACCAAGAAAAAAATGTGTCTCCTCCTGCTTTCAGATGTTCACCTTCCAGATAGGTACCAAGTGGGCTGCTTGAGCTGGGGTCTGCCTGGGGCTCCTGGCAGACCCTGTGGACAGCCAGTGGTTATACCCCTCTGGCCTGGAAGCAGATGAAACTTCACACTTGTACCGTTGCCACCATGCTGGAGCTTGTTTCCGGGCAACACCTCTCTGTGTGTGGGTAAAGTAGCTGAAAACATTAGAGTGCAAGCTGGCTAAGGAGACTTAGTGACATGAGTCTGAGTCAGTTCAAAATTTACCTTTGTTGTCTCCAGGGTGGTTTACTGGGGAAGGATTTCCCATTCCCTGAAACATCTCCTTAGTGCATCTCCTTCCTTGCTCATGTGCATGGACATTGAGAGGCACCTAATTAAGAAACTGAGACAATACCATTTACATGCTAAATGTGGTTCCTCTGGGTCTCCCGTGACTAGAGGTGTGCTCTGAGCAAGCCGAGACTGGTCCCTGCCGCGCGATGATCTCCCGCTGGTACTTTGACATGGCCGAAGGAAAGTGCGCGCCCTTCTTTTACGGCGGCTGCGGCGGGAACCGGAACAACTTTGACTCGGAGGAGTACTGCATGGCAGTCTGTGGCAGTGTCAGTAAGTGCCCTTCCATGCCTCCCTCGCTCCCGCACAGCGGGAGCGCGCCTGGGCTCACACTAACCCCTGACCGCGGTCTGTCCGATGCCTCTGCTCACCGCTAGCTAGATCCTCTTCAGCCTCTCGCTAACCCGGCATGGTTGTGGGTGACTTCTTGGTGCTGTAGGTGGGGGTCTGCAAGTAGGTAGCTGACAGCCTAACACTTCCTTAGACAAGACCTTCGCACTCACCTTCTCTTAATTTTCTGTCAAAGTGTACTGATGTTTTCTGTGTCTCTGTGTGTGCACGTACAATGCATGTGCAGGAAAAAAAAAAAAAACTTAAGGGAAGCCTAAGGTAAGTTTAAAAGTAGCTCATAGTTTGTATGTGTTTTTTCATGTATTATTTCTGACCTTTTTTAATCAAAGCAATATAAACTATTGTATAATACTTGAATATTTGTTTCCAGACTCAGAAGAACTGATTGTTTTTGTTCGTTTGTTTTAGTTTGATTTAATAGTTTGTGTTTGCAATGTAAAGGAGAGAAACTACATTTGATTTTTAGGTTTCCCTGAGGTCCGTGATGCATATGGATGTGAATCACCTCCCACTTTCTGTGTTTAATGCAATGTTTATTTTAATGATCATTTTCCATTAAGAGTGTTCACACTGTGATTTTGATTTGAGAAGGATGGCCTTCTCCATCACAGGGTATTGAATCAGGCGCTGGATTTATCAGCTGTGTTATGGTTCAGGAGCCTCTGGGACACTCCCCTCCCATCTGCCTTGCCTGCGCTTACTCTTAGGAGAGTATTGGCTGCCATTTACATCTGCAACATTGAAGACTGAGTGTGTATCTCACTGTCCTGCTTGCTTACAGGGCATAGAGGAGCAAAACAGAAGCAGCACGTTAGTGCTGCTTTTAGTAGAATATTTTTAAAACTACACTTTGGAATGTTTGCAAGAAGTAGAAGACTTAAAAATGCACGCAAAGAAAGACATCAAGGTGTGCTATGTGTGTCATGGAGCAGAGGAGATGACCTGTGTTTTATTGGAGGAGGAGAAAGAGCAGTTGTGGAGGCAAGATTGCTGCTCTGGTGCTCTAGCTGCATTTCATCGCAGCGTCTTTTAGAGGTGTTCGTGGCAAAGCTCCATGGAGGGACGTGGAGAAAGACTACCCACAAGGCCAGTGAGGCGGACACATGCATTTTATTTTTATGGTCAGTGGAAGAGTTTCTAAAAGCTGCATAAGCTGGTTCCTGTTGGAAAATGTCATCCAGTCACATACCTGGTAGGCATTAAGAATTATTACTGCCTTTATCAGCATTACTAAAAAATCTAGAATCTTTCTAGATGGACAACAGCATAAATGAGGTCTTGTAGTAGATCTTGACTCTTGCAAGATTGCAGTTTTGTTAAAGATCTGATTCTTATGGATTTGTTTTGGCTCCTGCCCTTCAAGATGAGCTGTATGGATGCATTTCTCTGTCCAAGTTCTGCAGTGGGACTGTGCAGACTCAAATATCTCCTAACATTATGCATCTTGAATACAGAGCTGTAGTTACCCAGCCACGCTTCAAATGTGAGAATTTCATTTCTGGCTTTCATAGTGCTACAAAATTACTACAGAGGGAAGGGTGTTGCTGACTGAAAGAGCAGTCACATCACAGAACAGACTTAATGAGAATTATTCTTACAAAACAAAACTCAGAGGAATGAGACTCTGATTTGTCGCATTGATAATGCAGTGGTGTTACCTTTTGTATACGGGTTGTAGGTGAAATTATAGTGAACTTTTCGGAGAAAATCTTCTGCTACGAGGGATGGCCTCGGCCATGGTCTAAAAAAAAAATATTATAGATTGAATCAAAGTTGGAAATTAGATTGTCTTCCTTCTTCAAACTTACCTCTTCGTGGCAAAAGTTGTTCAGTCTGTGCTTATGCTGTTTGGGATGATAAATGATCTTCTCTTCTAAGACTGGCGTTTCTTATGCAGCATGTGAAATCAGAAACAACTTCTATATTTGCTATATAGCATATCCACGAAGATATTCAGATGAGCCTCTCTGTCTTATGGAAGGTGGTGTTTTGGGTTTTTTCTTAGGTTCAGTTCAATAAAACAATGCCAAGAGTGTTACAGTTTGTGCTCTTTTCCTAGGTATCTTGGTTTACTTTGGGATTCCCAAGTTTGAGTCATTTCGCCTTTAAGGAAAATTGAGTTAGGTTGAGTACTTGAACTGCATAACTGAATTTGCAGAACTGGCAGTGAGGAAAAATAGAGTGGGTCTTTGTTGTAAAGTAGATCTCACAGAGGACTTTCTCCTAATTTTCTTCAGCAGTTTCTCAAGCAACATTAGAGTCTATGGGTACACTTTCCAAGCTACTTTAGGTTTTTTTTTTTCTGTATTTTCATATTCTTATCAAAGTGTTCCATACTGTAATATATACACTTCTTATTTCTGTTCCTAAAATACTTTATTGTCCTCTGATTTTGTCTGCTATTTCAGTATTGCCATACTGCTTCTCCTTATTCTTCATAATTTTGCTGAATAGAAATGGTAATGAAAATTATTAGAAGTACTGAATACCATATGTTTCAGCACCTAAGTGAGATTTTTGTCTTTGGAACTGATCCAGTGTTGCTGAAAGAGATTTTTTTATGTGATTATAGTGAACTTCAGATCAGGCAATGCCACCTCAACTCCAGTCCCACGAAAGGAAAAAAAAAAATCAATGGAGAAGAGTTCCCATCTAGGCCATCCATCTTATGTCCTGCGTGGGTTTGTTCCCCCACCCCGTGACCCTTAACTTAATCTTTCCATTTGATCTTTGTCTGTCTGTGTCTCCTCCCCAACCCCACCCCCACTCATACTTATTTATTTGTTCCATTCTATTGTTTATTCCTTTTCTCTCTGGTGGTCCCATTTTTGTCGCTCCCTTGCATCCTGTGGGAATCCAGTGAGCCTCGCTTAGGCAGGACACAAGATGGACACTAGATGCACGTCTTTCCGTTGTCTAGCTGTAGTCTGTTTTGCAGGATAAACTAGTTTGATTTTACAGAAAGGAATATGAAGCAGTGGGTAGTGATGTGATTTGTTATGAATAGTGGGCAAAGGATGAAAGGGTGGGATGTGAGTTAATTTTTCTCATAACACATTGAAATTGGACTGAAGCAAAACCTGAGGGTGTTCTATTGTCGCAAATACTCATGCTAGAAATACGGAAAGTATGAGTACTGGATACTAATATCCTGAACGCATTATCTACAGGAAAAAAAAAAATGTTTTATTCTACTTCCTTACTGAGATCTCTTCACCTTGATCTGAAAAGATGAGTCTGTCCTGTCATGCAAAGCCTTACATTCTCCGCTGTCAACAAATTTGACTGATGCTCTGAGGTCTGACAAAAATTATTTGTCTGTTGAGTAGGAGCTACTGCTGTCAAATTTTTTCATTCATCACTCAGTTGCACAGGAGTTGATATGTAATTGTCCTAGAAGTAGAAGGCTTTAAGGATCTTGTTACCAGTTCCTTCAGCCTGCCAGACCACATGCTCTCTCTCTCTCTCTGTTGATTTTTAATAAGGATGTTCAATACTGTGTACAGTTTCTGTTCAGTGTAAGGACTCAAACTTTGTTACTGGCCATAGTGGCTCTTTTTAAGTCATTAGGATCTACCAGGCCGTTAATTTAGATTTAATAGTCTCAGAATGGGTAAGTATTGACAAGACTAAGCAGAAGATTATAAATTGCTATTATTGAAGGAATGATTTCTGTCTTACTGTCATACTAAAAAGTAATCTATTGTGTGAATTCTTTCACTTGTCT